>NC_134542.1:106178176-107613176 GCF_050624435.1 Tenrec ecaudatus
GAATTTAGGTGTCAACTAAATGTACAGAGAAGAACCACACCAGCCTGTGCGATTCAAGGATTGTACATAATAAAATCCAAATCCAAAGGAGGGAATGGCATCAGAGCTCTAATTCTGAACACTCAGGTTGCAGAAGGCCCTGGATGACAGTGAAATCCCAAAATCCATTTGCAGGGCTCCCACATAGATCATCATCACTTGTCTGTCAGTTTGTTGTGCTGTGATGGCGTGTGTGTTGCTGTGATGCTGGAAGCTATATCCCTGCTATTTCAAATGCCAGCAGGGTCACCAAAAGTGAACACGTTTCAGCGGCTCTTCCAGACTAAGAACAGATTATGAACCAGGAATTAGTGGTCCTCTTCAGAGGTAGTAGCCGCTGAAAACCTTCGGCATATAATCAAAACATTATCAGCTACTGAAGATCCGGTGAATGGAAGTAGAACACGGTCAGAGATAGTGCCAGAGGATGGGCCCCTCGGGCTGGAATGCACTTGATATATGACTGAGGAGGAGTTGCCTTCTCAAGTGCTGTTGACCTTGGTGAGGAGAACAGTATAAATCCAGTGGGAGTAAAACCTTTAAGATCTTCACTTGCTGATGGGGCAAAACTCAAAATGAGAAGAAACAACTGTAATAACCTACCAATAATCAGATCTTAGAATATACAAAGTGGGAATCTAGGAAAATTGGGTGTTGCAAAAAAATGAAGTGGAATGCATACAGCTGAATTTCCTCGGTATTAGTGATGGAATGGTATTGGCCATTGTGAATCAGAAACTCATAAGGGTTTACTATGCTGGGCATGAAACAGTCAAGGAGAATGGAATGGCACACATCATCAGAAAGGACGTCTCAGGAGCTAGCCGGAAGTACAATGCTGTTTGCGTCCATCCAAATTCAAAGAAACCCAATCAATCTAGTTGTGGTTGTTAGGGATGATGTCAACCAGACACTCCTGGGTTGGGGTGAATTCAAACCTGTCAATCAAGTCACCATCTGATGACACTTCTTTGATGTCATAAGACTTATGTGTAAGACAGGGAGACCAAAGAGAGTTGAGTCTTCTTTGGCCCTTTGCCTTCTGCAGGAGCTGGACCTTGCACATGCTTCCTGATCTCCTACTGCATCACTGCCAATCCAGGAGCTGTCAACAGACTACCATGGTGGATCCACCATCTGTCTTCAGATCTCTACACCCACTAGCTGTCCCCTTTGCTGTCTTGGCTTCATCATCCATGTCCAGAGCCTCCATCTTCTATTGCATCCTGCTCATCAACTTCTAGGATCAGGAGAAGTTGCACTTAAACTGGGCTGGACTTACCTATTTCTACAACTGTGTAAGCCATTTCTTGATCTAAATCTCTTTTTGTATACAACACGTACAAGTGTCACTGGTTTTGTTTCTCTAGAGGACTCAGTCTTACACAACAATGATCATACAAATGTACGCAACAACCAGAGCTCCAAATTGAAAATGAAACTCACTGTCAGTGAGTCAGTTCTGACTCATATCGACCCTGCAGAACAGGGTAGAACTGCATCTGTGAGTTTGTAAGACCGTAATGGCTTAAAAGAATAGAAAGCCCCATATTTCTCCCACGGAGCAGCTACTGGTTTCGAGCAGCTGTCCTTGTGGTTAGCAGCCCATTGCTAACCAAAATACCACGAGGAATGCAGAAATTGAAGAATTCTGCCAATATCTTCCTTCTGAAATCGATCAAACATGCAATCGAGATGCAATGATAATTATCAGCAATTGGAATGCCTCTGTTGAAAACCACGAGGAAGGAACAGCAGTTGGAAAATGCTTTCTTGATAGAGATGAAGCTGGAGATCCCTTGAGCGAATTGCACAAGACCAATGACTTGTTCACAGCAAATACCTCTGTTCAACAACACGAAAGGTGACTATACACATGGACATCTCCAGGTGAAATCAAATGGCCTACATCTGTGAGATGAGATGATGAAGAATCTCAATGTTAGCAGCTAAGACCAGGCCAGGGCTGACTAGGAACTGATAATCGGTTGCTCTTTTGTAAGTTCAGGTTGAAGGCGAAGAAAAATAAAACAACTTCATGAGAGCTAAAATACAAGTCTGTCCCACCTGAATTTTGAGAATTTTGATGCATTGAACATTAATGATAGTAGACCTGACGGGCTGTGGGAGAAGTTCAAGAACATAATTCATGAAGGAAACTCAAGGTCATTAAAAAGACAGGACAGAAAGAAAAGGTCAGTGTGCATGTCAGGAGAAATTCTGAAACAAAACCATTCCTGCACATGCAAGTAAGATTTTACTTAAGATCATCCAACAACAGCTGCAGCAGTACATTGACAGAGAGCTGCCAGAGCTAGGCTGGATTCAGAAGAGGACTTGGGACGAAGGATATAATTACTGGTGTCAGATGGATCTTGGCTAAATACAGAGAATACCACAGAGATGTTTACTTTTAGGATACGTTCTAACAAGAGCTAAATGGAACGAAATTTCACACTAGAAAAATCGGTAATATATTTGACAAAAGCATGGTGAACTCTAGGGTCACTTTTAACTTTGAATGAATGCAACATTCTGCAAGACTCTTAAATCTAATCAGTACACACACACACACACAACCAGGAAATAAAAATTATATTTCTGACTTAGGAATATTGTGGAATAAAATTTCCTGTTTTTAAAATTATAAGCGAAAGTTACATGTCTTCATATAAGCAATATAATACTCTTTGTATTGTATTTTAGAATTCCATATGTCACTAAATTTTAATTTTGTTATTAGAAGATGTTTGCTTTTTTAAAAGCTATAAATTGGTTTTATTTAATCCAAAAGATCGGAAAAGGCACTGAGTGGACTGTGTCTGGAAGACCTAATTTAAAGGGAGGAGGAGCTAAGCTCAGTTGACTGGTTATTCTATCCCCGGGCACCTCATGGATGCCCCAGGGACTGGGCACAGAGTCAATGGCTAGAGACCGTATTCACGCTCCTTAGAGAGTCTCCTGTGCTAAGAAACCGGCCGTTGTAGCAATCTTGAGCTGCTATAACAGAAGTACCACAAGGGGGTGGTTTGAACAGACGGAACTTGGTTTTCTCACAGTTTAGGAGACTGGAAGCCTGAATTCAGGGCATCAGCTCTACAGAGGGAGTCTCTCTTTCTCTGTGTGCTCTGGGCAAGGTCTTAATGGCTTCTGGTCCCAGATGCGTTGGTGATCTTGGGCCAGGTGATCTTTCTTTCCATTTGTGCTTCCTTGCTTAATCTGTTTTTTAATATCTCGGGAAGTTCATTTAAAACACGTCCTGTACTAATATTGCTTCATGAACATAACAAGGAAAACTCATTCCCAAACGAGATTGCAACCGCAAGTACTCACTCACTGCCATTCCGAACTGCTGAACTCGAGGTTAGCAGCCCCACTTGTAACCACGACACCATCAGGGCTCCTAGCCAGAGGTTCGTATCTACAATACCCATTGTGTAGGAGCATCGTTCAATCTATCACAGCAGTTTATTTCTGTGTGTGCACAGAGAAGTTACTGGTTGACTTACTCTTCTAAGTTTCCAACAAAGAGCTCTGCTAATGACAAATTCACGAAACCACAGGCTAGGGCTACCCAGAACATCTACTTCAGTACCTTAGTGGTGGCTGTTATTGACAATTTAATTTCTTGACTCTGTGACCTACTTAACTATCTACTTATTTTCTTCATTTATTTTTGTATGTTTTTTATAAAAATCATTTTATTAGGGGCTCATACAACTCCTATCACAATCCATACATACATCAATTGTGTAAAGCACATTTGTACATTTGTTGCCCTCATCATTCTCAAAACATTTGCTCTCCACCCAAGCCCCTGGCATCAGGTCCTTTTCCCCCTCCCTCCCACTCCCCCTCTCTCTCATGAACCCTTGATAATGTATAAATTATTATTTTGTCATATCTTGCTCTGTCATATATCTCCCTTCCCCCACTTTTCTGTTTTATGTCCCCCAGGGAGGAGGTCACATGTAGATCCTTGAAATTGGTTCCCCCTTTCCAACCCACCCTTCCTATTCCCTCCCAGTATCACCACTCACACCACTGGTCCTGAGGGGATCATCTGCCCTGGATTCCCTGTTTCCAGTTCCCATCTGTACCAGTGTACATCCTCTGGTCTAGTCAGACTTGCAAGGTAGGATTCGGATCATGACAGTGGGGGTTGGGAAGGAGGAAGCATTTAGGACCTAGAGGAAAGTTGTATTTTTCATCATTGCTCCATCGCATCCTGAGAAGTTCCCCCAATTTTTATGTTTTACTTCAATGATGGGAAGCAGCCTTGATAATACGTTGGCCATTTTCTTTGCTTTGCTTCCACGATTGAAATCTGTTTCAGAATGAAATTGGTCATGCGTTGCCCAAACAGATGGTCTTCCTGCAGTAGTTCCAACTTTTAACCAAATGCCAACACAGATGGAAGCAGCCACTTCAGAGGGATAGCACGTGAATGTCAGTTTAGACAACAGGAAGATTATTTTATTCCACTCATTTTGAATGAACTATTTTTTAATGGCTTATGGTTAACAGATTGAAGAGACTGTCTCAGGGCTGGGCTATCAGAAGAAAGCCTATTTATTTATTTAAAAAATCATTTTATTTGGGCTCATACAATTCTTATCACAATCCACACATACATCAATTGTGTAAAGCACACTTATACATTCATTTCCCTCATCATTCTCAAAACTCCCTTTCTGTTTGGGTTCCTGGAATCAGCTCCTCATTTTCCTTTTTCCCTCCCCCTCCCTCCCCACTCCCCCCTCCCTCATGAACCCTTGATAATTTATAAATTATTATTTTATCTTATCTTACACTACCCAGCGTCTCCCTTCACCCACTTTTCTGTTGCCCATCCCCCAGAGAGGAGGTTATATGTAGATCCTTGTGATAAGTTCCCCCTTTCTACACTCCCTTCCATTCTGGTATCGCCACTCTCACCGCTGGTCCTGAGGGGTTCAACTGTCCTGGATTCTCTGTGTTTCTAGTTCCCATCTGTACTGCTGTGCATCCTGTGGGACCATGATAGTTGGGAGGAGGAAGCGTTTAAGAACTAGAGGAAGGTTGTGAGTTTCATTATTGCTACACTGAACCCTGAGTGACTCATCTCCTCCCCACCACCTTTCTGCAAGGGATGTCCAGTTGTCTACAGATGGGCATTGGGTCCCTATCACGCACTCCCCTCATTCACGATGATATGATTTCCCCCCCCCCCGCCCACCTTTGGTGCTTGAAACCTGGTCCCCTCGGCCCTTCATGATCACGCATGTTGGTGTGCTGCTTCTATGTGGGCTTTGTTGCTTCTGGGCTAGATGGCCACTTGTTTACTTTCAAGCCTTTAAGTCGCCCAGATGCTATATCTTTCAATAGCCGGGCACCATCAGCCTTCTTCACCACACTTACTTATGCATATATTTGTCTTCACCGTTTATGTGGGGAAGGTGATCACACAATGATGGTTTTTGTTCTTTGGTGTCTGCTACTAAGAAAGCCTATTTATTAGCTTAATAAAAAAATCCATGGAGAACTAAAATGAAAATCGTAGCAAATTAATGTACTTCATAAACAAATGACTATGCCCCTAGGAAATTTACCATTTGTTTCCTCATTCTAATGACCGAAAAACATAACAAGCTTTCTTCTTTAAAGTTATTAAATAAATTAACCATTGTTAGATACTGTTCAGTAGACTTAAGACTCATGTAATGCAAAACAAAATGAAAAATTGTTCTGTGCCAACCTCACAATCATTTTGATGTTTGAGTCCAGTGTTGCAGCCACGCGTCGATTCATCTTTCTTGTTTTGATTGTGCTTCTGCTTGACCAATGGTGATGTTCGTTTCAGGGGCTGGTCTCTCCTGATAACATGTTCAAAGTAGAGGCGATGAAGTCTCGCCTTCCATCCCTCTATGGAACATTCTAGCTGAATTTCTTCAAAATACATATTTTTTCCTGTTCTTCTGGAGGTCAACGGTACTTCCACTGAAACCATAATTAAAATTCAGAGATTCCTCTCCATTATTTCTTGTTTAACGTCCAACTCTCACACATATCTGGGACAATTGAAGATATCATGGCTAGGGTCAGGTGCACCTTTGTCTCAAAGTGATCACCTTATTCTTCAAAAAGTTAAAGGAGTCCTGGGCAGTGGATTCACCATTTAATTTCTTGACTGCTATTTTCGTGAGCATTAATTGCGGATCCCAGCAAGGTAAAAATGCTGAGAACGTAAATCTTTTATCTATTCATAATGATTTCATTTTAGTCCAGGTGTGAGGATTCGGTTTTGTTTTATTTTCAGATTGAGTTATAATTTGAACTGAAGACTGCAATCCTTGATCTTCAACAGCAAGTGCTTCAAGTCCTCCTCAGTTTCTGTAAGCAAGTTCGTGTATCTGGATTTCAAAAGTTGTTACTAAGCCTTCCTCCCATCCTCATGTCACATTTTTTTCATATAGTCCAGCTTCCCAGGTTCTTTGTTCTGCATACATATTGACTGAATATGGCTAATGGAGACAACCCTGAAGTGCATCTTTCCTCATTTTAAACCACACAGTATTCCTGGATTCTATTCGAATGATTGTGCCTCGGTCCATGGGCACAGAGTGTTCTGGAATTCTCATTCTTCTTAATGGTGTCCTCATTTATGATCATCAACATAGCCAAATACTTTTGCATAGTCAATAAAATGCAAGTAACCACTGTTCTTTGTAATGATAACTGAAGATGTCTAAAACAAGAGATATCAGAGCAATTCCCAGGGAGGGCTTCTAAATCGATCCTAAACAACAGCAACCTCAATAGACCAGGCCTGTGCTTCTTCATACCAATTGCTGTGTGAGGTATTCATTTATATGTATTCAGGTGTATCTAATGAAGGGTACTGATCTCAGTACTTAGAATGGACACTCCCTGCTGGGATCTCTTTAACACCTTAGCAGATAGTCCCCACTGATAGAGGTGTTCTTGGCTTCTCTTTTGCTGATGGATTCATTCACCTTTAATGCATTAAATATGGTTGCCCATATTTGGGGAAATGTTTCTACAGTGGAAAGACTACCTAGCTTAAGTGACATCGATGCCGAAATCTAGAGAGCAGGGAGGAAACACCGTAGTGAGGTGGTACAGCAGAGAAGAGAAGCAGAAAGCATGAAGTAGCCATCCAGCAGGTCAAGCTTTGAGGTGTGAAAGAACACAGCACCCCTGGGGGCTGAAGAAAACGACACCTACAAGGGGTGCGTTCAAGGCAACACAAGGAGGGACAGTAGCCACCTTTACTGGCCCACTGTCTTTGCCTTATGGCATTACAGGCTGCTCTTAACCACCGAGCACTCACCCGCATGCCGTACCAATAGCAGGCACAGGCACGGTCAGGTCACGGTGTCTGGCAATTTCAAGGTGATCTTTAGACAATTTTACATTTCATCCCCATGGTAACTTAACCTTCTGGGCAAATATTCTGACCTTCCATGGCCACCCTCTCTTTTTCCTTCTGTCAGTTAGTCCCCACCATCTCCCACCCATTTCTCCAGTGACAGATTGTCACTAAGCCTTTCTGCAATCCTGATGCCACCCCATTCTTTACATAACCCAGCATCAGCTCCCTCACCACCATGCTCTAGGCCAGCTCCATGCTGTGAAGGAGCTGTGCCAGATGCCACCCAGAGAACACTGGATGAATTTGATTCTTTGATGGTCACCATTCTCATGCAAAAGTGAAATCTCCACCTCTGTGAAAACTCAATGAGCCCCAATTAAATTCTCTGGAGGAATCATTTCATACCTTGGGCAGACAGTGAGTGTGATTCTAATGAACATCTTTGACTCTTCATATTCCTTTTCCTGTATCTGTGTTTTTGCTTTGCAAATACACACGTGGTGATAACTTTATGAAACCCATATACCTTAAAGTAGGCTCATGTCCCCAGTTCCTTACCTCTCCGTCACACTAGGTAAGATGAAGAACATCCAAAAGTGGATTCCAAACACAAGAATGACCTGGAAAACAACCTTTCCCAGCACAGTCTTTCTGAGGTAGAGAGCCCGGTCCACTACCATCGTTCCAAATTGAATGAGGACCATCACCAGAAATGGCCCTGGGACTTGGTCCTCCGACAGAGAGGAGGTGATGTCTGCTGCTGCTGAGTGTTTCTGGAAAGAGACAAAGCCTCAGGCTGAGTGTCATCGCACAAGCAAACCTGCCTCCTAGCACACGGATAGGTAGTGGGACTGTCCTAACCTACCCCAAAGGCCCAGAAGCCAAAGACAATGATGATGAAGTCAACAGTGTCTGCCAGGAACATGAGCACGTATACGTCAGTCACAGCGCTGTAGTCTGGGTGGATGAGGTCATAGAAGAACTGCCGGATGGGCACGTATATCTGCAGAGTCCTGCAAAACAGAGACCCGCCCACTGTGTCAAGAAGACAGACTGGGAGAAGGACCAGTCGGTTCAACCAGTGGGTGCAAGGAGTAGTCCTACATCCCATGGTCCCACCAGTGCCCCGTGTAGATGCACTGGGACTGGCTCCTGTATGCAGATGGCTATTGCCACGGTGGTTGCTAGATGGTATGGATTTGGCCCTTGGCTCCTGCAAGATGGGAACAACCTTCTTCCCTGTTTTGTGCTGTTCCCGTGATTGCTGAGTGCTGTAATTCAAAGAGTTTTCATGAGGTGACATTCAGAAGTAGGTCACTGGGCCTTCCTTCCTAGTCCAGCTTCGTCAGGAAACTCTGCTAACCGGTTTACCATCAGAGCACCCTGCTGAGATGGGTGGTGACGGTGCATGAGATGCATTTGCTAGGGACTAACGTTGAATCTCTTGCATGGAAGGTGACAGTCCTACCAAAGGACCCAATGTCCTCAAGCCAAAGCTATATTGGGCAATGGTGTTACAAGCCTCTTTTCATCCGGAAGTAGTTGTACTCTGTACTGTAAACTCAGTGCCTGGGTTTATAACAATTCCTACTTGTGAAACTTGAGCAGGTGGCTGCTTTGCTCTGCATTTTGTTCCCGCTTCTGTAAATTGGGCAAAGATAACATCTGACTCACAGGGTCAAGTGAAAACGGACTGAGAAGGTGTCTGCATTCAGAGGACAAGACTCAGCACACGTGTTATACCCCTCTCTCTTTTGTTCCTGGCCTGCACCTTGCTCTGTCTTTTAGTAGCAGGCACTGTTGGCCCCAGGTGACCACCACCTCTGATTTCTCTCTTCCATGCCTTCAGTGTGCTTACAATTCAAGGCTATGCTAGACCATGGCAGCACACCTGATCTAAGACACCCACCATCACCTGGGGCCGCCTTCAAATGATGGTGTCTGGTCCAATCATGATTTAACCCTGGACTTGCAGACTCTAGACCCTCTTCCATTCCAGGACATGGCTATTGTCTCTTGGAATGCCTGGCAGTCAGAAGGGCCCTGGACACTTTGCTTGATACGAGCTGATTGAAGAGTCCCTGGATCGTGCAAACCATTTGCATGCTTGGCTGATCAGCTAAAATGGGAGGTTTGAGTTCACTCAAAGACTGCACGTAGAAAGGATTACTGGTATCATTCTGAGAAGCCAGGGGTTGATAACCCCACTGAGAAAGTGTCACTCTGAAACACAGCTCCGTGGTCATGTCTGGAAACGCAGACTGCCAGCCCTTCAAATTTCTTCTTCATTCTGTTCAAATGTAAAAAGTGTCTTCACTAAGTTTTCCTAAAATTAGTCATACTTATTGAGAATTAATTTTTTAAAAATGTAATTATGGACCATTTTACCCAGGACATATAAAATTGTGATCTGAGAAATCACCTCTTGGTTTTTGACATCTGGATTATATGAAATAACAGATACACATTCTCCTGCTCTAGAATAACGTACCCACCTCAAATGTGTCATGTACTCACTTTTCAATGGTAAATATTTTTGCTTTGACTAAATGCTCCTGGAGCTTTTCCATATAGAGTTCCCTTTTGCTTTTCCGCTTCATGCTTAAAACACTGCTTCCTTTTTGACTGCTGTTTCTGGTACTTGTACTTCCTAGAATCAGAAAGAAACCTATTTTGAGAAATAGGGTGTGATAGTACATCCACAACAAAGTACCTGGACCCACACGGCACACGGAGTGTGTTAAATTGTTTTATGGGGACATGAGTACACTGGCACCCTTCAGGGTGATGCTGAGTCACTTGTGCATGTTCTCCATCCTGCTTCCATAGTAAAATCAGTATGTGGGCTGCCACGATTGGGCATGTGCGCTGTGCCAGTCTCGGCGCCTTTCTCTCACTATGAACACCACATCAGGGTCTGGCAGTGGGCTCTGAGGAGGGTAACACAGAACTCACATAGCAGACAGCTTTAGATATCAGCACATCAGTGTGAAAGCGTAATTCTTCAAACAGTGGGCACCAGTCCAGGAAATAACTAGATACTTTAGCAAAAGTGCCCACTGGTTAAACCTAAACACCTTTTCCAAATACAGTCACTGGAAGTCCTCTGGCACACTCAGCAAGGCCTCTGGGTGTGATTTCAAAATGCTCCTGTCCTGGGGTATGAGGGAACTTCCCATAAGTGCTAACAACTGCCCCTAGCACCAGAGTGGAATTGGGTGTGTTGTACAATGGGGTGACTGTCCCACTTGCATAGCCACAGTGGGACGAAACCTTGAGTTGGCATAATCCCTGAAGGATTTCTTTCACACAACAGATTGATCTCCTGCTAGTCCTCCCACACATGCCCTGCCCCCTCTCCTGGCACCATAAGCAACGGTAGTTGGGGTGTGCTCCTTTCTAGGCGTGCACTCTGACACCCACCTCGTTTGGACCTGTTTGAGGAGAAGCTGGACTCCTGGGAAGCCCGGGAGCTGCAGACAGAGCTCTTCCTCCGGAGTGCGCTCTGCCGCTCTGGGAACTGCACGCGCACTGACTCGACTGACGTGGCCAGGTTGATGGACTTCAGGGAGCCACAGGAGTCCTCTCTGCTGTGACTAAGAGACAGGTCGTCGTCGGACTCATCCTTGCTCAGGTCACCTCCAACGGAGTCATCGTCATCCCACAAGCCATGGCACTGAAAAGGCAAAATGACAATTCAGTCTACAGTGCCCGAAGTCTAGCTAATACCTAGTTAGATAGACTATCCCTCAAGGGTGGGAAAGCTCATCTTCTTAAGAGTCTAGAACCTTACAATGCGCTAACTGAGCATAATGGGTTGTGTGGAGGTGACAAGCACCTGGCTAATTAATTGAGATGAAGACCAATAATGTTTGCTCTATGGAGACAAGATTAAATGAAAGTCACTTCAAGTATTCCTTGAGTCACAGTGCATTTTTTACATCATTTTATTGGGGGCTCATACAACTCTTATCACAATCCATCCATCCATTGTGTCAAGCACATTTGTACATTTGTTGCCCTCATTGTTCTCAAAACATTTGCTCTCCACCTAAGACCCTGGCATCAACTCCTCATTTCCCCTCCTCCCTCCCCCCTTCCCTGTCCCTCCTGAACCCTTGATAACTTATAAATTATTATTTTGTCATATCTTACACTGTCCGAGGTCTCCCGTCACCTTCTACCCTACCCTACCCTACCCTACCCTACCCTACCCTAACTCCAGCTTCCTGGTATCACCACTCTCACCACTGCTCCTGAAGGGCTCATCCTCCCTGGATCCCCTGTGTTTCCAGTTCCTATCTGTACCAGTTTACATCCTCTGGTCTAGCCAGATTTGTAAGGTAGAATTGGGATCATGAGAGCGGGGGAGAGGAAGCATTTAGGAACTAGAGGAAAGTTATATGTTTCATGGTTGCTACAATGTACCCTGACTGACTCGTCTCCTCCCCACAACCCTTCTGTAAGGGGATGTCCAGTTGCCTGCACATGGGCTCTGGGTCCCCACTCTGCACCCCCCTCATTCACAATGATGTGATTTTCTGTTCTTTGATTCCTGACACCTGATCCCTTCTACACCTCATGTGTTAGTCTGGGTACATTAGAGAAACGAATCCACAGAAACTCATGTATGAGAGAGAATTTTATATAAAGGTTAAGTGTGCATCAAGAAAAAATCCCAACCCAGTGCTGCCCAAGTCCAACATTAAGCCATTAACATATATGTCCCACACTAATCCACAAAGTTTTCCTCCATCTCACAAAACAGACGCAATGATGCCGACTGCAGGAGGAAAAATGAGTCAGTGAATATGTAAATATCTCAGCGCTGGCAGGGGTCTCCAAATGGGTGCTCCAGCATCCAGAGCTGCATCGGGGTAGGTCCATGTGGCTTCTCCTTAAGGATGTCTTGCAGGAAGTGAGCCTTGCCAGCTAAAGCAGGGAACTGGCTGTACCCTGGTCCGACCATCAGAAAACAAGAGATCCTAGAACTCAAAAGAGGAGGCTCACTGAGCCATTTATCCCTCCACCCTTCAATTAACCCCAAATGTATTAATTGGCCAGGTTGGCACAATATACTAACTACCTCACCTCATGATCGCACAGGCTGGTGTGCTTCTTCCATGTGGGATTTGTGGCTTTTCAGTTACATGACCACTTGTTTACCTTCAAGCCTTTAAGACTCCAGACATTGTATCTTTTGATAGCTGGGCACCATCAGCTTTCTTCACCACATTTGTTTATGCACCCATTTGTCTTCAGCGATTGTGTCGGGAAGGTTAGCACATAGTGATATGGTTTTTTTTTTGTTCTTTGATGCCTGAAAACTGATCCCTTCGGCACCTCGTGATCACACAGGCTGGTGTGCTTCTTCCATGTGGGATTTGTGGCTTCTCAGCTAGATGACCACTTGTTTACCTTCAAGCCTTTAAGACTCCAGATGCTATATCTTTTGATAGTAGGACATCATCAGTTTTCTTCACCACATTTGTTTATGTACCCACTTTGTCTTCAGTGATCGTGTCCGGAAAGTTAGCATCATGGAATGCCAGTTTAATAGAACAAAGTATCTTACATTGAGGGAGTACTTCTGTGAGGCCCAATGTCCATGTGATACCTTAATACTAAACCTATAAATATATGCACAGAGATCTAT
The DNA here is from genome assembly GCF_050624435.1 of Tenrec ecaudatus. Classification (NCBI taxonomy): domain Eukaryota; kingdom Metazoa; phylum Chordata; class Mammalia; order Afrosoricida; family Tenrecidae; genus Tenrec; species Tenrec ecaudatus. Next base: position 106,191,247 of record NC_134542.1, read on the forward strand.
TTCCTCACCCTCATATATAAATATATTTACATATGTACATGCTTTTATTTAGACCTCTATAAACACCCTTTGCCTCATAGCTCTTTCCTCCATTTCCTTTTACTTCCCTCTTGTCCCACTATCATGCTCAGCCTTCATTTGGGTTCCAGTAATTCCTCTTGGTTACATTACCCTTGATCAAGTCCTACCAGGCCTCCCACACCCTCCTCATCACCAGTTTGGGTCACTTGTTGTTCCCTTGTCCCTGGGTTTGTTAGCACAACTTCCTTGCCCCACCTCCCCCTCTCCCATGTCCCTCTGGAACTGTTGGTCCCTTTGTTTTCTCCTCCAGATTGTTCATCCAGCCTATTTTAATTAGACAGACCTACGGAGCACAAAAACAATACAGAGCAAAACAACAACAACAAAAAGTCAATGACAAAAAATCCCACCCAAAAAACCCCCACACCAACAACTAAAAAGGAAAGCTTGTAGTTAGTTCAAGGACTATTTGTTGGCCTTCAGGAGTGTTTTCTAGTCGAGTCTGATGGGGTGCCAAACCCTGGCCCCAAAGTCTATTTTTGATATTCCCTCGGGACTTCATTGCTCTGTTCCTCTTGCTGTTCTGTGCACGTCCTTAGTGTTTTGCCTCAATGTGGGGGGGATCAGATTGGGCTGAATTCCCACACTGTGTCTCCAGTGTTGTCCCCTGTAGGGCTATGAGTCAGTGAGGGATGGCATGTCTTACAGTGGGGCCGGCCATATGGTCTTCTCTGTGGATTGGCTGCTCTGAGCGGAAATATCATCCTCAAGACTTGGTGGGCCAGGAATGTGCTCCACTCTCTCTTCCTACCCCTTCATTTGCTCCCCTGTGCTCTGATCAAACATGTCCCTCTCCCTGAGCTGCAGCTTCAGTGCTGTCCTCTGAAATAAATTCTTCTGGGGAGAGGGCAGCTGTCCACGTAGTTGGGATTGAGGCAAGCCCTCAGACCTCACTACTGGTTCCCTACTCCATGCCAGCATGTTGCATTCACATCTTGGAGCAGCGGGTTGAGTGACAGTACTTTTTATGGCACATTTGGCTACATTCTCTCTTGAAGACTGGTATTTGAAGTATCAATTTTAAATATTGGTTGGTGAATTTAGCCCCACCAGCCTAGACTCACAAGACACCATTACTTGAGCAATCATGCATCCCTCTCCCCACCGCACCAGAATAAAATGAGAATCACTGAATCACCCAATACCAGCTAAGAAACCAAGTTGCTACAAACAGTCAACTCAGAAATATACTGAGGAGCTCTAACAAGATGGTGGCTTCATCATACCATGACCCTCTCAAGCAAAGACACAAGGAACCATGTGAGACAGATAAAGACAACAGCCTTGGTACCCTGAGCAGCAAAGGGAAGGATAAGATTTGGCTGAACACGGAATGGAAGTACAAGTCGAGTGAAGGCAATGAACCAAGGGACTCAAGGATTGTGCGTGTCCTGACAGCTGGCCCTGTGCAGTTTGGTCATCTTGAGACAAAGCAATCAGCATTTCCAGATGAGAAGGCAACTTCATGCAACCCCAGGAAGGACAGAGATCTCATATAGAGAAATCACGAGTGAAGCAAAGTGAGCAGAACACAACCCAGATTTAAGGAATGAGTGTGCAACGAGGAAGGCAAGCATTATAGACATCCAGGGGACCACAGAACAGGGAAGGAGCCAGAAAATAGGGACACCACTGTTCACCAGCTGGTCAATTGGTTGAAGATCTACATGGAGGGGAGGGTCTGTGGATTGGTGGCTAGAGGTAATGGCCTCTGCAGAATGTCCCTACTGCATGGGACCAGGGCAGGGCCCTGATTTCTTGGGGCACTAACCAAGGAGCACACTGGTACCCACATTGCTGGCCACAGACTGTAGCAATGCCCTCTCCCTTCTTCTTCTTCCCGAATTGGAACCACCATTCACACCAGTCCACCTAGTGACTGATGGCCCTATCAGATGTTCCTCTTCCACCCGTTGTCTGTGGTGCCAGTCCTCATGCTTGGCCTCACTGCCTTCTCCCCCACCCCCCAACCCCACCGCTGCTTCTTGCTACTCTATCCTCCGAATATCCAGCAACATATGCTCCTGTAGATCATACACCACACGCTCCCCCACTCTACTCCCTACACAATTGGTGGAGTACACTCCTACTTATCAACATCCCATGATATAAACTTCCATGTCACCATGCTGGTGACTGGCAGCACACATGTCCCTGCCACGATGCCATCTGTGGTTCACTGCTGCACTAGCAAGTGGCGAATGTAAGCAAGCTCCCATCTCATCGGCCTTCCCTAACCGCCCCGAGTCCCCTTTGGATGGAGGCATATGCTCCTCTACTGTCTGGTGACTAGAGGTGAGAACCTCCTTTTTCTCTCATCCCACTGGAATACAAGATGCAAGCTCCCATACTACCCGTACAGAGACCAGGGGCCCATACACCTTCATCCAAGTCACCAGGGAATTGGCAAAACACACGCAGAGCACCCATAACTTGATGACTAGCAAGAGTTCACCTGCCCCCATACCTGGTAACTACAGCCAGCCACACACTCTCAGAAGCAACATCTGGCCATGCTGATAGTTGACGCCTGCATCTCTGCCTAATGAAAAGCAGGAGTTTCTAGTGATTCCATCCAACCAGCAACAATGTCACACACCCCCTCGCACAGACAGTTCCCGCAGGCCAACTGCTCACACATGGCAACCACCTGAGCCCCTTTATCTACCAAAGTGTCAGTTCATGAGTACACGTAGGGCCTCTCTCATCCATTCGGAAAGAACTCCCTCAGGCGCGATGCTGGGAGAGTGGAGGGTGAGTGGGTTGGAAAGGGGGAACTGATTACAAGGACCCACATGTGACCTCCTCCCTGGGAGACGGATGGCAGAGAAGGGGGGGGGGGAGGGAGACTCCGGATAGGGCAAGATATGTTAAAATAATGATGTATAAATTACCAAGGGCACATGAGGGAGGGGGGAGCGGGGAGGGAAGGAAAAAAAAGAGGACCTGATGCAAAGGGCTTAAGTGGAGAGCAAATGCTTTGAGAATGATTGGGGCAGGGAATGTACGGATGTGCTTTATACAATTGGTGTATGTATATGTATGGATTGTGATAAGAGTTGTATGAGTCCCTAATAAAATGTAAAAAAAGAAAAGAGGAGAAAAAAAAAGAAAATGATTAGGGCAAAGAATGTACAGATGTGCTTTATACAATTGATGTATGTATATGTATGGACTGTGATAAGAGTTGTATGAGCCCCTAATAAATTGTTTAAAAAAAAAAAAAGAACTCCCTCAGAAGGGCCACCGAGACATCTCCCCCTGGCTGTCGAGAGGTGCACTAACTGCCATCACCAACACGGAGAGAAGCCGCGGTGTTAGCCAATACTCTGTCCACTCAGATTAGTGATCCACAGAGAAGGGCTACCCAGCCAATCTGTACCGTTTTAACAGTAAAATAATAGGATGAAGGAAACAAACATAGATGCAACAAATAAATAAAAGAACAGATCAATGTTTTTGAGACAGCGGATATTAAAAAATCATATCGAGAAGATAAGATGGCTTAATCAACTGAACAATATAAAGGGGCAGAAAAACCTACCTGAGGAATACAAAGTAATAAGAATATCTGGTAAGGAATGAAAAATTCTTATATATAGGATCCTCAACGAGATAAAAGGAAGTACAAACAAATCCAAGTAAAACATAGACAATATCATTATAAAAATCAGGAAAACATTTTAAAATGTCAAAATAGCCAATAGAAGTCATACTAAAATCAAAACAAAAATATAAAAACACAGAATTGTAAATTCAGATTAATTATAAAATACCAGAAATAGAAAACCTAATGAAAAGACATAGAAGTAGAATTGAATACTTGATAGATCAAATCAGCAAAATAGAGGTCAAAGTTCCTGACATTAATTTATTTGAGCAACAATCAGGAAAAAAAGAAAGAGAAATGAAGAAAGCTTTAGAGTTAGGTGAGACATTATCAAAAGGCATAATCTATGCATGATTGGAATTTCAATAGGAGGAGACAGACAGAGAGAGCAACAGAGAGAGAATTAAAAAATATTAATTAGCAAAAATTTTTCATAATATCATTAAAGCTGAGAAGGCTTTCAGCAACAAGCTCAAATAACTCCATACAGTGTAGACCTATGTATCTCACATTCCAAAACCAAAGACAAAGAAATAATTCTGAGAATACCTTAAAAAAAAACCAAAATATCAAATAAAAGGGACATCAACATGTCTAAGTTTTAATTTCTGAACAGAAAATGTGCAAGCAAAGAGACAATGGATGGCATCTGTAAAACTCGGAAAGAAAAGAATTGCCAGCCAAGAACCATATATTCAACCATGCTCTCAAATAGCATGGAAAATTAGAACATTCCTAGATAAACATAAATTGAAAGAAAAAAAAAAACCAGACCAACCTTTCAAGAGATATTAAAGGGAGTCTATGATAGTCACATAATCTCATGTCAACTTGAGGTATTATGAGTGAAGGGGTGGAGTCTATTCTGTCAACCAGCCAATGCTGCCTTTGTGTGGTTGTGGCCCTCTCATGAGAATTCTGGGAACTTCTCTCTTTATTCTGCTATCAGAACAAGTGGACTACACTCTCTCTCTGCTTTCCCTTTCGTCCTGTTGAGACACTGAGAGAGCTGGTGGGGGTACATGGAGAACCGTGCCAGCGTTGACAATGTATGCCACTGGATCCACAAGACTTTCTACCCACAGGCCTGTGACCTTCCTGCATTCGACATCATTGCATGGGCTACATGAGTCTGAAGAGGAATTTATGGACATGTATCAGAATTGTGGATTTGATCTGGAATAGGCTGGGATGTTTTCTCAATATACAATTGCTCTTTGAAATAAAGCTCGCTCTTTCACACATAGGAGTGTCTCTGGATTTGCTTCTCTAGTCAACCCAGCCTAACACAGAGTCCTTTGGACAGAAAACCAATGAAATACAAACTAAATAATGAAGTAACAAAAGTACATTAAAGCCACAAAACCGAATACAGGGAATGAGTTTAAATGATGATCACTTCAAAGCCAAAAGGGAAAATAAATCTTCTAGTCACAGAACAATACAGCCTTTTTAAAAAGTGCTATCGAGTTGGTTCTGACTGAGTGTCCCTGAGTGCAACAGTATACAATACTGTCATTCTCGTGCTAGTCACACAATCTTTGCTATGCCTGAGCCCAGCATTTCAGAAACTGCGCTGCTCCATTTAATCACGGGCTTTCTCTTTTCATTGATCCTCTACTTTAAGGACTATCGGGTCCTTTTACATGGACTGGCCTCGCCCGACAAATGAGCAAAGTATATGAGACAAAGTCTCAACACCCTAGCCTCTAGGAGCATTCTGGCTCCACTTCTTCCAAGACGAAATGTATTCATCCCTTTGGCAGTTCACAGTATATTCAATCTCTATATGGTAGGGAAAACAAGGAGATATCAAGAAACAAGAGATGATTTAAACTTGTATATTGACAGCGAGCTGCCAGAGGCCCAGCCCAGATTCAGAAGACATGGAGAAGGGATAGCAGTCTTGACGTCAGACAGATACAGGCTCAAAACAGAATAGCAGAAAGATGTTTACTTGTTTTTTCATTGACGATGGCAAGGCATTCAACTGTGGGGATCATAACATACTGTGAGTAGCCTTGAGAATAACGGGGACTTCAGAACACTGCCTTGCGCTTATGGGGAACCTGCGCATGGATCAAGAGGCAGCTGTGTAAACAGAACACGGAACACTGCACGGTTTAAAACCAGCCCAGGTGCTCATCAGGCTTGTATCCTTGCACCATTATTTCCTCAATCTGTATGATGAACAAATAACCAGAGAAGCTGGACTGTAGGAAGAAGAATGTAGCACCAAGATTTGAAGACAGTTTATCAATAACTTGTGCTCTGCAGACACCACAACCTCGCTTGTTGAAAGTGAGGAGGACTTAAAGCACTTGCTGATGAAGATCAAGGGTTGCCACCTTAAGTGTGGATTCAGACTCAATGTAAAGACCACAAATTCACAGTAGGAAGCATCATGCTAAATGGAGATTGTCAGGGATTGAAGTTGTCAGGGATTGAAGTTGTCAGGGATTTTTGTCTTCCTGGATGCACAATCAATGTTCATGGAAGCAGCAGTCAAGAGCTCAAAAGACGAGAGTCATTGGGCAAATGCGCTTCACAAGACCTCTCTGGAGTACTGAAAAGCTGTAAGGAGGGAAGTTACTTTGAGGACTAAGGTGTGCCTGACCGAAGCTATGGCACATTTAGCTCCTCCTGAGCAGATGAAAATTGGACACTGAATAAAGAATACTGAAGAAGAAATGAAGCGTCTGAATTGTGATGCTGGAAAAGTCTATGGAAAGCATCAAGGGCTGATAAAAGGACAAACAAATCTGCCTTGGAGAAGTAGGTCAGGGTGCTCCTTAGAGCCAAGGGCGGGGCGACACCAGTGCCTGGACAAGGCCATCATGCTTGGGAAAGTAGAGAGACAGCAGAACAGAGGAAGGCCCTCAACGAGATGGATTGACACCATGGCTGCAACAATGAGCAATCAGGACACAGGGACAATCAGGAGATGACACGGGTTCAGGCAGCGTTTGATTCTGTTGTACAAGGGGAACAGACTCAATAGCACCTAACAAATAGCATAACTATAAATAGCATGATTATGTAGTACTGCAACAAGAGCAGTAACAAGAAATCATTTGGAAGAGGGTATAGATGCAGATATCTATGATAAAAAATGTGAGGAAGGCTATATGGTACTGTAACATGTGCATGTATAGGCATGCATGGTTATAATTCTCCTAGAAAAATAGAGCACATGGGAATCACAGCTATGAAACCTTCTTACATATAGTCAAATAATTTGGTTATATTAAGTTATGGGACTTGTAGCCAAAGGATCATAGACTCAGGAGACATCTAGATGAACTGAGATAAGACATGGAAGTAGTTCGTTTATTGTGCCAAACTGGCTGATAAACACATGTGGGTTTAGTTCTCGGGTCTCTTGCTTTGTGATGGTTGGACCAGGGTGCAGCTGCCTTAGCCAGTTCCCTGCTTTATAGCTGGCAAGGTTCACTTCCTGCAAGACATCCCTAAAGAGAAGCCACATGGACCTATCCCGATGCAGCCCTGGGTGCTGGAGCACCCATGTGGAGACCCCTGCCAGCAATGAGATGTTTACACATTCACTGCCTTGGCTTTCCTCTTGCAGTTGGCATCATTGCGTCTGTTTTGTGAGATGGAGGAGGAGTTTGTGGATTGGTGTCGGACATATGGGTTAATGTTGGACTTGTGCAGCACTGGGTTGGGATGTTTCCTTGATGCACACTTAACCTTTATATAACACTCTCTCTTACATAGGAGTTTCCATGGATTTGTTTCTCTAAAGTACCTAGACCAACACAGACACTATATAAAAATAATGTTCTACATACTAGAGTGTTGAATAGTGTCTGGGGCCTTAAACATGTGTGAATTTTTAAGTTACGATGTTTGGTTGCTTCCCAACAAAAGTGAAGGAGAATAAAGAAAACCAAAGACTACAGGAAGCAGTTTTTCCAGAGGACTAATGGTCCACTTCAAGAAAGAACATTAGTTAGAGAATATAGCCAATGCAATGGAAATTAAGCTGGAGATGGTATTATAGATTTTTGAAAGACCAGTGGCTTCTTTATAACAAACATCTCTTTTCAACAATAAAATGCTGGATGTCTCCAGCAGAAGTCATATCAACTACATCTGGGGGAAAAGACAATGGGAAAGCTCTGTAGTTGCAGTTAAAACCATGCCAAGGGCAATGGTACAACCGACCAAATTGCTCATATGTAAGTTCAAGTTGAAGCGAAAGACAATTAAAATAAGGAGTCAAAATATGACCTTGAGCAAACCCCACTTGAATTTCACGAAAATCTCAGGAACTGGTTTGATACATTGAACACTAATCACAAAAGACGTGATGAGCTGTGGCAGGACATCCAGAACACCATGTAATATCTTATCCTTAGAGTTCCTTTCTGATCTGTTTCTGAAGGTGTTTCAGTTTGAGAAAAAATAAAAATCAAAGGGAGAATACATATGGAATATGGATTAATCCCCTTTGACCTTGGACCAGGGATGTGAACAGCCTGGCTACAATGCAGAATACACCGGAAAGGGGATTGTTGTAGATTCATTAGGTTAAAATTTAGCACCCTATCATTTGACTTCCCTTATTTAAATTTATTCTATGTGTTAATATTTTCTGCTTTTTTTGATTGATGTTTTTATCTATTTTACTTTGTTATTCTTGTGGGGATTTTTGGTTTTATTTTTAACGTTTTTCTGTACATGAAATCCAGGATAGGTAAATCCATAAAGCCAGTAACTAGACTGGTGGTTCCTTGGGGGTATTGCAGGGGATGTTAGAGAGATGTGGGGAGCTAATAAAGGGTAAAAGAATGAAGAAAATGTTACAAACTGATTGTGGCAATGATTGTACAACTCTCCTTGATGTGATTGCACTATTGAATTGTATGATATGTGGATTATACGCCAATGAAATTGTTGAAAACAAGATTGGAAAGAAAGAAGAGATCAGGGTGGATGCCAGTAGACTCTGAGCCTTGCTCTTAAGGTAAATGGAGGAATTGATGAAGTCAAAGAGCTGAACATAAAAATTCACAGGGCAGCTCTAGTAGGCAAAGTAAAATATTGTGATGAAATGTGCAAAGACCTAGTGTTAGAAAACCAAAAAGGAAGAATATGCCGGGAACAGTGTAAGCTGCAAGACTCAGGAAAAAATTCAACCTTCAAGTTCCAATATTGAAAGATTCTATGGACAAAATATCAAGGATGCAGGAGGAAGTCAAAGAAGATGAATAGAATAGAGTCACTGTACCCAAAAGAACTAGTGAACATTCAACCATTTCAACGGTTAGAATATGAGTAATAACCAATAATGCTGAAAGAAGTTCAAGTTCCATTGAAAGCATTAGCGAAAAATAAGACTCCAGGAACTGATGGACTATGAAAGGAAACGTTTCAACAAGTTCATGAAGCACTGTTAACACTCACTCCACTATGCCAGGAACTTTAGAAGACGGCTGCTTGGCCACCTGACTGGAAGAGATGCAGATAGGTGCCCATGCCAAAGATAGGCGCTCCAACCGAATGCTCAACTTGCAGCATAACAACATTAATATCACATTCAGTTAAAATTTAATATCATCCAATGGTTGCAGCAGTACATTCACAGGGAGCTGCAAGAGGTGCAGGCTGGGTTTAGATGAGGACACAGAGAAGGGATATCATTGCTGAAGTCAGATGGATACTGGCTAAAGGCAGAGAACAGTAGAAAGATGTTTGCTTGTTTTGTTTTTCTTTTACTATGTCAAGGCATTCTACCATGTGTTTCAAAACAAACTATCAAAACATACCTTGAGAAGAATGGGAATCCCAGAACACGTCACTGTGCTCACGGGGAACTTGAACATGGATCAAAGGCAGTTGTGCAAACAGCACATATGAATATTACATGACTTAAAATCAGGAAAAGTGTGCATCAGGGTTGTATCCTTGCATTATATTTATCCAGTCTGCATGCTAAGTAAATAGAGAAGCTGGATTATATGAAGAAAACTGTGACATCAGGATCCGGGAAAGGCTTATTAACAACCTGCGATAAGCAGATGACACAGAGTTGCTTGCAGCGAATGAAGAAGACTGGAAGGACTGGATGAAGATCGAGGATGCAGCTGTCAGTAACCCAAATCCTCACCCCTGGCCCGATAGAGAAATGGATAAAAGATGGAAGTTGTCAAGATTTTCATTTTACTTGGATCCACACTCAGTACTCCTGGATGCAACAGAAAAGAGCTCAAATGACACAGTGCATGGGTAACTCCACTGCCCACGACCTCTTTAACATGTTGAAAAGGAAGGGTGTTACTTTGAGGCTTCAGTTGTGCCTCACCCAAGCCATGACATTTTGAGCTGCCTTCCTATGCATGAGAAAGTTGGACAATGAATAAGGAAGACCAAAGAAGAAGTGATGCATTTGTATTATGGTGCTGGAAACGCATATTGAAATGATGCCATATCACGGGACGCCAAAAGAATAAGCAAATCATTATTGGAAGAAGTACAGCCAGAATGTGCCTTACTGGGAAGGATGGCAAAACTTCATCTGACACTTTCTGTACATGTTGTCAGGAGAGACCAGACCCTCGAGAAGGACATCATGCTTGGTAAAGTAACAGGGCAGTGAAAAAGAAGACGACCTTTGACAAGATGGATTGACACAGTGGGTGCATCGATAATCTTAAACATAAGAACAATTGTGAGGATGCCACAGGACTGAGGATTTTTTTTTCTGTTGGACATAAATAGGGTGACTATGAGTTGGAACCTACTGGACTGCACCTTATGACAATGACAATGACCCACTTGAACAACAGACTCCTGTAGTCTGAGAACAGAAGAATTAGATGGTGCCTGTCTACCAGGACCAACAGTTCTGGCTAGGAAGGCAATTAAAGCTTTCAGAATGAAAAAAAAAATCTTTCTTCTGGCTTTTTAATGCTCCCCCCCCCACCCACTATCATGACCCTAATTCTACCTTACAAATCCAGCTAGACCAGAGCATGTATGTGGGTACAGATAAGAGCTGAAAACACAGGGAATCCAGGACAGAGAAACTCCTTGGGACCAATATTGAGAGTAGCCATACCAGGAGGGTAAGGGGAAGGTGGGAGAGAAAGAGGGAGTCAATCACAATGACCTACCTATAACCTTCTCTGAGGGGGATGGATAGCAGACAAGGGGGTATAGGGAAACATTGGCCAGTACAAGACATGAAGAAATAATAATAATTTATAGATTATCAAGGGTTATTAAGGGAGTGAGGGAGGAGAGGGAAGGAGGGAAAAATGGGGAGCTGATCCCAAGGGCTCAAGTAGAAAGAAAATGCTTTGAGAAGGATGATGGCAACATATGTACAAATGTGCTTGACACAATGGATGGATGTATGGATTGTGATAAGAGTTGTATGAGCCCCCAATAAAATGATGTTTTAAAATATCAAATTTATATTAAAAAACCCCCAAACAGGCTGTCCCTCCCACTACAGCCTGGAGGAACTCCCTGACATGATCTTCAGATACCCATTGACTCAGAACAGAAACTCTGTAGGAGCTCCCTCTCCACTATGTAGCGGCCTGGTCCATCCAATGATAATACCAGTGAGTCGTGTACTCCTTAGAACAGTCAATTCTACCAGATCAAAAGGCAGCACGTGCCCCCAAACGCAGTGAGATGGCAGGGGGGACAGGGAAACGGGACGGACAGACTCAGGGAACCCTGAGAAATAGGATCAGGGTTGACAGGTTATAGAAATGGCAACCAATGCCAGGAGACGACTGGTGAATTATAGCATGGAAAACATGTTCAACACAAAGCACAACAGAATGCTTTTGAAAACATTGGTCCACAGAGTGAAACATAGACCACGCGCGCTCTGTGGAGCCAGCTTTCTGCTTCAAAGAACCTGGATCAAGGGTGCCAAGCAAGTGAGCAGGAGGCGTGGCTGCGAACGCTGGGACTCTCGTAGGGATGCTTCCTGGACTAGAGCCACCACGAGACAGTCTTCTAGTCACAGCGGGATGCAGCGTTCCAGTGGGCTCATTATCTCCTCCGCACACGGACTGGCAGTGCTCCGGAGGCCTCTGGCTCTCACGAGTGAAAGCTTTAAGTCTAAAAGCTTAAGGCCACTTCAGCTGCTCAAAACTCACTCAGAGGAATGCCCGACTCACCAAAAGATAAACTCATTCAAAGTATTCATCACTCTTATTTATTTATAAATACATCATCTCTTTTAAAATATTAAATAAAACTTTCTGATAAGTGCAACAAGCACTTCAGCTTTGCATAATGGGGTTTTCCAGTTTGGTTTCTTCCAAATTATTTAAACATTTTCTTTTAAAGTTTAACTTATCTATTTCTTTTGCCATTTCATCAGTAGGATACCCGTTTAAGTTTATTAATTCTTCCAGTTAATTATAAAATTTATGGCAATTAATACTAAATAGAAGACTTTAAATAATTAATGATATTTCTCCATAAGTTTTAGTTGTTTGGCTTGTGTAGAAGCATTTTCTTTTAAGTTTAAGCCATAACTTAACACTCATTGCCATTGAGTTGATTCTGACTCATGGTGATTCTATGACCCCCCCAACCCATGGTCTTTTAAAAAATTTTTATTGAAGGGCCATTTTATTGGGGCTCTTACAACTCTTATTACAATCCATACATCAATTGTATCAGTCATATTTATACATATGTTGCCATCATTCTTCTTTAGACATTTACTTTCTATTGAGTCCTTGGTATCAGCTCCTCTTCCCCCACCCCTACTCTTGTGACCCCTTGATCAGTTATAAATCATTATTTTTTTCATATCTCACACCAACAGCTGTCTCCCTTCCACCCATGCTTTCTGTTGTTCTTCCTCCTGGAGGGCTGTGTGGTTATGAGTCGATCAGTTCAATTGGTTCTCTTTTCCTCCCCTCCTATCCCTATCTTTCCCCTACCCTTCTGGTATCGCTACTCCCATTCCTGTTCCTGGCTTCTGTGTTTGTGAGCGTTTATCTCTTATCTATGCCCGTGAACATGTTCCAGTCCAGTCCAGAGCAGGAAGCAGCACTGGGGTCATGACAGTGGGGGGTGAGGAAGCCTCAAGGCACCAGAGGAGTATTGTGTGATCCATTGGTGCTCCACTGCCCTGCCTTGATCTTTTTCATAGCCTCCCATTGATAGAGAAGGGGATTCAAACTGTAACACAGTTTGGGATCTTGTCTGCTAAGATTTAGTTTGACTTAAGAGACCCAGGATGTAACACCCCCCTCTCAAGAGAAAAGATTCCATTTAAAACTGTTAATTATTCAAGTCCTGGGCCTGTTGAAAAACCTGTTAATCATTCCATGATGCTCTTAATTGAGGAAAAGGGAAGTGGGGCCATTTAGATAATCAATGGAGTCTAAAGTCTTTAGGGTTCTGGGTGTGACAGCCCCTGGAGTAATGATGTTATCAGGGATAGACTGATACTTCCTTGGGGAAATGTAAATTCATTCCTGTGAACCTTGCTCCCATGAGTCCTCTGATCACTGTGAAAACCTAATTACCTCCTGGACTATCAAAAAGCCTGCTTCTTGTCACATAGCTTAAGATACACCACTTGATGGATTGGGCCTGAATTCGGAAGCAACTCAAAAGTAGAAATGATTTCCTTCTGCCAGTTCTTGCAGGTATAAATTTAGAGTTTCCCCTTTCCACCTGGTCTGCTTTGGGCTGCAGTGGGAGGCTGCCGCCATACAGCATGATGCATACAGAAGTTGGACCATGTACCGTGGACTGCCAAAGGAACAAACAAATCTGTCTCAAAAGCGGTACAGCCAGAATCCTCCTTGAAAGCAAGGATGGCGAGACTTCATTTCACATTCGTTGGACTTATTATCATGAGAGACCAGTCCCTGGTAAAGTAACAGAAGAAGACCTCAGACAAGCGGCACGGACGCGGTAGCCGCAACAATGGGCTCAAAGGCAAGAACAATTGTGAGGACGGTGGCGGGCCGGCAGTGTTTCCTTCAGTTGTACAGAAGGTCACTATGAGTCGGAACTGGCGGCACCAGCTGCTCCAGCTGCAACCCTCTGGGACAGGGTGGCACTGCCACTGTGGGTTTCTGAGTAGAAAGCCTCATCTTTCTCCCACAGAGCAGTTTTGGTTTTAAGCTGTTATGTTACCAGCATACCTCTTTTTGTTTTCTTACTTTTATTGGGGGCTCTTACATCTCTTATCACAATCCATACATTCATCCAGTGTGTCAAGCACATCTGCACATATGCCGCCATCATCATTTTCAAAGCATTCTCTTCCCACTTGAGGCCCTGAAATGAGCTCCCATTTCTTCCCTCTCCCTCCCCCGCCTGCCCTCCCTCACAAACCCTTGATCAGTTATAGATTATTATTTTTATATTTTACATAGTCCTCCGTCATCCCTCACCAACTTTTCCTCCATTATTCGTCCCCCTGGGAGGGGGTTATAAGTTGATCCTTGTGATCGATTCCTCCTTTATCCCCCCACCCTCCCCTAGTTCTCCTGGTCTCTCTACTCTCCTTGCTGGCCCTGAGGGGTTTATCTATCCTGGATTCCCTGTGTTGCGGGCTCTTATCTGTAGCAGTGTACATGTTCTGGTCTAATACCAGGATACATCTTTAAACCACCAGGTAAAATTTTTCCTTTTATAAAAGATTCATTACTCTTAAATTTATTTATTTATTTATTTTGACCAAAACATTTAATTAACAAAAAATATTAGGCGAGCAGAGGAAACAATAACACCAATAAAAAGAAATGAGAAGTGAGAGTCAGGGTAGAAAACCTGCACAGGCCTTGGCCTACATTTATTTTTTACATTATCAGCCAAACAAACCTGAGATACTTTATAGAAGAGGAGAATGTGAAATGAGAGAAAGGAAAGTTGTGTCAACAGACATACTAATACATGGATGCACGCTTCATGTTTATGCTTCACAGCTGAGTGGCACATCTATAGGCTCATTTCTAATTCATCCTGCGCGAGAGGGGATAAGAACCCTGCAGGGGTTCCAGAGCAGAGCAAGTTCCTGGGCGTGAGACAGAGCTCTGCACTGAGAAGAGTCATCATAGGGCCGTGTAAGGAATGTGTCCTTAACACTACTTCTGCAGAAAGCAAAGCCCGGCCTTCCTAAAGCCACTCCATGGGGCAGCTCCATGAAAGTTAGTGGGTTCATGACTAGAAACGGTTAGGTGGGTAGCTCAGGGACAGGGGGGTGGTCCCTCCCATGCCTGCAAAGGCCCCCATGGAGGAGGATGGAAAGAAATCAGGCAACCATTGAACAGCTAGGAAGACCCCAAACTGAGCGTGCACAGACGCAAGCCCCCTGGGCTCAGGCAAAACCAATATCTTGGACACACCCACCTTAGGTACATCACACAGCCAATGGGGTTGGACAATGCCATCAACGACACCTCCCCAGGGAGAGGTTTGAACTCTCCTGGCTGTGGGAAGGTCTCTCTCTGTTACCCTGATCCTGGTCAGCGGCAGGTGGAGGTTTAGGGTCTCCCCGCCACCCCCATGGGTGCATAGGTGCCCGCTCCAGGCCTACTCGGGGTCCACAGCCTTTTGTCCCATAGCCTCTTGGCCTCCATGCTCTCAGCCTCTAGGGCTCTTGGGCTTCTGGCTTCCAACGCCCGCCCCCTGCCCGCCCCCCATGGTTTCACATGTGTGGGTGCTTTTTTTCATGTGGTTGTTTATGCCCAGTTGTGAACCCTTGCATGGCTTCCGTGCAGCCTGGCATGCTTTCCAGAAATAGTGTGTACTCTTTGAGACTGCAGACCCTGACACTTGTCTTGTCCTTCATAAAAATTCACTTGGGTCACACAGTGTGCTTTGATGTGAATTCTTTCAGCATGTGAAGCAAAGAACCCGAGGTATGATTCGCCTGAGGCGTTCCAGCCTTAAGTCTCCCAGAAGCTGCCGGGTGGTGTCCGCAGGCCGCCTTGTGTGCGAGCCGGACCCCAAATAGCCAGATGTGCTGGAGGGTTGGCCCATGTTGGAGCCCTGCTAAAGCCAAGACACTAAAGCCAGCTCCACACTTTGCATTTTATCAGATCTTGCTTAAGGAGCTGAATGACGGATGGCCAACTCAGTGACAAGGTGGTGTGAGAGAGTAGCCATAGGAATCCCAACCCTTGGAAGGTAGAATCCAATGAACAAGATGTAAGCATAAGAACCTATCAAGGGGAATTCAGATGGCTGTTTGGAACAGCAGTGACAGCCACTCTGAGGTGGGAATCCCCATTCTGCAGAAGAGAGAGCAAGCCCAGGCCAATGGAAGCTGGCTCAGGCCAGGCGGTATGACTCCAGAGTCATAGTTACTTCTTACCATGAGGACTTCTTTTTAAAGGAAACCAACCTGCCCAAATCCTTTTTCACTTTCTTGATTCTTACCAGCGTGTGAATAATTTTCAGATAATACATTCATGCACATGAAATAGAGCAAGGAATAAGAAATGGGTGCTAAGCATTTCTACCTAATTTGTTAAATAAATGCATGTTTGACCTCTTAAAAAGAAAAAGAACCCGAGGTATAACCCACTCCAAAACCTAAGAAATCTACACAATACAAGTAATTCTCTTGTTAGAAAGTAGGTACACAATAAGCTAAGATGAGCGATGAGATGATTCTTCCCAAACTGTAGCACTCTGGTGTTTGAAAAACTAGGGGTAGGACTCACTGAATTAGACATTAAAATACTGCGCATAACTCAGGTACAGCTGTGAATTAACTATAAGATGAGGGTCTGAGGGAACATTTTCCCCTAGATTCTTTATCAGTTCCCATTACTGGATATCACAGCATTGGTAATAATGTCTACTGAAATGAACATAACTTTCTATTTAAACAAACAAACAAGGCCCAGTGGCCAATCCTAATGTTTCATTTCACCAAGCACATCAATGGGGCTGTTCGTCATATAAATACTTCAATTAATCATTAACATGCAGTACCTTCAAAATGGATCGATGGAAGAACAAAGCGAGGAGCTGAATAAGGTCGTAAAGGACATAGCCTTCCTTTTTCTCCACTCCGATGATATTTGGTGGGTGGTAAGGTTTGTCTTTGTTCACTTCCACATTCTTGTTCCAGGGAAAGAACCCAAATTGGAAGAAATATTTGATCACAATTGCCACCTAAATACAAAGGGGAAAAAAAGGATTACGATTTTAGTAGCTTTTATATATGAGAAACAGAAAAATAAGCACATTTAAATGATGTCATTTCTGTTTTGAAAATGGGAATGAAAATGCCCTTGCAGAACAATTTCATGATCCTTCTCACTCGCTGTTTGCTTTGCAACCAAGGCAGCGCACTCTCACACGGGGATGCACTCCACCGCTCAAGGGGGAGATCAACCAAGGCATTGCACTCTCACACGGGATGCACTCCACCGCTCAAGGGGGAGCTCAACCAAGACAGTGCACTCTCACATGGGGGGGCACTCCACCGCTCAAGGGGGAGATCAATCAAGGCATTGCACTCTCACACGGGGATGCACTCCACCGCTCAAGGGGGAGATCAACCAAGGCAGCGCACTCTCACACGGGGATGCACTCCACCGCTCAAGGGGGAGATCAATCAAGGCATTGCACTCTCACACGGGATGCACTCCACCGCTCAAGGGGGAGCTCAACCAAGACAGTGCACTCTCACATGGGGGGGCACTCCACTGCTCAAGGGGGAGCTCAACCAAGGCATTGCACTCTCACACGGGATGCACTCCACCATTCAAGGGGGAGCACAACCAAGGCATTGTACTCTCACACATAGGGGGGGGGTGATGGTGGGGGGAATGCACTCCACCGCTCAAGGGGGAACTCAACGAAGGCAGTGTACTCTCACACAGGGTGCAGTGTACTCTTACACAGGGTGCGCTCCACCGCTTCAAGAGAGTGCTCAACCAAGGCAGTTACTCTCAAGGAAGGGGGGGGTGCACGGTTATGGAGGAGTTGACAACTTTACACTGATGCAGTTTGGTATTTACATAATTGTTCATAGATGAAAAGATGGTAATTAGGACAGACTTGAACAGGAATATGCATGTCCTTATGTGATGTTTTAATTCATCATCATTATGAACATCTAGCGGCGTTTTCATGTATATAATTTTCATTTTCCACCATATCCTTTTCTCCCTATGTTGTGATTCACTGAACGGTCTCAAGAAGAAAAGGAAATAAACCCCCAAATTGCCTGTTGTGTTCACCATGCATTCCGGGAATGCTTGCCGTGGTGGGTTATGCTGATATGAGAGGCAGCGGGAACATTTATGAGTTTCATTTGTACATAGCCCCTCATGTATACCTGAGATGGAGTTAACTGGAAAATATGTAATTGACCAATAAAAATATTTTTCAGAACATCCTCTTGATGTAGATTCTCATTTTAATGTCTCACTCGCTTTTTATTACAGCAATCTCTTCAAAGAACAGGCTATCAAACTGACCCCCTCCCTAGACGTATGGGCCACAGAGGACAACACTAGACTTACAGGTGGGGAGGGGCCGGCCTGCCATGTCCACATGGAAGCAGACCAAGAAGGAAAAAGAGAGAGGGACGGTCTAGACTCCCTATCAACAGACCAAGGCTGGAGGCTGATGTCCCTGCATGGAGCTGCTAAGACACAGAGAGGCCTGTAGAACTGACAACAGCTCAAGACATGATGTCCCAGGAGCACCCTGTGACAGAGGACAATTCTGGGCACACGTGGTGGTGAGTGAGTCCAGTCTGATCCGTCCCCCTCCCTGCCCCCTGCAGTGGGCGAACCAAGAAGGGAACAGAACAGAACAGCAATGGGAGCAAGGAAAAGACACAAAGCCCCTGAAGAGTCCCCAAAATAGACTTCAGGCTAGGAGGGGCCGCTCCCGGGACTCCCCCAGGACCAGTGAGGGGACAGTCATAAAGGTCAGAGGACAGTATGTGATCATGAGGAATCAAGACCCAAAACAAAACAAAACAAAGAACCATATTGCTGTGAATGAGGCGGAGGGCAGAGTGGAGACCCACAGATCATCTGCAGACAACTGGACATCCCCTTTCACAGGGTCACAGGAAGAGATGAGCCAGTCAGGGTGCAATATAGCACCGATGAAACACATGACTTTCCTCTAGTTCTTTAATGTCCCCCCCCCCCAACTATCACGACTCCAATTCTAACCAACAAAACTGGCTAGACCAGAGCATATACACTGGTACAAATAAGAGCACACGACACAAAAAATCCAGGACAGATAAATCCTTCAGGACCAATAAGGAGAATAGTAATACCAGGAGGGTAAGGGAAAGTGAGGGGAGTAAGGGAAAACCGATCAGAATGACTGACATATAACCCTCTACCTGGGAGACAGACAACAGAAAAATGGGTGAAGGGAGGCAGCAGTCAGTGTAAGACATGAAAAATTTTTTTTATAAACTATCAAGGATTCATGAAGGAGAGGGTGAGGGGAGGAAAAAATGAGGAGCTGATACCAAGGCTCAAGAAGAAAGAAAATATTTTGAAAATGATGACGGTAGCATATGTACAAATATGCTTGATGCAATGGATATATGTATGTCTTATGATAAGAAGTGTAAAAGCTCCCAATAAAATGGTTTTTTAAGAAAAAAGGTCAGCAGATGTATGTTTTTTGGTTTTTGTTTTCCTTTTTCAATCTTTCCTTTTTGTTTGGTCTCTGTTATTGTTGGGTTGCCTACTTACATAAGATAGACATGGGAAGCAAGTTCAAGGAGAAAGCAAGGAACCGATGGTACCAGAGGGACTGGGGGAAAAGGATGTTGGGGAAGGGACCAGTAAGAAAACAATGCCACAGACAGGAAACAACTCTGCTCATGCCCTCCCTCAATGCAAGAACACTTTGCTCTAACAACCTGGCATTCTGTGATGCTCACCCTCCTGGCACAATCGTCTAGACAAAATGGGTGCATAAGCAAATGTGGTGAAGAACACAGATGGTGCCTAGCTATCAAAAGATATAGCATCTGGGTCTTGAAGACTTGAAGTTAAACAAGTGGCCATCTAGCAGAGAAGCAACAAGCCCACATGGAAGAAGCACATCAGCTTGTGGGATCATAAGGTGTCACTTGGACCCAGGTAACAGGCATCAGAAGACTCCAAACAAACAAACAAGCAAAAACATGGTGTTGAGAGCAAAGGGGGTCTGAGCAGAGACCCAAAACCCATCTGTAGACAATGGAACATCCCCTCACAGAGGGGTCACGGGGAAGGGATGAGTCAATCAGGATGCAGTAAAATATGGTTGAAACACATAATACTCCTTTGGTTCCTTGAGGTTTCTTGACCTCCCACTATCATGACCCTACGATTACCTTTCACTGTGGGCTAGGCCGGAGCATGTGCACAGGTACGAAAAGACATAAGAGCTTAGGACACATGGAATTCAGGAACAGGAATGGGAGTAGCGATACCAGGAGGGCAGGGTGAAGGTGAAGGTGAGGAGAGGAGGGGAGGGCAGGGGAACTGATCAAAATGATCGACATATAACCGCACCTCCCACCCCCAAGGGGACGAACAAAGAAATCATGGTGGAAGGGAGACAAAGGTTGGTGTAAGATGTGAAAATAATAATAATAATAATTTATAATTTATCAAGGGACCACAAGGGTTGGGGGGAGGAAGATGAGCTGACACCAATGGCTCAATAGAAAATAAATGTCTACAAAATGATGGCAACATATATACAGATGTGGGTGATGCAACTGATGTATGAATTGTTCCAAGAGCTGTGAGAGCCCTCAATGAAATGTTTTTTAAAAAGAACAGGCTCTCTTTTCTATCTATACTACCTTATCTCCCTCAGTTGCTCTTCACCTCTGTTCCTCTTCTTGGCTAATCACATCTACTAGAACCTTGACCTCCCTCCCCTTCCAACTAGCCTCAGTCAGCACCTGAAATTCCTGCTGTCCACCTACTTGGCTGCCACGCAATCACCATGGCTTCACTCCAGACCCTATTAGCTTTGGTTCTTAATTATAATGGTTTTCCTACTGTCTGTATGACTCCACTTTATGGCCTTTATTATCTTCATATAATTCCAAGATGGTCAAGCCATACCCTGGTCAAATTGTTCACCATTACCTAATCTCTTTCAATATGTCATAGCCCCTTTATGTTACTCTCCACTCACCTGCCACAGTAATCCACCTGCACTGCATGCCGTGTGCTAGTTCTCTCATGCCTGTTCTTCTGATTCTTTGCAAAGGCTACTTCCAGTGACTGGAGGTCCCTTTGATTTCTTTTCCTGGAAGGTGTTACGCAACCCTGAAGACTCGGTTCTACATCTCTTCCAGGAGGGTTTGCCATAATAAGCTATCCTCCCTTGTCTCCCCAGGGTTGATGTGATGCAGCACAAATATTACTCAGTGCAAACCCCTCAGGTAGGTCTATGCCACCCTGAAGGTTGAGCATTTGTTTACACCAGACTGACTTATCACATAACTCTGAGCCACTAAAAAACAGGACATTTTTCTTTTTAAAGTGATTTTTACATTCTCGTATCTGACATGGTTCTTGATTTTCATCAGATAGTCAAAAATGTAGCATGAATTAATATCATCTAACTTACTCCTCAGTGTGACAGATGTTGAGAACCCAAAGTTAACTTAACCATAGATATTATATTTTAAGGCAAAAGCTATATAAATAGTTCTTTTATTGCAGTACTTCTTCTCTCATTGAAAAAAATAAAATGAAACATAAAAATTGGGATCTGCTCGTCTGTGTCACACAGAGGTGTTAGAAAGCGGTACACTTCCCGAAATTGGTAGTCATTGTGTTTGTGATCAGAAAGTGAGGTTAAAGAAACATTCTTTTGGCAAGGCTGTGGTAGGCAGGTTAGTCAAAGCTATTGATCCATTGTTGAATCTGTATCTCTGATTTTCATTCTGTAAACAGTGATCAATACTGTGAACTGAAGACTTTGGAGATTTAATATAGATCTTCATTTTAAGTTTATTTATTAGCCTAGCCCATTTCTAGGCTCAACTACACATCCTTTATGAATAGTATCTTTAAATAATCAATTACACTGCCACTAGAAGTGACAGCTTTTCCTTAAAAATCCGAAAAAGGAGCTTGCGTTAGCAGCACATACGAGACAGAGATTATTGGCAAGGATCCTCAGCCAGGATGACATTCAAATTCATGGAGCAGTCCATGCTTTCCTTTATTATTTTCTTTTTGTTTTTATTGCTTCTGATATGTTTCCCAGTTTATGAAGCCCAGAAGGACTGGATACGTAGAGACAGTAACTGGTGCACTGGCTTATTGGGGATGAAGGGAGAGGCGGGAGGGTTGAGGGGAATTGAGGAACAAATTATGAATGTGGGAGGGAGCACTGGAACTGATTGTGATGATGTACGTACAGCTCTTTTTAAAAGCAAAATAAAATAGACTGTAAAAAAAAAGTCAAGTGAGAAATTTAGCTGTTTTACTAGCCTACAAGTAAAAAGTGCATTAGGATCCCAGACCCAAAGTCCACTGAGCCATGTTTTTATTTCTAATGTGGTGGTTGTCATGGAAATGGGTGCTCTCCTCTCTTGCAGGGCAGGAGGGAAGGCTGCCAGTAACACTTGGCCAGGTGCCACCTGCTCCCTCACACGTGGAACAAATGGGCTGGCAGTTCTCCCTTTCCGTCATTCAGAGTTTGAATGGGAGCTCATCCATAATTTGATGAATGAAAACTTGTCTTATGGGTTTCAATATGGAAAATATTTAGGTCACATCACACTATATTCAAAGTGCTTGACTGTACTGTACTATTTCACTCTGTGTAGATGACCTGAACTCCTCCAGACGACAGGAACCATGCTTGATTCTGAATGAGAGTTTTGCTATTTTTGCGGTCAATACTAGCTGTCTGTCAAAAACATACTCAGCACTCCCCAGTGAAGTATGGTGAGCCAATGGTTCAATCTCAGTAAACCTATTTCCCTATCTGTTAAGTGGAAATGCCATTAGCACATATTTTACCCAGGGTTAAGTGTGAAATGATACACTTAACTCTTGGTCATAATCGATTGCCGTTTTAAGACTATCCACCCAACTATTGTTCTTTGTCAATATTCCCAGCAAATACTGTGCGATTCTGTGGGGGCAGTTGCCAAAATAATGAAAAGAGGGATTCGTCGAACCATACCTCTGTGTAGACAATGGCCATCATCCAGAACCGCCTGCTGGGCCTAGGGACTGATAGCATGGCCCACAGGAAGATCAGGATGGGGAGGACGAGGGTGATCATGGAGGCCGAGACCATGTGGTTGAGGATGATGACAAAATAGCACACCATTTCTGAGCGGGCCACAAGAGTGTTGTACATGGCATAAAAAAGCAGCAGGAAGCGTGGCTGGCCAACATAGAACTTTTCTGACTCTTCCAGCTCATCATCCCGAAACATCCTGTGAACATAAACCAAACAATGATACACTTGTCTAATTTCTCCAAGTGACTGACTTCCACTTTCATGCTCCGTTCGGCTGTGGCCCCCCCACTACATGTTCTCTGCGGTCTCTATTGCTCCTGGCGACCCCTGTGGCCCCAAGCATTCCTAACATCAGACTTTATTAGAGAAATAAGCGTCAGCTAAGTAGCTGAGAGCTTTTCTTAGTTAAATCATGAAATTGCATGAGTACTAAAGCATGTATCTATCTATCTGTTTGCGATAAATGCCTTTCATGTACTTTCACTGTCGTGGAATTGATGCCGACTCATAGTTTCCCTATAGGACAGGTTAGAACTATCTCTGTGCATTTATGAGATTGTAGCTCTTTTTGGGAGCAGAAAGTCTCGCCTTTCTCCCTTGGAGCACCCGGTGGTCTCGAAGCGATGACCTTTTGGGAAGCAGCTCAATGTGTAACCACCATGCCATGCCCACGTAAGCTTTTTTCACATGAAAATTTTTTTATATATGCAAAATTGTAGTCCCCCTTAAAATGATTATTTCTCAATACAGTGTTAGTCTGTTCACTGAGGAGTCCCTGGATAGTTCAAGTGGTTTGTGTGCTTGGCTGTTAATCAGAAGGTTGCTGGTTCTAGACCCCATCTGAAAAGTCAGTGACTGAAAACCTTACAGAAGAAAGTTTTATCCTGGCACACAGGGGCACAGCACACATTGGAATTAACTCAGTAGCCACTGGTTTTTCTGCTTACTGGATTCTTACTTGTTTAGAAGCAGTTCACTGGCTGTCAGCTCATGCGTCAAGGGAGGTAAGATGCTCAACTCCAATTTGTCAGTGCGACTGTCATCCGGGCTGACCACCATGTGGTTTTTGCCTGTGGAGTCCTCCTGCGAGCCAAAAGAGAGGCGCTCAAAGCTGACAGCCTTGCTGTAGGAGGGTGGCACTTCCACTTCCCCGTCCATGGTGGAGTACTGTGGCAACTCAGCATCCGGGGTGAGGTGGACCTCCTCACCCCCCACCCCGTCCTCAGCGTTGTACTCGTCATCCACGTCCGCGAGGTCAGGCGCCAGTCCCACCACCTCCTCTTCTTGCTCTGCCTCTACCTCCTCAATGGTCTCTGTGGTCCCCTGGCGGGAGTACAGCATGGTGCACTGGGTGGGCTCACTGTTGAGGCAAGAGCAGGACACAGAATCCTTGTCTCAACCTTGAGAGTACCGTACATACTTTCACGCTGTGATGAGACCTCAGGAGAACTTCCCAATAAAGACACAGGTCATGTGTAATGTGGAATCCTCTATTGTTTTTCTGCATCCCATCTGCTTTACTCCTTCAGTATATTCATTACCTACTGCTCTGCAGAAAATGCAAATAGCTGTCTCTTAATAAAAAAGGGGGTAGAACTTTAAACCAGAGCAAGCCATGTGGTTCACAAGGAGCCTAACCCACCTACGGACAGTTGTTAAAAAGCTTAAAGTCAAGATTAACAGGAGGTCCAGTGTTAATTTCCAGATCAAGACATACATATTAGCACATAGCTCTACATGCACACAAATATATGTTTACATCTATCTACATGTCCATGTTAACATATACATAAAGCCCATATGGATGAGACTCATGGCCAGTTTTGTGTTGCCCTCTCTGCCCCAAAGGCATTCTACTGTCAGTTCTACACAACAGACCTGATTGGGTCCATCAAGGGAGATTGGCACAGAGGAATGATAAAACCTCACCTATACTACATCACTGCATGCATACCTGAAAATGCAGCACCTCGTAAGCATTTGAGCCTTCTGCCTGTTTTATTTTTCATCCTCTTTCTTATCATTGGGTGATTATTACACTTATTTAAATTTTCACCGTCTCTCCAAATGTCAACCATTTACCACAAGATGGTGTCGCTAACCCATGGAAAAGTTCACCATTCTCCTTTAACCTAGTGTGGCTCTCCTGACCCTTCTCCTTTTAATTGCTTGTCCCTCTCTCCTCCCCACTGACCTCTCAGAATGGACAACTGCTCCCTCTACTCAAGGTACCTCAACTGATTTCCTTTTGTGCTAATTTCCAGAAACGCCTCTCTTCTTATCTCCACATCCTACTCCTTTTCTCTGGCATCTTTCATCTTCTTCATGAATTTTTCTCTTTCCCAACTTTGCCTGCCAGGTCCTACAGGGGACTTTACCAATGAAACTAGACTCGCCACCACAGTGAAGGGTCACGACATGCGTTGAGTACAGAACCCCAAAAGGAGAGGGAACAAAACTGATCAAGAGATTTGGGATCTGGTGGGTGGAGATGCCTGCAGCCTGTTAGGCTCTTACAGACAGCCTATGCCACCAGGGTGACATAGAACATATGCCACAAGAGTAGCGTATCTGATCAGATAGCGTGTATAAAGTTTGAAGATTCTCAGGTGTACTGTTGCATGCATTTTTCTTGTCACAGATACCAATGTAGACATGTCAGTGAACGAATGTGTGGCAAAGCCCTTCACGGTATCCTGTGATGCTAAATAGTCCAGGGCTTTTGATCTTGAATGTGCACATGACCCAGATGTTCCAGGAATGCCAGACCAATTTGGAGTTTTACTGAAACTTATCTCAATTAGACATAACATCCTAGGATGGCTGTGAAACTCACCTATCAACTTAGGTACCTTTAAGGTCTCTGGAGCCGACTTCACACCATATCTAATTTACAGTATGATTGTAGCCAAGTGTGAACATACCCAACCTTGAGCAGTTGAGGGTATTTTCAGGGCTCAACAGAGCACATCCTGCTGAAGAAGTCTCAAACAACAAGGCATCCCTACCGACACCAGGCACTATGCATGGCAACGATGGATTAAGACAGGTAGCTACTGGTAGAAGGAGGCGGCCCTATCTGATCTGACACTGTAAGCACTCAAAATGGAGTTGGTTTAGAATTGGGCCATTTTGATGGCAGAAGAAGCAGAATGGGCATGCATGTTCGCTAAGTTTCAGGTGACTGAATATTGTGTTTTTGGCTGTATGCAAACAACTTCATCTCTAAATGATTATTTGGAATGAGCAACAATTTTATCGCTTAGAGATTTCTTGTTTCCCCCCAAAGAACAAGTTATATGTTCTACAAGGGTGATGTAGTCTTCTGCATAATTTTCTTTCCAAAAGCCAATTGTAAAATATTTCCCAACGTTTGCATTAGTTATGCACATAAATATGGACCAGCTATTTCTCATATCAAGTAAAGCTGCCTGCATCTGTCAAGTGATTTTCTACTGCAAATATCTGTTGATAGGAGCAGGAGAAAAAGCATCCTCCCTTTCTAGACAGATCTCCCCTTTGAGGGCTGCCTACATCAGGTTTAATTGAAGAGAGAGCATGGTTATTTCCTGGGAAATGGAAAGTGTGAAATAATTAAAAACGGAGGACAATATTAGTAATAGAGATTTTCAGAAATTCCTAACAGACAAAAACTAAGAAGCGGTTAATTGAATACGATACTTTCCTGAGGACTATGTGAAGTCTCAGGAAAGGTGTTGGTTGTGCTTTTGTTATGCATGCGAATTCTTAAAATCATAATAAAAAATAACAGACACCACAAGAACACATGTTTGCAACGCTAGTGGGGGAAGTGGATAATATAACGAACCAAAGCATGCACAAGGTCAGCACCTGGATGCTAAACTGCCACTGTCAGCTGATGAGGAGGACACATCCAAGCTGAGCATTTTACGGAGCCTAGGTCGAGCCCGCTCACTGGTTTTAGGAACGGTTTCTGGTCCGTCTAAATCATCAAGGGTGGACTGCCGTGAGAACAGCATGGTTGCTTCAGTGTAGCCGCTAGCAGCGCAAACAATTACAGAGACACAGTGTTAAGTGGATTCAAGTCACACATGGATTAATTGACAAACATATGGCCATGCAGCAAACCACACACAACACCAACACGAATGATAGTGACCATCACAACAGAGGTCAAAGAGAGGAAGGACCTGTTTGGCATGATAAGAAAACCCAAGATTATTGAATTAAACCCCCCACACCCACATATTGGTTCATGATAAATTATAAAATGCCACTCTCTTTGGGACAAAGAAAGAAAATAATTACAAGTCCCAAACTTTCTCTTATGCATTAGGATTTACATAATGATAATTTTTAAAAAAGATTTTCAAAAAAGAAAAGATATAGATTTTATTTGGAGCTCGCAATCCAGAGCTCATTTAAGAGCATTTTGTAACAAGGTGATCTAAGCAGCAATATCTGCTCATGTGATGATCTGAATGTAAGATTTCTTTGTCTTTCTTTCTTAAAAAAAAATCTATCTTCAAAATGAGAGAGAGCAGCTCAGGAATGATCATGACAAAATGAAGGTTCCACCGTTTTCTGAGGGATATTTAGTTAAGCCAAACTAGATGCCTTACATATAAGCGATGATGATCCATCATCTCTCAACTGATACAAACTGGTATGAACCAACATCAAAATAAAAATAAAACAAAGTGCTACAAAGAAAACAACAAAAACTAGCCATGGCAGGACTGGTTTTCATTTTGTCTGTTAACTTTTCATTTGGGCTTATGTTTCTTCTGGAGCATCTTAGTATTTTGAGAAGATGATGTTGGGGACTGGGCCTGCTGACTAAAGGCCTCATCTGGTATCGACCCGGCAACCACTGGGGAGAGAATGATGGCAGGTTCAAGAAGGAGGTGCTACTGGGGGAGGAGAGAAAATGAGCAAGTAAGAGTTTTGACAGTTTAGACGGGGAGCTGAAATATGAAGAGGTGCAATCAGCTCCGCAGAGCTATAGGAGAGACGACAGGATGACGTGCCTGCTGACACAGGTGTGCACACCCTTCAGGGCTTGGGATAGGCTGAGATGGCAGGTTGTTGGCATGCACTGTGTGGCCAACCTGCCCTACTCGCTGCAGTCAGTCTGAGAGGCTGTGAGGACAGAAAGCCATCCAGGATGTACTTTCCCTTCGGAGCTGGGGCGGAGGGATGCTGCGTCCTCCTTTGTGGAAGTGGTTAAAGAGCGTTTCAGCCTCAAGGTCAAATAGTACCAACCATGAAGGGCAGTTGGTGGAGCCATCCTGCTGTGTGACGCTATGTGGCCAAGGGAGGGGGTATATGGTGGGAGTGGGTGGGGAGGAAAAGGGGCTTCTACAAATGCTCTTTAATTAAAAAAAATACATGGACTGAGAACACATGGCCCTTTGGGTGCCATCACATGGTGGGATCGAAGGAGTACAAAATAACAGGATGAATTGCAAGAAATCACTGGCGCAGCACTGTCTTCCATCAGCTGGCTGCTGGGTTTTGAATAAATCAACCCCCTTCGGTGGGTTCAAATGTCATCATTCATCAAATAAGGGACCTTCATATTTTTAGGAAATTGCCAGCTAAAAGCACACTTACTGACTGCGCTAACCCTGGAGTGATGCTCCCCTTAATTTGTGGGTTGAAGTCTAGGTCACATCACCCCATCTTTAAAACCGACACCATCCTAACCATTTGGGGTGATTTGCAGGGTAACCAATTTATCATGCAGGCAGCTTGAAAGGTGAAAGGTGGGGGAGAAGATTTACAGTAAATCTCAGCGAGCAGACCCCTGTGGCTAAGAACATCACCTGGGGCTTAGGGTTGGGACATAGGGCTGCAGTCCCAGGGGTTTTGCAGCACACAGCTGCACAAAGAAGAGAGCGACATGTTTCAAAGGACAATGACTCATCCTTGTCCGTTAATTCTCCTTCAGATATAACTGAACTGTTTCTTGCAGCAATTGAAACTAATTTATTTCCTGGGAATATAAGTAATATCTGAGTTCATACATTTCTTTTTAAGGATGTCATTTTTGGTGTGGATCTGGAAAACATAGTGACTCGGGGGGGGGTGCTTGTACATTTAGAATCTCTTTTTGGGGAGGATTATTGCATTTCCAAATTCCACATGGGTTCCAGTAGGTGCTGGTTTAGGCAAATGAGTAGATATTTGAAGGTTTCTAGAAGCAGAGAAATTAGAAGCATGAAGAGATGGGCAAATGAGGCAGCTTATTTGTTAACTACATGACAGGTCCTGCTGTGTGTTTCTTTTATTTGAATTGAAGAAATAGGTAAACTACACAAAAATGAAGTTTGAAAGTGCTGATTTTCTACTGTTTAATTTATGCCTTAATTGATCACTTAAATATCTCCTCCCTCATGATTTTTGACTCTGGGTGAAGTTGTATGATGGTAACTTGGGTCAGATTTAGAGGCAGTTACTTGATTTTCTTTTAAGTAACTGCCCCTCTCCACCCCCTTCCCAACACCACCACCACCCTACTCACAGGCTGTACAGTTGAGTGCTTACTTAATTTCTTATTCTTACATATAGTCGCTTGTTAAGCGGTAAGAAGTCACTAGCGTAGGGATTATGGACGTTTATTTTATGAAAAATTTGTTTTCAGGGCCCTTTCTATATTCCTTTTGATTTGTTTGATTCCAAGTTTGGTTCTAAAATAGTTTTCTGAGGCCTAGTTCGCATATAATATTCACGAGGCCTTTGACAACCTTGACATTTTGTGTAAAATTTTTGTAAGATGGAAACAGATTTTTAAAAGTGAAAACTTAAAGTATATCAGCATTTCTATGATCCCCCAATTCCCCCATTAAAAAAAATTCGGTAGTTGTTTTTTCATAACTAGGTTATAAAGTGGATGGATTGGGACATGTTTAGATGTCCCAATTATTACATCCATTTACTCCTGTTATTACCCCCAGCTCTGAGCCTCTCCCATTTTCTTGGCAATGTGCACACTTTATTTTGAAAATATGTGCATCCTGTCTCCACTTATTGTTGAAGAATAGACATAATAAAATAAATTGGAATAGGTAACAGCCTGAGGAATGGGGATAAAAATGGACTTCTGGTCTTAGCATTAAAATCAATTAGAGAGAAAATCATTAAGTATAAACATAATGATATGATATGAGAGAGCTTCAAATTTGTGGTGGAAATTCCATTATATTTTAATTCCATTTTTCTTTTTGTATAGAGAGGTGTTACTTCAAGAACACATTGAAGATGATTAGTAGAGTTATAAAAATTGTAAAAATGAAAATAAAATATAAAACCCCTTTAGCTGTAGACTTCAACAAAACCTGTCAAAAGAGAAGACTTAAGCTCCCTTTAAAAAAATGTAGGATGCTGTCAAGAGATACTTTAACAGTCATCAGTTGAATGATAATACCTTTTGATATTAATAATTATTTTGGAAATTAATGATTGACAAATATGTGTAATCTTATTTTATTCTAAGAATTAAGTTAGCTCAAATAGGAAATAAATGCTTGACACCAAATCGCTAAAAGGGCCTGCCTTAAGTATTTCCTAAGTTCACAAAAACATGTAATAGCTGAAATATATCAGCTTCTTTGGAACTTATAAATAAGCAAATTAAATGAAATTATTCTCAAATTAAAGGAATTATAGAATTCTTATTATCCATCAAAGGATCTTGAAATAATTAATTCATAAACAAAAGTGGGTTTTAACCATACTATTTTAGAATTTGAGTTTTTAGCCTATAACAGCTTTCCTCACCAATACATACAAAGCAGCATCATGAGTTTGATATCAGGAAGGTTTTCCACCCTTATTTCATGTTATAACATGTTTAGTATTTGTGAAGAACAATTTTTCCCAAGCCATGAATGCTTTGCTTCAGATATTAAATGTGACTATAAAGCACCTTGGAAACGACTCCACCAGCAGCCAGAATGAGCGTCTTTACCGTCTTTCTCAGTGCCGTGGCCTTGTCCCAAATTCCTTCGCAAAGCACCTACAGGTCCACACTAAGGGGCTTATCTTCTTTTTGTGTCTCTCCCAGAATGCTACTTATGAAGATGCACCTAGCTACTTGAGCCAAGGTAATATAATGTTCCTTCTTCAGATAGGGACCTTTGATTCAGCTTAGAGCTGATCTTGTACAGTTGAAAACTGTGTTGCAAACTAGTCAGTATTTCTGGGATAGGGAATACAAATAACAAAACCAAACAAAAACCAGTTCGGAGAGTTCAAAACAAAACAAAAACCCCAGGAAAGTGGGAAGAGGCGAGGAGAAATACGACCGTCACTCAGTTTCTGGGGGTGGATGCTACGCTACCAGAGTCCCACCCGGGGTCTGGGTTTCTAGACTTTGGATACGTTGTTTCAGGTCTCTGTAACTAGATGGTGTCTTGCATAAAACACGGCCAGTCCTAGGACACACCTCATAGCATTATCAGGTTACAGTGAGGTTACACAGGGAGGGTCTTGATGCCCGCACATGACTGACACCCAGTGACTGGGTCAACACATGTCGATCAGGCTCGTTAAAGTGTAACCTATGGAGGTAGCAGAAGCACGCAGAAACGTCTATTGTGGATCATCCAGAAACAATTCTAAAGGAAAAGACCAGGGGCAGCAGCAAGCAGCGGAAGATTTTAATGTAGAGGCTGGTTTGTGGAACAGTTACTTTTAAAAGCACTGAAGGTGCATTGGCACAAATACCAATTTCGTGGTGGGAGGGCCGTTCTTCAATCTCTCCACTGTGCTGAGGGTTCATACAAGGATTTTAAAGAGACTTTTATTGTTATCCGCTTGATCTGACCCTGCCGCTAAAAAGCCCAAACCAAACGCATTGCCATCGAGTCGATTCTGACCCACAGCGACCCTATAGGACAGGGTAGAACTGCCTGTGTGGGTTTCGGAGACCGTAACTCTTTATGGAAGCCTCATCTTTCTGGTGGTTTTGAACTGCTGACTTTGTGGGTAGTAGCCCAACTCCAAAACACAATGCCATCAGGAGCCCTATAGGCAGACAATATTTATGTTAGGTTGTTTTACCTACAGAGATGGTTTCATTGAGGTGGGATCCATGTGCATTTTTAATTAATGTACAATGCATACCTTGCTTTGATTCTTTCACCTTTGTAAAAGCAAAACTACTGTTTAGAAGGGATATACCTAGAGATACTGTCATGTGACTCTAGACTGTCCAGCCTTTGGGCAGCCTGCAAGCCCGCAGCGTCTCCAGAGGGTTCATCTATGGTGTCCAGGCCAGACTCCCGCGAGAGGTTGATGATGTGGTTCTGGTAGTACATGTGGATGCTCTCCCGGGTCGGAACATTGCCCTGGAGAGGCGGGAAACGAGTCATGAGTCAAGCAGGAGTGTCCACACCACCTGGCGCCCCCAGAGCTCCTTCATGGTTTCACAGAACTCTATGCCCACACCGCTTGAGGAAAGGGCTCAGAAAGCTGGGCACGTTGGGAACTGATGGCACTCATTTCATCAAGGACAAACCAACATTGCAGTTCAGTTGATTCCGCTTCACAGAAACCTAGGGAACCGAGCAGACTGCTCCATCGGGCTTCCAAGGTTCTAAGTCTTTACAGAAGTGAACTGCCAGGCCTTTCTCCGACTGCTCCTTCCCAGAGGACTAAGTCATTCTAAACAAGAAATCACTTCTTTATATGAATATTTTTGTAAAATCATAGTAGCAGTCCCATTAGTGCACTTTTATTTTTTAATAGAATCTTTAACCCATTAAAGGACTACACATATCCTGGTGTTTCCTATGAGAATTTTCTGGTCAGATGTCCTAGACTAACCACCACAAACCTGTACAAGGCACTGGAGGAAGTACGAATGAAGAAGAGGAGCGGGGATTTGATTAAGTTAATCCTTAATATGGGATGGATTTAAAAATGCACTGAACAGCAAATGGGTTATGTTAAGTCAGCCTGGAAAGAAACTATTTTTCTTTCTTACAGCTCGGGATATCTCCTTTTAAGGTCTTTATAAATTGGGAAGAAGCCCAAAGAGTCACGCTAAAAGTGTTACCTTTTTAATTTCTCTGGTCAGCATGCATCTTTCAATTCTCAAAACTGTGGAAATATCAATATGTTCCCTTGAAATGGAGTTAAGCCAGGTCGTGAAACTATCCACTGTTGCCAGAAACAGGACCCAGGTAAATTTCAAAATATTAAATATCCTCTTGATTATGTTATCTGGGAGGAAAGAAACAACCACATGTCAATGGAGCAGGACATCGCCAACATTCTTGTTCTCAGGGGGCTCCTCACATTCCAAAGTGGTGGCTGGGAATGCTGGAGCTCCCTGTGGGTCTTTCTAGAGACAATGATAAGGCAAACACAAACTAGGGGTATGACTTTGACCCTTGATTACAGTATCAGGGAACATTGGCTTATACAGAGATAATTGTTGACTAAGGTAAACATCACATTCACAGATCCTGGTTATTGGTACGAGGATGGAACGAGCTGTATCTCTCCGGCTAACAGGACTCTTAGGTGCTGCTTGCATACACAGGCTTCTCTTCTAAAGCGATGATTATCATTGGGAACGATTCTAGTTATACGGGGATACTTCGATGCTTCTCACTGCAGTTACATTTCAATCAAAGCGCCTTCCAAACTACTTTGTGCAGAACTCAATGCGTACACTGTCTCAATTTTCGAGCATGTCCACACGTAAGGTTTTGATTGGCCTATATATTTTAGGCGGAGATTGCCAGGTGCTGCTTCCTAGTCTGTCTTAATCAGGCACTCTGCTAAAACTTCTCCACCACGGGGGACCCTGCTGGTACGTGAAAGATTAGTGGCGTCATTTGCAGCATCACGGAAACACACACGCCTGAACATTTTGTCCACTGGCAAATATTGTGCAAAAGCGTTCTTGGAATGATGGGAAAGAGGCAATGGCGTGCGTATGGATCTAGAGACATTTGGCCTCATTTGACTGGAAGGACTTTGCTTTAAACCCCTTCGCCCCCCGCAAAGAGGAATCCTGACCCATCACCCACTAAATGGCAATGGAATGGAAGTCAGAAGACATAGCTTCTTCCATGGGCCCTGTCCCCAGTAGTTGTGGAATGTGAGCAAGTCACAAAAGCTGAGGCAGGCCTCCCTTCCAAATAGAAGCAGGCTGGTTCAAGCCCCTTCAGATTCTTCCCCTTGCATTAATTCGACTTACCTCTCATTTACCTCCTTAAAATAAATTATGCTCCTATTCTGATAGCTTCCGTGGTACATCTAGAATCTGCTCCCTAAAATCCTCTTTCAAGGCACACGGAGATATTTATAAACCAACTAGAAGCCAAGATTTAATCCACCAACATGAAAACTAGGTTTCCTGTTAGCAGTCACGTAGCAATGTCAATATAGAGAAGACTCCACGTCTATCATTTTGTCATATTCTACAAACAGTACTTGATAAATTATATTTTCGGCAGCTTTACATACATGCCATCTGGTTCCATGCCCTTTTAAGTTTCTAATAATCTGTACTTGTCTTGAATTTCTTTACCTGGTCCATCCGATTTTTTTTTGATTGGCTCATCCTCTCGGCCTTCCCATTCCACAGGACCTGGCAAGGAGCAATCAATTAAGAAGAGTTAAATTTCTTTTATGTTAAATCTCATGCCAACACTACCCTTTCAGATTAAAAAGAAATTTTTATAATGAAGTACAGGGAATTCTACCTGTCCTAAGATTTTCTAGGGTGACGTTTTAAGAATTCCTATCTTTCAGATGTGACTTTACTTCCTTCCAGAATACCTGTCAGGACCCAGTGGCGGTAGCTCCAAGATCAAGTACAGTCTGCTGCCTGGTTTTAGTTCACAATGATTTTGCATTTTTAAATAACCGATAAAAATCTAAAGATAATAATGTGCTGCACACATGAAAATGATATGAAATGGACATTTTAATGTCTACATATAACATTTAACTGACACATTACACGTGGCTTCTGCTTATTAGCCCAGTGGAGCCATTGCAACAGAGATTCTAGGGCCTGCAAAGTTTAAAATATTTCCTAAAAATGTGGGCCTTGATAAATACCAAGGCATTCAGATTCTGGTATCTTGGCAAAGTGTTACACATTGTAGTTCCTCACTCCCTAATATGGCATCATCAGATTTCATTTTGTTTTCTATTCTCTTACTTGAGACTAAGGATGCCAAATTTAGCAAATAGAAAGCGGGTACTCAGTTAAATCTGAATTTCTGATAAGTACCATTTTTGAAATATATATATTATGCAATATACTCATACTTCAGTTAAAGGATTATCTACTGTTTATCCCAAATCCAATGTTATCAAGTACATTGCATATTGTATGGTAACCCCGCCCAAATGTCACCCATTATCTGATTCCAATCGAGTCATCTCTCCAAATTTATTTTGCAATCTGTTTGCTTCCTATCTGGTTTTCTGTTTCACATCTTGTGTTGAGCAGCTAAACTCACCTTCCGTTCATGTTATGTGTAACCCTGCTTGCTTCTACAAAAAAAAAAAAAAATCCCAAATTCCAAACCCACTGCTGCCCAGTCGATTCCATTTCGTAGCAATCCTATCACTCAGGGCCAGTGAGTCAATCCTGACTTCCCAGGGACCCTATAGGGCAGGATATACTGCCTCACAGGTTTCCACAGTCCTGAGTCTTTATGCGAGCCCACAAGTTTCTCCCGCAGAGCAGTCGATGGGCTCCAATGGTAGACTTTTGTTAGCAATTGAACGCTTTAGCCGCTGTGCCACTAGGGCTCCTAAGGCTCTACTACCGTATTCCCTTTTCCACCAAGCCTCCCTAGAGACTCATTTCTTCCTCTAGCCCCACACAGTATTTTATCTACACCCGTTTCTTAACTTTGTCATCGGGAATTTCCCGCCTATTTTTCTATTTAGGTCTTCCCTACGGATTAAGATAAAAGGCTCTAGAATTAGGCTGTCTGGATGAACTCCAGTTCCACAATTCATTTGCTTAATGACTGTGTGAGCTCGATTCCCTGGGAATCCTTGCTGCATCTGTACAGCAGGAGTAATAAAATACCGTGGAGCTGCTATGGAAATTTAATGAGTTAATATATATAACATACACAACACGTTGTGCACCTAGCAATTCATAAAGGCAGAATCCGTGTGTTTCATCTGTGTGGAAGAGCCATAGAACAGAGACTTTTTGGACCAAGAAGGTACAAACATTTATTTCAGGTCCCAATACTTTAAAGTCATTGCTGACCATTGTCTTTGATTTATAGGAAAACCTCAGTACATTTCCATATAATACAAAGCAATAAAATATTATCAAGGTGACTAAGGGACAAGAATAGCATCTGAATTCCATAGAAAAAGACTCCTGTAATAAATAGGGATGGCTTACCTTCCCGTTTATTTTAAAGCAAACAGAATTAGTGCTCTCATAATAAAAAAAAAAAAACAAACTCAAGCTGTAAATAAGGCTAAAAGGAAATCTAGGAAAAGATTTGCACAATATTTACGGGGATGGATTTTTTAAAGTAAAAGGGAACGTTAGAAATTGCAAAGTGAAATTTAGGCTTTTTATCAGAAAAAAAATTAGATAATGTCTATCAACCTAAATCAAAAGGTTGGAAAAGAATATTTGAGACATATGAGGAGAGGTTTACATTCTCTAATATATAAAAAGTAAAAATCAAATCCACTGTCATGGAGTCGATTTTGATTCATAGCCACAGAGTAGAGATGTCCTGAGATGGTCAGTCTTTACAGGAGCAAACTGCCTCGACTTATTCCCACTTCTAATACTTAAGTAGCTTCTGAATTAATAAGAAAATATAAACAACACAATTGAATAACACTATAGAAAAATTATGTATATATTAGCATCTTAGAATTGGAAATAATTACCAAGAAAATAAAAATGTTCAGTCTCATAAATTAGGAAAATTCAAATGGAAGCAGCATTATTGCCATTTTCCAGAAAGACAAATGATAAAACCAGTAATATCCTATATTTAAAGCTACAGGAAAACTTACTCATAGGAGTTCGAACTACTAAACCTTTTGGGAAAATATCGATTAAAATAAAAGTAGGCATATTCTTTAACTCAATAATTCTACTTTTGATCATCTATTCAGTGGAAAATGCATGTTTTCCTGATTGCTCTCTGTCCATTTAAATTCACATATCACTCTATATTAATATTTGTGTAAGGGCATCTATCTTATCATTGTTTGTTATAACAAAAACCTGGAAGCAACCTTTATATCCATTAGTGATAGACTAGTGAAATAAATTGGGTATATTCATATTTTAGAATATTTTACATCTATTAAAATAATTACATAGTTTTATAAATACTTAATTGGATAAATGTTCATGATGCATTGTTAATGAAATAACAAGTGTTTTTGCGTAGCATGAGCTCATCTTTGAAAGCGACTAAACAAAGGAAACGGTGCACACATGTGCTTTGCCCTTGAGAAGAGCAATGGAAATGAACATCACGTGTTGTTCAAAGTTGGTACCTTAGAAGTCTGAGCGGAGCTGTGTGAGCAGATTCCCTCTGTCTATATTGTTTGACAGGTTACATGGACTGTGCATTAACTTTATAATTGTAAGCTAATGAAGTAAAACTAATGTGGCCAAGAGGTGTCCATGGTAGGGAAAGGTGCAAAGGGAAGGCAAGAGGAGAAGAGCGGTGTGGTAATTAGAACTCCATTAGAAATTAGTTTCTTGGGGCTTTTAGATCCATTTTTCATTTCATATGGAGCCATTCATCTTCGTAACTAACATGTACGGATAACCTTAAGGCCTCTAAGCTGATCTTTTGGGCTAATTAAATCCCAAGCAGAAAGATTCGTACAAACGGTTATGGCAACTGCTCCTGGGGATTCCCAAGGGAATAATCTTGATAGATGTTCTTCTTAAAGGGTACAGGATGATTGTAGGGGCTTATTAGGAAGGAAATAAGTTTTCAGAAAATTTAAAACTGTATTAGTGAGAAAAAAAAGCCAGCAATGTTGCACAGAGATACAGTCATGATAATGTATCTGTTCATTCTTCAAGGGCAGCAAGGGTGACCTTCCTTGGAAAGCCTTACCCCATCCACCCTTTAGCCCTGATCTCTCCCCTTCATGCTTCTTTTTGCTGCCCAAACTAAACTAACACTTAACAGCAGCACGGTTTGAATCGCTGGGTGATGTCAGAACTGTGGGCTGGGTGTGGTGTAAATTGAAGAGCACGGGATTCCTCAAGGTTAGGCTGTTATTATTCAGTTGGTTTCAACTCTTAAATGAGTTGAACGGAAGGTGTAGGACAGAATGAAACGCTGTGTGGTCCTGCTCCATCCTCACAACCGCTGCTGTGTTTGAGCTAGCTGTTGCAGCCACAGTATCAACCCCATCTCATTGAAGACTGGTTCCCCCCACTTTTCCCCTAACTTTCTAACAAGCACAATGTTCTTTCCCAGAAACCGATTCTCACCATCCTCACTTGGAAGCAGAATTTTGACTTTATTTATTCCCCGTCAGATTTATTCATTCTATTAGCAGTAATGGCATATTTAGTATTGTTTACCAACACCATACCTCAAAGACATCACAATTTCTTTAGTCTTTCTTATTCATTGCCCAAGTCCCCCCCCGCCCCACAAGCCCCATTTATGATAATATTGAGCAGTGGCCTTGTGGTGCTTTCCCTATGGGAAGCTGTGGACTTGGACCTTCATCAGCGAGTGCTTCAATTCCTCCTTGCTTTCCGCTAGCAAGGTTGTGTCATCTGCATCTCATGGGTTGCGAATTAGTATTCTTCCAATTCTGATATGAGTTCTGCATATGGTCCTGTGTGTCAGATTTTTACTCCGCACAGTAAATGAATCAGCACGGTGAAAGACTACAATCGTGACACACACCCCTTTAAAAGCATTCACCACCACAGTAGCTCCTTGTCCTCTTTGAGAGATGGAAACGTCACTTCCAGAAATATATACACCCAGGTGGAGGATATGCTTCGGAACAAGTTTCACCCTTGGATACTTTCATTTACTAAAGATTTCTATGACTTTAGAGCAAGACTTTAGACTTATCTTGTATATCAACAATTCTTCATGCCATTTCACAGCAATCTCGATCGCATTTTTAAATCTCTATCTCATTTTAGAATTGAATGGTAATTGACATTATGTTAGTGACATAATTTAATTCTTATTTTGCCATGTGGGTAGTAAGAGTGCTCCCAAATTTGTGTTATTAACAAATAATAGTTGATGAACATCCCTAGACATGTATACTTGTGTTTGTGCACATGTGTAAACAATGTTTCAAGCAAAGCTATGTCTAGAGAAGTGGAACTGATTGATAGTAGAGTATGGGTAGTCTAAATGTTTACCTAGATATTGACATCCAAATAGATATGCTTCTGAACAACCTCACTAATAATCATGAGTGCAAGTACTCATTTCCCCATAAGCTCTCCAAAAGGTTCTATTGCCAATTCCATAGGTTAAAATAATCATGACCGAATGTTTTACTTTTTGTTTCCTACATTACTGGGGAGGCTGAGCACTATTTTGGTTTCCTGTCCCGTGCATGTCCTTTTAATATCCTTTTGCCTTTTGGGTTGAATCTTTCTGGTAGTGATTTTTAAGAATTCCTTCTATATGAGATCTCTGGGTCAGGATCAACTCACAGCAGTGGGCTCTGCTTTGTAGTTCCAGAAAACTTACCTCAAGTCCGATTTAAACGATGAAAGCATTTTTTCACTGGGTGCCGCCTGCACTTTCCTCTTGTGTTTTGTGTGTGTGTTTGTTGTAACTCGGCACCTTTTTCCTTAATGAGAGCATTCGTGTGTTCTTAAATGTGTCAAATGTGGTATTCTCTCTGCAGCGTGTGACCTTCCTCCTGCCCTGGCAGGTACGTTTCACCTTCTATTCCTGAGCGCTGTCTGAGTGCACTTTCTTACTCATGCTGCATTTAAAAGCTTGTTTTATTCAAAGAATAGCTTTTAGTTTACCTTGTACTTTTATTTTTATTGTTTAAGTCTAAGAATAGCTTTCAGTGTACCTTGTATTTATTTTTTTATGACTTAATTTTCATCGACTTAATTTTCTAACTCTCAATTTCTATTTTTTCTTTATCTTCTTGTTAGGTTTATCTTACTCTTTTTTCTTTCCCTGTACTGTAATATTTATCTTAACCTAAATCCATGTTCGATTTTATTTCAAGGGGGAGACACGAACAAGTTAGGGCACATTCTTTAGTCTCTTCAGATCGCAAGAATTTATTTCATTCCCACCAAGCAATTTCATCCCTTGCGATTCTTGGTGTGTCTTAAAGGGCTACAGAAGCCGGGGTCAAAGGGCAGTCAGACTCACCCTCCCCTGATCCCTTCCGCTGTCGCTTCTGTTCTTCTCGGGCAGATCTTTTCTTCTCTTTGCGTCTCTGTCGGAGGGCTGTTTTCGGATCAGTTATCCAGGCTTGATAAACAAACTAGAGGGAGTACATTGACTTATTTTCTGACTTTGAAACAATTTTATTTGCAAAGAAAAATGTCCCATACCTGAAAACATACAAGGACTATATTCCTGAAGTTTGGAAATAATTTTATTTCCTGACAAAAACAAAATGTTCTTCTCCCACCTTGGAATAATGAGTTAATTTTTGCTAATTTCATTTTCACGAACTAAAGCATAAAGGCAGATGTTTGGAGATTAGATTTTATTTGCTAAGTACCAGAGGCAACCATGAGATAAAGTGTAAGTAAAACTATATATCCCAAATGCTGCCATTATCTGTGATAATTAGTTATGGATTCATTTGCAATAAAATAATAGGAATATGTCAGAACCATCACTAAATATTATTAGAGAAATTTCCTTCCATCAAAAATACCCTCTGATAAACTATCAAAGCATTTCTGACAGTCTTATTTACATTGTATATTTTGCATATCTGACCCTCTCCTATGTAAATAATGGCTGAGTACTAAGAACCACTTGAGAAAGGACTGAAGGTTAGTGTTCAAAGCGGAAAAAAACAAGACATTTTAATGTTTTCTCCCAACAACATCAAGACGTGAGCACTGGTCACTGAAAGGGTTAAGGAGTTATCCCAGAACAGGACTGAAGGACAACACTGGTGATTTGGGTTGTCTTTTGTCATTTTCTTTCCACATCTGAAAATAGTTGCAGTTAATATTAAATAGTAGCCAATAATGACAATAAAACAGTTTTGAACAGTCCCCCGTTAGCAGTCTCCCAAGTCATGCAAGAAAGAACAGGAAGACAGCCTTGGTTACCAGCCACCTGCATCCTCAAGCCAAGCAGGCATGCCCCTCATGCACGCGATACACCTGCGTCTCAGAGAAGCTGGGCTCTCCATTAGGATGGCATAGTTATATATACATGTTCACTTGGTACCCTTGTAAATGCAGGCACTTTTGTTTTATTCTATATTAGCTTCAGAGTTTTAAAGTCTTTGAGAAACACCTCATAAGCAAATGATTGGCATTGCGAAGACAATCGAAAATAAGGAAGGATTCCGTTTTCCACAGATGGAAATACAAAGACGGTGGGTTAGTAAGAAAGAGCATTTGTGTCTCTCACTGATAGAAATCTTAATTCTCGGGGGAACTAATCCAAATGTGATAACTATTATTTCCAAATAACAAAATCCAGGAGGTTAAAAAAAGTATCCTATGTTTATAAATGACAGATAACCTGGAACTTGAAGGAGAGGGCAGAATAAAGGAAATTATGGTATGTTTTATTATGCATATGAAAAGGAAATTCTAAAATATCTTTAAGGTTTAGTATATTTATACTGTGTGTACATGAATAGTCTTTAGTATGTTAATATGTGAACTTGCCTCATAAGGCAAGTTCACATATTAACTTTTAAAAGTTCTTTTAAAAGAACTCAAACAAGTAAGACATTTTCACGCAAACAGTAACACAGAGTGATATTTCCTTTAAGAAATATTACTCTAGTGATTTTAGAAAATACAAGCATCCCAAATATAGGAAATAAAGATGTAACCAAGGCACACAAGTTGGAGGCATTCTTTTGAAACGGAGCGGATGGAGATGACTGAGAGGAAGGAAGGGAGGGAGAGGAGGGGGTTGAGAGTAGATGGGAAGCCACCAAGCCGAGGGGAGTGTGGAAGAGAACTCCTGGTTCCACACAAGCCAGTAACCGCTGCTATGCAGAGGATTCCAATTCTTGGTGCCCCCATGTGTGCCAGGGTTTCCATGTCTGAGCTGTGAACAGCAGATCAGCTGGCCTTCCCTTTAAGGGCCTCTAACCTGTCCCTTAGCTGCTGAACAGGGACTCCTTGTTCTGCATACCATCTACCCTCGTGCTCTCCCTGAGACGAGAACCAGCTAAGAGGGGAAGCCGGGAGGAGAGGAACCACACCACTGCCCAACTCCTTAGTAGGAGGGACTGGCCCTTCATGATGAGGGGTGACATGCAAGTATTTTATAATTCCAGAAACGACTAAAGGCTCAATTTTACTTCAGTGTCTTATAGGAAAACATTGATAAAGAAAGAAGAACAGGAAATTCTTACTGACTAAAGAAAGAGAAGCTTCTTAGGTAAACGTGTCAATTTTATTTGGTAGCTGTGAAAAATATCCAAACTGAGGAGGCAGCCACAGGCACCAGCAGCGGGAAACAGAAAGACTGCGGTGTTTGGTCTCTACTCGTTGGATTCTCTACACCTTTTCCCTCCACTGCCAGGGGCCTGACATGGATTGC
Source organism: Tenrec ecaudatus (assembly GCF_050624435.1). Taxonomy (NCBI): domain Eukaryota; kingdom Metazoa; phylum Chordata; class Mammalia; order Afrosoricida; family Tenrecidae; genus Tenrec; species Tenrec ecaudatus. The sequence continues at coordinate 106,233,907 of NC_134542.1, forward strand.
AATGACTGACTTTATATTTCATAGTTTATGTTAGGGGAACAATGAGATTCATCATACTGAAATTTTGCTTCATACAAATAGTTGTATCCTATAAAATAATGGAGAATTTGATTGTAGACAATCCACTGAAGTGGATTACATTTTATCAACCGTCCGAGATCTTCTTTATGTTGCATCTAAAATGATTTGTTTTAGCGGCAGAGATTAGTTACCTTGTAATATTTAACTTAAGCATTCTTAAATATGAATGGAAAGACTAGTGTCATAAATGCGGAAAGAGAGGAGTCACAGAGAGGAAGCAGCAGTGGGTGTTACTAGTTAGGTGTTGAACTTCCGGCATTTTGAAAATGATGGGGCCTCAGATCTTGACTGCTACTCAACTGAGGGTCAGAGTCTCACTGGGGAGGTTGACAGAAACGCCCAGTTTCAGGCCCCAGTCAATCTGGTGAGTTGGGACTTGCATTTAAACAAAATTACCAGGGAACATTGGTCAACGTCACATTTGTCCAACTCCTGAGGACCATGAGGACAGAATTGTTCAAGTCCCAGACTGTGTCACGAGAAAAACGGCTCCCTATAAAATGCAAGTGTGGTGGATCTGAACCCACAACCATGGGGCTCACAGTTGAGTGCTTTGCTCACTGTGCCACCATGGCTCCTCCACAAGAACTGTAATTGATTAGCAATGATTTCCAATAATGGATCGAACAGGCTGTTTGATCATTGATTATGCCTTACATTAACCACCAAATAATCTGAACAGTTTACTCACAAGAGCATCGCTGATTACATGGGATTTAGCGGCTAAGCAGACTGTACAAAAGAAAGTGAGCTACTTTGTATGAACTCTACTGAGTGCAGACAGGCGAAGAGGAGATCTAGTTTAGATGGACGGAGACTACATGGAGGCCAAACCGGAGAAGGAACAAATGAGACTTTTATTCGCATGTCCAGAATTGTGCCAGCTCTCTGAGAGAATGTATTTAACTTGAACTCATTAGCCCTGATGCATGCAACCACATGTGACCCTTTAAAACGAAGATGTGCTGCAGGCGAAACTATGAAAGGATAGGAAGTACGTAGGTATCTGCATTTTCTCCGCCTATGTTTTGATAGTGTTGGCAACGACTTGAAAACAAGAGTCAGGGCACCGGAGCTTTTGAAAATTCCTTTGGAAAGGTTGGGCTAATTAAAAACATTCTCGTAATTCCTTAATTGTGTAGTCAATAGAACAGGAAAAATGCAGATGGAGGGCAACAGAGATATGTTTGCCTAAAGTTCTATGGGGCGGAGAGTCACACACTACACATCAGGAAAACATCAAATACCTTTGCAGCTCTGATTAAATACTGAAGAATAGTTTTGGGAAGTTTAATGACAGACTTGGGCAAGGCTAAAATGGCTGATGCAAACTTCCCAATAGCTCTCTACAAAGAAGGACAAAGCAAGAATAATTAGTAGAAAAAAACCAAAAGCTAATAATTAAATATATGACTATGAGTTTATTTCTACAATTACACCAATTAGATTACAATGTGTCCGTCCTTAAGCTAGCATGAAATGTGCTCGGTTTTTAAGTGAGGAACAAATCAAATATCCAATCATTGCATGCAATCCATAGCAAAAGATGGTGATGTTCACAACCTTTCCTTTCCTGCGTGACGAAGAGTGGTTAGAAACACATATCATTAGAATAAAAGCAAATAAGTTAGTCATTAGTTTTGGACAAGTTAGCAGCACACATGCACACAAACAGGCTCATCAAGAAACGCACATAGGTAGCAATGTGGCCAATAAGAAAGCAGTAGAGCAAGTTACTACCCTGAGATTTGGGGCACCCATGGGTAGCTGTAACTGGTTAGTAGAGCAAGATGTCCCCAGGAGAACTTGGGAAGGCCTGGTCATCACCCTGTAATGACCTTACTTAGTATGGACTCAAGGGAGTTCCAGTTCTCACATCCTGGGGCTTCTATGGGTGTTATTTGTGTGCCTTGTCGTTTAACAAAAGCACTTGTGGGAAACCCCACCCCTAGTGGGTCTCATTGATGGGAAGTCACAGTCCCAGCGTGTCTCGTTGGTCAAAAGGCATTTCCATCCTCAGTGTGACTCTAAAGACAAAACCTCATCTTCGATGTGCAGATTGTACATGCGCCAGACACAGCAGACCAGGCTGCTGAGGGCCAAGGCTGAGAACGAAATAGCAGGTTCTGAGAAAGAATGGCCGTTGAATTGGGACAATGGGAATGTCGCCAGCCAGCTTCATACTGAAGTGTGTTCTAAAACCTTTAGCAATCGAGTGAAACTGGCTTTCAAATACTAACTAACGTTTAAATGATACTAAAAATAAAAACGACGTTGTCCCACATTGAGATACAAGCCCACTGAAGCCATCCAAAGCAATGCCAGCCAAAAACCACATCTATGTCACTGCCTCCTTGTATGGGAAAATAAAGTTCACCCCGAGACAGTCCTGTTTTCTGTTTAAAGAATCAGAACAATGGAAAGATTGGACTGTTCAGTTATATGATATGTAAATTATGTGCCAATAAAACTGCTGGGGGAAAAAATCAGAAAATGTGTTGATCCACATGAATGGAAACTAAACTGACCCATGCCTTGGGCAGGGCACGTCGTGCCAATTTTGAGAGCAAGCAGCCCCACAACTGAGTTAGAGATCATCAATGTCAAATGGAAAAATCTAAGTTCCCCGAGTCCCCGAATTACCTGGAAAGCTGACTTCCTTGGAAGTTCTTCTTCTTCTTTTTTAAATTCTTCCTCTTCTTCCTCTTCACTATCGGTTTCAAACAAATAATAATCTCCACTTCTGACCACTAAAGAAAACAAATATTTACTTATTTCTTGAAAGAGATATGAGATCATTGGGGTCTCAGCAATGAAATGACCCCAAAAGATACCCGCACTGTTCCTAAGAAAACCATAGCAAGGGGTGTGGGCAACGAGGAAGGACAAGAGATGAACAGATGTAGTTTCAGGCTAACGTTACATGGTTTTCGTATGATTTCATCCACCACATAAGAGGCCTTGCGTATGTCATGTAAGTGAACTAGGTGGGACAGCCACCATCTCTTCCATCTTCGTTTAAAGCTTACAGATGAATCAGATTAACTCTGCACAGCCGGTTTAGTTAGCAAGATGGCAATGCAACTGAAACGATGGGTTCACAGGTCAGCATTTGGGGCCCTTTAGACCAGGCCAAAGTGAGCATTTGTCACTGTTCTCCAAAGGCTATGACGGCCAATCACGACGATTGGGGTCCACGAACTGGTGTCACCAACCTCTCACTTCACTTTATTCTAGGAAGACAAAGTGTCTCCACATATAATTCTGGGAGCTAACACTGGTATCAACACATTTGAAGAGGTGGTAAAAAATACATATATTGCCACGAGCAGGAAATGGGGAGCTAACATTGAAATTATAACAATAGCAAACTACACTAAGAATTCCACCATTGTCATTCTGCTCATGTTGACACATTAGAACAAATTGAGACATGGCAGATTTGTCCATAGGGTTTAGCACCATTTGTCTTCTGGCCAACGAAGGGCACCCCATTTAGGAAAACAAACAAGCAAACAACGGACAAGCTACCATGCTGTTGAATTTTTTTCAACTCATATTGAACTTATGGGACAGAGTAGATCGGCCCCATAGGGTTTCCAGGGCTGTAATCTTTTCAGAAGCAGCCTGTCACATTTCGCTCCTAAGGAGCAGCTAGTGGATTTGAACCACCAACCTTTTGGTTAGTAGCTGAGTACTTAATGACTGCACCACCACAGCACTTCATCGCTTATTTCCATGGGAGGAGAACAACTGTGGCCATAGGACACACAGCACAGAAGTATGGACTGATTCTGTCTTGTTTGATATTTTCTTATGATACTACATGGCTTGTGTAAGTGTTTGGAGCAGAGAGAGATGCAATGTGCCCAGATTGAAAGAAACCTGAGAAATCAGTCATCATTTTGATAATTATTTTAAACTTATCAAAGAAAGGAGATCACGTATATACATCTCGGATGCTACGATAACTGCACCATCATTGCAGGAAAACATTAATAATTTCAAATTATCTCCAGGTTTTCAAATGTTGAGACCTTTTCAGATTGACATAACATGATGTCTTAAATGATCTTTGGACTTATACGTTGCGAGGTAATGGGCAACCTCGTCTTGTTTAGAATTAGCTGCCTGAATGTTAGTAAACATGGTCCAAAGCAAAATGCTTTTGTCCATGATTCCAGGTGAATCTGAGGCCTCCGTTCATGAAGATGCAGAGTGAATGAACTGGACCTTATATCCTTGAACAGAAGCATTGTGATTTGTGATTTTTATTGTGAAGAAAGAACCAGGCTCACAGTGATGGGCCCAGGCCTGAGGAAATGAGTGCAATACAACATAAGAGAAGAATAAGCAGGACAAACCAAAGTCACAGCATTACATCTGACAGGGAAGAAGACGATGAAAGTAATGCCTTGAGGAAGCTGAGAGATTTGCAGGAAGGCTACATCGACCTCGGTCACATGGTCATTTGGGGAAGGACACAAGAGTACAAAACTGAACATTTTACCCTCATTATAGGCTCTAAAATCAACATCGGCTTAAATAGTATTCAATCATACCTTCTATCACTTGTACCCATAGGGACACATTGAGCTCTAGCAGTCTTGATCTCAGTCAAAACAGTGATTTTATCATTAAAAAAAATCACCAATTTGTACATGAATAAAGAGAATCAACACACAGCCAAAAAGAAAATGTTTCTTTATAACATGCTCCTGAATTAAAACTAGGAAAGTATTAAAGAACAATTTCTTTAGGGTCATCTATAATAATTAAAAGAAAAGCTGTTTCATATACATTTGCAACTGAAGAGACGCCCTAGTTCTACATGTGCTACGTGTATCAGTGCGACTGCTGAACTAACGAGCATAAAATTACTTTTTGAAAGCCTATCATTTATATCCCCAGAAGTGTGGCCCTATATTTCACGCTAAATTGAGGCTTGGCATTGGTTTATGGAATACTGGATTTCTAGAGAGACATACAGCACTGTAACGAAAGGTATAATTGAACAACAATAATGCATTCGTATGTGTATGCATAGGAATGGAATAGAAGGCGTGTCACCGTATGAAGACTCTCTTAAGATCTTCATTGCTCATCAGGAACATTTTTATAAAATATGCTTGCATTGTCAAGAGATTTACATTGACACATGGATATTTGAACTGCACTTATTTTTATATTTAATCGTTCTTGAAAAAACTACTTGGAAGCTTACACTCAACAGATCGGAAAAGGGGTTTTTTTAAGCAGTAGCACTTCTAGAGGTGAGGAGAAGATCTGGGACTCAGCATGCTCTCAAACAAGTCATCTCTGATTTCCGCCCGAGCTCACGGAAGGAAGTGCATGTGCTAGGGCTATTTTCACACTGCCTTCAGAATTGGATTCCAAACCCCGAACTACACACAGCACTGCATTATTGCACCACATGGTATTGTAACGAGGCATGTCTAGTTTAATATCAGTTTTCAAGAACGTGTTATAATGAGGGTGAAATGAAGCAGAAAATTTGAAGTCCATAACGGTCACTAGTCATTCTTTAAATTATTACCAGCTTGTCAGAGGATTATCAAAGACCGTATCCACTTCCTTCCAAAATGCAATGATTACATGAGGAAAAGAAAGACAACCACAATTGAGATGGGATTTTCCCTCAGGTGAAACAACAAATCATTCAGTATGAGAAAACCTTGAAATGGATAGGTCTCTCTAAACGGGCAAAAGGCCCTTTAAAACAGAAAGAAAGGCACAGTTTACTTGTGACTTGATAGAAATCAGCCTACAGTGTGCTTCGTTATTAAGTTGTTCACATAACCAAGACGTCAATGAACAGTGACTATGATAGTCATACAATTTCAACTTGAATCTTCCTCTGGTGATAAGCATAAAATACATGAAACTAATTTCATTTACAGCTCAAGAATTCATTTGACCATAATGCTAAAATTAAATATAGTGAACAGATTTCAAATGTTGCTTCATTAAATTAGCTTGCTGATCTAAGAAAATTATTTACTGGGTAAGGGAGGCCAATGTCAGATCTATGTGACACTAAGAAGACATAGGGGGACATTCTGAAACATTTGCTTTAAAATAATTCTCAATATTGTGTAGTAGAACTATCCACACGTGATATGATAGGCTCTGGAGATACCCCACCTGAGTAGGATAGCTAGTTATGGGGCATGGGAAATAAAAAATGAAGATATTACAAGTCAGTCACAAAACAATTATTATTCAATATTCTAAAATTTTAAGGAAAAGACTAGATTGAAGCAGGCCACTGTACTACAATATCATCGCTCAACAGTGTGAGCTATTCCCTTGGCTAAGAAGAACGAATATAGCACTCAATCCTTGTCACATTTTTTGATGACAAGGGAAGTCTACTATTTTTGATGTGGCTATCAAGCTCTGCTTTTCAGAGTTTCCTAGTTTCAACGTTTCACTGGTGATGACCGGGCAGCAAATGGCACATGCCAGGCACCGGAATCCGAGTGCAGCTTTTAGAGCCTTTTGGAAACTGGTGAGGAGGCAACATATGAGAAAGTTGATGCATTTAAGTCATCCCTAGTTCTTTATGCCAAAAACAACTTAAATGCAAATAAAACCAAAGCTCCGGGAAAGTAGAGGGGAGGCTCACGGGCATCCGTGCCTCGTGCCTTACAAAGAGGGTCGTGAAGGCTTTGAAACACATACCAACTATCCTCCAATCAGAGTCCAAGTCGGTGCAAAAACCCGTTTAGAATCAGCGGAGCTCTCGACCTCAGAATTTGATAATAAAATGATCAATTTTCTTTCCTTTGAGGAGCCTGTAAGTTGTGCTCAAGCGTTATTAAGCCACGGACAGCGCTCCCTTCAGCCCAAATCTGTCCACAGAGCTCAGAGAACCATTTGCATGGCATTTCCCTGCTCAGACCCCCTATCAAGTCACAAGGATCAAACCATGCACAGAACACACAGTCGTGGGGATGCCCGAATTCTGGTCAAGGATATAAGGGTTAACGTTGATGACATTGTAAGAGGATTGCGAAAACCTACTGGAAGCATGATCAACCCAAGGCCGCCACCACTGCTTTTTTTTGCCCTTGGCTTTCTGTTTGTCTGCTTCTCCTAAAATAAAATATGTCCAAAGATTAATTCTTACAAAGTGAGAACACAAACTTTGAAAACCACGCTCTAACAAGTCAATTGTCAAGGCTAGCCCAGTTGTACAAGTACATTAGCGGTCAGGGAACGGAGCTAGAACTATACAATCTGTAAGGTAGGCACGTATTCAGGATTGACCCCCACGGCAAATCACAACTGCTACTAAACGGGCTGCCATCATTCCATTTTCACCTTAGCAACTGCGTGCCTAACGGAAGTTAAAAAAGAAGAGACTGCCCGCCGAAAGTGCGCCTCCCAGTAAATTTTCTATTGAATTAAGTGAAATGATCACTCCCCACCCAAATTTGACAGAGCGATTAAGTGGCAACCGATTTACTAAAATGCACGTATTCCAATAACCAGAAAATTTGCCTACGACCACTTTAATTCATGGCTGGGAAACATAAATTCACTGGTGATTGGTTGATACAATGTATGTACTGCATGAACATCATGCATTATTTTTCCATTCCCTTCAAATAGAAAAGCATGCAAACATCTCTGAAAAGACCCATTAAACATCAATTTTACATAATAAACCTATAATTAGGTATAATAAATATGCACTCATTCTAGGTTTCATTATAACAGACTATCAGTGAATGATCTTTTAATTACCAGTATCTAGATTCCATCCTAAAGTAGACATATGCATTTTTGTATAAAATTTATAAAAGACAACAGTAGTCTATACAAGTGAAATACTTTCCTTAGAGGACTAAATTAGGCAAAAAACATGCTAATTCCCATGATAAACAATTAGATTATCGGCATGCTAACCTGCATTGCTGAAAACTAAATGCTCTTAAAGTCTCTGACTTGTTAAATGATACTTTAGAAGACAGACAAACTTATCCTATTTACTAGGGAAAGAAGTAAAGATGATTGGCAATGTAAAGTACGTTGCTGGCCTTGGCAGAAGAGCAACCTGGTCTGAGAGCCCTGCCCACTAGCAGCATGCTGTGCATTGACTGGCAAGAGGACATCACGTAGAGACAAAGGGTGGACGTACTTTCGTCATCCTCTTCAGAGAGCTTGCGAGCATCCTGGGCTTCCCCTGACTCCTGGGTCAAGCTCAGCATTCTTTCTTTACCTTTTTTGTACTTCTGCTGCCTGGCCTTGATGCGGTCCATCCTGCAAAAGCATGCGATATCAGCAAGACCAGAACACTATGCAGGGTTATCATGAGGTCAGCGCTTCGGACATAGACTGTTGGGTATGTAACTGAAATCAGAGACAAAGCGATCGCTTCCTTGGAAATTGTGAAGGGCCTACATTGACCACGGGAGCCACTCTGAATCATAGGATCAGTAGTAATTTCCAGGCCAGAGTTCAATGTGCAAATACTTCCTATCCACTCAACTGTTGTACCCGAGCCATGCAGAGCTCCGTTCTGTTGTGCCTGAGGTCGCTATGGGTCGGAGCTGCCTCGATGGCACCTAAGAATAGCAACATCAGCCCTTTTGAACATGGCATGGCACGAAGTACAAGTCCTCTGCTTTCTCAAGTTTGATATTACTACATAAAGGGGACAAGTCAGCTAAGTCAATTTCACGAATGACTTTTGCTTAGGAAAAACTAGGAACGTACCCTAAATGAAGAATCCACTGCACGTCTCTTTAGATAGCTCAATACAGCAGTAGACACACCGCCATGCACGGACACCGTATTTCTTTACATGATATAGTTCTTTGATTGGGAAGGTACCGAGCCATTGAATATTTAAATTTATCCTTGCAAATGTTTCTGGGTGAGGAAAAGCTGGCATATGGGGTCAGGACAGAATGAAGCTTCCCTAGTAACCTCGGAGTTTTCCTTATGGCCTGAGGGAAGGGTGTCGTGTTTTCAACTCAACGATCCACAAACATATTAAAGTGTGGTAGCTACATTCCTAACTGGAAATCTCATTGTAAAAAAATCCCTGTCAAGAGATTAATAAAAAAAGGGGACTGGGGACTATGAAATCTTCCTGGTATAGTTAGCCCATTACTCGACTTTCTCAGTGGTCTGGCAAGAATAAGTCTCGATGTGACTATAGGAAAAGATGGGTTGTATTCTTACATACCTTGAATTAGTTGTCATCTATAAATCATGTAATGTCACAATGATGCTGCTTCTTTCTGAGACTGGATTCACACCCTCCCCACCACTCCTACCCCACTTCTCCACCCCTTACCCGACAGTTATCATAGAATTTACTCCAAACACTTGGCACTGGGCAAGTCCCTGCTCCATTCAATTAATATTTACAAGATTCCAAAAAGAGAGCTGTGTGAGTCCTAGAAACTGACATTCTGAGAATTAGATTTGTCAAGGTCTCCAAATCAGTAGCTAGGACAGCATTGAAATGCCGGTCTTATGCTGAGTCAGCTTCCTTTTCTAGCACACTGTTGATATCTCTCTTTTAAACTGTTCATTTTAAGTCTCATAGGTACAAGCAACTGTCCTGACATAGATGCTATGCTCGGGGAGAAGTGAGAGTTGACACAACATATTCCCGGGTAGACTGGGGCTCCCCGACAGCTCGATGGGGTATTCCCATCAGAAAATAAAAGACCCAGAGAATGAAAGTGAAATACATTCTTACTGTCTCTTCAATTGGTCCATTGATTTTTTTTCTTCCTCAATTCTTGCCTTTACCGCCTTTACAATTGTGGCCTGGAAAAGTTCTGCTCCTCTAAAGGAAAATTTGAAAAAGAAGATTTTTAGTGTTCTTGTGTACTGTTCACCTTTCCCTGAAAATGCTCCCTAAGGCGTAAGCAACATAGCATCTCTTCTGGAAGTTCACTGGAGCTGCCTGGCTGGGCTTTAGAGCTTCCACGGCTCAGTCAAGGGGTCCTTTCTCAGAGAATAAAAAGGCACTGGCTTCCACCTGGGAGCTGGTGGGCTTCTCACAACCTTTAACTTCAGGGAAACAAAAATTGCTTCTTTTCTAAGGCGTTAAAGGCCTGGGACCTCATCAATCTATCTCTCCAAACATAATGGTTCAGCCAAATGGCACTCAGCTAACCTGACTGCGCGTATGCAGGACGGCTCTACAAAAAAGGCATGAATGTAGTTTGGTTTTCTACCAATTGACCCCATCAGGGTGTGGGGTGGACCTGGGATTTCCAGGAAGAAAGACAGCGACTTCCTGCTCACCAGCAAAGCTGCCAGTTCCTTCCTTCTTCCTCCTGTCTTCCACTCGTGCTGTATTTCCTGTCCTTCCTACTGTCCCACAAAGCTCCTCAATCCCTCTTAATATTCCCAAGTTTGAGCCATTAGCATTTGGCTACGACCCCTTGGCGAGTTCCAAAGCCATGGAGACTTGAGGGTACACTTGCCCTGCAGGAGGAGGGCTGCCATCAGGCACGGACAGAAATGAACACCGCTCATGCGAGCCACTTCGCTCTCCTCCAAGTGCTTCGAATCTCAACTTCTCACATGTAATGGGTTCTTTACTTTTTATTTTTTCCAACAGTTTTATTGGCATATGATGCGCTTACCATACAATTTAATAATTCAGTCACATTAAGAAGGGTTGTACAATCATCACCACCATCAATTTTAAAATATTTTCCTCAATCTTGTGCTCATCGTTATTAGTCGCCCCCCCCCCCATTACCCCTCAGACTCCCCTATCAAGTGATTTTTACTCCTAGTAAATCACCTAGTTTAAGTTTACAGGCTTCAGTGTGGTGTTCACTTCGACATAAATAAGGCCAACAATCCGCACAACTGGACCAATAAGCAACATGTGACAAACAGAGAAAAGATGGATGTTGTCAAGGATGCTTGGATCTGCAAGCAAGGCCCATGGCAGTAGCAGAGAGGAAATCAAAGGACATACTGCACTGCGCAAAACTGCTGCAGAGCTCTGCTGCAAGTGTTAAAGAGCAGAGCTGTCTGAACTTCTGAGTTGCCCCTGTCGTTTTTGAACTCCCTCCATATGCATGCGAGAACTGGGGCGCGACTAAGGGAGACTGGGGAAGAACAGACACACTTGGATTACGGTGCTGGCAACGAATACAGAATGGACACAGGAGGCAGCTCAGTGAACGAGCAAATCTGCCTGGGAAGAAGTGCCTCCAGAGGGCAACGCAGAAGGGAGGACGAGAGGAGACTGCCCAGATACTTTGGACATGCTGTTAGGAGTGGCCAGTCCCTGGCAAAGGACTTGATGCTTAGTAGACTACAGGGCCAGTGAAACGAGGAAGATCCTCAATGGGCTCAATTGACACAGGGGCCGCAAGAATTGTGAACGTAATAAATACTGTGAAGATGATACAGGACGGGGCTGCCTTTCATTCATTCTGTTGTACACCGGATGGCTATGAGTCAGACCCACTCAAAAGCCCCTAACTGCACCAACCGCAATCAATGTCCCAGCTTCCATAGATGACTGCTCTCTCAAGGTTATGGGTTTGGAGGTCATTGGTCTTTATACCCATCTTTTGCTTTGAGGGTGTCCGATGAACAAATGTCTGCTCTGGTCTGTGCTATATTTGCTATTTTCATGCTTTCTTAGGACATGTGTTAGTCTAGCAGGCAGGATTCTGCCTTTGTGGATGAGTCTTACTGCAAGTTGTGCCCTGTCTTCAGCCCTCATTATTTGTATAAAAAGTTTCCAGTCACTTACGTTTTTAATCGGCACAAGACAACAATCCATGAATTTTGGTCTCACTTACGTTTTTAATCGGCACAAGTCAACAATCTATGAATTTTGGTCTCACTTATGTTTTTAATCGGCACAAGTCAACAATCTATGAATTTTGGTCTCACTTACGTTTTTAATCGGCACAAGTCAACAATCCATGAATTTTGGTCTCACTTACGTTTTTAATCAGCACAAGTCAACAATCTATTAATTTTGGTCTCACGTTTTTAATCGGCACAAGTCAATAATCCATGAATTTTGGTCTCACTTACGTTTTTAATCGGCACAAGTCAACAATCTATGAATTTTGGTCTCAAAAGCTATCCTATACATGTATACTTCCCTTTTCTAAAAATTATTTTAAATTCTATGTCACTGGCTAAATGAATAATCTTATCAACATAATTACCTTATGCCTCATGGGGACGATTTATAATGTTCTCCAATCAAATGAAAATGATGTCTCTAATATAAGCTAGGAACACATACAAACTATAGATATATGAATAGATGTTGAGCTTGCACTTCAGTGTACCCCTAAGCTAGGGACAATTAGTTCTTATGACATGGCCCTACTCCATACTGGCCCTCACGAAGAGACCATTGAAGATCTGGGTGCTGCAGCAAAGTTTGGTGAAGAAATGAGATATTGCCTGGATGTCAGAAGGAATAGCGTCTAATGTCTCATCTTAAAACAATCAGCCATCTCAGTGAGGCATCGACTAAGGAGAAGCACTTCAGCCTGTGTGATCCAAGGATTGTACATAATAAAATCCAAATGAAAAAGAAGGAATGATGTCAGAACTCAAATTATAAACATTTTTCCGAAACTCTGGAGAACAGTGGAAGCCAAAAATCCATTTGCAGGGTCCCCACGTGATTAAGCCTCTGGAGAATTCCCTCTGACTACAGACCAGAGAGGGGAACTTTAACAGACCAGAGAGAGGACCTTATTTAACAGACCAGACAGAGTGTACTTTAATGTGGATCAACACAGATGTAGTTAGGTTCAAATATAACACCTTATCATTTGATCTCCCTTTTGGCCTATTTTGAATTTTTTTCCAGGTTTTAATATTTTCTGCTTTCTTTTTAAATTGAGGTTTCTCTGTTTCATTTTGCCATTATGTTGTGGTTTTTTGTTACCTTGTTCAGTTTTTGATTTTTGTTTTTATTTTGCATGTTTTCCTAAATATGAAACCCAGGATAGGTAAGTGTATGGAGACGGTAAGTGGATTGATAGTTTCTTGGGGGTGTGGCAGGGATGGCTGGCGAGAAACAGGGAGCTAACAATAACAACAATGAGCAGAAGCAAGAAGAAAATGCTCTAAAACCGAGGGTCTAAATGATTGCACAATTCCATTTAATCTGATAGAACTATTGAATTGTGTGATATGTGAATTGTACGTTAATAAAACTGCTTTAAAGCAGTCCCAGCTTCCAGATGACCAGAAAGAACTGCGATGTCTTGAGGCAACGACTCCGTCAACTTCCTGCTGTCTTGCTGACACTTTTCTTCCAGTAAGTGGGGTTGAGGGTGCGGGAGAAAATGTCACTTAGCTGCTGACAGCCTGCTCCTGGAGCAGCTCTTTCCCTCCCACAGCTGGAAGCACACCCTCCTTTCACCTATCTCTGCTCTGCGTTTGGAATCCTGCCACCACTGTCCAATTCTCTGTGAACATGCAGTCATTGCTAACCTTAGAAATGAAAAACAAAACCCCAACGCTCCGTTCATTGCGCTTTTCTGTCTTGTATCACTGGCCCTCATGATTGTCTCCAAGTCAGCTTTCTCTCCTCACTGCTATTAGGCTTTGACCTTTGAAGTTCACAAATTTCAGTCTTCAAGCTTCAGTCTTCTGATCTAATATGTCTCCTAAACATCCTCTTTCAAGCAGTCTTCCTCAGAGGCACCATCCTCTCCTCATTTGCTTTCTGGCTCAAGCTACTGCAGCTCCCTTTCAACCTCCTTCTCTACCCTCTCTTCATTGTGAATGTTCTCAGTCTCCCTCCCCCCACACCTTCTTCATGCTGCCCTAAGGCAACTGAAACCACTCACTTGGTTCAATTTCATTTGCATAAAATGAAGCTCAAACTCTATTCCCACCCCAGACCTCTAACCGTAACTCCCTGCAGGGTGCCCCAACTTCTTGAGTTTCCTGGGCTCAGCTACTAACCAAAAGGCTGGCAGATTGACGCTACCAGTTGTTCTGCAGGAGGAAGAGATGGCAGCCTGCTTCTGAAATGATTTAGAGCCTTAGGAATCCTCTGGGTTAGTCCTACGGGATCTTACAGGGTAACTATGCATCGGAATCAACTTGATTTCCATCGCTGTTTTATCAATGGCCAAAGACCTGCAACTCAACAGCCGTAGTTTGCTTTCTCGCCCACCTTTCATCATCATGTACTTTCCACACCTGGGAGCAGCAACCCCATTTGCTGAAACCAGAATCCTGAGCATCCTATGTCCTGCTCTTCCCTATCTGTCCCCGTCTTTCCTCCTTACCATCAACTTTCCCGTTGTGCCAACTTGACATCTTAAATATCTTTCTCCTTCATCCTATTTTTATACTGGCTGTCATCTCCCTCCTGGATCAGCCTAACAGCTAGTTCTCCACTGAACTTCAGTTAAGTTAATATCTAACATAATAGATAATTATTTCAATGAATTGTTTTCCCCTGTTTTCAGAATTGCTTCTTAAAGTAGACATAGGGATAAGGAAGGTGGATTGAGCTTTAGAGAGATGACCTATGGCTGCCTTCTGAAGCCAGAGTTAGTTCTTCCAGAGAGGAGGACTGGAATGCCACCTGTCACCCGGTGTGTCCTTATACCTTGAAAAGCACACCTTCCACAAACCCTCAATCCCTTAAAAGTGTGATGCAGCTCCATGAGTATTTTATCGTTACTACTCCACACTCGGTCTCATTCTACACGCCTGGGGTAAAATCTCCTTGGCCCTGTTGCCCTGAAAGGGGTTCTTAGTCAGGATTAAATTATGCTTAAACAAGTAAGCTCAGATTTCGATCTGAAATTTACTTTCAGACAGATTTCCTAAGGAAAAAACTACTTGATTCCATGACCCGACTTACCTCGATGCCAGGATCTGTGAGGCTTTTATGTCCGCCACGACATGTAGGAAATAGTAACTCATGAATACTCTTCTTTGCAGGAGGAGGAAGGCAAAACATATGCTGTCCCAAATGATTCCTGCCTCCCCGCTGGGCAGTTTACAGAATGAGCTATCATTCGCTAGGGTGACAAAGTAAAAAAAAAAAAAATCAACATTCATTTCGATTGTTATTTTATAAAATACATGCTATCTAGGTGTGCCACCGTCCATCTTGGGAAAACACAAAGTATAAAAGAATAATTCTAATGCATTTACTTATTTGTGAGTTAATTTATTTATAGAGGCCACACATTTCAATCTAATATCATCATTAATCACAGAGCAAGAAGGAGGGCTTCTTCACCATAGAAAACGTCTAAGTATTTCTACCCTTGAAGAGGGAAAATTTCTTCTCCTTCAACAAATGCCTTGGAGAAATGAGGCCGTACTCCCAAGCACCACAGAAAATAATATTATGATGCAGAAGAAAATACCAATGTGATGAATGGGCTCTATACAGAGGTACCAAAAAATAATCATTGTTAACAGTGTTATCTACTGGAAAAAAGGACATTGATAACACATCTTAACTTAAGTAATAAAAGAAAACAAAGCACCCAGGGCTACAGTGGAGCCTGGATTGAAAAAGCATCGGAGGAACAGTAATCTTGTAGCAGCTCCACTATAGGGACACATAAAGATCATGTGATCATGCACGATGTCCTTCTGGGTTCTAGTTTGACAGGCGACAGGGGTAGAAATGTGATTTCTGGCTCTATGTGGAAATGTAAATCTGGCAGTCTGTAGGTTCCTCATGTTCCTGGGTAAGAAAACTTAATATTGTGAAACTATAATAAGACTCAAAGCAATCTACAGATATATTACAATTCAGATTCAACTTCCAACAATATTCTTTTAAGAGATGGAAAAACTCATCATCAACTTTATATGGAAAGGAAAGAGCTCAGGTAAGCACAGCAATACTAAAGAAGAAACAAGCATGATGCCTCTTACTTGCCAATTAAAAAACCTACCACATAACCATACGATTCAAAAACCTTGGTACTAATACAAGGGCAGACACATATCAATGGAAGAGAACAAGCAACCCAGCTATAAACCAATCCACCTATAGACGGGTCTTTGACTAAAAGCTGAAATTCATTAAACAGAGAAGAGTTAGTCTCTTAAGCAAATGAGGCTGACAAAACTGGGTATCCATTTTCAGATAACTGAAACACCACCCACATTTTCAATTGTTTACAAAAACAAATTTAGATATGTCCAAAACTTATAGGTAATGTCTGAAAGTACAAAGATCATGTGTTGAAGGCCGTTAAGCCTCATCCTTGAAATGGCTGAGAAGTCCTCGTGACCTATGTGTCAGTGTTTGCTGATTTCTTCTGTGACTACATTTTGAACAGACTGTCAAGACCAAGAAAGTATGCAAGGTCTGGGAAAAAACAGGTGGTTTAATTTTCTCAAGGATGTCTGGCTTGGCAGAAGATAGAGTTGCTGTGTGTATCAAATGTGCTTGCTTAACAATGAGATAATTAACCCTGGGTTGTTTCTGCATGGATATAAGGAGTGTGTAGAATAAACGCGGATGCTTCAGTCCATCAGACTGTTGCCCTCTCAAGACTTTCTGTCTCTCTTTTTCCCCTTAATCCTCACTCCCCTTTCAGGACTATTTGACTCGCCGGCTGGCTCTGACAATCATGAAAGAAAACATTAAGGGCAACTTAGGAGCCCTAAGGCCTGACACATCAAACAATGAAATCCCAAAGCAGCAAAAAACAAGTTAGATGATTGGGACAACTATGTGCATCAAAAGGTTTCATCAGAAAGTAAAAAGAGAGGCCAGAGACTGGGGGAAAAATTGGCAGGGACATATCGGTCAAGAGTCTAATCTTTAAAATTTATAGGAAATACCAGGACCTCCATAACAATTACAATGTGGGTAGAAGGCATTAACACACACTTCATGAAATAAGACATTCAGGAGACCAAAAAACATATGAAGAAATGCCAGTAATGATCATTAGCCACTTGAGAGATCAACATACAAAAGAAAAGAAGTGATGGTGAGAGTGTGGAGACCGGAACCCTTACACAATGCTGGTGGCACTTAAATATACGACACACACTGTTGAAAACAGTATGGCACATTCTTAAAAGTTTGGAAATAGAAATCCCATATGATTTAGCACTCTCTGGATTCGATATGTATATCCTCGAGAAATAAGAAAGACAACATGAGTAGATATGCATACCATATATATTGCAGTACTATTCACAACAGAAAAATGATGGAAACAATTAAATATCTATCAATGGAAATATGAATACACTAACTATGACATACTCACAATGAAATACCACACAATAGGATTTAACAGCATATTGCCTTATATAAGTCAATAAAATAATTACATTAAAAATACCACTCATCAGTGTTAAAGAATAGCTATGAATCTGTAAAACACCCAATAACATGAATGAACCTAGCGGATATGTTAAGTGAAATTAGTTAATCCCAAAAGGTCAAATCTTGAATTGTAAAAAGTCATTAAAAGATTTTCACACTAGAAGAACTGTTCCTTGCTGCTTAGTTGCGGTTGGAGGGGAGCCCTAGCGGTGTAGTGCTATGTGTCCCAAGACCAGAACCACCAGGAGTTTCATGGGAGAAAGATGGGCTTTATGCTCCAGTAGTGAGTTAGTCATATAAACCCATAGGGGCAGTTCTACCCTGTCCTATAGGGTTAGGATGAGTTGGAATTGACTTGATGACAGTGAGTTTTCTTGATAGGAGAGGAACAGTAAGTCCC
The DNA here is from genome assembly GCF_050624435.1 of Tenrec ecaudatus. Classification (NCBI taxonomy): domain Eukaryota; kingdom Metazoa; phylum Chordata; class Mammalia; order Afrosoricida; family Tenrecidae; genus Tenrec; species Tenrec ecaudatus. The sequence goes on from NC_134542.1 coordinate 106,251,714, forward strand.
GAACTACAGGGTAGACACATGTTAACTTGTATGAACAGGAAGGCAATTTACAATAAGAACACATCAGTGAGGAGCTGATGCCAGGGCCTTAAGTGGAGAGCCAATGTTTTCAGAATGATGAGGGCAATGAATGTACAAATGTGCTTTAAACAATTGATGTGTGTATGGATTGTGATAAGAGTTATATGAACCCCTAATAAAATGATTAAAAAATAAAAAAAGAAATCATCAGCAAAAAATGATAAAGGCAGGGAAGGATACTAAGAGTGTAAGATTTAGAAGAAACAGAGGTAAATTCTATTATAATTACAGTTTTTCAAAAATGGTTATCTATGAGTGGGTGCTTGTTAAAGTAGAAACAAACCAAATCAAAACAAAACAACTGCCCATGAGTCGAAGCTGACTCATAGCGACTTTACAGGAAAGGGCAAAACTGTCCCTGTGAGTTTCTGAGATAAAATAAGAGGGTCCGTGAAAAGGGGGAGGAGCCTCCACTAGATGGATTGACACGGTGGTGCCAATATTGGACTCACACTTCAGAAGCTAAGCAGGTATAAGAAAGAGAATGGGACTACACACACACACACACACACACACACACACACACACACACAGGCTTGATAGAGGTTTTCTACATTTGTATTTTCTGGTGCTATAAATATGTCTATTTTTTAATAATAGGATGTAGTAGAGTATAGAAGGTGTTAAGCTTTGAAAACTTCTTAGACGTATGCAGGCTCCTTGAGGGAAGAAGCTACTAGACCAGAAGGATCAGGACCATTGTCTAATGGGACACTAAGATTAATTGGCATAACCCGGTCCACAAAAAGCATGGTCTACCTTCTTCTTTGGTGAATAGTGATTGGTGACAATAGTTATTAGTGTCTGACACCTGTGAGAAGTCATCCTGCCCGGAGTAAGAGGAGAGACGAAAATCAAAGATGCATGTCGACAGTAGTCAATCGGACCATCAGTTTCTGTGACACGGAGACCTGAAAAACTAGACGTTGCCTTACTACAATTTCCAAAAACTCCTGGAAGGAATCCCATTAGATAGCCCTGGATCGAGTGGAAGAACAACGTGGGGCAACACTTACGATCACAAAAACAGAGACAAGCTTACTTATTGGAAAGAGGCTGGTGAGAGACCCCCACCTGTCACCTGTCAGATCCGAAAATTAACTCATCACCATGGATCCATTTTCAGCCAAGCTAAAGGTCTCTCAGGGTGGCCAAAACCCTTGAGAGGTAACCGTGAGCTAACATAATTAACCATTTGAGAGCAAAAGGCAGCATTTACTAAGAATAGAGGGTTAGGAAAGGAGCAGGGAGGGAGTAGGATAAGGGATGTTACATTGTGGGGCTTGCAATCAATTAGATGAAACAAAATGTATATGCATTGGCGAGTAAAAAACATCTGCTGTGTAAAGCTTCACCAAATTCACAGCTGCGATGTAGTGAATTATTTAGTATGGCTTTCTTAGTCATCACCTTTGTTACTAACTTATTTACTTGATGGGTCTGGGTGGGAAAGACACTGAATGAATTATGTGATTCAGCTGTGAGTGATTGTGACTAGCGTTACTTGTGATTGCTATCCTGCTAGATATAAAATCAGTCATCTCAGAAGCAGGAAGGAGTGGAGTATGTCTTCTGGACCATGACACCCGTGTGCATTGAACCACATGGATCCAGCAGATAACTTTGACACCAGAGGATGGGCAACCACGGATCCCAGAGCAGAATAAGAGGCAGAGCTGTGGACTTCCCAAACCATGGAGCAAGTCAAGCTGTGTCTCTCCGCTCAGGAGGCTGGCTTGTGGAATAAGGCGCCTCCAGGGAACTAGGTTTGCTGACCCATGTTGCTATCGCTGAATAGAATGGGGCTGAGGCTGTGTGGGGAATAGTGTGCCCTTTGAGAACTATTGACAGCCCTAAAACTACTTTGTAACATTGCTCTAGGGCAGAGGCCCAGTCAGGGGGCTGAGCACCAGTGAGAGCCCTACCTGTGTAAATGGCAGAGACTGTTCCGACTGAACAACTGTATCTTGAACATTTTTCACCTGACTTGTAATTTCTTAAGTTTCCCAATAAACCCAATCATCCTGAGTAAGTCTGTGGCCATTACAATTAACTGAGAAGTGGAGCATGCCTGGGAAAGGATGGCTGGGTAAGAACTAGCAAGGAAAGTTGGAGGGTGGGAGTAGACCAGACTCCGGCCTCATAAAAATCTGCCTTATTACAATCAATCCCGGGAGTCAGAGAGGTCAGAGGATGGCTCCCACCTAATTTCGTACTATAACAGCAAACCATAAAAATCTTCAGAGAGTACTGTATCACTACATCAAAAATCCAGACCTGCTAGGTTTGTGAAGTTTCTAAATAATCAAAGACGCTAAGACTACAAATGCTAGATCAATAATAAACTACAGTTCGACAGCCTCCATCTAGAGAGAAGTTTGATCTTTAAAAAAATGTGTGGCTGTCCACATTGTAGAGTAGAGCACTCCAACTGGCCTTCCTTCTCTTCCGTGCCCAACCCTGCTTGTCATACTTACGCATGGTATAGCCTTTAACTGTGCAGGCCAAGCTGAATGCTTGGATCAACCAGCAGCTATTCTGCACCAAACTCTCAATATATCCACATGCTCCAATCTGAAAGACAGAGAAGGAAGTCAATGCTGGTACACTCTTCCCTCAGAAAAAAAGAAGATTGGTGTGTTGTGCACCAATCAGATGCAAGAATTTACAAAGTCTCCTCATCATTCATCTTTTAAAGTTTAATCACCATAAGGTCACACCTTAGATGCCTCAGAAGTACCATAATTTCCTATGGGGAAAATAGATCAAGTGAGTAAGGAATAACATGCTCTGCCCTTGGCAGCAACTTTATTTCCTAAGAGGAGATCGTCAACTACCATAGAAACAAGCTGAACTTGAGGCACTTAGTGGGGAAGCAGAGCCCTGAAGCTCAGGGCTTCCATGTTGGTATAATTATTTTCTTCTAGGTCAAAATTATCTACACATGGGAACAAAATATAGGCTTCAGCGTATATTTCTTAGAATAGAAAAACCCATGTGTTTCAATTTTTACTTTGTCAAATTTATGGATAAAAGAATTATCTGAAACATAGAGAGGATAATAAATCAAATATGAATCATTACAAACCAGTGCATAAAGGTGATAGCCAAATTGTGTATATCTCTGGGACACATGCGAGGTAGAAGAATAATGAGGAGTTTTCCCTCTCTAATGGTGACTCAGTTTCCCTCATGGAAACAGGCTTCCCAAACTAATATTTCCACTTCATCCTCCCATGCCTATGTTTCGGCTCTCTCTCGCTCTGTTGGGAACTTATTTCTTTTTTCGGTCTCTCTGGAGAGTCTTAAATCTATTTTACATCTCTGATGGGTGCAAAGTGTATCTTCTGTAGAAAATCTAATCGTAATTTACTTATGAACTCTGATTCAAACATGTTTTCCTAAAACATTGTGGTAATTATCATTGACAGATTGTTTAATAATTGTCAGTAGGTCTAGCTTCCCTTCTAGAATGTGATTACTATTCATATCTAGTTCTTCTTCAGGTAATACAGCGTGATGTAAAATATATGGTTGATGGAATGAATGAATGAGTATATTTTGTATCCATATATAACCCAGGAGGGGTTGCAATGATTAGTCTCAAGCAGCAGTTAACATCAGACCAGTTTTTGAATGACCTGGCAGTCTATTGCCCCGTCTAATGCCCTCCCCAACAACTCTCAATATTAGGCCAAAAAAATTGGTAGGGTAAAAGTGCTTAACAAAAATTACTTTTACTACCAACTAGAAAACTAGCTTTTAATGGATTATAAGCACAATGAATTATTCAAACGCATATTCATAGCTACATAGACTTGAGTTTTCATCCTTCTAACAATAAAAAAACCTCAAATAGTTTTCTCTGTCAAATTGCTTGGTGAGCTCATCTTTTAAGAGCCAGGAAGCGGAAAGCAGGAAATCATTACATCACCGTTCCTTTAATGCACTGTCAATTGTAGTTTGGGAGAAGTAGGAACGGGAATTAACTGTAAATTAAGGTCAGAGAGGTATTGTTGAAGGAGTTATCCTTTAACGCATGGTGTGGTGTTGCTAGTTTTCTGAAGCAATAAACATAAACGGCGCCCATATGACCTAAACGACTTTACGGGATTCTAGAATTACGAGCAGGCATTTTGCGTTATCTGCTAAAGTGAGGAACACTTCATGGTCCTTGAACATAGCTGTTTAATAGCAGAGCTGCTGAAGCTTGTAGGGAGAAAGGCGTGTTTTTCCTATCCTCATGGACCAGAGGGTAGGGTCACTATGAATTGGAATTGACCCAATGGCAGTGAGATTTGGTTCTTTTGTTGTTTGTTTGTGTATCATTTTAAATCTTATATGCAGTTGTTATCAAGTCTACTCCAACTCATGGCACGCCCATATGTGTCAGAACAGTACTGTGCTCTATAGGGTTCTCAATGGCTGAATTTTTGGGAAATAGATTGCCAGGGGTTTCTTTCAAGGAGCCTGTGGGTTGACTCGAACTTTCAACCTCCTGGTTAGTGGCCAAGAATGAAAACCATATGAATCACCCAGGCTTAGTTGTGCCCTAATTTGTCTTAGGCCAAGTCTACACAGTCTGAGCTGTTCCCTATTCTGAAAAGCAACCAGGAAGCTACATTTTGGGCGGAGGCATCGTGGCTTATACAGTGGGCTGTGGACTGCACAGTTAACAGTTGGAAACCCCAGGAGCAAGAGAAAGTTTTCTACTCCCAGAAAGCGTTACCGTCTCAGACACCCAAAGGGGCAGTTCTGCTCTTCCCGAGAGGGTTGCTATGAGTCAGAATTGACTCAATGGCAGTGAGTTTGCTTTTATCCCCCCCACCCCTTAAATAGGAGCCCTGGTGGGGTAGTGGTTATACACTGGGATTCTCACTAGAGGTTCAGCAATTCAAAATCACCAGCCAGTCTACAGAAGAAAACAAGGTTTTCTACTACCAGAAGGGGTTACCATCGTGGAAGCCCACAGGGGCAGTTCTACTCTGTCCTAGGGTTTGATATTGGGTTGGTATCAGCTCAAAAGCTATGACTTTTTACCCACATCTACAGGTATATCGAACATTATTTAATAGTGTATTTCACCTTCTTCTCCATCCATGCAATATTATAGAACGTTATATTCACTTCACTTAATCCTTATGCATTTTTTCTAGGTTAAAGAGGTACTTTTAACAAAAATATTTCTTTTTTAAGAGACTTAGTGACTGATTCGGCTTGTACAGAGTCACTTTCTCAGTACCACGTATGAATATAAATGATGATGAGTCAGTCCTCAGCAGGAACAGGATTTCAAATATATATTTATCTATTTGAAATACATAAATATAGAGGGAGCTCCTCTTGTCATGGGAACTTCAGTGGTTGGAAATGAGCTCAAAGGATGCTTTCTGCTTAATGTGGCAAAGCAGCGAAGAAGTAAGTGGGCATTCGAATTCCAAGTTTGCAACGCCTTATGTGGGGCTTTCAAGAGGGCTGTGTGATGGGCTTTTACTAACCACGGATGGATTATTTATGCTGATATAAAAACCACAGTGTGTCAGACCGGGGAAGCCACTTACTGACAGTATATTTTTCATCGTGATCACAAAAACATTGTATGCGATTAGCCAGTCCCAGTAGCGCAGGATGCTCTTGATAGGTTTCAGCAGCAAATTGCCCCCAAAGAGCAGGAAGTAGAAACAGGCAACCAGGTAACCCATGCAGAAGATGCTGATCCTGGTTGTTCCCGTGATGAAGATGATCGTGAGCACGAACCAGAAGAGGTAGCTGAAGATGATCACTTTGGACATATCTAAGTAAGACCTGAAAGCAAAACCACACAGTGAAGGAGAGCAACAATCAGATCAAAACGAGAACGTGGGAGGGTGCGGGAGGGAGGAAAAAAGAGAAGCTGATACCAAGGGTTCAAGTAGAAAGAAAATGTGTTGAAAATGATGACGGCAACTTACGTGCCGATATGCTTGGTATAGTTAATGTGTGGATTGTTATAAGAGCTGTAGGAGCCCCCAATAAAAATGAATTATTTAAAAAAGAAAGAAAGAAAGATAATCGGGAGATTCCACTTTCATCAGGAAGAAAAACCTAGTCTACTGTATATGAAAGTACTTGGTGAGCTCTTGTCTTTTCACACTTTCAGAAATAACCTTGGGGATGTAGTGGGTGTGCATTGGGCTGCAATTCACAAAGGCCACACTGAACCCTCCACACTCTCTGTGGGGGAGGTGGGGGTATCTACTCCCACAAACAATTACAGCCTCAGAAACTCACAGGGACAGTTCTACCTTGTCCTATAAGGTCACTAGGAGTTGGCACTGACTCGATGCAGTGAGTTTGGTGGGGGCGGGGGACCATTTACCAGCAGCCTGAATCACTTTGCTCTCAGAGTACCTTAGCGAGTGGTTACTGTCATTCCCTAGCTGGTCCAGGGAGAAGTAGACTAGCCCTTGTGTGCCCTGATGGGAAATGGGGTGCCTGAATTGTGTGGTCATGGATCGTATTCTGACTATCTGGGTTCAAGGGCCCTGGGCCAATCTTGTAAGTTCTTTTCTCCAACAACAGTTTTTTATGTGTCCCAGTCATAGCCCCATTCCTGCTTCTGTAGTCTCCCCTGTGACCGTGATGTGTGAATCTACCCCAAGCATGTCTTTATGACCGTTTTTTTTTTGACCGCCTGCGTTCCTCCATGTCCTTTGTGAGCCTCTGAATGCCTGTAACCCCTTGGGAGCCAAGATGACCTCGTGCCAATAGTCTCCATCCTGTGAATGAGGTGTCTTTGTCTTTTCCTCCTTAAGACTTAAGAAATAAATATTCTTCAACTAGTTTTGAGATTTGGGGTGGTGCCTATTGGACCCTAAAATGAGTGTTAACATGTAACATCTTAAAAGGTGCACTGTATTTTGGCAGCTTACCAGCGTTGGACCCCTCACTAATCAGCGTAAGTACATACGTGTTTATTAATCTGTGGTGAAATAGTTCACATTTTTTACCACCTTCGAGTTTCTAGGTACAGGTGACATCTACCTCCCAAATCCACAGTACCTTGCTAAAAAAGTCAATGCCTTATTTGCAATTTTTAATCCCTAACAGAATGGAGTACACAGTAAGCAAGGTAAGCTCATACTTACCTGTGCTTACTCACTAATCGACAGTGTACAATTTCTTACTTTTTCCCACATTACGAAGAGTTTACTGCTAGTAAGATTGGACTCTATCATAGCGCCTTCCTACAGGATACAAGCCTCTCTTCACATTTGCAACCCTTGACAGCAAAAGTCAAAGTCAGTGTTACTGAGGTGATTCACAGTCCCAGTGACCCCACAGGGCAGAGCTTCCTCTGAGGGTTCCAGAGGTTGGAAATCTATCTGGGAGGACAAAGCCCAATATTTCTCCCACAACCATTGACTGGGAGGTGATAAAAACCATGCGAACTTGTTTGTATAGAGCCAGAAGTAAGCACAACTAAGTCCTTGCTTCCCTGACTTCTTGAGGAATTTGCCCTTGCAGCAAACTCAGGGAATGGTGCCTTGAAGATAAATTTTTTATGTAAGTGAACTTTTCTAGGAAATCACTTAATAATTCTAAATATTTTATGAGCTCTTTTCTAAAATGGCTTACACCCTTCGTTGACTTCCTAAACAAAGACTATCAAGTAACACCGCAGTGTTTCTCATCATCCTAGGATCACCCCGGCACCATTCGTGCCTCCCTGCTGCTGCAATAAAGGAACAACGTGGAGCTGGACTGCTGGCAGTTCTGAATGTAAGTGTGTGTGTGTGTGTGTGTGTGTGAAAGTGTGTGGAGGGGTGTGAGTGTGTGCATTATCTTGGTGCACACTTCTTGTAGCCTTGTAAACCTAATCACTTCTAGGGGGTGTCTTATAAAAGAGCAGAACACACACACACACACACACAGAACTAAGATATCACAGAGACAGCTCCAAGCAGTAAAGCTATGCCATAGTCCCTAAGTGAGGACAACAAACAGTCCCTAAGTGAGGACAAACAAACAAACTCTATGTGGCCGAGACCCTGCTTTGGACTCTCATCCTCAAGACCAGTGAGAAAACACAGAGCTGTTTTTTACAGCCACCATACGAAACAAAAATACTTCTTGTGGCAGCGTGAGACACAAGGGCAGAGAGCGAATTGTAAATGGAGATCTAAATAAAGTGAAATGCACCCAGCCAAGAGGCGCCTAGAAAATATAAAGCTATTGTTACCTGCAATGGATGAAGTCGGGTACGGGGTTATGTTGGCTAAAAGAGGCTGCGTCTAAGTTCATGCAAATCTCCACGTTGTCCCCGGCCATGATGCGCACCGCAGCCTTATTTTCATCCTCAAAAATCTGCCGTTGTAGGGAGGCACACAGAAGCAGCATGAAGTCGTCTGGCAAGTCAAAGAGGAGACAACACATGCCAGTCTCTGTTCTGGAACGTCATTGCACAGTATGAGGTCTCACCTCCTGAGGGAGCTACTTCCCCAACAGTTCATCCTAAAGCTCACCTGGATTTAAGGCTAGACTAGGGGTGTGGGATGGGCAGGGGGAGGGGCAGAAGATGCTTCAACGGGCAAATCTCTGAATTTTTGCTTGTGCGCTGATGAGTGACTATATTAGAATCAATTACTAGTCTTTATGATGTTCTTATATGATCATGTTTATTTGTATTTTTTTCTCACCAAAGTTTTGAGGAGGCCATTTAAGCAGTTTCGCGCGTTTTACATGAAGTCGATGAAGGCGACATTATTCTTTTCTAGCTCCGTGCTGCTTTGTATTTGTAATTGAGGAGCAGTGTCAGAGAGACAAGGGACTGCCCCAAGGAGGAATTGGGCATGATTATGAGTTGGGTTGTGATCCACAGGATCGGCAGTTTGAAACCACCAGCCGTTCCTCAGGAGAAAGACAGGGCTTTCTATTTCCACAAGAAGGTAGAGTCTCGGGAACTCACAGGGGCAGTTCTGCCCTGTCCTACAGAGTCACTCTGAGTTGGCATTGACTCGAGGGGAGTGGGTGTAGTTTTTTGGTTTGGCCAGGGTAGAGTGAAGGACCACAGAATTTCCCCGAGGGCTGACTGCTCAGAACACGCTCTCTGGCCCCTGAAGTAACAAGTCTTTCGGTTTCATGAAGAGTCAGTGCTGAATGGTTTTTTAAGTTAAAAACCTGAAAGCCTTGAAGTTGAGCTAAGTCATCAGACCACGCTTTGCTCTTGAATGGGTTTGTAGTTGCAGCCTAGATCCAAACCTCGAATCAAACTCACTCCCATCAAGTCGGTTCCGACTTATCCTAACCACATGGGGCAGAGTAGAACTGCTCCTCTAAGTGCAAGTTGGTCAATCTTTACGAAATTACACAGCTTAGTCGGTTTGAACTGCCAACCTGGTGGTTAACAGCATCATGCTTAACTCACTGAGTCACCAAGCCTAGCTTCGGAGGTCCCGAAATTTGTGTAGCATCTTTCCAGCTACCACGATCGAAATGTTAGGATAGATGTATTTCTAGCAGCAGCCGGAAGCAACTAGCTAACACACTACAAGGCCTCCCTCTAGTTCATTGTCTGATTGGCATGTGTGCATGTTTGTGGCCGTGGAAGTGATTTCCTAAAAGTGAAGCATGGTCTCATGCTTACGGATTCTGCGAATGTAATGGAGCAAGCAGAGTCCCCACAGAGGCAGCAAGGCACGAATGGACAGCACACAAGGAATAACCAACAGGCAACATGGCCCATTCCTGTGGCTGAAATACTTACAGACAAGAAACACCGGATTGGGCTGCACAATGAAGTCGGGGAAGTAGAGCCACTTGATGATGTTGTTGTTGAAGCTGGCACCTTTGAAGCGCCACGGGTAATCTGCACCGAGGGAAGTAGGGACAAGGAGTTAATGGTGTTCTTCTCCCACCCTCTACTTCGCAAAGCCTTACGGTGGCGCAAACGGATCTTGGGGCAGGCAGGGTCACCTCTGCAGGGTGCTGGAGGGATGCCGATGCAGATGAAGTACTGGAGCGTAATGATGCATGCCAGAAAGCAGCAGTACTTGGGCCAGATTTCAGCGATGGCTTTTCTTCGTCGCCGGTACAAGACCGCAATCAGCCAGCAGGCATGGACCATGGCATAAAAATCCATTCGCTGACCGATTACATTAACTGACATTAGAAAACAGGTCTGCATAAGAATGAAAAGAGACAGAGGTTGGGCTTACAGGGAAGGAGCGTCGTGCCAGGGTCAGCCCCGTGGCAGAAGCCTTGCCTTTCTGAGGAGACGCCTGTCTGTTGTCTCAATGCCTTGTCAGTGTTGGATGTCTCTCAGTGGGAAGTCAAAAGTCCTGTAGTACTTCCAGGAGGAGAACTGATTACATGGCTGGAAAGCATGACCGTTTTATCTAGTGATGTCCTCTTCATGAACCAGAACTGTTCCAGTGTCATTTGATTCACTAACAGTAACTAACCCAGCCTTTCTAAGTTAAAACATTTTGTGTAGAGGTAGCATGTTTTGGAATTCACAAACACCAGATATTATTTATTGATTATATATATTCTAATCTATGTTATATAATTAACATAGTATGGGTAAACATGTCTAAATAACTTTTGTACAGGAATGTCTATGGCTATAGAGACAAAGCGAAGCTAGGTTCACAAATACACTATCGGGAGCATTGAGAAAACATGGACAGGTTAACCTCATAGTAGAAATGCCTTCATCAATCCTGAGACGTCATTCAAAATGATCTGACGATGTGCGATGAAGTTACAGTAGCCAACTGACCAAAACCAGCTATTTGAATTTTCATAGGGAAAAAAATATGCCAGGAAAGAAACTCACCTCCAAGCCAAACTTGTAGAAGAAGTAATTAATGAAGTATTTGGCACAGTTTAAAATCCCATCATCTAGGTGAAGTCTGGTAATGTCATGAAAGATAGTTTTAGACACAGGGGCCGTAAGGTTGTTTCGACCTCTATAGTATTCTTGGTGGCGGTAAATTGTAACTTCAAAGGCCAGAATAGCTAGCATCAGGAGATTATTCTACAAACCAAGCAGAAAACGCAATTTGTGAAACCAAATGCTTTACAATCGATTAATTTTAAGCAACTAGTATAATAATTTTATTTCATTTTAGATATTTCTTTTTCCTGTGTTATAATAGGAGTAGAATTATAGCCATTATGTAAAAAGGGCTTATTTTCCTGATAAAACCATCTATAATCTGTAGACAAAGAAAATGCTGTTGCTCGTTTCCATTTCTGAAGAACTACACATCAGGTGAGCTTATGAAGGTGGCTCCAGGTTGTTTGCACACAGAAGCTTAAAGTATTGGTAACAATACATGGAGGAATAGGGTGTTAGCTAACAATACATGGAGGAATAGGGTGTTAGCTAGAGAGGCATTCTTGAACACAATCAAAATCTGGCTAGAAAGAGCAACAACTTGAGAAGAGTGATGCTGATGATAAATAACAATAATAGTAATAACAGCAATTAAATATTTCACATTTATTAAATCCTTAGTGTGTGTCAGGTACTATCCTCATATTTTTCATGTATTTGATTTAATCTTGTAACATATCCTTATGGTGCCGGTGGTAGATGCCAGTGAATTGATTTCAACTTGTACTGTACAGTAGAACAAAACATTGTCTGGTTCTGTGCCATTATCAGAATGGTTAAGTGTGAGCTCATTGTTGCAGCCACTGTATATCAATCCATCTTGTTGAGGGCCTTCTTCTTTTTTTTTTTCTATTTTACCAAGCATGACATCATTGCCTAGGGACTGGTCTTTCCTGATAACATGTCTGAAGTATGTGAGATGAAGTCTCACCTCCTTTACTTCTAAGGATCTATACTTCTTATTTTTTCTTTTGGCAATCTGTGGTACTTTCAATACTCATCAGCACCACAATTCAAATGCATAGATTCTTCTTTGGTCTTCTTTATTCACTGTCCAACTTTCACAAGCTTAAGAGGTGTTTGAAAATACCACAGCATTTGGTCAGGCACACCTTAGCCTTCACAATTACATCCTTGATTTTCAATATTTTATGGTGGGTACTATTAAAAATGCCAAATGACCTCATCTCCTCTTTGTGCAACAGGCAGTTGCATCTTCTTGTTGAGCCCATTCACATGCCTGGGATATGATGGTGCAGGTCAGAGGAAACAGTTTGGGCTGTAGTGGGCACTTGGAAACCAGAGCTGCTTTCTATTCTGGCAGTGGACATTGTTGCCATCAAAGACTGCTTCATTGACCTTCAATATCATTTACATTTTTCAGTATGATTCTACTCATGTAAAGTTCAAAGACATCATCAAGGCTGAGAATGGGGAGCTTTTTATCAGTGGGAAGCCCATCTCTATCTTCCAGGAGCAGTGGGTCATAAGGGCCCACTGGTGTCTTTAAACCCATAGCAGAGGTTGGGACTCACTTCAAGAGTAGTGTCACCCTTCCTGACACAATTGCTGCAGACAAAGTGGGTGCATAAGCAAATGTGTTGAAGAAAGCTGATGGTGCCCGGCTATCAAAAGATATAGCATCTGGGGTCTTAAAGGCTTGAAGGTAAACAAGCAGCCATCTAGTTCAAAAACAAAGCCCACATGGAAGAAGCACACCAGTCTGTGCGATCACAAGATGCCGAAGGGATCAATTATCAGGCATCAAAGAGCAAAAAGTCATATCATTCTGCGCTCACCTCCCAGATACTATCGCTCAAGACAAATGGGTGCATAAGCAAATGTGGCAAAGAGAGCTGATGGTGCCCAGATATCAAAAGATAGGATCTCGGGTCTTAAAGGCTTACAGGTGAACAAGCGGCTATCTAGTCAAGAAGCAACAAAGCCCACATGGAAGAAGTGCACCAACCTTTGTGATCACGAGGTGTCAAAGGGATCAGGTATCAGGCATCATCAGAACAAAAAAATCATATCATTGTCAATGAGGGGTGGGTGCAGAGTGGAGACCCAAAGTCCATTTATAGGCCACTGGACATCCCCATACAGAAGGGTCTCAGGGAGGAGACGAGCCAGTCAGGGTGCGATGTAGCAACAATGAAACATACAACTTTCCTCTAGTTCCTAAATGCTTCCTCCCCACCTACCCCAACCCCACTATCATGATCCCAATTCTACCTTAAAAATCTGGCCAGATGAGGGGATGTACATAGGTACAGATAGGAACTGGAATCACAGGGAATCCAGGGCAGATGATCCCTTCAGGACCAGTGGTGCGAGTGGCGATATAGGGAGGGTGACATCAGACAGGGCAAGATTTGACAAAATAATAATTTATAAATTATCAAGGGTTCATTAGGGAGGGGTGAGCATGGAGGGAGTGGAAAACATGAGGAGCTGAGCCAAGGGGATAAGTGGAGAGCAAATGGTAAGGGCAATGAATGTACAAATGTGCTTTACACAAGTGATGTATGTATGTATTGCGATAAGAATTGTATGAACCTCTAATAAAATGATTAAAACAAACAAATACCCCCCCCCAAAAAAAGAGTGGCGTCACAAGGATGACCATCTCTGCCCCTTCTTCCAATGACCCTATCTTTGTGATGGGCTGGGTGTGTACCACAAGAAGTATCACAACTTCCTCAAGATCGTCAGCAATGCCCCTACACAAACAATTGCTTGGCCCTCCTAGTGAAGGTCACCCATGACAACTTGACATTGTGGAGGAACTCATGACCATAGTCCATGTATCACAGCTACCCAGAAGACTTTGGATGACATAGTCCTCCCTCTGGGAAACTCTGGCCTGCTAGCCATGGGGCTGCCCAGAAATCATCTCTGTATCTACTGGTTCTGCCAAGGTCATGGGCAAGGTTATCCTTGAGCTCAATGGGAAACCCACTAGTATTACCATTCATATCTCAATCATCAATATGTCGGGCATGGATTTTTATCTGTCATTGGGGGAAAGCTGCCAACTATGATGTCATCAAGAAAGTGGTTAAGCAGGTGTCAGATGGGATCCTGGATACACTAAAGAGCAAGTTGTCTCTCAGACTTCAACATTGTGGCACTCACTCCTCCACCTTTGATCCTGGTGCTGGCATTGTCCTCAACAACTACTTTGTCAAGCTTCTTTCCTAGTATGGCAATGAATTTGACTACAACAATAGAATGGTTCACCTGATGGCCTACATGAACTTCTAGGAATAAGAGCCCCCTTGTCCACCAGCCCTAGAAATAGCACAAAAGGAAGAGAGAGGCTCTCAGCTGCTGGGTAGTCTTTGCCCCAATTCAATCCCCCAACACACTGAAAATATACTATCCTTGAGAATTTCCCCCAGAACCCCTGAAGAAGGGGAAGGTCTTAGAGAGCCCAACTTGGCCATGTACAATCGGTAAAGCACACTGTACTCAGCGAAAAGCTGGGGAAAATGCCACATAAGGAAAAACTAGAAAGTTACATTGTCAATGAAAAAGACCCTTAGTCCACATAATTCTAGGTCCTGGGTATAAAGGCTATGTTTTTAAGGATCTTGTCAATGTAATATTTAGATTGCCTATTGGAGTCATTAAAGGAAAACACACACACAAATATTAGGTAGAGGAACAAAAGTAGAGACTGGACCAGAGACAGGCAATTACAGTTCCCTTGCATGACTGAATGTGATGGGAAATCAGAGACATTCTTTTAGCCAGGCCTCCTCTTAATAAAACAGAACCATTCCTATCTTGTGGACTGAAGTTCTCAGAAAGAGCTAGATTCCCCAGATCTCCTTGTACCCAACATCATCTAGTGGGACCAGAGCATGTCTGTAGCAGGAATATTATGAGAACCCTGAAAAAGCCAGGGAATGTATGTACAAGGCAAGGAAGCCATAATCCGTGGTACTGGGTACAACTTCCTTCCACCTGGGAGCCTTCTCCAACACTGCCTCTGTGTCTAACCAAGGCCAATCTTTCTCTTGGAAAAGGCATGAACACAATTCCAGTAGCAGATTGAAGCATACTGCCAATATTCTGTTTAATAGAACTAGCTGACAGCAAAATTCATTGTAGAATATATTCTATTTTAATCTATTGCTGTAAACAAGTGTGAGGGCAAGTATAAAAAAATACTGCTACTAGGGTTCCAGTGAGCTCTGGTGGCACAATGGGCTATGATTTGAGCTGCTGCCACAAAGTCAGTTTGAATCCACTAGTTGCTGCCTCGGAGAAAGATGAGGCTGTCTACTTCCATTTAAAGTCTCTGAAACCGAAAGCTCACTCTACTCTGTCACTGTGATTTGGAATCGACTTGAACCCGGTGAATCTGACGTTGAGTCAGGTTCCAGTTCACATGTGCATGGGCATGTGCCAAATGAAAAGTGTTTAAACATGTCTCTGGGATTAATGGGTGGATGCAGACAAGTTCTGTCAGTAACTTTTCTTAGTCTCATCAGATGCTTTCAAAAAAAATTTCAATAAAAATTTTTCTAAAGGATCTGATGGGCCTGATAAATTTAAGGAGAGAGGTCAGCTTAGAAAATATGGTGACTTTTCTTAGAAGCCAACAGGTTACTATATATAGATTTTCTTCAAGGACATAGAATGATAATGGGGGACTGCATATTAAATTATGTTTTGGGTTTTTTTTTTACAAAAGAGGTCAGGAGACTGTGGTAAAGATTTCCCCCCACCATCTTGATAATGGTACTAAAGGTTTCTTATGAAAATTTTATTAGGAAGCCTTACCCCATAGATACTACAGACCTGATCTTGCTCTTTCAGATTTCTTTTTGTTCCCCTAGCTCAAAGAACACTTAAAAGCAACTTGATTTGCAGACCTTGAGAATGTTAAAATGACAGTTTTAATGTGGTGTAAATCAGAGACAGAACTACAGACCTAGATGGAGGACATGATGAGAAACAATGGCATCACAATTTGATATTTTTGTTTAATAAAAGGTTCTATAGTGTGTAGCAATATTTTTTGACTCACCATTGTATGTGCACTTTATTAACCATGATATCTATTCTGAAATTAGATAGAAAATCTTTCTGGTAATGATAAATCCACTTCTCAGAGGAAATCCTATTGACCATTTGGCATATTGTACTCAATGTTTTTATTTGTGCCTAGTGGAGATCATATAGTGCGTTGGCATTTATTTTATTTTACTTATTGTTTTTTTTTTGCTTTTAATTTTTTTTTGTTTGAGTTACAGTCAGTTTTCTAAAAAAAACTTTTGCCTAAATGATTTTCTTTTTTTTCCTATTCTTTTTTTACATTTTATTAGGGACTCATACAACTCTTATCACAATCCATACATATACATACATCAATTGTATAAAGCACATCCATACATTCCCCGCCCTAATCATTCTCAAAGCATTTGCTCTCCACTTAAGCCTTTGCATCAGGTCCTCTTTTTTTTTCCCCTCCCACCCCGCTCCCCCCTCCCTCATGTGCCCTTGGTAATTTATACATCGTTATTTTGTCATATCTTGTTCTATCCGGAGTCTCCCTTCCCCCCCTTCTCTGCTGTCGCTCTCCCAGGGAGGAGGTCACATGTGGATCCCTGTAATCAGTTCCCCCTTTCCAACCCACTCACCCTCCACTCTCCCAGCATCGCCCCTCACACCCTTGGTCCTGAAGGTATCATCCACCCTGGATTCCCTGTGCCTCCAGCCCTCATATGTACCACTGTACAACCTCTGCCGTATCCAACCCTGCAAGGTAGAATTCGGATCATGGTAGTTGGGGGAAGGAAGCATCCAGGATCTGGGGGAAAGCTGTGCTCTTCATCGGTACTACCTCTCACCCTGACTGACCCATCTCCTCTCCTAAACCCCTCTATGAGGGGATCTCCAGTGGCCGACACTTGGGCCTTGGGTCTCCACTCTGCACTTCCCCCTTCATTCAATAAGGTATATATATATACTCATATTATATATATATACTCATATATACTCATATTCTTTTTTTTTTTTGCATGATGCCTTATACCTGGTCCCTTGGGCACCTCGTGATTGCATTGGCTGGTGTGCTTTTTCCATGTGGGCTTTTTTGCTTCTGAGCTAGATGGCCACTTGTTTATCTTCAAGCCTTTAAGACCCCAGACACTATCTCTTTTGATAGCCGGGCACCATCAGCTTTCTTCGCCACATTTGCTTATGCACCCATTTGTCTTCAGCGATCCTATCATGGAGGTGTGCAGTCAATGATATGATGATTTTTTGTTCTTTGATGCTTGATAACTGATCCCTTTGGGATCACTCGCTCACACAGGCTGGTGTGTTCTTCCATGTGGGCTTTGTTGCTTCTGAGCTAGATGGCCGCTTGTTTATCTTCAAGCCTTTAAGACCCCAGTCACTATCTCTTTTGATAGCCGGGCACCATCAGCTTTCTTCACCACATTTACTCGTTCACCCACTTTGGCTTCAGCAGCTGTGTCGGGAGAGTGAGCATCATAGAGTACCAATTTAATAAACGAAAGTATTCATGCATTGAGGGAGTGCTTGAGTAGAGGCCCAAGGTCATTTATTTTATTTTTATTTGAATTAATCTATTGTTGATCTCTTCCAATCATCTGCCTGAATCTTTTTGTTTGTTTTATTTTAAATCTTCAACTGCGATTTGGGTGAACCACAGCAAATTAGTTGTCCTTTTAACAATTTAAACACACTTTGTTTTATGTCCTTGGTTGCCATCCCTATAATGGAACGTCATTCATCCCACTTCCTCCCTTGGTGTCCTGTTTTCATTTCACCTTCTTTACGAGCACTTCAAGCCTCCTGAATTTTGTCCCTGGATAAATGCAACCATGTGATCTTAAGTGATTGATTCTGTTCAAGAATTTTGAGCCAGGGGGATACATTAGGTTCTAGGCCAGAAGGGGGATCAAAGGCCACAGCTGTGAAGCTTTAACCAATACTATCTGATTAGTGCGTTTCAGTTTGGTTTTCTATTTGTTCCCACTCTATGCAGGTGAGCCCAGTCCCTGGAGAAAGCTATTGAGCTTTGTAGAGGGGTCATGAAAACGAGGACGGACCTCAGGGAGATGGATTGACAGAGTGGCTCCAACACTGGGCTCAAGCAGAGCAACAGTGGTAAGGCTGGTGCATCAGGATGCTATAAGTCGGAGCCAACCTGATGACACCTAGCCACGAAAGCAATATCCAGGCACTTCTATTGGGCTCTGGTGGTAGCTAGGCACTATCTCATTTTTCTAATGGGCTCTGGTGGTAGCTAGGCACCATGTCGTTTTCCTGGTTTGCGTGTTCCACAAGGCCTTTTTGCCCAATGTTTCCATACATGATTGTTTTCCTTCATTCTTCGTTGCTCCAGATAGAGAAAGACTGATGGCTGCACCTTAAATGGCTGCTTACAAGCCAAAACCGGATGAAGAACATTGTCTTTGTACACTCTGTTGTCCTAATGGCCCTTAATGTTTTTCAAGACTATGGTCCTGAACCCCCAGGCACAGTGATTCATGGCCTCAAGGTGTTTAGTTATGTGTAAATAGTTTACATAGGTTTCCCCCCTGTACTTTTACTCTATTCATGTATTCATTTGTAGCATATGGACATACATATTTAGAAATTTGTTATCAAATATGTATATATATATGGATCTAGTCCCATTTTCCCTTTCACACCTGAGCAGAGCCTCAATCATTCGATGGTTATATACTTGTAATGTTGCAGTTATAACACTTTTACCATTCTTTGTTTAACTACTTGATCAGTTTTTTATCACAATTCCATGCTTATTTTAACATTAGTCATTGGTTTTGAATGTTATTACACATGATACATAAAGAGATGAGGTTCCACATCAACGTGATAGTCAGTCTCAAAAGAACTAATTTCAAAGCACACCTATGCTAATGGTCACACTGAATACAATGAAGCAGTTACCCTTAGGTAGACGAGCAAGGGGGAAGACTTCCTTAGGCCAACCCACTCTGTGGGGTCGATGGGTGCGTTGTAGAGTATGGATGTGTTCAACTGGTTGAGGGCTATGTTCGTCTGATTTTCATTTGGCTGAAAAAAAGACAAAATAGAGTGAGATGGCTACACAGATTAGGAAAATCCAGATAGTTTTTCTTCAGCTCTGAGCCTCCCACCCCTTCCAAATTGGTGGTGTAGGGAGGAAAAGTTCTAATTGTAGGGTCAGATCTCAGCATGGGAAGAGATTTGCAACCAAACATAGAGGGACTATATGTAGCCAGCCTAGGTCGGGTAACTTAGAAGAAAGACTGTACTTGGAAATGCAAGGTCCCCAGATATTTGCCTCAATTCCCTTCAGGCAGCGAGGAATAGTCCTGCATGTTGGAGACTCACCAAGGAACAGTTAACAGAAAACTTCTCGGGCTTAATGGTTTGGAGCTGGTACAACATCTTGCAGACAATGATCACACACGTCCACACAGTGCAGACACTTGAAGCCACACGACGCAGCTTGGCATAGGGCAGAGCAAAAGCCCAAGAAATCAAAAACACATAGTTGAACAGAGACACCTGAAAACATAAAATCGGAAATGGGGACAAAATATATAACGTGGTATCACATCAATAAAACACGATGACTTATTTCGTTCAGCTCAGTCCAACAAAGGCTGATTGAGCTCTCAGCATGTGCATGCCTTACTCTATGTGCTGGCGGCCAAAGTACAAGGGTCATGATCTATTTACTAGATAACTGTTTATCTTGCATAACAAACACTGATATACACAGATAATATCAATATCTGTTGACTGGTCAGATGATTGACATAAACATGTTCTCAGGAGCCCCCTCACAAAGACCCTCAGGTCAAGAGGGTGGCTCCAAGAGCATTTCCTGGAACAGGTGATACCTCAAGTGAATCAGGCCAAGAACGGGGGCTGGAGCGTTCCAGGTACAGGATGTGTGCACAGTGACTGGGAAGGGTAAAACAGTACGATAGGGGCTGTTGTCATTGTTAGGTGCCACCGAGTAGGTTCCGACATAGTGACCTTGGTATAACAGAGACAAACACACTGCCTGGCATCCTCACAATTGTTCTTATGTTTGAGCCCATTATTGCAGCCACTGGGTCCATCTATTGTGTGGAAGGCCTTACTCTTTTTCACTGTCTTGCTACTTTAAACATGGAAGCAGAAGCCAAGGAATGACTGACAGGCTGAAGATCAGAGAGGGACTTGGCTGCTGGCTGAGAAGAGACGCTGCTATGAACCAAACCAATGCCTGTATCCTTGTTGTTTTTTGATCCTGGTTCATGGTAATCTGTTGTCTTCCCTAACGAGCCCTGCTAATCACAATTCTCTTCTGTGAATTCTGGGTGGCCATTGCCATGAAGAAGCAGAATGCTGCGGGAGGAATGGTTGTTTTCAGAATCGTGTGAAAGAAGTATGTTGGATATAGACATGCCTGATCCTCTGCTCTGTGGGAATCAGCCTTGGGTTGGTGTGGAATTGGTGCTCTCAGACCCTCAAGCCTTAGAACAATGACATTGAGCAAGGCCCAGTGGCAGCTTTCTAAGCCTCTGATGTGTTTTAAGGTACAAGGGAAAGAGTTCAGTCAAGCGACATGACATGGCACGGTTGTCCCAGTCATCGTCTCTGTAACGTCCACCAAATGAATGCACACGAGACCCCAGCTAGAAGGCTCGTGGGCTTTTTTGAGCGGATTGGGCAGTTTGGGCATTCTACCGGGTTTATCATGAGGGGATTTTCAATATTTCCCTTGTGCTGGTTTCACGGTGAGCCTTACTAGAAACTGGAATTGGGAGGTGGGGAATCTCGCCACCCTCCAAAAAGAAAAGCAGGAGGTAGCTCTTTATTCAGGAGAAGGGCGCTGGTGCCAGAGGAGTGGAGAGTCATGTCCGAGGAGCAGGGGCAGCGGGGCCAGAGAGAAGCACGCTGGTGGGGAGAGCCGAGAAGAGGCGCTCCTGACTGAAGACTGATGCTTCTGATCCCGAATTGCAGCCTGTCTACTGCTCTGATGAAGTCTTGCCATTGAGAGGATTGTCTGTGCGGCCATTGCAATGGGTTGTAGAACCTAGGATGGACGTACAGTGCCAGGGAAGGGAGAGTTGGTGCCAAAACTGGTGGGGAAAAAAAGGTTCCAGGCTGGAGGCATTTCTGATTTTCACTTCCCAGAAATCAGCCTGGCGCTGATGCTGGTTCTCCTCTTCTTCTGCTTCTGAAGTCAGAGGTGGTCACGTGCTCCCAGGCCATTTTTACTGAGAGATAAATTTAGGAGTGAAAATGTAGCTCAAGGGCAGTCTACACAAATGTGAACCACGGAGAATGAATAGTCACATTCCGTGTAGGGGTCACTTTTCCCAGAGTAAAATGAGAATAGACAACGGGCCCTTTTTTATCGGACATTCTCTAGACTCAGTATGGATAATGTAAAGAAAAATCACCAGCCGCCTTTTCCCGAGGACTTGTAAGAAAGTGATCTTCAGTGAGTGACTGCTCCTTCTTTCTCCGTCTAGTCCCCTGAATGTGTTTCTAAATGTGGATATTCTATGTTGTGCACCCACTAAGCTCTCTTTGTGTGATGTCATGAAATTGCCTTGATATGACTCCAGACGGTCGTTTGATACAATTAAGTGTACAGTAGATCTGGTTCATTCCAAGTTAGTCTTCTCTCCATTGCCGTCAAGTATATTCTCTTCTACTCTGTTGTTGCGTTGGCATCTTCAGACACCACAGTTCGGTAGTCCTGGCAAAATAGTCGTCCCTGGCTGAATGGTAAACTTCTATGGGACAAAGGCTCTGTGGTGTGTCATCAACACTAAAATGGTTTGGAAAAGTTGTAAGTGTGGGAAATGTGGTAGTTACCTAATCTGTTGTCAATTTGAGACTTAAGAGTGAAGGGATGAAACTTAGCCTGTCAGTCAGGCCACCGCTTGATGACCTCATTTGGAGCTGCTAAGGATGTAAATAGCTCGCTGGAGGCAGGACACATGCACACTCCCTGTGAGACATCGCAACTGTCAAGACACATGGACCTATGCTAGAGTCCTGGCCCTGAGGAGCCACGTGGAGACCCCTGCCAGCACTGATGTGCTTATACCGCCACTGGAGCCACAAGACTTTCTGCCTACTGGACTGTGATCTTCCGGCATCATTGCATGTGTTGCATGAGTCTGAAGAGGAATTTATAGATTGTCATTGGACATATGGGTTAATATTGGACTTATGGCCTTGATCTGGACTGGGCTGGGATGTTTTCTTAATATACAATTACTCTTTTATATAAAGCTCTTTTGTATACACATGAGTCTCCCTAGATTTGTTTCTCTAGTCTACTCCCACTAAAACAGGAAGCTTATTTGTTGAATAAATTGAACAAGAGGCAAATATTTATGTAGTAAACATAGAAAAATTAATTTTTTAGCTTAATGATGAGTCTCTTCCTAACAGATGAGAAAACAGAAGGATTGTGGCCATGTTCAGAGGCCTTGGGTCTTGTTTCATAGGAATCCAATAATAGGGATTCTGTTATTTAAATATTCTAAAGAGTCTATTAAATTTTGGAGTCTAAATTCAAGACTTGTGAACATAAACTGGAATGCTACTATTTTCTTCGCGGTGAGTTGCATTGCATATTCAGTGTTGCATATTCAGTAGAGTTTCATCGACAGTGCTGAAAACCTCCGCTGTTGGGCTCTGACTGAGCACTAGATGAAAATCTGCCATCTTTGTTCTATGACAAAACCATCCAAAACCTGATTGAAGAGCATCTTTAGTCTCTGTGGTTTTCTTCTTCTTTTCACAGGGCAATTGTCTGCGGTCTGACGCAGGTGGAAGCACCTGTGCCTGTGGTAATGCCTCTTTGAGGAGCTGGGGACGTTTCATTAAAAACAACTGGAGATGGAAAATTAACATAACAACCCACTAGTGATTCTGTAAAGGAGCCCTGTGGCACGCTGGGTAAGTGTTGGCCGCTTAGGAACAACAAGGTTAGCAGGTCAAACCCGCTGCCGTTCATGTGAGAAAGACAACGCTGTCTGTTCCATTAAAGGGTTGTACCCCAGAAGCCCTCAATGGGGTGGCCATGAGTTGGAATTGACTGACAGCGGTTGGTCAGTTTCAGTGGAGGGGCTCTTAGGCCTGACAATCATACCAATGGTCACTTGCCTCTTTCACAGTCACCCAGATGATGTAGGATGAGACGATTTTGATAATATGCAGCTCCAGGATCCACCACATGAACACCTGCAGCTTGTGAAAGTACTCCAGAAACTTCAGGAAGAGCACCGTGAGGCGGTCGATCACCAGGTGCCATTTGTTCCGTAAGTCTGCAAAACAGGAAACCCACTCTGCACATTAAAAATTAAAAGTCATTTTCTATTAGTATTTAAAGTATATCTGTGATCGTTAAGGTTTTGTGTCAACTTGATGGGCCCAGAATTCTCCGTGGTTTAGCAGTGAGCACCTAGTAATCCCCTGTGACCTGTACCAACATGATGAAATCATAGTAAATCAGTTGCAAGCCTCCGTACTAGGATGAGATTAGGGTGGAACACAACGTCCATGTTCAGGTCATAGCCCTCTTGTAATTAATGGCCTGGGGAGTCTGGCCTGCTTCCCTTATCAATGGATATGGTGGGAAAGGTTGCTTTCTTTTTGCTGGATCTGGACCTTGCATCTGACTTACTGACTTCTGGTTCTTTGGACTTGAGCCAATGGTCTCCCATAATGCATGCTAATCCTGGGACTCGTTGGAGGCTTGCTATCTGATCTGCCAACCGCAGGTTCATTCAACTCGTCAGCCTGATAACCTTGGATTTATTTGCTTCTCCAGTCACTATCCTGTGGTCTTCCTGCCCATCTTCAGTTCATCAGCCCCTGAAATGGATTGATTTTAACTTCCCTGATTTTCTTTTATCAAGCTATATTCTCAATGTAGACAGACAGACAGACAGACACACACACACACACACACACACACACACACACACGACTTTGCTTCTCTAGAGCAGTGCTTCCGAAACTTCTCCACGTTCGACCCCCGTGCGCCCCCCCAAATTTGCAACCCGGGAAAGCACTGCCGGTAACACGTAGGGTTCATTCCATGTTGGATTTTGAATTCGTCTTTGGTTCCGTCGCGTTCAGAAGCCTACAGCTTTTGCCAAACGTTTCAGGACCTCGCACTCGGGTCATGTGAAGTTCCTTCTGGGGTTGTAACCCACCGATGAAGAAGCCTTGATGGAGAAAAGCCAGGCTAAGACAATAGCTTAGCAATATCCTAACTCTTAAACCCAAAACACACTCCCTGCCTTCACTTCCACAATGACCCCCCCGGGAACCCTTACAGCAGAACCTCCCTGCGGGTGTCCAGCCTGCAGCTCTCTCTCCAATTAGAAAGTCTCATCTTTCTCCCTTAGAGCAGCCAGTGGTTTTGAAGTGCTGATCTTGCAACTCTCAGTCTAATGCATAACCGCGACACCACCGAGGCTCTGGAAGCTGCCAAACAAGAGTAGTAGTGGTATCAGAAACTACTAAGAAACATCTCGTTTGGCCAAATTCTGACTTGGGGATGGAATGGTCCATTGGCTGTGTCACTTTGGCTAGACTGTGGCATCTGGTTGCTTGGCCGAACACAAGTCTACATACTGTCATGAATTAGTTTCATGTAATTAAAGCATTTGGCTTTAAGTGACACAAACTACTCTCCATGTGATGGTGAGATTTTATGTCCACTTGGACCTGTGAAGAAGTGTAGGGTGTAAGAGTGTAGGGGTGATACTGTCAATATCAATCAGGTTACAGCCTGGGGATACCTACTTAGGGGTGTGGCCTTTTCTGTGAAATAGAGATGGGAAGATTTTCCCCCTCCATGCCTCTTTGCCTTCCTGCCTGCTGGAACTCTGTGTCTATCTCCAGGGGCGGTCCCAGGTGGGCCTCTCACCCTGGGGCCAACCTCTGAGCTGTCAGCACCCTGCCATGTCACCACTGGCCCTGCACCCACAGGAATGTGATCTCCCACTTCATCTTTCTGGGTCATCAGCCTTTAGCTACGTGAGTCTGACGAGGGCTCCAGCTAGCATCCAGCCAATGGACTTGAGTTGGACTGGCATGCCTTCTTGATATCAAATTACCTCCTGCTCTAAAGGCCTTTTTGTTTATATATGAATGTCACTGCTTTGTTTCTCTAGACAGTCCAACACAACAGACTTCATCATGTGCTTTTTAATTTCCTACTTTTAGAAAGCACAAAGGATTGGCCACGATGGTGTTAGCACTTAGCAGCCTCATGTGATTTCACCTCAAAGGCCATGGTCCCATATTTTCTAAGAATCATGGAATAGAGTAATTACCTAAGTTCCCTATCTTTCAATACTATCTGTCAAATAATAGTTCCTGATCATCTAACCGTCTCATTATCATCATCACGCCATATGAACTCCTCATTCCCAGTCCAAAAAAAATATAGCCTAAAGAACCCAAAGGGAATGCCCTAAACTGACCAACACAACACAGCATCTCTCAGAGATTGCTTCAAGTGACATTTTTCCTCTTGTATAATATCCTCCGATTGTGTAGAGGATGTCTTTGATGAGGCTGGGGCTAGCAATTTCAGGAGCTCCACACAGCTACCTGCTCCTGCATCTGGTGGCTCTTCCCTCTCTGAAATATCCTGAACAGAAAATGGGAAATGCTAAACCCAGGCACCGTCGGAAAGAATCACTGGATTAGACTAGTAACCGATAGCCAGGCACTTGCCCATTCTACAAGGAGATTATTGGAGCAAATTGAACAAGAACACTACCACTGCAGTGACTGGGAAAAACAATGAGTCTTGTTTAACTGCCTGGTCAAACATCTATTCGAAAGACGCTGATCCTGGTTTCATTCCTTCTGTCTGCTGGCCAGCGTTTCCTGAGCACCCTGGTAGAGGGCTCCCTCCCTACCTGAAGTATCCTCCTCCTCTTCGGAGTCTTCATCGGAGTCCTCCTCACCCTCCTCTGATTCCTCACTGTCTTTCTCCATCTTGCCAGTCTCCATGATTTTAGAGTTGTCCTCTGGTGTCTCCTCTTCAGACTCCTCCTCCCTCTTCGCCTCTGGCTTCTCCAGGCTGGAGGCCACGTTCAGCAGGGCCAGATCAGGAAGGCTGCCTTCAGGATGGGCCAGTCTGTGGGCAGAGAGCAGCTGAGTCAGAAGAGGAAAGGGGGTCAGGGTTGCCAAGCGAGGGGAATGTCAAACGAGGGTACAAACTGAAAATCAGTGTGGACACAACGGCCGTTCAATGTGGAGTGTGAGCATCTTGGTTTTTAAGAGCTTTCTAGAGCCAGACTGTACACCCAGGTTTTGTTAGCTTCTCTAATTTGGGTTCTAGTGATTAACCAGTAATGAAGCTATCGACACCTAAACTTGACATTTTCCCCGGAGGAGAAAATGGTCAGAGTTTAGGCTGCAGAAGCATGAAATGGCATCACGTAGTACAAGCATTTCATGACTTCACAGGGGGACTTACTCATTTTGGTGAATTGGTAATTTTTTCTTGATGCTGCTCAAAGTAATTGAAATAGAAAGAAAAGAAAGAGATGAGAACAGAAGAATTATAAGGAATGTCAGCGATAACATATCATGCTACATAACATCCAAGTTTGCATTCCTGTATGCTGTTTGCAGTCATGGCCTAGTGTCAGGGGCGTTCCGGGAAGGCACTGCGATAGTGCTTTGCTGTGGACCCTATGCTTGGCAACTGACTTGAGAGCTGATAGGATTGCAGGGTGTTAAGGGGAACCACATTGAGACTTCTGAGGCAAAACACAGCATGCTTTCTGAGCAATGCAACAAACCATCGTAAGAATCGATCCATTCATATTTTTAAAACGTTGCGTTGATTCTGAAAGAATGTGTGCCCTAAGCCAACCTTTGCTAGAACTCATCCCACTGGAACATTTAAAGGTTTAAGCAGCTGAGGCTAAATGCCTTCAACAGTACGTTGTCTGTAGACTGTCCCCTTTCTGGTGTTGATTGGAATACATTCTTTGCTAGTTGTTGTGGGAGACCCTGGGCCACATAGCAATACAGGAGGGGGAGTTTCCCATTATTACAGTTACCATAGTTTATGACAAACAAAAACACACTCACTGCCATTGAGTCCACGTTGGCTCAGCGTGACTCTATACGACAGGGTAGAACTGCCCTTGTGACTTTCTAAGACTGTAACTCCATGGGAATCAAACTCCCGTCTTTCTCATGCAGAATGGCTGGTGGTTTTAAACTGCTGATCTTGTGGTTAGCACCCCAATGCATTACCACTATGCCACAAGGGCTTCAAAAAGTTTGTGGACAATGGAATAAAAAGGTCATGGACTTTTTTTAAATGAAGTTTTCAAAGCCCCCTTTCATGTATCAAAAAGTGAGTAATTACAAGTATAACCTTCTCTTGGATTAAAAAAATGTTTTAAATAGATTCAAATGAATGTGTTAAATAACATCTGTGGAAAATAAAGTGCATACCAGGAGGCAATCTACTGGAAATATTATTAATCCATACAGTTTGAAATCAAAGTATGCATTTCAGCTTACTGGAGACAGGAAGATGATTAATAATATTATTTCATATATTTGTATAATTATCAGCTCAGAGTAAATTATCTACCCTTTCTCAAATTCAATTTACTTCTTCTGAAATGGGATAGTTTGAGTAGATAAAAATCCAAGGTTATTTTGGAATTATTGATTTTGCTCTTTTAAATATACCTATAATTCTGAATAACTATTACCACATTTCCACATTGCTCTTAGTGCTGTCAGATAAACAGTTGACTGGTCAGCACTTCAAACCCACCAGGCACTTTGTGGGGGAAATTGAGGCTCCCTGAACCCATAAAGATTTATAGCCTAAGAAACCCTCGAAAAGGTGGCTCTGAGTTTAAACCAACTTGATGGTAGTGTGTTTGTCTTAGGGGAGAGGTTTGAAAGACTCAAACTAAATGCTCTTCAACAGGATGTCAAACAGTTCATTTAAAGTATACTTGGATAAAGAAAAATAAAGGAAAATGCATTAATTCAAAAAAAATAAAGTATACTTGGAACACATTATTAATTTAAGGAAGAAAGCCCCCCTCGGGGCGGGGCTGTTGAACATTAGGAGAAATGAGGTTGACATACGACGTTCTTGTCTTCTTCAGTGTGTCAATGGGCTCTCCTGGCTCTTGGAAAGCAAGCCATGTTGCAGTTGCAGCACCAGATCTGGTATGCAGCGCTGCACACCAAGTCTCAGGCCACATATTTGTGGTTCCCGTTTGGTCCAGGCTCCCATACAGAGTGCTCTTACATGTAAACCCAGTTACGTGCTACTCACTTGTCCACGTGAACTTCTTCCTGCCAGATGGCAGTATTCGACAAGGGAGAAAATACTTATAATTTATGACAAGCCACTCAACCGTTTTTAGTGTGTAACAAGATCTTAGAAAGAGTCCAGGTGGCACAGTGGATTGAAGCTGGCGCTGCCAAGTCATTTCAAGTGCAGTTTGAAGGTCTATACTAGGCTCTTGTGCTTCTTACTGGTGAGAAAGCAGCTTTCTAATAACCCCTACCCGTTCAGGGAGACACTCACAGAGACAAGGCTCTGCTGCAGCTGCTATTGTGGATACTGAGTAAAAGGTATCCCACTGCTGGGTGCGGGCGGGAAGAGTGAAGACGTATCATTGGAGGATGGGATCAAAGAACATTGGGGTAAATTTTTGAAAGTCAGCCTGAATAATAATAAGCCACAAGAAACCTGCGATAATCTCTAAGATACCAATGTCTAACCAGATGGGAGTGGAAATCTCTCCATCTCTTTTACCACTGACCTCACCTTATGTGGGATTAGGACTGTCTCATCTCATCAGCTGCCAATAACAAAGAAGCAAGGAAGATAGATACACGCTAGTAATGATGGCATTTCCTAGTCAACAAGTTGATTAACTATTTGAGATATTTCTTTGTTATGTATTCATGAAAGTCTACATGTATAAACTTCATATAGACCAGATTTATATTAATTGCATGTGGGAGCTCATGCTTTTACAGACACCAATGTGATTCTTACTTTTTTCATTCCCATTTTTATGATAGCATGTTTTTTCAGGAAATAGAGTAATGTTAACAGACTTTTAAATCATCAAGCTGTGGGTTCAAACCCTATAGAGAAAACCTAGTAGCTGTGGACATGGGGAAACTGTTTAAGCTGCCTTTGGATTCTTCACTTGCACATACATAAAATGAGATGATAGCATGTCCATTTCATAGGATACTGTGAACAGAGAAGATTCCTGTTAATGCTTAGCACAGTGCCTTGTCCAAAGGGATATAAAAGCAAGGAACCGTGGTCTAAAGATAGATTTTTGATGTCTAGGTTTTAAAAATACTAATTGATGATCATCTGTACTATAAATGCATGCTAATGAGAAGACATAGTCAGAAACGTGCCTTTGCCAGGAACCACAAAGCCGGACAATAAGAAAGGTAAACTAAATTTAGGTTGTAATTCTGTCAACACATTGCTTAATAGAACTCGTGCATTCAAATCAGTGTCCTGCTGGCACAGTTCAATGTTCAGCTGCCAACCAAAAAGTGCAAACGTACCACCTGAGTCACAAGAAGCTGTGGAGCCTGCTTCTGTAAAGGTTCTAACTCTACAAACCCTATGGGGACAGTTCTACGCTGTCCTGTTGGCTGGCTTCACCTTGCTGGGTCAGCATCGATTGGATGGCAACAGGTTCGTGGTTTGGGTTTTCTGTTGGTATATTAAAATAGATATGTAGAAAGAAAGAAGCAAATGTTCTTTCGTTGAGAATCTGTCTGCTGGTAGCACGGCCACTGCTGCGTGTGTGACTTCACAGACTGTATGGGAAGGGTTGCCGAGGGGGATCCATATAGTGGGGTCCTCACAATGTAATTTCACAGGCAGAAGAATGGCCATCTTGGTACGTCAAACAGCTCTATCCGTTCTCTGGGAAAGCTTACATAACTTTCTTTGGTTTCTAGGATAATTTACCACGTCTCCTCCTCTCCCTCAGCACATAAGACATAGGAATCTTGTGCAGTGTTCACATGGAGCAGTTGAAACTTCAATGGCCTGGGTTAGGCACATTCCAGTTCTTAAAGGGCCGTCATCTGTGCTTCTAACACTTTCAACACTTGTTTGGTCAGTGGAGCTCCGCATATGAGTCCTTGACTGCTGCTTCCATTAATGTTGACTGTGGAGCCAAGCAAAATGAAATCCTTGGCAATTTCACCAGCTTCTCCACTTATCATGATGATGTAACTTGGTTTAATTGTGAGGATTTTTGTTGTCTTTGTGTTCAGTTGGAATCCACACCTAAGGCCGTAAGTGGTCTTTGACCTTCGTCAGTGTTTGAAAGCAAAATATTTGCTTTCGGCAAGAAATGTGTGTCATCTGCACATCTCACGTTGTTAATGAGTCTTCCCCCAATCCCGGTGCCATATTTCTTCTTCATCTAGTCCAGCCCCTTGAATTGTTTGCTCAACACAGAGAAATATGATACTTTCTGCTCCTGAAAAAAGTGACAGTCTCAGAAAACCTGTTCTACTCTGTCCTACAGGGTCACTATTAATTGGAATCAACTCATGAACTCGACAGTGGGATGCAGATTAAACAATTAGGATGAAAAGATTCATCCTTTTTGATGAATGTTGTTCCTTACTTTATACAATACAGTTGGATCTGTTGGCTCATCCTTCTTTAGAATGGACACAAATATGAATCCGCACCAGTCAATTGGTTAGTTCTTCCAAATTCCTTGGCAGAGACTAGTGAGTGCTCCCAACACTGCAACAATTTGTTGAAAATCTCAACTGGAATTCTGGTAATTCATAGATCTTTATTTTTAGCCAATGCCTTCAATGCCATCGGTTCTTGATCATCTACTACTTCCTGAAATGGCTGCGCCTTGAGCAGTTCCTTTGGGCTCAGTGATTCCTTTGCTTTTCATTGACTGTCTTCAATGTTTTGCACATGTTGTTGCTGTTAGGAGCCATCAAGATAGTCTGACTCATAGTGACCCTACGGAGAACAGAACAAGACATGGCCTGTCCTGCGTGAACCTATTGTTCTCATGTTTGAGCCCATTGATACAACCACGGTGCCAGTCCATCTTGCGGAAGGAATCCCTCTTTTTCACTACCTCTCTACTTCACGAAGCATAATGCCCAGCTTCAGGGACTGGATTCTCCTGACAATGTGTCCAAAGCAAGTGAGACAAGTCGCCATCCTTAATTCTAAGGACCATTCTGGCTGTACGTCTTCCAAGACAGACGCGGGTATACTCTTGGCAGTCCATGCCACTTTCAATATTCTCCACCAGCACCACAAATCAAATGCGTTGATTATTCTTTGATCTTCATTACTCAATGTCTAATTTTCACATTTGTGGTAGTTACATAATCTGGTGTCAATTGGGGACTGGAGATGATTCTGAGTGAAGGGGCGGAGTCTGGCATATCAATCAAGGTATAACCAATGAGGCCTCTGTGAAGGCATGGCCTTCTCCTGAGAATTCTGGGAACTCCTGCTTTTCCTCCTTGGAGGCGGGAGACACTCTCTCTCTTGATGCACTCCCTTGGAGACTCTCTACTGACAAGGCTGACTCCCTGCAAGACATCCCTGGCTGCTGGAGAAGTACGTGGAGACCCCTGCCAGCACTGAGATTTTTACAATGCCACTGGACCAACACAATATTCATATGAGGCAATGACATCACACACAAGCAAAATGTTGCTTCAGATCATCCAACAACAATTACAGTAGTACATTGATACGCCAGATTCAGAAGAGGATGTGGAACAAGTGATATCATTGCTTAACTTGAGCCAAGTGACGTTGGCTCAAAGCAGGGTTAACAGGAAGATGTTTATTTCTATTTCATTGACTATGCAAAGCCATTTGACTATGTCACAATAAAACTTAGATATTAAAAAAAAAGAGAAGAAAATATCATGGCTTGGGTCAGGTGCACTGTGGTCCTTGGTTTTTAACACTTTAAAAAAGCTCTTTTGCAGTAGATTGACCCAATGCAATGTGTCATTTCATCTCTCGAGCACTGGTTGTGAATGCAAGCAAGATGAAATCTTGGACAACCTCAAAAATTTTTTTCTATGTATCATGATGTTAATTATAGGTTCAGGTGTGAGGATTTCAGTTTTCTTCACACTGAGTTGCAATCCACATGAATGCTACAGTCCCTGATCATTACCAGCGAGTGCTTCAAGTCCTCCTCACTTTCAGCAGGCAAGGCTGTGCATCTGCAGATGATAGATTGTTAATAACCCTTCTTGCATCCTGATGCCACATTCTTCTTCACATAATCCAATTTTTCTGACTATTTGCTTAGCATACAGATCAATGAATAAGTATGGTGAGAGGATACAACCCTGTTACACACCTTTCCTGATTTTAAACCATAGAGTATTCCCTTGTTCTGTTTCATAACTGCCTTTTATTAAAAGATACAACTGCCTTCCGTTCCATCGACAAGTCCTGCTCGAGCACAGCAAAGTGTCCTAGAATTCCCTTCCTTTTCAAGGTTGTGCATAATTTGCATAATTTGTTATTATGCACACGATGGAATGTCTTTGCATAGTTAATGGAACACGAGTAAACAGATGTTTACGATTTTAACCATAGAATCCTTCAATATTTAAACTTGACCTTTAATTTATTTTCCCCTTTAATACCTTTACTTTGCCTCCTCAAGCCACCTTTTGAAATCTTCTATTTGGGTCTTTTACTTCATTTCTTCCATTCACTCTAGCTACTCTCCATTCGAGAAGGACAGAGAAGGACCTCGCAGAGAGGTAGGCACAGTGGCTGCAACAACAGGCGCAGGCAGAGGGACAATTGCAAGGATGGAATGGAGGCTGGCAGTGTTTCCTTGAGACTGCTGAGTCAGAGCCATCTGGATGACACCTCACAGCAATCTGCTCAAGAGTCAGTCTCTTCTGACATCCACTTTGGTCTTTCTTGTCTTACCAGTGACCCTTCCTTCATGCATGATGTCCCTGACATCTTTCCACACTTATCTGGCCTGCAGTCATTAGTATTCAGTGTGTCATATTTATTTTTTAAATGGCCTGTGCATTTCGTACCATGTTGTCCTTTGGCTCTTGTGGACTTATTTTAATTTTCTTCAGTTTGAACATCATACGAGAACTGATGGTCTCTTCGATAGTCCGCTCCTTGCCTTGTTCTCACTGATGATCCTGAGGTCTCCTGTCACCTTTTTCTACCGAGGTGGTTGATTTGACTCCTGTGAATTCTATCTTGGAAGGTGCACATGGGTAATTTTCATTTACATTATTTAAAAAAGGTATACTTAATGAATAAGACCCTTGTCTTGTAAAATTTTATCATTCAATCTCAAGCATAATTTTAAGTCATAATTTTTACTTAACCTAAATAATTTATGTTGCTAAAATTTTATGAAATTTACCCTCTGTCCAAAATATACTGGCCTACCTCTCACGTCATAAAGTATGTCTACATTGTCACCAACTCAGAGAACATATAAAGTTAATTTGTAGGTGTGCCCATGCTCATAGCATAGAACTAACATTTCAAAAGCACGCTCTTTTCTTTATGAACTGACACTGCGCATAATGAAACAAATTATGGGAGAAGAAAGTGCATTCAATTTAGAAAAGCATTCAACCCTCGTAGGTCCTATTGAGTTCGCTCATAATGTGATTGTGTGACACTAAGGTGATTCCATCTCATCGAAGCCAAATAAGACATTATAGAACCGCCCTGGGAGTTTCCTAGACGGCAGCTTTCATGGAAGGAGAATGCAGCATCTTTCCTAGTGGAGCCAATGGCGGTTGGAATCACCAATCTTTCAGTTAGGAGGTGACTACTTTAAGAAGCCACCAGTAGGGCTCTTGGTCACATTCTACACACAGCGTTTCAGAAGTACATTGTAAAGTTGGAAATGCTTTGCTAGGTAATATTGACCCTGGACTATAGAGATGGTCTTTCTTAATGTGCCAACACTGAGGGAAATAAGAGTGATGCTTCATTGGAAAGAAAACAGTGCTAATGCCAGGATACTTCACTTTTTTAATTGGGGGACCATTACACACCCTCATATCCTAAAACATACTGAATAGGAGTGAATCATGGGCCATCCATTGGAGTAATTGATTCATAGGCTTGCTCTGATGAGAAAGTTCAGGACTAAGGGGCAGAAATTTAGACCTGGAGCTGCACAGGGAGCTTCTGCCCTCGCAGGTCCCTGCTGTCTCCTCATCAGTACTTTTGAGAAGCAAGGGGGCAGAGAGCACAGGCCGAACTAGAATCAGAAATTGAGAAAGGACAGGTTTAAAACACAAGCACACGATTGTGAGCAAGGAAAGGTTAGTATATTTTGGAGGGATGCAATGTAAATATTACTCAGCATTTCTAGCTAGAGTCTGTATCTTACTTCTCTAGATATCAGCTAAAGACCTGATAGCTTGAGTTTTCTCTCTACCACTGTCAACAAAAGCAGCATCAGACAAAAGTTCTCAAAGCAATCGGGCATCCTGAGTCTATCTCCTTTCAGAATATGACTCGTTGATGCAGCGCATGTCCTGTTTCCTTCTGTAAATCCAGATTTTCTGAAGAGATTCCTGGTTGTCAGCTAGTGAATTGGAAATCCAATAGACCTTTCGAAGGTTTGTTCTGATAATTTGATTCATTTCAAAAATGCTTCTATCAACTAAATTACTAGCTTTCTTAGTTATGGGATGAACATTTTAATTGTACCCACAAGTGGTAGTATTTCTTAGTAAATTATATTCCAAAGTATCTCTCTCTCTTTCTCTCTGTATTCTAAGGGCACTTTAAGGACTATGTGACATACAATATGAACCAGATAGCTATTTTATTCTGTGTGATTATTTCTGCACATTTCGTTTTCCCAGCTAGATGATGAGCTCTGAGGGAAGGACAATGTCTCAAACTTAACCTTTAGATCTGTTGTTGTGCAAAAACCAATGGTGGCATCTGCCAATACAAAATATTATGTTGCAAGCAGACATATTATTTGAAGAAATCGGTGCTTCATTTTTGTTTAACCATACATTCTTGTGCTGAGGTTAACCTCTTTCAGCAGCTAACTCTTGGGCATCACCTAATGGGAAGACCTCATGGTATGCTGTGTGGAGACATCTAGTGGTTTCTACAAGGTCCTGAGGAGCTGCTGCCTCAGTCAGGGTGGGTGTAAGCAGGTAACTGTGGACTAGAGGCAGTGCCATGGGAGCAGCAGTGACACAGGGTGCTGGGGTGTCGGGGGACTTTCAGCAGGTGACACGGTATTCATAAGAAGAATTGTGGAGGAAATGGTTCTGAAACGGAGTTCTATAGTATATATATTCTAGAAGGTGATGAACTGTCTGTAAGCTTTCAGATTCATTCTGCCAATGGAAAATAAATGGTGGGCCATAAGTTTGCACCATGACCAAAGGTTGAGCACCAGCTGAAGACCCTGCACACCTCCGACCCAATGGAGAGCACTCCTTAGCTTGATCACCCATGGTAGAGCACGATACACACCTGGGAGTGGGTGCAAGGTCTTGCCTACTGCCAGAAGCAGCTTTTTGTTTATAAAGCAGGAAAGAGGGAAAGTAGTAACAAGACACAGTGTTTAGCCAAAAGTAAAGGGAGAAGATTGAAATACCCACCTATTTATTATGAGATACACACGGCCATTGACTTTGGCATGGCTATGAGGAGAGATGGAGCAAAGAGGACATGAGATGGCAGGGAAGCACAGGTGGAGAAAAAGGAGACAGTTAGATACAAATGAGCAGCTGGACTCCTATCAGGTCTATCTCATAGGGTGTATTGTCATCAACACATGATCTACGAACTAGGATGCAGCTACAAGGTTCAGGGTTGTTACTGTCATCAGTCAATTCCAGTTCATCGTAATCTTACATATAAGAGAATGAAACACTGACCAATCCTACGTTTTTGCGATGTTTGAGTCATTGTTGTAGGAAAAACAAAAACCTGGAAGATGCCAGGCCCTCTATTTATTTCAAGTCAGATACTTTTAAAAACTGTATAATGCTAAAATTTTCAGAGTAAATTTTATCATATCAAATAAAATATCATCTAAAAAGTTGATCCTTGCTCCTTACCAGAAGAAACAAGAAAATGGTATGAAGTCACCCTAATCCACACATTTTTAAGGTTTTCTAACATGGGATAGAATAGAAAAATAGTTGTTTCATTTCTGTATTAATAACACTTTCTAAAACAAATCAGTGACAAATTAAAGTGATTAAAATTAATGAATAAAAATAAAATTAATGAATATCCAAATCATTGGAATAAATCAATATTGCTATTATATATTCAATTATAGTTAGCTTTAATATTGTACATTGTGAAAGGTATCATGTATATAAAAGAAACATTGTACATTATAAAAGATACAATTAACTGCAATATTGTACATTATAAAGATATTACTGAGAATGTCAATTGAATGCTAACTTTGGAAACTGTTATTCTAAACAAAATAAATTCTGCTTCAGACACTAGTGACAATTGCTTACTCTACACACACACACACAGACACACACATGATAAAACAAGGAGAGGATAGCTGGATATTTATAGATAGTAATAGTGTTGAGATCAATTTAATGGGTATAATAAATTGTTATATGCCATAATTTGTAAAGTAGCCACTAATGAGGTGGGGGAAGAGAAAACAAACACAGTAGTAAAACCAAGTTCTGACAATATTTCTTTATAATTCTGACTTCACTTTAGTCATTTTTTTGGACTCCAGAAACAAAAAATACCAGGAGATGAAAATTATTCATAAGAAAAACAGCACACTGGGTGTGTCCGTCAAGATTTGTGTCAACTTGCTTGGGCCAGCATTCTCAGCCGATTAACAGTTAAGACACAGTAACTCTCCATATGACAGCCCTGAAAGCTGTGACTTGCTCTCAATGTACTAGGTACTGGGGAGAAGCCAGCTTGCTTACTAGATCCTGCCTTTGCCTCACTGAACTCTGGTTCTCGAGACTTGCGCCAATGTTCTGCGGAATAGCCTGCCAATTCTGGAGGTTGATATGTTGATAATCAATATAACAGAACACTCATCCTGTGAATGAACATTCTTTCAATGTTCTCAAATATGTAAACAGCCTTCCTGGAGAGGAAATATATATGCCAAGCTATATGAAACATTTAGGTCTGCACGGTTACTATTTACATGATTATTTTGATCACTTTACATTGACAAGTGATAAGTCACTACAGATTGTTTCAGAAAGCATCACCAAATATTCTATATTTTTCTTTTTTCACTGATGGGTTCATAATCAAGGAAAGTGAAGGTTGAAACTCAAATCACAGCATTGGTTTCCTGCAAGGTGGGTAATCAAGGAGGTCCTGGCTCACCTGTAGATGCTGTTGTCTTGTTTGCTGGGAATTGCCTTGAGGTCTGTGAGTTCAAGGAACCTGTCATGGAAGTAGTGGAGGTGTAAAATGCACACCAGCAGGAAGGAGGTAGGGATGAATATCTGGGTGAAGAGTTCAGCCATGGTGAATTGTTTTAAGCCAAGATCCTCAAGCCTACAAAACAAAAGAGCCTTTCCCATCAGCAAAGATATTCCTCACCTCCCTCTCCACAGTAAGTGATACAACCGTCTACTTGTGGAAACTTCAGACATCAGGAAGCAATCGTTGGCTCGTTCTTTCTCATCACACACAGCTCACCCACATGTCCTCCAGACTCCTACCCATCTTTCGAATGGGACCACACCGGGTGAGAACACCCCCATCTCTCACTGATTGCTAGCTTACTGGACATGCTGTTTCTACTGGTAATTTCTCAGCTAAGGGATCTTTAAAGATCCACCAAATCTCACCAAGAATGAAACGGAAACCACTACTTCTTGCAGTACCAAGCACCTTCAGTGTACGGGGTCTTCCACAGATCTGGCAGAACTTGTCCTCCTCCATCTTGGTTCCAGGTAGCTTGTATCAAAGAATCTTTGAACTTAAACTCTTTTGTTGTGTAGAATGTTCCTCTTTTTCCCAATTCTCAATTCATACACTTAAGAGAAACTCCTTATTCACCTGTGTTCTTCCTCAGCAAAAACCCTCCTGACCAGCTACATTTAATTTTAGCCCACTCTAATTTCTCTATTCTTCACCACCTCAGACTGATGTTGGTCTCTTTCACAGACCTGTGTATGTGTAATTAATTTATTTGCACCGGGAGTGGTGTTTTGCTCTTTATGATGTTAGCCCACAGAGTTACACCTTGCCTGTTCAGGAGTGTTTTCAGCACCGAACAGTGTCTGCGAACAGTGTCTGCATGTGGAATCATGCAATATGTTCCCAACAAACTATAAAGAAGTGCTTGTCTAGTTACATTATAATCCCATCCTTTGAACTTTTCCCTTAGTCTCTTGAGATTTAGCTCTATCACCAATCCAGGTTGTAGTTCTAAAGGTGGTACTTTATATCATACTTTTCTGTTTGTTTTTTTAATTATTTTATTGGGGGCTCATACAACTCTTATCACAATCCATCCATCCATCCATCCATCCATCCATCCATCCATCCATCCATCCATCCATCCATGCTGTGTCAAGCTCACTTGTACATTTGTTGCTTTCATCATTCTCAAAACCTATGCTTTCTACTTGAGCCCTTAGTATCAGCTCCGCATTTTTCACTATCACATTTTATCAACAATCAAAATGTCTTACTTGTCTTTTGTCAACCCAGTCATATTTTGCCACAGGCCTGGGAAGTATTCAAACTGATATGTGTAGATAAAGATAAGCACCAGCATAGTGTAAATGACCACTGACATCCAGAAGTACTTTAGGATTTTCCTCCACCATTCGTAGTGCACCTGGGAGTCGAATGTTGAAAATCAAACACAAAACGAAAGCAGGTTATCAGGGAAAAAAATATAGTTCACTCAGTCAATGAAGACGATCATATTTACTGATGTTTAATTTTCAAATTTGCTTTTTTAAAAACTCTGTTCCTAATTGGGTTGAACAGACCTGAGTTAGAATCCTACTCCTATCCCTTACTGCTGACTGTATCGTGGACAAGTTGCTGGATCCACTGAATTTCGGTTTTCTCTTTCATAAATGTATACTTTACAGAGTTGCTTTAAGGATAAGGAATATTTGTTAATCTCTCAGCATGATACCTGGCATATCGAAGCCATCAAGGAGTGGTAGCTGATGCCACCGTTAGTATTGCTGAGCGACGAGGCTAGACCTGTTTTGAGATTTATGAATAAAAATGTGGAACTGTTGTGGAAAGGAAATATTTCTCTGTACCATAAGCTTGTGGATATTAATTAGAGAACATCCACCCTGAATTTTTAAAAGAACTCAATACTTTATCTCTTAGTAAATACTGGCAGATATTTTTGTCCCCATGTGAAAGATATGCTCATGAATTATAACGGAGTTAATTGTTTTATAGGCCACATCTAATAATATGATTTTGGCATGAGGCTTTCCACTCCCATCAAGATGTCCAGTCTTCCAAGCCCACCTGGCAGTTCTACTCTGTCTTGCAGGGCTGCTATGAGCTGGAACGGAATCGATGTGAGGGAGTGGTTTTGTTCTATATCAGTTAAAATTGAGTTTGTAGGGAAGCTAATTTATTTTAATATAATCTTTAAATTGAAAAATTAACTGCATAGTAAATAGCTAATGGTTATATAAACGTGTGTGCATAGATAATGCCCTGATGTGAAAACCTCAAATTAAAGTGAATTGGGAGATGACAGATCATCCAGCCACTGCACTTGCATATCTATTTTAAAATATCATCATATAGGTTTCAGTGATCAAGAATTTAAAAAATATTTTTTCTGACATTTCTAAGAAACTAAAGTTTAAATTATGAATAAGCTGAAGAGAGTCACTTTGCACTTTAGGCATTTTAGGATATCATGTTTAACTTTCATAAGACTATTCATTTAAAATCTCTTTAAATGAAAATTAGGTCGAGGCGAGAATTAGAACAGTTGTGGCAGCGGTTTGACCTACCTGATACAAGGCCACACAGAACAGGAACAGCACCATGTAGATGATTTTGTACATTACAATTTTACCCTCGAAGCTGACAAAGAAGAACATCCCTCCACATACATAAATCCAGTACTTAATGAACATGGCCTCCACCAAACTTCCCAGCACTTTCATGATGTCTTGGTCATCCTCTTCTTCCACTTCATCCTCTTCTCTCTTTGCCTCTAGCTCCTCTTCCTTGGCTCCTTCTTCTTCCTCTTCCTTTTCTTTGGGCTCCTCTTCGCCTTCTGTATCCGGTAGCTCGTCATCTTCAAAATATAAAACTGTGCTGTTAATCTTGGCTAGATACTGAACCCACACTACCCTTTGACCTAATAGGATACATGTGAGACCCAGACTTATATATGTTATGAATTAATGCATGATTTGAATGATTTGTACACTGTGTTACTAAATAAGGCAACATTCAAACTAATTCACGGTCAGCTTTCATAAAAACAAAAACTGAAACTCCAATAAAATTCATTTTGACTCCTGGAAACCCTGCAGCACAGAGTAGCATTGCCTCTTTGAGTTTCCAAGGCTATAAATTTTTACAGGAGCAGAAAGCTGTGTTTCCCTCCCACAGAGCGGCCACTGGTTTTGAACTGCTGACCTTGGGGATTGCAGGCAATGCATAATCCATTATGCCACCAAGATTCCTCAAGTTTCATATACTTCCAAAATAACACTTTAAAAGAAAATAAACTGGTAATATTTTATACTAATCTCCTTATATTACCTTAATTTGTTTCACTATCCAAAGATAATTAACTGTAAATATGCAGGATTTAAAAAGTAAACCGAAATTATCAAAACTATCAAATCAATTTTAAATTCTAATTGTTTTGTGGCTATAAAAAATAAAATAGTATTTTATTAAATATGGTTAATGCTAACAATCTTATCCAAATTTTAAATAACCAAAAGTATATGAGTTAGAGCCAAATAGAATTTAATTGATATTATATTTAATTATATACTTTAATTTCATATAGTTTAACACATTTAGAGGATAGTTATAATTTTACTAGGTCAAAACAATAACCCCCCCCCAAAGTTAACAACAACAGCAACTATTTTTTCCATTGGATGAAAATCTTATTCAGCCCTATAAGCATGTGTTTGAATGATGTTAAAATTTAGGAGTATCTTTACCTTAGTAGGCTGTCTAAAAATTGAATAACTTATCCAAACAACTAGTAGGTTCATAGCCTGAGGGCAGGTATAATAGTGACATGAGTCAGGGTAACCATTCTACAATTCAACCAAATCATTAGTTAAGGAATTCTGTTATTAGATATACCCTTAAGCATATATACAAGATATAAATCTTACAGACTTTCATAACTAAAAATCAATCCATTACTTATGCCTAAATGAGAAATTATATATTTTTAAAACAACACATGTGTTTGTAGTCCTTGCTGATTTTCTTACTGCCACCGAGTTAAAGAGTTAACAGGCTATTTTATTTTTGTGAATATTTTATAAGCAAAATTTCACAGAAATGTATATTTCCCTTTTCAAGTATCATGTTACTACATTGGTAGTCTATAATACAGTACATTTCTATTGAATTATATGTTCAAGCAGGTAAGGAACTCGGATGAGTTCATCTTACCTATACAAAAGGCCTACACCTGCAGAGGGGTTGGGAAGATAGTGAGGTTTATTGTCCCAACTAGACCAATAGGAACATGTGGCACAGCTTAATCAGATCAAAGCTTGATTGGAGCCTCTTCTGGGGGTCTCTATGAGTTAGCATTGACTTAATGATACTGCATTTGGTTTGGTATATCTGCAACAATTCACGTTGTGTTCTTTCTGAAAGCAAGACCATTCACATCCCTGGTCAATGGTCCAAGGGAATCCAATGGAGGGTTAATCTGAATGAAAACATTGCAAATGGATTTTGGGCTTTCATTGTTATCCAGAGCCTTCTGTGAATCAAGTGCTCAAATTCAAACTCTAATAAAATTCTTTCCTCTGATCCTGGATTTTATTATGTATAGTCCTTGAAGCAGACAGGCTAGTGCGCTTCTTCTCTGTGAACCTAGTTCACGCCTCACTTAGGTGGCTATGTGTTTTAAGACAAACCTGTAAGGCCGTGGGTGCTGATAACTGAGTACTATCTGATTTATTCACGTGACAAGTTATTCTTAGAAGATAAATTGAGTTGAAAATATTTGAGGATTTAAACTTAAAAGCCCCTTGACTTATTAAAAGCATGGTTTTGGGAAACACCTTTAATTTCCGTAAGCTTCAGTTTCTTTTTCCGTTAAATGGGAATCACTTTGGAGAGGATCCAGTAAAACAATATTTTTGTACTACCTCCATCAACTCACTAGTGTTCTAAATTTTACCTGTGCTACTATTATTCCGTGTTGGGATGGAGAAATACTCAGCTCCCATTTGGTCTGAACCCAAGAATCTTTATGATGTGCTTTGGGGTTCGAGAACATCTCAGTCACACATTATTGATACATTAATTTACCTTTTTCTTCATTTTCCTCACTTCCAATTTTGATTTCAGATAAAAGCGCCTCCTTCTGTTGAAGAGCCTTTTGTTCTGTGAGGTGCTGCCTCAGAAGTAGCCAAAAAGTAATAGTGAAGAGAATCTGAAAACAGAGTCAGCAAAACAGGTATTAAACAATCTTGCGCATGTAAACAGAGGCACCAAAAATAGGGTCTCCCACACCTCCGCATCAGAGCTGGCACAATAAGTAAACTTTAGTAAGGGGGCATAAGTCATTTCTCGATTTCAACTGAGAGACTAGCGCTGACAATCCTGTTGTTACCCTTGGCAACAGCATGGGAGCATGACCACCAACCAGCCTAACAGTAGCATGTGTGCGTCCTGGTGGATGGGGCATGCCCAGCCCTGTCTCAGTCCCCGAGGAAGATGCATTTGGAGATCCAATTAGTCCTTCAACATTCTACTAAAGTTATTTGTCCTTGATTGATTTTTCTTTCCTAAATACGACATCATCAAAATTTCAATGTATAATTTCCTTGATTGTGTCCTCGCCCAGGCGAATCCCATGGGACTGAAGAAGAGACTGAAGTTAACAGAAGTTAAACGTGTTTCCCAATCCACACTTTTAATTAGCAAAGAGAGTGACTCAAATCATGCCTTTGGTTCTAAAATATTACTTAATTTGACCATTCCACCTAAGGAATAAAAATCAATTCCTCAAAATAAAATCCACTGTCATTAAGAGATTCATATATTCATTGCTACCCTATAAGACAGAGTGGAAATGCTTCATACAAGTTACCAAGTTTAACACTTTCTGGAAGCAGACTGTCACACAGTTCTCCCTCAGAATAGCTGGTGAGTTTAAACCTCTGTAGCAGCTGAGAACTTTAAGCACTATGTCACCTGCACTCGCTTCCCCCAAAATAGCATCCCTTATTATTCCTATCAATCTTCAAAAGTGGAAGGAAACACAGTTACAAATAGTGCACTTTTATATGAACATTTCCTGGAGTTCTAGGAAGAAAATGATGGGAACTTTGTTCTTGAAGGATTGCAGTACCTGACACGAAGTTCTTGGTTTCCTCTTTGGTGAGATATAATTTTATTGAGATATAATTCACTCATCTGAAGCATGCATGCAACTTATCAGCTCATCCATAGTTATGCAGCCATTACCAAACACTACAGTCAGTTGTAACATATTTTCATCATCCCCCAAAGAATATCTGTATCATCACTTTTTATTACTGACGACTCTCTCATAGGGCTATAGCATAGTTTACCTATCCTTTCATCAACTGCTAGACATGTAGGTGGATTCTACTTTGCGC
This sequence comes from Tenrec ecaudatus, assembly GCF_050624435.1. Taxonomy (NCBI): domain Eukaryota; kingdom Metazoa; phylum Chordata; class Mammalia; order Afrosoricida; family Tenrecidae; genus Tenrec; species Tenrec ecaudatus. The sequence goes on from NC_134542.1 coordinate 106,295,605, forward strand.
TATTTTAAATGAGGTTGCTATGAACATTCATGTACCAGATTTTACGTGGGCATGTTTTCATTTATGTTGGATGTATGCCTACAAATGGGATTACTGTGTCTTATGGAAACTCTATGCAATATTTTCGGAAACTGCCTGCTGGCTGGCCACAACGGTTGAATCACTTACATCCCCAAGAGCAATGCATGAGGGTTTGAATTCCTACAGCTTTCCGTGTACTCTGTCACTTTGATGGAATACAAGATAAATCAAGAGACAGGCCTCAGGCCTCACAGTCTGCACACCTCCAGTCTGGCCGAACTTAGCCATGTTGTAAAGCTCGGCTCAAACGGTTAAGATGCTGTCTCCCAACGCTTATCAAAGCTTATCAATTCCCCAACTCAACCTCATCCCTCCAAACACTGACCATCTGATTCCAATTACGCCTCTATTATATGCATATGTGCTAGGAAAGTACAGGCTCTTTCCCAAAGTGAGGTTATCATTCAATGAATTTTGATGTCTGTACATTTAGTATTCAGCTTTCAGAAACTTATCCTAGATTTTCAGGAGTTTAAGCATGCTGGCCTTGATTTCAGTACATTCTAAGTGTTTACCAGGACTTATTCGCATGGCAGGTATGTTGAAGAAAGTCACTGGATACTTATAGATACTAGAGATATTTAAATGAATGGTTATTCAAAGTGAAAGATGTCCCATCTACCTATTAATTCACTTTCTTTGGCAAATAGTTATTAAAATTCTACTCTAAAGCACATTAGGAGTCCTGGTATAATAGTCAATTTAGGTCTTGCTTTGGCAGTTCAAACCCACCAGTTTCTCCACAGGAGAAAGATGAGACAGTTTACTGTCTTAGAAGATTTGTAGCTTTGGAAATCCTATGGAGCAGTTCTAAACTGTCCTGTCATGTTGCTGAGTTGGAATCAACTCCCTGACAGTGACTTTGGCTTTGGTTGGATGAACCACAATGAGAGACACATTAATAGCATGACTATAAACAAAAGTCTAATCAATGCTGGCCAGTTGGACCTAAGCAAGACACACTCCGTCACAACTTCAATCTCTTTTCCATTGATCATGATGTTACCAATTGCTCCTGTTGTGAGATTTCAGTCTTCTTTATAGTGAGTTGTGATGTATATTGAAGATCACAATCCTTGATCTTCATCAACAAGTACTTCACGTCCTCCTCACTTTCAGCAAGCATGGTTGTTCTTCTGCTTACTGAAGGTTGTTAATAAGCCCTGTTCCCATCCGGATGCTGAATTCTTCTTCATATAATCCAGCCTCCCTGATTATTCCCTCAGCATACAGATTGAAGTTGTATGGAGAGGATACAACCATGATGCACACCTTTCCTGATTTTGGACCATGCAGACTTCCCTTGTTTCGTTCGCACAACTTCTTCTGGAGCCATGTACAAGTTCAGCACATGCACCACCACGTGTTCTGGAATTCCCCTTTTCTCAAGGATATCCTTGAGAGGGGGTGGAGTGAGTGGAACTCTTATACACTGCTGGCGGACTCATAAAAATGTACAACCATTGTGGAAAGTGATATAACAATTATTAAAAATAACTAGGCCAAGAAATACCATATGATCCAGCCAAACTTATGCTGGGCACTTAAAAAAGAAAAGAAAAGACAGAACATGGACAAATGTATATGCTTGCTCATGTTCATTTCAGCACAGTTTACAATAGCAAGAAGCTGGTACATACACACAATAAAATTTTATGCATCCCTACATATCAGTGGTGAAACCCCTTATGACAGAAATGATCCTGAGTGAAGTTAGTTAAGCACAAAAGGACAAATCTTCTGAGTGTACTACTATAAGGGTAAACACCAAAATGAAGGGCGACTCCTGCCCCCAGGTCATGCATTCTTCCAAAATCTGAACTCCCAAGCAACAGGATAGAACGTCTGCCTAGCCTCCATGAATTACACACCACCCCCTCGATGTGTACATCTTTAAAAAACTACTTTGAACGAGAGTTCACATCAGCTGGCATCAATTTTTTTAAATTTTTAAAAAAAATTTTAGGCATCAATTTTTAAGATGGGGGAAGAGGGAGAAGATCATTCGGTTGCTGCATATACCATTGTGCGACGGTCACCCCAAATCAAAAGACACACATACAAGAGGGATAAGCAAACCTTACTGTAAATTGAAGTTAAGAAAGGGAAAGGAGGGAATATATGTCTGAGAGAAGGTGATTGCATTTCTTTGGGTGGGTCAACAGAGAAGAGTGGCTTCCCATTGGGAAAATGGCGTTTAACAATGCTTCTATAGAACCCTGGGGGGAGAGAATATGATTGACACTATGTTCCTCACTGGACACTTTTGATGTAGTTTCTACCCAGCCCTTGGTGACCCAGACCATGTGCTTTAAAATACTGGGGCTTTTGATTCTGTCTTTTCAAGGTGCACAACATCCTTCATAGGCCACGCCAGAAGGATTCAATGTGGAAACCCCACTAAGTGAACCGGACTTTACCTCAGACTCACCTGTAGTCCTTGGACCTAAGGCTGAAGCTCCCTAGTGTGAAAAGAAGCGCATGATTTCTATCCCAAGGTTACTGAATTAGCAGTCATTGGACTTCGGTTTGGATCTCTTGCCGGGACTACCAATATAGTTACTATTTTACTGCCTTCCTCCATGCTCCACCACCCTGGTTGTGGCTTAATTTTGCTGGATAAGTGATACTTGGTACACAGTTTTTTAATTCCATACTTTTATTTATGTTATTCCATTGTGTTCCTGCCTTCTCCTGAGAAGTCTAAGCCTTCCTTTATGGCTCTCCTTGGTAGATGACAGTTCTTTTGTCCTAGATGCACTCAGGATTGTCTTTTTCCTTGAAATTGAAGAGTTGGACAATGGTATTTCAGTGTTTTTCTTTTGGGGTCTATGCTGTTTTGAGTACTCTAGCTTCTTGAATAGCTTCCTCCTCCTGTCAAGAGCTCTAGTCTTGGAAACCACCATGCAGTTCCATCCTGTCCTACAAGGGTGCTATGAGTTGGCATCAAGTCAATGACAGACAGGTTTATGATGTTGGAGGCATTTTCTTCCAAGATTTCTCGTATTATTTTCTCTGTATTATTTTTCTTGCACTGGGATCTCAAGGAGGCATACGTTGTTCCTCTTCATGGTCTCCCACATCATTCTCAGGCTTTCTTCAGAGTATTTTGCTATTTTAGTTGATTATTTCTCTTATCAGTTATAGTCAAAGCATCTGAGTTTGAGCTCCCTGAGTTGATTTCCCTTTTCTTCTATTCAGTTGCTCAGGAATTTTACCACATGGTTGCATTCCGTTATTTTATAGTTTATCTTCTGATATTCCTTTTTGTGTAGGGTTTCTAGTTTTTCAATTACCTCCATTGTTCTCACGAGTATTCCCAACATTTCAGTAAGGCTCATAAATAGCATTTTTCTGATTATTGTATTTGGCAATTCCATGGCCTCCCCTGAGTACACCATTAGGTTTGGGTGATTTTATTCCTTGTGTTTGTTTTTCTTGATTTTTGTGGGTGTGCTATGGTTGACTGCTGTTTGCATGGTCTTGTGGTGCAGCTATTAGACGTATGCAGGCTGTTGGGTCATTTACAGGAAATTGCTTCCGTAGTGTCATGGGAAAGGTCTAATAGCAGACAGAAAATATACAGTCAGGAAGTAGAGAAAAGGAGAGCAAGATTGATAATTGGTGGGAAGATGGAGTGGAAGAAAAGAGAGACTAAAAGTAATACAATAATAGATCAAAAGGTTTGTAAAACTATGGGAAATGTATTTTAATTGGGTTAATAAGAATGAATAGGTAGTGTAGAAGTGCATTTCATGAAAAAAGAAAGAGCAGAAAGATTTATTGTGTTGCCCAGGGAAAAAAAATGTAAGCAAATAATTAGTCCATAAGAAGAGAATTTAAGTGTGTGTGTGTGTGTGTGTGTGTGTGTGTGTGTGTGTGTGTGAGCGGGAGGAGATTCAAGAAGAAAAGGGAAGGCAGGAAAAAGGCAAAAGAAAATAGAAGAAGAAAGTGTAAATGTGCAGAGAAGAGAAAGAAAAGCCAAAGAAGGGTCGGGGCTTGGGGGTAATTGTGGAGTTGTGCTGCTATGTGCTCTCAGGAGAAAGGGGGCAAACTGGGACAGCCAGGGAGGCATGCGTATCATCCACATGGGAAGAGGAAGTGCTAGGGAAAAAACAGAATAACCAAAAAAAATAAAAGCACAGTTTCAGTGGGGATTGTATATGTTCATATGGCTGCTGCAGGAGGGAGGGTGGGTGAGGGAAAAGAATGGGGCTCTGGAGAAGGATGAAAACACAGGGGAAAGTAAGTGTTACTTGGCCAGTGAGAATTTCTCCACCAAGCTGCCATGCAATCTGCTACCTACACAAGCCTTCAGAGGGCATTCAGGCGAGAACTTTGCCTGCGTGGATGGGAGCGGGAGCAGGAGCAGGGAAGGAACAGCTTGTGCAGAGGAGGGCAAGTGCACAGAAGGGCTCAGACTGCTGTTCCTTGGTGAAGAGTCAGTAACATTCAACTGATCTCTAATTCTAAGTAATTTTGGTGTATTTATGTGTTGGACAAGGTTGACTAGAAAGCACGCCAGTCCATACGTCCAATAATAGTGCATAAGTTCCTCTTCAGCCCCATACAGCCCCATGCAATGATGCAGGGAAATCACAGACAGTGGGTGGAGAATTGTTTGGATGCAAGGTCAGTGGAAAGATGGCAGGGTTCAGGCAACTCTCGGGGTCAGTGGCAGAGTCCCAGTAGGCAGGAAGGCAGAATGAGAAGGCCGGCCACATCCCTAAGGAACAGCATCAGGCCTGATTGACAGGTTTGATTCCACATCTAGCTAGAGTATCTAGTTGACATGAAATCATCTAATTACCACACATAGCTTTTAAATTGTTTTTTTTTTTTTTTGGCTTCCAAGGAGCTCTGGTGGTGTAGTGATCTTAAGTTGGATTGCAATTTGCATGATTGGAAGTTCAAAACCACCATAATCAGGGGAAAAGGGTGGGCATTAAGTTACAGGTTCAGAAACCCAAAGGGGGTCTCTAGGAGTCAGCATTGACTTGATAGTTGTGAGTGTGGTGTGGCTTTCTGGCTTCCAGGGAGCACAGGACTACCTTCCTTTTCCAGTTTCTATATTTCATTGATGATCCCTATGGCTTAAAGGTTATATTTAGATATTTAATCTCTCTTGAGTACATTTTTTGCACATAGTGTGAGTTATGGGTCCTGTTTTAGTGTTTTGCAGGTAGAGATTGAATTTTTCCTATACCAAGTATTCAAGAGTATCTCTTCCCCCATTTAATGTGATTTCTTTACCAAAAATCAGGTGCCTGTAGGCTCTTGGATGTATTTCTAGTTTCTCTACTCTAATTCATTGGTCTATATATCTACAGTTGTACCAATTCCAAGCTGCTTTGATTACCATGACTATATGTAATAGGCTTTGAAATCAGGGTGTGAAATGCCTCTGACTGTGTTTGTTTTTTAATATTATTGTATTTATCCTGGTTTCTTTCTTTTACATATAAAGTTGGTGATTTGTTTTTCCATTTCTTGAAAGAATTGTGGTGGCACATGGATTTGACTTGCATTGAATTATAGAGTGCTGGTGAGGACAAAGCTGTTCGCTCCTTAGGCAAATGGGACAGGACCACCACCTCTCACAGTTCAAGATCCGTGGGAACATGCTGATGGCTCAACCCAGTGCTGATGATGCACTGGCTGGCCTGACTCTCGAGCTGAGATAAAGTGGACACTTTCTCCTGTTCCCTGGCAAAGCTGCTGAAGCGAGGCAGTCTGCAAAATGTCAGTTACTTCCTGTTTCCAACTTTATCCTCCTTCCTATCTGTGCCCTCAGATCATTGTCAACTGTCCCTTTTAGTATAAACCATCACGAGATGCAGGCTATGTGACTAGGAGGGTATAGAAGCCTGCCCCAAATAAACTTCTGTCCTTTGGAGGGTATTTCCTCAATCTGTCCCCCATGGTCCAACTTTTTCATCCCTTCTTCTCTTATCTGTAAGTTTTCCCATTGCACATCATGCCCTCTTGAACCCGTTTGCCTTGTAAGAGAGATGGACTTGTTAATCTTACAAGTGCTTTTGGTAATATTAATATTTTCCACTATAAGTCTTTCTATCCATGAGCATGGGTATTCTTCCATTTGTATGTCTTTTTATGGCTTCCTGTTGAAGTGTTTTATAGTTTTCTTTGTATGAGTCGTTTGTTTCTCTGTTAGAGCTATTTCTAAACATTTTATCTTTTGTATGATTCACGGCTAACAAGCCGACTCTAACCCATAGCAAGAGGTAGAAGTGACTTTTTTGGTTTCTCAGACCTCATATATTCCCCATAAGTGTCTGGTGCTTTTGACCTTTCGATATTTTGGTTAGCAGTCCAAATACTTTTGTACTTTTCATTTCCTTTCAGGATCCTCTTCTTTATTATATAAGAACCCAATCGACTTCTGTATGTTGTTCTTATACCCTGTTATATTGACAAATTTTTAATTAGTTTCAGCAACTCTTAAATTAGATCTTCAAGGTTATAAGACGATATTATCTACTATTAAAGAGTGTTTGGTTTCTTCTGTGCCAATTTGGCTGTCTATATTGTGATGTTTTTTAGCTCAGGCTAAGACTTCCATATTCTATATTAAAGTAATGATAAAAGGCAATCCTGTGTGGTACCCACTTGGAAGGGGAGTTTTACATTTCTCTCTATTAAGTTAGGTGCTGATTGCTCATTATGCAGATATGGCTTCTTATTACCAGTTCATTAAGTGTTTTTATAAAATAATGGATGTTGAATTGTATCAAATGTCTTTTTTGTATTAATTGATATAATTGCATAGTTCTTTCCCTTTGTTTATGTGGTATATTATGCTGATTGTTTTTCTAATATTGAACTATTCTTGCATATTTGGTATGAAACCCACTCTGTCATGATATATTTTTTTGTAAGTTTTCATGAATTCTGTTGGCTATAATTTTGTTAAAATTGGGGGCATAAGGGATATTGGCCTATAATTTTCATTCTTGGTGAGGCATTTGCCTGGTTTAGTTATATTTGATTAATAAAATGACCTTTATAGTCATTTTATTAACAATTTCTGAAATAGTTTATGTAGAATTGGTGTTAATGCTTCTCTAAATACTTGGCAGAATTCCCTGGTAAAATTATCTGGTTCCAGAACATATTTTGTTTGAATATACTTATTGTGGTTGTGTATAATTATTTTGCTTTCATGATTTCCTACTCACTTACCTTTGAAGCAAGTTCTGCTGGATTTTTCCTTTCTAAAAATCCTGGCACCTTTGGAATTTCAGAAAGTTCAAAACTCCATATATATTGCAAAACCAGCAATAGATTTGCATAAATAACCATGAAAGGAGAACTGATCATCGCATATTTTCTTCTATTCCGAATCATCCAAAGAGTACAAGACCAAATCAGTAATACAAAGGTCAACCAGCTATGGTAGGTAATACTCCAAGCCTTGAAGGAGAAAAGAAAAAGAGATAAGAGTTAATGCAATATACTCCTCTTACTCTATCAAGTTAAAAGTAAACAAAAAAGAAATGTTCATTGACCTTAAATAGGGAGAGGACAGAATGTGAGGTGTTTGAAGGGATCCTCACCAGCAGCAAAGGGGAGGAAGAAGAGGGAAGTACTGATTGTGCTGAGAACTCTGCTTTTGAGTTTTCAGTAGGAAAATGTCTTCATGTAAGTCAAATATTGGCCTTTTAGAAAACAAAAACAAACTCCTTGCCATCAGTATGAGGCTGGCTCATGATGACCCTTGGGGACAGGGTAGAGACTGTAACTCTTTACAGGAGTAGAAAGTGGTTGATGGTTTCAAACTGCTAACTTGACAATTAGCAGCCCAGCATGCAATCACTATGCATCAAGATCACTTCATCAATTACCTCAATTTTTTTTCTTTATCCTACTTTACAGTATTAAAAGGCAATTGTTGCTGATAAGAGAGAAAGACAGGGGCAGTTCTTCCCTAGCCTATAGGATAACCATGAGTTGGCATTGACTTGATGGTAGTGAGTTTGGATTTGGTTGTTGATAATTTCTTCAAAAAACATTCATAATTTTCTCCTTTCTGTTTAGAAAATCACTTGAAGTTAGCTGCTGTTGTGAGGAATGAGAGAGTGTGGGCTAGCATCAGGGCTGAGAGACGGAAATGGTGAAAGTAGTATACAGGTGGGGCTTCAAACATTGTTCTTAATAGACTATCCAAGGCACATGATGCGAACGAGAGGATATACACGAGGAAACTCCAAAACACTCTGTAAATTAAGCCCATGAATCAATATTAACTTCAAATACTTACAATCTCTCAGTATAATCTCTAATACCATAGACACACATGGTAAAACCTTTCTAAAGACTCTCTAGTGTTTCTATTTTATTGTTTTTGAAGATATAAATTAAAATGTCAATTTGAACAAATATTTATTTTCAGGAATTTTCAAATTTATGGTAAAAGATAATTTGCTTATAAAGTAATGAGTAATGTATGCATTTTAGTTATAAGACCCAATAAAGATAATTAGAAATTCATGTGGCTTTTATTAAAATGAATCAGTAACTGTCAACTGTTATCAAGTCTGAATTACTTTCATAATATATTTTTTATTGAAGGTCACATTTAAAAAAGACTAAGTAACATTTAGTGCATTTGCATTAAAAATACACTTAAAATATTGGCAATAAGTAATACATTTAAGCTATTTACTTAAATGATAAAGATAGAATTTTGCTATTTTTAATTCATTGTATTTATTATCCCAAATATTACAATCCCTGAAAAGTTTTCCCTGCACACAATTCTTACTGGAGAAAATAAGAGGGTGAAGGGAAAAAAAAGTTATAATCATTATAACTTGGAAGATCTAATCTGTATTTTAATGTCTTCTATGTCAGGTTTCAGAGTTTTCTAATAGTTTAGGACATTTATTCTTGGGATTAAAGGTTTATCATGTTAACATAAGAAGTTCTTAAGACTTCATTTCTGTGCTAAAAAGCTGGCTAAGGGAAAGCTTCTAAGAGAAGCAGGCGCTTTTAAAACATTAATAACATGGCAAGAATCATTTTTCTAATGAAGGTATGCTCTAGTATTTTGACTTTACAAAGTTTTTTTTTTTCCTAGTAAGTGAATGTGAAAGATTTTGTGTTTCATTTTTTAAAACCACATCTCTTTATTGGGCTTAGAGAAAAACAAACCAAGTGTATACTCTTTTGAGTTCAGAATAAAAATGGAATACGTTCATTATTGAAAAATCAGATGTATACTGGTTGATCTATAGAAAATATTAGATGAGAATCGAAAGAATACATTTTTAATAGTGTTTGCAATTCCAACAAGCACCACGTTTAATTCAGCTCTCTCTTTTCAATGTCATTCTCTCACAAGGGGCAATGAGATTGATGAGGATGCACAGGTTCAATATTTTGACCAAGTGTCTGGAGAAACTGTGCTTATTTTTCACCCCACCCACCCCCCACCGCCCTACATCTCCAGCAAGGAGCTCTGGTGGTACACTGGTTAAAGTGCCTGCCTGCTGACTGAAGGGAGGGCAATCCAAATCCGCCGGTCCCTCTGAGGCAGACATGGCAGTTCTTTTCCATAAGCATTTGGCCTTAGAAACTTTATGGGGCCGTTTACCCCTACCTCACAAAATGCCAAGAGTTAGAATTGATTTGTTGGCAGTGACTTGGTTTTTTATCTTGTGGGGGGTGGGGTAAAGTTATACAGAATTTTCATAAAGGTATCTATGGGGTCATTGGCCATCACATTTGGGAAAAAAATTTTAATCTGAGAGTTAGATTTCTAAAAAACGAATCAGGTTTTCAAAAAAAAAGTTTGTTTTCAGCAAGGGAATAAATTGGATCTTCTTTACCTTCTGTCTATGGACCAAAGGACCATTTTAACAGATGTGCTGTTGACGTGGGGGGCTGATCCTTGAAGGGAGTAGAAACCCACAATTATGCTCACAATTGGTGAAAGGATTTGGACATTTTGGTGGCCTGATGCTCATATTGGCAGAAACTCATTGGAATGACCATTGAATTAAGTCTCACCCAAATCTAAAATAGTATGTGAAAATAACTTTAACCATTTGAGATTAAAAAAAAGCAATCTAAAGACCTAAAGATCATGAACAACTTCTAAGAAAACCATCCATTGTGTTCTTTTAAATTGGTAAAATGAGGACAATATGACTTCAGAAACTACTCTGAATGAAATGTATACGTAGTTAAAGAAGTTGAAAGGAAAGTTTCTGCAATCCATAATATTAAAAAAAATACCTTGAGAAGTTCACATAACCCCATCCTTTGCTGAAGTTTTGGGTAAGCAATGGTACTGATGCTGGCCATGAGGGGATGGCAGGACTTTGCAGTAGCAGGGCTCAGGCAGCATCGCTCAGCAGACTCTGCCTCTCGCACAGAGCATCACATGAACACCCTCACCATACATACCATCATTGCAATGAGAGCGCAGATGTAGCTTTGCTTCATAATAAATTGGAACACTGCAAGCATGGCATGAGTTTTCACACTTCGTTTTTCCTCATAACTCCTTTCTTCTTCAAACTCTTCTCTCTTGTCCTCTTCTTCCTCTTTCTTTTCTAGATCAACAAATCCTTTTTTTTTGAGAACAAACAGTTTTTATGATTATGTATGTATATATATATATATATATATATATATATACATAGAAATAAGTTTTAAATAAATACTCAAGCAGTACAGCACATTTTCCTTAGTTTTAGTACAGGCATTTACTTAAGACTTCAGGAATCTTTTCCATGGAATGTACATCGTTGCCCCGTTATTCTGACTCATAGTGAACCTAGGGGACAGAGTGGAATTGTCCCATGGGCGATCGAAAACTGAAGTTTTTACAGAAGCAAATTGCCAACTATTTCTCCTGTGGAGTAGCTGCAGGTTCAAACAGCCAACCTTTCAGTCAGAAGCTAAGCACGTAACCACTGCACCACTTGAGTTGGGGCCTCCACTTAATAAAGCTATTTAGGAGTCACACAGAATCAATAATGAAGTGTACTGGGACCTCAAACTCAAACCAAGCCCATTGCTGTTGAGTCCATTTCTACTCATCGTGAACTGATAGGATTTGCCCCCATAGGACATGTATTGACACAGACTTCGCATCTGTCTCCCATGGAGCTGGTGCTGGACTCAAATCACTGACCTCCCAGTTAGCGGCTGAGTGCTTAACCCATTGAACCCGTCACTCAGAAATCCAAGATGGGCCCCCAGTGGTGCCTGCCTGTGGGTTACCCTCCCCTTGAATGTAGGTGGAATCCGTGACTGGCTTCCCGTAAATGGGCTTTTTGGAAGTGACAAAATGCCATGTCTTGAAAAACTAGAGGAAGATTATGACTTTTTCTTTGGGTTCCTTTGTTCATTTTTTTTCACTCACTTGTTCTGAAAGAAGCCAGCTGTCATTTTAAGAGCCACCCAACAAAGAGATCCTAAGGGCAAGGAGCTAGCCTGCAACCACAGAAGACGTGAGACGGGTTGCCAGCCACCTGAGTGGCCTGGAAGCAGCGCCTGCCTAGAATGAGCATTCAGATGAGATCATGGGCCAAGTCAAACCCCGAATGCGATATGATGAGAGACCTCCAGTTAAGCTTAGTTGCTTTCTGATTCCGTCTCATAAAAACTGTAAGGTAATTGTGATCATTAGGATTTGTGTCAGTCTGGCTGGGCCAGGATTCTCAGGCATTTGGCAGTTAGGGCCTGGTAATCTCCCATTATGTGATCTAACATATTATAATGAAGTTCATGATGGACTTTACAGTGAGCAGGCAAGCAATTGCGGGGAGATTAGGGTGGAGTGCTACTCTCTTGATCAGTTTAAAGCCCTGATGAAATTGGAAGGAAGTTTCACTGTCTGTGTTGTTTACTCCTGTTTAAGCTGACATTGTGGGGAAGTGAGTTTCTCTCGGTGCAGATTCTCTCTCATTGACATGCAGTCCTTTGAGAGTTAGCAGGAGCCTGCCAACATTGGACTCATTAGACTATAGCCATGAGCCTGGCTTTATGACCTTGGATTCATTCACCTCTGCCTCCACAAACTGTGGTTTTTCTGCTGCATTTGTCACCCTGCTTCATTGTGTGTCAGCCTCAGCAGCTATGCAGATCTGACCCATGAACTTGATCCAGACTGGACTAAACTGCTTTTAAACTGTGGGAACCATTTTCTTGGTCTAAAATTCTTTACACACACACATACATATATTGCTGGCTCTGCTTTTCTAGTGAACCCAGCCTAATAAAGTAATGAATATTGTAGACCACTAAGTTTGGGGGTAATTCGTTACTCAGTAGTAGACTACACAGAGTACAGATATAATAAATGTTAGAAAACCAACCAACCAGTCATGAGCTCTGTGATTCGAAACTTCTTGGTAGGTTATGCCAGAGGCAGCAAGTCATGCTGAAGACAGAAAATTCAGAGACAGGCAGGAGAGAAAGTGTGGAGGCGTAGGGGAGAGGAAAGTAGCAACAGAGAATACTGAATTAAGGGTAAAGGAATTATTTCTCTTCAGGATACTTCTACAGTTGTCATAAAAGTTGTTATAGTTACACAGATGCAGTAAAGAAAACGTATGCCCTTGTCATTCTTATTTAAATTATATGGGTTGAAAATAAATGGAATAAAGTGTAGTTTCCATGCATAGTGAGATACCCCATGTAAGTGTCTTATAGAGCCTCTAAGGGAGTTTGTGACATTTCCACATGCAGAAGCCCAAAGTCTATTCATTTATCTGATGTCATGTTTGAAGAATCCTATGTGTTATATAAGAAAGTTTACCGAGCATAGTCAAGACATGAGAAACTATTTTATTGTGGCTGATGTATTATTTACCTTGTTGTGATATTTCCTGTAACTATGTTGTTGTCTGGTGCAATTTTCAACTCATAGTAAACTCATGTGCCAGAATAAGTTTTTCTAGTCTGTAATTTTATGGGGAGAAAATTTCTAGATTTTTTCTCCTATGGGGACCTCTGGATGTGTTTGAACTGACAACGTTTTGGTTAGCAATTGACTTTGTAAGTTTGTTTTACTTTATAAAAAGGTTGAGTTGATGATTTGAGTATTTTGAGGTTTCCTTGTCAGCATTCAAAATTATATTTTTCCTTTCGTGTGATTAATATATAAATAGAAGGATGTTTTTGTTGTGGCTTGAAATGCTCGGATATAAGGGGAACAGAAGGTATAAATGCTGACTCTTGTGATCAACCTGGGTGATTCTGATGCAAGTGATCTGAAAAGCATGCCATTTCCTTCAGCTCTTCAGTAAAGACCTTTCAAGCTTCAATTGCAACCTAAAATATATTTGTGTAGGAAGCTGTAAATGGACCAAGAGGCAGCTGTGCAAACAGAAGGAGGGAATAATATATACTTTAAAATCAAAAAGGTGTATGTCATGGTTGAGTTCTTTAATCATATTTATTAAATCTGTATACTGAGAAAATAGAGAAACTGGATTATATGAAGAAGAATATAGCTCAAGATTTGGAGGGAGGCTTATTAACAACCTGTGATATGCAGATGGCACAATCTTGTTTGCTAAAGTGAGGAGAACTTGAAGCACTTACAAATAAAGATCGATGATTGTAGCTTTCAGTGTGGATTACAACTCAATATAAAGAAGACCAAAATGCTCACAGCTGAGCCAGTAGGTAACATCGTGATTCCTGTAAAAAATGTTGAAGTTGACAAGGATTTTGTCTTGCTTGGATCCTTAATCAATGTTCATGGAGGCAGCAGTTAAGAAGTGATCAAAAGATGAGTTGCATTAGGGAAGCAAGGAAGTTACTTTGAAAACTGAGGTGCAACTGACCCAAGCCATGGTATTTTCACATATGAACATGAAGGCTGAACATATTATAAGGGAAAACCAAAGAAGAATGAATACATTTGAATTGTGGTGCTGACAAAGAATATAGAAAGCACCATGAACTGCCAAAAGAACCACCAAATGTGTCCTGGAAGAAGTACAGCCAGAATTCTTCTTAGAGGCAAGGATTGTTAGACTTTGTCTCATGTACTTTGGATATATTTCCAGATGAGACCGCTCTCTGGAGAAGGACACCATGCAGCAAGAAAAGAGGAAGGCTGTAGACAACATGGATTGACACAGTGGCTCCAACAATGGGCTCCAACAACCTAAAAACACTTGTGAGGATGTCTCAGGACCTGCAGTACTTCATTCTGTTGTACACAGGACCACTATGAGTCAGAAACAACTGAATAGCACTTACCAACAACAACAGTAGGAATGAGTAAATGCTGGTGTTGCTGGAGGGCCTCCTGGAGGTCCCAGGTGCCATCAAGATGTGTGTGCGTGCACACCTGCGCAAGCATGTGCCTAAGCTGCTTGAGTAATATTGACTCATGAATGATCTGATATGTACTATCACTTAGAAGCACCATAGAGGCAACTGTAAGGAAGAATTGACAACAAATTATGAAGAAGAGAAAGAATATCAGAGTAAACATAAATAAAGTTTGAACTCTATATAAGTAGAAAAATCTCTAGTATTGGAGCTTGTTTTCATTACATGCCCGGAGTTAGTTTCCCTTCTCCCCTTTCCCCCTCAATAATAAACTTAGCTAATTCTGACATCCATCGAGGATGGTCTAGGGAGAGATTGTTTTCCCAAGAATTTGTCCATTTCTTCCAAGTTGTTGAATTCATTGGAGTACAATCCTTCTTAGTACTGTGTAATTATGCTTTTGATTTCATTAGTGTCTGTTGTATGTCTCCTCTTTCATTCCTTATTCTTGCTATTGAAATTTGTTCCCTTCTTTTTTTGGTTAGGTTTGCCAGTGGTATGTCGATTCTGTGTATCATTTCAAAGAACCAACTTTTAGCAGCATAATTTTTCCCATTGTTTTCTTATTTTCCTTCTCCTGGATCTCAGCCCTGATTTTATTATTTCTTTAGTTTTGCTATTAGTAGGATTGTCTGCTTACTCTGCTCTCGTTGCTGTCAATTTTGTGCCAGCATATCAATCAGTAGTCTCTCTCTTTCACATGTGTGCATGTATTGCTATGAAACTTCCTCTGATACTTTCCTTTGCTGTGTCCCATAAATTTTTGTATATAGTGTTCCCATTCTCATTGGTTTCTAGAAATTTCCTAATTTCATTTCATCTGTGCCAGTAGCACTCCTTTTGCAGTAGAGAGTTGTTCATCCTCCAATTGTTTGCTCTTGTTTTCTTTGTCTTCCTTTGGTTGATTTCCAGCCTTATGGCACAGTGGTCAGAGAGAGAGGACTTTATGATTGATATCAATGTGCTTATATTTATGTAGATTTGCCTTATGCCCCAGCATGTGATCTATCTTTGAATATGTGCCATGTGGGATTGAGAAGAATATGAATTTATTTGTAATTGGATGAAAAGCTCTGTAAATATCTATCAGGTCAAATTGTCTAATTGTAGTGCTTAGATCTCTAGCCTCTTTGTTGAGTTTCTTTTCCTATAATCTATCTTTCTCAGAGAGTGGTGTATTGAAGTCACCCACTATAATTGTTGAGGCTGTGAATTCTTTTTTCACCTTTGGAGTGTTTGGTTGATGTCCTCAGCAGGTCTCTCATTCGGGGAATATATGTTTACAATGCTTAGTGGTTCTTTGTCTACCATTCCCTTGAGCATCATATAGTGTTCCTCCTCATCTCTTTTTATGGTTTTCACTTTGAGGTCACTTTTATCTGAGATAGGATTGGAAACCCTGCTTTTTTTTTTTTTTTAATTGCTATTTGCTTGGTATGTCTTTCTCCAGCCTTTGATTCTCAGCCCATTTTTGCTGTAGCCTTGAGCTGTGTCTCCTGTAGGCAGCAGATTGCTGGGTTGTATTTTCTAAGCCAGTCTGCTAGTCTCAGTCTATTAATGCCTGAGTTCAGGCCATTGATATTCAAGTTATTATCTCCATCTGCAGACTCTGAGATGTCATCTTATACCTTTTACATTGGGTGTTTTCCTACCTTCCTTTCTTATTAGTGTGTTGTACATGTGTATGTGTGTGTATCATTCTTGACTTCTTTACATCCTTAAGCCAATGCTATCTTGGGGTCTCTTTTCTCTTTGTTGCCCTCTGGGTGAGGTTTTTCTATGTGGTGGTCTCTTATTTATGCTTGGTGAGTGTCATTCCTCTGCCCATACTGGGTCGGCAAGGATCTTTTGTAGGGCTGGGATTCTTCTAATGTATTCTTTGAGTTTTCCCTTGTCTGGGAAAACTCTTACTTCTCCATCTATCTTGATCAATAATTTGGCTGGGTAGCGTATTCTTGGGTTTGTATTGTTTTCCTTCAATTTTGTAATATGTTCTTCCACTCCTCCTCTTCATAGTTTCTGCTGATAGGTCTGAGCATATTCCTATTTGGGAACGTTTATATGTGATTACATGTTTTTCCCTAGCTGCTCTCATGATTTTCTCCTTTTCCTCAAAATTGGATAGTTTAACTGTTATGTGCCTTGGTGACTTCTTGGGATTCAATCTAGCGAGTGTTCTTTCAGCCTCCTGAATGGTTGCCTGGTTTTCATTCATTAAGCTGCCACAGAAAGAACTTTTCAGAATGCTGCTTGGAGTCATACAGGATATGAGGGAAACAATACAGAAAAAGGATGAAATGATAGAGATAAAGGCTATACATCAAAGGGAAATACAGGAGCTTAGGAAGGAGATAACAAAATCCTGTAGCAAACACACAGACCTCGAGAATCAACTGGAGGAAGCAGAGAGCTGCATCAGTGACTTGGAGGACAGCCAAGCAATGCTCGCTTCTTTTATGCACGTCATTATGTTCAGGACATCTTCTGCCATTGTCTTTTGCTTCTCCAGTTTTTTTCGTTGAGGTCATTGGGGCTGATGGACATTTGTGTTGCATTGCTTTAGAGGAGCCAGGTGCCATTTTCCAGGGAGTCAAAGAGCACTGACTGTCTCTGGGAGATTTGTGGGTATGCTTCTTTGAACTGCCTACAGCTAATTTCATTATGGAATTAATCTACCACTTTATTCTCCTGTGGCTTTCCTCTCAGGAGAGTGCCCCAGAAGGCTGGTGGGTTGGCTGCTATGGTGTTGCAGAGGTTGAGAAGAGGTTCCTGCAGCAGCTTGGAATGTTGACCAGTGTTACCCAAGCTGCCTTAGGCCCCCATGCACACAGGCAAGCATTTCCTGGTAAGAAGTTGGGCAGAATATCCCCTGGTGGAGGCTGGCAGTGCTTTCTCCAGCCTTGGGCTAGCTGCACAGGGTGGAGCTCACCTAGCTGGGTGTGGCACAGGTATAATTGCCCTGGGCTAATGGGAGTGGTCTGGACCTCAGCAGTGGTGTGTGAGCGAGCAGGAAAGACACAAAAAGGAAGGAAAAAATGAAAAGTAAGGCCGCTAAGACTGTGCTGGGATATAGAGAAGAGAGGGAAGCAAAAGTTACAATGTAGGTGAGCCCCAATCTCTGCCCATGGAGCTACAAGGGTTTAGTCCCTGCCCCAGGTGACGGCAAGCTGTGACTGTGTTGAGATTAATTCCCCGGGGCTAGGGCTCCAAATGGTCCTGGCTGTGGCAAAGACAGTAGTGGGGCTGAGGTCAAGCCCCTGCCAGCTTCCAACGTGGTAAGCCAGAAGTTCCCAGCCCCTCAAAACCTTGTGGGTCTGTGCCTACTTATTTTTATGATGTTGAATCTCCCTCCAAGCAACTCTCCTGGGATGATTTCTGCAGAGTCCCTCTGGTATGTGCTACTCCATCTCCATCTTCCTGGAAGTCCCTACTTAGCTAATTCTGTATTGAGAGGAGTCCTCGTGTTGTAGTGGTTAAGCATTAGGTTCTAACTACAAGGTCAGCTGTTCAAAACCACCAGCTACTTTTCAGAAGAAAGACTCACCTTTTACTACTACAAGAGTTACTGACTCAGAAACCCATGAGCTGTTCTGCCCTCTCCTATAGAATATGAGTTGGAATAGACTTGCAGCAGTGAGAATTCTGTATTTATGAATTGGTGGTTTTCTTTGGCTTTCTATTTCATAACAGAAGTTGAGCAATGACTGCCTTGTAGACATGAGGGACTAATGTTGCCAGATATTCATATTTTTTAAGCAATTCCAAAAATTTACATTTCTAGGAGAGAGCTTTTGGAATGTTGCCTACTCTTTATATGAAAAAAATGTGGGCAGGCCAACAATCACATCTAAGGGTTGGTTTTAAGTTAAATGCCGTACACATACCGGACTAGGAAACATCTAACACCGTGAGAAGAAAGTGTCAAACACTGAGCAATCAGTTTTTGTGTTTGACTAGGACACTACTTCGTTATTGCTGTTAAGGTAGTGCCTTCCTGGAATACCTACAAATATATAGGTTTAATACTAGAATTCATTTGATGAGCTTAGATATGTTTGACCTTTTATTTCAAAGTTTGCTCTAGTAGTGCCACTTACTATATCTAAAAGGATAGACTACAGATAGCAATATGGCACAGCAAAATATAAACAGAACACAAATAACTAATTCAAATTACAGTGACCATGGAAGACAACATACTTTTAAAAAGGAAATAAAGGAATGAAATCATTCAAACAAAAAGAAAGCATGAACCTAGAGCGATGCTAAGGCTCAAAGGTGCACTTAGGAGCATACAGCATCCGAACTGCTTGGTACCTGTGGTCTGGGCAGAGGTTTCCCAGTGGTATTGTGGCAGGGCATACACATCAGTCTTGGCTGGGCCGTTTTCTCTTGGGAGTTGTGGGTTAATGGCATGATAGTCCACTGGCTTCCCATTGACCAGGCCCTGCTAGGAGTCAAGCAAAACACACATGTGACAGTAGCTCTGGTCTCAGTACATATCTACCCCTCCCTCTAGTGCTTTCCTCATAATTCAAGAGTGTGTCTGTCCATCGACATAATTTGGCCACCTCAATCTATTACCCAAATATTTTACAACACTGATAGTGCGCACTCTCTACCACTGTGCTCCACAGAGCAAAGCATGTGGTGTTGATCTGAACTTTCACATTTTTACTGAAAGCATGCTCTCCTCAGGGCAAAGTGCTAATACCTTTGAAGGTGGGCAGAGGCCCTTGTCCTTTAATCTATGTGGAAGTCCAGTCCTTCTCTAGCCCAACCCTTCCCTGTCCCCACACATCTGCTATGCACAAGGCAAATGCAGCAGTCCTTGAGTTCTTCTAGGGGCATCTGCCTGGCCCTGCAAGGTTGATTCACTTATTGCAGCCTTTAGGACCTGAAAGTACAATGTCCTGCATTTGTCCCTGTCAGTTTGGTTTGCTTTTCAATGTTAAGATACACATATAAATACATTTATGTATTTACATATATATATGGATTTGTTTATATTTATGCTTAAAATCTGTGGCCAATTTTCATTATCTTTTCATAGGGTCATAGAATGCAAGACTTCTTATTCAAATTATGAACTACTCACATCTGTAGAGTAAATAAAAGGGAAAAAAGCTTTACAAAACTACCAACGTGACTTTTGAAAATTTTAAAAAATGTTTTATGGTTATGCACAATCTAAGATGAAATGAATTCATATTTTAACAACTATGAACTGCACATAATTCCTGAAAATAATTTTAAAACTTATGAAATAATATATATCAATAAAATATACTCAAAGGAGTTATTTCTACTTTTATATGAGATATACAAGCATAAATGATAATTCTAATGATATACTAACATCAGACGGTTTGTAGTCATCTTGGGTCATGGATAAAAGCTGCAAAAAAAATGCAGGACAGCATGTTAATATCAGCCAAAAGTATTACAATGTTTATTTACATCTATAGGGAAGGTTTTACTATATACATACCCAGTCTCTTAAACTGGCTGGTGCTAGCATGTTCAAAATTGCCATTTTTTAGCAAAATAAAAAGGGACAAATAATCAAATTGAATATAATATGTTGCTATTTATTATAACCATTGCTCAGCTTCTGATTTTTAGTTTGAATAATAAAAGGAAATTAGAAATCATATACCACATGACCACAAAATTTGATGATATTTTTAATTGCTTTTTAAAAATTATTATTAAAAAATCATTTTACTGGGGCTCTTGCAGCTCATATAACAACAATCTATTCCTTTGGTTTAGTAGGATAAGATACTTGGTTTTATACTTCTGGAGGCTTTTTAAGCATTTGCAGAAATTTGAAAATACTCTTCAAGAAATAAAAGTTTCATAATCAAAGAAATTCATTTGCAGTGAAATTGAGGTTATTTTTAACATATCCAAACTGCAGCAAAATGATGTCTATGCTATATAGTTATGCTAGTGCTGGGGAGTTTGATGTCCTTGTTCCCCAAATAATAAGCATTTACTATGCTCACAGTTCCAACTTTGGTGTCTCATGACAACTTTACATTCTGCAAAATAACTGAGGTTGCCAAAGAGATTTTGTTAATGTGGGCTGTAGCTGTCAATATTTACCACACTAGAAATCAAGAAACATGTTTAATATATTAGTATATTCATTATTATAAGAACCTATTACATACATTATAACATATTACATAAATTATATATAATAATAACCCATTACTTAAATACATGTATGCTATTAAAATAATGAAAAGAGTGTAACAACTTTAATTTCTGGCTAATGAGTGAGCAGGTCAATTTCTGTGTCTGTTTTTCCATTCAGTCTTTTTTTTTTTCCATTCAGTCTTTTATGAGATGTTTTTGATAAAGTAGATCAACAAAATTTGGCCTCACCAAGATATGCAGCTAGAAAAGGAAGGGGTATTTTAATAGCCTCGTTAAATCATTGTGAACTGGTTTCTTTGCTATTACATGTAAACTCCGGGTAGTTTCTTAAAAGTCACCAGCAATGTGGAGCCTGGAACTGAAATCTGTTAGTTCAGCTACTTTTCGCTGCGATCAGGTACTTTTCCTGGAGTCAGTCATAACATCAGTGAGTTGTGCACACTTTCCATTTCATCACACAGAATATTAAAAGCATATGGACTGCTAAATTAGAATGCTAAATTAAAAATTATTTATGGCTCATCAAGGAAATTGAGTGACGGTGGCCTTTGTTTATTTGGCTTTTCTTGCATGTAAAATCCATGAATAATATCATAGCTACTAACACAATTTGGAGTCACTTTCTTGATTTGTGCTATGGCATCACCAATTTCTACCCTTATCTGTCAGTCTGTCTACCGTGGTGGCTTGTGTGTTGCTGTGACGCTGGAAGCTAGGTCACTGGCATTTTAAATGCCAGTAGGAAACCCAAAGTTGGTGGTTTCAGGAGAGCTTCCAGACACGAATAGACAACAAAGAAAGAATTGGCTCCCTGCTTGAAAGGAAGTAGCGTAGCTTCAAAACAATGTTAGATAATGAAGATCTAATGAATGGAAGCAGAACTTCTTCTTAGTGCTAGAGGATGGGCCCCTCAGGGAGGAGGCCACTTGAAATGTGACTTGGGATGAGCATGGTGACATGGGTCAGATAATATCTGTAAGAGTGGAGCCTTTGGGCTCTTTATTTGCTGATGGGACACCAGTCAAGGTAAGGAGACCCTGTTTAAAAAATGCTTCTAATGGTCGTAATTTGGCATGTGAAAAATATGAATCTAGGAAACTTGGAAGTAGTCAAAGATTAAAAGTATAAAGTTCAATATCCTGGGCATTAGTGATTGGAAATGGACCATTATTGACCATTTTGAATCATCAAGTCATGTGATTTACTCTGCTGGGAATAACACAATCCAGAAGAATGATCTGGCATTCATGGTCACAAGGGACATTGTAAAATCAATCTTGAAGCACAATGTTTTCTGTGATGGGATTATATCTATCTACCTTCAAGAAATCGAATCAGTACAACTAATACTCAAATAGATTCACCAAGCACAAAACCAGTGATGAATAAATTGAAGAATTCCACCATGTCTTCAGTCAGAAATTGATCAAACATATGATCAAGATGCATTGGTAATTATTGGCAATTGAAATGCAAACGTTGGAAACGAAGAGGAAGGAACATAGGGACCTGGTGACAGACATGCATCTGGAGATCAAATGATAGAATTTTGCAAGAGCAATGATTTATTCATAGCAAATACTTTTTTCAACAACACAAAAGGCAATTATACACATGGACTTCTCCAGAAGGAATACACAGAAATCAAATTGATTACATCTGTGTAAAGAGATCATGGAGAAGCTCAATATCAGCAGTTAAAAGCAGGCCAGGACCTGAGTGGAGCAGATCACCAATTTCTCATATGTAAGTTCGAGATAAAGCTGAGGAAAATGAAAACAAGTCCATGAGAGCCAAAGCACAACCAAATCTATCCCATTTGAACTCTTAGAACGTATCAAGAACAGATTTGTTGTATTGAACACTATTGACAGAAGACCTGATGAGCTGTGGGAGGTTATGACAACCATCATCCATGAACACAGCAAAAGACCATTAAAAAGGTGAAAGAAAGAAAGAAAGGCCCAAAGTGAATATCAGAAGAGACTGTCAAACTTGGTTTTAATCATAGAGTAACTAAAGCACATGGAAGAAAGGAAGAAGTTAAAGTGCTGAAAAGAAAATTTCAAAGGGAAGACAAAGCCAAATGTTATAATGAAATGTGTAAAGACCAAGAATAAGAAAACCAAAACAGCAGAACATGCTTAGCATACCTTAAACTGAAAGAACTGAAGAAAAATTCAAGCCTCGAGTGGCAATCTTGAAAGATATATGGGCAAAATACTTGATGATGCAGGAAGCATCAAGAGAAAATGGAAGGAATATGCAGTCATTGTACCCCAAAAGAACTAGTCAATTGTGCTAGTTAAGGTTTACTGTGCCAACCTGGATGATAAACACATGTGGGATTAATTGAAGGGCAGTTTAATTGAAAGGCAGAGAGATAAATGGCTTGGTGAGCCTCGCCCTTCTGGTTCTCTGGTATCTTGCTCTTTGATGGTCGGCCCAGTGTGTGGCTGCCTTGGCTAGTTCTCTGCTTCAGCGGGCAAGGCTCACATCTTGTGAGACATCCCTGAGGAGAAGCCACATGGCCCTACCCTGATGCAGTCCTGGGTGTTGGAGAAGTCACGTGGAGACCCCTGCCAGCACTGAGATGCTTACACCTCCACTGGATTCAAAGACTTCTGCCCACTGGCCTGTCATTGTCCTGCATTTGGCATCAATTGTGTGGTTTGTGAATTTGTGGAGGGCTTTGTAGATCTCTGTGGGACATATGGGTTAATGTCTGACATATGGGCTTGAACTAGACTGGGTTGGGGTGCTTTATTAATGTATAATTACCCTTTATATAAAACTTTCTTGACTTTCTGTGGGTTTGTTTCTCTAGTGTACCCAGACTAACACAATGACATTCCATCATTTCAGGAGGAAGTATTATGTACAAGAACCAATGGTCCTGAAGGAAGAAGTTCAAACTGCACTGAAAGCTTTAGCTAAAAATGAGATTCTAGGGATTGATGAAATACTCGTTGAAATGCTTCCATAAGCTGATTACACACTGGAAGCACTCACTGGTCGATGCTAGGAAATTAGGAAGTTAGCTATTTGCCCAACTAAGTGGAAGAGATGCCTATTTGTGGCCATTCCATAGAAAGGTGACCCAACAGAGTGCTCAAGCTATAGAATATTATCATAGATATCACATGCAACTAAAATTTTGCTGAAGATCATCCAACAATAGCTGTAGCAGTACTTTGACAGGGCATTGTCAGAGGTTGGGGACCTGTTCTGAAGAGTACACGGAACATGGGATGTCATTGCTAAGGTCAGATGGATCTTGGTTCAAAGCAGAGAATACCAGAAAAGTGCTTACTGCGTTTTCTTGACTATGCCAAGGGAGTTGACTGTGTGGACCATAACAGACTATGGATAAGCTTGAGAAGAATGGAAATTCCAGAACACTGCATTGTGCTTGGGCTGAACTTGTACATGGATCAAGAGGCAGTTGTGGGAATAGAACAAGAATCTATATATTGCATGCATGGTTTAACATCAGGGAAAGTGTGTGTCAGGGTTGTATCCTTTCACTGTACTCATTCAATCTGTATAGGTACAATCTGTACTTATTGACTCTGTATTCAATATGTATCTGAGCAAATCATCAGAGAAACTGGATTACATGATGAAGAATGTGGCATCAGGATTGGAAAAAGATTTATTAACATTCTGTAATATGCAGATTACACAACCTTGCTTGTTGTAAGCGAAGAAGAGTTGAGGCACTTGCTAACGATGATCAAGGATCGCAGCCTTCACTGTGCATTACAACTCAATGTAACGAAGACCACAATCCTCACTACTGGGCCAATATAGAATATCATGCATGATAAATGGAGAAAAGGTAAAAGTTGTCAAGGATTTTGTCTTGCTTGGCTCCAAAAATCAATGTTCATAAAAGCAGCAGTCAAGAGATAAAAAATGTGTTACATTAGGTAAATCTGCTGTTCCAGACCTTTTTTAGAGTATTGAAAAGCAAGGACTTTTAGGACAAAGGTGAGCCTGACTCAAGTCATGGTATTCTTGATCGCCTCATATTCATGTGAAAGTAGGACAATGAATAAAGAAGATTGAAGAAGAATCGATGCAGTTGAATTGTGGTGCTGGAGGATAATATTGGAAATGCCATGGACAGCTAAAAGGGTAAACCAATTTGTGTTGGAAGAACTAAGACCAAGTTCTCCTTAGAGGCAAGGGTGGCTAGACTTCATTTTCTTACATACTTTGGACATATTGTCAGGAGATTCCAGTCCCCGAGGAAGACATCATTCATGGTAAAACGAAGGGGCAGTGAAAAGGAGGAAAGCATTGAATGAGCTGCACTGGCACAGGGGCTGCAACAATGGGCTCAGCCAAGTGAGGACCGCACAGGGCCATGCGTTGTTTTGTTCTGTTTTGTATGGAATCTCTACGGGTCAGAACTGACTCAATGGCACTTAACAACAATAACAACAGCAGCAATTTCACCCATCATTGCCTTCGTACTATCAGAGCAATTGTCAATATGGTAGGAAATGGTATCATCTTAGTGTTATCATGAAAATAGCGTTTACATTGTGGCTCTATGCCAGGATTTCATGAACTCCTACAAGGCCCCTGAAACGTATTAAAACTGCTGTGCTAATGTCAAACCAGACCTGTCTTTTAGATAAGAAAAGCTAAATCACGGTGAGACAAAAGAGAAGAGGAGCCTTGGATCCCTTCGCTCCCTTAGGGGACTGTCTGCACCCCACATCTTGGCCAGCTCCGTTACATAGCTTGCTCACTGGTCTCCCTTTCCTCAGCACAGGAAGGCCTCGTTTAAAATTACAGTGTTTACCTTCAAGGCATCCATCCGCCTTCAAATAAATCAGAGACACTCCTCAAGCGTTCTCTAACATACTGGGAAGCAAAATGCTAAGCCCCTGCAATAATTGTGTTTGTCTTTACAAAATAGCGAGAAGGAAATTTTAACAAATCAACCTAGTCTGACAGATCTGAATTCAAAGTGGGCAATAAGTAAGCAAAAGGGTATATGAATTACCCAATTATGACTAACTTTTTCTTGTCAATAGACACCATTATTTTCAAGTGAGGAGATATATGTAATCGTAATCATGTAGACTGCTTTGATCCTCTGTAGTAGTGACTTGAATGATTGTGGATGGACAGAGTGGAATTATGTTCTGCCCTGTATTTCAACATTGATGCCGTCACAACACAGTGCTTCAAGCTATCGTTGTTGTTGTTGCTCTTGTTTCAAGGACAAGTTTATTTTTTGAAAATGAGGAAATGGTTGTTTTTTTTTTTAGAATTAAGAGGATAGAGTAGGCAAGGCTGAAAAAGAAAAATGTGTTCTCATAAGAGGCTATGGAACCATGACATTTCCTCTAGGACTCTTGGGTTCTCCTTTCTTAATCAATCTCTCTGGTCCAAACTAGTTATATGAACTGGGAGCTACTTGAATTTAGATATGATATTACATGACTAGTAAAGTCTGTCTGAATGACTGACTTAATACCAAATACCATATTATAAATCTCAGTACATTGGAAAAATAAATTATTTAAAGGAAATTCTTTCCTTAATGTCTTACTTTTCGCTCATCGGTTGGGTAATGGGTGGCATACCACAGGCTCCGCCGTCTCTCGGCTGTAATTTGGACGGGGCTACAAGCCAAGGTTTCATCCTCTTCCATGGTCTCCTCTTCCTGCAACAGAAACACAGGCCAACCCACAGGCCTAGCTTTGCTTCCTGGAGCAGCCTCAGTGGCCCACAGAAATCTTTTTGTCTTCACAATGCTAACCCATACACACACCTGCGATCATATCTCAATGCTAACACATACACATACCTGTGATAATTTCTCAATGCTAACACATGTGGGATTTTATCAAGACATCTTTCAAAAGACAAAACTGCCATTTAAACTTGTAAGTCCATAAATACTTATCAGCTCCTGGTATCTACTGATGCCCATAAATCCCAGGAATATATATATATTTTAAACATTTTATTAGGGGCTCATACAACTCTTATCAGAGTCCATACATATACATACGTCAATTGTATAAAGCACATCTGTACATTCTTTGCCCTAATCATTTTCTTTTTTTTCTCCTCTTTTCTTTTTTTACATTTTATTAGGGGCTCATACAACTTTTATCAAAATCCATACATATACATACATCAATTGTATAAAGCGCATCCATACATTCCCTGCCCCAATCATTCTCAAAGCATTTGCTCTCCACTTAAGCCCTTTGCATCAGGTCCTCTTTTTTTTCCCCCTCCCTCCCCACTCCCACCTCCCTTATGGGCCCTTGGTAATTTATACATTGTTATTTTGTCATATCTTGCCCTATCCGGAGTCTCCCTTCCCCCCCTTCTCTGCCGTCCATCTCCCAGGGAGGAGGTCACATGTGGATCCCTGTAATCAGTTCCCCCTTTCCAACCCACTCACCCTCCACTCTCCCAGCATCGCCCCTCACACCCTTGGTCCTGAACGTATCATCCACCCTGGATTCCCTGTGCCTCCAGCCCTCATATGTACCAGTGTACAACCTCTGCCCTATCCAGCCCTGCAAGGTAGAATTCAGATCATGGTAGTTGGGGGGAGGAAGCATCCAGGATCTGGGGGAGAGCTGTGTTCTTCATCGGTACTACCTTGCACCCTGACTGACCCATCTCCTCTCCTAAACCCCTCTGTGAGGGGATCTCCAGTGGCCGACAAATGGGCCTTGGGTCTCCACTCTGCACTTCCCCCTTCATTCAATATGGTATATATATATTCACAAATATATATACATATACACAAATATATATACACAAATATATATATACATATACACATATATCTATTTTTTTTGCACGGTGCCTTATACCTGGTCCCTTTGGCATCTCATGATCGCACTGGCTGGTGTGCTTCTTCCATGTGGGCTTTTTTGCTTCTGAGCTAGATGGCCGCTTGTTCACCTTCAAGCCTTCAAGACCCCAGACACTATCTCTTTTGATAGCTGGGCACCATCAGCTTTCTTCACCACATTTGCTTATGCATCCCAGGAATATATTTTAATGTTAAATACCCCTATAATTTTAGAGGCTAATTCTTGGATCAAGGGCTTTCAAGAAAGCACATCATTAACCTTTTACCCTCGCCACTGGCAACGTTTAATTATGAAGAAATGGATTCAAGGTGGACGTATGTAGAAGTATGTTAAGGAAAGAACTATGTAACATACACAGCTCTTACTTCCTAGAATTAGATTTGGATTTTGATCTAGGAGAGATGATGAAGATAGAACACACAGAGCCAGATGTGCTTGAGTGTGGTTTCCCAGCAGAGGTGTGCCCATCAAAAGGCAGGTAAGAGTTTATGGCTTTGGGGGAGGGAGAACGGGACACGTCTCACTGCAAGATTCCTGTATTCTTGGGTACCAGGGTTGACTCGCGAGCACTGACTCTGCATGGGGCTGCCCGCTGGCCCACTGGGCCTCGCATTATTTGGAGTTGCCTCTTAACACGTGCTTCTCCCTTTTCCTCTCTCAAACTTGCTGACGGACCTTTGCCTCAGTGCTCACACATAGCTATTGTAATTTTTTGTTACAGTCACTGGGTTACCTTAGAACTAGGGTGAAATCCACCAAATGCTGCCTTCGTGTGTTTTCAGTGGCTATATTTTTTACAAGTAGCTCATCTTGCCTTTCTCCCAAGGAGCCTCTGGGTGAACGTGAACATGCACCTTTTCGGTTAGCAACCGGGTCTGTTACCTATTTGCACCCCAGGGGTCTATTTAAAGCATAGATCACCTGACATATTGATGCTAGAATGAACTAAACCCTATTATCTCTTTATTAAATTCGGATGTTAATACTGCTGTTAACCGTATCTGGAGCCCTGGTGGTATGTAGTGAGTTACATGTTGGGCTGCTAACCTCAAGGTCAACAGTTGGAATTGGAGCAGACGAAACAGTTCAAAGGTGAGGCTTTCTACTCCTGTAGAGAGTAACAGTCTTGGAAACCCGAGCAGGAACTGACTCGATGGCTTTAAGTTTGGTTTTCAAGTTTATTAACGGTATGGCTTGTAACTTAAATTAACTTCCTATCTCTCTGTACTTTCATTTGTTAAGCAGACAGCCTGCTGCTGAAGTAGCATAATATCTCATGAGCCTACAGGGTTTACAGCATGGCCCTATCTCTTTATGACAGAATATATATCAGACCAGGCGGGGAGAAAAGGTAGAGACCTGGACCAGAGTCACAGACGATTGGATCTGTTATGTAGACCCTCTCTCTTAAAGGCATCTCTAAGCTATTTCATATAGAACTGGCACCATCATATGGACGACACTTCACCCTGGGGACTACAGTCCCCAGAGCCCTTTGCTTTCTGATGCCATCGAGTAGGAACAGAGTGTATCTGACTGCACTTCTGAGAGGCTCTTCTGTGGAAGGTCCTAAAAATCCACAGCTTGCGAATGTGGGCGAGAAAGCGGATGTTTTGTCGGTACCAGTTATATGGCTACTCCCTTCTAGGAGCTGCTCATAAAATTCTCCAGTGTTGCCTGTATGTCCAGCCAGAGTTAATCTTTCTCTAGACAAAGACAAGAACCTGATTCTAGTGTGGTGAGCAGAGACAGGACAAAAAGGCGATGCTAGGAAATGAAGAGTAACATTCTACCATGATGAGATCAGACAAGAGTCTCCACATCCGAGGATGGTGCCCACCAGAACTCTTTTCATTCTGTGTCCTTAACTGCCTCGCATGAGCATCCTGCTGGCTCCCAGGTGGGAGAGAGCCTTCATGGAGAATTTTACTTCTCTTTCTCTCCCTTCCCTTTTGGTTTTGCTTCTGTCTGTCTGCTGTCTTGTGTGGTACTAATTTAAAGCTTCTATAAGGCCCAATAAAAGGCAGGGCCTACCCCTGCTGTCTAAAAAAGGAAGGGGAGGGGTCTTTCTGAGATTTGGCGTCTTTCCCTGGGAGGCCCCTATAAGGTCCGGTTAGGATTAAAGGCCTTTCTTTGTGTCTGTGCGGTTGGCTTTCTTCATTATCTCTCTGATTTGCCCTTGATAACCAGGTTTTATTGTCCTTGAGCTTGTTCTAACTTATCCTTGTCTACTCGTTCTTTTGCAGTAGATCGAGACTGTTGTGAGTCTGAGGTAAAGAAGAGAACATTGAATGTGAGTGTTTAAAAAAATTAGTGGACTGTCTCATCAGCTATAGAAACAAGCAGGTGGGGACGATGGTCTTTTTAATTCCTGAAACAAGTGCATCTGCATTCACCTGGAAGCTACACATGAGTCTGCTGTCACCTGAACCGCAAACCCCAAACCAGACTCACAGCCATTGAGTCATTTCTGATGCAAGCTACCCTATAAGACAGGGGAGAACTGCCCCTGTAAGTTCCCAAACTCAACGTCTTTACAGGCGTAGAAGCAGCACCTTTCTCCCTCAGAGTGGCTGGTGGTTCCAAACTGCTGATGCGGGAGCAGCTGAATAAGGAAGCACTCACTGGTTACACAAGGCTCACATGGAGTGTATTCAGTAGGCGCTAACACCTGCGTCCATTCTCACCCAAGGTGGAGGCTACCTGTAGGCCCATTGTAGGGGAGGTAGGCCTCATTTGGAAGATCTCTTCTAACTGGGAACATTCTATTAAGCTTTGGTCAACAAACTGTTTTCCCTAATTTCAATGGGACACTCCTTATCTATCTATCGATCTATCTATTTATTTATTTTTGGGGACACTTCTTTTAAAGAATGCACATTTCATTTGTAATTAGTATAACAAGGCTTTTCAAAAAATTGATAAAATACCCCAGTTGTTCAACTTAATCCATTCCAAATTCATATTCAAAACAGAAAAATTTGAGGACTGAACATATTGTTTCCATAAGAAATATTGGAAAGTCAAATACTTGGGTCTGAGGCCCCCAAATTACACGTGTACATTCATTTTCCCAGGACCTTAAGTCCCTACAGAGGCTTTCAGTCTTCTCGTAGCTCACTGTCTTGGATCGCCACCTAAGTAGTTTCTGATTATCCAAACTAACAGTCACCTTTCAATCTCTTCAATGCTCTGAGTTCTTTGTTTCATGCTTAACAATTCCACATATTTGTTATATTAGGTGCTTTAATCACGTCCCGCCCCCCTCCTCCACCCCCTGCCACCACAAAATGTTGAGAACATCGACTTCGCCATGTTGCATTAAGCCACCAAGTCAGACAAACAGCAACCTGATTCAAATTTCGCAATGAATTCTTTCTTTTACTCTAGTGCTTGCTTTTCTTATAACTCTCTCACTAACTGCTATCATTCTCTCTTTGGAGCCATGGGCAACGCAATTTACTCACATAAAGCAAACACACACAAAAGCACAATGACAGATGTTTCAATGCACTAATACCACGAGCACTATCTGTTATCTGAGTGAGAGCGGCCCTTAGACTCAAGCGTCCCCCCCCCATGTGTCTGTGGTGAGGCTCAACTAGTCATAAATGGTATTTTCAAGTTGGATTTTTGGTTCACTTATGTAGCAAAGTTATGAACACTGAGCAGTTTTTTTTAAGCTTTGCTGTTCAAGTACTGGAAAGTTTGAGCTTGAAGGTATCACTGTATAATTTTTACCACTAAATGGTATTAACTACATTAAATGTATATATATATTTATATATATATTCTTTATTTAAGAACTCAACTTTGATTTTATAACTGGTGTGTACTTAGGAATCAAACTGTTTTGATAGTATAAGAAATAAATGAGATTCTATGCATACACACATACACGTGTGTGTATTCAGAATCAAGATCTCCAAGTAATCTGCTGTTAAATTGAGTTAGATAAAGCTTGTGACACTTTAGTCTATTTTCAGGCCTGATGAAAAACTCTTATTCCGGAACGTGGCAGGGAGCTATCCTTTAAGGTGTCTATTTCTTTAAGCATTGGCCAGGAGCCCTGGTGGCTCAGTGGGCCACACTTTGGGCTACTAACCGCAATGACAGCAGTGCAAAGCCACCAGCTGCTCCACACGAGAAGGACGAGGCTTTCTGCTTAGGCAATTGGCAGAGACACTGGCCAGGCCATTACGAAAAAGATGTCGGGCTCTATCAGGCTCGAGATAGATGGAGCCAAGGCAGTTTGACTTTGTGAGTCTTGTGAGAATGTTGCAACCCTCAAGTGATCGTCTATATGTTCTGGGGTCAGAGTTTTTGTCAACCCTGGAAGCTATGCAAGAAACACAGGAGTGTTTTCACTCCAGCAGATGGCAGCAATCTCCCTTTGATTTCTGTACCCTCCGAATCTGGCCCTCAGCTTTTAGCTTACAGTTTTTAGCGCCTGGTGGGTTGGGGGTCAGGGGGTGGAGTGGGGAGTGGTGAAGCTCCACAGAGGGAAGGGCAGATTGGAAACAAGGAAGGAAAGGGATTCCCCAGGAGTTCAGGCTTCACCTGAGTAAGGATGAGGTGGTGGGGAGAGCACAGTTTGCACAGGGAAAAAAGAATTCAGGAAACCCAGGTTTAGGAAGGGATGCCTTCTCCAAAAGACTGTAACATGCCAGAGAGACAGGGATACTCAGGCTCTCTGACGTGATTTCCTCTGCTTTCTTTCAGATGGGAAACCAACAAATGCAATGTCTTTGAAGACACTTTTGGGGTGTATCCTTGAAAATGGAAACAAGCTTGATCCCCAGACTCTACATATGAGATTAACATGCTCTGGCAACATGACATTGCATCGGTATGTTTCTGAGGGAAGATTGAGTCTGAAAACAGTAGTCTAAATTGCAATCCGATCTTACACCTAGACTTATTTTGCAAAAAGTGAGGGGAATTGACAGAACTCCCTATGTGCAGACTCTCGTGGCACTCTGAAATGTTCCTGAATTGTACAGGAATTACCCGGCCTTCCTGCTCATGTTCCTGGAAGAGAATGAACCAGACTTGAGGTTTTATAACAAACTAGCTGCTACTGACCAAGGTAAAAAAGAAAGTATGATAGCCTTTTAAAAAGGCTATGAACTGCTATAATAAAACATAGTGATATAAATCTTGAAAAGCCCATGGGCAAGGGAGTGCTAAAAGATAAGTTTATGACTCAGTCTTCTGCCCCAGACACCAGAAAGAAATGACCAACGTTAGGTATACACCCAACAACCCTACAGCTATCTCTAATAAGTTTTGAGAAAGTTGAGGGAATTGGTTTTCTGTCCACAAGAAAAACGTTTAATAGAACTTTGCCTGTTTAGCATTAAACCCACACTCTACAGACTAAGGGAGCTAAACTACCTCCTTAAATTTAAAGCTGAACTGCCTACAGGCAGAAACAAGGATATTCCCCAAATCCTTGGAGTCATTGGACTCTGTTTGGATTTCTATTGCTTCTAAGGTTGCCTAGTAATTGGCAAGCTAGGTCTACCACATGTGTTACTGTTGCCGTCTTTGCTCATTATCTCTGTCCTAGGTCCTGCCCATTGCTTTGCCTTAGTGAACAAGTGCAGACAGTGTAATGTACTACAAACTTATGGGGCAGGACCCCTCTGTAGAGTCTGCACATAGGGGGCCTCTGTCAGCTTTTCCAGGTAAAGAAGACCAACATTTCTGATTGGGTGACCAAATCAGCTAGAGAACCGAACCTGGAATTCTGGCACCTTCCTGAATCAATTGCTGATCAACCTCCCTTCTAACAAGTGACTCACCTGCAAACACAACTTGATTATCCCCACGGGTGCTACTCGTTCTATCTTTCAGTTAATCCGTTTTGATGGAGTATAATCTGAACTTATGTTCATTGCCCATCTAGTTACCTTGTGCTTTTTAGGGGGCTAGAGGACCAAGAATGATTTCACTAGACTGCCACCTGTCCATGGCAGATGTTGGTAATTAAAAGCAGTGTTGGGTTTGCCACAAGAACCCGTTGAAACACGATTTCATTCCATCTCCCACTTTATACTTTTGCAAGCTTTTTCATCACACAATTAAGGTTATTATGTGACACCCAGTTACGCAAACCATCTTTATTTGTTTTGTAGGGAAAGCAATATCTGGTAGCCATGGACCAGCCTTTCCATGGGGTACCAGTGCGGGCTATGGAGGAGGCTATGAGAAACTGGTTGAATCCTCAGCCCATAATCTGTCACCCTCACTTCATGTTGACAATAATGGATGTTGGGATAATCCCCCCAATGTAGAACTGCACAAGCTGTGGAGTTTACAAGTTTATCTGTAGCAATTCCCTAATGGAACCTGGCTGTCACATGCACATTCTTCTATATCCTCTGATTCCTCCAGCTGAGTTTCACGTGTCCCTTATGAGTATGTCTTCTGGTGTGGTGGGTTGAGTGACACCAGTTTAAATGATACCACTTCTACTGACCTCAACCTTACATATGACAATCTCTTGTTGAATATCTTCAGAGTATATTTGAGAATTCTGTCTTACCTTTGGATATTCAAAGTAAAAAACACAAAAACGAACACACAAACACTCCAAATTCACTGTCCTCTAGTCAATGATGATGGCACCAATGGCCCACTGTGGGTTTCTGAGACTGTAATTATTAATGGGAGTAGAAAGCCCAGTCTTTCTCCTATGGAGCTGCTGGTGGTTTCGAACTGCCAACCATGTGAATTGTAGCCTAACTCATAACCACTATACCACCAACATCCCTTATTCAATGTAAAGAAATAAGCAAATATTGGAAGACTGAGGTCAAAACACTGTATGCTGTAGAATGAGAGTCAGAAGGAAACTGCTTAGTCTAATACTCAGGTTGGGGCTAATCATTTTTTTAAAACTATAATTCCTAGTTAGTGGGAATAGCTGAATCGGAGCATTCTTTGGGAAGCTTATCAGACATCATGGGACAAAAAGCAGAAGTTACTGAGGAGATGGGAGTGGGACACTGCTCCTTAAATTCTTGGCCAAATTATCCCTGGATATTAGCAACTTTGGACTTGTTTTTTTTTTTTGTCCCATCAAGAGGAAGGCTGTTTAGCTAACACTCATTTCTCTACACAGATAATTAACACAGGATGGACACAAAATTAGACAAGAGACTACATGGCCACATGCAATCCCCCCCTGACAGGCACCAGACTTACTTGAGTTGCTACATCAGTAATAGGCACATAAGCTAGGCCAGTTTTACAGGGACTGTAATGATTTAACGCACCATTACACTCATAGTATTAGTTTTCACTGTTGCCTCACGTGCAGTAGAGGAAAAAGGGGCTCGGATCAAGTGATGAACCTACATTCTGATCAGCACTGTCAGTGTTTCATGTAGACTTCGCTCACAACTAAACACTGGTGAAGGGACTAGGTGGTAGAAAAACTGCACCATGAGTTTAAAGAGACTGCCTTGATTGCCATCTTGGGAGTTCAGCTAAGCCCAGGTTACTTATCCGTGTGGGGACTTCAACCTCTAAGCAAGAGGAGGAGATGCAATAGTGTCAGACATGAGAAGCCACTATTACATTGAAATGGAGACTCGGTGGCATAGCGATTACATGTTGGGCTGCAATCTGCAAGGATGGCAGTTTGAAACTACCAGCCTCTCCGAGGGAGAAAGATAGGGCTCTCTACTCTTGTAAACAGTTATGATCTCAGAGAATCTCAGAGGCAGTTGTGCCCTGTCCCATGTAGGGCCACTGTGAGTTGACATTGACTTGAGGGCAGTGAGTGGGGGTTCTGCAGAAACCTGAAGCCCGCAAACTGAGTTCTGTCTCCATCCTGTGCTTGATTGAGTCAGAATACCATCTGGAGTACTCTACACACATTTTCCTAACCACTGAACTACAAACAAAATCAGGCCAAATCCTAGGAAAGCAGGGGAAGTTGCATGCTTACAGAGACATATAGGGGCTATGTCATATAGCTATGGTGAAATGTGTGTGAGCACATGGAAAACATTCCCTAAAAGTGTCCTCAGAACTAGGACATGTAGGAAAAAGAGGTACCATGCTTTGTCCCTTCATTCTGGCCTGCTAGACTAACAAACCCCTTCCTGGCCATACTTATCAGAAGACTTAAAACTAAGAATCTTTCAGGGTGCTGTGCATGTGGGGGAACCTTTAGTGATTTGTCCTGTTAATCTGTTATTGTTTGGGAGCATACATCATTGATGGAGTGTCAATTTGGTTCCTACCCCTCTTTTTTGTGGACTCTTCATTACAACTTTGAGAATTTCTCCTAGTTCCATTTCTAGTGTGGCTGCTGCAGGATTTTCCAAAATAAAAGACTCAGTGGATCCTCAGGAGAGCCAGGCTGCAGAGTTGAAGGTGTTAGTAGAAGAAGGACCTAGTCCCTCAAGCCCACATATTTATACTGCACGTGCCCAAAGTAAAGGCTAAAGACCACCAACAGGCCGATGCCTGTGAATGCCTTACAGCCCAGCTCAAGCATCTCTTCACTTGTAAGAGCCTGCTCCCCTTAATGAGGAGCGATTAAGAAAGAGCTCTCCGCATATACACAGATGATTCTTATGTCCCATATAAGAAGAAAGCCGCCACTGGAGGAGAGACTTGAGAGATTTTGTACAAATAAGTATTTGTGGAATTAGAGAAGAGGGAGGGGAGTGAAAGTAGAGAGCTGGACCAGAGTCAAAGGCAAGAAATGCTCCCCTGTATAGGCCCTCTCTTAAGGAAATCTATAAGTTAGCTTGTGGACTTCCTTTTGCCCCGGGGACTAGAATGTCTTGTTACCAGATGCCATCTACTGGGCACAGAGTATGTTTGGACTGAAGTTCTGAGAGTCTTGGCTGTTGGAAACCTTTAAAAGACAGGCGTATGTGCACAGGTCAGAAAGATGACATGTTGTCAGTATGAGTTAAGCAGCTACACCCTCCTAGGAACTTCTCCAGGATAGCCTGTATGTTTAGCCAGAGTAAATCTTTCTCTTGGCAAAGACAAGAGCCTAATTCCAGTAACATATATACATGCTACTGCATTGTTTGAGAGGCTACATGACATATCAGAAAGCTAAAAACCAGGGAACTTTTGAGTACTTAAAAGTAATTTCCATGATTTGTATGACACTGTTCAAAAATAACTTTCCAGATATACTTTAATTTCTTATGCACATATATGAGTTAATATATACATATACACATTTATATGCATGTTTGTGGGGGACGAGAACATAATTTTGAAAAAGTTTTTGCTGGCATACCCTAATTTGATAGAAAAATATAATGAAAGATTATCAGAATCTTTAGGACCCTAAAAAGCTTTAAAAAAAAATCCTGCAATTTCTGATGGACATTGAGCCTCCACTCATGTACTCCCTCAATACAAGAACACTTTGCTCAACTAAACGGTCATTCCATCATACCCACCTTCCTGACACGACCGATGAAGACAAAATGAGTACATAAGCAAATGTGGTGAAGAAAGCTGATGGTGCCCGGCTATCAAAAGATATAGCGTCTGAGGTCTTAAAGGCTTGAAGGTAAACAAGCAGCCATCTAGCTCAGAAGCAACTAAGTCCACATGGAAGAAGCATACCAGCCTCTGTGATCACGAGGTGTTGAAGGGATCAGGTAGCAGAAACCAAAGAACAAAAACAGTCATTGTGTGCTCACCTTCCCCACATAAACACTAAAGACAAATGCATGCATAAGTAAATGTGGTGAAGAAGGTTGATGGTGCCCAGCTATCGAAAGATATAGCATCTGGGGTCTTAAAGACTTGAAGGTAAACAAATGGCCATCTAGCCCAGAAGCAACAAAGCCCACATGGAAGAAGCACACCAGCCTGTGTGATTATGAGAGATTGAAGGGACCAGGTATCAAGCACCAAAGAACAAAAAAATCATATCCTTGTGAATTAGGGGGAGTGCAGGATGAGGACCCAATACCCACCTGTAGACAACTGGACATCCCTTGCAGAGGGATAGTGGGGAAGAGATGAGTCAATCAGGGTGCAGTGTAGCATTGATGAAACACAAAACTTTCTTCTAATTCTTAAATGCTTACTCTCCCCCCACTATCATGATCCCAATTTTACCTTACAAACCTGGTTAGATCAGAGGGGTGATACTGAGAGGAGGGAAGTGGGGATAGAAAGGGGGAACTGATTACAAGGATCTACATATAACCTCCTCCCCGGGGGCAGGACAACAGAAAAGTGGATGAAAGGAGACGTTGGGCAGTGTAAGATATGATAAAATAATAACTTATAAATTATCAAGGGTTCATAAGGGAGCAGCAAGGGAAGGGGAAAAAAGAAAAACGAGGAGCTGATTCCAAGAGCCCAAGGGAAAGCAAATGTTTTGAGAATGATGAGGGCAACAGATGTATAATTGTGCTTTATACCATTGACATATGTACGCACTGTGTTAAGAGTTATATGAGCCCCCAATAAAATGAGCTTTAAAAAATAATTAATTCTGCAATTTCAATCTGTACGTCAAAAAGAGAAATGACACACAAGAATGGTACTCAGAAGGATGGGTTGTTGGCCCTTCTTAGGCCTACTAGAACTCTGTTCTCGTTGGTGATGGAGGAGGCATTGATATAGGGAAAAGCAGTGCTAGAACTATAACATCATTTAAGATTTAGTTTGTTTAAAATCCAAAATGTAACAGTCCCTTTCCTTTGAGTAAAATTTCCTTTACAGCTTAATCAGCAGAGATATTCCAACTTGGAAGACTCTTACAAGGATAAATCCAACTCAGATAAATAAGGGCACGCATGACGCTTCAGGGGATGATGATCTAACGGCCCCTGGAGAAATGTAGGTATGGATCATTTCCTAATGATCATTGTAGAATCTGCATTCTTAGAGTATCAAGTGCATCTATGACATTGTAAAAATCTGTGAATCTCCTTCAATCACTGTAAAAGCTGTTTCTTGTCTACTAATGTAGGGTCAGGACTGGCTTCTGAAACAGCTCAGAGGAGTAATCTGTCTGCTTTCCTTCTGCAAGCACTTGTAGGAATAAACCTCGAAGTTCTCCCATCTCTGTTTTTAGCTATGGTGACAGGCTCTCCCAGACCCCTTACAGCCCAACAGCGGGACCACACAGCAGGGAACTCAGCGCAGTCTCCATCTCTGTGGCTGCCCTGCCAGAGTGGAAATAGACCAGCACCAGGTGTGCTGTCTGTCGTTCTCCCATTACTTCCTTGGACAGATGTCATCTGGCTGACTGTTGGTGAGTTGCCTTGCTGTTTGCTACCTGTGGCTGGCTAGCCTGAATTGCTCTACAGAGGACTCAGCTGTCTGCTTCCTTGACTTGCACCCAATGGCCTTCAAGACTTGAAGGACTGCCAGTGTATTAGCTGTCTTATGGAAGGAGTTGCACTGAGCCATTTGTACTGCTCTATAATTAGCTATTTATTTCTTGTGTTTTCTATCTCTATAAATATATATAAAATTATAAGTGTCCTGGTTTTGTTTCTCTAGAGAACCCTATCTAATGTAACAGCCTAGCATTCTGCCTGGCACTTAGTATGTGTTCCAAAAAATGAGTTTCCATTCTCTGAATCATCCACCAGTTTTAGCAACCCTCAGAGACAGTATCTAATTAGTAGCAATCTTAATTCTTAAATCTTAATAGTAGCGATCGTAATTCTGATAGCATTGTATTCACCTAATGAAACAGAAACGTGTTACATTTGACTCTAGTATTGAATAGTCAGCTTGTCACTGACAATTAATAGAAATGAATCATTGACTAGGCTAGATTCAGGACACCATATTTATTTTTATCAGATTCTAGGCTAGATTCATGACACCAGATACATTCTTACCAGCGGCTCTTGCAGCCAGATGCGGATGAGTGTGGCAAGAGTGTAGTACATTACCAAGAGAAGGATGGGGTTGGCATAATGGTACCAGGCCAGCTCCGGGTTGACTATGATCTTCCAAGTACTGGAGCAATTTGTCTGAATGACCGATTTGATACCAAATAACCTGTTATAGAACAAAGAAAAGAGATAAAAATGCTACCATAATTTCTAGTATACTTCAAA
This sequence comes from Tenrec ecaudatus, assembly GCF_050624435.1. Taxonomy (NCBI): domain Eukaryota; kingdom Metazoa; phylum Chordata; class Mammalia; order Afrosoricida; family Tenrecidae; genus Tenrec; species Tenrec ecaudatus. The sequence continues at coordinate 106,335,122 of NC_134542.1, forward strand.
CATAAAAACTCACAGCCACCAAGATGACTCCAACTCATAGTGGCCTTACAGGACAGGGTAGAGCTGTCTCTGTAGGTTTCCAAGACTGTAACTCTTTAAGGGAATAGAAAGCCTTGTCTTTCTTGTGTGGAGCTGCTGCTGATTTTGAACTACTGACCTCAAGGCTAGCAGCGCAACACGGAGTCACTATGCCATCAGGGCTACTACTCCCAACATAGACTTCAAAACAAAACACATCTTTGTTTTACATATCCATAAGTTCTTCCTAGGTGTGTTAGTCTGGGTAGACTGGAGAAACAAATCCATAGAAACTCACATTTGTATCAGAGAGAGTTTTATTTAAAATAAAGGATAACTGTACATTAAGAAAGCATCTCAACCCAGTCCAGTCCAAGCCCATAAGCTCGATATTAGCCCATATGTCTGATACCAATCTATAAAGTTCTCTTCAGACTCATAGAACACATGCAATGACACTAAATGTAGGACAGTCACAGGCCAGTGGGTAGAAAGTCTTTGGATCCAGTGGTGTTGTAAGCATCTCAGTGCTGGTAGCGGTTTCCCCATAGCTTCTTCAGCTTCAGAGGTCTCATTTTATCAGGGTAGGTCCATCTGGCTTCTCCAGCACAGGACACTAGCATAGTTCCATGTATTTTGTCAGCTGGAACATCTCCCAGGAAGTAAGCCAAGAGAGATAGTGTCTCCTGCTTCCAAGAAGGAATATGGGAGTTCCCAGAATCCTCAGGAGAAGGCCATGCCCACACAGGCGCTTCGTTGGCTATGACCCAATTGACAGACTAGACTCCACCCCATTCACTCATAATCCTCTCAAATTGACACCAGATTATGTAACTACCACACTAGGTTAATTCATAAATTTCATATGTTTCAATTGTTCTTCAATTATTTTTAGCTATATCTTTAAAGTAAAAGTACATAACTATATATGTAAAATTATATATTATATATACACCCTCAAATAGAGATAGTGTGTGTGTGTGTTTGATGAGAATGCTAGCTAGACAATCTTTACATTGGTTCAAAATCTTGTTAATAGTAAATCTTTGCATATCATTTATAAATTTACATTTTAACGACCAATCGGGCCTAGTAAAGCCTGGCATTACTGAATGCCAAGTGTGAAGGTAGTTGTCTCAGAGCTTGCATTAAGGGCACACATTTGGAGGAGGCTATGGATGAGAGTAAAAAAAAAACAACCACAATTCATTTGCAGTGTCCACATAGATTATGACCCACTGAGTTTCTTCTGATTCTTAACCAACGAAGTAGATACTCTTACACTCAGGTAGAACACATTGGAAAGTGGGTTACCTCCACCCCTCTCTAGCCAGCCCAGAGAGAGTCAATCTCTAGTGGTCTGCCTGGGTGTTTCTTTGATGGACAGTAGTGGATGTTGCATAGTCACAATTTCCACAACTGGAACAATAAACATTATGATAAATGGAGAAAATATTGAAGTTGCCAAGTATGCCATTTTACTCAGATCTACAATCAACACTCACGGAAGCATCAGGTATGAAAGTAAAGGGCATATTTCATTCTACAAGACTGCTGCACAAGGCTGTTTTAAAGTGCTAATGGGTAAAAGTGTCAGTGTAAATACTAAGGTGAACCTGAACAAAATCATATTTTCATTCAGTTAGTATGCATGTGAAAAATGGGCAATGAAGAAGGCAGTCTAGAGTAGAAATGGTGCATTTGGAACATGGTGCTGCTGCAGACTATGGCAACAATCAATCTGACGGAACAAGCAAATCTGTCTTGAAGGAAGTACCACCAGAATGTCCCCTAGAAGAGAAGATCGTGGGACTTCATTTCACCTCTTTGGACTTCTTATCTACAGAGACAAGTTCTTAACTAGTTCTTGATCAGCTTAAAAGATCCTCAAGGACAGGGACTGCACCAGTGAGCTTAAGTCTAACAACAGGTTTAAGAATGGCACAGGACTAAGCAGTGTTTAATTTTTTTAGAATTGTTAGGGGAAATAACTTCGCCAACCATCACACAATTCGTATGTTCAGTTTCTTTTGTCTTGAGTTTTACAACATTCATTTGTAACATTACTTCAACAACTTTCCTGCATTAACCTTCAGTGAAGTCATATCACACATTTCCGATACAACTAGAGTATTTTATCATGATTTAATTGTACTCCATCATCTTTTGATGGGTAGCTTTTCTTATTTTCATACATTAAAGTTTAAATGATCCCTAATGGAACAGTGGGATAAACATGGATCTACCTTCAAGGTCTGCAGAGCCAACCTACCAGCTGATCTAGAGAAAGATGAGGCTATCTGCGCCAATAGAAATGCACAGTCTTGGAAATATAGGGTTACTATGAGCTAGAGGTAGTATGTGATCAAGAATTAATGGTATGGAAGAAAGAAGTTTAAAGTTCACTAAAGGCATTGATCAAAAGTACGGCATTCATAGAATACCAATCAAAATGCCCCAAAAGCTGATACACCGAATGCACACACTCAGCCATGCCAAGAAATATGGAAGACAGTTCCCTGTTCAACTGACTGGAAAACATCCATACTTGTACCCATTCCAAAGAAAGATGACAAAACAGAATATGGAAATCATAGAAAAAATATCATTATGCAAGTAAAAGTTTGCTGAAGATCAGCCAAAAACAGTTATAGCAGTACAATGACAGGAAGTTGCCAGACATTTAGGCAAGATTCAAAAAAGGACATGGAACAAGGGATATCATTGTTTATTTCAGATGATCTTGGCTGAAAGCAGAGACTACCAGAAAGATTTTTACTTGCATGTTTTTTTAATTTAATAAATCTTTTTATTGCGGCTCATCCAACTCTTATCACAATCCATACATACATCAATTGAGTAAAGCACCCTTATATATTCGTTGCCCTCATCATTCTCAAAATTTGCCTTCCACTTGGGTTTCTGGAATCAGCTCATTTTCCTTTTTTTTCTCTCCCCCCTCCCTCCCCACTCCCCCCTCCCCCTGAACCCTTAATAGTTTATAAATTATTATTTTATCTTATCTTACACTGCCCTCACCCACCTTCCCATTGCCCATCCCCCATAGAGGAGGTTACACATAGATACCCAAGATCGGTTCTCCCTTTCTACACCCCCTTCCCTCCCAGTGTTGCCACTCCCACCGCTGGTCCTGAGGGGTTCATCCGTCCTAGATTCCCTGTGTTTCCAGACCCCTAGTGCACCGCTGTACATCCTCTGGTATAACCAGGTCCGCAAGGTAGAATTGGGGTCATGATAATTGGGAGGGGAGGAAGCGTTCAAGAACTAGAGGAAAGTTTTGAGTTTCATTGTTGCTATACTGAACCCTGAGTAACTCATCTCCTCCCCACTCCCCCTCTGCAAGGGATGTCCAGCTATCTACAGATAGGCATTGGGTCTTCATCACGCACTCCCCTTCATTCACGGTGATGTGATTTTTTTCCCCTCTGCCTTTGTTGTCTGAAATCTGGTCCCCTCTGCCCTTCATGATCACACATGTTGGTGTGCTGCTTCCATGTGGGCTTTGTTGCTTCTGGGCTAGATGGCCGCTTGTTTAGTTTCAAGCCTTTAAGTCCCCGGACGCTATATCTCTCAATAGCCGGGCACCATCAGCCTTCTTTACCACACTTGCTTATGCACACATTCATCTTCAGCGTTTATGTGAGGAAGGTGATAACACAATGATGGTTTTTGGTCTTTGGTGTATGCTACCTGGTCCGGTCAACACCTTGTATTCGCTTAGGCTGTGTGCTTCTTCTCTATGGGCTTTGTTGTTTCTGAGCTAGATGGCTGCTTGTTTGCCTTCAAGCCTTTAAGACCCTAGACACTTTATTTGTGTTTTATTGACCATGCAATGGCATTCAACTTTGCTGACCATAAGAAACTATGGAAAGCCTTGAAAAGAATGGGAATTCCAGAAAAATCCACTGTGCTTGTAACTGTACGCATACAGAAGCTGTACATGGATCAAGAAGGTCAGATGGTTTAAACTCAAGAATGGTGTACATCATGGTTGTATCCTCTTACTTTAATTTCTTAATCTGTATGTTGAGCAAATAATCAGGAAAGCTGGTTATATGAGGAAGAATTTGGGATCAGAATTGAAGGAAGGCTTATTAATAACTTTTGATATGCTGATGACACAAACTTGTTTGCTGAAAGAAAGAAGGTCTTGAAGCTCTTGCTGACAGAGATCAAGAATTGCAGCCTTCAGTATAGATTTCAACTCAATGTAAAGAAAACCAAAATCCTCAAAACCCCAACAATTGGTAACATCATGATAAGCAGAGAAAAGGTTGAAGTTGTCAAACATTTCATCTTTCTTAGATCCAGAATCAATTCTCATGAAAGCAGCAGTCATGAGATCAGATCACTCCTGGTACTGGGTAAATTTGCTACACAAGACTTCTTTAAAGTGTTGAAAAGCAAGGATGTTATTTTAAGGACTAAGGTACATGTGACCCAAGCTAATGTGTTTTTCAATCACCTTACTTGCATGTGAATGTTTGAAATTGAATAAAGAAGATCAAAGAAGAATTGATGTGTCTGGATTATAGTGCTGGCGAAGAATATTGAAAGTAGTACAGTATGGACTGCCAAAGGAAAAATCAAATCTAAGGGTTCATGGGGGAGGGAGGGGGAAAACGAGGAGGGAGGGGTAAAATGAGGAGCTGATACCAAGGGCTCAAGTAGAAAGCAAATGTTTTGAGAATGATGATGGCAACATATGTACAAATGTGCTTGACACAATGGATGGGTGGATGGATGGATTGTGATAAGAGTTGTATGAGCCCCCAATAAAATGATTAAAAAAGAAAAGAAAAGAAAAAAATCCAAATATCTCTTAGAAGAAGTACAGCCAAATTCTTCTCGGAGGCAAGGGTGGTGAGACTTCCTCTCACATACCTTGGACATGCGATCAGGAGACCAGTCCCGGGAAAAGGAACAGCATGCTTGGTAGAGCAGAGGAGCAATGAAAAAGAAGGAAGACCTTTGTCCAGGTGGATTGACACAATAGCTATAACAATGAGCTCAAACCTGAGTACAATTGTGAGAGGGGCACAGGACTGGGCCGCGTTTCAATCTGTTTCTCACGTAGGGTCAGGATATATCAGAACCAACTGGATCTCACCTGACAACAGCACCGTGGGTCAGAATCAACTCAATGGAAGGGGGCAGGTGAGTGACTGTCAGTGGATTTTGCCACAGCCCAATTACCAGTGAAATTTGGAAGACCGCTACTGCCCAACCGACTGGAACTGATCCATATATTTACCCATTAGAATGAAAGGTGATGCAACTCATGCTCAAATTATAGAACAATATCATTAGTATCATGTGCAATTAAAAATTAAAACCATCTAACAATGGTTGCAGTAGTACATGGACAGGAAACAGCCAGAGGTTCAAGCCAGATACCGAAGAGGCTGTGGAGCAAGTATATCATTGCTGATCTTGGCTGAAAAACAAAGAATCAGATAATGTTGCTTACTTGTGTTTTACTGACAATGCCAACACATTTGACTGTGTGGAACATAAAAAAACAACCCTATGGGTCGCCTTGAGAAGAATAGGAATTACAGAAAACTTCATATTGCTTACACAGATCTTGTACAAGGATCCAGAGGCAGTTGTGAGAACAGAACAAGGGGATATTGTTGCATGGGCTAGAGTCAGGAAAGGCGTGGTTCAGGGTTGTATCCTCTCACCATGATTATTCAATCTGTTGGCTGAACAAGTAATCAGAAAAGCTGGATTGTATGAAGAATGTGGCATCAGGATTGGAGGAAGGCTTATTAACAACTTGTGAGATGCAGACGACACAATCTTGCTTGCTGAACATGAGGAGGTATTGAAGTCCTGCTGATGAAGGCCAAGTACTGCCATCTTCATTATAAATTACATCTCAATGTAAAGAAGACCAGAATCCTCAAAACTGAACCAATAGTTGACATCAGGATAAATGGAGGAAAAATCGAAGTGGTCAATGATTTCATCTTGCTTGGATGCAGAACCGATTTGCATGAAATCAGTAGCCACAGGTCATGCATTGTATTGGGTAAATCTGTTGTCCAAGACATCTTCAGAGTATTGAAAAGTAAGGATGATACTTTGAGGACTAAGTTGTCACTGACTCAAACCACAGCATTTCCAATTGTCTCATATACACATTAAAGTTGGACATTGAATAAATAAGACCGAAGAAAAATTGATGCCTTTGAATTGTGGTGCTGGTGAAGAACATTGAAAATACCATGGACTGCTAAAGGACAAATAAATCTGTTTTGGAAGCAGGCCTGTCAGTGCTCCTTCGAGGCCAGGATAGTGAAACTTACTCTTACAGGAGACGCCAATTCCTGGAGAAGGACATCATGCTGGGTACAGTAGAGGGGCAGGGGCAATGAAATGGACAAACACAGTGGCTGCAGCAATAGCTTCCAGCAGAGGGATAATTGTGAGAACAGTGTTTTGCTCTGTTTAGCTCTGTTGTGCACAGAGTCACAGTGGGTCACAATCAACTAGCTGGCGCCGAACCACAGCAGTAACACCAGAATAGCAATGAGATAGATTTGAACTGAGGTTGGATTCTTCCGCCACCATTTTTTAAGTTCAGATAACTTTGAAGAGTTTCCCCAAGCCGACACATATGGGCTCAATCACATCCCACATGCAGTTAACATTTTAACTTGTAGCATATTACAATAGCCTGCATTGTTCTAAATTTTATTCTCTCCCTTCAAGAAGTAAGCATTTTTTTCCCTTGTAAGAATTATATGTTTCAGTTCCACACCCTTCCTTGTAAGTGTTCACACATTTGAACAGCTGAAACTAGTCACGGGAGCAGATACACACCAGACATCAATAAACTCACGTTAAACACAAGAGAAAAATGCATCCAGGCAGAGAACTTGAACCTGAAAAACTAATGACCGGGTGCATGCAGAACATTCCATATTCAGTGGTGACAACCTATCTAGAAGTCTTTACCTTGGATTTCAATTTTGAGTGCTTGTGGAGTGGGCACCCAATACCCATGGCCCTACCCATAAAGACCCAATTCCTAGAATTCTACACATTCTCTCCAAAACCTCTCCCTTTCCCTTGTTTGGCAAGACCATGTCCTGTTAGCTTAGAGGTTACCATGTTTCCCTTGCAAGGTGCTTTTCTCTCTAATAAACCTTGCTTCCAGAGCTCAGCTTCCTGCCTTGTTATTCTTAACTGGGCAAGGTGAAAAAAATCCATCTCTGGAGCCCAATTTTAGCACTTCCTTGGTCTCCCTGGTGGGACTTAAAGTCACGATCCCTAGAATGCCTTTTCTTTGAATCTCAGTAATAAACACTTGGAGCCTACATGCTTTTGCGGTTTGAAAAATTGACTGCCCAGACCTACTACCTAGGACTCCACAATGCTGGGCAGCCCAGTCATTTGGGGAGGATGGAATTTAGTGGCAAGGAACTTCAAGTCTTCGGTACAACTTGATGGCTGTCTTATTACTAAAATAATTCCTTGTATTCTGGGTTATGCTGACCCAAACCATCTCTTATCCTGTACCACGGTTCCCTGTGCCAATGCAGCAACTCCCTGTCTGTGATCCAAATTCCCTATTTCAAACTTTGCTTTGTTGATCCTTGGTTAAACTTCAAAGACTTTTAAAAACAGTTTTATTGGCATCTACTTCACATATCATACAATTCAATAGTTCAATCACATTAAGAAGAGTTGTACAATCGTTACCACCATCGGTTTTAGAACACTGTCTTTGTTCTTGCTCTCATCACATTAGCTCCCCGGTTTCCCCCACTTCCTCTGCCACACTCCCAAGTGACCTTAATCCAGTTACTGTCTCGATGAATTTACCTATCATTGATTTCATATACAGAAATAAAAAGAGAAAACAAAACTAACAAGAATAACAAAATAAAACAGATTTTTTTAAATCTCAAAAAAGAAAGCAGAAAACATTAAAAACGAGAACAAATTTTAAATGGCTCCAAAGGGAGATCAAATGATAAGGGATTACATTTCAAGCTAACTGCATCTGCAACAATCCACCTTCCAGTACATTCTGCATGGGAGCAAGGCCACTCACACCCTTGGTCTATGGCTCGAGAGGATTCGCCAGAGGCTGAATAGACCTCTTTCACCTTCACTTAAAAACAAAACAAAACAGAAAGAACTTTAAAATAGGCCAAAAGAGAGATCAAATATATTACATTTTAACCTAACTACATCCGCTCTGATCTACTTCACAATGATCGGTAACCAGGCTATTCACATGCCTCAACTATTATTAGAGAGAATTCACCAGAGGCTTAATCTCTGTGTGGATCCTGTAAATGAATCTTGGATTTCCACTGTCATCATAGCCTTCTGCCAACCAGATGCTCACATTGTAAGCTGATGGGATTCCTCCTGTGGATGTGGATATTATTATTCACATCCTTGTATCACACAGGATTGCATTTCTTCCATACCGATATATTTGAGACCCCACTTAGGAGTAGAAAGCCTCAACTTTCCCCCAAGAAACTGGCTGGTGGCCTCACACTACTAACCCTTAGATCAGCAGGCCAATACAGCAGGCCAATACATAACCACTATCCATGAAGAATGTCATGAGTTTAGCCAGTGCTATAGATTGTAAAACACTGTTGAGAAAAGGAAATTATATGAGTATGGGACAGCTACAAACATGATACTTGAATTGTTTACCTTTGTGAGAAATAAATCCCAAACATGTCCACCTTCCGTAATTAAGGAAACAAAAGGTTATGGAGTTACTAGTAGCGGAAGATCTTATGAGTGGGATTCATCAAAGGAGCCTAGCAGAAGGGAATCTGCCCAGAGGTAGAAACTTTAAATTAAGGAAGTAACCTCTGGCCAGAAAGACTATTAATCTCATACTAATTACCCCTAAGGAACCCAGGGAAGGACTGGAAAACTAGGAAATATATGGGGCTCATGAACTCATTGTTGGACGTGTCAGTCCATTTTGTGGTCCGAGGCTTGGATGCCTGATTTTGCACAATCAACCAATACATCCTCTCTCTCTCTCTAAAGTGAGTACAGATTGGATTTCTTGAGGATCTTGATTACCCCTCAGTAACTTAATATGGGATAAGTTGGTTCTCCCCAGTTCTCTCTGGAGACCAATCCATGTATGGCCCAAGTTGGGGGTTTATATTAACCTGCCATTTACCAAGAGGAACTGATCTGGCACAGGGTTTCAACATTTCTCATGCAGATTAAACTCTTAGGGGACTGGACAATATTTACACAAACAATGGGAGTTGGTGAGAGGCCAGAGCTTTCAGTAATATTCACAATGGCAGAGCCATGCCTACCAGAGTAATACATATCATAACGTAGCAAGGAAGACATGAAAATGGTAAATATGTGGTAGTTCTGGACTACATTCTTTGGGCACCCTCCAGGTAAGAGATTCAAACCAAAGTCCAACATCCAAATTCTACGCCCTGGGGCTAGCAGCCAGCTGCTTCTTGTCACACATCCTAGGGAGTTTCAGCCTTATATCTAAGGGCGGCAGGTGAGTTTGAGAAAAAGGCCAGGTCCCTCAGTGGGGTTGCCACACTGAGTCCTTTTGGCGTGGCTTATGAAGGATGTGTGTGCCTCGAAAGAGCAGAGTCCAGAGGTCCAGTAGTCTGGGACACAGCACATACACAGGGTTACCAGCATGACACGAATGTCCAGTTAGGAACATAGTACCAGGTATAATCTCCCCTTGGGTTCTATGTAAGTATTGTTAAACCCTTTTTCCCCCAAACAGAGGTGGCTCCGCCCTGTTTTCCTACCAACCAAATAATTCTTGTCTTCTCCAAGACAGACATGCCTCCCTCCCACTATTTTGACTTATATTTTCTGTAAGATTTCCTATCATTCTGGTAAAAGTGTCTGTTGGATGGGGGTGACCTTAGCCCACTTGTGTATGGCAGCAACTGAAGGTTTTCCCTCTCTCCACATCTTGAAACAGTGACCCCCGGTGAGGTGGGTTTCTAAGAGGTACACTTAGAGAGGAGGAAGTAAGTTTCATATCTCTTGTTTCCTTTACCAGTTAGCTGTCTTGAACCCCATGTAAAAAGAGCACCACAGCGCAGGCAATCTTCCACCTGGACCATGGCCCGCCCCCTGTAGGGGAACCCTGTATTCTCTGCAAGATCTGACAGTTTATACACGTCTCCAAGTTTGTATTGGCAGGGTCAAGGAGAGAAGTTTAAGCCAGAGAATTTTCTGAACACTCAGCCCTGAGGAATACAACCTTCGACCAAAAAGGCGAATGATTTATCAACATGGGAGGAAGCCAAAGCACACCACAAGGTTCTCCTTTAGGATGTTTGCTAAACCAAGGACCTGACCTACCAACAAATAGAAGAAGAGGCTCATTTTTTCCCTACAGCACTGTTTGGCCCCAACACCAACTAGGTAACCAGGAGCAATGGGCTATTAAGAGTGCCGTGCCTAGAACCCAATCCTGCAGGGAGACTTGTTTTGTAAAAGGGAAGGTGGGTGGTGGTGAAATACTGTACGTCTGCATGTTTAGGCATCATACCAGAATCTGGATTATAGGAAGGGGCACAAAAGCGTGCTCACTAAACAACAAGCCTTTTCAGGGTTTTATCCAGAAACCCATAGTCTCAGGAGGGGATTAATAGATAGCCCCTCTTATCCAAACTTCAAGAAGGCCCATCTCATCAGTTCTGCCAGAGGTTCCTTCCCCAGGTACCCCAAGTTTAGGGGCAACTTTGCTGCCCGATTCCTCAGGAGTCAGATGACCTGAACACTCTCCATGTACTGGTAAAGGGTCCAGTCCTGGGAGCAGGGCCACTGGCAGACTCCACGACTGCCTTTTCTCCCAGTGAAAGGCCTTCACTTGTGAGACTGCATTCTGGGAACAAACTGTACCTCCCTTTACCTCCAAAACCAACTCCTGGATTCCAAACCCTTAGAGAATTGTCCTGTGGAGAAATAAACTATCTAAGAGTATGAGGGGATACCTTATAAAAACAACCCCGAATTCTATTGTCAAAGCTAGGTGTTTCTTTTTTAAAAAACAGAAACAACCTTATCACTTTTAAAGTATTCTCCATTACACTTAATTCATTTGTCAAATCTACAATTCCATTCTTGGAAACATTTTTCAAATTCATCTGTTTGGATGGCTGACAGCACCCTCCTTGTTTTTTTTTCTTTACCACTTCTACATTGTCAAATGTTTTTCCGTTTAAGTCCCTTTCCATTTGTGGGGGCAGGGGGGAGGTGCATGCAAAAACTGGCACACTGAGATGGCTGCATGAGCAGGTGCTTTGTTGTGGTGGCAAAACCAGTACCCCGTCTCCCATAAATCAGGCCTTTTTGGTCACACAAGGTTATGGCAGACTTTCAGAACCTCTAAATAGAAAGCTTGATTAACAGTCTGACCTGGTGAAATGAACTCCAAATGCACTATGAACCAACATATTTGTCTGTTTGTGAAACTGACAGATATCCAGAACAAAGATTTTATCGATCGACATTTCACCATTTTTGAAACGACAAAACCACTCAGACACTTGAGTTCTTCCCACAGCGGTGTCTTTGTAAGCTGTGTTCAACATCACAGCAGTTTCTGCAGCATTTTTTTCCAAGCAGGAAACAAAATTTCACAGCTGCACGTTGCTCTCTTCAGTTGGCCATCATAAAAAAAGAGGTTCAAGTGAAACTTTTTTTAATGAAAAAATTCACTGTGACCAGATAGAACCTTCCCAGGTGACGCCACTAGTTACACTAACTCAGAACAAGTTCCTTGATGCTTGCCCATTGGGAAAAATGAATACTATGAAAGTCCTGCCCAGTGGAGTTTTTTCCGTCGTGTGTGTGTGTGTCCACTCATACATGTTTCCTTGTCCCTTTTGATCTCATACCTCAGTCACTATAAGGACATACCAAAAAACATTTCAGAGGACCCAGAAAAACAGGGATGATTTGAACCTGGATTTCAACATCAACTGAAATGACTCGAAATTATTCTTATCCATTGCTTTTTGTCATATGAGAAGGATACAATCAAAGTCGAAGTAAAAGGTGTGTGTGGTGGTTAGATAATCTGTTGGCAATTTAAAACTGAAGACTGAGGGGGTGGAGTTTAACCTGTCAATCAGGTCGCAGATTGATGACCTCATTTGGAGGCTCTAAGGAGATAAATAGCTCATAGGAGGTGGGACACACCCTCACTCCCTGCTAGACATTACTGATGACGAGCCTGATTTAACTATGCTGATGCAGCCAGAGCCTGTGCTAGAGGAGCCACACGGGGAGCCCTGCCAGAGCTGCGATGCTTACATCACCACTAGATCCACAAGGCTTTCCACCCACTGGCCCGTGATCTTCCTGCATTTGGCATCATTGCACATGTTGCATGAGTGTGAAGAGGAATTAATAGATTGGTACCAGACATATTGGCTAATATCAGATTTATGGACTTGATCTGGACTGGGCTGGGATGTTTCCTCAATATACAATTTCTCTTTTAAATAAAACTCTTTCTTATACACATATAAGTGTCTAAGAATTTGTTTCTTTAGTCTACCTGAACTAACACAGTACGCTAATGAGTTAATTAGACCCCTCCCTGATCATACTGCATACAACCCCAGAGGAGAGGCTGTACGTGAACAGGAGCCTAAGTGGATTTATAGTTTGAGCATGGACAAGGAATAGTGGGGAAAACGCTTGATAGCTCACATACTTGAGGGATTTTGCAGATCATTACTAAACCTATAGAATATGAAAGGGTGAGTGAAGTGAACCAAGGAAAGGAAGGAAAAAGTAGCTCTTTTCTCAAATGCTCAATTGAGGCTTTTAGGAAATATATTGATATAGATTCTGAGACTGAAACTAGACTGGTCTGATAGGAATGCATTTCATTATGTATAATCTGCCACCCAGAAAGGAAATTAAGACAATTAGAATTGGGCCCTCCCTCACTTTCGTGCCTGGTGGACTAGGCATTTGAAGTTTTCAATAACTGGAAGGGAGTAGAGAATGGGGAAGAATATAAAAAACACAAAAGCAAGTCGTATTGTTGGCCCTTATGATGTAAGGACAACCTCATAGCAAACTTCAGTCCCCTGACTAGAGATGAGGGCCCTCCAGTGACTTAAGCTCCTAGCAGGCCAGGTAACCTCCAACCTAATTAGCGTGCATACTGCCCAAAGCGAGGTCATTAGCACTGGCAATGCATAGACCATCCCAAATTGGCTGTGCTATCAGCCCCCACTGTGGACTACCCATTATCTCCTTGGCTCCCATACTGGCAATGGCAAGAGTATCAGAAAGGTTAGACTCATAGAGCCAGAAATCTGCCTTATTATTGTAGGTGGAACCTATCCAACATTTATATCCACAGTGGATGGTGAAGTAGACAAGTTTTTGCTTGACACAGGGGCAACCTCCTCTGCCTACCATTTCTTTTAGTTCCTCATTTCTACCAGGAATATAAAGTTAAGGAAATTGAGGGCAAATTATAAACTAATGCTCTTACATTACCATCTCAGTTTAGAATTCAAGACCTACCTTACAACCCATTGTTTATATGCTTGAGTGCCTTACTGTTATTAGGAAAAAATTTACTTATCAAACTTAATGCTAGTGTTTTTCTAGACTTCAGGATGTCTTAGCCCACATATGAGACCATTTTACTTATGTATTTTGATGTTTCAGCCAAATGAAGGATTAGATTAGAAAGAGTAAGCACTAACACCTTGTTAGTACAGGTCCCTCCGGAAATATGGGATGTCTTGGTACCAGGAAGAGATAGAGAAGTAGAGCTTGTTAAGATTTTCCTAGGCTGTCTATCTGCAGGTGTTCATGCAGCTCCCAACCCCATAGCTCTCCCGCCGTGCTGCCCCCAGCCTCAGAGCTCCTCCATGGGTCCGCCCCAGCCCACGGATATTCTGCTGGCATGGCTAGGATGCATGGTACCCCTGATGGGCTACCCACTGGATCTGTGGGTCACCTGTGGGTAATTACCAGTGCCGTGGCTCCCCTACAGAGCAACCACAGCCTCAGGGCTCCTATGCTGGGCTGCTCCTGGGCCCACAGCTCACTAGGAGGTCCACCCCAGCCCTGTGGTAACTCAGTTGGTCAGATCCAGCTCTAAGTGGCCCCCAAGGTGGCATGCCCCAACTTAGTCACCCCGGTGACCAGCCCTGGCATTGAGGCCACCTCTGCTGGCCCAGTCCCAATCCTGACCCACAGTCTCACACTCACATAGATCCTCCCTGGTCCCAAGGTCCCCACACTGATTAGCCTTGGCCCATGGTTCCCCTGCCTACTCAATCCAACCCCTGGCCACACAGTCAACCATCCCCAGCTCCATGTCTCCCCCAGTGCCTAGGTCAGACCCACGTTTTCTCGACCACGTGACCCAAACCCATGGCTCCCATACTGGCCTATACTGGATTAACAGCTATACCACTAGCCCAGCATGACATGGCTCAGTGACCTGGATACTGCTACCAATCTCAGTCCATTCTGAGGCCTTCCACTGCCACCAGCCACCAAGCCGCAATGACACCTCACCCAGTAGATCTGCATAGCACTGCCCTTGCTGCCCTGCATTGCCCAAGAGGACTATCCAACTTGCCCTCCAAAAAAAAGAGATCCTGGCTGGCTAGGGAGAGAGTGAAACCCCACTGAGATAAAGCAGTAGCCTGATAACGGAGCACAGCTGGTGACAGTCTTCAGAATCATTCTTACAGACTCAAAGAGAGAAAAGTCAGGACTCTTTGACTCCTGGGGAAATGGCACCAAGCTCCTCTAAAAGGAAGTTCTGAACCTACCAACATGCAGAGAAGAAGCAGAGTTGATGTGTCACAAAAATAAATCTTTAGCATGCTGCTGGGAGTCATACAGGATATGAGAGAAGCAATTCAGAAAAAGGATGAAACAATCGGGTAGGTAAAATCCACACATCAAAGGGAAAAACAAGAGTTAAGGGATGAGGTAACAAAAACAAAGAACAAGATAAAAACCTCACCAACAAGCTAGAAGTGGAGAGCCAGACCAATGATCTCAAGGTCAATCAGGCAGACTCCAACAAAGAGGAAACTAAGTCAAACAAGATAATTAAAAAGCTGGAGAAAACTTGAGAACAATGATCAATGCTATGAAGAGGAACAATGTTCCAGTACGGACAAGACACAATGAAGAAGTCAACAGTAAAAGTAGCGAGGGAATTCCTGGGAGAAAGCTTCCCAGTTTACTGAATGAGAATCAGACAATCATTCCGGAAGTGGAGCTGACACCAATTAGACTAAACACCAGGAAGAATTCACCTAGGCATAAATAGTAAAATTATTCAACTTTGATGAAAAGGAGAAGATCATAAGAAAAATAAGTTGGTACTGGCCCAAATTAGAGACAAAATTAGTCAGTTTTTAGAAATCAATGAAAACGAGTAAACAATGTACCAAAACCTATGGGACACAGCAAAAGCAGTTATCAGAGGGTGTTTGATAGCGATATATGCACATATGAAAAACGAAGAGAAACTTATATTCGATACGCTATCACAATACCTCCTGCAATTAGAGCAGAGTCAACAGAATAATCCCCAAAAAGAAATAATAAAGATCAAGGTGGAGATATAACTGATTTATGGACTGTAATATGTAAGAGTCCCCAATAAAATGATTTATTATTTGAAAAAAAGATCATCCTAAACCTAGTAATCTCTTTCCCTAAAGGGAATTTGCCCTGTTTTAAGCCATTTTCTCCAACATGGACTCATTACACCCTGTCAGTCTCCTTGCAATCTCCCCATATACACTCTGTACAGAAACCTCATTGAAGGTACTGCTTTGTGCAAGACCTCAGAGCAGTGAATGAAGCTGTGGTGCCTATCCGTCACCTTGCGCTTAACTCTTATACCCCTTTGACACAAATTCCCATTTTTTGTTCTAAAAGGTGCCCCCTTTTAAAAAATCCCATTCTACCTTGAGAGTCAGGATCTTGAAGTCTTTGAGTGGATGGATACTCAGGTTCAATCGCAAACACAGTATGCCTTGACTGTGCACCCAAGGAAGTTCCAGAACCACCCCTACCTTTTGGGAACTGTACTAGCTAGACATTTACAAGAACAAGAATGAGAGGAGGAAGTTCTGTTTTAATAAGATGAGCCCTTACTGATTGCCAGCACCTCCAAGGGAGCATCAGGCTTGAATTCAATCAAAACTTTATAGTTTGTAGCTACCAACGAGTATAAAATTTTCTCAAAGGAGGCCGAGAATTCTATACCAGCAGTTTAGTACTGAGGTTTTATCTAGAATGCAGAATCCTGTATGTGGTGCCAGTTGAGAGGGTTTCTGGTACTGGCTAGGTACTAACTGGATTTTTAGCAAAGTTTCATTATGAGACTCTCACAGGATAAAAAACTCCCCACCCCTACCTCCACATCAAGTGCTCATGAGTGTTCCAACGAGTGGAAGACAAGTTGAACTCAACATCAACCACAGGCCCCCCAAATCCTTCTAAGTCTTTTTGCTTATACACATGAAAGGGAAGGGGCTGTTCTGGGAGACTTAAGTCGGCATCTAGGGCCAACTACAAGACCTGTGGCATATTTTTCAAAGAGGTTGGATACAATAGCTTAAGCCTGGTCTATTGTTTATGAGCAGTAGCAGTGACTGCATTATTAATGAAAGAGAAATCTAAGTTCACATCAGGATAGCCCAGGGAAGTATTCACCAGATTTTAACATGGCTTGAGACTCAGGGGACTAGTTGGTTGTCCAGTGGTAGAATTATTCAAATTTAAGCTGTCCTTTTAGATGGCCCACAAATCACAGTCAAATTTTGCCATATTCTAAATGCAGCCATTTTGTTCCCAGCCAGTTCCCAGCAACGTCCCAACCATCTCAGCCAAAATTGTGTGGAAGTCACTAGAAAGTCTTTTCCAGCTGAAGAGATTTGAGAGCTATCACACTAGGCAACCCTGAGTAGATTTTTACTTAAGCAGTACCCAAAAAGCAGGTGAGACCATTGTAAGCCAAACTGAGGTAATAGAAGCCCAAGCTCTATTTCTGGCACCCAACTGGCCTCATTAGAATACTCAAATTAGGAAAAGGTAAAGTTATGAACATCTTCACAGATTCAAAATATGATTTTCTCATACTTCATTAGCATGTATATATTTGGAAAGAGCAGGATCCACTGACTGCCAAAAAAATTAAGAATGCAAAACTATTACAGTTTTCAGAAGCAGTACAAACCCTGAAAGAAAAAGCTGTGCTACATTATAGAGGATATCAAAAAGACAGCAGCCTCATAAGTCCGGGAAATTCAAAGACTGATTGAGACCTAGGCAGGAAGTGCAGGAGAGAAACACTTTCCCCAGTTGCCTGGCTTTCTTTCCTTCAAATGTAAAGGAAACGAGGCTCTGGTATTGTGCGCAAGACTTGACTCAAGCAGGGAGGCAGATGTACACTAAGTCCAAGGATGGCTGGCTAAAGAACACACAAGGAACTCTGTAGCTGCCTGACCCTACAGCTTGGTAAGTACTTAAGGCCCTACACCAAGCCTTCCATTATGGGAGAGATACCTTAGAATGTTGATGCATAAAACCATGCAAGGAAGACACCTAACCAAAATAGTAAAGGATGTAGTCAGAGGACATGAGCTTTGCCAGTGTACTAATCCAAATTATCACCCCGGTCTCTCTCCTTCAATGAGCCCAGTTCCGCATCATGGGTACTACCCGAGAGAAGACTGGCAAATAGAATTTACTGTGCTGTCCTGATCCAAAGATATACATACCTCCTAGCATTTGTAGACATCTTTACTGGTACTTCTAGAATGCATACAGGTAAAGAACAAAATTGGAAGACTGACATTGCTTGACATTTAGAGTTATTATAACTCTAAATAATCAAGACAATTGTTTCTGTGTGATATAGCCTTTTAGGCCGGGGCTGCTTACCCAAAGGGGGTGTTTCAAATCAATCAGCTGCTATGTAAGAGAGAGATGCTACAATATTCTTCCATAAAGATTTACAGCTCTGGAAACCCTAGGCAGCTGTCGTACTCTGTCCTATAGGGTTGCTTTGAGTAGCCATACATTCAATGGCAGAGGCTTTTAAAGAATCAGTCCTCTATTTCATTTTGTTGATTTATTAATCTACTGCAAAACATTTTCACTGCTTCTACATTGTGGCATGTCAACTGGACACTCCTGGCTACAGGTGTAGTTAAACAATCAAGGTGAAACTTGACTCCATCTCCTTGATGGGACAATGCCTTTGGTGTAAGAGCAAGGCGGATAGAGACAATCTCTCTCTCTGCCACTTTATCATTTCCCTCCTTCCCGGGACTTCGTTAAGACTCTGTGTCTTCTTCCATGGGTGGCCCCTTGAGAACTACCTGAACTAGGGAGCCCTGAGATGCTTCTATCGACCTTGAGTCCAAGAGATTCTGCACCAACTGGCCAGTAATCTCCCTGCATCCTGCTTCACCTTTTGGCATCATCAGCCTGCAGTTGACAGCTCAGCTAGCATCGGACGTGAGTTGGACTGGATGGGGTGACGTCTTGATGTACAGTTGCTTCTTATATAAAGTTCTGTACACACATGAGTGCCATTGGTTTTGTTTCTCAAAACAACCCGGCTTAACATACATTTTTTGGGGTGGTAATTATGAGTAAGTCTGATATAAACATTCACATGGAGGTTTTCATAAAGACTTATATTTTTAAGTAATTTGGAAAAATGTTTAGAGGTATGATTACTGGCTCATATGATGAGATAATATTTATTTTTGTAAGAAACAGACTGTCTTTCATAATAGTTATATCATTTTGCAGTCCAGTCACCAATGACTATGCATCCCTAATGCTCTATATTCTCTCCAGATATGGTCTTTGGTTTTGGATTTAAGCCATTCTAAAAGCTTAATAGGGATATCTTGTTGGTTTAATTTGATTTTTCTAATGACAAATGTTGTGCACATTTTATATTATAATTTTTATCTGCTTATCTTCCTTAGTGCAGTTTCTCTTCCTATCTTTTCACACTTGGTTTATTAGATTGCTTGTTTTCTTAATATTTTTCCTTTTTTCTTTTGGGGTACACTTTTTATTGTGATTGCAGTGAATGCTTACAGAGCAGATGGTCAGTTTTATATCCAACAGTTCATGCACATCTTGTTTCAGCACATCCCTTGCAATCCCCACAAGGTGCTACACTATCCCACGTTCTCTCTGTTTCTTGTTACCATTCCTCCTTCTTTTCTCATCCTTCGAACTTTGTCCTTTGTTAACATGCTGTATGTTTGATCTTAAATATTTGATCATTCTACCACTGAAGTGAGTTCAGTCCAGAACTAAAGAGACTAAGGACCATAATCTTGGGTCCCATCTGTCTTTATTTGACAAGTAAGACTGGTCTTTATTGTGTGATTTTTGGATTTTAAGAAGAGTTCTGTGCATATTTGGGGTATGTGTTAGTCTGGGTAGACTAGAGAAAGAAATCCATAGAAACTCATATGTATATAAGACAGAGTTTTATATAAAGACTAATTATACATTAAGAAAGTATCTCAACCCAGTCCAGTCCAAGACCATAAGTCCAATATTAGCCCATATGTCCGATACCAATCTATAAAGTCCTCTTCAGACTCATGAAACACATGCAATGATGCTGAATGCAGGATGATCACAGGCCAGTGGGTAGGAAGTCTTTGGATCCAGTGGCATTGTAAGCATCTCAGCACTGGCAGGGGTCTCCAAGTGGCTTCTCTAGCTCCAGGGTTTTGTCTGCATCAAGGTAGGTCCATGTGGCTTCCCTCAGGGATGCCTTACAGGGAGTCAGCCTTGTCAGTACAGCATCTCCAAGGAAGTGAGCCGAGAGAAAGACTGTTACCTGCCTCTGAAGGGGAAAATCCAGACTTCCCAGAATCCTTAGGCGAAGGCCATGCACACACAGAAGGTTCTTTGGCTATGACCTGATTGACAAAGTAGACTGCACCCCTTCAGTCTTAGGTCCCAAATTGACACCAGATTATGTAACTAACAGAGGGTACAAGTTCTTCAACAAACGTGTGTTTTATAAATACATTCCTTAAGTCTGTTGATTATCTTTCATTATCTTCAGTGTCATTTGTAGAGAAGTTCTTAGTTTTAATAAAGCTCAGCTTTCTTTCAGCTGTCATATTTTCATTGCTGTATCCAAACTCATCACTTAACTCAAGGCCACATATTTTTGACTGTTTCTAGAAGGTTTATAGCTTTGCATTTTACAGCTAGTTATTATTCACTTTGCGTTAATTTTTGCATAACGTATGCAATCTGTTTCTAGGCTCACTTTATTTTAATACAAATGCTGAATTATTCCAATATCATTTGTTGAAAATAGTATCCTTTCTCCATTGAACTGGCTTTGATTGGTAGGAAGATTAGTGCTGGAGGGGGTTGTTTCCATCCACTGAATGCCTACGCTAAACCAAAGTTAGCTGGCCACGCCACAACAGAGGGGTTGGATGGAAATCAGGTACACATTAGACATCTATGGGGATGCTCAGACCAAGGTCACCAAGGTGCAGGATAAAGTCAAGCTGGGTACACGCACTAGGCACCAGCAGCATTACGTCACACAGGCGCCTAAATTCAGCCACTAAGATCAGCCCAAACCCTCAACCACGGCCCTGCTCTCCCCCACAAGTGGGGAGAGGAGGGGCTCAATAGCACAGACCATGGACAGGCCACTCTCTCTCAGGGACTCTCTCCCAGGTTGGGTGGAGGGCAGGGTCTCTCCCCGGTGTCCAGCGCACTCTCGTGTCCTCTCAGCGCTCGTATTCTCTTCCCGTTTCGGTTCGGGCACTCCTCTTTCGGTTCTGTGTGTCGCTTACTGTGGACTCCACTTTCTGGCCATTTTCCCATTCCCCTGGCGCGGCCGTTTTCAGGGGTGAACTTTCCCACGGCCCCGCCACACTGTGCAGAAAGAGCCTGTACTTTCTGCGCCTGTCCCTCCCGAACCTTCCCTTTCCCCCACAAAAGTTACTTGAATTTACAAAAGTGCTAATGCCGTGCGAATTCTTTCAGTGTTGAGAAGCAAGAACGGAGGAAACCCATTCCAGAAATCTAACAGTTTCACGTCTTATTTATTTACAATTAAGATTATGTAAAGCATTTATCGAAGGTCAAACTTTCAACATGGAGTTTAAAAACAAAACGAAGGCCCTCACAATTTAACTGAGAAGCGTGCCAAGTTGAGAAGTAATCGACATTTCCAGGGATTTCTCCCATTTAAACCAACGATGAATGCCAATAGAACAGCAGTTGGAAAGTTATGGGGCACTGTTCTCAGCACATTTGACGCAAAAGATCTCAGTAAGGTTTTGAAAAGCAAAGATGTCCCTTTGCTGACTACGGCGGGCACGGTTGTTACAATTGCTTCACATACAAGTAAGAGCTGGACAATGCAATGGACAGGAAATGTGTCAAAACTGTGGTGTTGGTGAACACTGATTGTGGACTGTCGGCAAATCAACCATTCAAGCCTAGGAAAACACACGAGCATTCTCGCTCGCTTGCTGTGTGCATCAGCAGGAGAACTTACTGTCTAGCAAAGGACATCGTGGATGGGGAAGGAGAGTCATTGGGAACTCAAACCAGGGACATGCTTAGTGAGACGACTGCCAGCACAGCTGAGCAAGTACAGAGCCTCAGACCCAGTGGCCGTGAGGATGGAGCGCACAGAGCAATGTCCCACTGCATACACATTGACGACAACACGACAGCAATTAAGAACAGACTGCATTCCTAAGTGTGAGTGGGGCTCAGGATGAGCATTTTCTAAACCAGCCCTTCATGTGATAGCTATGTATGGGGAAGGGGAAAAATTGAGTGTCTGGATGCCTGTCTTTTTCTTTCTTGTGTGTGTGTCTCCTACGCACATTACCCAGAAGAACACATGTCATTGGTCATTAGGAGTCCAGCTTCATACTGAAGAGTGAGAGGCTTTAGGAAATCCTTCAGAGTTGACTTGTGGGACCTGCTAGTAGACTTGCCTTTGAGGGAACAATTCAGCCCAGGATGGACAAATGCGGCTCTGCAGGCAGGGTGTGTCAACACTAAGTGTATGTTAGCATGAGGGTAAACCCCAGCACACAGGAAAGTATCCAGGGCTTAGAACACTCAGCTTCCAGTAAAATACACACAGTCTGACACTAAGGCATTCACTTATTGTCTAGGTTCTTGCCCTTCTCCAACTGGAGTCGCCTGTTTGGCCTTTTAAAGTATCTCCCTCAAACATTAGCATCTCTTAAAGTGGAACTGAAGATGGCAAACATTTATAAACCTTCCCAGGGGATTTTTACTTACCTTCAGCATTGAAGACAACACATTTATGACTTTTTACCACATAACTGAGAGACTCTACAGTACAAGTATATAAAAACTAAGCAATCCACTGTACTGCCTCGAGCTCTTTCTACCCTTAGGCCAGCTACCTTGAGCTTCTCTGCCCTTGGGAGACGTGTTTTTCTTTCCTGGGCAGCATGGCAGATAGACACTGCATCCCCAGGGTGAAGACTCAGGATGCTGCTTACAAAAGAAATGCACTTGCTGATCCTTCGGATTGGAAAATGATTGAACTCTTTCCCCAAAGCACATTTTTGACCCTGGGAAAATACGCTTTTCCTGCTTTTGAAAATGAGCTCATTACATTTCTCTAAAGCATTTTGGTGGAGGGATTCCAAGAACAGTTTTTGGAGTCAGATTTGAGCTCAACCTCAGTCTCACTTAGGTTAAGGGATTTTGGTGAATTACTTATTATCTACCTTTAACGTTCTACCATTAAAATGGGGGTAATAACATAAGCTACTTTGTAATATTGGGAAAATTAAATGCAATAATTAGCACCTAAAAAAACCCCTAAGTGGTCCGTGTCATCAGAACTTCAGGTTCTAGCCTTCCTCGAATAAATATTTGTGTCGAGAGGCACTGAATGGGGTTTTCAAATTAGGGGATTTTATTGAGAGTCTTCCCCAAGAGAGAAAGAGGCCACCCACAGGCTCTCTGATGCTTCTCTGCACCACCACCCCTACCTGTGCCCTGAAACTGGCTTTTCAAGTAGAAGAGACTGTTGAGACATTCTGCTGGGGGTAGCAAGGATGTCTGGCAACTGTAGGGATCCAAGATGGAGGGCTCTCCTTCGTGGCTACTTCCTGCTGTTAATATGGGGCGTAGTGTGACATCATTTTGCTTATGTGAATAGAAATCTCTTAGTCTATTCTATGCTAACAGAGAGCAAGTTCTTTCAAATAGAGATGCTGGACTTGAGGCTGTGAGTCATTCATTGGCCTGCTCAGCACTCTAGGTCCTTCAGAATATTCCACCAATAGGCACACACCCAAAGGTTGCCACGGGGCAAACTCTTAATTATAATGAGACAAAAGGAAAGAGAGGTGAGGATGGATTGGTACCACCAACACCACACCTGTCTAAAGTCAATATTAAAGGTACAAATTGTGCGATGCGTCCCTCTTCTACTCTGCTCTTAAAAAAACTTACTTTAAGTTCTATTCTAAACACAGGAAGGGCTTAGTTGGTATAATGGGCGAAAATGAAAGAAAACCCCTTTTTCCTACATATGCCAGTTCCGAGAGCAGTTTTAGCTCAGCCTTCCTAAGCCATGTGAGTGTGCCCGCATGTGTTGGGTTGCATCTCAATCTTTCTGTAGGAGCACTATTTGTCTCTGTGTTTCTAGGCTCTGTCCTGGCTACTTGTGCTGTTTAGTGGTTAGAAAAGTGTGTGTAGCTGGAGTCCCGGGATGGCTTTGGGTTGAGTGGAGGCGCAGGACCAGAGCAGGGCTCCGGGTGCAGGCTGCTGCTTCCTGCATCACAAATGCCTTTCAGCCTCCGACACCGACACATTCAAGCCTTTGGGTCCGAGGCTGCAGAAAGCACGCGGAGACTTCACCTGGGCCTCAGCTGGGATGAGGTGGCAGCCTTGCCAGGCTCTCTATGCTCTCAGTGCTGGGGTTCCACTGGGTCCCATCTTGTCTGTCTGTACCAGGAAAGTTCATAGTGTCGACCAGGGCTCCTGTTCATCTCCTTGGTCCAACCTGTTCTTTTCCTCTATTACGTGGGTGGCAGCAGCGAAAGATACTACTGAGTGGGATGCAGCTAGAATGACTACTCTCCTATGTGGAGTTGAACTTCCTGTTGTGCACCGCTCGATGGCAGCCACTTAGATAAGTCTGGTGTCGGTAGTACTGTTGGAGTGTGCACCTATGTGGCCTAATGTCTCATTCTGTGTATGTCTTCTTCCGCCTTCTCTGTGTAATCGATCTACGTCTCACAAAGAGGAGTGATCACTATACAGACTAGCTTGCTGGGCAGTCACAGTAAAGCTCAAAGCTGCTGTCTTTTCGGGCACTTTGGCTACAGAGCTTAAGCACTGCCGCTGGGCTCCCAGCCTGCCTGGTGACTGGGACACTTCTAAAAGACTATTCTAATTTAACTATGACATAACTAGGGATTAAAGTTCTTAAAAATCACCAACCCCAACCTGTGTGTCGGATCAAGAGGCTTCTTATTTCTTCTCATTTTGCAACATGTCATGCTGCAGTTTCAGATTGTGGTATGACTTCTTGGCACTGCTCACGTAAATTTTAAGGGAAGTTTCGGTGCAGTACTATGAAACATCCACTTCCCTCGAAAGGCAACTGAAGATATTGATTTGGCAATTGATGTCACACAAGCAATCATTTACCTAGACTGTAAATGAGATGACAACAAGACCCTACTGGAGCAGTGGTTCTCAACCTTCCTCATGCCGCGACCCTCTCATACAGTTCTTATGTGGTGCTGACCCCCAACATAAAATTATTATTGTTGCTACTTCATCACTGTGATTTTGCTACTGTTATGAGTCAGGTGACCCCTGTGAAAGGGTCATTTGACCCCCAAAGGGGCTGCAACCCACAGGTTGAGAAGCCCTGTACTAGAGGTAGTCAGGTTACTGAAGGAGTCCATAATCTAACTTAATTATGTGAAAAAGTTTAAAGTGGGAGGCAGATCAAAGGGCAGTTAAAATGGGCATTTCTTGTGGCACCTTTAACACTGCATTAGATTGCCAGCGCTTGTTATGAATTTTGACAGTTCAACCGAAGCATTCTAATTCATGCAGCTAGCCCTCTAAAAGGTAAAAGGTAATTAGAGAGGCAATCAACATAATTGCAGATGAAAAGATATACCAAGTAGCACAGGTGGGGGCAATTGAATTGCACCTGCTGGTGAGTCACCTGTCAGAAAGGAGCCTGATCCATGGTTGATTCAGGAGGGTGTGTAATTTCTAGGTTCAGTCCTGTAGCCGGTTTGGCCAACAAATCAGGAATTTGGTCTTCTTTAGATGAGAAAGATGTACCTAAGATTTTTTTTTAATGCCAGGTAATTTTGCAGCATTTAGACAATTTTTGTACTTGTTCCCTAAGGCAAACAGTTACCCTGAAGGTTAGGGCTGAAGATGCTAAGGATTATACTAATAGGTGACAAATGTATGACAGAACCAAACAGGCTGTCAAAGGTAACCTTGAAAGGAACTGAAATAGAAGCATCTAATGTCTTTAGAGGATTTTAAAATATCCATCTTTCTCCTGGAAGTAGGCATTTTAGTTTTTAAAATGAAAAGTATTAAAGCTGTCCTAATCTATAAGGAGCTGGCTCAGTGACAAATTTAGGCACAGTTCTATCACACCTCATTCCTGTGGGCAGGCCCCTGTCTGTTTTCTTCAAAACTTATTAGAGATCTACAGGCGTGCTGAACTTATCCCCAATCATTGTCATTTCTTCCTGATGTCTGTTGGCAGATTTATAAATTTAATCTCTTAACACCATGTTTGTTGTGGGACTCTTAGGATCAAGATAAGTAGGTTTTATTATAGCTCCTTGTAGCTTTTAAAATGCCATCTGCTTATCTGGAGAGCTGTACTTAATGGTGGCTGGTTTGCCACTGTAATGTAGACTACTGTTTTCAGGCCAAATTTCCCACTGCTTCATTAATGACAAAGAATATCAGTTTTTCTTTAGGGCTCGAGGATTCGATTTGTTCTAGTTTGTAAGAAGGGATCCCAGAAGTGTGACCGGAGGTGTAGTAGTTCTTGGGTTCCCACCTGAAAAGGAGAGAACATGGTAGGGACCTGGAGCATCCTCTCTTCACCAGGTTATTTGGGAAAGACTGCACCCCTTTCAAAACTGAATTTCCAGAATTAACCAGTCCTTACTCCCACCCTCCCTCATGCTCACATTTCACCCCGATCTGGATCTACTGCTGAATTTTCGGGAGGTATGTGAATTAGCAGAGGGAGATGGCAGGCCCAAAGACCTCTTGTTTACAAAAAGGGCCAACCCATCCCAGATGGCCATTTGAGGGTTGGAGAATTGTCATTGGACCCACACAGTAAAACTGCATCTTGGTTTTTATGTGTCTCAAGCTTGAGGGATTTTGTGGCCTAAGATATGATTCTACACACTTTGTAACAGCTTTTTGCCACGGCCACTACAATTCTGGCTTGCAACACCATAGGAAAGTACAGACCTGAGAATGATCATTAGGACCGAAAGTCTGCCATCCCCTACCACCCCTTCCCCACAAGCATTTGGTGATCTAAACTGCTGACTCTGCCCACCGGGGGTCTTTGCTGGAGTTTTAAAAAGATAGGCATCTCAATGGTTGTATTTCTACTGTGTTCTGAGGATAATAGTGTTCTGGTGGGTTCCAACCTTTAAAAATTTTTATGTGGTTGTTATATTTCATTTTCCAAGTAATAGTGATTAAAAATATTTACATGTCTACTATTAAGTCCAGAGTTTAGAACTCTTATTTGTATGGCTTTAAAAGTTATAGCACAGATATTTATATTAAGGATTGGGGAGGGGGGATTTCTAGTTAAAACAAAGCCTGATATATTATATACATGTTTTTCTCTGCACTTTATTTTACATACTTTAATTTCTTAAGCGATGCTCAGTTTTTTTTAAATCTGGTGGTAAAATACTAGTGCAAACTTTTCATCAAAATTAAGTTTACCACAGATGTAAATAAATTTTCCAAATTGAAATGGCACTTCAGCAGTCATTGAATTAAATTTCTCAACTTAACTTCAGTGCAAAAGAATTGGTGGTTCACATTTATAAAAGAACTGTAAAATCCTATAGCATCACCTCCACATCACTCCTTACCACACAAACTTTGAAAGAACCAGAGATCCTTCAGATAAACTGTTTGTTTTGAAAGGGTACATGGGTATGTATTTTTGTTGTTGTTTTTACACTCTGGAAATGTTGCCACCCCCACTCAGTTCCTGGTGCAGAGATGGCATCTGTGACCATCGGGGTCGACAAGCACATGGCTCACACTCAAGGAACCAGAAGCCAATGTGGAACTGCATAGTCACAACGCACGCTTCTTCATGCAGCCTTGGGTTCCTAGATAGTCAGTTCTCTAACGTGCATCAGAACATGTAAGCCCGTAGGCTAATGATTTCTATGTGATTTTACACTACGGAAAAAAATTGAGGAAGAACACAACCTAGGAAGAAAAGGAAAAACCAATGAGAATAGATACATTAGTACCCAAAGATAGAATAAGAATATAACAGGTAGTTAGTTTTTGTGCCAACTTGGTTGATAAACACATGTGGGATTAATTGAAGGGTGAAGGGATAAATGGCTCAGTGAGCCTCGCCTTTCTTGTCTCTCGCTCTTTGATCATGGGACCAGTGTGCGGCTGCCTTGCTGGTTCTGTGCCTCAATTTGCAAGCTACACTACCTGTGGGACACCTACCCTGTGGACTGTGTCGCTGTAATTTGAGGTTCCTTCAAGACCTGCTTCGCCACACCATTGACATTTACATCTCTAGAGCTAGGGACTGTCAGACCCTGTCATCTAGCTTACTGCTGGTGACCCGCCTTGTTTTCATAGCATGTTACAGATGGTAGGTACTGATGTTTATGGTGGGCAGCATTTATCTGTCAATGTGTTGTACTCTGGGGGCTGTGTGTGTTGCTGGGAGGCTGGCAGCTATGCCACTGGTACTTCAAAGTGAACAAGCTTCAGCAGAGCTTCCTGAAATATTGTCCAGAGAAAGTGCCAGTAGCTGACAGAGGGCACTGAAAATATGACTGAGGAAGAGCTGTCTTCTCAAAGTAGAGTCAGACATAGTGGTGTAAACAGAGTAAAGTCTGCAGGAGTAAAGCCTTGGGGACCTTCACTTGCTAACGAGGTATGATTCAAAATTTGAATAAGAGTTGTATTGATTGGATTTCCTTGTATGTGAGTAGACTTTATCCTATCATAGACAGCATCGTACTTTAACATAGGATGTTACTTTGAGGACTAAGGTGCCCCTGAACCAAACCAAGGTATTCACCATGGCATCACATACATGTGAACTTAGGACACTGAATAAGGAAATTAAAGAATTGAGGCATGGTGCTGGGCAAAGAACACGGGAAGTACCAGGGCAAAAGAGCAAACAGATCTGTCTCGGAAGAAGTAGTCAGAATGCTCCTGAGAGGCAAGGATGGCATGACTTCAGCTCATGTACTCTGACCATGTTATCAGGAGAGACCACTCTCTGGAGAAGGCAACCATGCTTGGTCAAGTTCAAGGGCACTGAAAAAGAGGAAGACCTCCCACACAATGGATTGACACATTAGCTGCATCAATGGGCTCAACCCTAACAATGGTGAAGACGGCACCGGACTGGACAGTGCTTCCTTCAATTGTAAATATGGCCATAACAAGTTGGAACCTATTCAGTGCCACCTGGCGGCAACATGGGCAACATTTGAAAGGCAACCTTTTGGCTAACTGGCTAGAAAAGATCCATATTTGTTCCTATTCCAAATAAAAGTGACTCAACATAATGTAAATTATTGAATACTATGTTTGATAGCACATACAAGTAAACTTTAGCTGAAGATAGTATTACATGGTTCGATCGGTACATTGACACGAAGCTGCCAAAGGTTCATACTGCGTTCAGAAGAGGATGTGTAACAAGGAATATCGTTGCTGACATTCAGTGGATCTTAAAAGCAGAAACTAATGGAAAGCTTTTTAGACATGTTTCACTGACTATGAAAAAGTATTCAAACATGTGATCATAACAAACTAAGGAAACTATTGAGAAGAGCTAGGAATTCCAGAGTATTTTACTGTGGGCATGCAGAACCTGTACATGGACGCAAAGGCAGACATTTGAACAGCATAAAAGTTTGAAATCAGAAAAGGTGTGTGTCGGGGTTGTGTCCTCTTACCATATTTATTCAGTCTGTATGCTGAGCAAATAAATAAACTAGATTATATGAAGAAGAACGCACTATGGGAAGAAGGCTTATTAACAACCAGAAACATGCAGATGACACAACCGTGCTTGCTAAATGTGAGGAGGACTTGAAGCACTTGCTGGTGAAGTTCAAGGTTTGCAGCCTTCCGTATGGATTGTAATTCAATGTAAAAAAGGCTAAAATCCTCACAACTGGACCAATAGGTAACAACATGACAAATGCAGAAAATATTGACGCTGTCAAGGATTTCATCTTGGTTGAATCCACAATCAGTCCTCACGGAAACAACAGTCAAAAGATTAGACAATGCAGTATATTGGGGAAATCTGCTGCACAACACCAATTTGAAGTGTTACTTAGAAGCCTAAAGTGCACTTGACTCAAGCCACAGTATTTTCAGATGTCTCACAGGCATGTGAAAGTTGGACCTGGATTAAGGAAGAGTGAAGAAAAAATGATGCTCTTGAATTGTGTTGGTGAAGGATATTGAAAGTACCATTGACTGTCAAAAGAACAAACAAACCTGTTTTGGTAGACGTACAGCCAGAATGTTCCTTAGAGGCAAGGCTGGCAAGACTTCATCTTATGTACTTTTGACATGTTATTAAGAGGCCAGTTCCTGGAGGACATCATGCTTGGTACAAGGGAGGGGCAGCAAAAACAAAGCAGGCCCTTGACAAGATAGATTAATACCGTGGCTGTAACAATGAGCTCCAACTTAAGCATAGTTCTAAGGACAGCCCAAGACAGGTCAGTGTTTCGTTCTCTTGAACACAGGGACCCTCGGAGTTAGAACTAAATGGATGGCATCTAGCAACTTAGACGGTGCCTAAAAACAAAAGTAGAGAAGTCGCTATAAGATGCAGTAGAAACACCTTCCCCATCTCAATCTGAACAGGGTCCCTTGAGGAGTGGTAATATTTGGTACAGGTTTGAAGGTTTTAAGTGAATTGCTATCGAGGGTTTTAAAAATTTGCAACATCATGTATGACATACCATAAATATTATATGGTTTGGCATGAAAATGTAGTCCTTTAAACTTGGCAGTATGATCAAAGAAAGAAGAGGGCCACACAGGTCAGTCAGAAATATGGATTCGTTTCTGCACAACATATCTGCATCTGCTGCTTTGTCACCGGTACACTCCACCATTTACATAGTCTTTATGCCTTATACCTTATAAAGAAATATTCTGCATAGAGATGAACTGTAACTAACTTCCATTCCAACAAAGATGTGAATGAGGTGAAGGTGATGGACAGGCTTGTTCCAGAGGATAAGAGAACATAGAACTCAATGCCCTTGGTAGGCTTGACACCAATTTTGTTTTTATAATTATCCAGGTGTAGAATGGGGGAGTCTGTGGATTCAGTGATTTTCAGAGAGAAAAGAAGTGTACGCCAAAATGGCTAAACAAACTGTCTTCGGGCTACTTTTTCAAACTGCTCCCATCTTGTCTGCTCCCATCTTCCGTTGCCGTCTTTCTGAGAGTTACCTATAGAAGGTGTTCCCTTGCTCCATCCTGCATGAATTATTGGAATGGGTGTGCGTACTCTATCTTTAGAATGTTGGGACTAACAAGCAAGCTTGGAACCCGCTTCTAGATGGTGAAAAATCCCTTCCAAATCCCACACTCTGCAATCTCTAAAATTGAACTGCTGGCAAGCGGGAACAGAATTGGTTTCGATGCATGTAAAAGAACAAGGGCCCATGTCAAAAAGTCAAGTTATTTTAAATAACCACAGGGGGGAAATCATCTGTGAGATATATATATATATATATATGGTAAAATTTAATATTAGACTGCTGGAACTACCTTAAAATATTTTCTTTGTTCCCCCACCAAGATTATAAGTATTTTTATGGCGTTCCCTCCTTGTGAATATAATACGACCGTTACATCTTGGTTTTAGCTATGTGTCTTCTCAATTCTTTTCCTCGCCTGTGTTACATTATGCAAAAAAAGACTGTTAATATTCAACCATATTTCTTATTTGTGCTTTGAACATGTTCCCACGCCAAAGTCAGATGCATGAACATTTCCATATATATTAAAATTCAAATACGACAGGTTTCATATTATATTGCTGTTTTGAGCTGGGGGGACTTTGCACCGAGTTGCCTGGGCTCTGCATGAGAGCTGTGAAGTCTTTCTGGCACAAGTGTTGCTCAACTGTTTACCAATTTGCTGCCATTGGACTTTATTCTACATGTGCAGTACATTTTGTTCAAATTGGACTTTATTCTAAACGTGATATATATATATATCAGTATGTAGAAATTATGTTTATCCAGAACTGTGATTATGTTGACTATTTCAAAGCTTATTTTCATTTAACTATTAAATATAGCCCGATCTTCTCTGATGTCATAAAGTCATAAACAAAATGCTCACATTTTATGAGCACTTTAAATTTATGGTCTAGGTCCTTTGCCTAAATACATTTTCCTCTCTGAGGGAAATTTAAGAAACTAGTCAACTTTGCCTCCTATCTAGGAATGGGTGTTTCCCACACTCTTACACTACTTTTCCTTTATTGCGATAAGATGTATACATGTGAGAGTCAAGGTATGACCTAGAGTATATCTCACCTGAATTTTTAGAACATCTAAAGAACATATTTAGTACACTGAATACAAATGACAGAAGTCCTGATGAGCTGTGGGATGACAGACCTGAACTTACATATGAACAATTGATGATAGTGTTTCACACCTGGCCTTGGGCCTGGTTTTTACTGCTGTTATCGAGCTTCTCCATCATCACCTATTCCCACAGATGTAGTCAATTTGATTTCTGTGCATCCTATCTGGAGAAGTCCACGTGTATAATCACCTTTGTTGTGGAAACAGGGTATTTGCTATGAACAAGTTTTTGGTCTTGTAAAACTCTATCACACAATCTCCAGTTTTGTTTCTTCTATCAAGTCTATATTTTTTAGCTAATGTTACTTTATTTTTGCTTCCATTTTTTGCATTATAATCATCAATATAAATTTTTTTCATGTTTGATAGGACTTAGTAAAATTTTACTATTTCTTCCTCACTGAAGATGTTGGTAGAATTTTTCTAATTGTTATCACTAGTTTTAGTGATTGGTGAATAGATTTCAATGAACAGTTTTACTCTCTAGATTTCCTTGTATGCAGATAGATACTATGTTATCACATTGTACTTCAAGAAAGATCTTGAAATGTCCTTTTTGATGATGAATGTATCATTCCTCTTGAATATGTTATTCCCAGAAGAGTCAAGGCATCTGATTTTCTGATTCAAAATGACCAATATCAATCAATGTCATCTCTGTAACACCTAGATTATTGATCTTCATGCATTCCACTTCATTTTTGATTACTTCCAATTTTTTCCTAGGTTCATACTGCATATATTCCAAGTTCCAATTATAAATAGATATTTGCACCTGTTTCTTCTCATTTTGAATCACACCTCATCAACAAACGAAGGTCCCAAACACTTTGCTCCTGCAGGCTTTACTCTATAAATGTAGCTATTGTTGACTTTTGAAAAGGCTGCTCTTAGTCACAATTCGAGAGATTTCTGACTGATGGACTCGTCTTTTGGCACTATTTCTGACAAAGTTCTGCTGGCATAAATGAGGTTTTCAGGATCTGACAATGTCTTGATACTTTCCATAAGCTTTTCAGTGGCTAATTCCTCCGAAGTGGACAGCCTATTCCTTCTCTGTAGTTTGCTCTTAGTATGGAAGCTTCGCTGAAGTCTGTTCACTTTGGCTGACCCTGCTGCTATTTGAGATACCAGTGTCATAGTTTCCTCCACCACAGCAACGTAAGTCACCACAGGAGGCAGACTGACAGACAAGCCTTTTCATCTCGCTTATCTAATTCCTGGGCACACAATTCTTGATTTTATCCTGTTGTATCCATTTCCCACCCCGTGAGATTGAAAGTAACGTCTCCACTTTCATTTTATTTGTTTGCCCTGTCCCTCATTCTTCTTTGTTACTCTAGCTAAAAATTTAAACATTTAATTCATCTTTTAAAATAAACAATTTACAATTCTGCTGATTCTTATCTTCTATTCTTTAATCCATTTATTTCTATTCATACATATATATATATTTTAACTCTTCAAGGTAAAAATTTGGTTATTAATATTAAGTGTTTGGTGTACATGTTACACCAATCTTTTGAGGTGACACAAATGTTGTGTTTTCATTTTTATTCATCTCTCACGATTGTAAACCCCCCTTATAATGGCTGACAGATCCATGGTGGTGCAGTGAGCTCAGCGTTGGGCTGCTAACTTCAAGATTGGTGGTTCAAACTCACACGCTGCTCGGCAGGTTAAGGATGAAGGTATCTGCTCTTGGAGAGATGTTCAACCTTAGAAACATGAAGGCACAATTTGACTCTGCTTATCAGTCACCACGTATATCAGTCATCACATATCCGAACTGACTTGATGGCAGTGGGGTTTTATGCTTGGCGGCAGTTGAATGCACCAATTACAAAGAAAATTGCCCTAGCTTTTTCTTGGAAAAATTTGGAAGTAAAGTATATGCTTCAACCATATTTTATCCCAGGCAACTATGGGTTGTTCATTAGATTTACAATGTTTTCAAAAGTTCATTGCTTTTCTCTACTGAATAAACTGTGTTAAGCAGAAGGACCTTGCCTCAATTATTTGTGTAACTAAAACAGGTTGGTTTAGATATACAGAATAATTTGTAAATAAAGTCTGTTCAGATCCCTGTGGAGTCAGGGAATAGTATCCCAACTGTGAATGTGGGTTGTTGTCTTCAAGTCCACAGATCCTGCAAGAGGGTAGGGCAAGGGCAAGTTAAAATACCATAATTTATTTAATAATATCCAACCATAGTTATGTTTCACGTTTCTTTATTCAGCATTTGTTTGGCTGATGTAAGCTAGTGTTTTCCAAAGTTGAGGATACCCACAGTAAATACTGCAAAGACCCCGTGGGGCTGCAAATGCCTGTATTTTATCCTGGGTTACGGGCTGTAATACAAACATTTATAATTGTTAGAGGGGTGCTGAGTAATATTTTGGTAGTAGACCAAATAAGTTTGGGGACCCATGTATAAACCTTTGGTTGTTTTCTAACATTCCAACAAAGTTTGATCTGTTGGTTTCCACTTGTTTTTTGTTTTGTTTTGTTTTGCGGTAGTATGGGATTATGAAATAGCTTACTCCACCATTCTGATGACATCATCCTTCAAATATACTGATTCCATAGCAGTAACACCCAGCTCAATATGTGAGGCTAAATCAAAAGAGTATTGTTATTAGGGTTCCAGTTAATTTATGTGCAGGCTGACTTCAAACACAATGTGTTTAAACACATCCCTGCTACCAATGGGTAGCTTTAGACAAGTTTTCTCAGTAACACACTTGTGTGTTAGTCTGGGTACTTTAGAGAAACAAATCCACAAAAACTCATATATAAGAGAGGGTTTTATATCAAGGTTAAGTTCTCATCAAGAAAACGTCCCAATCCAGTGCTGCCCAAGACCACAAATCCAACATTTACCCCTATGTCTGACACCAATCCACAAACTGCTCCTCTATCTCACAAAACAGATGCAATGATCCCGACTTCAGGAGTCAGTGA
The DNA here is from genome assembly GCF_050624435.1 of Tenrec ecaudatus. NCBI lineage: Eukaryota > Metazoa > Chordata > Mammalia > Afrosoricida > Tenrecidae > Tenrec > Tenrec ecaudatus. The sequence continues at coordinate 106,370,092 of NC_134542.1, forward strand.
ATGTGTAAGCATCTCAGCGCTGGTAGGGGTCTCCTCATGGCTGCTCCAGCACCCATGGCTGCATTGGGATAGGTCCATGTGGCTTCTCCTCAGGGATGTCTTGCAGGAAGTGAGCCTTGCCAGCTGAAGCAGGGAACTGGCAAAGGTAGCTGCACCCTGGTCTGACCATCAGAAAGTAAGAGACCCGAGAACTAGAAAGGTGAGGCACACTGGGCCATTTATCCCTCCACCCTTCAATTAATCCCACATGTGTTTATCAGCCAGGTTGGCACAATAAACTAACTACCTCAACTTGTCGTAGTCTCATTAGGATGCCTTGAAAAAATACATTTTGTGCCATTGGGATCGGAACACTTTTTGAAGTCAAGGCTAATATCAAAGTTTGAACAAAATTCAAGTGGGCGTCTTCCAAATCATGGAAGCTTTACAATCAATATGTTCAAAGAAACACTACCCCAGATAAGCATTTTTCAGAAGGATGAGGCATGGTAAGGAAGGTAAGGGAGACTTCTAATGTGAGATGCAAGGGAAAACCGTCAACCTTGATGAATGAAGTGGCTGAAGTCCAGCAGGACGATCACTTAATTGCTTTTAGGAACTTGACTGGGGCCTTTCTATTCCTCATGAAGACGGTTCCCATGCTTCCCCTCCGATAGAACTGCTTTGCTGACTGTTTTATGGAACTCTGGATGATAATGCGATACGAACTGACAAGTAACCTCAAAATTGCTTCAGCTGTAAAATAGTAGAGGTTAACTCTGAAAGGCTCAGGGATTACTCCTGCCACTCCCCCTCCCACAAGAAAGCATCTGACTCGCTAGTATAGTGTCCATGACCTGAACCCACCCAAAGGAAGAGAAAGATGCTTGAGTTGGTGAGCTGGTGCACTGTGCTGCAGTTTGATGACTGGCCTCCTCTGCACTGTATGCAAATGGGTAAAGGTCCAGCTAGACACGAAGAGCCAAGACATCAAAAAACATTTTTGTCTCTTTAGTGAATGGGCTGTTAGGGGAAGGCAATTTCGAAATTAGATATTTAAAATAGGGGGTGGTAAAAGAATGAAGCGACTGGCTTACCAAATCTTCTGGGTGTGTTCAACAATGGAAGAGGGACTCTAATCACTCAGTAGGGCAGGGAGGTGGCTAGAAGAGCCTCCAGGGGGTGGCCTGCATGGACAGTGAGGTATTTAATGTGGCTTTGCCAGCCAAAGACTTAACTCTCACCAGACAACTTTTCCTTGAATGGGTCTATTCAGATCTGTGGTCCCTTCACAATGAACCTTCTGGATACAGAAGACGGTTATCACATCAGCAGAACCAGGAGTCAGAGCATGGGACTGAGCCACGGATTTGCCCATCACTCTGTAGCAAGCAAAGCGGAGTGCCTTTAGGCAGGAGGCTAGTTTGCAGAGTGGGGTTTCTCTGGGTATTTAATTGGGCCAGTTGGGTTTGCTGACCCATGGAACAGGAGCAGAGTGTCTTGGGCTGAAGCTTCCTGGAGTGGGGTGCCTGTCTGTGAGCACTTAATCCAAGTAGCTGGGTTTGTTGACCTATGGAACTTGACCTGCATGCCTTTGTCTTGAGGTTTACAGCAGAGGGGTATGGCTCTTTGGGAATTTATTAGCAGATCTGGGAGAACTCTGTAAAACGTTCTGATAAGCAACTCAACCCTAAGCATTTCTCACTGGTGTTACAACTGGTTGCCTTCCTTAATAAACCATATAAGCATGAGTTTTGTCTGTGAGTTCTGTGGGAGGATGGATACTAGAACCCAGAGAGATAACAGAGAGAGATTAAGACAACATACAGCCCAACTGGTAGCCTAATAGTCCAATGGAGTCTCCTCAACAGAGCCTATATAACATTGATCCTTTACAGATAAAACCTGCCAGTTCCTTAGAAATGTCTCCAAGCTGGTTCTGCAATTGCTTGTATTTCCAGCCTCAGCCTTTAGAGGGCACAAAAGCTCCTAAAGCTTGTGTGGGGAGTGTGTTATAAAGCACACTTATGTTTTCAATTAAGTCATCCCTTAAAAGTTGCCTTTTCAATAGTATAAAATAGATTTTTCAATTTATGTTCAATAAACCCAAAATTAAACATCTGAGCAAAACAAAATGACTTATTTAGTCTAGAACTTACGTCTGTACTAAATTTAGTGTTTTTTACTCCCACTTAAAATAAATCAGCCCCATTACCAAAGTCTCTCAGTTTTATTGTATATAAATAACATTATTGTATTTTATAATTTAATATATATATCTCATTAAATTAATGATAATGTCCTCTATAACCTCCATATAATCATGTACCTAAGAAATTAACAATCCTATACTGCCAGTTAACATCCAATCTATACTCAAATTTTCACCTATATAGTCATGCTTAACATTAATTTATAATGTTTCTTTAGATATCCATTAAATTACAATAGTTTTGCCCTCCCCCGGCCCCAATACACACTCTTGTTTTGATCTTGAAGAGACCAGATTGATCATTTTGTGGGTTCCATTTCCTGGATTTTTCTAGAATCATTTAAACTATTTTTCTATCCACCATGTTTCCTGTCAACCGAAGGCAGTTCTCATGTTTACAATACGATGCTGTACATCTCACAGTGCATCATATCAAGAGTCACGGAATATCAAGTTATTCCATTTTTGTCACCAGTGTATGATATTCCATTGCAATAACCAGAGAAGTTGGACTTTGTCATGGTGCAAACATCTTGCATCCCAACAATATTTTAAAGTCATGGCTTCAGGTTGTGTTTAGAATCAAGTATTTCATTAAGGACCGAAAATTGTAATGTTCTGATGCTATTCACTGTCTTTTTTTCTGTAAAGAATCATTTCTTTTCATCAAATGAGATTCCTAGAGTGGCTTCTAAAATTAATTATTCTTGTTTAAATCTCATTTGCACAATAAGGAGCTGGTGTCATAGCCACTTCCAATCATGGTAACTTCTTAGATATTTCCCATGTAAATGCTCTCTTTCTCTTACGGTGGGCTTCTAAGGAGACTGAAATAAAATGCAAATTTAACTTTTATTCGAAATGTCTTATAATCACTTGATCATTGTTATTCGGATGTTCCCCTTGTCCGATAGTTTGGTGCCCCATGCGTGGTCCTTTGTGCAAGATCTGTTTGACCTGGCCTTATGGTGCACTGTTGGCAGGTCCCCAGTGTCTCTGAATATAGCAATATTTAATATAGCAATGCCTTAATCTCTGTCTCTTCTTAATACAGCAGTCATCATCAGGAAGAAACCTTGAAAGTTCCCAATCCCAAATCCAAACCACGTGGGTGAGGGGCGGGGGAGATGTGAAATGCTAGTTCTCTTACCTTGCATAGTAGTCGCTGGGCGGAACTGCTTCTTGAAAGAATTGGAACTGGTACAAGTAAAGCCCAATCAAGTGCCCGGCGGTGAAAATAGCCAGCAGAACACACAGACAGCTGAAGAGCAGTGGGTCAAAAGTCCGGCACCAGGACCACCAGGTGCAGAGACCCAAAAATACAAAGAAATACACAGACGAGGTCAAAGACGGTAACATCATACCTGAAGGGGAAGAATGGAAATCATGAAGCATTTGATACAACTGGAAAACAACGCACCGTTCAGTACAAGTAACTCATTGTGTTCATTGACGTCATGAATGGTTTAGAATTGACCGGGTTTATTTTCTGTTAGCGCATGTGATTATATCATCCAGAGAAAGAGTGATGCTGGGGGTGTAAGCACTGGGCTGCCCACCACCAAGGTGGAGCATCAACATCACAAGGTCCTCTACAGGAGATAGATGGGACGGTCTGCTCATTTAAAGATTTAAAGTCTTGGACACCCCCGGAAGTTCTACTCTGCCCTATGAGATCACCGTGAGTGGGCAGCCAATCCATGGCAGTGGGTTTGGGTTGCTGTCACTGACATAGCAGAATGTGTTATGCTTTTATTGTGAGAAAGCTAGACATGAAGTCTCCTCCGTGGGCACTTGAAGTGGTGCCTCATTAGAAAACTGTACTTTTTTTTCTTTTTGAGAAATTCTATTTGTGTTCCTCTTTTTCTTTCCTATTAAAAACAGTTAATCACTATATCTTGTGAACTTTCAGATAAGCAGTCTGGGTGAATCGCTTTCAATGGATTTAGCAACTAGTTCAGGAACCCTGTGAAAAATGCAGTGAAAGCCGGAGCTAGAGGAACAAGAGCATGCAGCGATGGAATTGCTGCCAAAATTCAGAGGAAGTGACTGTCTGCACTGGAAGATTATAATCTAGTTTAGGGGGAAAACACCATTATATCATGGAGAGTTAACTTAAGATGGACTTAGTATAAACATGTACCTTTAGAAAGCACATGTGGAGGTCATGACTCATTCACTCGGGGACAGAGATGATCATCCAGGGGGCTTACGGAAGAAGAGTAGTCGCTCTTTCGGACTAAGAATAAATAGCAAGTGTGGTCACTAAGATATGGAAAAAGATCGCTTCCCAGAGGTGGACAAAATCATCAAAACATCCTTGTATGATTTGGTGGTTTGTAAATGAGGCCATTTCACAAAAGCTCAGTCATGATTTCATGTCATGAAATAGAACTGTTTGGTTTTCAGTTTTCTCTTCCACCATCCTGTTCCTTGCCAAAGCGCTGCTTGTGTCTTTTAGCCTGCTCTTAGAAGGGACACTCACCCGATGAACCAAGTAGAATTGTCACCACGACCTTCCCAGCAGTGGTTATCATGTTGCCAATAAATTCCTTCAGTTTGGAAGCTACAGAGGCAAGCCTGCGGAACAATTTTAATTTCGTGCTTTCTTCCAACTCGCCGTCAACACCATCGCCTCCATCTAAATCCTCTTCATATATCAATGCCTCCTCCGAGTCTATTTTTTCTCCTGCCGTCTAAATAAATGAAAAATAGAAAACATTTCAATCCAGAGCTCTGCCTCTCAGTAACTTATATGGCTAGGAATATCAGGGCTGGTCAATGAGGTGAATGTTTTACAAACCAGGAGCAAAACTTCACAATCAAAGAAAGCTTGCCCGAGCTTGGAAAGTTTGGGTTTAAGTCCCCACAACTAACGTAAACAACAAAAAAAGAAGTAAACAGGTAAAAAACAACATACCTCACAAGTCAAAACTCCAAACTCACTGCCATCAAGCTGATTCGGACTCACAGTGACCCTCAAGGTCTGGGTGGAATTTTGCCCCTGTGGCTTTCCTACACTGCTTCTCTTTCTGGGAGAAGAAAGCCTCATATTTCTCCCTCAAAGTGACTGCTGGTTTTGAACTGCTGACGTTGCAGTTAGCAGCCCAATTTGTAATCACTACAACAGGGTTCCTCTCATTTGTATAGGCTCTCATTTTTAAAAGGCAGACGAAATTGCCTGAATCGTCTATCAACAATGGACGGTGTAAACTATGAAATAATAATACATAAGTGATCAAGGATTCAAGAGGGTGGGGAAGGGAAAAAAAGAGGAGCTGATACCAAGGGCTTAAGTAGAGAGAACATGTTTTGGAATTGATGATGGCAACGTATGTACAAGTGTGCTTAATACAATTGAATATGGATTGTTATAACATCGGTAAGAACCCCCAATAAAATGATTTTTAAAATATCTTTGCTCTGGGTCTTCAAATGTTCAGTTTGTCACCAAAATGACTGGAGATTTCGATAAAACTATACATTGCTTTCACCAAAAGTGTGGGCATGATCAGTGCTCAGGAAATCCCTTTGTTTCTGAAGTTTATCTTCATTCACTATTTTAGTATTTCCTGCCCATGAGAGGATGAGAACTTGGGTCACGTAGCTAAATATGCAGTCACTTCCTATGTTATCCTTTTCCAAGAGCACTCTTAGGGCTTACTCCTGGGCAATTTGATGCTTTAGCATTTCCATAAGAAAACCACTTCATTCACTTATTCCATTTATTATTTTAAATGAGATTCAAGGTATTTTTTGTTCTGTTTGGTTTAAAAGAATGAATTGGAACATTTCTGGAAATGTTAGAGCTTCTCCGGAAGGCTTGGGGTTTCTTAAAGGATGCAGAGAGAAACAATTGTCTGAAGACAAAAAGAGTCAGATTTAGACACATGCAGCTTTTATACCCCCCCTCCCCATAGTTCCCAGGCTAATTGTGATTGCAAAAACGGAGCTGGCTGAGAGCCCCACAAGGTTTTAGGTCCCATGCAGACTTCTATTTAAGGTATAAAGGGTCAAGACTGGCCTCTACCCCATCCCACCCCCATTTTAGAATTACTCTCTCAGTGTGCTTAGTTTGGATATTGACATCATACTCAGAAACTACTCGCACATAAAAACAATAGATTCATAAGGTAAACACCTATAAAACCAGGGTTCTTTAAACAAATCAGCTATATAGACCAAAGGAACCCTGGATGGTGCAGTTGTTACCTGATGGGCTGCTAACTGCACAGTCAGCTGTTAGAAACCACCAGCCACTTGGGGATGGGGGTGGGTGTCAACTCTACCCTGTCCCTTAAGGTTGCTATGGGTGAGAATGGACTTGATAGTAGTGATTCCATGAGACCGAACTGTCAACATTTCCCCTCAGGCATAGATAAGAATGTTGGCAGAGGGAGGCTGGTTTAATGGAAATGGAACAACCAGAAATAAAAGATGAACAATGTTGACACAATGTGGAAAATGTAACCAATGTCATTGAACAATATGCATATAATTGTTAAATGGGCATTTAATTTGTTGTTTACACTTTTAAAATATCAATAATTCTTTCTTCAAAACAAAAATAACTTTCCCTGCCTTCTTCCCACAGGATGGGAGACCACCTCTGATCAAAGTGTGCACAGCTCGGAATTTTCAGGAAGATTCATTGCCCTTGCGGAAGGAAGGGTGTCGGCAACATGGGAGGGTCCCATATTTTCAGAGAGGCGTCCTGGTGTTGAGTGGGCTACGCGCTGAGCTGCTAACCACAGGCACTCCAGGGAGACAGACGAGGCTGTCTGCTCCTGGGACTCAATCCTAGAGGGTCACCATGGGTTGGAATCAACTGGGTAACAGTGAGTTTTGGTTTAGGTGTTTGATTTTCAGATTCTGAGTTCTGACAGTAATATTCACCACAGCTATTGGAGTTTGGGGAGCTCTGGTGGCATAGTGGGTTGTATATTGGGCTGTTAACCACAAGGTCAGCAGTTCAAAACCACCAGGTGTTCCATGGGACAAAGATGAGGCTTTCTACTCCCGTAAATTATTTACAACCTTGGAAACTCACGAGGGCAATTGTACTTTTTACTACAGGGAGTTGGGATTGATCTGATGGCAGGAAGTTATTTATTGGAGCTTGAGGTGTGGCAGATTTTATTGGATTATAAGCTATGTAAATCATTCATCATATACTAAGACCTGCTATTAATTTACTAAACCAATAAAGATATCATACTGCTTCCAATAGGGAGGAAAATGATAAATTTCTTTATTTTTGCCTTGATGGAAATACTTAAAGGCGTAGCAGCTGAGGAGTTTAGAATCAACATTTCTAGGATGTCTTTCAGAACTCTTCACTTGAGTTTGGGATTTTGGAGTGGAGAGAAACTTCTGGAGGGTTGTACAAAGATGGGAGCAGTTGGTAGGTTTGGGGGTGTTCACTGGAATATGGGTTGTACTGAGTCAGGATGAAGTTCCCTGGGCAAAGCCCCGACATGCTCTACCCTGGTCCCACTCTGTCCCTTCAACCTCACACCCATCTCTTTGCCTATAAACACTGTCATATACAGAGACTGTGCAGAGAGCCTAGAACAACAGGCCCTAGTTCCTCTTTTTGTACATGATACCCGTATCCCCCTGGAGGCCTGGTTCACAAACTTGAAGGTCTGGAGAACTGGTTGATCACCCGTCTGTCCTCTCCAGATTCCTCCCTATGTCCCATGAAGCATCCCTGCCAAGATACTCCCAATAAAGCTACCATTGTGACACCCCATTCCATGCAGACACAAATATACGACTCAGTAAGCCTCTCCCTTGTAAGAGGTACCACATTAAACATCTCTACTGAGGCAGGAAGCTTGGTCAGAATTTTCCATCAATGTACTTAAAAAAAAGACGGAGAATACAGGGCTGCCTGGGTCACTGTGAGAAACACACTTGTAACTTTTATAAATGGCTTGTTATTCAATTACAGAATTGCTACGGATGTAGATTAAATCAAATAGAAACCTCTAGTCCAGAAGCCTTGCGGGGTTATGAAAATGCATTTCCCTGGCCTCTCTTAGACAGCCCAGGGGCCCCTGTGAATTTTTATAAACATACCACTGTAGTTTATGGTTTTCAACATTTTTAAAACCAGAATCCCCAAGGCCTCAAGTTGGAAAGGCTTTTCAAAAGTGTCTCGCTAAGGGAAAGAGAGGGTAGATTCTGAGCGCCTCCTGTCTGGACAGAGGGGGAGCAGCAATCTGTCACGTGGAGGGGGCTGATTAACAGGCAGGCTTCCCCTGCGCGCTGTCTGACGGAGGGTTACCACTGGCGCTCTGCATGAATACCAGCTCCACCTCACACCTTGACTCATAAACCGCTTGCTTGCTAGAGTTGCAATCAGTTGCTGTTTTTGGATCAGGTTTGATTCTGGCCTTCAGGGAAGAGAGAATAACCCACTGCCCGCGAGTCCGTTATAACTTAGAGGGGCCCTGTAGGTCAGAGACGACTTGCTCCTGAGGGTTTCTGAAACTGTAAATACTTACAAGAGCAGACCCGCGGTCAATTTGAACTACTGACCTTGTAGTTAACAGGCCTATGCTTAACCTATTGTGCCACCAGGGATTCAGAAGACAGAATAGCAATAAAGAGAATCCCCCTGGCTCCTGGAAAATCTTAAAAAGTCACACAGAGAATGAGCCCTTTACAGTTTAACGAGTAAAATACTATATACAATAGTGGCCCTTGTAAAAAGCAGGAACCGATTTTAAGAAACGTGCTTTATAGTTCTTTCTTCCTGCCGTGTTACTGGGAGCTCTTCAAGACATTCTGACAGTCCACAATTCCAATTAGATCTAGCCTAATCGTACAATTGTCACCATCATTTTCAAAACATTTTCTTTCTTCTTCAACTCCTTGATATCAGCTCCCCGTGTGCCGCTATGACGCTTTCTTTGATATGTTCACAACAGCTCTCTAAACAGAAGGATTCTCTACAACACTGGTTCTCAATCTTCCTCAGGCCGAGACGCTTTCATACAGCTCCTCCATGTTGTGGTGACCCCCCCTCCCCCAACCATAAACCTATTTTCGTTGCTACTCTTCATCACTGTAATTTTGCTACTGTTATGAATCAGACAACCCCAGGGAAAGGGTCGTTCGACCCTCAAAGGGGTCACGACCCACAGGTTGAAAACCACTGCTCTAAAAGGAGAAAATGCAGAACAGAATTTTACATGAAACCCACACTTGGTAATCATGGCAGCTGGAGGAACACCTGAAACTACTGCTTTATGACAATCCTTAATCCAAAAATATCCCCTGAAGTCTTCCTAAAACCACTGCCCTTTAGGTTCACTAGTGAAAAATGCCTGCCTTGAACACTGTGCTCTTTTTAGGCTTATCTGTATGAGAATAAATGGACAAGAGCAACTGTAAATACTAGACAGGGCCATTAGCAATGAATTTATGTCAATAGGAGAGAAATAACTCAGTAAAAGAAAGCAAAACTAGTGATGCAACTCCAAGGCTGTAATTAACGTCACTGAATCACACAGTTGAAAAGGGTGGCTGTGTGTATGCCTTGCATACAGATTTTTCAACAGAAAAAGTAAATTATATTTTCAAAGTTCTTGTTTCAAAATCAAAACTATGCTATGTCTCGGCGCTCAAGGCCTAACTTAGCAGAAGGGCAGCCTAGTCTCTGCACAGAATGAAGGTCTCCTCATAAACCTGCCTCTCCACTATCAGTTCATAGCAGTCATCTCACCAAGCCACAACCCGGTACAGTCCAAATCACTAAGTTTTACCTTTTCACACTCAAGTTTGGACCAAGAAGGCACAATAAATTACTTCTGGGAAAGCCCAAGCATCCATTGATCTGCCTCCAACCACAAGAAGAGTCCGTCTCTGTTAAAAAGTCATAGGATGACCTGGGAACTTGAAAAGTGCACTGTCTCAGGCTTTCCTCCAAACATACGAACTCAGGCGATCTGGGCATGGATCCCAATGTATTAAAGACCTTCCCTCAGTCACCCTGGAGTGGCTCGCCTGAGACCCAGACATTAGTGGATACTTGCAAACCACCGAGAAACCAGCTCTCTATAAAGGACTCAGCTGAATAAGCAAATTTGAAAATATTATGGGTCATATCTTAGGCAGGCTCTCTTAATTGGCTTATATTGGAATAAGTTATTTATGGAAACTTCTTTAGGTTTCCATCGAAACCCAGTTTCCTCTTCCATATGGTTAACATTGAACTAAGAAACAATCTGTGGAGGTGAATCTGAGTCCCATGTGAAGAGGCAAAAGCTGTGGGAAGCAGAGGAAACATTTTTCTTAAGTGACATGTGACATATTCATTGTTTATTATGAAGAGTTAATAAATTATCTCAACGGCACAGGCTCATCTCAACCACCCTCGAGGTTGGAGACGAAGTATGTGACTCATTAGGTACAGGGCTCTTACCAAAAGCAAAAGGCAGAGGGAAGCAGCTAGATTTATTGGGTAGAGCACATGTGGTAAATAAGCCTGACAATACAGTAGCTTACAGATGATGCAGGCATTTTATTCTGTTGTTACACTTGTTTTCCAAAGATGCACTCCTCAGACTTTTCTAAGCAGTTTACATATTCCCTATTTTATTTGGGATTTGATTACGCAGAATGATACTTTAACTACCATCTACAGAGTATAAAAGTACAATGTTTCAGGTAACAAATTCACTGTGGCAAATCGAGAGTTGCTGTGATGTTGGAAACTATGCCACACAGTTCCATGGCCAACAGGGTCATCCATAGGGGACAGGTGTCAGCAGTTTCCGGAATAAGCAGAAACATGTAATTATTTTTGAAAAACAGTAGCCAGTAAAAACCTTAAGAATAGCAGCAAAATGTGGTCTGCCAGAGACTCCTTAGGTGGGAAGGCACTCAAATAAGACTGGGGCAAGGGTGATTGCTCAAAGAGGAGTCGATTTGAATGACATGGAGGGAGCAGGTTTCCCTCATCATCATTTGCTCCCTTGGCCTGCAGAATATGTATAAAGTATCAACCTAGGGGCATTTAAAGTCATTAAAAAATGAATGGAACACATAATAGCAGGTATACAAGGCAATAATGAGCCAGAACAGACTGCCAGTGGCCATGTTGAAACAGATGATCATCTAACCAACGAGGTGGGGAATGACAACTGGAAGAGAACATTTCAAGATCTACTCTGCAGCACACGGCAGTCAGTAATAGGATAATATCCATCTTTCTACAATGACCAGTTAGTAAAACCATGATCCAAATTCATGCATCAACTACCAAGGCCAAAGATGAGGACATTGAAGAATTCTACCAACTGTGCAGCCTTAAAATCATCAGATATAAATAAGATATGTTGACAATTACTGGTGATTGGAATGTGAAAGCTGTAAACAGAAAACCTAAATAAAAAGTTTAAAAAGCAGAAAAATAAAAAAAATTTAAAGCATAAAATAAAAAAAAAACTTTTAAAAGCTGAAAATAAAAATGAAATTGGAGAATATGGCCTGGGTAACAAAACTAGTGAGGATCACATGATAGAACTTTACAGGAGAAATTATTATTTCAAATACTTCAATAATACAAGCAGTGGCTACACACATGGATCTCACTAGATAGAATACTCAAGAATCCAATAGCCTCATCTGTGGAAAAAGAGCAGGGAGAAACTATATATCATCATTTGGAACACGGACAGGAGGAAAATGCAGAGCAGATGATCAATGCTCATAATCAAGTTCAAGTTGAAGCTGATGACAATTAACACATGCCTGTAAGATCCAAATGACTATCTGAAGTATATCCCACAAGAATTTAGAGAATAGGTTTGCTGCATTAAACATTAATGACCTAAGACTAGCCAAGTTGTGAGATGACAGAAAGAAAGCCATATATGAATAAATAAAAAGCTCATTCAAAAGACAAAAATGAAAGAAAAAAACAAAAACGGATGTAAGAAAATATTCCAAAACCAGCCATGGAATATGGAAAAGCTAAAGCAAAAGAAAGGAATTATGAAATAAAATAGCTGAACATAATATTTCAGAAAGTGGTTCTGTAAGACAAAGTAAGGTATAATGAAATGTGCTAAGACCTGGAGTTAGAAAAATAGAAAGGAGGAACACACATTTCTCTAGCTGAGATATTGATGAAAATATTCAAGCCTTGAGTTGAAATATTAAAGGTCTCTGTGGGCAAAATATTGAATGATGCAAGAAGTATGGAAAATGGAATATAGACTCAAAATTGATGTCCCCAAAATAATCAATTGATCAAATGTTCAACAAATTCAGAAAGTAGCATGTGATTAAGAACAAATGATATGAAATGAGAAAGCCCAAGTTTCCCTGAAGGCATTGATATCACACAGGGCTCTACGAGCAGACTGATAATATGTCCAAATTAATGTTTCAACAAATTAATGCGGCACCAAAGGTGTTCATTGGTCTGTGCTAAGTAATTTAGAAGACAGCTACCTGGCTAAATGACGAGAAGAGATCAGTATTCATGCCCATCACTGGGAAAAATGATCCAACAGAATGCTGAAATTAGGGACCAATATCATTAATAGCATTTAAGAGTAAAATTTTGTTACAGAGAATTAAAAACTGTTGCAGAAGTACACCGATAGGGAATTGCCGGATACTCAAGCCATATGTAGAAGAGACGTGGAGTGAGGATGTCATGGTTTATATCAGATAGAGCTCGACTAAAAGTGAAAATACGAGAAAAACGTTTATCTGTGTTTTTATGTGGACTATGCAAAGACATTCAAATGTATGGATCAGAAGAAATTTAGATAATATTTCAAAGAACAGGAATGCCCCGATACTTAATTGTGCCCGGGTAGAACCTGTACAGGAACCAGGAGACAAAACTTTGAACTGAAGGAGAGGATAGTGCATGGTTTACAAGCAGTGAATGTTTGTGTCAGTATTGCACTTTTCACCATACATATCCAATAGATATGCTGAGCAAATGCCCTGATAATTTGGTCTATATGAAGACTAAGCTGGTCCAAAATACGAGGTCAGTCTATTTGATGTGAGTGTATATGAAGACTGGGAATCATGATTGAAGGAAGATTCATGAACAATCTGCAAAATGAAGACGACACAACCTTGTTTGCAGAAGACCAAGAGGAATGGAAGTACTTACTGAGGATTATAAAAAACAACACCCAATATTCAATATGGAATATAATAACATGGAAAATGTAAAAAATTTCACAACTGGGCCAATATATAACATCATGATCAATGTAGAAAATATTATAGTTGTAAAGCATTTCATTTTCATGTGGCTATGATCAACCCTCCTAGAAGCAGCAGTTAAACATCAAAGTGTACCGCACTGGGCAAATGTGCTGCACAACACCTCCTTAAAGAGTTAAGGAGCCAAGAGGTGGCTTTGAGGACTACAGTGCACCTTCTCCTGGCTGTACTATGTTCACAAGCCTCATATACACATACACTTTCCTCGAGTTCTTTAATACCACCCCTCCCACCACTATCATGACCCCTATTCTACCTCACAAATCCAGCTAGACCAGAGGATGTACAGATAGCAATTGAAAACACAGGGAATCTAGGATGATAAACTCTCAGGACCAGTAATGAGAGTAGCAATACCAGGAGAGTAAGGGAAGGTGAGTGGAAAATGGGAAACTGATCACAATGAACAACATATAACCCCTTCCCTAGGGGGCAGAAAACAGAAAAGTGGGTGAAGGGAGACCGTGGTTGGTGTAAGACATGGAAAAAAAATTATCAAGGGTTTATGAGAGAGGAAGGGGTGGGGGAGGGAGGGGCAAAATGAGGAGCTGATACCAAGGGCACAAGTGGAAAGAAAATGTTTTGAAAATGATGATGGCAACATATGTACAAATGTACTTGACACAATGGATGGATGTATAGAATGTAATAAGAGCTGTAAAAGTCCCCAATAAAATGATTGAAAAATAAAAAGAAAACTGGAGAATTGATGTATTTGGATTGCAGGGTTGGCAAAGAATTCTGAATATTCCATGGAATATGCAAGAAGGACGAACAACTCATTTTTGGAAGGAACAAGCTGGGTTTCTCTTTAGAAGGGAGGATGGTGAGACTTGGTCTTTCAATCTTTGGACTTGTTACCAGGAGGGCCCAGTCCCTGGAGAAGGGCCCCATGCTTGGTAAAGAAGATTACTGTGAAATAGAGGAAGGCCCTCACGGAGGCTGACTGACACAGTGTCAGCAAAGATTAGCTCAAACGTTGAAAAGATTGGGAGGCTGGTACGGGACCATGTGGTGTTTTGTTCTGTAGGGTGCCTACTAGACTGAAATACCTCAATGTCATCTAACACCACCACCAACAAGGACACACAGATTTAGAGGACCCTGAGCAAGCAAGAGCCATGTGGCTGTGCATTATGCAGCACACCGAGGGGTACAGAACATAGAGACTTTAAAGCAACAGTCCTGTTATCACCCAACCCCATCCCCAAGATTCTAATTTAATTAACCTGAAAGTGGTCTTGAGGCAATCGTTTTAAAAACTTCCCAGGTCAAACCCTGATTTAGAAATTGCCATAGAGTTCCAAAATAATTTGCATCATCATTTGGATTGGCCATTTACATGAGAATTAGAGAGTTTTTTCCCTAAAGATTTTTCCCCCAAAACCATTATTTTAGGTGTGAACACAGACATCCTACCATTCCATAGTTCAGTCCTAGCAAGCAGTGCTGTACAGTTGCTACCACAATCAGTTTCAAAACGTTTTCTTCTGTCTTGAATTCCTTGATCTCAACTTTCCTTTAATCCTCACCTCCTCCAAATAAGTTTTTTAAAGGCACTTACTGGAATACCGTAAAATCCAATCAATCAGCCTTCAAACACTGCACACAAGCATGCAAGTGTGCACACAGGTGTAAATAAGCACACAAACACATTCGTCCCGCTTGCTTTTGGTTACGATGATCGCTGCAACCAACAACTGAACCCATGAGTCACCCATTTCCTCTTCTAGGATCGAACTCAGTTTGCCAATGCCAACGCCCCCCCCTCTCCACCCCCAAGGAAGGAACTCACATGGTGGGGACAAAAGCAGCACTTTGAGCACAGAAGTCTTTCCTGACTGTGGCTCCGCGACCCTATCTGTAGCCAGTTCCTGGAGAGAGACTACAATGTGAACGGGAGTCACACCTCTAGCATCACCACGCCCAAAGGTTGATCCATGTCCCACCTGCTTTCGAACACGTAGCACTCACTCTCACAACCCGCTCTCCGCAGGCCTTCATCCCTCTTCCCCTCAGCTGTCTCCACCTGCACAGGCTCTGATCCAGCCGAGCCAGTGCCAGGCCCAAAGCAGGGCCAGAAGTCTATTGAGGCCCTGGAGAGGCTTCACCCCACCATGGAAAACAAATCCATGTAACAAACAAATAGCAGTCGCAAGAATTCCACTCCAACCCACAGTAACTTCCCGTCTGTTCCAGTAGAGCTATGCTGATTCCTCAGCAGATCTTCAGGCTTCTCTTCCGCGGTACACACTCAGATGAACTGGAGCCGCCAAGACTTTCTGCGGTTAGTAGCTACGCCTACTAATCAGTTGTACCAACCAAGAACTCCTATTTATAGAAAACTATTTACAAAATAAGGATACGAGATCCCAGAAGTAAAAGAAAAATCCCACACCAGGAACTCAGAATGTCCCCCACTCTAAAGGCAGAGTTAGCAGGGCCAGTTGATGGGTCCACAGCCCTGCACCTGGGTTCCTCGCCAGATGGTGGCTTGAGTGCGGGGCACAAGTTTCTATAGCTAATCCTGGCCCAAAGCTTTTGCTATTGTCCTCCTCCAGCGCTTTGATGCTTTGTTTCATAATCTGCATTGCTTTGTGCAAGCATCCATGTTAGGGCGTGCCTAAATAATTCATTAACCCAGTGAATGTGTGAGTCAAATAAAAAATTAGTTTGCCCCATTCTGAGCTGCAATACAGAACAAGATGGATATGACCCTGTCTTTTATGGGGCTAACCGTCCAGCAAGGGAATAGCTCACACACCACTAACTAGCAGCAGGGAGAATAATTACAGATTGTGATACGTGTCCTGAGTAGAACGCACAAGATCAGCTACAGAGACTTGACTTTGGAAGGGTGTCTGGACGGCATCTCTGGTCCCTCTCAGAGTGACAAATGAACCAGTCCTACTATGTCAGTTTAAGAGAACCTTCAGTGGCACGGGAGGAAGCATGGCTTCCTTCAGGAGGTCTGCTCTGTAACACACAAAGGGGTAGCCAGGGTCCCACATCAGATAGAAGTCTGTAATTGTGACCACCTTTACGGAAGACAGCTTGGGCCTCATCCTGAAGTAACAGAAAAGGCCAAGGGTGTCAGAGAGAAGGAAGGCCGCACAGGTCGGTTCCCGGGGTTAGTTCCTACTTCATGAAAACAGTGCTGGACTGTAAAAGGGAACGCTTCCAGGCACCAGGGCATTCCTCTCGCCATTTCTCCACTGAGATAAATGAAAGGAGAAACAATGCCAACAAACACGATTCTTTCAAAGTATCCTTAAAATCCAAACACTCCAAAATTCAAAATGCAAGATTTATAAGCAGCAGGAAGCATTTTGGAGCCTCCATAAGGAAACTAATTTTTCTTGCTTACACACAGATTTGCCTCATATTCTTTTCAGACTCAGATTCATTTTGCTCGTGTATATAAAATATATCTTTGCGATAGAGGGTATGAGTTAGCCTGCCTTAACTATAAATGCTAGAAATATAACAAAATTTAAGATGCATTTGCAAAAGATTCAAAATGTAACAGTCCCTTCCCCTGCAGTAAGAGTCATTTTAAATTTAACAGTGATCCATAAGGATTTTCTAATTAAGGTCATTTAGATCAACCATGGAGCAAGTGACCTCAGGGGAGGGTGGTGGTCTAGCAACCTTGGAGAAAGCAGATGTAAGTTGGTGGTCTGATCGATTATTTGCTGTGATCCCCTGCTTCTTTTGTTACACTGTTTGGCACATATAACTTGTTCTCTTTTCGCTGGAACTTTGGAGCAATTTGGAGGCAGTAGCAAAATGTACTGTTTCCTTTATCCAGCACTTGCAAAAATAAACTTAAGAGTTTTTGAATCAACCTGGTCTCTGTCTTTGACTGAAAAAGTGACAGACGATGATGTGGGCCTCTTTTCTGGGAAACATTTGTACATTCAGCTCCGAAGAGTCACTGCCACCTTGTTCTTCCTGAGCCACTTGGTGGACAAGAACTTGCTAAGAGGCTGAAAGTCAGTATCTAAATTTGGCTAAAACAATTTGAGAATTGATCACGCTTTAATGTTGTCCAAGTCCTAAATAAATAGCCTGTACCTCTACAGGCTTTTTGTTATTTTTAAATAATTGTTATCTTTGATAAGAAGTGTAAGAAGTCCAGGTGGTGTAGTGCCTAAATGTTGGGCTGCAATCCACAGGGTGGGCAGTTCAAAACCACCAGGAGCTCTGCCAGAGAAAGACTAGGCTTTCTACTCCTGTAAACAGTTACAGGCTTGGAAACCCACAGCAGGGTCTCTATGAGTCAGTATTGACATGATGGCAGGAAGTGACTGAGAAGCCTTGAGAATGATTGGGGCAGGGAATGTATGGATGTGCTTTATACAATTGATGTATGTATATGTATGGATTGTGGTAAGAGTTGTTTGAGTCCCTAATAAAATGTAAAAGAAGAAAAGAGAAAAAAATGATTAGGGCAAAGACTGTACAGATGTGCTTTATACAATTGATGTATGTATATGTATGAACTGTGAAAAGAATTGTATCAGCCCCAATAAAGTGTTAAAATAAAAAAAAATGAGAAAAAAAAATCTTAAACTTCTATTTCTTTTTTTTAAGCTTAGCCTTCTTCAGTTATTGAGTTTACTTGAGTTTACTTTCACCCACCTTGGACCTTACAAGGTTATTTATGCAACATTACTATTAAAATAGTAAATACTTAAAGATGAAAATGTAAAAACATGTATTATAATTTAAACTTCCTTTCAAACTTTTACCCTTTTTTAGGACCCTAATATTTGAGTAGTTTCTATTTAATTATAATTATTTTAATTCTAATTATCTTTTACCATCAGCCATAAACATAGCACAATATTGGCATGGACTATGATAATATACATTTTACCCACAGCAATGGTGACAAACAGAACAAAACATTGTTGGTGAAGGTTTATAGAACAAATGAATTTTCCTTTGAACAATTCCTATGTATTTTGTTTAACCCCACAACGTAATACCACTTATTCCACTTCAGTACTCTCTTTCCCATTTCCATGTCCCCTTACTTCCTAAGAGGAGCCCTGGTGACATCGTGGTTACACATTGGGTTGCTAATCACAATGTCAGCAGTTTGAAACCACCAGCTGCTCCCCAGAGAAAGATGAGGCTTCGACAGCCTCAGGAAACCAGGGGCAGTTCTCCCCGTCCTATGGGGACACTCTGAGCTGGAATTGACTTGATGGCGGGGAGTATTTCTTTCCTAACCCTTTACACCCACTAAATTATTCTTGGGCAAATGCTGCCCTTTTGATATTTCATGAAATGTTCATTGTTCTAAAAAGTGAATACCTCCCAAGTGTTTACCTATAATCTTTATTTACTGATCTGTGTAGTTTTAGATTTTTCATTTGGAATTTTTTCAAAATCATTTTAAATTGTGAATTAGGCGAAGTTTTACATTTCAGATCACTGATTTTGTACTCAACTACTTAAAATACTTATCAACACCCTAATAGTAAGTACGTTTAGCTTTTTGGTCCGTCTCTAGTTCATTTTTATATATGGTGTCTGATATGTATCTTGTTTAAATTTTCTACAAATAGATATCTAGTTTTTCCATTACCCTTTTTAAAGAGACGATCTCCAATTTGGTGATTTTGGGCCTTTTGTTACCGAGAAGTTGTCAATGGATGGATGGGTTTGCTTCTGGGCCTCAATTCTATTCCATTGTTCTCTTGGTCTGTCATTTTACCTGTTGCAGACATTTTTGTCTACCGTAGCTATATACTAGTATACTAGGTATACTAGTGAGAGGGTTCTTACTTTGTTCTTCAGTGGTGATTTGTTTTTCTGGGGCCTTTTTACATTTCAAATTGGTGGGAAGCAGATTTCTCTTTTTTGTTCTTTTTGAAGCAGAAGATGTCTAAGGTTGTGAATTCAGAAATTATTAGACTTTGGTTCAAATCTCTTCCTTTGAGGGTACCTGATAATTGGCAATTTAAGATGACCATATTTTTTGCTGTTTCCATACCTTCCACAGAGGAGTGCTATCCCAAGGTTATGGACTTGGAGGTCACTGGGACTTTATTTGCATTTCTTGCTTTGAGGGTGCCCAAGAGTGAATGTTGACTATTTGCTATTTTAAAGCTTTTTGTGTCTTTATGACATGTTAGTATAGCAGGCATTTCTGTATTCGTTTTTGAGTGTTATTGCAAGTTGTGTGCCATCTCCAACCCTCATTGTTTGTATAGTGTCATTTATTTAAATTTTTAATCTCTGTAATCTGTATATCTTAGTCTAAAAATATGTCCTATACATGTAATATGTTCCTTTTCTTAAGAGTATTTTAAATAATTGATGACATTATTTCTACGATTATCATATGCCCCTTGGGGATTCTTTATAATATTCTCCTATAAAATGATAATGCTGTCTCTAAAGTATATCAGAGGCACATATAAACCATAGAAATGTGAATGGCTTTTGAGACTGCACATAATCAGAGCCCTAATCTAAAAAAACAATCAGTTCTTATGACATGGTTTTGCTCAATGAAGTCATCTCTGAAGATATGGGTGCTATGCAAAGGGTGGGGAAGAAACCAGGTGCTGAGTGGCTATCTGAAAGACTAGCATCTGGAATCTTAAAGGCTTATCTTCAGACAAGAAACCACCCAAATGAGGTGACAGCTCAGTCTGCACCAAAGAAGCACACCAACCAGTATGATCCAAGAATTAAAAAAATATATATATCCAAGATCAGAGGGGGAGATGGTATCAGAGCTTAAATTCTGAGCCACCTGGTTTGCAGAAGGCTATGGATGACTATGAAAGCCCAAAGCCATTTTCAGAGCCCTCAAATGGATTAAGTCTCCATTGGATTTCTAAGGTCCATGCACCATAAATATAAACAATCTTGTCCCCTGACTGTATTGGAATGGGGATTACTGTAAATACAGTTAAGGATAAAAAAATCAACATCTGGCCATTTATTTTTCTTTTAAAACCATTTAAAATTTGTTCTAGTTTTTATTGTAGTCTATCTTTTGGATTGAGGCTATTGTGTGTTTTATTCTGTTGTAGTTGCTATCATTTTGTTTGTTTTCTTTATTACTTGATAGTTTCTTAGGGCTATAACAGGGGAGACTGGGGAAAATGGACAGTTAATGATAATGGTTACAAGAATGAAGAAAATGTTTAAAATGGATTGGGGTGGTGAATGCACAATAATATTTAATATACTTAGATGTTGAATGGTATGGTACATGAATTATATGTCAATAAAACTGTTAATAAATCGATAAAGAGAGCAGAAGAAAGAGGAGTGGTTCCTAACATGGCTGAGGAAAGGTGTTCTTGGCCAGAATAAGAGTCTTAAGAGTATTTCTGATCTTGAACTATAACCTGTTAGTTTCTCTAGTAAGTTCCACAATGCTGAGAATTGTTTGTGAGTCTGTGCGGTCACTTCAACAGCCCAGCAGAGATGTAGCACGTGACCATTGGTGTCAGAACTGGTAAAGAAAGTTGGAAGGCAGAGGCAGGTTTGACCTCTGCCTCAAGGTAACCAGTTGGGGCTGATGTTGGCGATGACCCTCTTCCTCTTCACAGGTGGAGTCAGAAGAGGTCAGGCATGGCTCCCACGTCAGTCTCACCAGGTCTAAGAAGTCGTGATTGATGGTTCTGTTTAGTTTCGCTTCATTTTGTTTATTTCTAGTTGTTTTATTCTTCTCTAAATGGTATAATAAAGTCTTCTACATGTATTGTGGAGTTGCCTTTTTTTTTTTCAATTTTGCCTTTGTGTTATTTATTTGGGGAAGCTATTACCCAGATCATGAATATTTATTTTCTTCCATTCATCCATTTATTACATAATGTCCTTCTCTCTTTTGCTGGGTTTTACTTTAAAGTCTATTTGATCAGAAATTAATATTGCCAATATTGCTTTCTTAATTTCCATTTGCTTGATATATTTTTCCCAGTCTTTGTTTTCTTTGCCTATTTTGATGAATCCTGTTTTTATATTGATTCTGTTACTTTACTCTTCATCTCTTAACTGATGCATTAAATCAATTTACATTCAGTATAATTATAGATAGGTATGAAGTTGTTGTTATTCTTCTGTGTTTTTTTTAATAGTGTGGCCAGTTTCTTTCTTCCATATAATTACATGTATTGAGTTCCTTTTAAAAAATGAAACATAATTTCATTCAGTGCTGATATTTTAACATTTACTAAATATTATCTTCTTTTAAATTTTGATTATAATAAATTTCTTAGATTATATTTTATCAATGCTTTCTCAAGCTTAAAACAGTCTAGTCTATCTTAAAATCAACTTGACTCCCTCTCCCTTTGAAGTTCTGTAACTACACCATGGACTCCCTTACTGTGCTTTGGAGTTGTCCACATTTCCAAACTGATATCTCTGGTTTCATGTTTTAGTCTTGCAGGTTTATCTTCCTTTCAGTACTTCCATATCTGGTTTGTTTTAGAGTGATATCTCATGTGAGTTAATCTAAGGTCGCTGTTTATGATTGTTGATTACTTGTCTGAAGTATTTCTTCCAAGTTTGGTCAGATTTTCATAAATTCCCTCATTTCCATTTATATGGAAATGCCCTAAAATTATATTTCAGGTGAATTTTCTTGATATATAGCTCTTGGTTTGCCTTTTGTTTTTCTTTCAGAGTTTTCTATAGGTCATCTCATTGCCTTCTTGCGATGATGGTTTATGTCAAGAAATCATAGCCTATTATACTGGCTCTCCTTTGGAGAGTTAAATTTTTGTGATTCTAGTGTTCCTTTGGTTTTTGGAAAGTTTGTTAATGATTTGTGTAGGTGATTTAATTTTATAATCTATCCTTCTCTGGTTTGTTTAGCTTCGTACATGGATTTCTTCATGCCTTTCATACTATTAAGGACATTTTGTTTCAACAAATCTTTAACAAAATTATCTGTGCATTTTCCTCTTTTACAAGCGTCTAGACCACGTGTGATTTATTTCTTTTTATGGTGCTCCCACATCTTTCTATGCATTAAAATTTTTTTTCTGATTAACAGATTAGCATGGAGAGATTTATCTCTAACCTAGCTAATTTTATGTCCCTTTAAATAAACTTCCTCTGCCCTTCAATGCGTTATCCGTTGCTGAATCTTAGTGTTCATTTCCTGTGTTCTTATTTGCTATATTTCATGATTTCTGCTTTTTCATTGGTTTGTTTATGTGATGTTTTGCTGAAATTATATCAGTCTCTTACTGTGTTTTCCTTTATTATTTCCTGCATTTTCCTCACTACTTCTCTGAATCTATTAGAGGAATTGAGACACCATTTGTTTGAATTCCTTATCTGGTAGGTATAATGTCATTTAGTTCCATAAAGATTTTCTGGCTCTGCAGTGTGGTTACTTGTTTGAATCACCTTATCTTGTTTCTCCATGTTAGCTAACTGATGTGTTAGACTGGGTTGACTAGGAAAACAGACCCACTGGTATATATATATATATATATATATATAAGGGTTTTATGTCTAGAAGTAATTAAACTCAAGAAAGTATCCCAGCCCAGTCAAAATAAAATCCAGAAATTGTATATGAGCCCATAAGGACCTCTTCAGGCTCACATAGCCACATGTGATGATGCAGAATGCAGGAAGATCACAGGCTGGTGGGAGCAGAGTCATATGGATCCAAGGTCAGTGGAAACATGGTAGGGCTCTGCCAACTCTCAAGGTCAGTGGCAGAGAGAGGGGAGGTTCCTAAGGCCTTCTTTTAGAAGGTCACACCCCTAAGGCAGCATCAGGCTTGATTGACAGGCTTGACTCCATCCCCACACTTTTATACACCTTCAAGTTGACATAAAATTATCCAGCTACCATAACTGATGTTACTATTGTCTCTGAGACATAGTAGCATTGCTGTATTTGTACTTAATTGGTAATTTTATATTGGTGTATCTTGGCTCCCCCCACCGCCTTTATTTTGTGTGTACATATCAGAGCAAGTGGGGCAGGTGTACTTCTCTGTTTGCTCGCTTGGCAGCACCTAGCCATACACCTCCTCTAGTTTGATGGATCTGATAGAAGATAAGCGTATGCTCCCCCAGTGGTCTGTCAGTGTGTCGCACTGTGGTGGCATGTGTGCTGCCGTGATGCTGGAAGCTATGTTGCTGGTATTTCAAGTGACAGCAGGGTCACCCAAAGGGAACCCAAGTTTCCAACAGTGCTTCCAGACTATGGTTTACTGTGCTGCAAACAACACATCAAGAGGAATGGCATTGCATTCACAGTCAAAAAGGATATTGAAGTACAGTGCTGTCTGTGATAGGAATATATCCACCTACTTTTGAAGAATTCCAATCATTACAGATATTACTCAATTTTTGCATCAGCTATGAAAGCTAGTGATGAAAAACATTGAAGAATTCTACCACCATCTCCAGCTAGAAATTGATCAAACATGCAATCAAGATACATTAATTTTTGACAATTGGAATACAAAAGTTGGAAATAAAGAGGAGGGAACAGTCGTTGGAAAATAGGGTCTTGGAGAGAAACACCTGGAGAGCATATTATAGAATTTTATAAGACCAGACACTTTTTCATAGTAAATATCCTTTTGCAACAACACAAAACACAGTAACACAAGTGCTTCTGCAGATGAAATATATACACAGAAATGAAATTAACTACATCTGTTGGAAGAGATAATGGAGAAACTCAATATTATCAGCTTAAACGATGCTGGGGCTGACTGTGGAACAGACCACCAATGCTCACATGTAAGTTCGGGTTAACGATGTAGAAAATTAAAACAAGTCCATAAAAGGAAAAATATGACTTTGAGTCTATTCCACCTGAATTTCAAGAACATTTCAAGAGCATATTTGCTACAATGAACACCAATAACAGAAAACATGAGTAGCTGTGGAAAGACATCAAGACTATTAATCATGAAGAAAGCAAAAGGTCATTCAAAAGACAGGGAATAAATATAAGATAAAAGTGGATGTCAGGAGACTTTGAAACCTCCTCTTAATTGTAGAGCAGCTAAGGCAAATAGAAAAAAAAACGGTGATTTCAAAGAGCGTAACAGAAAATTTCAAATGGCAGCTCAAGAAAACAATAAACCATTATAATGGAATGTGCAAATACTTAGAGTTAGAACACCAAAATGGAAGAACATGTTCAGCATATATTAAATGGAAAGAGCTCAAGAAAAAATTGAAGCCTTGAGTTGCAATCCTGAAATGTTCTATGAGCAAAATATTGAACGATGCAGGAAACATCAAAAGGAGATGGAAAGAATGCAGTCACTGTACAAAAAGGTCTGGTTGACATTCAACCATCTCAGGAGGCAGCATATGAGCAAGAACCAACGGTGCTCGAGAGAGATGTTCAAGATGCACTGAAAACATTATTAAAAACGCTCCAGGAATTGATCGAATACCCACGGAAGTATTTCAACCAGCTAAGCACTGGGAGCACTTACTCATCTCTGCCAGGAAATTTGGAAGACAGCTACTTAGCCAACTGACTGGAAGAGATGCATAATTGCACCCATTCCAAAAAAGATAACCCAACAGAGAGCTCAAAATACAGAATGACATCAATGATATCACATGCAAGTAAGATTTTGATGATGATTGTCCATTATCTTCCAACATTTGCAGCAGTACATAGACAAGGAACTCCCAGAGGTTCGGATTAGATTCAGAAGATGACATGGAACGAAGGATATCATTGCTGATGTCATAAGGATCTTGGCTGAAAGCAGAGGATACCAGACAGATGCTTACTTGTGTTCATTTATTTTAATTGTGCTTTTTATTGCAAAGGCATTCAACTCTGGATCAAAACAAACAGGGGACATCCTTGAGAAGAATGGGGACTCCAGAAGCCTTTATTGTGCTCTTTGGGAACTTGTATGTAGATCAAGAGGCAGTTGTGTGAACAGAACAAGGGAACACTGCATGCTTTAAATCAGGAAGGGCATTTGTCAGGGTTGTATCCTCTCACCATCCTGGTTCAATCTGTAAGCTGGGCAAATAATCAGAGAAGTTGGTTTGTATGAAGAATGAGGTGTCAGGAGTTGAGGAAAGCTTATTAACAACCTGCAATATGCAGATGACACAACCTTGCTTGATGAAAGCGAGAAATAATTGAAGCCCTTGCTGATGAAGATCAAGGATTTCAGCTGTCAGTGGGAATTATAACTCAATGTAAAGAAGACCCGACTCCTCACAACTATACCCAAAAGAATTCAAGTGGCTAAGTATTTTGTCTTGCTTGAATCCACAATCAACACCGATAGAAGCAGCAGTCAAAATAAAAAAAAATGCATCACATTGGGTAAATCTGCTGCATGAGTATAGAGAACAGGTAAGTGGAAGGATGTTCCATTGAGGACTAAATTGCATCTGACCAAAGCCATGATATTTTCAATCGCCACCTATGCCTGTGAAAGTTGGATAGTGAATAAGGAGGACCAAAGGAGAAGCACTGCCTTGGCTTATGGTCTTGATGAAGAATATTGACTGTATCATGGATTGCCAAAAAAGGGACAAGCTGTCTTGAAAGAAGAAGAGCCAGAATGTTCCTTACAGACCAGGATGAAGAGACATTATCTCATGTACTTAGAACATGCTAGAACGTGGTCAGGATGAAGAGACACTAGCTCATGTACTTAGAACATGCTAGAACACGGTCAGGACGGAGATACGTTATCTCATGTACTTAGAACATGCTAGAACACGGTCAGGAGAGACCAGTCCCCGAGAAGGCCATCATGTGTACAAAGTACAGGGCAGTGAAAAAGAGGAAAGCTCTTCATAAGGTGGATGGACACAGTGGCGGCAACAACGGGCTCAAGCAGTAGGACAATTGTGAGGCTGGTGCACGACTGGGGTAGGCTTGTGTGGGCTGTCACATGATGATCCTTGAGCAAGTGGCACAGGAAATGTGTGGCTTTCACTTAGTGTTTGAGGTTCTTGGAGGTTAGAGTGCAAATGGGCATTGTGGCCGAGGCTCCTCTGTACCAGCTAGGACTAAGAAAAGATCAGCAAAATGAATAATCTTACAACAATAGGAACTTAGACAGAACATGTAAAAAGAGTAATCGAAAAGAACCTGAAATAAAAATAGCAAAGGAAAAGGAAAGACAGACCAAGGGAAGTAAAAAGAAAAATATGTACATGTGAACTAGTGACGAGGAGGACGTAAAGAGTAGAAAAATAAATAGTAAATAAAAACATGAAAAAGAATAAAAGAGAAAGGAGTAAAGGGCAAATGAAAAGAGAAAAAAAATAAGTAAAAGAAAGCAAGAAAAAAAAATGGCCAGGGTGGGAAAGAGTAGGGAAAGGTGAAGACTCCAGGTCAGGGTGCCCGGGGTTAAGCTGGTACATTTTGTTAGCCTAAGAGACCAGGGGTGACAGAATTTCTGTTTCCAGAAGTTTCTGCCAGCCTGGATGACAGCTGGGGGCAGGGCACCGACATCCATTTAACAAAACCCCCTTTTGGATGTATGGCATCTAGTCTCAGAAGGATTTCCTGCATTACCAGAGGGCAGCTGTGGAAAGCTCACGTGGTCTGGTACCGTTCTTTGCGCTGGCCCACAGGGGTGGAGAACACACGCCTCAGAGGTGGGGTTGTGCAATCCTAGTACCTGGTCACGCGGGAGCCCCTTCGACCTTAGACAAAGTCAGGTGTGTGCAATGCAGCAGGGTTTCTCTTGCTGCTGCTTGAGTCGAAGTGGGGCCGACCACATTTCTGGTCCCCAATGGCGTGAAGGGCATAAGGTGAAGCTTGCACCTGTCTGATCTCTAGGCGCTGGTGTGGGTGCTGGTGCAGTCCTTCCGGCTCTTCTCTGCCACTCCAGGTGAAGAGAGACCACCGGTTGCCCTTTGAATGGCCACACATTTAAGACACCAGGCAGTATTCCACGAAGTAGGAGGTAGAATAGAAACACTAGCCACATTCTTAGGCTACTGAGATGGGATGTTCTATGAAACCACGATCCTTTAATTGAAACCAAAGAATTAAATTCTGAGATTTTTATTGTACCCAAGCCACGCCTGCCAGTCAGCAATACTAAGACACCTGCCACTCCACAGGCGAAAGGCACTGCTTTCTACTTCCATAAAAATTACAGTCTCCGAAAACTACAAGGACACCTGTATTTAGCCTGTCAATCAGGCCACAGTCTGATGGTGCTTCCATGTGGGTGTAGCTTCCTCATAAGGACGACTCTGGGAACCTCCCTTCTGTCTCTGCCTTCACCACTTTCCTGCTGGCTGACCATGGTTGCTGCCAGAGACCCGCATGTGTCCACCCCACTGGATCCACACAACTCTGCCCCCACCAACCTGTGGTATTTGGGCATGCTGCATCATTGCTGGTGACTGTGTGACTTTGAAGAGGAACTTACGGACTCATATGGGACTTATGGACTTGAGCTGGACTGGGATGGGATGCTTTCTCAGTATATAATCACTTCTTGATATAAAGCTCTTTCTTACACGTATGTAAATGTCACTGGCTTTGTTTCTGTAGTCAACCTGACCTAGCACAGATGCCAACATCTGTGATCTAAGGATTGCAAATGATATAGTCAAACCCGAAGGTGGGAATTGTATCAGGGTTTAAATTGTGAAATTCTGGTTTGTAGAAGGCTCTGGATGACAGTGGTAGCCCAAAGTAGATTTTTAGGATCTGCACATGGAATAAGCCTCTTGGGATTTCCCTCTGATCATAAGCTTCAGAGGGATGAGAACAACCTGGTTAACAGAGTATTGTAGAGATGATTACAGTAGATTAAAATGATAAGTTTGATTTGATTGGTTAAAACTTTCACATTTAATCTCTTTTGATACCTGTTGAGTTTGATTGGGTTTTTAATATTTTCTGATTTTTTTTTCATATTAGGGTTTGTCTCTGTTGTATTTTGTTATTGCCGGTAGTGTTCTTGACTCTCTATTATGGTTTTTCTATGTTTTTTTTCTGCATATGAAACCCAGGTTGAGCAGATGTATAGAGACAATAACTGGAATAAGGGTCCCTGGGGGGTAACGCAGGGGCAGTGGGGTGCAATGGGAGAATGACCCCAAAGTGAACAAGAAGGAAAAAATATGTTTTGAAAATGATTGTGGTAGTGATTGCACAAGACTGTTCAATATGACAGTGTGATGTCTGGATTACATCCTAATAAAATGGTTCAAAACAAAAATTATTTCAATTCACTTCAGTTTCACATGTTCAATTTCTCCCATAGCTTATGTATGAAAACGTTTGTTAATTTAAATTGTCTTGTGTCAAATTTCCAAATCAAATATTTTGTAATGCTTTTTCTTTGTAAATTTCACTTTTCTTAAAAAATTTTTTTTTGTTGTAAACTTCACTTTTCAACGATCAGATCAATGACGTTTAAAATTAATGTTCCCTAAACTCATATGAAAGGGGTCGTGGCGGCTCAGGGGCCAGGTGCTCTGAGGGAGGCAGGTGTAGCAGCCTGCTTCTCTGGAGATCATGAGCTGGGAAACCCTAGAGGCTTGGGGGAGTCGGAAGCAACTTGAAAACAGTGAGCATAATTCTTGCAGTTCGAGAAACACAGGGCCTTGTACAGCTGACGGGAAACAAGCTGAATCATATAGCTGCGTACTGAGGAATGCAATCTGACCCGGTCCCCACATCCATTGCTACGACCAGATACATCGCTCATCATTGCTAACTCCTCTGGATTCTTTTCCTTTATCTAGCACCTATCTATCCTCCTATCTTGTCTGGGTTTCTTGAAAATAAAGTAAACAGGATATGCTGAGTTAACAGAACTATACTTCTAAAGGGTAAATGCATGGACCTGCAGGTTACTTTCAAGGGAGATTATTATTATTTTCTCTACAAACTAGTAGGTGTTACTTATTTTCTAAATACTTTGCAATGACTAAGGCATATAAAGGGAATTCTGATGGCCTAACGGTTAAGTGCTGAGCTTCCAAAGATAAGGAGAGTTATTTGAATACACCAACCAGTTCTGCAATAGAAAGATCTGAGGATCTACTTCCATAGAGATTACAGTTTAGAAACCCTATGGGGTGAAGTCTGTTCTGTCACATGTGGGATTCATAAACTGAAATTGATTTAATAGCCCATAGTAATAGCAAGTTATCCAGATCAATTTAACAACAATAATAAAGCTTTAACATATTAACCATTTAAGATAAGATTGTATCATAGGTTCTCCAATTTATTTGAGAAAAAAATGACTCAGTGCCTCTCTGACAATCAAACACGTTTGTATTATTGCCCACAATCCAGGATAGAGTGTAGGTATCTGCTGGGGTGCAGTGCTTCCCACTTTGAGAAACGCTGGTTTAGACGACAGTTTGGGATAGTGAAGAGAACACTGTATTCAATTTCCTAAAGTCCCTTCTTTCTGGCTAATGGTGTAAGTACTGTCTCCCTGAAATGCTCTGTGGGGCTGCTGGGCATCATGACTGCTGGCATTTACTTCCAGCTCTAGCAACCATAAAGTGCGGGGTGTACTCAGCTATTACTGTGACAGTGTCACTCCTTAAGGGCCAAGGTTCTCAGAAATCAAAGAATTGCATGTAGCAGATTTACCAATTCTTCACTTTCATATTCCGGGTTATACTGTGCTTCGTCTTCTGTCACTGGTTTCTGAACAATGTTTCTGCAGATGAGCCAGATGGTCAGGCTAGCAAAGAACATCCCAATATCAGGCACAAACACTCTGATCCCATTTCCAGCGTCAGCTCCCTTTAAGCTATGAAGGAAAAAGAAAAACAGAGGAACAAACAGGAGGAGGGGGATTTAGTTGTTCATATAATTGTAGTCAAATCCTCCTAAAGTATGAAACAAAAACTGTTTAGTTTCTCCCTCGAAGGTACCAGAAACCTTTCATTATCTTCCAGTCTTATGGAATCTTGTAGGGATGCTGAAGATACCAGTGTTTCATGGAAGTTTAACATTTATTGTAAAAACTTTAAACCAGTTTTCCTTTCAAATGCTAATAGATTATGTTGCTATTAAATAAGTCACATGCATAATACAAACACCGTTGCTGACAAGCGAGCTAAAGTAGTTAAAAACTAGACATGTATTTTACATACCACCTAAACTTTACTTTAGATGTAAATCAAAGCTAGAAGGGAAGAAATAGAAAAAAATGTTAAAAGCATTTCTTGAATCCAGGACTCCCTCATGGTTTTGTCTATTTAGCTAATTTGCTTTCCATGCTACTCCAAGATAAGATGGCCTGTATTTCTGCTCTTAGTCTTAGAGATGACACAGGAAATTTTGAATAATAAGATGTAGTTCAAGTCCAAGTATGACATTTACTAAACTACATGCTGATAGAGAGGGTGGAACAGCTCACTGTTATGCAAAATATTTGAAACATAACATAGTTTAATATTTAGCTTGTTAGAATTCCAAGTGTAACCCCTTGCCTTGCAGTAAAAACTCGCTTTTATTTATGTATTATTAATTAATCATTTTATTGAGGGCTCTTATAGCTCTTAAAACAATCCATATAAGTTGGAAGCAACCCAAATTTCCATCAACTGACGATTGGATTAAAAAACTGTGGTATATACATACAATGGAATACTACGCATCACTAAAAAGCAGTGATGAACGTGTGAGGCACATAGCGGCATGGGAAGAACTGGAGGAAATCATGCTAAGCGAAGTAAGTCAGGCACAAAAGGACAAGTACCACATGAGTCCGCTGAGGTAAGAATTTAAAAAAATTTTTTAAAAAGCAAAAGTGGCATAGGGAAAAAAGCTACTGTATACAAACATTTTAGGGGTGAAGACAGTGTAGTATGGAAGAGACCAGACCAAAACCAGGGATGTACATGGTAGACAATGGTGGAGGAGGTGGGGAAACGAAAACAAAAGGATGAATACAAGGAAGAAAAGGGTAGTGGGGTCATGGGGCATTAATCCACCCAAGGGGAGGGTATTGTTGATATCTCCACAGGGAAAGTGGGACCAGACTTCAACCCAGTGTCGCAAGGTGTGAATGCAATATCCCGGCGTGGAGGAGGGAACCAGTGGAGAGGTCTGGGAGGCTGGCCCCAGCACCATAAATTAAGTGGATTCCTGCCCTTCCCCGAAAAGAATGTGTTCCAAAGGACGACATTGACTC
Organism: Tenrec ecaudatus; assembly: GCF_050624435.1. Lineage (NCBI taxonomy): Eukaryota > Metazoa > Chordata > Mammalia > Afrosoricida > Tenrecidae > Tenrec > Tenrec ecaudatus. The sequence continues at coordinate 106,401,690 of NC_134542.1, forward strand.
TGCAGCTACGGGAGATGGACATATCTGATCAGAGCACACGGGAGCAGATGAGGGGCAGGAGGAGAGAGTGGAGCACAGCCTGGCCCACCAGGCCGTGATGAAGATGTTCCTGAGTAGAGCAGCCAGTCCACAGAGAGAACAACATGGCTGGCCCTACTATGAGACACGATGCCCCTCAGTGACTAAGGGCGATACAGGGGACAGCACTGGAGACACAGTGTGGGAATTGCACCTGACCTGATCCAACCACACCGAGGCAAATCACTGGGGGAGTGCAGCGGAACAGGAAGGGAATGGAGTGGCAAGGTCCCCAGGGAATGCTGAAAGTGGACTTTGGGGCCAGGGCGTGGTGCCCCAACAGACTGGACTGGAAAACGCTCCTAAGGGCCAGCAAACGATCCCTGAACTAACTACAAGCTTTTCTCTTGTGAACTGTTTTGTTCTGTTCTTTGTCAGTGGTTTGTTTTTGTTGTTTTGTTGTCTGGTTGTATACTGTTGCTTTGTTTTCCTCTGTCTTGTTTTCATGCATGTTAGTGACTCCACAGGTCTGTCTGAATAGGACAGGCTGGATGAACTATCTGGAGGAAAAACAACGGGACCGACAGTTCCGGGGGGACTTGGGGTGGGGGGGTAGGGGGGTTAAGGAAGTGGTGTTAACAAACACAGGGACAAGGGAAAAACACGGGACCCCAAATGGTAGAGAAGGGGGAGTGGCAGGCATGGTGGGAAATGATCAAGGGTAAGGTTGCTTAGAGAAGAGGTATACTCTAGCCCAGGTGGCAATGAAGCATGGTAGTAGGGCAGGAGGAAAGTCAAGGGAGATGGAGGAAAGAGCTAGGAGTCAAAGGGCATTCATGGAGGTCTAGACAAAGACATGTACATGCAAATATATATAGGAAGATGGGGTAATAGATCTATGTGTCTATATTTATAGGTCAAGTATTAAGGTGGCGGAAGGACCGTGGGCCTCTACTCAAACACTCCCTCAATGCATGAATACCTTCTTTTATTAAATTGGAACTCTATGATGCTCACTCTCCCGACACAACGTCTGGAGCCAAAGTGGGTGAACAAGTAAATGTGGTGAAGAAAGCTGATGGTGCCCGGCTATCAAAAGAGATAGTGACTGGGGTCTTAAAGGCTTGAAGATAAACAAGCAGCCATCTAGCTCAGAAGCAACAAAGTCCACATGGAAGAACACACCAGCCTGTGTGATCGAGTGGTTCCAAAGGGATCAGTTACCAGGCATCAAAGAACAAAAAAATCATATCATTGACTGCACACCTCCATGATAGGATCGCTGAAGACAAATGGGTGCATAAGCAAATGTGGTGAAGAAAGCTGATGGTGCCCGGCTATCAAAAGAGATAGTGTCTGGGGTCTTAAAGGCTTGAAGGTGAACAAGCGGCCATCTAGCTCAGAAGCAAAAAAGCCCACATGGAAGAAGCACACCGGCCAGTGCGATCACGAGGTGCCAAGGGACCAGGTATAAGGCATCATGCAAAAAAAAAAAACGATGTAAGTGTGTGTATATATATGTGTATATGTATATGTATATATATACCATATTAAATGAAGGGGGAAGTGCAGAGTGGAGACCCAAGGCCCAAGTGTCGGCCAATGGAGATCCCCTCATAGAGGGGTTTAGGAGAGGAGATGGTTTAATTAGGGTGCGAGGTAGTACCGATGAAGAACACAGCTTTCCCCCAGATCCTGGATGCTTCCTCCCCCCAACTACCATGATCCGAATTCTACCTTGCAGGACTGGATAGGGCAGAGGCTGTACACTGGTACATATGAGGGCTGGAGGTACAGGGAATCCAGGGTGGATGATACCTTCAGGACCAAGGGTGTGAGGGGCGATGCTGGGAGAGTGGAGGGTGAGTGGGTTGGAAGGGGGGAACTGATTACAAGGATCCACATGTGACCTCTTCCCTGGGAGAGGGACAGCAGAGAAGGGGGGAAGGGAGACTCCGGATAGGGCAAGATATGACAAAATAACGAGGTATAAATTACCAAGGGCACATGAGGGAGGGGGGAAAGGGGAGGGAGGGGAAAAAAAAAAGAGGACCTGATGCAAGGGGCTTAAGTGGAGAGCAAATGCTTTGAGAATGATTGGGGCAGGGAATGTATGGATGTGCTTTATACAATTGATGTATGTATATGTATGGATGGTGATAAGAGTTGTATGGGTCCCTAATAAAATGTAAAAAAAGAAAAGAGGAGAAAAAAATGATTAGGGCAGGGACTGTACAGATGTGCTTTATACAATTGATGTATGTATATGTATGAACTGTGATAAGAATTGTATGAGCCCCTAATAAATTGTTAAAGTTAAAAAAAAAACAATCCATATATCAATTGTATCAGAAAATTTGTATATATGTTGCCAACATTTTATTTATTCATTTTAAAATCATTTTATTGGGGGCTCATACAGCTCTTAACACAATCCGAACATCTATCCATCCATTGTGTCAAGCACATTTGTATATTTGTTGCCACCATCATTTTCAAAGCATTTTCTTTCTACTTGAGCCCTTGGTATCAGCTCCTATTATTTTCCTCCCTCCCCCAACCTCCCACCCTCCTGGAACCCTGATAAATATTAAATTATTGTTATTTTCATATCTTACACCTTCTGGTTTTTCCCTTGGTCTACATTTCTGTTGTTCGTCCCCCAGGGGGTGCGGGTGGGTTATATGATGATCATTTTAAGCTGTTCCTGAAAAACTCCCTTTGAACCTTGTAAGTATCTTCTAACTCTAGGGGCAAGCAAGGCCATTTAAATAAGCAGTGGATTCTGTGTGGGTCTGAGCCCCCAAAGAGGAGAAATTTAGCTATCAATTGGTAATCTGCTGGGGAAAGGTAGAGTGCTTTCTTGTGAGGCCTGTTCATATTGTTTAGGCTCCTGATTATAGTAAAACTTGTTAATTATCTCCTGAATCTATTTTAAAACCTGCTAATTATTCTCCCCATCCCACTCAGCCTGCCACAGTTTGGGGTAAATAACTTGTTGGATTTTCACTGAGTCTTTGAAGTAGTTGGGAGGTAGCAACCCCCACTCTTTCCTCTGTTGAACACTTGCAGAAATTAACAGAATTTCTCCATCCAACCTTGTCTCTGTCCTTGGCTGAAATAGTGACAGGCAACTCTGGACCCCTTTGTCTCCAGGTAACCGTGCTGCTGGATGATGAGTCATAATTTCATCCTCTGTGACAATATCTGAACAGTAATATCTGCTATCCTGAATTGAGCAACCTTGTTTAAAAAAGTCACATATTCCTACTCAAATCTGCTTTTCCAGACCAATAGTATCAATGAACACGTGGATATGTTTCATAATTATGTGGTAATTTGTTATCATTGGGATGCTGACACAAACATGCCATAGTCAGAAGAGGAGATCAGAGGTTGAAAGACAGAGGGGGAATGATGGGTGGGGGGGAGGGGGGAGTGAGCTGGTGTGTCAGTAAGGGGTTCAGCCACCCTCTGTGGAGTTGGCAGCCATCCAGGAATAAGGAGGATGGAAATGAAGGCGCTACAGTGTTGCTAGCATCATGGCAAGCACACATCACCTCTCTGTTCTCTGGCTGAGTTCACTCTGCTATGAGTATAGGACAAAAGGCATACTCGCCACTGTGCCATGGTGGGCCTTTCTCACTCTTTGGCATGTGCCAAACAATTGCCCAGGTGGTCCCATCACTCTGGGCTCTGCAGCGGGACTGACAGTCGTCCTGTGACTACAGCACTCCTGTCATCATTAGAAGCCCATGCGACAAGCAATTTCTGACATGTTCTCTGCTTCTCTACACAATATGTGACATGTATTGTTATATATTGTTATATGAAATGCGCTTAGTTTATCCTTTTGACAGACTCATTAATTTATCAATATTTTTATAGTACATTGGTTATTTTCATATATAATTATTCTTTGGGTCACATAGCAATTATTTAATCACTTCACCACTGGTGCACATTTAAATTCTTTCCATGTATGTGTGAGCATAATAAACATGAAAGTTAAATCCTCACATAGCAGAAGGTCTTGTAATCTCGGGCTTTCAGGAAATCAATCCTGACTAGTTTAATTTGCTTTTGAAAAAAAAGCAACAGAGCTGAAAGATGGAATGCTATGAAAAAAAGGTCATTTTTAACACAAAATGCTATTCTCTTCCAAACAAAGAATTAGCAAGTAGAGCCAGCAAGATCCTTAGATGCGAGAGAGACGATATTTTGTCTCATGCAGTTTGGACACGTTATCAGGAGAGATCAGACCCTGGGAAGAGGTGTCATGCTTGTAAAAGTAGGAACAAGTGGGAGAAGGAAGCTCTTGACAGGACATGCAGATGCAGTGGCTGCAAGAATGTGCTCAAACAAGAGAACAATGGTGAGGACTGTGCAGGTCTAGGCAGCGCTTGGGTCTGTTGTTTACAGGGGTGCTGAGTTGGATCCAAGTGAGTGGCATCTACAGAACAACATGAGAACCTATTTACATGTCGTTAAATTAAAGCAGGTCTAGTCGCATCAAAAGTAAAAGAGAGCGGAGGGGGCAAAAAGGCACATTCATTTTGTTTGAGGAAGAAACAAAAGAGTATATTATAGAACTTTCATCCAAACTATTTTTATAATCCTAAAACTAACAATTGTTTTTATTATAAGAAAACTGTCAACGTTCACTATAAACTTAAAAAGGCCTCTGACACCAGTCAGGGTGCATGGTAGCAATGATGAAACATACAACTTTACTCTAGTTCTTAAATGCTTCCTCCTCCCCCACTATCATGATCCCAATTCTACCTTCCAAATCCAGCTAAACCAGAGGATGTGCACTGGTACAGAGAGGAACTGGAAACACAGAGACTCCAGAGCAGATGATCCCTTCAGGACCAGTGATGAGAGTGGTGATACCAGGAGGGTGGAGGGAAGGTAGGTGAGTTAGTTAAAGTTTATTGTGCCAAACTGACCAATAAACACATGTGGGGGTAATTGAAGGGCAGAGAGATAAATGGCTCAGTGAGCCTCTTTTGCAGTTCTCTGGTCTCTTGCTTTGTGATGGTTGGACCAGGGTGCAGCTGCCTTAGCCAGCTCCCTGCTTCAGCTGGCAATGCCACTTCCTGCAAGACATCCCTGAGGAGAAGCCACATGAACCTACCCCAATGCAGCCCTGGGTGCTGGAGAAGTCGTGTGGAGACCCATGCCAGCACTGAGATGCTTACATGTTCACTGACTCGGCCTTCTTCCTGCAGATAGCATTGTTGCATGTGTTTTGTGAAATGGAGGAGGACTTTGAGGATTGGTGTTGGACATATGGGTTAATGTTGGACTTGTGGGCTTGGGCAGCACTGGGTTGGAATGTTTTCTTGATACGCACTTAACCTTTATATAAAACTTGTTCTTATACATATGAGTGCCTTGTTTCTGTAATGTACCCAGACTAAGACAGTGGAGTAGAAAGGGGAAACCGATTACATATAACCTCCTCCCTAAGGGACGGACAACAGAAAATGGGTGAAGTTAGACATCAGACAGTGTAAGACATGACAACATAATAATTTATAAATTATCAAGGGTTCATGAGGGAGGGGAGAACAGGGAGGGAGGGGGGAAATGAGGAGCTGATACCAAGGGCTCAAGTAGAAAGCAAATATTTTGAGAATGATGAGGGCAACAAATGTACAAATGTGCTCGACACACAATGGATGGATGGATGGATTGTGATAAGCGTCGTACGAGCCCCCAGTAAAATAATTTATAAAACAAGGCCTCTGACCCTCAGTGCTAGTTACATGCAGATCTCAGAAGAACCAAAGGGCAGAGGGGATCCGAGCAGAGACCAGAAAACACAGATGAATGTTCACTGCATGGGGCTCCCTCCGGAGAGCTGGCGGGTCCTGTTCAGGGAACTTGTGGCAGTTACTACTATTCTAGCTCCGTCATGGAAAATTAATAGATGGTGGCCTTTGATGTCAAGCACCACTTGGGTGGAGTTGAGGGACAGGGGTTCTCAGAAAAAGGTAGCAAGACCTGCAGCTGTGGCCTCGGCTACCTCTGGTCCCAGAGCAAACATGCAGAAAGCCACTCTCTGCCCTTCCCACCGGTGGACGGTACCAAGCTCCGGAAATGCCAATAGTGATTTGGAGGCCAATGCTGTTTGGGATTTTTTGCTACCTCGTCCCAGAGGAGACATTTTATAGGGTAGATATATTCAGAGCATAAATGAATGCAGTTTGAAAATGCAATCATTCTACCTACTGGGACAGAATTTAGCTACTGGATCCAGCTTTGGGCCGTGATCCCTATTTAGAAGGGAATCCTTTCGCTGCAGATGTGTTGGGGTATTGACGGTTACTCTTAGCTTGCTGAGTTCACAAAGCCGTCCTTTCATGATTCTGCTACTGTAGAGATCATCAGGCTTCTGAAGGACATAAGGTACTATGTAACTCACTCAGAGATAGGCCTTGTTGCTACAGGTGAGATGGACATGTCATTGGGAGATGAACTAGCAAAAATAAGATTGTTTCTTAATTTTTTAGCCTAGAGAATACTAATACTCATTACCTTTGAGTCAATATTGACTCCTAGTGACCCTATAGGACAGGGTAAAACTGCCTCTGGGTTTTTTTGTTGTTGAGATTTTAATTGTTTTAGAGGTGGAAAGTTTCATCTTTACCCCAAATACTATACATAGTACATATTATAATAGGATATACTACACAGTATAATTATTATGTATCATATTAACATATAAATATTGCAATATATACATGTTATATTATATATATTCATATATATGAGTGTTAATCCACAGTATAGTTGTGCATTAAAATAAAACAAAAAAAGCATTTGGTCAAATATTATTATTGTAAAAAAGTTGAGCAGTTCTTAAGTAATACAACTGCCTTAAGTTTATTTAATCGTCTATTTTTACAATTATTTGATCTGAAAATCATTTTTCTTGAATTTCATCTAACACTAATATTCAGAGCTACTTTTTCATAGAGCAGGCTTTGGAATGTCTTGGGTAAAAGTTTACTTGTTGGTTTAAATTTTGGATAATAATAAATGATAAATGGGAAACTATGCTAATAAGTACCTGACGGTTATAAGTTTAGTTCTTAATAGACCTAAATACTTTTAGAAGTACAGTGGCATATCCTTCCACCCCAAAATATATTCATCAATCTAACCATCGGTTCACTCAATAAAATAAGTCATTGAAGTTGTGAAGCTGGAAGAAGAATGTGAAGCATTCTAGTCAATTTTCTTTCTCTCACAGATTGCGGAAACCAGTAAGAGGTACGATCAAATGATTTGACTCCTTGCAGAGCCTGCAGGTGAGCCAAGGTGGTCTCAGGCCTCCTCAGTGAGCCCACCTCCCGAGCACAGCGGATCCTCCCAATTTCCAGGTATAACTTTCATCATTTTCCACCTGCCCAAACATGCCCTTGGATGTCATTTCACAAAAATGCCCTGGCAAATACTCCCAAGCATCTCCTACTGCACAGTCCAAACGGCTCGCTTTAATTCTCACCTTCTACCTCTGCGCTGCAGTTGGCAAGCAGGATCAAACTCTTCTGCTCTAAAAGACCCTTTCCCTTGGTTTTCTTACTTCTCATTTCTAGGTTCTTACTGACCCAGGAAATCCCAGGAAATTTCCATTACTGAGATTGCCAGTGAGGGATGCTGAGTTGGGCTACGCACATGAGACTCTTCTTTTTTTATCTCCGCCGTAAATACTGATGTCTGCAGGGTTCTGTCCTTCACTTATTGCTCTCCCATCGCCACAGGTCTATCTACTGGGGTACTGATTTAACGTCTCAGAAACCCTGGGGAGTGGCTCTGCTCTGTTCTATGGGTTGCTGTGAGGCAGAAAGCTTCTACAACAGCGGTGGGAGCTTGGCTATATGAAGTATATGAAGGAGAGATAGTCAGGTAAGTAAGATCAGGCTTGCAGGACTTGGATGCAAAGCTGAGTTTGGGTTTTTATTTTATTGAGTAGCCACTGGCAGATCTTTAGCAAAGGATTGGCATAGCTAGAAGGACCATACAAGCATAAATACATGTGCAAAACTCTCTAAACTAAGCATCAGTATACAGTATAGGATGTTTTAAACTCAATCCAATTTTATTTCAAGTAAAAATTATGCATGGAACCACATTAATGGTTTTTACCTAAAAGAAATACAATTTCAATAAATCAGTGAGATTAATGTATGTATTTTCCATCAAATGCCAAACTTCACTAGAAACAATCTGCTTGCTAATCATGCAATTGCGTTTTTCATATATAAAACCAATACTAAATTGTTTAAGAGCTCATGTTCTCCAAGACAGGTGAATATGTTCTTTCTAATCTCGCTACATTTGCTTACTTTTTACTTGTCTGGACAGTGATTAAACCTCCTCGAAAGGAGTCGAGGAAGCTGTTAATTGTGAGTAACCCAACTATCCATAGAGAGGAAAAAGGAAGATTTAATTAGGCATATCCTAAAATAAAATAAAATTACTAGAAGCAATAAATTAGTACAACTGAGCATTTGAGCTTAATTTATCTGATGTCTCTCAAAAGCATAATGTTGTGTGGGGGGGAAACAAGGATGTGTGCAAAATACGATACCGCTTAGGAATGTATGCAGAACACACACACACACAGGAAACGTAAAATAACAAGTACCTTGGCAGCACCTAACAATTCAGGGCAGGGGAGAAGAAAGGCATCCCTTCTCCTGTTTTTATTGTTATGTGTTTTGGAGGTACTTCTGATCCAAAACAGGACAAGGTACTGTCCTGTTCTGTGCCATTCTCACATATGTTCGATCCATTGTTGCAGTGAGTGTGTCAGTCCATCTGGTTGAGGTCTCCTCTTTTCATGGAGCCTTGACTTCAGCAAGCAGGAGGGCCCTTTTCAGGGACTGGTCCCTCCTGAAAACATGTTCAAGGGCATGAGTTGAAGTCCTGCGATTCTCTCTATGAAGGAGCACTCCAGCTGTAGTCCCAAGGCAGACTGGCTCCTCCTCTTGGCAGTCCACAGCATATTCGATCCCTGCATCTCCCCAACACCATCATTCAAATACATTCCTCTCCCCCAGTCTTCCGGATTCCTTGTCCGTCTTTCCTAGGCATGTGGGATCATGGAAAACACCATGGCTTGCATCAAACACACCTTATTTTTCGAAGTGACCTCTTTGCTCTTTAAAATTTAATTTTTACATTTTATTAGGGGCTCATACAACTCTTATCACAATCCATACATATACATACATCAATTGTATAAAGCACATCCGTACATTCTTTGCCCCAATCATTCTCAAAGCATTTGCTCTCCACTTAAGCCCTTTGCATCAGGTCCTCTTTTTTTTCCCCTCCCTCCCCGCTCCCACCTCCCACCTCCCTCATGAGCCCTTGATAATCCACAGATTGTTATTTTGTCATATCTTGCCCTATCCAGAGTCTCCCTCCCCCCCTTCTCTGCCGTCCATCTCCCAGGGAGGAGGTCACATGTGGATCCTTGTAATGGAGGTCTTTTTGTTTTGTTTATTTATTTATTGTCAAGACCTACAGTTTGAAAATGACATCTGAGGACAAGTGGTTTGTATGGGCTGCCCCAACTCCCATGAAAGCCAGAGGAAGAACAGGAACATTAGCAATAGTAGAGCAGGCATCTGAAAATAATATGGAAGACTAATTCTTGAACATCTCCATAGCAAGAGAAACAAAGTGCCATAAAGCACTCACCTGTATCTAGATAACGCCAGTCGCAGCTATGCTCTCTAAAATCCGCAGGGCAGACACGACTAAGGAAACTGGTACATTCATCCATTAAGACACAACTGCCCCTTTGGTGTCTTATCCGAAAATCTTGTCAAGTTACTTTGCAAACCAGACCTTAAACTTCCTTAGCTTCTTTGGTTGCTGTTTTTATAAATTTGTTACCTTGACTAATAAAAAACTCCAATCTGATAGTCACAATGTCTAGAGTCATTCCAAAACCCCTGACCTCCCCGACATTGAGTCAGTTCTGCAGCAGATTTGCCCAGTGTAATCCATTGCTTGATTTCATGACTCCTGCTTCCATGAGTGTGGATTGTGGATCCAAGTAAAATGAAATCCTTGACAACTTCAATCCTTTCTCAGTTTATTGTGATCTTTTTCACTGGTCCAGTTTATATTAGTGAATGCCAAGTTGTTTTCAACTTACATTACTTCTTGACATGCTAAGAACATCTATAATCTCTGTTCATTGTTCAAACTCTGTATAAATGCCTGTATAATTATTGTTTCTTGGACTCTGTGGTTTCATTTTGATAGACCATTAAGTTCTTGATCCATATTGTTCTTTACATCCTTAATAAACCTTTCTATTCTTACCCTGAAATGGTGTTCACTTTCGCCCCTTGTCTACAACACTGTGCTGCCCAAGGTGGGATCTAGAGTGATTTGACAGCTGTGACCTCAGGAGAAATTGAATTCAGATATTAAGTGCCCGTAGAAGCCCCTGTGTGCAATCTGATTTCCCAATTCTTAGGGGTTGCTGCTAGAAAAAGACTCTTAGGACCAGGACCTCTGTCCTCTTGGCATTGAAGTCCTCACAAAGGTTTATTAATAGTTTTCTTGTCTACTAATTTGCTATCAAATAGATGTGATGCGTTCAGTTCACTTTGCATTGTGGCCTGATTCAGTTATGACAGCTTGCTGTGTTTTCACTAAATGCTAGTTTAGATATTTTAGGGTTTTTTTTTAAGAGTAAAGAGTCAAGGTTAACTGATTTTCATGTGTAGGAATATTTAGTGAGTATAATGAATGCCAACTAACCACTGACTTTTATCAGGTAGGGGAATTTAGATTTTAATTAAACAAGTTAAGTTCTCCATATAGTACATTAGAATCTAAAATCATAATTCTTATAGCTATTTAAAAAGTTTCTCATTGTAACTTAAGTTTTAAATCAATTCTGCCTTTAGCTATAGTGTACATTTTTTTCCAACAGTTTTATTGGCACCTAATGTCCACATCATAAAATTGAATAGTTCAATCATTCAAACGTATCAAGGGGGAATTGGACAATCACCACCACATCCAGCCTAGAGCATCCCCTCCCTGGGTTGACTCACCCCCAAGGGAGCTGTGCAGTCACGACCAGCTCCAGTGCCCCTTCCCCCCTCCCACCTCATTATTGACCACCAAACTGCCCTGCGCCTCCCTACCGCCCATCCCCTGCCCTTACATTCCCTGTAATGCCTTGTATAAGTTTTTATCATTGTGCATCCACTCCTCTTGAGGTGCACATTTTATCTTTATTTCAGAAAACATTTTGAACACTCTCAAGCACTTGCCAATTAAAGGGACTAACTTATTTATAATTAAAAAAATGAAATCTCTATTTGAGCTATCCTCAGGGACTGAAAAATTTTGTTAAGTGTTTAGTGTTTTGCACTTTTTTTTGTATTTTGCCTCAAAAAGCTGTAATTAGCTGTGGTTAGTTTTGTTTTTGTTTTCCTAATGTAGTAGTCTTTTAAATTCTTAAAGGCTGCTTATTGAGTCTAGGCTAAAAATAGAAAGTTTGATAAACTTCACTATATATGTATGTATTTAAATACACTAAAAAGAAGACATTGTTAAGAGTCTTCTAAAGTGTGCAGAAGGTAAGATTGTGGTACTGTGAAAGTCTCCTGCCTCCAAATGGTACTATTAAATTATAACATATTTCTTTAAAGAATTTAATTTTTATAAATAGAATTTGCATAATTTAATAGTCCAAATACATCCTGGAATTCATGAAGGTAAATTCATTTTGAAGTATATATTTATATTGTTATACTTTAATCTTTTAAAAAAACATTTCGATAACACAACTCTTATCACAATCCATGCCGACATCCATTGTGTCAAACACATTTGTATATTTGTTGCCATCATCATTCTCAAAACATTTGCTTACTACTTTAGCCCTTGGTATCAGTGCTTCATTTTTCCCTCTCCCTCATGAACCCTTGATAATTTATAAATTATTATTATTATCTTAATCTTTTAAGAAATTTTAAAGTAATATTAGCTAAATTGAATATATAGAATATGTGTTATTAACATGAAAAAAGTTATTGGTTCTAAAACAAATGAGATCAGTTGCTCCAGGTTGTGACATTAAAACAAAGAAACAAACACTGCTTTAGCAACCCTTTTTTGTGTTTCTGAGGGGAGACATCTCTATAGGAATAGACAGCCCCAGCTTAGTTTCAAAGAGAAGCTAAAGGGTGTAAACAGCTGACCTTGCAGTTAGCAGTCCACTCCTAGACCACAGCACCACCAGAACGCATGTGAAAAGTCTAGAGGGCTGTTTAAAGAAGTGGTAAATTACAATCCAGGTAGACCAGAGGATGGACACTGGTACAGATAGGAACAGGAAACACAGGGAATCCAGGACGGATGATCCCTTCAGGACCAGTGGTGAGAGTGGCAATACAGGAGGGTGAGGGAGGGTGGTGTAGAAAAAGGGAACCCATCACAAGTATATACATATACCCCCCTCCTTGGGGGACAGACAATAGAAAATTGGGTGAAGGAGACACTGAACAGTGTAAGACATGACAAAATAATAATAATAATTTATACATTATCAAGGGTTCTAAGGGAGGAGGGGCTTGGAGGGAGGGGAAAATGAGAAGCTGATACCAAAGGCTCAAGTAGAAAGCAAATGTTTTGAGAATGATGAGGGCAACAAATGTGCTTGACACCATGGATGGATGTGTGGATTGTGATGAGTTGTAAGAGCTCCCAATAAAATGATTTTTTTAAAGTAAAATTTCAGAAAAATACTTTTTAAAGTTAAAAATCCAAGGAGGTACTCCCGCAAAAAACCCTGATACTTTTCAAAGTACTCTCCATTATACTTAATAACATTGTCGAATCTGTGATTCCTTTCTTGGAAACATTTTACAATCTCCTCTGTTTGGATGGCTGACAGCATCTCCCTCATTTTTTTTTCTTCACCTTTTCTATGTCGTCAAATCACTGTCCTTTCATGTCCCTCTTCATTTGTGGAAACAAAATGATGTTGCTCAGAGGGAGGACAGGTACGTGAGGCAAGAGGGGCATGCTGTTTTTTGCCTCAAACTGGCACACAGAGATGGTTGTGTGAGCAGGTGCATTGTCACGGTGGCAAACCAGTCCTCATCTGGCACCATCAGGCCTTTTATGTTGCCCACTGTTACACTATCTTGTCAGCACCTCTAAATAGAAAGATTGATTAACAGTCTGACGGGTGGAGCAAACTCCACATGCATTGTGAGTCCACATTTTCATCCTTTCAGGAAGTTGATGCATGTCCAGAATGAGGTTTGTCATCAATCAACATTTCAACTTTTTGAAAATGAAAACTACTCATACCCTTGGGTTTTTCTGATAGTGCTGTCCTTGAAAATTTGTTCAACATCACAACAGTTTCTGCAGCATTTTTCCTAAACAGAAAACAAAATTTCACAGCCTCATGCTGTTCTTTTAAATAGGCCATCACCAAAAACAAGGATCAAGTGAAACTGCTGTCGTTAAAAAAAAAAAATTTACTGTGACCAGAGAAAAATGCACTAACTCAGAGCGAGTTGCTTGATGCTTGTCGGACGGGAAAAATGCACACTACAAAAACTCCGCTCCGCCCAGTGAAATTCCAGTTTTCTTGAAGGGTACCCCTTTATGTAAAAAACAAAAAGAGAACCCCTAAACTTATAGCACAGTTTTACATATTTAGGATTAATATTGAAAGTATTTGGCATTTAGAAGGTTATACCATAAAAGTATATAACAAAGGTAAGATATTTAGAAGATTTATTAGCTTTTTGTTTGATATAATCAAGGTTCAGTACCATACTAAAAGTTTAATCAGTTAATAAGTAGTAAATTTCTAAGAGCTTTGATATCAAATATAATTATTATTATTATTTATTTTTAATCATTTTTTTAGGGGCTCATACAACTCTTACCACAATCCATACATACATCAATTGTGTAAAGCACATTTGTATATTCATTGCCCTCATCATTCTCAAACATTTACTCTCTACTTAAGCCCCTGGCATCAGCTCCTCACTTTCCACCCCCTCCCCACTCCTCCCTCCCTCATGAAGCCTTGATAATTTATAAATTATTATTTTGTCATATCTTACACTCTCCGAAGTCTCCTTTCACCCCCTTATCTGTTGTTTGTCGCCAAGAGGGGAGGTTATTTGTAGATCCCTGTAATCAGTTCCCCATTCCACCACCCCCCTTTGCTCCACCCTCCTGGAAGTGGAGGATGGGGAAATAGAGCTATATGCATATATGTAAAGATTTAGTATTAAGGTAGCAAATGTAATTATTTTTAAGAGATATACCATATATACTCATGTATAAGCTGAGTTTTTCAGCACAAAAATGTCATATGAGGCTGGTTTCAAAATGAAGGTTGTTTCAAGAGCAGAAGAGAGCAATAACAGTATTGCAAGTAGGGAATTCTGCACTGACGAATAGCAAGTGAGGGAGTGGTGGAAAATGAAGGCTGAAAGATTCCAAAAGCTAAAAAAGCTCGTCATGGTTTAACATCTTTTTATGGGGCTCTAGAGAGTGAATTGCATAAAGGAGTTATGGAGTGTCATCAAAATGGTTACTGCGTAACATGCATGGGAATCCACATACGTGCTCTACAAATGACTAAGGATAACAAATACAAAGCAACAGTCATTGAAAAATTTGCTGCATCAGCAGGATGGTGTACCCATTTCATGAATAGCTTTGGCCTACTATGTTTGAGACAAAGAACAAAGATTTTCCAGAAATTGCCACAAGACTTGAAGAAAAAATTATGTCGTTCTAGTCATTTATTATAAAACAAAGAAGGATTTATAATTATGACGTGGCAGACATTGGGAATATGGATGAAACTGCCATGACTTTTGATCTTCCAAGCAACAGAACTGTGACAAATTTAGTAGAAAAACCATTTTTCTCAAAACCACAGGAAATGAAAAAAAAAACACTTTACAGTCGTTCTAACATGTTTGGCTAATGGAACCAAGCTGCGTCCTGTCATTATTTTTAAAAGAAAGACCTTGCCTAAAAAGATCAATTTCCCACCAAGATTTACTGTGCGTGCACATGTTAAAGGCTGGATGGATGAAGACAGAAAAAAAAAAAAGGCTGGAAGAAATTTGGAACCGACGACCAGGAACAGCCTTAAAGAAAAAGCTATCGTTACTTGTTTGGAATAGGTTCATTAAAATTTTGGCAAAATCTAGTAGTTACTTTAGCTGTTATTCTAGGCAAGCTTACATCTGTACTGTAGCCTCTGGATGTATCTTTGAATAAGCCTTTTAAAGACCCCGTGCGAAGGATGTGGCATGAATGGATGTCATCTGGTCAAGCCCGACTAACAAAAGGAGGAAATCTCATGAAGTCGGACATACAGTTAATACCAAAGTGGGTTCGAGATGCATGAGAAGACATTCCAGAAGACATGGTGCCACGTGCCTTCCAGAAATGTAGTATTAGTAATGCTATGGATGGCAGTGAAGTCTACGCTTTGTATGAAAATGACAGCAGTGATGGTGATGACGGCGATCTCAGTGAGGACAGCGTCTATGATGACCTCACACCAGCTGAAGCTCTGCATTGGGATACGAATGATGATGAGGAATCCAGTTTTGAAGGATTTTAACTCTACATTTTCGCTTGGTTGCTGATTGAGCTCAGGGAATAGTACTCTTAAGGTATCATTGTTGATACCTTATTGTTTTTGTTGAACCTATTTTCCACTTACTGTGCTGGTTTACTAATGTTAAATGACTTGCTGTCCTTTTATTTATGTTTTTTTAATTTAAAATAAATATTTAAATACATTACTCTACTGATGTCTTAATTTTTAGTAATTTTATTTTCATTTGTTTTGATTATTGAAACTCACCAATAGCTTCTGCATTTTCTACCCTAGGCTTATACTCGAGTCAATCAGTTTTTCTGGTTTCCCAGGTAATAATTAGGTACCTTGGCTTATACTCAGATCGGCTTATATTCGAGTATATATGGTATATCATAATGAAAGACAGGGAATGCACACTGGGGTCCCAAAGCCCATCCATAGGCAACTGGACATCCCCTTACAGAAGGGTCGTGGGGAGGAGATGAGTCAGTCAGGGTGCAGTGTAGCAATGATGAAACATACAACTTTACTCTAGTTTTTAAAAGCTTCCTCCCCACTCATTATCATGATCCCAATTCTACCTTATAAATCTGGCTAGACCAGAGAATGTACACTTGTACAGATAGGAACTAGAAACAGGGAATCCAAGACAGATAATCCCTTCAGGACCAGTGCTGAGAGAAGCAATACTGGGAGGGTGGAGGGAAAGTGGGGTAGAAAGGGGGAACGAAGTATAAGGCTCTACATATAACCTCATCTGTAGGGGACGGGCAATAGAAAAGTGGGTGAAGGGAGATGTCAGACAGTGTAAGATATGACAAAATAATAATAATTTATAAATCATCAAGGATTCATGAGGGAGGGGAAAAATGAGGAGCTGATATCAAGGGCTCAAGTAGAAAGCAAAGATTTTCAAAATGATGAAGACAACAAATGTACAAATGTGCTTGACATACAGTGGATGCATGTGTGGATTGTGATAAAAGTTGTATGAGCCCCCAACAAAATGATGTGTGTGTGTGTGTGGGTATGTGTGTGTGTGTGTGTGTGTGTGAGTGAGAGAGAGAGAGAGAGAGAGAGAGAGAGAGAGAGAGAGAGAGAGAGAGAGAGAAGAATAAAAGCAAAGATCAATGTGGATGTCAGGAGACTGAAATTTTCTCTTAATCATAGAGTGGCTAAGACGAGTGAATGACATGACATGAAGAAGTCAAAGAGGTGAAAAGAAAATATCAAAGGGCAGCTCAAGAAGATACAGTCAAACGTTATCATGAAATGTGCACAGCATTCGTTTGAAAGGAACAGCTCATTAGAAAGGACCTATACGCAGTCCTCTACTAATTCCTGTGCTGTCAGACTTCAGGAACCTAAACCGTAGGTCCCTCTCTTCCAGATAAAGATGGCTGCCACTCCTACATCAGTTGTTCAACATACCAATGGAATGAAACTGAGATTTAAACATTGAGGAGGAGGAACAGATGTGAGTGATAGGTTATCTCAACATCCTGAAACAAGTTCACCCAAGTATTCAAACCCACAAATTCATTAGCCAATGTTTTAATTGAACGCATTGGTTAAATCTACCCATATCACTTTCTTACTCTCCTATTTCTGTCAGTTGTTAATTTATTGTTATTGCTTTATTGCATAAAACTGCAAGCTATGCCTTATTTTAATATAATATTTTCACATGTAAGTGGAAATGATACATTTGCTTATTGGTAAAATCAAATGTACTAATTTCATTATCTGTCTTATATTCACTGATGAAAATGAGTGAAATAGTAGCCTTTAAAGTAATTACTCTCTCTTTCTTACTTACAACTTATGAAGTTGTCCTGTTACCAACTTCAGTTTAAAAACTGGTAATGTACCCACCTCCACATACCCACAAAGTTTTATTATTTTGTAAGGGCTAGACAAGTTAACTCAGTTAATCTGACTCCTACAAATTGTTACTCCTCAGTCTCACATTCCATTGGCTTGTATGAAGACTGAAGGATTGCATTTCAATTATACTGTCCCTATTCACAGGAAATCTTTCCTCAATATCATTACCCTTCAAAATGCATTCAGCAATTTTTTTACATATAATTCATACCTTAAAAGCTATTTTGATGGCTTTCACAATCTAACACAATCGTGCTACTTTGATTATTATAGTTTTTCGTATTTGAATTCATAATTTGTATGGGACCGTTAGAATTGCGGTCATCTGTTCAATTTCCAATGCCTTTGAAACTTTGCGAATGGCAAATAATTTAATGGTAAAAGTACTAGGAACCTGTTTTCTGAGTATCTTATCATTTCATCCATTTTTCCTAGTCTCTAACTGTGGAGTATTATTTCTTGTTTAGACATCTCTCTCTTTCTTCTGATCTAAATCGTTCATTTTAAGTTTTTATTAAATTCTTCTGTACTGATTTTACTTTTTACATTCTATTAGCCCATATGCTATTAGTGCTTGTAGTAAGACACATGCATTCTGAAATAATGTATCTTTTGAGGAACATTTCTATCACACCTACACGCCGTGATTAGCACTTTATCACCTTCATTGACGGGGGGGATTTTGCCCTCCTTTATCCTCGCAGAAGTCTATTTTGTTTGTTAGTGCTCCCCCCTTTTTAAAACTTGTTTTCTGTTAGGCTCTCTGGAAGTTTTCTGCTCACAGTGCTGCTCTTTGATGTTCCCCATTAAAACTTGGTGGAAGGACACTTTTGTTGAGTAAGTTCAGGTGATCATCAAATCGGCTAGTGTAATGGACAGAGGCAGGACAGAAATTTCTGCTAGGTATGAGAATATATGAGAATAATCCTTCTGCTTGCTAAGACTGAACATTCTGTTTGCCAAGGGAGGGAACAGGCTGCCTGTCCTGAGAAAACAAGCCCGGTAAATGTCTCAACCTTCAGGTCAGGCAGGGTAAGAGACCTCCAGACTGAAGTAATAGCCTGAGAGAAAACTCGAAACACTGGGACATAGAACTATAGCCAGAGAAAAGTTAGCGGGAGATGTGCAAGAGAACCACGGGTGGACTCAGCAACTGATTGAAGAGCACCTGGACTGTCTGTGGAGCTGTGATCCTGACCCCTTTGACTGTTCCCTGACAAATAAGAAGCCTTTCTCTAGTTAAAAATACAACGAGTGGGATCTGGGATCTTAAAGGCTCACCCCGGGGAGCAGCCACCTAATACAAAGTGTCACCCTTCCAGTCCGTAGAGAATAATTGCCCCTTTCCAGAAATGTCAGAGGGTGTTCAAAGAACTCCATGATCAAAAGGAGGGAATGGTCAAGAGCATTTACGATAAAGCACCTGACACAAGTGAAATGGCTAATTTAGCGTATGAGACTAGACTCAGTTCCTGCTTCTGCTGCCTCAGGAAAGAGTTCTTGTGTAGTCTTGCAGATAAAGGATGTCGCATCCTGTTCCCAGATGGGGTCAAGATACCAATGACTGTCTGAAACTTCCTTACGCAGGATATGCTCAGAAAAAAATATTTTTGTAAGCAAGTTATATTCAACTTATATTACCATGGGAAAAGAATGCGGTTTAATTTATAGGTAATGTTCTTAAGAAACACCTGCATTATATCTTCTCAGAAAACCTGTCTTAAGATAGAGTCATCAATACCTAGCATATTTGTTTGCTATATGAAATATCAAGTTGTTGATATTTGAAATTGTCCTATCCTGACATGATCCTGTCACCAGTCTGCAGGCCAGCTGTCACATGTTTATAATTTAGTCCCATCACTGACAAACCCACTGTGTGATAGCTTGCCTCTGACTTGGAATATTGTAAGACCTGTTCTTTGCCCAAATATTACGTGACTGAGTAATTAGTGTGCCCCAGACCCCATTATTTCATTTTCATAGAACCTGAAATTCTTGTTTCAAACTTTTCTTCTAACCTTTAATAATTTAACCCTTAATACAAAGTTCAAACTTACCCTGAAACAGCAAATTTTTCTCTCACTACAATACTGTGTAGAACATTTATGAAAGTTATTAAGTCAGTATAAAAATTCAAACTAAGTTCACTGCCTCTGAGTCCAATCCAACTCACAGCAACCTTATGGGTCCAAAGCTGCGAACCCTCTACAGAAGCAGATGACCGCACCTCTTTTGCATGGAGCAGCTGCAGTTTTAAACCACTTCCTTTATTAGGCTTTCTCTTAAGTCAATATATGAGAAATAATGACCAATTGATATACTAAGGCCATGATTGTATTTGATATGACTGCTTTAATGAACAAATTCTATTAACTATCCCCCTGTAAAGTCTAGAGAAAAAGTTAACAGCTGAGTGCTCTTAGATGAACCATTTTTCTAAGCCTTCATTTTTGTCATACACAAAAATATATTTCAAACTCTAAATTTTAATTTTGACTGTTAAAATCCAAAAAGAAGGTAATAACATTTAAATGGGATCAGAAAGAAGAAAAGTGTCTGGACTTTTCACATGTCAACGAGGAGCAGCCTGTTAAGAATTTCACTACAACCATCTCCAGAATTTCAATAAAAAGAACTCGATGCATGCAATTCTCTTTGGGCTGATGAGCCCTCAGAGTCATGATGTCCTCAGACATGTGGGGCTCCTCCCATGTGCACCATTAATCCAGCACCCCAGAATTACCATGACCCGAGCTGGAGTCAACGCCTGGGTATGATCAATGGAATCATAAATAAATATGAGAGGGACATGCCCCCTTTTTGCCTGAAGTTAATCCTAGGTGTGGTCTTGGGGGATCCCACTACACTCACATGTAACGGCACTTTGTTGGTTGCCAGGAATCCTGAGACAAAGGTCAAACCAAGTCCATACACAATACATGTTCCAACACAGCCAGTTGTCAGTAAAAAGCAACAGTGACATATTTGTAATCGTCTGTAAGATACCAAATACATTTGTCTGCAATTTTAATTCAGATAAATTACTTTCAAAAATAGGCTTAATATGGGTAATATTCAGTTTATTACTAAAAGAACTACTACTAATACTATTTTATATTTACATAGTACTTTTAAGTTTGCCAAGTAATTTCCTATTCTGGCACATTCTGACATTCAATAAATATTTGCTAAAGAATAAACTCATTAGACCATCTAAAAAACATTCATTTTATTTCCCTGTTTTTCAGGCAAAGAAGCCATGGTAAAATAATATTTACACTGAGTCTAAACATTAAAGTGTGCACATTGGTGAGTTTCTAAATGTTTCAAAATACAGAAACAGTTGACATATGGGATATGGAATTTCACTTTCAATCAGACAGGAGCCCCTAATAGCATTTTACAATTTATCTCTGTTATTTAAGAGACAAATATGAGGTGGCTTGAAAAAGCTGAAAAGGCTTCCAAACATTCTTGGAAAATTCTACTCTATTTCAATTTCTTTTAAAATTCAGATCCATTCCTCTCAAAAATGGGCTTAACCTAGGAAAGAAACTCTATGCGAGTAGTAGGACTGCTAATAATATTGTATGCTTATACAGTACTTTGAAGTTTGCAAAGTCATTTTTATAACTTCTAACAAGTTTCTTTATGAGTTTGCGTATAATAATTTGGGAGTCCCTGACTTCTTCAGTAGTGGAAGGTGAAGACTGTTCAAGTTTGAAGGCATGGCCTATGGGGATAAACGCGTAGTTGCAAGGAACGATTTCACTGTTGCTGTGGTTAGGTGCCATGGAGTTGGCTCCGGCCCATGACACTGTGCACAACAGAACCGAACAATGCACTGTCCTGCGTCACCCTCGCAATCGTTCCTGTGCCCGAGTCCACTGATGCAGCCTCTGGGTCAGTCCATCTCCTCGGTGGCCTTCCTCCTTTTTGCTGCCCTGCCACTTGACCAGACATGATGTCCTTCTTCAGAGACTGGTCTCTCCTGACAACATGTCCAAAGTCTGTAAGAAGAACTTTGCCATCCTTGCTTCTACCAAGCACTCTGTCTTTACTTTCCGACTTGTCCAACTTTCACAAGCATATGAGCCAATGGAGAACACCATGGCTTGGGCAGACTTTAGGTACGTTTTCTTTTGTTATAAACTAAGCCAGCCTGCAGTTTCTACTTCCTGGGAGACGTGTACACTGCGATGTTCCACAGCCTCCTGGGGCTTTAAGTTTCCAGCATTGCTTCCATCCCCCTTTCTACATTCCAGTGCTCCTCATCCATCCCGCTTCGAGTATCCTGGCTTGCATTTTATACTTTACTCTAGTCCCCATCCTCACCCATCCAGATGTTGCGTCACATTTTCATTTCCCACTTTGAAGCATTGCCACATGCTTTCTTATTCCTTCATATGAAAACTAAAGGTTCGATCAGTTCCTACTGGGATGGTTCATCAGTCTCCAGTGTGCCCTGCACACTGCTTTACCCAGGATTGCCCTGAGCTGCCAGTCTAGCTCCTCCCAACCAGGGGCTCACGGGCGGTGTGTCAGTTGCTAGAACTTTACCGGTGGATGTATTTTCATCAGAGAAATTGGCAAATGCTGCCGATGAGGTTTTTTCCTGGTGGAGATACAGTTAGAACATTGCTAGCATGCCATTGCGGCTACCGAACCACTACAATAAGCAAACCACGCTCACGCACCAACAAAGAAGGAAACCGCAAACAATCACAACACATCTCACTATGAAGGATGCCTGAGTAACAGGGTGTGCTCAGGTAACTGCAAGAAAATAGGCATTGTGCGCTCGGAATACTGAGAAGAAGGAACAGGAAGAGTTGGGTCTGGAAGTTATGAAGTTCAAGTGAGCAAGGGCCTAGAGTATTCAGCTAAGGGGAGCGTCTGTATAAGCCGCTTGCTACGGATGTAAACATAACCCAAACTCCAAGCTCATTGCCCTCAGGTCAATGATGATGCATAGCAACTGTCTTGTGGACTTCTGAGACTGTCACTGATGGTGGGAAGAGAAAACCTAGTCTTCCTCCCACTGAGCTGCTGGTGGTTTGCAACTGCCAACTAGGCAGATCTCAGCCCAATGCTTAAATACTGCACCACCAGGGAGCCTTACTGTGTGAACACAGGGCAAGGTATTTACTCAGTTTAAGTTTTTAAGTGAAGAAAATACCATAGCCCTGATATTGTTGTGACGATAGCTTGAGATGTTTATTGCCCCCGTACTTCCCTCAACGGGCATATTTTGCAGGGAATGGCAGAGGTGGGTTAGTCAGTGGGCAGGGCTGTGAACTGGGATTGAAAAATGAATCAGCACTGCCTCCTAGTCAGGTTGTAGATAGGAGTTTCGAAGCACGGTACAACTGAAACAATAAGTCCAAGAGTCGTGGAGAATGAATCCAGCAAGTTCCTAAGAACATTCTAAAGAGGTATGTGAAAGTAGAATAAGTAGTTTGGCAGCCTGGGAGGTGCTACCTGTTCGCTGTAGCCTTTTCTGAAGCAGCAGTAACTGAGCAGGAAGGGAAGTGGGAGGAGCCCGAGTCGCCTCTGACCATGCCTGCTGGAATAAATGGTGCCTGGGGAGTCATCCCCAAAGAAAAGGCAATCCTCAGCCATTTCAGGAATGATAAAAATATAAAAATTGTGTTTGCATATCACATGCACACAATAAATGCATTGAATCCAGGAAGCGGATCAGCAAGTGCACAGCTGCGTGCATGAGGATGTGCTGGTGGCCTTTGTATGAGACGAGTCAAGACAAGACACTGTATTTGGGTTCAGCTTCTCTTTCTACACGAGTGTGCACTTCCCCCGAACCAGGGTGTTATTCCCCATGCTCACATTCACTCTTCCCAGTCAGGGAACAATGCTGACATCGCCCTGCTGCGCCTGCCCCGGCCCGGGTCACATTTCACTCAATGTCCTCACATTATCTTTGACTTCTTTGATGGTCCAGGATAGCTCCGCTTTGGCCACCAGACTTAGGTGGTCTTACATGGGTGGTAGCCTGCATCCTCACTGCGGGACCTTCTCTGCCCCAGAATCTCTCAGAGTTGTGTAAGGTCAACTGCTGAGAATAGAATCTTTTGTTTCCTAAAAGAGTAACTCTGCTCCCCACGGAGCCTGGCTTATATGGTCCAGTTGCCATTTTAATGGGTTGGTAAAGCGTTTGCGGCTTATTACAACATGGCAAGTGAATGCCATCTGCTGGCTAAACCACAGCCCACACTGTGTGCGTCTGATTGACACCAGCTCATGAGCAGACTACACAATCTCTGCTCTCTCTCTGCTTGATCTGAAGCGTGAAGATTATGCATCTAATCCACAATGTATTCCTGAGTAAGAGCATCTCTCATTTCCCCACGAGGTCCAGTCTGTAAATGCCACAGAATCCTAGCATTATTATCACCCCAGAGAAGGGCGCACTAAGTGATTGAAACAGGAAAGAACTTTGTATCTACTTTGCAACTTCCTGTATATTGTGCTGAATAGTATCCTCTGTAAACTCAACGTTGTTTCCAAGTGCACGTCATGACTAATTGCGTTTCTGTGGTAAGCATCAGCATGAATCCTGTGGCCCAAATGCGGAGATTGGTGCAGGCTTCTGATTCTCACGAACGCATGTCACCAGCTACCTCTGTGCCACTCTTTCTCTCTGTGTCCGATCCTCGCTTCCTGGAGTTAGCTCAGAGCTCAAAAGGTAAAAGGACCATCGATTTTAGTTCCCTTTTCTTTGGGTTTGTTGACACCCCCCTTTTTTTCCCCCACCTCCCCATCTCCCGTGTCCCCCTGGAACCATCGGTCCCATCGTTTTCTCCTCCAGATTGTTGATCCCACCTGTCTTATCTAGATAGACATGCAGAGATAATAATAAACACAAAAACAAGGCAGAGAAAAACCAAACAACAAAAACAAAACAACAACAAACAAACCAATGACCAGGAAAAAAAAAAGCCTATAAATTGTTTGTTGACCTTTAGGAGGGTTTTCTGGTTGAGTCTGATGGGGTACCATGCCCTGGCCCCAAAGTCTATTTTTGGTATTCCCCGGGGACCTCATCGCTTTGCTCCCCTTGCTGCTCTAGGGCAATGTGGCCGAGAGGAATTACTGAAACCTGAATGAAGGTCGGACATGATAGTGAGACAAGAGGAAAGCAAAATTTAATAGAAGAAAGAACTAGGAGGCAAAGGACATCTATAGAGGTGTAAATACAGGCATGTATCTATGTAAATCCTTTTATATATAATAATAGGGAAATAGATCTATGTACATATATTTATATGTTAAGTATTAAGGTAGCAGACAGACATTGAGCCTCTACACAAGTACACCCTAAATGCAAGAACACTTCGTTCTAATAACCTGGCAATCTGTGATGCTCAGTTTCCTGACACAATCGCTCAAGACAAAATGGGTACATAAATAAATGTGGTGAAGAAAGCTGATGGTGCCCACCTACCAAAAGATATAGCACCTGGGGTCTTATAGGCTTGAAGAAAAATAAGTGTCCATCTAGTTGAGAAGCAACAAAGCCCACATGGAAGAAGCAAACTAGCCTGTGTGATTATGAGTTGTTGATGGACTCAAGTATCAGGCATCAAAAACCCAGCATCAATGTGAATGAGGGGACGCACAGAGTGGAGACCCAAAGCCAAACTGTAGACATTTGGACATCCCCTTACATAAGGGTCACAAGGAAGAGACGAGAGAGTCAGGGTGCAGTATAGCACCAATGAATTATACAACTTTCCTCTAGTTCTTTAATGCTTCCCCCACTATCAAGACCTCGATTCTACCTTACAAATCTGGCTAGACCAGAGCATGTACATGGGTACAAATAAAAGCTGGAAACACAGAGAATCCAGGACAGATAAACCCCTCAGGACCAATAATGAGAGTAAAGATACCAGGAGGGTAAGAGTAAGGTCAGGGTAGAAAGGGGGAACTGATCATAATGATCTACATATAACCCCCATCCCAGGGGGGGGATGTACAACAGAAAAGAGGGTAAAGGGAGACATTGGCCCTTGTAAGACATGAACAAAAAGTATAAATTATCCAGGGTTCATTAGGGAAGGAGGTTGGGGGAAGGGGAAACATAAGCTGATACCAAGATCTCAAATAGAAGGAAAATGTTTAGAAAATGATCATGGCAATATATTAAAAATGTGCCTGACACAGTGGATGCATGTATGGGTTGTGATAAGAGCTGTGAGAGCCCTGATAAAATGATTTAAATACTAAAACATTCTTTCAAAGGACCTGGCTCTTCACACTGCTAACTAATCAGCTGTAACATTCTGTGGGATTCCCCAGCTTTCTAACCTGCTCAGCACAAACTTGTGATTGGTTTCCCAATATCTTTTTAAGGTGCCAGTGGCAAGCTTGAGAATCCTTGTGACACACCCTTACTGCCTGACCTGTTGGTTCCCACTGCCTCTTTAGGGACATTAATTCACTGGAATAATAACATTGAATTTATGGAAGGTAAACTATACTTAGAACAACAGGTTGATTATAGCCTCAAAGGATCTAAATAAAGAGATGCATGGTTGAGGCCTGATAAGCTTCCTAACACAGAACTTCCTCATGTCCCAAGGAACTCCATACTCTTCCCAAGAGCAGATGTTCATATCAACCAAGAAGCTCTCTGACTCTTAAGAGTCTCAACTTTTACTGAACAGGCCTGCTTTTTAAGCGAAATTATGTCCCCTGAGGTCAATGGGTACCAGCTTCTCAGCTGACTTCTCTGGACTGGACTTCCATTTCCCCACAACGATTCTGAGGTGTGTGCTGCAGACACACCACCATCAACCACTCCAAGGATTATGTCTCTTGAACCAAAGACACAAAAGCCACATTACATGGGTAAAACTAGGTCCTTACTCCACAATTTAATTACCAAATACATTGAGATGACATACTCAATATTTTATTTTTCATAAGAGATAGCCAAATAAAATAGTTCAAAATATTAGTGTATTATTACCGACCACGAGAATAGCTGTTGTTTTTGTGAAATTTTTTGTCTTTTCATTTTACTAGCTCTTGACGTAAACTGTATTTCTTAGTGTGGCCACAGTTTAAAAAAAAAGGGTTGAAAACTACTTTTGGAAAAACTTTTCTATCCAGCAGGTAGAGTTGTTTTTTGTGGGTTCTGACTCATCAAAATGCCACGTGCAACAAAACGAACGGTTGGCCCGGCCCTGGGCCACCCTCACAGTGATTCCTGTGCTTGAGTGCACTGTTGCAGCCAATCTGAATCCATCATGTTGCGGTTCTTTCTCTCGCCTTGGTGGCTCTGCGCTTTACCACACATGATGCCCTTCTCTAGGTTGTTCTCGTGAGGCGCCTTCAAGTCAGTTCCTGCTAATAGTGTGCGACCTTGGGCACAACAGAAGGAACCCCTTTTCAGTTAGGAGCTGCACTGTTGCAGCCAGCCACGGTGTCAATCCTCTCATCAAGGGTGTTCCTCTTTCTTAGCTGCCCGTCTGCTTTAGCAAGTGTGACACCCTTTGCAGGGACTAGGCTCATCTGATAATGGGTCCAAAGTATGTGAGAGCAAGCCTTGCCCTCCTTGCTTCTAAGCAGGATTCTGGCTGACTTCTGAGAGAGAGTTGTTGGTTCTTTTGGCAGGCCGTGGCACTTTCCATGCTCTTCATCAGCACCTCATTCGAGTGCATTTATTATTTCTCATCTTTTCTTACTCACTGTCCGACTTTCACAAGCATATGAGGAATTGAAAAATACCATAGCTGGGTCAGTCACACCTCCGTCAGTGACATCCCTGATCTTCACTACTTTAGAGAGATCTCGTGCAGCACATTAACCTTATGCAATGTGTCACTTGATATCTTGACTGCTACTAACATGAGCCTTGGCTGTGGTTCTCCAATGTAGTTAAAACAGCACAGAGGAAAATAACTCAGATCTGCAATTTTTCATCGGAGACTCTTCTAGCCAAATCTATTTCAAAGTTCGTAGATTTTTCTAGATTACACAAAGGAAAGGACTTCACAAATATTGTATGTCACTCTCTGCAAGTACCTAGACAGTGTTTCTATGGTCCTATCCACATAATAAACATAAATATTCACATTACCTGGAAGGGAGATTATAAACGTCTCCTATAACTTCCAGTAAGATTTGCTACCAAGTGAGCTCAAGTCAGGTTAAGTTTGCCATCATAATGTTCACCAAAATACTGAAATTTTGAGAGCATTTCTTAAATAAATATATATATATATTTTGTTACTACTGTTGAGAGCATACACACAAAACATGGACATTCTGCATTGCCTGCATGTGCAATTCAGTGACAGTGAGCACGCTCTTCATGCGATGGAACCGCCCTTATCGCTCCTTTCAAGCCATCTCTCTCTGTGAACATCCTCACCACACTCTGAGCTTCCTATGAGAGCTTTCCCGTTGCTGGTGTCAGTTTGATCCTCTAGAGAAAGCTCTTTTAAAAAGTAGTGCTCAAGACATATTTTTTGCTAATTAAGTTAAATCATTGTCTTCTTTTTGTTGGCTCAGTTTCACCTAGAACCATTAAAGTTCCACATTCAACCCCGCCCTGGGTCTGGGGAGAGACCTTACTTTCCGCATCTCCAGATTGAGGCCCCTCACACCACGTCAGGATTCTCCAGCGGAAAGCAGGGCAGCAAATCTATAGGAAGTCTGCCTCCTTTCTCCGACCCAGCCAAGGCAAACAAATGGGCAGGTGTACAGGAAGTGATCATCAGTTGCTTGCTGACCAAGTATTTCCTAGAATGACCATCTTCAAGGCCTACTTCCTTTGACTGGGGGTAACAGAGAGAAATGTTCCTTGTTGGCGTTGCACTCATCTCTCAAAAAGAAACGCTCAAGTCCCAGTTCCAGGAACCAGTTTATAGGATCTTATGTCTTTTGGTTACTAGTTAACACAGTCTATGCTGGAATAATTGTTGTTAGTTACTATTAAGCAACGGATGGAAATCTGTGAGTTGCAAAGAGGAACTGTGCTCCAAGGGGTTTCCAATGTCAGTGATCTTTGGGAAACAGGTTGCTAGACCTGTCTCCTGAGGTCCTTGAGTGGCCTCAAATCACTAGTCATTTCATTTAGCAGTTGACTAGTTAATAGCAAGCACCATGAATGGAGTCTCACCAAATGCTCTCCAGTATTTGTTGTTTTCTGATTTTATTTCATTTCTTAAATTTGCTATCTACAATAGAGAGATGATATCCCATGGTTCTGATTTGCAACTCTGTAACAGGGTTATCGTGGGCTCAGGCAGAACAACAATGATGAGGGCGGCACAGGACCGGGTTGGGTTCTGTTGCACGTAGGGCTGCTATGAGTTAGAACAGACTCGATAGCATGTAGCAACAACAGACATGGAATCAACTAATGGCAGTGCGTTTGGGTTTTTCTTCTTGGTAGTGATCCCAAGCATTTCTTCATACATTTTTGGTGACTTGACCTGAATATATTCTTCTTTTTTAATTGTGAATAATGTGGGTTATTCTATTTCAGACGTTCAACTCTGAATTCAAAAGTTCAAACCACTCATCAATGAATTAACTCTTCCCGCCCCTTGCCATATTCCATCCCAACTCCCCTCTTCTCACCTCATCACCCTCTCATGGAACTCCATCTCCTCTTTCACCCAAGTCCAGTCCATTGCTTCTTGATCCCACCCTTGCCCTCCCTCTCTTAGGAACTTCCAGGGTCTGTTCCCTTTGGTATACAAGTCTTTGTCTTAGGTTTTATGCTTGAAGTAGTGGTTTCAAATAATATGTGTCCTTTTGTGATTGACTAACTCAGCATAATGTTCTCTAGTCCACCCATGTTATGTAGTGTTTCACGGTTTCATCATGAGACATAGTGGTGCATAGTATTTCATTGTATATATGGACCAAAGTTTCTTTACTGATGAGCATTTGGGTTGTTTCCAATTTCTTGCTATTGTCAGCAGTACTGAGATGAACGGGGAGAGCATATAGTCAGAGTTTTTTTGATTTTCAGATTGTGGGTGAGGGATGTTGATCTATACTCAAGCATCACTGGATCACAAACTGTAAGTACTAAGCTATAAGAATAAATAAACATTGTTCCTGAAATAAAAATATAAACCAAATGGGTAGATGAGTATCTCTGAACTTTTAAATATCAAAAGATGTATTTGGAGTTAAGTGCATCTAAGAAGTAGCAAACATATACATTTGTAAGCATTATGAGAACATGATGGCCCACATAACAAGTAGATTCCCTGAGGCGAACCTCTAAATGTACTTTGCCATGCAGTCCAAGCGTGGTTCTGCTTTCAAACATCAATACAGACAGCATGGAGTATAATGGAGAGTTGACATATCGATAGAAGGCAGGAGAGCCAAGAAGAGATTTGAAGATTAATAGGAACAAAAACATGTTCAGTGTGCAAACATTTATTCATAGTAACCAAATGAGAGATGATCCAAATATCCGTCCGCTGGCTGAGAGATGGTGGTAGTGCCTCTGAAATACAGGGTGCAAAGTATGGACCTTTGTGACCCCACGGGTGTACATGCAATGCAATATGCTAAGCTAAGGAGGCCAGATACAAAAGGCCACATAATGTGATTCCATTTCTATGACAATCTAGAGAAGGTAAAATCAAAGAAACAAGAATCAGATCTTTTGTTGATTGGAGGTGGGGGGAGGGGATGGACTATTCAGGGAAAGATGAAAATATTTCGTATTTTGTCACGGTCGTTATATGATTGCATATGTTTGTCAAATTCATAGAACTGTACTCTATAAAAAAGCAAATTGTATAGAATGTAAATACCACCTCGATAAACCTGACTTTAACAAATAAAACGGGAGGAACTCAGCATGAAATGATAAAGGCCATCTGTCAGTTTGTCCTATCCTGGTGGCTGACCTGTTACTGAGATTCCGGGGTTACGGCCACTAGTATTTCAAACACCAGCAGGGTCCAGCCACGCTGAACAGGTTTCAGTGGACCTTACATGTTAAACAAACGTGGTGATATTTTTGAAATTAGCCAATGAAAACCTTGTGAAACTCAACAGAATATTGTCCGACATAATGCTGGATGACCAGCTTCTTAGGAGGGAAGGCACTACACCGCATCCACAGCAGTGGGATGAAGTGTGCCAGCAACCGTGGAGATGCTGCCTGACCAGGCAATGTTTCAGGACGTGGTTTAGAGGTCACCCTGGGCCTGAGCTAACTCAGCAGCAGCTCATGATCGCAAAAACAAAGTAACTGAAGAGGATTAGAGAAATGGAAAGTCTGAGACAATGCACATACAGTACCCCCAAATGTATCACTTGGTACAAAGGTAGTATTTTTAATAAGATTCATCTGTAAATAAAAATCACACAGGCATTGCGCTACGTGGAAAACATAGATAACTAGACAGTTCCTAAGAATTACATTTTAGGAAGCCAGAATACTTGTGTGAGGAATTTCAACACAAGAAGCTGCTTAGTTGGCTTCCTTGCCTAGGGATTTCCCTGACAGGAAAAGTTCTGTGAGGAAAAAAAAAAAGGATCAATGTTGTTTCAGGGGAAACTTATACTTTTGCAAATCCTTTGCTTGAAATTCTGGGAAATTGTTTTAATAGTTCAAAACCTATTACAAAATAACCAATTTAAGGGATTATAGCTATGTTATGGAGAGAGTTTCTCCTAAACAAAGATTTGCTATTCTCACAAATAAAAAATAGAAACTCCTACAGTGTAAGCTTAGCCTGTTTACAAAAGAAACCTTCTGCTCTCACCAAGCCCAAGTCTGCCACGATGCCAGACAAGACACATCCCCTGTGACTTATCGCCCCTCTCACTGTTTCTCACCAATACCCCCACTCTCTGGGCAGATGCAAATCACTTTGGCCTCACTAGGGGGAGTGCAACTTCCCATCAACCACTTTTGACTGGTGAATCTGACCTCTGCCTGTCAGATTTCTGAAACTGTACCCTAAAAATCAAAGAAGAGGCAAGCTGTGGAATCTACAAACTACAATTATTTTATGTGATTCTCTTAAAGATTGACATCTCCCGTATAGACATGGCAAGAACTTTCAAAAGTGATTTGATTTTCCATGGGCAGCAATTACTCCGTTTTAATGCCAGACTCCGTATTGAACGGCTTTCTCTGCTGTAGAATCCAGACTCTTCAAGTTCTTCTAGTTGAACAGGTGAAGTGCCCTTAGGATAAAACACTAGCTTGTGATTGGCCCCTGAGAGGCAGCATTTACATGCTGCCGGTCTGGCATACCCTGGCGGCATGATGCTAAGCCTTATAGGGGTGTTCTCTTGCAAACACACAGTTTCTTCTAAGAGGAAGTGATATACAAAAGACATACACTTGGACAGAGAGATGTCAGAAAAGACTGGGCTGTGTGATCTAAGGGGGTATCTTTACATAGTAAAATTTGAATAAGAAGGCAAAGAACAGAGGATGTCTGGACAAAACAGCCAGCTGTGGGCTGTGTTCAGGTGTCAAATATCAGGAACTTAAAATGTATGTAGAGGAAATTAGAAAATTTGACTGGAAATGTGAATGGAGATCAGTTTAGAAGAGATTTTGAATAATTACATTGGGAACTTAGACATTAATTTGATTGGCAGGTGCACGGTCTGATTATAGATGTGCACCACATAAAATAAATTAGCATTCCTATGTAGGAAAAACTGGATTTATCTTGAACAGCAAGAGTAATTTAAGTGGAAATGTCATTCCACATTTTCCGGAAGGTAACTGTGTTGCTCTGCATTGACTAGAGAAACAAATTCATAGTTACTCAGATGTGTACATGAAAGAGCTTTATATATAAGAACAATTGGATATTGAGAACACATCCCGGCCCAGTCCAGATCAAGTCCGTAAGTGGCGGAGGAAAGTAGAGGAAGGCAAAAAGAGGAAGAGCTGAGACAACAGTGGCTGCAACAAGGGGCTCAAATAAGAACAACTGTGCACGCGGCTCAGGCTGAGCGGTGCTTTGCTCTGGTGTACATGGGGCCCGGTGACTGGGATTCGCCCTGATGGATGGCACCTAACAATAATAACAATGCCGAGTAAAGGCAGTTAGTTGCAAGTGTACAAATATTAATTTCATTGTTATAAAAGAAAAAACTCAAGACAAATGTTTTCACACACAAATAAATAGACTTTGATAGCTAGTTGGGGTGGTAGGGAAAGGGGAAGACAGGGAAACAGTAGGTGAGACCCTGACCTTGAGAGGGTAGACAGATAGTAACTAAGGTGGAGGTGAAGGTATTATTATTGTATAGGAAAGAGAATAGAGAGAGCAAAGTTGGGATGTGGTAAAGGCAAACTGTTGCTAGTTTTGATAAATTGCTTAACTTGTTGGATAGAAAAATTATGATATGAACTGTAAATATGTAATTCACCATAAAAACTTAAAAATATATAAAAGAAATGTCATATCCCCTGAAATTACTATTATTTGGTGCCAAGCTACAACTACTGACCACCTTGGTCAGAAACTTAACATAAGGATCCCGATAAATGGAAGCAAAAATATGGATCAGAAGTCAGATTCCCAAAATGTCCAGACCTGCTGGCACTGGCTGAGACTATGGCCTAGAGATTCTCTGTGCAGCTGCAGCCTGAATTCAGACTATTTCACATGGCCATCTTTCAGCTCAATAACAGATTTGCTCATGAAATATGTAATGACATTCATGAGCAATGTGCATGATTAAAACACCATTTATATGAGACCAATATCTACTCAAAAGGGCTGGGGGTGGGGAGGGAGGAAGAGGAGAAGGCGAGGAGGTAAGAAAATTAGTGAGCAAGGCAATGGGATGGAAATGGTGAGAACATTGAAAATGCACGCAGTACCACTGAACAAATTAGGCAAAAATTGTTAGATGGGAACTGACTATACTGTGTAAATGTTCACTGAAAGTACAATAAAATATTTGAATCTCAAAAAAGAATCCTTAAAAGGTGGTGATCCGGTGAAGTTCACAAGGCGATAAAGTGGGTGGCGTGGTGGGTGTGTGGGAGTGCGCTCTGGAGTGAATGTCGGAGAAGGCCTTGGCCACACCAAGGGCTACAAATGGATGCAGCACCCCCACAAAGCAGGCATATCTTTGGAATTATGTACACACTGGTGAAGAAAAAAACCACACTGTGCTGTTTTCAGCGTGATTTATATTTTAAGATGTTCTCTTAACGGTCAATACATTTCATTTCGCAATTCAAGCAGAGCATCAAATGCAATTACGCAAAATAATGTTAATAACAGTGTAATCTGAAATATTGCACTGATTATGTAGCTTTATTAAGATCTACTCCCTCCTCTTCTGTTTTCACAAAAATGAGTGTGATGCCGGAGCACCCAATCTTGTCTAATTGCAGAGCGCGGGATTAGAATCTCTAGGATCAGCATCAAGTTGAGTCACCTGAGGTGCAGGGCAGACCTACATCTCCTTTCCACTTTCCCCACCATTTCTCACATCAGCCATCCTCCGCATATCACGCTACCTCTCTGCTTGGTTTGATGCTTCACTGCAATGGCCAGGTAGATTTCACAGACCATACAAACTCACCATTATGTGGTATATTAGTGAAATAACAGGCTATGATTCTGTTGCAGGATCAACTAGAAGTCACAAGACACAATTCAGGATACAAGATACAGTTCTTCGTTCAGGACAACTTCCAGCCAAGACAGCTCTTAGCTTCTTCTCGACCGTGCCAGCTCTTCTTTTGGCTTCACCAGCTGGCTGGCCCTTTTGGGTTGCTGCCCTGCTTGGCCAAGAGTGGCAATGCCTTAGCTCTACTGACAAATGCCTGGAGCACCCCGTTCCACCAGCAAGCCTCCCATCTGAAAGTGCTTCAACTGAGGTCTCTTGCTTTGTGGGTTGGCAAGCCCACTACAGTCATCTTGCACTGGACTCCTGGCCCTGACACTCATTCTACTGCCTCGACTTCTTATCCACTTGGCTTTAGTGAGACTGCTGCTGTTTCTTGCTGTATCCAGTAGTCCACCTCCCTGCTTTCTGCATCTAGGAAGTTCTCCAAACAGATACTCAGGTTCAAAGGACATACTCTACTCCAGGCTCTTACTGGTGATAGGGAGTCCCTAACCTCCAGCCTTTGTGGGACTGCTCCTACTTGTTATCCATGCTAAGAAGTGGCCCTCCAACCAAGACAATAAGCTGACAACCTCCAGGAAATCAGAATCACTCCATTTATATAGTAATCAACCAAATCCAGCAAGGTCACAAACTCTTACTGCATGGTTCTTCATCTTTGTATGCCTAGTAAACTGACCACTCCCTTGCAACCTTGTGGCCAAGCCGATAATCTTTTAGCAGAATTATAAACCCAAAGTCAGAAATACTTTCTATAAGAGAATTGCATTTAAATGCAATTGGTCAATTACTTGTTATTTTAAAATAGGCAACACTAAGCCTCCTAGAAAGTAGAGAATTTTATTTCTGCTGGAAGGTTACTTTGGGCCTTAGTTACCTAGTGTTGCTATGGCAGCCATCTCTTAAGTGGATGGACTTGAGGAACAGAAATTTAAATTCTCCCAGTTCTGGAAGCTAAAAGTCCAAATCAGTGTCTTGGCTGTGCTGATCCTTCCGTCTGTGTTCCCTGATTTTGTGAAAACCTTCGCAAGGCATTTTTGTTTCCCCAAGGCTACATATTCTATGTTTACTCTACTTTTAAAAAATCTTTGAAGTAGAGCGGTTTATACATTATGCAAAGTGTTTGCACTAGAGTAGATGACATCCACAGGTCCAGGTATCAGGATTGTAGTACATATTCCGAGGGAGTGCAATTCATTCCACGTTGTTGCTGATAGGTGCCATCCAATCAAACCCGACTCATAGAGTCCTTATACACAACCCCATGAAACACTGCACGGTCCTGTACCGTCTTCCCAACTGTTCCCATGCCTGAGCCCATTGGCGCAGCGATTGTGTTGATCCATCTCATTGAGGACCTTCCTCTTCTTCACTGGCCTTTCCCTTTACCCCTCCAGGGCCTGGAATCTCCTGACAATATGTCCAAAGCATGTAAGATGAAGCTTATCCATCCTTGCCTCTAAGGAGCACTCTAGCCTTACTTCTTCGAAGACAGATCTGTTTGTCCTTTTAGCAGTCCATGGTACTTTCGATCTTCTTCTCCAGCTCCACCATTCAAATGTATCTAGTCTTCTATGGCTTTCCTTATTCAACGTTCAACTTTCTTTTGCACATTAGGCAAGGGGAAAGACCATGGCTTGTGTCAGATGCACCTTATTCTACAATGTACCATCGTTGCTCTTCAAAAATCTAACGAGGTCTTGTGCAGCGGATTTACCCCATGCAATACATTGCTTGATCTCTTGACTGCTGATTTCATGAGCATTGATTGAGGATCCAAGTAAGAGAAAACCTTTGAGAACTTCAACCTTTTCTTTATTGATCATGATATCACGTATTAGTTAGTTGTGAGAATTTTGGTCTTTATATTGAGTGGTAATTCATACTGAAGGCTAAAATCCTTGATCTTTTATGCTTTTATTTATTTATTATTTTTATTAAGTACTTTTACTGGGGGTTTTTACATCTCTATCACAATCCATACATTCACCCATTGTGTCGAGCACATTTGTACATATGTTGCTATTATCATTTTCAAAGCATTTTCTTTCTACTGGAACCCTTGATATCAGCTCATTTCCTCCCCACCTTCCTTCTTCATGAACCCTTGATAAGTTATATATTGTTTTCATATCTTACATCATCCTCTGTCACCCTTCAACTACTTTTCTATTGTTTGTCCCCCTGGGAGGGGGTTACATGTTGAAACTTGTGATCAATTCCCCCTTCCTCCCCCCAATCCTCCTGGTATCTCTATTCTCATTGTTGATCCTGAGGGGTGCATCTATACTGGATTCCCAGTGTTGTAGGCTCTTATCTGTAGCAGTGCGCATGTTCTGGTCTAATCTTGTTCTGGTCTAAGTACACATGTTCTGGTCTAATCGGTAAGACAGAATTAGGCCATGATAGTGGGGAGGGGGGAAGCATTGAAGAACGAGAGGAAAAGTTGTATGTCTCATCAGTGTTCTATTGCACCCTGATTGGCTCATCACTTCCTTGTAAGGGAACGTCCAATTGTCCACAGAGGGGTCTTGGGTCTCCACTCCAGACCCCCACCCCATTCATATTGTTATGATTTTCTTCTGGGTCTTTGATGCCTGATACCTGATCCCATCGACAGCTCATGATCACACAGGCTGGTGTGCTTCTTCCATGTGGACGTTTTTACTTCTCATCTAGGTGGCCACTTTTTTATCTTTAAGCCTTTAAGACCGCAGACAGTATATCTTTTGATAGCTGGGCACCATTAGCTTTCTTCACCACATTTGCTTATACACCCATTTTTGTCTTCAGCGATCGTGTAGGGAAGGTGAGCATCACAGAATGCCACAATCCTTGATCTTGATCAGCAGGTGTTTCAAGTCCTCCTCACTTTCAGCAAGCAAAGGTGTGTCATCTGCATATTGCAGCTTATTAATAAGCCTTCCTCCAATCGAGATGCTGTGCACTTCATATAATCTAGCTCTCCTGATGATTTGCCCATCACATAGGTTGGACAAGTAAGATGAGAGGACCCAACCCTGATACACACCTTTCCCACTTTTAAACCATGCAGTATTATTTCCTTGTCCTATATGCACAACTGCCTCTTGATCCATGTCCAAGTTCCTCAAGAGCAATGTGAAGTGTTCTGGAATTTCCATTCTTCTTAATTTATCCACAGTTTATTATGGTCCACAGAGTCTAATGCATTTTCTAAGTGAATGATAGACAAGCAAACATCTTCCTGGTATTTTCTGCTTTGAGCCAAGCAAGATCCATCTGACATCAGCAATGATCTCCCTTGTTCCACATGCTCTTCCAAATTCAGCCTGAACTTCTGGCAGTCCCCCGTCAATGTACTGCTGCAACTGTTGTTGGGTGAGATGAGCGTAAGCAAAATTTCACTTTTGTGTGTTCTTCATGATACCATTCGATAGTTCAAGCATCCTATTAGGTCACCTTCATTTGGAATGAGTACAGATATGGATCCCTTCCAGTCCGTTGGCCAGGCAATTGTCTTCCAAATTTCCTGGCATAGATGAATGATTGCTTCCAGTGCTTCTTCAGCTTCATGAACTATTTCAATGGATATTCCATCAATTCCTGAAGCCATGTTTTTGGTTAATGATTTCAATGTAGCTTAGACTTCTTCCTACACACCATGAGTTCTGGCTCATATGCTACCTCCTGAAATAGTAAGCTGTCTACTAGATCTTTTTGGCACAGTGAGCTTGTATACTTTCTATCTTCTCTTGGCATTCCCACATAATTCAGTATTTTGCCTGTAGAAAATTTCAAATTTACAATTTAAGGCTTGAATTTTTTCTAGAGTTCTTTCAGTTTCAGATATCCCAATCATGTTCTTACCTTTTGGTTTCCTAATTCTAGGCCCTTTCACATTTCATTATACTTGGCTGTGTCTTCTTGAACTGCCCTTTGAAATTTTCTATCCAGCTCCTTGACCTTGACTTCATCCTTTTCACCATTTGCTTTAGCTATTCTATGGTTAATAGCAAGTTTCAAAGTCTCTTCTCACATCACCTTTCTGACATCTTTTCTTTCGTTCCTGTCTTTTTAATAACCTTTTGCTTTTTTCAGGAATGATGGCTGTGATTTCCTCCACAGCTCAGCAGGTCATCTGTCATTGGTGTTCAATACAGCAAATCTGTTTTTAGAATATTCTCAAAATTCAGGTGGCACAGACCCAAGGTCATCTTTTCTCTCTTGTGGATTTGTTTTAATTTCTTCAGATTTAGCCTGAATTTACATATGAGTAATTGATAGTTTGTTCAACAGTTGGCCTGGTCTAGTTTTGCTCCTGAAATTAAGCTTCTGTATCATATCTTCCCGCACAGATGTAGTCAATTTGATTTCTATGTGTCCCATCTGGGGAAGTCTATGTGTACAGTCACTTTTTGTGTTGTGAAAAGGTATTTGCTGTGAACAAGTGCTTGGTTTGCAGAATTCGCTCATGAGATCTCCAGCTTCATTTCTGTCACCAAGTCCATATTTTCCAACTACTATTCCTTCTTCTTTATTTCCAGCTTTTTCATTCCAGTCACCAGTAACTATTAGTGCATCTTGATTGTAATTTTGATCGGTGTCCAATGGATGTCATTGGCAGAATTCTTCAACTTCCTCATCATTCTTGAAGGTGGATAGATACAATCTGATCACAGATAGCATTGTACTACTACTGATTGGGAGAAGAAATGTTCTCTTCAGCAGATTGTGCATAAGTGAGAAATTTGTTTCCTTAAGTCCCTGAAAAGTGAAGGTTTTTGGTACACCCCTTTCTTTTGGCAACAAAGCTATCCCAAGGGATATAATAGTTAAGAACGCAGAATATCACTAGATTTATAAAGTCAGTCCTATGTGGCATCACCTTAACCTAGATTAATGAATGACTGTGATGTGGATATATGTTAACCGTAATCTTAGAAAAATGGTGTAAAAAAGTGCTTGAAATAAAAATATATGATAGGTACATGCCTTTCTGTTTAAGTCAACTGTGTTATAGGCAAATAAGTGTGTGTATGTGTTCATTTGTTTTCTTTCTTTTTTTTAAACATTTTATTAGGGACTCATACAACTTTTTTTTCTCATACAACTCTTATCACAGTCCATACATACATCAATTGTATAAAGCATATCTGTACATTCTTTGCCCTCATCATTTTCAAAGCATTTGCTCTCCACTTAAGCCCTTTGCATCAGGTCCTCTTTTTTCCCCTCCCTCCCTGCTCCCCCCTCCCTCATGAGCCCTTGATAATTTATAAATTATTATTTTGTCATATCTTGTCCTGTCTGGCATCTCCCTTCATCCCCTTTTCTGTTGTCCGTCCCCAGGGAGGAAGTCACATGTAGATCCTTGTAATTGGTTCTCTCTTTCCAACCCACTCACCCTCTACTCTCCCAGTATAACCCCTCACACCCCTGGTCCTGAAGACATCATCCACCCTGGATTCCCTGTGCCTCCAGCTCCCCTATGCACCAGTGTAAAACCTCTGCTCTATCCAGTCTTGTAGAATTCGGATCATGGTAGCTGGGGGGAAGGAAGCATCCAGGATCTGGGGGAAAGCTGTATTCTTCATCAGTGCTACATCCACCCTGACTGACTCCTCTCCTCCTCTAGACCCCTCTGGGAGGGGATCTCCAGTGGCCGACAAATGCGTTCTATAGTAAAGAGAAAGACACTTCACAGAAAGCACGTGGCGGGGTACCATAGCAGGGAAAGGTGGCTCTTAGCCCTGTAAACACTGGTGTAAGGAGAGCACGTGACAGACCTGTGAGCCTTCCTTTCTGCTACAAAGTGATAACTGAGGACAGTTGTGTCTCCTTGTTATTGGAGAAAGCTTTGAAGTGCTAGCTGACTCGGTTACTCTCTTTCCTTTTGATGTGACTGCTTTCAAAGCACACCGCTGCTGGCAAATAGACTGATGGGAACACTCAAAGGAGGACATGGCACCAATCAGTCACTGCTTCTCAGAGCTGCTCAAAGAACCAGAGAAAGGCACTTAAAATGGAAGTGGAATTCCCTTTCAGAACAAACAAACAAGCAAAAACACAACATGCTAAATTGGAAATGAAAATAAGCGAAGCCATGTTTCACAGCATTTGCTTGCCCCAACTAGTCTTGTAACTTTTAATGTATAATAACGCCAAGAGACAAATATTAGTTCTACATTCAAGATGCTTAAAGCTTTTCTCCCTCAGCTCTTCCTGTGACCCTTCTGTAAGGGAATGCTGTGAAAATGATGATGGCAACATAGGTACATATGTGCTTGATACAGTGGATATATGGATGGATTACGATAAGAGTTGTGTTTTTGCTTGTTTGTTTGTTCTGAAAGGGAATTCTACTTCCATTTTAAGTGCCTTTCTCTGGTTCTTTGAGCAGCTCTGAGAAGCAGTGACTGATTGGTGCCATATATATATATATATATATATATATATATATATATATATATATATATATATATATATATATATATATATACCATATTGAATGAAGGGGGAAGTGCAGAGTGGAGACCCAAAGCCCATTTGTCGACCACTGGACATCCCCTCATAGAGGGGTTTAGGAGAGGAGATGGATCAGTCAGGGTGCGAGGTAGTACCGATGAAGAACACAGCTTTCCCCCAGATCCTGGATGCTTCCTCCCCCCAACTACCATGATCCGAATTCTACCTTGCAGGACTGGATAGGGCAGAGGTTGTACACTGGTGCATATGGGGGCTGGAGGCACAGGGAATCCAGGGTGGATGATACCTTCAGGACCAAGGGTGTGAGGGGCAATGCTGGGAGAGTGGAGGGTGAGTGGGTTGGAAAGGGGGAACTGATTACAAGGATCCACATGTGACCTCCTCCCTGGGAGAGGGATGGCAGAGAAGGAGGGGAAGGGAGACTCCGGATAGGGCAAGATATGACAAAATAACAATGTATAAATTACCAAGGGCACATGAGGGAGGGGGGAGCGGGGAGGGAGGGGGATAAAAGAGAACCTGATGCAAAGGGCTTAAGT
This sequence comes from Tenrec ecaudatus, assembly GCF_050624435.1. Lineage (NCBI taxonomy): Eukaryota > Metazoa > Chordata > Mammalia > Afrosoricida > Tenrecidae > Tenrec > Tenrec ecaudatus. The sequence goes on from NC_134542.1 coordinate 106,442,883, forward strand.
GGAGAGCAAATGCTTTGAGAATGATTGGGGCAGGGAATGTGCAGATGTGCTTTATACAATTGATGTATGTATATGTATGGATTGTGATAAGAGTTGTATGAGCCCCTAATAAAATGTAAAAAAAGAAAAGAGGAGAAAAAAAAGAGAAAATGATTAGGGCAAAGAATGTACAGATGTGCTTTATACAATTGATGTATGTATATGTATGGATTGTGATAAGAGTTGTATGAGCCCCTAATAAAGTGTTTTTTAAAAAAAGAATCCAACCCAAAAAAGAAAAATCCCCAAGTAACTTAAACCAACTGCCATCGAGTCAATTCCGACTGAGTTCAATGCTATAAATGGTTTCTGAGGCTGTAAATCTTGGCAGGGGCAGATACCCTCACCATTCACCTGCAGAGCAGCTGGTGGATTTGAACCCTCATTCTCGTTAGCACTTATAAGGAGGTTCAGGTGCTGGAAGCAGCTGTCCTGTTTGGTGAAGTGCAGTGCCAGTAAGAGTGAGGGAACTCTCGAAAAGCTGGACTGACTGACAGGAGCCCGGCCATGACTCACACATAGGCAATCAGGAGAATGCTGCGAGAGCAGGAAATGTTTGCCTTGCTACAAGATTTTGTGAGTCAGATGAGTGCAATAGCAGATATCCATTTCTCTACCTATGTGTCCATGATCCATCCATCCATTCATCCATCCAACCACCTGGGATAACTGTGAGACCTCAATGTGTTGGTGCTGAATAAGAAGGGAATCTCATACTGAGAAATAATTAAATTGCTCCATCAATTAAAATATGCAAAATTAAGTACAATTCTGGACCTGGTGATAGAAGAACTATTCTCCAAAACATTCTAGGCACACTATCAGCGTGATCAATACACATACAATGCATTTTATTATCATGAAAGATATACTTATATAGGTTTTATAAAAGATTTACTTTTGTAGGTTTACAATTACTTTTCTCTTTCCATACCTCCACTTATATCGAAAGTTCAATGAAACACCCCCAAGGATGGCAGCAGAGAAATCTGTAACAAGGCTGTCCCTCGACTGAAAGGCTGAGTTGCCTTTGTTGGCTGTTACCTCTTTTGCTAATGATTTTATACTAACCCAATCAAACGTTGTTTCTCTGTTTGGGGAGATGTTGTTACGTGACTCTGAGTCAATCCCAACCCATAGGGACCCTATGACAACAGAACAAAACAGTGCTGGGTCCTATGGCAGCCTCAGTGGTTATATGTAAGCCCATGGATGCAGTCACTGTGTCGATCCATCTTGTGGAGGACTTCCCCTTTCCCCTGCCCCACGACTGCCCCAAGTCTGATGTCCTTTTCCTGGCACTCATCTCTCCTGATAACATGTCTAACGTATGTGAGAGGAAGCTTGGCTGTTCTTGCCTCTAAGGAACATTCTGGCTGTAGTTCACTCAAGACTGAGCTCTGTCCTCTTGGCAGTCCATGATAGTCGCAGTACTCGTTGCCAGCACCATCATTCAACGGCATCGGTTCTCCTTTAGCTTTCCGTATTCCCTGTTCAGCTTTCAATATGGAGGAGGCGGTTGAAAATACCATGCTTTGAGGCAGGCACACCTTTGTCTGCAAAGCAATATCCTTGCTTTCCAACACTTTAGAGAGACCATACGTTGCAGATTTACCAAGTGCACTGTGCTGTTTGATCTTTTGACGGCTGGTTTCCATTCATGGACACTGATTCAGAATCCAAGCAAGACGAAATACTTGACAACGGTAGACCTTTCTCCATTTTCCACACTCTGCTTGTCTGTCCATCTGGGGAGATACTCATGCAGAGCAGAGACCTGGTGGTGTAGTGGTTGTGAGTTGGGCTGCTAGCCCAAAGGTCAGCAGTTCTAAGCAACCAGCCGCTCTGCGTGAGAACGATGGGGCTTTCCACTCTTGTAGAGTTACTGTCTGGAAATGTACAGGGACAGGTCTACCTGGTCCTACAGGATCGCTATGAATCGGCATCAACTCTAGGGTGGTAAGTTTGGAGTTTGTTTTGGTTTATTCATGCACATACTTTTTAAAATTTAAGAATGACATCATCTCAGCTCTTCAATTTGTGACTAATAAGACCTGAATATTTTAATAATTAGGGAAGCATCAATGTCAATATAATTTTATCTCCATCAACACCACAGCACTAACTATGGTTTTCCCGGATTCAAGATAGAAAATAAAACACAACTCATTGCCATCCAATCAGTGTCGACTCACAGCAACACTGCAGGACAAGGCAGAACTGTGCTTGTGAGTTTCTGAGACTGGAATTCTTTAAGAGAATAGAAAGCCTGACTTTCTATAAGGAGTGACTGATGGCTTTGAACTTCTCAGGACCTTGCAGTTAGCAACCTTTTGCACAACCAGTATGCCACCAGGGCTCTTGGATTGAAAATAGAGGAATGTTAACTCTATCTAACTCTAAACATCTGTGGCTGATTCTCATAACTCTCTGAAGTGTTCAAGTTATCTTGTACATTGCTTTATAGTTTACATAGGCACAAATTGTCCCACTTAATCTACATTTTCACTCTGTTTAGGCAACTATTAAAAGATCGACTTTATAAAGAAATTGAGGGAGGCGTGGAGGTACAAAATGACTTGATCAAGGTCATGCAGTGGTGGCAAGATTATTGATTTATAAAGCACCATTATTAATTACATGAAACAAATTTTTACGTTGCTATTAAAATGTGGAGTCATGCTAAGTAGGGTTTACCTTTCAAAGCCAATTTGCCGAAATGTCTTCTCCCATGTTGAGCCTAAAGAGAAAGAAAAATCAATTAGTGCCCACCAGTAATTCAGAAATTTCACCGTATCTTTGCATACCCATGCCAGATATGGGATTTTACTTTTAACTGGGATAATTTGGATTTCACTTTTTAAATGCATTTTTCTCACCTCAAGTACATAATGGCTTTTATAGAAAGCATACCCCAAAGGATATAAGTGGATTTACCCTGAAACATAGCAAAGCTCTCTTTAACTATCCGGCCACACTGTGCTCTGATAAAGGAGCCGGCCACCAAATTCTAAATTTATCCTGCTAAAAATAAATATATAAATAAATAAAACCAAGCACATTTTCACTTGCACTCACTAAAATTCAGCTTTTAATTTGTGTAAACCTTCCCAACACAATCGCTGAAGACAAAACGGGTGCATAAGCAAATGTAGTGAAGAAAGCTGATGGTGCCTGGCTAACAAAATATATAGTGTTTGGGGGTCTTAAAGGCCTCAAGATAAACAAGTGGCCATCTAGCTGAGAAGCAAAAAAGCCCACATGGAAGAAGCACACCAATCTGTGTGATCATGAGGTCTTGATGGGATCAGGTATCAGGCATTAAAGACCCTGAACAAAAAAAATTTATCTTTGTGAATGAGGGAGAGAGCAAAGTGGAGACCCAATGCCCATCTGTAGACAATTGAACAGTCCCTCACCGAAGGGTCACAAGGAAGAGATGAGCCAATCAGGGTGAAGTATAGCACTGATGAGACATACAACTTTTCTCTAGTTCTTTAATGCTCCCCCCCACCAACTATCATGTCCCCAATTCTACCTTACAAACCTGGCTAGACCAGAGCATGTACACTGGTACAGATTAGAGCTCCCAACACAGGGAATGAAGGACAGATAAATACTTGGATTAAAAATAGAGGACCAATAATGGGAGTAGGAGGGGAAGGGAAGAGGGTGGGGAGCAAAGGGGAACCAATCATAATGATTGATGTATAGCCCCCTCCCAGGGAACAGATAACAGAAAAGGTGAAGAAAGACAATGGTCAGTGTAAGACATGAATTTTTTTATATAAATTATCAAGGTTTTATGAGGGAGGGAGAAAATGAGCTGCTACCAAGGACTCAATAAGAGAGAAAAATGTTTTGAAAATAATGATGTCAACATATATACAGATGAGTTTGACACAATGGATATATGATATGTATGGATTGCGATTAGAGCTGTAAGAGTCCCCAATAAAATGATTTAAAAAATATTTTTGTAGCCTATTAGAATGAAGAAAACCCTCAGAAGTTTCATCTTACTAAATACAATTTCTTTATCTCACAAATGAGGAATATAATGAACATTTCCTTTATTAAAGAAATAAATATTCAGTAATCTCTTTCTTGAAAACAAGCATTCAAGTGGTATAACTTAAAAAATAGTAAGTATATTTAAACCCACAAATGAAGACAAATGTTATAAAAACATTTCCTACAATTTTCCCATTATTTACACATAATGGTTCCCTAGACTTCACTGACATATAATAATGTTTAAACATTTGATATAAAGAAAAGCCACAATTTCTATGCAAAATAATTTACATAAAAAACTGCACTAATGCATGTGACGGATTTGCGTGAAGGAGTCCTTGGATGGTGTAAAAAGGTTAAGTACGCTTAACCCAATGGTTGGTCGTTCAAACCCACGCACAGGCACTTCAGAAGACAGTGCTGGCACTGTGGCCCCAATGTTGACAATGTCATGGAGTGTTGTTCGACTATGCACGACTGGAGCTGTCATGAGCTGGGATGGACTCGATGACAACGAACAATACTGCAGACAAGGGTTTGCTCTAGCCCAGAGTGTGCATTTTCTTGATAGTCAGCCAGGGCTACCAGATTTGCATCTCAGAACTGTTCCAATTAAATACCCACAGCGCTACGTCCCACTGTTGTTTGAGCCTCGCAGTGGATGATGAACGTAAAATGTAATGCTGTAAATACCAAAGGTGGATGCAGCATTGGGTGGCCAGCGCCACTTCACTTCTTTCCCTGAAGTTCCAATAAGCGGACGCTTCCTTCTGGAGGACTGAACCTTGGGCGTTTTATCATGTGGCCTCAGTGTCTCCTCACCGGAGAGAGGCTTTCTCACGAGTCACGAAGCTATTTAGATGAGGGCCAGGATCATCTCCTTGGTCATTTCTGTGGACTAGTTTTGTTTGTTTTTGCTTGGGGGAGGCTGAATAATGCACACACACACAAACACAGAAGCTGATTCAAGTTCATTTCCCAGATAAGGTTGGTTTTATCCATAGGTTCCTTGTGAAGTAGGAGAAAAAGACATGGGGATTTTGGATAACCAGTTCAGGAATTTCTCCTAACTCCAGGCCTACCAGAGTGGGTCCTTATACACATCTGTCCTGACAGCATTCAGAGATAAGAATCCTTAACTAGGGAATTCTTTAGAGACAATTGCCCAGGACCTGAGATCTTAGCCATTAGGGCATTGGGAAAGAAGACACCATTCTATCAGACTAAAGTACTGAAGGCCAGTCGGCAGCTGCGGCCTAACCCATGGGAAACAAAGGAGGAAGAGAGGCTAGATTCCCCCGTTCAAGAGGAAGCCAGAAAACATGAGCCCTGAGCAAATGGAAAGGTCCAGAATTTCACTCAAGCGCAAGCTGGGAGGGCAATCAGCTGTAAGGAGTTAAAGATGCTACTCCTCTTGAGTTCTGGCTTCCTGTGAGAAACAAAACACCTTTAATGTCCATTTCCACTGTGTTCTCAAGGCTCAGTATCTTCCAGAATTCATTTTTCTCTCCTGATCTTTAAGAAAAACCAAAAAACCCTTCAAACCCCAGAATCATTTTATTCTCAAACTAACAAAATATAAATTATTTTGTTACACTGCACTGTCAGGCTTCTCAAAGATGAAGCTTTAATTAAGAAGTAACTCCATCTTCTTATTTCTGAGAAATATAAACTCTTATGCAAGCAGACAGAACAAGTTGAAAACTCTCCATACAAAACTCCTTAAAGCACCATAGAGACGGCTGTCCTAGGAGTCCTAGAAGTCAACTTTATTAGTCATCTAAGCATCGTGTGTACTGTACACAGTCAGCATTTTGTGCTATTGATGGTAAAGTCCTGGTTGTTTTTAGGTGCCCCCAAGTCAGTCTGACTCACTGCGACCCCACTACCATAGAGTGAATCACTGCCCGGCCTGCACCGCCCTCAGGATGGTTGCTTTGTTTAATTAAGCCCATTGCTGCAGTCCCCATGTCAGTGCATCTCGTTGGTTGAGCACCCTCCGCTTTTTCATTGGCCCTCGACTTTCCCAGGTGTGGGGTCCTTCTGCAGGACTCATCTCTCCTGACCACATGTCCAAAGTACCTGTCTTACTATGCTAGGCATGAGATACAATAAATACGATTCCTGTCCTCAAAGACCACATCCACTGGAGGCTTGGGTTTTTATGGCTTTTGTAAACACTTAATCATGACAAAGTAAGAAACAAACAATAAATGGAATCAACTTATCCAGATCCTTTGGCACCAAAAACAGTTTTGGTAGCCCCTTATTCAGTTTCTAGAGAATTCTTTAAAATCCACTAACGAGGTTTTACGTGGTAAGGAACTATTATTCATTTTCCCCAAATCATTGGGACACAGAGTGAAAAGAAAACGAAAGCAGTTGGCAGGCTTCCCTGATGCAACACTTCAAAGTGAGATTTGCAACGCAGAGAAGTCGAGGGCATGTGATTCTGTTCAGGGAAAGAATGAACATCAGCAACCCAATCAAGAAGGTGTGAGGCTTAAAGAAACAGATCAAATTAACCAGGGGAATCTTTTACCTCTTCTGTTTTAGATGAAGAAGTTAGACATGATGGAATGTGATCTTTCCACTTCAACAGTTGCATTTTATGGCAATAATATCTGAACCACACAATTAAAATTTAGTGAGAGCCCAGAAGGTGGATATAGTCAATACTGAACATGAGGGCTTTCCAAAGTGGCACAGCCACATTAGAAACCTTCAGTTCTGGCATCTCAGTCATTCACTCCAGAGGAAATGTCTGTGCCTTGGTGTGTGATGTGTTCTCCCTGAAAAAATGAATACTTCATTTACAAAACAAGAGGAGCTCTGCTGTAATTGTTTCCTACCCACAAGGTCTCCAGTTCAAACCCACCAGCAACTCCATCAGAAAAGGAAGAGACTTTCTGCTCCTGGAAACATTTAAAGCAGTGGTTCTCAACCTGTGGGTTATGACCCCTTTGGGGGTCAAACAACCCTTTTAAGGGGGTCGCTTAAGACCATCTCAAAACACATATTTCCGATGGTCTTAAGAACCAAGATACCGCTCCTCTATCCGTCTCCAGGCTGGTCCACCCACATGCAGATACGCCCACATACGAGTACACCGCTCCCCCCATCCCCCGAGTGATGATATCATCATGCCAAGCCCATCACATACACCCCATACAAATACAGGTATATGTGACAGGGTTGTTGCGTGTACACAGCAGCTACTGGGTAGAGAGCAACCACTGTGTAGAAAGTAGTTGCTGTGTTGAAAGCAACTACTCTGTTAAAAGCAGCAGTATTGGAGGTAAAATGACACTTCATGAGTTATAATTACTGGGTAAATGCAAAATCATGTACTGTAAAATCATGAACTACTGCAAATAAAAAATCTGTACCATGGGAAATTAATCTGATTCTGATTGGTCTTTTTATGTTCAGCTGTGGTTGATTTGAATACTTCCCTCTTGTGACAGTAACAGGTATGTAAAAAATGGTAAATCATAGGAAACTTTAATGAACTATATTGACTGAACTATGCCACGTACCATCTTTTGTATTATTAAATGTATTGTTATATATTGTTTTCATTAGCAAACTATCCCATGACAATGGATCGTGTAAAGAAGAACATTAAGGAAAGAAAATAGAGTGAGGATTGTTTACAGTATGGTTTCACCTCAATAATGACAGCAGGAATTGAGAAACCACAATGTGTTATTTGTTGTGAAGTTCTATCAGCAGAATCTCTGAAGCACAACAAACTAAATCGCCATTTTGATAGCAAGCATCCGAGTTTTGCCGGCAAGGATACCAACTATTTTAGATGCGAAGCTGATGGACTCAAGAAAGCCAGACTTGACACTGGTAGCAAGTACCACAAATGAAACATAGCAGTCATTGATGCTTCATATTTGGTGGCACTCAGAATCGCCAGAGCTATGAAACCTCACACAATTGTTGAAGATTTACAGGTGCCAGTGGCCATAGACATTGTTCGAGTTATGATCAGAGACAAATTTGTTATGAAATTGAGCATAATTTCCTAATCTAATGACACTGTCCGTAGAAGAATAGATGACAAGTCTGATGATATTCTTCAGTACATAACCCAGGAAATTAAATCTGCTCCACTTCCAATATTTAGCATCCAGATTGATGAATCTACAGATGTTGCAAACTGTTCACAGTTATTGGTTCATGTGAAGTACATTAATCATGGTGACTTTAAAGATGAGTTTATTTTTTGCAAACCTCTTGAAATGACAACTATTGCATGTGATGTATTTGACACAGTTGGTTCCTTTCTGAAGAGCAGACGAGCTCTTGGGAAAAGGTTTGTGGTGTTTGCACAGATGGTGTTCCAGCTATGCTAGGATGTTGATCTGGATTTCAACATTTGGTACTGAATGAGTTACCCAAAGTCATCAGAACTGAAATGTGACATAGTATAAGGAAGACAGAAAGGGAATCAATGCACTTTAATATGGTATTTGCAAAAAATATTGAAAGTACCACAGTCTTCCTAAAAAATAAACATATCTATCTTGGAAGAAGTACAGTCAGAATGAGCCCTAAGAGCAAGAAGGGCGAGACCTTGGCTCCTGTACTTTGGACTTGTTATCAGTAGAGCCCCAGCCCTGGAAAGGACACCATGCTCGGCAGAGTAGCCGGCCAGTGAAAAAGAAGACGGCCTCAGCGGTGTGGATTAGCACTGTGGCCGCAACAATGGACTAAAACATACCAGCAATCATAAGGATGGCGCAAGACCAACCCGTGTTGCATTCTGTTGTATTTAGGGTTACTGTGAGTCACAGTTATCTGGACAGCACCTAGTAGCAAGTCCATCCACTATAGCCAGAGGGAGGTGTAGGATCATGGGACCCCACATGAGGAAGGTTGAGAACCACTCATTTAAAGCCTCAGAAATCCTCTGGTACATTTCTACTCTGCCCTATGGGGCTGCTATGTGTCAGAATCTACCAGACAGTGAATTACAAAATAAACACAACTCTAACACACACTATTATTCTCCCCTCTTCCCCTGTCATTCCTATACCCTAACTACCTAACCTTCCCTGCCAGTGCCCATTCTCCTTTTGATAATACTAACTTCATTCTTTGTTAATGATCTTTTCCAAAGTCAATCAGTTGCTTCTGTGGGGGTCCCATGATCCTACACCTCCCTCTCTGGCTATAGTGGATGGTCTTGCTATTGGGTGCTGTCCAGATGACTGTGACTCACAGTAACCTTAAATACAACAGAATGTAACATGGGTTGGTCTTGCGCCCTCCTTACGATTGCTGTTATGTTTAAGCCCATCAGCTCCTCATTTCCTTCCAATCTCTCCAGCTATACCTCCAAGGGTCCCAGGTACTCTCTCTAAAAATTCAACTATCCTGGATTGCATAGACAGAAAAACCCCATAAAACAACCCTACAGCTAATAACAATAATAAAGTAAAACAGCAAAACCTCAATGGAAAATAAAGCAGAAAATATTTCAAACTAGAACAAATTTAGATGGATCATAAAGGAGGTCAATTGACAGGGCACTACATTTTAACCTAACTTCATCTTCAACAATCCCCTTCCAATGAATTCTGCATGACAGCAAGGCCATTCACCGCCCTGGTCCATGCTCAGAGGGGATTCGCCAGGGCTCAATCCATGTGTATGTCCTCTCCACCTCAAAACAGAACAAAACTGAAATATCTTTAAAATGGGTCACAGGGGAGATCAGAAAACAAGCAATTACATTTCAACTGAACTACATCTTCCCTAATGGACTTTACCGTGATCTCTGATAATGAGTCTCTTCACATCCCTCAACTATGGTCAGAGGGGATTCACCAGAGGCTTAATCCATGTGTGGATCCCGAAAATGGATTTGGGGTTTCCACTCTCATCCATAGCCTTCTGTAAATCAGGTGTTCACAATTTAAGCTTTGATATCATTCCCTTCTTTAGATTTGGCTTATATTATTTACAATCCTTGGATCACACAGGCTGGCATGCTTCTTCCAAGTGGACATAGTTGCCACTATACTTAGATGGCTACTTGTTTGAAAACCAGCATTTAACACCCAAAATCCCATTTTTTCTGATAGCTGGGTGCCATCTTGTTTCTTTACCACACTGTGCTATGGCTCTTATATTTTCAGTCATCTTTTCACTCAGGTGAGCGTCAAACAGGGCCATGTCATAAGGCCTAGCTATTCTTAGATTGGAGCTAGAATGACTGGAAGGCCCAAATCCATCCACACCTTCATAGTTTGTAAATGTCTCCGTTTCACTCTAGAATCATCACTGTCCTTTTATGTGGGCATCCCTTCCACTGCCATCAAGTCACTGCTGACTCAGAGCTACCCTACAGGGTAGGGTAGAACACCTATGAGTCTCTGAGCCTGCAAGTCTTTAGAGGGCTAGAAAGTCTCATCCTTCCCCTGCGGAGCTGGCTGATAGTTTTGAACTGCTGACCTTGCTGTTAGCACCCCAATGCACAACCACTACACAATGATAGTGTCATTAGTTTAGCCAATGGTATAGAATTTAAGACACTGTCCCAAGCCTACTGGCTGATGCTGTTTTTCTGGTAGCAGTTGTGGCATGCCTCCAGGGGAAGAAAGTGTTACCCAATTTAAGACTCCTCTTTCCCAGTACAATAGAAAGACGGAATATGTGGCACAGACAAGAGGGAAAAAAAGAATTTAAAATGTTGTTGAGAAACAGAAATTATATGAGTATAGACCAGCTATGAAAACATAATGCATGAATTGTTGACCTGTACAGATTGAACTTAAGGTGACTGAACACTGTCTACAAATGGGGGTTGATGATAAGGCCAATCTTCCAATCACATTCACTCACAACAACAGAATCATGCCTTCCAGAACAATGAAGCAAGGAGGGCCTCCTTTGGGATGATAAGTCATGGTAGCTCCAGGCCGTCATTCATTGCCTTGAGGCAAGAGGTTCTAACCAAGTCCAACATCCACCATTCTCTGTCCTTGGGCTCATGGTCTTCTGCTTCTTCTCACATTAGAGTTTCAGCCTTAAGACCAATGGCTACCGGTGTATTTGAGGTTAAATCCCAGTTTACTTAGTGCAGTGTCTACTTTGAGTCGCTCTAATGTGGCCGATGAAAGATACTGTGCATTTCAAAAGAGCCCAGAGTCCAATGGATTACCAAGAGCCACATAGAGAACATTAAAAAAATGTTTAGTTAGGATTATAGTACCAGACATATTCTCCTATTGGGTTCTACATATTACATTGTCTTCTTAAACTGCACTTGGCATTTTTTATTCCACTATTTTTGACCAACTAGATCTGGTAAAAAAGGAGCAAGGCCCTGGGCTGTTGTTATGTGGCTCCTTTGCTGGTTAGATTTTCAAAACCGGCAAGCAGCCCTCGTTCCTGGCTTTTTAGGAAACTGGTATAAGGGATCCCAGTTCTGGAAATGCTCTGCTCCATGACACATGTCAAAGCATGTCTGTAAAGAACGATTCAAATGTGCAGAGCAAAGCAAGGGGGAGAGAGAAGTCTTCCGTGTGGCATTTCCGATGACGCTAGCCCTCGTCTTTTCTATTCAAAGGGAAAATAGCCTTTGTTTCGTCCTCCACTTTTATGCTTGTATTTCAAAGAACACTATATATGAATGAAGACCATAAGATTTTAACAATTTCTTAACTATCAAAATTGGTGATGGAAATGAAAATAGTTTTTAATACATTTGAGTCCATTTAAATGGACAGAGTGGACATTTTCCTCAGTCTTAAAACTAACAAGAAAAGCAGGAGCTATTTTGTAATCCCTTATCAAATGCTAGGTAAGATGATCATCTTTAAAACTCTAAAGACTCAGTTATGCTGCTATGTCCCCTCTCCAGATAAGAACATTAGTTGTTAAAGAGATTACAGGCACCACACTGCATGCCCTCAGCTTCGGGACTCCGTGCATTGCCAGACACCGGCGCTGAGTTCTCCTGTCTTCCTCCTGCTTCAGTACGCTTTCCTTTATCTCTTTCACATCATTGGTCTTCTTCCTTGATCGGGGTATGATATAGAATTCAAACTTGTTTCTGCCTCGACACACAGTTGTATGCGTTTCATTATTAGTTTGAGAAGCATGTGAGTGCCTGAAGCAGAGGTAATTCTCATCTAACTTCTTTCAGACACCTTGAACCCCAGACCTATGAGTCTTCCTACAGCAGTTTTGTTAAGGGATTAGATGTGCAGCATCAGTGAAGCCTGTGACAAGCCATGCACCCATGTGTAATCCGCAGAGAGTGGAACATGGGGGTGGTAAGTTTAAAATGTATTCTAATTTTTCTGTAGTAGGTGGTTACAACCACAGGATTTTGCTTACTAGAAACGAGATACTTTAATCACAAGTCTACTTCGAGTAATCTGGATTTCCTTAGACGTGTTGATCTTGGATGTCTCCCCCTTTCCTTAGCATCACACTACGGAGTTGGTAAAAGGGTCCCTTTCAGTTTGCAATATTACTTTTTCATAAATGCTACCTCTGGAAATGATAAAAGGACTCAATCTTTACATTGTAAACTTGTTAGTCTATATGTCATTATGTTTCCTAGCTCGTTATTTTTAAATCACGTTCTTTCTATCAATGTATTGCTCAATTTCTAAGACAAAAGCCAAACAACCTATATTTTTCCTGTGGTTTCATCCTATAGTAAAATACTGATGTTAAATGAGGCACAGATTTTCCCTAGTTGTACAGTTTTATTTTTGTTTTTACAAAACACATCTAAGCAGTTGAGAACTGCTTGAACTTGGAGCTGCGCCTCTGCTTTTTCAAATAATCAGCAAAAAGGGCCTCATGGTTCAGGGCCGTGTGAGTTTTGGCCAGCATGTGCCCATAAAAGATGGAAGGATCCTCTTTCCCTCTTGAGGCTGTTCTGTAGCTGAGCATGTGACCTGGCACAAAAATGGGCGACAAAACATTAAAATATCAAGAAATCATACCAGTTCCAGCTTCCTATCAAAAGCTTCCTTTCTATTATTTTTAACTCTTTAAAGGAATGTTTTAATATCCAATAAAAGAAGTCATGATTTACTAGATATGGGACCAGGTACCAAATGTGAGACTATTAGAGAAAAACGTATTCTACATCTGAACCAGACAGAACATTTTATTTTGTAACGGTAAGATGCCCTCGTGTGGAATTTTAGCTGAAATCTATTGAACCGCAGAGACAGCTGCTCTCATGGAGGACCTGCTTCTAGTGATGCAGTCTGCCGATTTCAAGGATTTAATTTAAGCATTTTGGGTTAAATGGTGAGATATGTAGATACTTCCATGTCCTAATTCCAGGATGAGATTTGTTACTGAGTGAAAAGTAACTCTGGATATAAAGATGAGAATGTTTTCTTTTTTAAAAAATTATAAAATGCCACTTTCATATAAATGGCATTGTCTTAATACACACCATTTTTATTTCAAAGTCAGTTCTCATGTGTTTGCATTGTTCGTTTCCCCCTGGTCTGGAAATTCGTATCTAAGTGATACCTTTTTCCATGTTTCAAAGCTCTGCATAAGGTGTTCAGTGGCTTCTTCCTCTGAAGTGGGGAACTGAGACCTTCTGTGTTGTCTGGTCATAGCCGGGAAGCTCTGCTGAAAGCAGTTCACGCTGGGTGACTCTGGTGACATTTGAAACACCAGCGACACAGCTTCCAGCATCACAACAACACACAAGCCACCGCAGTACTGCAAATGGACAGACAAGTGGGTACTGAAAACAAGAGGAATTAATTGTATGATAGTTTGGGAGGCTTGACTTACAAAATTAAAGTGGTGGCGGGGCTGATCCCTTCTACAGGTTTTGAGGAAAATATGTTCTATGTTTATCTCATAACTACGAGTAAAACTCGGAAATCCTTGGAGTGCTTCAGTTTATGGACACACCATGGCTTTCTCTACCTCCATCCTCACATGAGCTTCTTCCCGTGTGTAGATGTCCCTGTGTCTAATTATACACACCCTACTCGTAATGGAAGAGAGCTTCCCCTCTCCTGGTCACCTTACCTGTGGATTTGCAGGTGCAATGTGTGAAAGGTCTTCAGCCTCTTACCTGGCCAACAGTTTTGGGATTTGTCATCCCCTACAGTCATGAGTCTTTTTCAATGTAAATTTTTCTATGTGTGTGCGTTTGTGTACACACACACATCATTGTTCTGTTTCTCTAGAAAACCCTGACCCAAGACACTGGGAAACTGCCTTCTGTCTTCTATATAGATGCCTATGACAGAACATTAAAAAAAAACTTGTTGTCAAATGGAATTAAAATATAATGAAAATTTCCCATAATGGTTTGAAGCCCCCTTGTATTTATGAGGAAGTCAGACGTTTATTTCTAATACTATCACCATCATCATCACCCTACCTTCCCCTGGTCCCCCCAACTTCAATAACTTTTTTTCCACACTCAGTCCAAGAATTAGAAACAACTGGGCAATAAGAACGTGTGTGTGCGCGCGCGCGTGTGTGTGTGTGTGTGTGTGTGTGTGTGTGTGTGTGTGTGAAGAAAGAGAGAGAGAGATGGACAGTAAGAGAGAGAGTTGACCCTCCATGACTTGATGACGTTAGGGAGACATGATGCTCTGAGGGAAAAGTTACAGCTATGGTTATACCAAACCCACCTCACTGCCATCAAGTCAATTGTGACTCACGGGCACCCCGTACAACAGGGCGGATCGGCCCCTGCTGATTTCTGAGACTAATCCTTTACTGAAGGAAAAAGCCACATCGCTCTTCTGTAAAGCGACTGGTGAATTCAGTGGATTCAAACTGATGACCTTGTGTTTTGCAGCCCCATGTGCAACCCACTATGGCCCCAGGGCTGCTGCTGTGCTTGGGAAACAAAGTGATGAATGCCAGTGGGGCTATATGAGTATGCCGGGGTTAGGCAGGAAGGATGGGCAGCTCATTTAGCATTCTTGAAGATCTTAGTGTGGATGTCAGCAACTGACCCACGAAAAGGCATCCTGGTTGATCGCATACTTGGATAAAAACAGTAACTAGAAACCTAGATTTAGATTACCTTTTCCACAGAATTATAATATATGGAACTCTAAAATCACAGTAGAGAAATCCATACTTTATACAATACAGAAAATAAACAGTTAAGGAGATGTTTTTTCATGATAAAGAATAAAGATTTATTGCACACGTTTGGAATATTGATTTTATCGGAATTGGCCTGGTGATGTGCTCTGAAAGCTACTTTAAAAATACCTATTTGTTTTATGCCTCTTTCTCATAGAAGTTGTTTACAGAAGAAACTTCCAGTAACTACAGTTTCAGCTCTCTGAATACCAGACGAACAGGAATTTCCAACACCACTTGATAAGCACTATAGTCTTCCCAGACAATTGATTAAATTCAATGCTTCAGATTTTTTTCTTTCATATTTTTAAAAATAAAATGCTTCTATACTTTTTCTGCTCTGTAACTTAACACAAATTCTAAAATGCCTCCATCAGATTCTATCCTGTTCATTTTTATACCAAGTTCATAGATGGTTTGAAAACAGAAATTTGATGACACAAAAATCTGTGAGAAAATTATTAAGCAAGACATTTTGCTAACACGGGTAATGTATCATACATTTTTCACAGTGATTACCTTTGAGGACTGTCATTCAGTGGCTGCAACTCACAGCGACCCTATAGGACGGGGTAGAACCAACTGCTCCTGTCAGTTCTTGAGACTCTGACTCTTTATGAGATTAAAACATTCCACCTTCTTCCCTCGGAGCCACTGCTGGTATCAAACTTGTGACCTCGCAGTTAGCAGCCTCAAGGGTAACCACTATCCCAGCAGGACTCCTAATTGGGATACAGAGTTCCAACGATTCATTTACAATAGCGACCGGTCATCTTGTCTATCAGAGGGAAAGCCTGGGCCTTGGAAGAAGGCTTTCAGAGAGCATCCCCCTTCAGTTTGGCAGTTCTGATCATTGTCCTCACAACATGTTCAAGAGCTAATATTTACTTGTAGTTATTCTCTAAACCTCAAACATAAAGTTTTACATTTCAGTAAGCATCAGCAATACATAGCTTTCCTCCTTCCAGACACCAGCTAGGGAATGCATATAACATGAATAAACTGAAGCACTGATGTTGATTTCTTTTTTATTTTCCTATTTCAGGGTATCAGTTTCTATTTCAAAAAGCAAGATGAACTGCCTGCTATTTCTGAGAAGGGCAGAGAGCAACAAAGTCTTATGCAGAATTAAGTCTGGCTTTGAATCCCCACTTCACTCCTTACAATGGGCCAGATATGACATTGGGACATACACTTTATGTCCCTTTATCTGTACAAATTCATTGGGAACAACTACAACATGAAACTAAGGTTTTCTTCACGACGGGTATGTAAACTATCATGTGCAGTATCTGGCACAAAGTAGGTTCCATGCTGTTGTGCACAAGGTCACTAGGGGTCAGAGCCGACTCCATGGCACATAAAAACTAACAACTGATGAAAGGTCCCTCTCACTACCATCTTACATGAACAGTGCCTCAATATATCTACTACCCCAAAGAATAAGAATTAACTACAAGTGTGCACACGCATACTGGGTACATTAAATTAGGAAAAAATAAGGTTTAGCACCTCTCAAATTTAGCTCCTGTTTTAGATCATCCACTTTGTATTATAAAATTTTCTTTTTAGTGTAGGTTTGCCAAATGTCTCCTAAAATAATTTCAGGGAAAAAGCATAGGATGTAAATGACTTTTTATTAAACTTCATGAAGAACTTATCAAATTTACAAAAGTAGACAGATATGTGTTTAAGATGTCATCTTTTTAATATGCACATAAAAAACATGCTATGAGTGGTTGAGAATTCTGTCTTTTTGGTACAAGCCAAAGCAGAAGAACTACCATCTAGCCAGGTCACAGGGATGCACGCCAAAGTCGCAGAATGAGTGCTAGGTGACCTACAAGGTGTCTTAGGAAACCATCTGGTTTCCTACATTCTCACACACCAACGTTTGTTATTTTCAGCTTTTAACTCATTCATCAATCTTAGCCATTGTACGGGTTGTTTTGATAGGCTCCATCCAGCTGATTCTCAGTCACAGTGACGATATGTACAACAGAGCTATGTTGTACAATAGGACACTGCCCAGTTCTGCACCGTCCTCACCACCATTGTGACATTTGAGCCCATTTGTGCATCCACAGTGTCGATTCATCTCCTGAATGGTCTTCCTCTTTTATTCCCGCTCTTCCACATTGCCAAGAATGATGTCCTTTTACAGGGACTGGATCCTCCTGGTAACACGTACAAAATATGTAAGACCAAGGCTCTCCATCCTCAATTCTATTGGATATTCTTGCTGTACTTCCTTTAAGACACAGTGTTTGTTTTCTGGTAGTCCGTTGTATTTTCAATATTTTTTGACAGTTTCTCTTTGGTGACATGTCTATTGACTTTCTTTGTCCATTATTTTGGTTGGGTTATTTGCCTTTCAGTTGATATTGAAGTTTCATATGTATTTTAGTTATTAGGTTTTAATTAGACATATGGTTTTTGAAGACATTCTCCCAGCTGTTATCTTGTATTTTCACTTATATATATTTGTTCAGAATATATATAATATATATATTTTCTCAGAATTTACAAAAAAGTAAATATATATATATACCTATATATATGCCTTTTTATTGTGAATTACGTGAAGGTTACAGAACAGATACCCATTTTACATACCAAAAACCATTCACATATTGTTTCAACTTATCTATGGTAATCAGTTCCCTCAACGTCCAATTACTTATTCCACTTTTGTCCTGTGTTTCTTGTTACCACTCCTCCACCTGTCATAGCCGTCTGGAATTTGCTGTTGGGTAAAATGTTGCCCTACTGATTTTAAATAGTGGATTATTTTATTACAAGGGTGTGTTCAGTTCCATACCTGAAGAGTTTTAAATTTAATGAGATCCCATTTATCTATTTGTTTTTTTCTGCATATACCTTTCTTATTATATGAGGGGGCTTCTAAAGTTAATGGAAAACATTAAGTTCATTTTCCCATAAAGTTTGTGAAGCTCCGTCATACTAGAAACCCTCTGTTACAAGCTATGCTCAATAATGTTGCCCTTGTATTTTCTAACAAGAATTTAATGTTCATTTGAATAAGGTTATAGTTTTATGGTTTTCATCTTCATAAGAATAAGGGAGGACAGAGAAGAACTGATATATTTGAACTACGGTGCTGGCAAAGAATCCTGAATACACCCTGTACTGCCAGAGAATAAACAAATGCGTCTTAGAAGTACAACCAGCACGCTTGTTAAAAGCAAGGAAGAGGAGACTTCATCTCATACACTTTGGTCACATTGTCAGGAGAAACTAGTCCCTGGAAAAGGACTCCACGCTTGCTAAAGAGGAGGGTCAATGAAAAAGGGAAATATGCTCAGGGAGAGGACTGACCCCACGACTGCCACAGGGGCTCACACACACAAGTGATTGTGAGGCTGGGCCAGGACCTGGTGGCGTGTCGTTCTGTGTGCACTGGGTTGTTCTGAGTCAGAACTGGCCCACTGCCACCTAACCACAACAAATGATCATCTTTAGACTCTTAATAAATGTGGGACTTGTTTTTGTTTAGGGTGTGAGCATAGATCTTGCATTATTTTTATTTATGTAGAAATCTAATGATCTCAATACCATTTACTGAAGAGCATCTTCTTTCTTCATCCAACTGACTTAGCACCTTTTGAAAACTTAGTTGACCTGAAGTGTGTGGATGGATTTCTGAATTCTCAATTCTTTATCAATGGCATTGTTTTAACTATTCAGGGTTTCTTTTAATTGCGTTTAAAATGGAGGAATGGTGTTTCTGTTTCTGTTAAAAAAAAAGCATTCAAAATTCTGAGCAATATTGCACTGAAAGTATAGGCCAAATTGGATTTTATTGATATCTCAATAGGACTAGGTCTTCTAATCCATGAAGATAGTAATCTTTCTACTTATTTAAATCTTACTTAATTTCTTGTACCTGTCTTATAATTTTCATTGTGTAAGTCCTTAACATGCTGGTTGAATTTATTCTTCGGTATTTCATTCTCTTAATATCTATTTAAATGGACTTGCTCACCTGATTTCCATTCAGAGTTATCATTTTTAATGTGCAGATAGACAACTGAGTTTTGTTTGTTCATCTTGTACACTATTGAAGAGTGTGGCAGTTCCATAATCTCCTGTCAACTTGCGAAGGGGTGGAGTCAATCAGGTCACAGCTTGATGACCATATATTTAGAGGCATGATGGAGATCAATAGCTGACTAGAGGCCAGCTACATACAGATTCTGTTCTGTCTTCCTACTTACAAGACACATGCAACTACATTAGAGCCCTAGAGTGGGAGGAGCCACTTGGAGACCCCTGCCAGTGCTGAGATGTTTCCACTTCCATTTCCACTGGATCCACAAGACTTTCTATGCATTGGCCTGTGATCGTCCTACATTCAGCATCATTGTATGTGTTGTGTGAGTCTGAAGAGGAATGTATATATTGGTACTGGACATCTGGGCTAATATTGGACTTATGGACTTGATCTGTACTGGGCTGGGATGTTATCTCAATATGCAATTACTCTTTATATAAAGTTATTTCTTATGCACATATGATTTGTTTCTTTAGTCAACCCAGACTAACACAACAGCCATTCTATGCTAGGAACCTCAGGGACTTGTAGGTAGCTTTCTAGAACAATGTGCACTGCAGTATTTTTTTAAAATATTTTATTAGGGGCTCATACAATTCTTATCACAATCCATATATATACATACATCAATTGTATAAAGCACATCTGTACATTCTTTGCCCTAATCATTTTCAAAGCATTTGCTCTCCACTTAAGCCCTTTGCATCAGATCCTCTTTTATTTCCCTCCCTCCCCGCTCCCCCCTCCCTCATGAGCCCTTGATAATTTATAGATTGTTATTTTGTCATATCTTGCCTTATCCGGACTCTCCCTCACCAACCCCTTCTCTGCCGTCCATCCCCCAGGGAGGAGGTCACATGTGGATCCCCGTAATCAGTTCCCCCTTTCCATCCCACTCACCCTCCACTCTCCCAGCATCGCCCCTTACACACTTGGTCCTGAAGGTATCATCCACCCTGGATTCCCTGTGCCTCCAGCTCCCATATACACCAGTGTACAACCTCTGCCCTAGGTAGAATTCGGATCATGGTAGTTGGGGGGAGGAAGCATCCAGGATCTGGGGGAAAGCTGTGTTCTTCATCGGTACTACCTCGTACCCTGACTGACCCATCTCTCCTAAACCCCTCTGTGAGGGTAATCTCTGCACTGCAGTATTTTTAACAATCATTAAAAGCTGGGAAAACCCAACTGCCCATCAATGGTGAATGGAAAAATAAATGTGGTGCATACATACAACAGAATAATAGTAAAAGAAATGAGACTTGATCCATGCTGCAACATGGACAGACCTTGAAGATACAATGCTGTGTGCAGTAAGCCTATCACAAAAGGACAGATAATGTATGACCTCACAAACATACAAACATCAGAACAGAAGAATAGGCAAAGATGTTGAGTCCCAAGATTATTAGTGGTTACCAGAGTCAGGAGGGAGTTGTGGAAGGAGGAGTCATTGTTTATGGAGCACAGTTTAACATGAAGGAACAATTGTACTGATTGGGAGTGGCTACACAGGCAATTAATGTAATTTCTGTCCTTAAATTTCTGTCTAACTGTCAAAAGTTGAAATGGCAAAAGTAGAAAGATAGGTAATATATTTAAAACAATGACCAGAATAGTAGCATCTGGGGTTTCTTATATAGAACCTCCTTGTACTCATTGCTCCTAGCTCCCCATTCCCCGCCCCCCAATCTCCCTTCTCATAACCCCAAAAAGCCATTAAACCAGTTACTGTCTGAAAGACTTAGCTATCCTGGATTTCATACACTGGGAAACATCCACAAGAAAAACACCAAAAGCAACAACAATAACAAAAGAAACAAGAAAAAAGCCTTAATTGTAAAGAAGCAGGAAACACTAAAAGTCAGAACACATTTTAAATGGGTCGGCAGGGAGATGCAATTAGAAGGTGTTAGATTTGAACCTATCTTGTTCTGCAACAATTCACGTCCCACTGCTGCGTGCACGATGGCAAGGTTCCTCAGATCCCTGGTCCGTGGCCAGAGGGAATCCACTGGAGTCTCAAGTCCCATGTATTTCCCCTCACTTTTTTTAAATACATGAAACAACCTTAAAATGGGTTAAAAAGGAGCTCAAATGATAAGGAATGGCACTTTAACCTAAGTACATTGCCATGACTGAATATGCAATGCTCACTGTCTGTTAGTGATGTTACTCACACACTTCACCATGGTCACAGGGGCTTCATTAGGAATTTAATCTGTTCAAATGAACAGTTCTTGTAAAGTTGTCTGAAGCGGACCTATACTTTATAGTGCCTTTTCCTCAACAGTCTGTTAAATTCTATACTAATGGATAAATTAATGATACTACAAAAATGACCTTACTTATGTCAGAGGGGTATCACTGACACTGTTTTCTATCATAAAACTATAATGAGGCTTCTAAAGTGAACCAGAGATGTATGTAAAATCCAGATACATGAATAGATTTTTGGCTCCCATTTAATCCTAGGCCCTATATAAGAACAATTCGTCCTTATGACATGGGCCTGCTTGATGATTGCCCTCACGAAGAGATCACTGAAGACATGAGTGCGAAGTGTGGGGAAGAAATAGCTAGATGGTGCCTGGCTATCAAAAAGAATTGAGTCTGGGGTCTTAAAGGCTTGTCTTCTAAGCCTTATCTGCAGGCTCCAGTCACACTATCAGGGCCTAGATTTTCTTTTGTCACCTTACTACCTGGGCCCCACTCCCTGGAGAGAGAGGGGTACAACCCTGCAAGGGCCACTTTTGCTTTGCACAAGCAAGTGTTACAGCTCTTTCAGCTCTGCTGGCAAGACTAAGACTGAGAGACATCCAACTCAACCTTGGGAAAACCTCTAATAGGATCCCAAAGACAATTCCCACACAGACACACTCAAGTTTCATGTTACGTGAATGGACTCTTCTTCTTTTAAAAATCATTTTATTGGGGGCTCATACAACTCTTATCACAATCCATATACACATCAATTATATGAAGCACATTTGTACATTCATTACCCTCATTCTCAAAACATTTGCTCTACACTTAGGGCCCTGGCATCAGCTCCTCATTTTCCCCCTCCCTCTCTGCTCCACCTCCCTCATGAAATCTTGATAATTTATAAATTATTATTTTGTCATTTCTTATATTGTCCGATGTCTCCCTTCCCCCACTTTTCCAATGTCCATCCCCCAGGGAGGAGGCTTTATGTAAATCCCTATAATCCATTCCCCCTTTCTGCCCTACCTTTCCTCCACCCTCCCAGTATCGCCACTCCCACCACTGGTCCTGAAGGGATCATCCGTCCTGGATTCCCTGTGTTTCCAGTTCCTATCTGTACTAGTGTACAACTTCTGGTCTAGCCAGATTGTAAGAGATAATTGGATCATGATAGTGGTGGTGTTGGGGGTGGGGGCGCAGGAGGAAGCATTTAGGAACTAGAGGAAAGTTGTACGTTTTGCTACACTCCACCCACGACCCTTCCATAAGGGGATGTCCAGTTTCCTACAGAATGGACCCTTCCAACAACTCTTTGAACTCCACGGGCAAGCCTCCTACTCCAAGGTACTCACCTCTCTGTCACTACATGAACCTGGAGGTCAGCTGCCACTAGGTCTTGCCATCTTTAGCATTTGGTCTTTCTTCAGAATCTAAGATATTCTCAGCACAGAGATCCTGGGTCCTTATTCCAAAATTTATGTTCTGCTTCAGAGTTTTCTTATCAATGATGGTAAAGGTCCCTTAGGGCCCCTTTAGGGGTTGGTCTTTTAAACCCCAAAGGAAGACAAAACTGACTAATCCCCTTGGCAGAACATGGTCACCTTATTTGCATAGCCATAGTAAATTGCCCAATAGCTGAAAGCGGTTTTACATATTTGAATAGACTCCAACTAATAATTCTGTAAAATTACAAGACCATGGCAAGAAAGGCTATATAAGAACAATTCGCTTTTCGTCCCTGGCTGTCTGAGCGTCCTGTGCCATCATGAATGACACGGTAACCATCCGGACCAGGAAGTTCATGACCAACCGACTACTTCAGCGAAAACAAATGGTCATTGATGTCCTTCACCCTGGAAAAGCAACAGTGCCTAAGACAGAAATTCGTGAAAAACTAGCCAAAATGTACAAGACCACACCAGATGTCATTTTCGTATTTGGATTTAGAACCCATTTTGGTGGTGGCAAGACTGCTGGCTTCGGCATGATTTATGATTCTTTGGATTATGCCCAGAAAAATGAACCTGAACACAGACTTGCAAGACACGGTCTGTATGAGGAGAAAAAGTCCTCCAGGAAGCAACGCAAGGAGCGCAAGAGCAGAATGAAGAGTCAGGGGACTGCGAAGGCCAGCGTGGGTGCTGGCAAAAAGACAGAATAAAGCATCTACCGTGACTTAATCTGCACTGGTTATGTGGATTTTTCACCAGAGAATCAATAAACTATAAAATCTTAAAAAAAAAAAAAGAACAATTCATTATTACAACATTTTTTGGGGGAGGGCCAGGAAAGTGTATCAAATTCACTTGCTAAACATCCAATAAAAACACAAGTGGAGACTTCGGTAGTTGAAATTTTTACAAGAAACCTATTTAACACAGCTCTTATCACAACACATCCATCCATCCATTGTGTCACGCACATTTGTACATTTATTTGTACATTTTATTGCCATCATGTTGCTCAATCTTTTAAAAATATTAAATTTATTTTCTTACTTGGTTTTTAAAGAAAAGCTTATGTTGTGTAGTTGCACAGGCTATTTCATCCAGTCAAATCAGTAACAGGGTCACTGTGATGCCTCCGTAAAGGTGGTCTTCTTTCTCCCCTCCCATCTTCTGTCTGTCCATCATTTCCTTTGCCACCTTTTTCCCTGAACCCACTCCCATCCCTGGCCTTTTAGAAGTTTTCAGAGTCTAATCCTTTGGTGTGAAAACCACTTTCCTTTTTCCCCCCTTATATTAATAGCACCATTCAATGTTTACCTTCATAAGACTGACTCACTTTGCTAAGCACAATGTTCTCTTGCTCTGCCCGTGTCTTGTGGTGTATAACATAGACATCATTGTTTTTTGCTGATGCATAATATTCCAGTGTTCAAATGTACTAGAGTTTGTTTACCCATTTCCCCATAATTGGAGTTTTCTGTTGTCTATATTTTTTATTTTTGAGGAAATTACTGCAAAAAGCATAGGTGTACATATGACTCTTCATTTGGTTTTGTTGTTTTATACTTTTAGGAAATATATCCAATAGAAGGATTTTTATGTGTTCTGTACCTTTGTTAAGTTATATATGTATATTAAAAAACTTTTGGGTGTTTATTGTAAATTGTAGTGTTATTTTAAAAGTCTTTTTTAGGTCATCTTCTTTAATATACAAGAATCCAACTTATTTCTGTTTATTGATCGTATAGCTTGCTATGTTGCCAATGTTTTAATTACTTTAGCAAGTTTAAATGGAAACTTGAGATGTATTATCTGCAAATAAAGATAATTTCATTTCTACTGTGCCAATGTGGATCCTTTAAGAACTCTGTTGTGTGCGGGTAAGACTTCCAGTACGCTGCTAAATAAGAGTGGTGATAAAGAACAACCCTATCTGGTT
This sequence comes from Tenrec ecaudatus, assembly GCF_050624435.1. NCBI lineage: Eukaryota > Metazoa > Chordata > Mammalia > Afrosoricida > Tenrecidae > Tenrec > Tenrec ecaudatus. Next base: position 106,467,730 of record NC_134542.1, read on the forward strand.
TCCATTAGAAGGGGAATGTTTTCAATTTCTCTCCATTAAGTAAGATGCTTATCATAGGTTTTCACAGATATGGCCTTTATTATGTTGAGGAATTTCCCTTCTATCCTATTTTATTGAGCGCTTTTATCATGAATGGATAATGAATTTGAACAAATGTTTTTCATCATTGGTTGATATAATCAAATGATCCTTATCTTTTATTTTGTTTATGTGATGGATAACATTGGTTGTTTTTCTAATATTGAACCATGTTTGTACATCTGGCATGGATCCCACTTGATTGTGTTGTATTATTTTTTGATGCTTTGTTGAATTCTCTTGGCTAGAATTTTGTTGAAAATCTTGGCATCTATATTCTTCAGAGATATTGGTTTATAATCTTCTATTGTGCTAATGCTTTCCCTTACTTAGGTATCAGGGTAATACATGCTTCATAAAATGTGTTTCGTAGTATATATTATGAAATCGTTTATGTAGGATTGATGTTAACTGTTTTCTAAATGTTTGGTAGAATTCCCCAGTAAAATTATCTGGCCCTGGACTTTATGATATTGGGAGTTTCATTTATTTTTATTTTTTACGTGACCCCTCCAATTGACTGCCACGATTTAGAAAAATATTAATTAAAACATTTCTTACATGTATCCAGAAGATAGGAGGTGCCTCTCTCAGCTTCCTTTCTAGTTCGTGTGCACTCCAGGGCAGAGTTGTAGGGATGGGCAACATACAGAATGTTCACATCTCCCGGGGTCAAACTCAGTGAGGTGCCCCAAGGTTCTCTATCAGGGTTACTTTCTAGATGCAGGGGCGTGCTGGGGATGGGTTGACTTTCCTGAGAAGTCTCCCAACTCCTAACCAGTTGGCTCATGCTTGCAATTCAAAATCACTTAAGACCGGAGTAACTCTACCTTGTAAATAGGCAAATGCTGCAAATCAACCTGTGGCTTCAACCTGTGGGATAGGAGAATCGTGGGGTCGATGTCTAACACCTGGAAAGCTCGGCTCCAGCAGCAAAGCAGAGGAGCTATGGTGGGAGGAGACAGGGACAGCTGGGGCTCCGTCTGTCCATCCAGAGGAAAGCAGGTGGGGATGACTCCTACTAGATGAGAGCCCCCGCAAACCACTTATCTTATATGCTTTTCCCCCTGCTTCCCTCTCCTTTCAGGAACAGGAACTAACTGACTACTGGGACAAAGAAAGCAAGAGTGCATGGAAAAGCTAATTTCACATTCAGCAAATTCGCCACGCCGTCAGGGCCTGGATAGGCCCATGCTGTAAAGATGATGAATAATGCTGAAGACACTGATGAAATCATGTAGCAGCAGATTTTAAGACGTAAATCTCCACGAACCGGAGAGCAGAATCAAAGGGAACACCTATCCAGTGAGTGCTCAGCTGGGCTCCGATTTTATTATAATAGCCAAGTCATTTTTTAGCCTGGTAGCTAAACAAGCTCTTCCTCTCTCAGGACCCTACGCAGCCCACTTGGTGGAGAGAATCAGTGTGTTCCCCTCGCTGTTATGCTTCATCAGAAGCCCCAGGGCTGAAGAAGGACCCAGCTCTGTGGCACCAGGATCACACACAGTGGAAGGAGCCATGCAACCCTTTTCGGGATTGTCGTTCCGATGCATGCTTCTTTTCTCAGCAGAGATCCCGGCTGCTTTCCTGAGCACTGTTATGTCATGTCCTAGCCATCTCTCATAGAGGGTGGGGTTTTTCCTGCTCCTTTTCTTTTTTCTTCTACCTTTTTGAAAACAGAGACCAAGGCGAACTGAAATTTGGGCCTTGGGCCCAAGAACTTCTTGGATAGACTCTGATTGATATAAAGCCTGGTCATATGAAGGAGTGAACCTCGGGGAGGCAAACGGTCCCCCATGGGCACTCCACACTGAGAAGAGAATGGAAGGCAAACTCCATTTCAAGCCAGGCCCTCTCAAGAGAATTGATGGAGTATAGTTCTTTGGCAGTGAAATGTCTTCAGAATCACGCTTTTTGCTGATAAATATTGCTAAAATTTATATTTACATTTAAGAATGTCTGACTAATCTCTTGGCACAGAGCAGAATTTCCAAGTTGAAGAGCAATTAACACACAAGTGACCAATGCAGCAAACATTAATTTTTAGAAGTTTATGTATATACAGTATTTTCAAATTGGAGATATTTAAAAGCACCTAAGTTTCCTTGGACAAACGACAGACTTTCCCACTCTCTGTGGTTTTATAGAAGCCCAGCTCCAATCAAGCTAGACTGACTCTGTCTGTCTCATATGCTTTTCTGGGACTAACTATAGCAGGCTCCCTTTATTTAATTTTCTCTGGCTATACTTTAGTTTAAGATGGAGTTATAAAAATGATATTTTGAATAAAATGTTTATAAAAAAGTAGGAGAAAGTAGACATGAATTAATGTATTTAATATAGAAGATCCAACATTCCACAAGCACACACCTCCTTAATAACCAGACCATCAACTTATACAGCAATATTCAGTTCGCACAGCTGCAGGCCTGGCCTGAGTTATGTAGAAGCAGTGAGGGGAGACTCAGAGACAGACCATGAGGAAAGAGAGGGTGAAATCCTCCACTCCGTTAGCTTTGAAACGAGGATTAGTGTTTCTATTTTACAGGGAGGAGAAGAGGGACGGGAATTTGAACCAGAAGTTCTTCAAATCAAAGGCAGGCCTGGGAATGTCAATGCATGGATGCCTTGTTATGGGACCTTCTCACCACACATGTGAAGCATTAAAACAAGCCTCGATGTTGCATGCGTGCTGACTCACAGTGACCCTGTGCCGGGTTTCCAAGGCTTTCAAAGTCTTTATGGGAACAGGCAGCGGCCTCTTATTCCCACAGGGCAGCTGGTGAGTTTGACTCACTGACTGTGAACCTAGCAGTCCTGCGCTTACCCAACAGCACGGCCAGGGCACCCTAAGTTCAGCAGTTAGCAGCTGGGAAACAGACAGAAGCCCACTGCTTATCAGGAGAGTGTGTCTATGGGGTAAGCACTGCCTTTGTGCAGATGCCCCTGTAACTCTGTAACCTAATGTGGTGTATAAGGGACACAGCTGTTTCCTCAGGTGATTCTCTTCCTTTCCGCTCCAGGGGAAAGGAGACACCTATTTATTTGTGTTTATCTATCCAGTTGTTAAATGGTGCCTGGGACATAGAGTGTATGCGTATTCAAAAGAAGAAAAACAGTCATTGTAAATCAATAAATGCAATCAATATGGAACAAATGATTTAGTCAATTAGGGTCTGAGTACCCGAATGTCAGCGCCTCTATTCAGCAAATGTAAATTGAGATCAGAATTCTCTGGTGCCCAGCATGGTCAATTCAGCTACTAGCAATCAATATTTATTAGTGACATAAAAAGATAAGGAATCATCTGTCAGAACACCGGTCTCCCCCATTTTACTGGCCTCAACCTCCCTTCCCAGTCTGTACTTGAAAGCACAGAACTTTTTTAGACAGTGTTTATGATCCATTTGGGATAAGAGGTGCAGAGAAATACACATCCAGTCATAGTGCTTCCGAGTGAAATTTCTATTTGTGAAGAGCTTGTACAACATTCCACCTTTATCCTTCTTAGATGGCTTAATTGGAAGGCAGTGATGGAGATCTTTTTTCAAAGAAGGGACTGCTAGTTTGTGTTAGTGCTGACTCACAGAGATCACAGTACTTCTCTGACATGCTGGCTGAGCACGGTCTCCCAGCTGTAGCTGGGGAGGCACGCAGCCATCATCTTGATGTAAACACAGCGCTCAGTGTAGCGGCGACTTAAATCAGAGCCAACGGGAACACTCTTGTTTATGTGATGAACTGGAGATCTCAACCGACAGTCATCCCCAAATCCATGGCTCAAGATAAGTGTGAACAAACTGAACACATTCCCGGTTATTCCTAACACATCCTGGTGCTAGATGGGCAGACTGTTCCAGACCTCTTAGCCGTCTGTGACTCGGTCCAGGATGATGTTGAGTTATGGTAGAAGCCAAGAAGCTTCTGAATTATTTTGATCAGATTCCAACATATTTTCCTGAGTCTTCGAGTTAGATCGGAGAAAGAAGAAAAAATACTACCTAATTATTACTGGAGTTACAAGGTAGTAAGATTGGTTAACACAATAGGCTTAATAATGGGAAGCTTGAAGCCCACGTAGAGGAGCCCTTGAAGAAATGGCTGGTGGTCACTTGGGAAGACACAGTCACTGAAAACTTCACGGAGCACAGATATATTCTAACACCTATGAGGTCACTGTGACTCGGAATCAAGTTGATGTCAACTGGCAACATTGATTGCTGATGGCAAACAATCATTTCACATTTCAGAAGTATCATATTTCTGAGACCATTTCAAGTAAAGCACATTTAAAGAATGGAACACACGGTCCCACCTCTCGCTATTGAGAGGCTGAGGGAAGAATGCTACTGGTCAGGAAGTGAAGAAACTGCTCCGATTTCCCACCAGTCCTCACAACAGAGGCTGCTATTCTTCCCCGCTCATTTTCTCAGAGCTCAGCAGGATAATTTTATGGACGTAATGAGGAAACCCAGCCTTGCGTTCAGTTTTATAGGTAATTGGTAGAATACTTGACAATTTACAGGGATCGGATGTCAAGCTCATTCATAGGTTCATATTCTAAAGTATATTATTGCATTGCAATCCAAATCCTTGTGGAAATGATTGCTAATTGAAGGTGATATGGTATCATCTAATTATTAAAAGGGAATTTTTTAATGGTCCTGCACAGAGGCTAGGTTGCCTTGCATTGCAGAATGGAAATACAAGCTTATGTCAAGGGAGGAGAGATGATCATGCAAATGCTTATGAACACATGATTATATGAAAAGGTGATTTCAGTGGGCTGAAAAGGAACCAGATGAATTAAAATTATTTTAAAAAACTGGTGGCAACAAGACAAATTTGCTTCAAAAAAAAAAACTCAACTAAAATCCATTTGCAAGAGCCTAAACCCTTCATTTTTACTGCTTTTAGAATACTCCCTGCTTTTTCCCTTTTGCACCAAAGCTTTCTAAACTTTCACTGTTGCTTCAACAGCCACCATTTGCCACTTTTCAACTCTCTTCCTGATAGTTGTCTGCAGTAATAATCAGTCTGCCTCATGGTTAGATTATTCAAATCCACATTCTCTTGGAAGGAGACTCTAATTTTCAGTATTATCCTTTTTTCCATTATGTGTGTCTTTCTGGGATGCAATGGGCTTATAATGTAGGTGTTGCTGCAAGCTGTTGTCCAGTAAGGCCCATCTCGTGGCAAGGCCGTGTACGATAGAATGGAACACTGCCATCTTCACCATCACGGGCGCGTTCAAGTCTGTATTTTGAATGTCTTCTAACCCTTAAAAGCATCGATCTGTGGCACAATGTTCACGATTGGGTACCTTATGAGACATTTGGACCAGTTCACACACAAAACAGGAATCAAATCCCATGGCTTCACAGAGCCAGAGAGGTGATGTGCTGTTACAGTAGATTAAAGTTCTACAAATCGACATTTACCTCTCTAGCTGTTTTGCTTATTTACTTTTGAGGTACATTCAGGAAATTTAATGGAGTCCACATTTTCTTGTGCTTGCAGAAGACAGCAAATATTTTCATACATTTTGGGGTCCACAGCTCACCCAGGGACAGTGAGTTTCCTCCGGTGTTTCATACTGTACCTAATTTTCTGTTGAAAGAACAAACCCTATACAGCCTTCCTTTTAAATGTTTTCTGAAAAACATGCCAACTATTCCTAAAAATAAACAGCAAGTGAACCAGAGTTTGGCTCTATTTTCTCCTTTCACCTCTTCGGTACTGTGAGCTGAAGGATTAAGGAAGCCTAGTTGGGCTTCTCTTGTGACCCTAAGATCCGGCACACCCCTGCTTTGTAAGTTCAGCCCCAGTGTGGGGACGGCTGGTGGGTTCCGAGGAGGCCCCCGAGGTCCTGACTCAGTCCTGGACAGGGAAACCAAGCCAGCGAGTGTGCAGCGGCGTGTGAGCCAGGTCCCTTCCCCCTGCGTTCTATAGTAAAAGGAACCCTTTCTTGACGCACGTGCCTCTGGCTTAGGGCTTGCCTCAGTTAAGTCTGAACAGTGCTACCATCGGCCTTCTGAAATTGCACTGTCTCAGTCCTTTTCATTATAAAGTAATACAAACTTTACAGATGGTAAACCTTGACCAGATTTATAGAGGGGCACTTTGCTTTACACTGCCGCCTACATCCTGTACTTATCAAGGGCGCTTTCTCATATGCTCCTAAAAAAAAAAAAGAAAAGAAAATTCCTAAGAAAGTTTGGAAGGCTGGTTCAATAAACGATAACTTATATCACACCGCAGAGCATGGTTACTGTTGTCACAATTTGCCTCTCGCCAGCTTCAGACGGTTGCTGGTTGACGAGCTACCTTTCTGGGCAGGGCACGTTAAGCTGCTGACTCGGTTATAAAATCTTGCTAAGAATGAGACATCCTAGGGCTATGGTCTCAGCGGAAGCATGTGGAGCTGCAAATGTTCTTTGCCAGACCTTGCAGCCAGGCAATCAAAGTAGTCTATGAATCACGTCTTTCCGAGAGATAAGGGAAAAAAGCTGCCCGTGTTATTTCCCGGGGAAGTGTGAATTAGGCAATAAGTAAGGTAAGTGCGGCATTATATGTGCTTAATTTCACTTTTTTCCCCACCCTATCAAAGATTCTACATGGAATGGCTGGCATCCATCTGTCTCTAACCCAACCCCATAGCACCTTCCTACAAAATCAAAGCCCCATCTCAAATTTACAATCCCTAATCTTGATGGCCATGACTCAGTTTGTTGTATTGCCCTGGTTTGTGTATTGCTGCGATCCTGGAAGCTATGTCACTAGTATTTCAAATGCCAGCAGTCACCCAAAGTGAACAAATTCCGGTGAGGCTCCCAGATTGCGACCCCATACATAGCATCATGATCAATAGAGAAAAGCTTGAAGTTGTCAAGAAAGTTGTCTTACTCGGATCCACAACTGATGTTCATAGCAGCCGCAGCAAGAGTTCAAAAGACCCGCTGCATCGGATAAATCTGCTGTCCAAGGCTCCTGAGTATTGAAAAGCAAAGATGCTACTTTGAGGATTAAAGTGAAACAGCCAAGCCCTGGTATTCTCCATTGCCTCATATGCAAGTGAAAGTCCAACCTTCAATAAGCAGGACTGACGAACTGATGCACTTGAGTTGTGGGGCTAGAGCAGCATAGTCAAAGTACCACGGACTTCTGAAAGGACAAACAATTCTGTCTGGGAAGGAGTATGGCCAGAGTGCTTCTTAGAGGCAAGAAACTCCATCTTATGGGCTTTGGACATGTTGTCAGGAGAGACCAGTCCCCGGAGAAGGACGCCATGCTAGGTAAAGGGGAAGGCAGCAAAAGAGAGGAAGGCCCCCGAGGAGATGGAGTGACACAGCAGTTGCAACAAAGGACTCCAGCATGAGAACAATGGTGAAGGTGGCACAGGACCACGTAGTTTCAGTCTGTTGTGCATAAGGTTGGTTGCGTTGGCTCAGAACCAACTGGATTGCACCTTAGAACAACAAAATGGGGATGGAGTAACAAGTCAGGAATGTCCCTAGGTACTTTGGTATTTTGGGAATGTTATCAGGAGAGATTAGTTCTTAGAAAAGGATAACATATAAAGTAGACGGCAGTAACACATGTCCAAAGAACCGAAAATGAAGCTATCTTTGAGTCTAAGAAGAATGTTGGCTGTACTTCTTGCAAGACGGATGTTTGTTATTCTGAAAGTCCAAGGTAATTCAATATTCTTGGCCAAACCCATAATTTAAGTGCATTAATTCTTCTTTGGTTTTCTTCATTCATTGTCCAACTTCCATTAATGCACAAGAAGTGATTGAAAACACCGCGGCTTGTGTCAGGCACACCTTCGTCCTCAAAGTGACCTCCTTGCCTTTCAGATCTGTAGAGAAGTCTATGCAACAGGTTTGTCCAGTGCAACACATTGCTTGATTTCTTGACTGCTGCCTCTGTGAGCATTGATTGTGGATGAAAGAAAGATGAGGTCCTGGACCAGCTCGGTCCTTCTCCATCTATGATGATGTTGTCTATTGGTTCACTGGTGAAAATCTTGCCCTTTACAATGAGTTGTAATCCATACCGACAGCTGAAGTCTTTGATGGTCATTAGTAGCTTAAGGTCTCTGGTTTCAGGAGATGAGGTTGCATCGTTTGCATAGTACAGGTTGTTGGCAAGTGTTCCTTTTGTCTGATGCCATGGTCTTTTTCTTAGAGTCCAACCTACTGAGTTATTTGCTCAGTGTACAGACAGATTGAAAGGATAGAACCTTGACACACACATTTCCTGATTTGAAGCCATGCAGGATGCCCAGATGTCTTTGCATGACTTCCTCTTGGTCCATGTACAGGTTTGTGGGAGCACAATGAAGTTTTTCAGCATTCCCATTTTTCCCAGTCCACACAATCACACGCTTATGCATAGTTAATAAACACACAAGGAAGTAACTTTCTCATATTTTCTGCTTTTCACTAAGTGCCATTTCATGTCAGCAATGATATCCTTTGTTTACATCCTCTTCAGAATTCAGATCCCTGTTGATGAACTGCTACACTCATTCTTGAATGGTCTCCAGCAAAGTTTTACTCGAATGTGATATAAATGATATTATTCAAGGATTTCCTGATTCTGTGGGGTCATTTTTCTTTGTAATGGTTGAAAATAGAAATCTCTTTCAGTAAGTTGGGCAAGGAGTTGTCGTCCAGATTTTTTAGTATAGATGAATACTTCTATTGCTTCATCAGCTTGTAGAAACAGTTCAACTGGTATTATAGCAATTCCTGGGTCTTGTTTTTCATTCATACCTTCAGCAGAGGTTGAAATTCTTCCCAGCTCAGTACCATTCTTCTTGGCTTTCTTACCTCTTGAAATGTCTGAATGTTGACTAATTCATTTTGATTTGGTTACTCTGTTTATTTCTTTCATCTTATTTTGATGCTTCCAGTATCATTCAATACAGAAACCCTGGGCTGCAGTCCGCATGGTCAGCAATTCGAAACCACCCTCAGCTTGGTGGGGGAAAGACTGAGCTTTCTACTCTAGTAAACAGTACCGTCTCAGAAACCTCCGTGGGGAGCTATGAGTCAGCATGGACTCGAGGCAGTAAGTAGTAAGTTGTAAGCAGTATGCTTGCATTTTCTGTTTTATTTAATATTTCTGATGTAATCCTCTAATATTACAACTAAAGGACAGAACCTTTTCTTCAGCTGTTCTGGGCTGAGAAGGGCTGAGCTCGTTCATTCTTCCTTTCTGACGTTCTAGCTTCAGTTGTTTGCCCATTCATCATACTCCTTAAGTCTGTCTTCTCAAGCTGCCCTTTGAAATGTTCAGTTCAGCTCTTCAACATCATAATTTCTTTCATTTGTTTTAGCTACTCTATATTCAAGAACATCTTTCAACATCTCCTCTGACATACACTTTTATTTTTTCTTCCTTTTTGTCATGTTAATATCCCTTTTCTCTCTTCATGTATGATATTTTGGATGCCACCCCACAGCTCATCAGGCCATCTGTTATTTATGTCCAATGCACCAAATCTATTCTTGATATATTCTCAAAATTCAGGTGGGATAGCTTCAAAGTCATATTTTGGCTTTTGTGGAAAGGTTTTAATTTTATTCGACTTCAACTTGAAATTATTTATGTCATTTCCGTCATGGTCAAAGCTACCTAATCATGCTTTTTGTGGCTCACTTGATAAATAAAAGCAAAATTTAAAAAACCCTAAATAAGCTTTCTACAATATTGAATTTTCTTTTCTCCATTACTCTCTTTCCCTAGTGTCCCATCTCACCAATTTTAGGAATTTTCTTGCAAGTACTGAATCCTCCAGGGCCACTTTTCATCTCTCCTTGGAAATTTAGATATTTCTAGGTTACCCAGTTGCTCTGGGTTAGGAATCCTGGAGGTGCAATGGGTAAATCGTTGGGCGCCTACCTGCAACACTGTCGGCTCAAACTGCCAGCCTCTCTAGAGGAGAAAGAAAAGACAGTCTGCCCCCAGAAAGATGTTTAGTCTTTGAAACCCCAAGGAGTTCCTCTATATATTTACTCATTGACCTTTTCCTCTTTTGTTCTCCGTACACTTATATCTTTGCCTTTGCCTTAGGTTGTGGTTTTGCGGAAAAAGGTGTCTAGTCAATGAAATCCCATTAGTGTTCCTTTAGAATCAACAGATGAAGGTGTAGTTGTTAGAACAGAACAAGGAATAATTGTATGTTTTAAAACCAGGAGATGTGTGCAGTCGGGCTGTATCCTTTCACCCTATCTGTACGCTTGTATGCCAAGCAAATATTTCATGAAATAAACTGAGCGGCTGGAGTATGTGAAGAAGAATGCCACATTAAGATGTAAGGAAATCTCATTAACAGCCAGCAATCTGTAGATGACACTATCTTACACGAGCAAAATGAGGCCGACTTGAAGCACTTGTTGACAGAGATCAAAGACAGAAGCTTTCATTATGGATTTCAACTTTTTAAAAAAAATCAAAATCTTCACAATCAGAATAACAGACAATAGCATGTTGCAAAGTGTGACTTTATCAAAAGTCTTATTGCTCATCAATCCACACACTGCTCATGGAGGCAGCAGTCGAGCCATCAAATGACAAGTTGCATTAGGCAAACCCACTACCCAAAATGTCCTTTAAGTATTAAAAAGCAAAGATATAGCTTTATGCATTAACAAGTGCCTGTCCAAGTCGTACTATTTTCAATTACCTAGTAGTCATGTAAAAGACGGACAGCGAAAAAGGAGGATCAGAAGTGATGCATTTGGATGATAGTGTTTATGAAGATTACTAAAAGGACCATGGACTTCCAGAACAAGCAAATCTGTCCCGAAAGAAGTAGTCAGAATGCTCCCTAGGAACGAGGATGGAGCGACTTAGCCTCTTGCGACTTGGGCATGTCATCAGAAGAGATGGATCCTTGGAGAAGAACATCGTGCTGGTAAACAGAAGGGCAGCACAGAAGAAGAAGGCCTTGGCAAACAGGGGGACACAGCTGCCACAACAGAGGTCAAACGTAACAACTGTGAAGATGGTGTGGGTTTTGGAAGAGATCTTGCCTGCTGTTCATAGGGTCATTATGGGTCGAACCAACTGGCTGGTACACAACAACGAAGAAGAGTGCCTTTAACAAATTACTTTCACTCAACTGCTTGTAGCACAGAGAGTTGATTTTCAGGGGGTGCAAGTAAAAAGAAGAAAAATATCTTCCAATACATTTTTATGCAGAAGGCTTTAAATAAGTCTTACACATAAATGTGAGGGTATCCCCACAAAAAAAGCAGAAAATAGCTCTGCTAGGCAAAGCTTTCATAGAATGTATTTTTCCTGCTATGATAGCAAGAATGGAATAGCAAATTTGACAAATGTATTAAGTGTAATGGAGAATACTTTGAAGGTAATCAGGTTGTTTTGTAAAATACTTAAATACGTAGCTTTGAAAAAAATACCATTTTTAATACCCCCCTCATATAAGCTTATTTTACTTTAAATATGCAAATAGTTTCCAAATGTCTCCAAACTCACTGCCATTGAATCAATGCTGACTTGTAGCGACCCCTGCTGGATTTTGAGACTGTCACTGTTTATGGGGGTAGAAAGCCCAGTCTTTCTCCAGAGGAGCTGCTGGTGGTTTCAAACTGCTGACAATGTGGACGGAAGCCCGATGTGTAACCACGACACCACCAGGGCTCCTTGTGCAAAATACGTCAGTCTTCTAAAATAGGATTTTAAGATCTCCTTTTGTGTTCAACCTGACAGCAATGGGCTTATGTGATCTGAAAGCTTCCACCTGAAAAATTTATTTTAAATTTCCATAAGGGGACTCTCTGAATAGAGGAGATCATCTGGGAATCGAGCATGACCACGATTTCTAGAGTTGAGGGGCCCAGTCCAGGAGCTCAGACAGCAGCCCAGAAAAAGGCTTCAGAGACCCCTGACGTAGGCTGTGCTACGCATCCAGTTCAGCAGTAGCAGCAGTCACCCCGAGGAAACTAGCTCACAGCCTGCTCTAAAACATGCACATTTTCTGAGGAAGAAGCCATTTGAAAAGATGGGAGAAGCGTGTCTGTGTTTTCTCATGCACCAAAACCACACAATCTGGTCACAGTGGTCACCATTCAGTAAAGTAATTAGAAGTCTCGCCTAAGTAATGAGGACAAATTGGCCAAAGATTGAATGAGCTCTGATCCTGCCAAAAAACCACCCCAAAGAAGAAAAATAATTCCAAATACTGAATTAACTTGCAGAGAAGTTTAAAAATGTGTGTAGGAACACAGGGTATCCAGTCCCCAGAAAGATCAAACAAAGTAGACATCCAATCACAGCATACTTGGTTTGCAAACACACCTGAATCCTTTGCGATTGGGTCAATTCCAATTCAGAGCAACCCTAGATTGCATTTCAAGCCTCTGAATCTTTATGGGAGCAGATAAGCTCACCTTTTCCCTGGGGAGTGTGTGCTGCAGTCGAACCACAGGCTGTAGCTAGCAGTCTAATATTTTCCTGGCAGCTCCATCAGGGCTTGTACAGATGGAAGGAACAGAAAAAAATTCCCTATAATCAGGGAGAAAGTCAACCAAAATCCTCTTAGAAAAGACACAATGTTCAAATGTGCAGACAAAAAATAAAAGTTATTATCATTGTATTTGATACTTTAAAAAATAAGCAAATGAAGAAAAAATATTTTAAAAATAGAGTGACATGAAAGTATCCGAGATGTAAAAATGCACAAAATCCATTTAATGATGTATTAGCTATTGTTGAAGAGAAATTAGTGAATATGAGGATATGGCAGCAGAAACTGAAACTGAAATACAAAATAAGCCAGTCAATACAAGTGAAATGAGCATCATAAGGTAATGTCCACTTCAAGTGTCATAGTACCAGTGAAAATGAACCCTAAAATAATAGCCAACCATTTTCCAATTTTTATTAAAAAGCTATAAACTCATAGACTCACAAAACTTAATGAACTCTAGGATTTTTTTAATAAAGAAAAATTTCCAATGCCATGTCATAATTAAACATGCTAATAAATTAATAAAAAAGAATAAATAAGAAATACATCCAAAGAAGAGGGATAAGCATGAAGATGGAAGAAAAACAGTCCTATACAGATGAATATGTATAGATTTCACAGGTGGTGTCTCTGTAGATGTATTTCACAAAGACAAAGTTCGATAACTAACTTGGTTAAGTAGCGACTGGGGTTTCAAAAGCTTCCGAAAGTCCATCTAAGGTGTAACTGTCTTTCTGCATCCACAGTAAAGAACATTGAAGATGCATGTAAGCACTTAGTCTAGTGGGGTAATGGGCTATGCTTCAACATGCTGAGATCAGAAGAATTATCAACATCTGTGCCAGGGATTAAATTAGAAAGTGTTAGAGTAGGAAAAGATGTGGAAGAAATTTTAACAACAAATAAAAAGGATCAGACCTACTGCCTCTATGACCCTTAGTCACTCCTGTTCAACAATTTTCATTTAAACCATAGACAGGTAGGTAATAAGGACAATTACACTGGGAGGTATGTACTCCTGTCTGTACCAGTGTACATCCACTGGTCTAGCCAGACTTGCAAGGTAGAATTAGGATCATGATAGTGGGTGGGGTCTGGGGGGAAAGTGGAGGAAGCATTTAGGAACTAGAGGAAAGTTGTATTTTTCATCGTTGCTATATTGCACCCTGACTGGCTCATCTCCCTGAGACCCCTCTGCAAGGGGATCTCCAGTGACCTACAAATAGGCTTTGGGTCTCCACTCTGCACGCTCCCCCCTCATTCACTATGGTAAGATTTTTTGTTCTGATGATCCCTGATCCCTGATCCCTTTGACACCTCGTGATCACACAGGTTGATGTGCTTCTTCCATGCGGGTTTTGTTGCTTCTGAGATGAGGATGGGGAAATAGATCTATGTGCATTTATTTATGGGTTTAGTATTAAGATAGCAGAAGGACAGTGAGCCTTCACTCAGGTATTCCCTCAATGCAAGAATACTTTATTCTATTAAATTGGCATTCTACGATGCTCACCTTCCTGACACAACCACTGAAGACAAAGCACGTGAATAAACAAATGTGGTGAAGAAAGCTGATGGTGCCCGGCTATCAAAAGATATAGCATCTGGGGTCTTAAAGGTTGAAATCTTAGCTCTTTCATCTGCTTCCCCTAAAGAAAAGACGAGGATCATCCCTTTAGCAGAACAGATCTCAGCACATGGGTTGAAAGGCAAATGGGAAGCAAGGCTGACCCCACGTCAAAGGGTGGGGCCGCAGCCTTCTACATTTTAAATAGTGGAGACAGAGCTTCCTACATGTCAACAGGTGGAATCACCGCCTCTCTTGTGTCAAAGAACCTGATCTCTACCAACCCAATTCAGGACGTGGAGTCATGTTCAGGTTCAGGGACTGGGGCTGCCCTGAGCAACGGATAGAAGAACATGGCCTGATAGGCACCACAGATGGGGGGGGGGGGGGAGAGGCTAGCCTTCAGATGGAAGAGGAGAAAGGGCCTACTGAAAGCCCAGGGAACAAAACTGACAGGAGTGGGCCTGGAAGGCAAAAGGCTGAAGTCCCAAATCCTGAGAGTATGACAAACAGGCAAAGTCTGGAGGCCAGGGCCCTGGCTGATATAATCAGAATAAAGGATTACTTTCCAGCCTTGACAGCTAATGTAATATATTCTGCTGTGTCTTGGAATTACTGGGTGTTTGTCACCTCATCTTTCCATTTAATGTTTCCCATTTGTAATGAAAATGTCTACTTCGTGCCTGCTTTAAAGATGTACCGTGGTCTATAGCTCACAGGTGACCTGGAAGCAGTCTGCCACGAGCTCACTCATATTTGAGTCAAAAGATGAGAATTTTGGACATGGAGCATACTTAAAATGTCTGATACAATGTGTCCTAAGTGTGAGTAAATTATGAATTTTGAGGGGGTCAGGTGTTAAATGTCGTGTGTTGAACTGTGTCCCCCAAATATGTGCTGTAAATCCTAAGCCTTAAGGTGCTTCTAATACATTTTAGGAATGGGTTTTCTTTTTACTATTTTCACAGGGCAGTGTTCAAACTCAGAACTCACTGCCATCGAGTCAGTCTGACTCAAAGTGACCCTATGAGCTTTTGCCCTTTTGAGTTCCCGAAATAGTAACTATGGGAATAGAAAGCCTCATCTTCATTCTTGGTTCAGCAGGTGGATGAGAACTGCTGTGTAGACGTCCCCTGGTACATTACTACCCCACAGTGTATACTAACCCATTTGTGACCAGCAGAACACCTATCAGCCACTAACATCTCCAGCCTCTCAAGTTTCTTGGGAAGCTCTTATCCCAATTGTAGTGCTTGCTACTAGCTGGTGAGGCCTTACATACTGTGCAAATGGGAAGTAATGGGCTCAGTCTATCAGTAAACATCAGAGTCCACTTGGGTTAGGTGTGTTCTACACAATTATATCAAAATCCATATTGTCTCAAAAGTTTCCCCTTCATTTCACGTAGTTTCAAAAAAAAAAAAGCAGAAAATGATTCAATCATGATGGAAGCAAATCAACCTCTTTTTCTTAGCTGTGAAAGCGAACAGAGGCCAAACGAGCACAGCTGGGGAAGACGTGCCACACTGCATGAGATCCCCCAAGAAACGTAAGCCGAAAAGAGACAAGGATCCTTCACTCCATGGCCAACACAGACCGAATGTCTCCCCTAGAACTGGCACCTGAATGCCTCCCAATTGTCTGCTAAACGAAATCTCTGGTTGTAAAGTTCACCCACCTGCAGTATTTCTGTTACAGCCGCACGAGATAGCTAAGATGCTCATTTTTCAGGTATAACTTCTGCCAGAAGCCCTCCGAGCCCAAGCACAGCAGGTGCCTGTCCCCGTGTCTGCCTTGTTCAAAGCGCACACCCAATCCCAGCACTACGCAAGTGGTTGCTCATGCTTTTTCTGCGTTGCTTTGCTTTCCCTTTCCAGCATGGCAGGAAAGTCTGGCAGGCAACCCAAGCAATGTTTGTTGATCCCTGTGTGCTGGGTCCCTAACAAAGTGAAGGCACACTTGTTGTTGTAAGGTACCATTGGTTCTGACTAATAGCTACCCTGTGTACAATATACTGCCTGGACCTGTGGCATCCTCAAAATCATCGTTATGATTGAGTCTAAGGCTGCAGCTACTATGTCAATCCATCAGGGGGCGTGTCTTCCTTGATTACCCTCTGTTGTACCTAGCAGAAGGAATGGAGGGAAATGTTGTTACATAAATTAATACTGGGACTATGCTGTTGTTGCCAGCTGCTGCCGAGGAAGCTTCTCTTTTATGGTGACCTTAAGGACAATTCTGCCACAATATTTTGATCCATAAGGTTTTCATTAGCTGATTTCTTTTTTTTTTCTCAGTTAAATCATTTTATTAGGGGCTCATACAACTCATATCACAATTCGTAATACATCCATTGTGTCAAGCCCTTTTGTACATTTGTTTCACCTCCTCATCCTCAAAACATTTGCTATCTACTTGAGCACCTGGTATTTGCTCCTTATTTTTTCCCTCCCTCCCCACTCCCCCTTCCCCCATGTACCTTTCATAATTTATAAATTATTATTATTTTGTCATATCTTACACGGTCCTACGTCTCCCTTCACCCACTTCTCTGCTGTCCGTCCCGCAGGGAGAAGGTTGTATGTAGACCCTTGTAATCTGTTTCCCCTTTCTCCCTCACCTTCCCTCCACCCTCCTGATATCACCACTCTCACCACTGGTCCATTAGCTTAGCTGATTTCTTGGGAAGCAGATTAGCAAGCTTGCCCTCCTAGTCCATCAAAGTAGCATCATAGTAACCCAGAAGTCTTGACTGACAGACGGGTGCCAGTGTATGAGAAGCACTGACTGGGAATAAAACCCGGATTTAAAAAAATCATTTGATTGGGGCCTCATACAACTCTTATCATAATCTATACATACATCCACTGTTTCAAGCACATTTGTACATTTGTTGCCATCATCATTCTCAAAACATTTCTTTCTACTTGAGCCCTTGGTATCTGCTCCTCATTTAACCCCTCCCTGCCCGCCTCCCCCCTTCCTCATGAACCCTTGATAATTTATAAATTATTATTATTTTGTCAAAAACCCAGATCTTAAGGGGGAGTATAAATAACCTGAATTTTTAAAGAATAATTTTCCTTTTGGTTGTTTATAGTATCCATGCCGTAGAAAAACATTTTTTCAAAATTAACAATAAGGCATATCAAAATTGTAATGGAAACATAACCTTCTTCAACACTTCCTAACTTAGAAAAATAACACAGAATAATATTTTGCTAAGGAGGACTACTAAATATAAGTATAGAAGGTAAATGAAAATACAGAATCTTTTGATTCTATAAAACTGAATATAAGTACATTTGGGTGATCAATAATGATTAATTAATATAGTAATTTACAGATGAAGGTGCTTTGATTTTTATTGTTATTCATCAGCAGTACAGAATGTGCACAAATATCTAAGAGCTTTTGGATTTCAGCATCAAATCTGACTCCAATACATTGTTAAACAATAGTGTGGACTCTTCTGGGATGATTGTTCATTTGGACTTAGAGGTTACATCCTAACTAATAATGCAAGGTTATGAAAAAGCATTTGAAACAATGAGTTTGCAAATAAAGAATACAAATATTTGCAAAGCAAATGCTTTTCCCCCAGGAAATAAATATGCAAAATACTTATCTACAAAGGTGCTTAAAATTTTTATATTAATTTTATTAAATTTTTATATTAATTTTCTATATCTACCAAAATTCTATCATGGTAGTTGGGGGGAGGAAGCATCCAGGATATGGAGGAAAGCTGTGTTCTTCATCGGTACTACATCGCACCCTGACTGACCCATCTCCTCTCCTAAACCCCTCTATGAGGGGATCTCCAGTGGCCGACACTTGGGCCTTGGGTCTCCACTCTGCACTTCCCCCTTCATTCAATATGGTATATATATGTATATATATATATATATATATATATATATATATATATATATATATATATATATATATATATACACACACATACATATATATATTAATACAAATACAAAAATAGACTGAAAATAAAAAGGATGCAAAAAAATTTACCAAGCTAATTACATTCTCAAAAGGCTTCAGTGGCAATATTAACTTCTGATAAAATGTATTTCAAAACAAAAAACATCGAGCGAGAAAAAAGGATATTACATAATGATTAAGGAACAATAGAAGATAATGTATTAAACATATATATTCACAATAAAAGATCCTCAAAATATGATAATCAAAATTCCATATAAGCTAATGAAAGTTTGACAATTATAGTTGGAGACCTCAATATACCACTCTTAAGGAAAGACAGACTACCAGGAAAGAAAGTCAATTAAGAACCAGAAAGACTAAACACCATCAACCAATTCAACCTCCTAGAGCAGTGGTTCTCAACCTTCCTAATGCCGTGACCCATTAATACAGTTCCTCATGTTGTGGTGACTCCCAAGCACAAAATTATTTTTGTTGGTACTTCATAGCTATAATTTTGCTACTGTTATGAATTAGGCGACCCCGAAGAAAGGGTCGTTTGACTCTCAAAGGGGTCGAGACCCACAGGTTGAGAACCGGTGTCCTAGCCATTTATAGAGTCCTCCACCAAACAACAGTGCAACATGCAATTCTTCAGCACACATGGAGCATCCTCCAGAATAAACCACATGTTATGTCCCAAAATAAGCCTTAATTAGTTGAAAACAACTGAGATTATCCAACCCATTTTTCTTAGACCACAGTGCTATAGGATGCAAATTCAACGATACATGCAAATTCAAGGGACGTGGGAGGAAAAAATCAATTGCATCGAAACAGAAAAATATCCAACTTCAGAACAACTGTGGAGTAGGCCCAAGAAAGGATGACGTAAACATTCCTTGAAACAAATGATAGAAAACACACAACATATCAAAACTTTTCAGACACAGGAAAATCAGTTATTAGAGGATCATTTATAGAAATTAATACACATGTACAAAAAGAGGAGAAATCAAGGTTCTGAGGGGTTGGGCATGGAATAAAAGTTCCTGTTCGTCATTCTCCTTTCAGAAACAATCAAACCATTTGGCAACATGGCAGTTTATAAGATTAACAAGCAGATATTAATGGGATTTTTGTGCCCAAATGAAGACAGCTCTGGAAAAAACACCAAAACAACATTAACATTTACAGCAGCCACACAAATGATGAACTAGGTACTAACAGACCTGACCAGAGAAACAGAGGACCTATACAAAGAAAACTACAGAACACCATTACTAGAAATCAAATAGAAGACTATCCATGTTCATAGATAGGAAGGTTTAATATCATGAAAATATCAGTACTACCCAAAGCAATCTATGCAAACAACGAAACTGCAATCCAAATCTCAAGTTCTTTCTTTAAAGAAATGGAAAACCTACTTCATCAAATAGTGCTAGAAAAAAGGATCGCCCGCTACAGAAGAATAAAAGAGGACCCACAACTCACCTCATGGACAAGCAGGATCTCAAGAGGGAACGAAGATGTGAAAGTAAATCCCAGAGCCGTAAGTATCATCCATGAGAAACTGGGGCAAACTTAGGGGGTCAATTGCAGAGCATACATATATGACCAAATATAATGAAAGAAACACACACAGAAGATAAAATAGAAGGCTAAGGCCTGTTAAAAATAAGAAACTTACATGCCTCCAAAGACGTCATCAAAAGAGTAAAAATAGAGCCCTTGCACTGGGGAAAACAAATAAACAAAAAACAACCTTTTGTGGCTGATGGAGCCCGGTTATCGAGAGATAGAGGTGTAGCATCTGGGGTCTTAAAGGTTTGAAGGTAAACAAGAAGCCATCTAGCCCAGGAACAACAAAGCCCACATGGAAGAAGCACACCTGGCTGTCGACATGAGGTGTCGAAGGAACCAGGTATCAAGCACCAAGGAACTAAAAATCATATTGTTAGGTAGCTTAGCCTAGGGATTGGGAAGTCCATTTACACATGTCCAGGAGAGCCAGCAAAGGACAAAGCTGGATTTTCCCACTGGTGGGCACAGATGGGCGTTGAACCTGGAACAGCCCATTTGGGCCAGGTGACTGCAATTCAGCCAATGGGAGCGACCTGGGGTCGTTCACCACGCCTCCCCCGGGAACCCTTGAAAAGGCAGGGACCGGAAGGGAGAGGAGTCTTGTCTGGTCGTCTTCTTGGGAGGAAACTTGGGAGAGAAACCCTTGCATGACCCCGAGCAGTCTCTGCCAGGCTGCAAGGTCAAAAGGAATCCTATGGGTGCCGCATAAAACCTGAAGCTTCTTTTAACTCTCATTAAATTCACTTGTATTACGAGCCAGGCTTCGACATGAATTCTTTCTCATGCGGAGCCAAGGACAGAGGTTGGAATCTAGCCCGGAGAGAGAGACCTTACAATATCATCGTGAATGAGGGGGAGTAAGGGGTGGGGACCCAAGGCCCACCTGTAAGCAACTGGACATCCCTTGCAGAGGGGTAGCGGGGAGGAGATGAGTCACTTAGGGTGCAGTGTAGCATCGCTGAAACACACAACTTTCCTCTAGTTCTTAAACACTTACTCCCCCCACCCCCACTATCATGATCCCAATTCTATCTTACAAACCTGGCTAGACCAGAGGATGTACACTGGTACAGATAGGAACTGGAAACACAGGGAATCCAGGACAGATGATCCCTTCAGGACCAGTGCTGAGAGTGGAGATACCCGGAGGACGGAGGGAGGGTGGGGTAGAAAGGGAGAACTGATTACAAGGATCTACATATAGCCTCCTCCCTGGGGGATGGACAACAGTAAAGTGGGTGAAATAATAATAATTTATAAATTATCAAGGGTTCATGAGGGAGGGGGGAGGGAGGGGAAAAATGAGGAGCTGATACCAAGAGCTCAAGTGGAAAGCAAATGTTTTGAGAATGATGATGGCAACAAATGTACAAATGTGTTTGACACAATGGATGGATGGATAGACTGTGATAAGAGTTGTATGAGCCCCCAATAAAATGACTTAAACTAAAAAAAAACCTTTCATAGTGATACAATGGACAAAGGACTAATCTGTAGAATCTGTAGAATACTTCAAAACTTCAATAAAATAAAAACAATCCAATTAAAAAGTGGACTAAAATATGAACAGAGGTAGTTCACCAAAAACAACATTCAAAAGGATAACAAGCACATGAAAAATGCTCATGGTCAATAGCCACCTGGGAAATGCGCACCCAAACAATGAGTGCTCACCTTAGCCTGACAGACAACCCAATTTAAAAAAATGCTGGAGAAGATGCAGAGTGATTGGAACGCTCACACGCCATGGTAGCCTGCAAACATCACATAAACAAATGTGAAAAGTGACATGGCAATACAGGAAAAAGAAAACCCACACTGGGAATGAAAACCCCATACAATCCAGCAATACCTCTGCTGGATATATAGTATAAAGAAGATGAGACATGGCATGGGCAGACGTATGCATTTCCATGTTCATAGTATCACGGTTCACAATAGCAAGAATTTTGAAATGGCCCAAAAGCCCAGCTAGAGAAGAATACTTAAAGAATGGTTGGTATATGCACAAAACGAAATACTGTGCATTGTTAGAAACACAGATGAAACGACAAAGCACCTAACAACCTAACCTGGAGAACATTATGATTATAGAATGTGGTCAATCACAAAAGGATATATATCATTTGAGACCATTATTCTAAAGACAAATTCCAAGACAAAGACAGATATGCATATGCTCTCACGTTGTGTAATCATTTAATTTGATCTCCCAAACAATGCGGTGTGTCTAAGTTTATGACCCATTTGACACTCCTTTACTTGTGCATTTTAAAAATCACTTCAGAGGAGGTCTTGTCTCAGCTGGGGTTGATTTAGGTGAAAGAAGGATAGGACCAAATTGTTTCTGCCATTTAACACTGTCCCATAGTCACTACAGTTTAATAGACACTCATAATGTGACCAGTGCATTCCAATGGCAATTCATGGCAGTGTTTGAGAACCTGATTTCACTTCTGTTGGTGGGGAAACCAAGGATAGGCAGACTGCTCTTGGGCAAAATGCATAACATTACTTATATAGACTCCCTGTGTGAGAATCCTACTGTATTTTCTTGCTAAGCTTTCATTTTTGACTAACTATCAGTGACCAGGGCTATAAGTTACCTAAGATTTTAGATTTTGTCTCTTTGAGGTGTACAGAATTCTTCATAGACCATGTCAGAATTATATGCTTTGGAAAACCCACTAAGGGAACTGGACTTTACTTTAAATTGCAAATTAAGGAATCTGAAATACTCCTTTTTACTTAAAGGTGCAATACATTAGTGTGAGAAGAAACAGATCACTGCTCTCCCAAGGTCTTGGATTTCAATGTCATGAACTTTGGTTCAAATCTCTTGCTTTTGAGGTTGTCCACTTGTCAAGGTCAGCTATTACCTATATAACCTATGGGATAATTTTTATATACCTACAAAGAAGTCTAGTTAGTGTAACTATTATTCAAATTTATACATCAACCACTAAAGCTAGTAATAAAGAACTTGAGGAATTCTATCTACTTATTTCATTAATACTGATGAAACATGCAAACAAGAGGCTTGGTAATTATTAGTAAACGGAATGAAAATTTGAAAAAAAAAGAAGAGTAGTTGAAAAATTGGGCCATAGTAACAAAACAAAATTGGACAGTGGATGACAGAAATTTGGAAGATGATTTTTTCAACAACATGCATGGTAGCTGTACACAAAAACTTTGAAAATATTGAGTACATGGCAGTGAAATTAACTGTATCAGTGGGAAGACACAATGAGGAAGCTCATTATTATTAGCTGAATGAGGGCAGGAGCTTACTTTGAAAAAGACCGTTAACTTCTTGTCATTGTGCAATTTCCAATTGAATTTGAAAAATTATTAACAATACACAAGAATCAAAATAGGACCTTGAGCAGATCCTACCTCAATTTTGAGATTAATATTTCAAGATCAGATTTGATGCCTTAAACCTGACAACGTAAGACTTGGTGGGCTACACGATGACATCAAGAACATCATGCATGAAGAAATCAAAAGTTCATTAAAGACAAGAAGGAAAAGATAAAATAGATGTCATAAGAGACTCTGAAACTTGCTCTCAAACATGGAGTAGGGAAAGCAAATGGCAAAAAATTGACGTAGTATAAAAGCTGAATTTCAAAGTGAAGTAAAAATTTCAAAGTGAAGCTCTGGAAGACAAACTATCACAATGAAATAGTCAAAGACTTGGAGTCAGCAAAAGAAAGAAAAGAAAGAAAGGCTGGTCTTTAAAGAGAGAGAGAGAGAGAGAGAGAGAGAGAGAGAGAGAGAGAGAGAGAGAGAGAGAGAGAGAGAGAGAGAGAGAAAGAGAAAAAGAGAGAAAAAGAAGAGAAAAAGAGAGAAATTGAAGAGAAAAAGAAAGAGAAAGAAAGAAAAACAGCACAGCTCACGTAGAAAACTGAAAAAAAAATCAAGCCTTGGGTTGTGATATTGAAAGATTCCATGAGCATTGTATTGAATGATGCAGGTAGCAGAAAAAGATGGTTGAAGGAGAACACAAACATATTTTTAACATCAAGATATCAAAGAACTTGTTAACATTCAACCATATCAAGTGGTACCATGTGAACAAGGAATAAAGGTACCAAAGAAAGGAATCCAAGTTGCATTGAAGACATTAGCGAAAAACACAGCTCCAGGAATCGACTGAAATGTGCAACCAGTCCTTGATAAAGCAATGGAAGCCCTCACTAATCTATGCCAAGGAATTAGGGAAAGATACATATTTTGTCCATTCCATAGAATGGTTTAACTACAGAGTGTGGGATTTATCAAACAATATCATTAGTAGTACAAGCAAGCAAACTTTTGCTGTGAATAATTCAACAAAGTACATAAGCAGTACATAAACAGGGAACTGCCAAC
The DNA here is from genome assembly GCF_050624435.1 of Tenrec ecaudatus. NCBI lineage: Eukaryota > Metazoa > Chordata > Mammalia > Afrosoricida > Tenrecidae > Tenrec > Tenrec ecaudatus. The sequence goes on from NC_134542.1 coordinate 106,491,789, forward strand.
CTGGATTCAGAAGAGGACATGCCATGAGAGATATCATTTTGCTGATGAATTGGCTGCAAGGATAAATACCAGAAAGACATTTTCTTCGGTTTTATTGACTATGCAATGGCATTCCATTGTAGACCATATTAAACTATGAATACTATTGAGAACAATAGGAATTCCAGAAAATTTCACTGGACTCATGCAGAATATGCACATGAAACCAAAGGCAATTATTCAGAGAATGATAGAATGGTGCATGGTTTACAATCTGGAAAGGTATACATCAGGATTATAAATTTTAGCCATAGTTATTCAAACTGTATATTGAGCAAATAATCTGAGAAGCTAAAACATAAGATGTTCAAGATTGAAGGAAGGCTTATTTACTTTCAAAATGCAGATCATACAATCTTGCTTGTGGAAAGTCAAGAAGACTTGAAGCACTTGCTGTTGAAGAACCAAGATAGCAGTCTTCAGTTTGGATTACAACCCAATGTAAAGAAAACCCAAATCCTCACAAATGGACCTATAGAAAATATCATGATGAAGAGAGAAATTATTAATGTTGTCAAGGATTTAATTTTGCTTGGTTTCACATAGAAGCAGCAGTCAAGATATAAAATATTGCCCAACTAGAATCAGCTTCTTGGCTTTTTCTTGAGCTTCTGTCTGGTTCTGCTGGTACCTCCATCATATCATCTGTCAGGGTAGTCCAGAAGGCCCACAAGGTGTCCTCCTCTGGCCCGCAGACCTCCAGCAGCCACTCTTATATGAACTGGGCCAACACCTAAATCAGTTCCTTGTCCTTCTTCAAGGTGAGCAGCAGCAGCATCTTCTAGGTAGCCTGGTGGCCACCATGGATATGATTGAGGCAAGGGATTCAGTGGGGTAGGAGTTTTGGAGGTCATCATGGCCATCATGGTGAACCAGATCCTATTGAGCTCTCTTAAGCTGGAGATGGACCCCAACATCCAGGCCATTCACTCCCAGGAGAAGGAGTAGATCAAGATTGTCAACAAGCTTGCCTCCTTCATTGACCAGGCATGGTTCCTGGAGCAGTCGAATAAGATGCCGGAGACCAAGTCCACACTTCTGCAATAGCAGAAGACATCTCAGGGCAATATGACCAACATCTTTGAGAGCTACATCACCAACTTTAGACGGCTGCTGGAGATGCTGGGCCAGGAGAAACTCAATTTGGAGGCAACATGCAGGGACTGGTGTAGGACTTCAAGAATAAGTACGAGGACGAGATCAACAAATGAAGAGAGATGGAGAATGAATTTATCTTCAAGAAGGGAGTGGATGAAGCGTCCATGAAGAAGGGAGAGCTGGAGTCCGGGCTGGAAGGGCTGAGGATGAGATGACCTTCTCAAGCAGCTGCCTGAAGAGGAACTCCGTGAGCGGCAGGCCCAGATCTTGGGCACATAGGTGGTGCTGCCCATGGACAGTAGGTACTCTCTAGACGTGGATGGCATCTTTGCTGAGGTCAACACCCACGACAAAGAGGTTGCCAATTGCAGCTGGGCTAAGGCTGAGAGCGTATACCAGATCAAGCATGATGAGCTGTTGATGCTGGCTGAGGAGCACGGAGATGAACTTAGATATACAAAGGCTGAGATCTCTGAGATGAAACAGAGGATCAGCCAGATCCAGGCTGAGATTGAGGGGTTCAAAGGCCAGAGTGCTTACCTGGAGGCTGCCATTGTTAACACTGAGCAGCAATGGAGAGCTGGTCATTAAGGATGCCAAGAACAAACAGGCTAAGCAGGAAGCTGCCCTCTAGTGGGCCAAGGAGGACACGACCCAACAGTTTTACATGTACCAGGAGCTGATACACACCATGCTGGCCCTGGGCATGGATATCGCCATGGACCACAAGCTGCTGGTGAGCAACAAGAGCCAGGTGGACTCTGGGATGCAGAACATGAAAATCCACACAAAGACCACCAGTGAGTCCTCTCATGGGCTGACTTCAAGCTACAGTGGGGGCCTCACAAGTGCTGGTGTCAATGACAGCCTGAGTTCCTTGCAGTGCTTTGGTTCAGGAGGAAGCTCATTTTCCTTCACCTGCACAAGCTCCACCAAGGCTGTGGTGGTGAAGAAGACTGAGACCCAATATGGGAAACTGGTGCCCAAGTCTGCTGATGTCCTGACCAATTAAGTGGCCTTCTGTGACTCCTCTCAACCCATCTCTGCCAATCCAGGAGCACTTGAGGGTAAAGGAGCTATTCAGGGACTCAAAGGGAACAGAAGACCTGAGGCTTGACCCAATCCTTAGTCCACCCAGGGGTGATCTACTGGTTGGGGTACCCTCTGTTCGTGACCCCAACTAAAACTAATTGTATTTTCTACAATACAGTCTGAGCCAGCCCACTTCCCACTCCAAATCAAATGTTGCATTGTGTAATATCTGATGGACAAAACCTCTTTAAGATTTCAAAGAACAGGATGACACTTAGAGAACTAAAGAGCACCTGGTCCAAACCATGGTATTTCAAATCACCACACAGGGAGGTGAAAGCTGGACAACGAATGTGGAAGACTGCAGAGTAATTGATTCATTTGAATTAGGGTGTTGGTCAAGAATACTGAGAGGACTGTGGACTTCTAGAACAAACAGATCTGTATTGAGAAAAGTACAGTTAGAATGCTCACTAGAAACAAGAATGGGGAGACTTCATTTCACCTAGTTTGGACCTGTTATGAGAATAGACCAGGCCTCAGAAAAGGACATCGTGCTTGGTAGAGTGAAAGGGCATAGGCAAATAGGAATATGCTCAAGTAGATGGGTTGCCACAATGGCTGCAACAATGGGCTCAAACAGAGCAAAGACTGGAAGGGTGCAGGACTGGGCCGTGTTTGTCCCCTTGTACAAGAATCAAACAGACTTGTGGGCACCTAAAAACAAGGATAGCTATCAAAATAAGAAACTAACCCATCCCACATGGTTGAAATACAAGGACATGGAATGGACAGAACAATGCTAACCAGATCAAAATGGAAAGTTCGACAGTTTAGAATCAGCCCCCAGCCCAGCAGGGACTCTGTGTGACTCTGAAATGGTATGCTCACTTGGAGCCTGTTTCGATGGTCGTAATCCACACTCTTAGCACCACTTGGCATCGAGGCTGTCCTTGGAGGAGAGGCATTCTAAACTAGCACTGCCCTTCAGGGGCAAGGCACAGAAAACACAGGTATCATCCTGTTACTGGATTGGGTCGTAGTTCTAGGTGAACGTCACCTAGAAACAGGATGCTGAGCCTGGGGATCAGGCATGAAAAAAACAAAACACCTTTGCATGATGTTGATTACAACTCATAGCAACCCTGTAGGACAGAGTAGGGCTGGTCTTGTGAGTTTCCAGACTTTAACTTTTTAATTAAAAAATCGTTTTATTGGCATATTATTCATATGTCGTATAGTTTAATAATTCAACCATATTAATAAGATTTGTGCAATCATCGCCACAATCAACTTTATAATATTTTTCTTCTTATAGTCATTGTTGTTAGTGCCCCATTTCTCTTTGACCCCCCTTCCATGTTTTAATTATGAATCCAGTTCCTGTCTCTTCAGATTTACCCATCCTGGGTTTCTTACACAGAAAATTGTACAAAACTAAAAGTGAAACAAAAAACCAACTACAAAGAGAAAATAGAACAGAGGAAAACCTAAATAAAATAGGAAGTAGAAAATATTAAAAACTAGTGTAAATGTAAAGTGTGTCAAAAGGGAGATTACATTTTAACTTAACTACATGTGCCATAATCGACTTTCCTATGCTTCTGATAGCAAGGTTATACGCATGCCTGTACTATGGTCAGATAGGGATTCATGGAGGGACCCTGCAAATGGATTTTGGGTTTCCACTGTAACCCATAGCCTCCTGCAAAATGGCTGTGCAGAATTTAAGTTCTGATACTGTTCCCGTCTTTGAATTTGTACTTTATTATTTATAATCCTTGGATCACACAGGCTTGTGTGTTTCCTGTGCATCTTAGCTGACGCCTCACTTATATGGCAGTGTGTATTGAAACAAGCCTCTTAGGCCCCAATGCTGTTTTTTCTGAGACTGGGCACCACCTGGTATCTTTATTACACTTTGTTATAGCCCCCGTGTTTTCAGGGATCGCTTCATGAGGGCAAGTCTCGGGTAGGGCTATGTCATGAGAACTAATTGTCCTTAGACTAGGGCTACAATTAAGTGTCTGTAAGCCATATATCCATGGCTTAGATATGAGACTGTAATTCTTTAATGGGCTAGAAAGCCCCACTTTCTACCACAGAGGGGTTGGTGGTTTCAAACTGCTGACCTTGCAGTAAAAGCCTAATGTCCACTATGCCCCCAGGCTGTTATACACAGTCCCAACTCCACATCTTTATCTCTGTAACTTCAAAGTTGTGTTTGAAGTGTGACTGTGTTTGTAATGCACCTTCTCTTAAATACATGTGCATGTAACATGGAGAAAAGTGCAAAATATGGCACTGCCATGAGGTTGATTCTGACTCATAGTGACCTTCTTTAGAGTTTCTGAGGCTTTGCAAATCTTTATGAGGGTTTGACAGCCTCATCTGCCTTCCACTGAGCAGCTGGTAGTGTTTGAACTGACAACCTTAAAACAGCAGTCCAATACTTTCCAGAAGTACCACAGTTTTGTAGGGGCTCTATAGTAGCCATTATCACAAGAGACTTATCTCAATATTATTTTTCACAGTTTTGAACTTACACGTTCCTTTGAATCAATAGCAAGCTTTGTAACACAGCACAAGAATGCAGACAGCCCTTGAAATTTCACTACATTGCTACACATCCACCACTGAGTCCAACAAACTACTTCTATATAATCTGTAATGACATAATTGGAACCAGGTTTACATTCATTGAAAAAGCATAGTTTTGACGTAATGAAAATATTTTAGTAGGCAGCACAACATATGTTTAAGGAAACTTTACAGAGGGCCTCTGGCCCCATCAATTTCCTCACTTACCTGTAAGACCACAGTTGTGGAAATGGAAAAGAGAGAGAGAAGGGGAGGGAGTGGGGGGACTTGCAGCGCTGCACAATGACACCTTTAACAAATCTGCCAGCTAGTCAAAATCTAAATAAGGTGGTTTGAGGGGGAAAAAAAGTCTTTACTACTGCCAGTTAATATTCACAAGACTCAGGGGAAACAAGAATGTTCAATATTCAATATTTATAAATGCTACTGTTGTCCCGAAAACATGTGTCGTGGATTTGGAAGGAAGCTGGAAACTCTTGCTATAATGAGGGGGTGAAGGTATATGATTTTTAATGAGGAGAGAAGCAGTTGGGAAAACAAAATTCAATACATAAATAAATAGTTGGTGGTCTCACATGTGAATGCCGCATATGATTGGAGAGCCAGGCCCGTCTGGGTGACTTCATTCTATTTACCAATGTCTTGGACACAGAGGAAGAATTCAAAAAGCACAACACGGGCAGCAACAGTTTTGTCGTTTCCCTTGATATTTTACTAGCTTGCATCTGCAGATGCCAAAGGAAGCTAACTTTTAAGTTTGCACGTAAGTTTATGCTTGCAACTCTAATGGTGCAATCGTAACTCCAAATGCTCACGAAACAATAACATTAATGAGGTGAAGTCAACTCAAATTAAAAGCCTGTGTTTCCATTACCTACTCAGACAGTATTTTCAGAAGTTTATAGAACTTGAACATTAAAAAACACTCAAGGCTGAAAACCTGGTCTGTGTCTATCTGGAAGGAAACTGGCTTACGGAGCTCTGAAGTTTGTTTGTCTTTCTCCTTCGTACTTCGGCAAGGAGGAATTCATTACAAACCTCACCCATGAAACAGAAAAGACCTGTCTCACCTGCCGACCACTGTAGTTGCACACCTTTAGGATTTCTACCAATTCTTCCCCCAAGGTACCTATGACTGGCAGGAAGCAAACACTCCATTTATTCTTGAACACAATCGCTTACTATATACCTATTTTTTACTACATAAGAAGTAAAAATTGGAACTTTCAAAAGCAGAGTTTACAACCGTGACCTGCATTAGGTTTGCACTTTGTGGAACAGAATAAGGCCTCTCTATGGGCAGAAAATGAAGGAAGAGCAACCTATATATTTCTCACATGCTTAAGGTTTGTTGCAATGAAGAATAATAATAGGGGGCATATGTGCATACATAAAAATATCTTTGACAGAATATGGGAATATGAAGGTCTTTATAACTCAAATAGCTGAGCTTAGAAGCGGTAGCACTAACTTCACAAAAAGCACTTAAGAAAAGTCAAGTCAAGAGGCCAGCTTTTGAGATGGGGCTTCTTCCATCATCACTGAAAAATACTTTCTGTGAAATACAGAACTCATACAAAGTATCCATAAGTCAGATTTCTGCCAGGGCAGAAGAAGCCAAAGCAAGAACAAATGTGTACACGTGTGTTGTATGAGGCGAGTGTGCTTGAGGATAGTGTGTGTCTGTGTGTTATTATGGTAAGCATGCACATCCATGTATGTGGTAGATGTGACGTGTGTGTTCATTAGGATCCTTTCTTCTTCTCCCTTGAGTGCACAGACTCACCCTGCATCCCTATTTCCCTAGCAACCAAACTCCATAGGCATCTATGAGGAATGTCTCCTCTTTCCACTCTCTCCATCTCTTTCTCATTCTTATCTTTTTCTTTTGTCTTCATCCCACCTTCTCTTTCCCTTCCTTCCTTCTTTCCTATGCTTCTTGGACTTTAACTGTATTTCTTCTAAATGGTTACATATGCATCGACCCTCTTCTCCTGATGTGATCAATGGCTTGCATTTCTCTCCCACCCCACCCTCTATCACTTTCTGCTCTCCCTCTACTTTTCTTACTGAAAAGTTTCCAAGATAATTTTAAAACTTATTAGCCCTCTTAATATATTCCCATTACTTTTACAAATCTTTTGGTCTGTGGTAGTTACACAATTTCATGCCAACTTGATAAAACAGAATGAAGGGGCAGAGTCTAGCCTGTCAATTGGGTCACAGCCTGGTAATCCCTCCTTATGGGCGTGGTCTTCTCATGGGGATTCTGGGACTTCCTCCTTTCCTCCCAGGAGGCAGCACATTCTCTCTGCTTGACATTCCTGATGACAAGCCACACGGAGTCACACTGATGGCAGCCAGAGCCCTGGAGAGGCTTCCGACACCACTGGACCCACAAGGCCCGTGATTTTCCTGCATTCAGCACCATTTCATGTGTTGCATGAGTCTGAAGCGGAATTCCTGGGCTAATATCAAGCTTATGGACTTGATCTGGACTGGGCTGGGCTGTTTTCTCAATTTTCAATTTTTCTTGTATATAAAGCTCTTTCTTATCACATAGGAGTGTCTCTGGATTTGTTTCTTTAGTCAACTTGACCTAATACAGTTCTATCCAGAAATCCCCATATTACTATTACTTTTATTTTGTTCTCTGTCTTTCACACCAGCCCATCTTCCAAACTTACCTAGCTCTCTCCCCTTTGATCCGTTTCCTCATGAAATGTTTTCGGGTTCCTACTCAACCTCTCGTTCATAACGTGACAGAGCTAGCTACCCCTAGTAGACCCAGTGTTTCACACCCACTAACAGCTGCAAGATGATGCCACAGAAACAGCAGCCAACCACAGATGTCTCCCCAAGTAAAAACTCAAGCAATAGAAAATCACATAAAACCACTTGATGCAAGGGGCTTAAGTGGAGAGCAAATGCTTTGAAAATGATTACGGCAAGGAATGTACAGATGTACTTTATACAATTGATGTATGTATACGTATGGATTTTGATAAGAGTTGTATGAGTCCCTAATAAAATGTTAAAAAAAACAATGGGGCATTCTGACAAAGAGGTCTTGGGGCTATCAGCAATAGAATTCAAAAGAATGATGTATAGGTGTCCTCAAGAAACATGGAAAATAAACAAAAGACAACACAGTCAGAAAACATGACAAAAGATCTGAGTGAAAGAATGAGAGAAAAAGAGCATTGAGTAATTGAGCTCAAAGACATTACTCTGAATGCAAAAGATGGTAGAAACAACAACAAAACCAAAGGAAACCAAGAAAGCTTGAGAATAAAGGAGGACATTATCAAGAAAAAGAATGACTCATCGGGAACTCAAAGCAAGAAAAAACAAAGCCCCAAAATACTACAGAGATTATACTATGAGAATTTATGGAGGAAATTTTCCCCAACATTAGAAAGGAGAAAATAGCTACTCAAGAAGATGAGAGAACTCCAAACAGGATAGAACCCACAGGAAACCATTGTGACAGATTGTGATAAATTCCTCAATTTTAAAGAAAAGGAGAGAATTCTGGAGTTAGTTAGAGGGAAGAAAGTCATCTACAAGAGAAACCTGATATGGATGAGCTCAAATTTCTCACAGGAACTATTCAGGCAAGAAGATAATTGGGTGGCATATGTAAAATTTTGAATATGGTCCTGTCAACCAAGAGTCTTATACCCACAATAATTATCCCTCATATACAAGGGAGAAATAAAGGCATTTCTAGACAAGGAATACCTAAAGTAATTAATAAAAACAGGACAAAAATATTAATGGGGAAACTGCAAATAATCATCAACAACAGGAGAGATGCAGAGACACCAGTAAAACCACACAAACAAAAAGAAAGAAAAATCATCCAACGATCCTGTGGTGGCCATTTTGCTGCATTTTGCTTATACTTGTGTATGTTGGGGTGTGTCTCTGCGGTTCACTGCAACGGGGGGGGGGCAACTTTCTTGAAAATGTGTTATCATTTTCTCTGTTTTTCAGTAAATGAAACCCAGGCACGTGGAACCTATAGGAAAAGAAATCCTCAGCAGGGTCCGGAGGAGGGGTGATATAGAGGGGTCAGTAGCTAAGAGGGAATGGACATCAAGTAGCCTAGGAAGGAAAACTATGTCCAGAGACTGATTGTGGAAGCAATGGTACAATTGTTTTGATATGACTGAACCATGGATGATATGACATAGGTATTAAGGTCCAAGCACAGATCCAGGATGAGAGTTCTGGTTTTGCACTAAATCCAAGCTACAACTTAAGAAAAATTAGTTCTTACATCATGACCCTGCTCTATGCACACCTTCAGGGAATGATCACTGAAGATAAGGGTGCTAAAGCAAAGTGTGGCAAAGAAAGTAGATGGTGCCCGGCTATCAAGAGAAAAAGCAACTGGGGTATTAAAAGCTTTTATTCAAAAAGGCAGCCATCTAAGTGAGGAATCCACTAAGTCCACACAGAAGAAGCACACCAGCTAGTGTGATACAAAGATGACAATTACAAAATTCAAATATGGAGAAGAGAAAAGTATCAGAGCTAATATTATGAACACTCAATTTATAGATGGCTGTGGAGGACAGTGGGAACCCAAAAACCTCTCTGCAGAGTATCTCTAGTCAGACCAAGCTGCTGGCAGATCCACTATAGCCAAAGGCAAGAGTCCCAAACAGCCCTACCAGCAGGCAAAGGCCATTGTAATCTTCATTATACAGGACAGAACTCGATACTTGGCCAGTTGACCTCCCCATAGACACATCCTGAATCTGTTCTGGGGATGTGTCTCTCAAATATTCCATGACAAAAACTTCTTCCCTGACTTCTTGAATGTTGATGGGGGTCAGCACCCTCTCACGTAGTATTTATATTTTTTTCACTTTACTATTGTGATCTTGTCCTTCCTACCTAGTGTGATTTGTTTTTCATTATTTTCTGTGGGGTTATCCAGCCATGAAGCACAGGAGGAGTGGATGCACAATGATAATAACTGACATGAGGTGTTACAGGGAACATGAGGGAGAGGGATGGGCAATATGAAGGGGAAGAGGTTAGGAGTATATAATGAAGGAGAGGGGGGAACTCTGTTGCTGATTGTGTGATTTTACAGCTTCCTTTGAGGGAATCAACCCAGGGGTCGGGGAGTGCTCTAGGATGGATGTGGTGGTGATTGTACCACCCCCCCTGGATATGTTTGAACGACTCAACTATTCAATTGCATGATATATAAATTATGTGCCAACAAAAATGGTGAACTTTTAAATAATTTTTTAAAAGAGAAAAACCCAATAAACACAAACAGCAACAAATTCACATATATTAATGATGGCACTGAAAGTCTATGGAGTAAATGAAACAATGGAGAAGTATAGGGTATCAAACTGGATTAGAAAACAAAATCAGTCTATATGTTGTTTTCAAGTGACCTATCTTAAACTCAAAGACAAAAATAGACCAAAAATCAAAGGATGAAGAAAAACTTACCAAATAGCAATTATAAAAGAACAAGAGTAACAATATTAATCTCTGACTCAATAGACTTTTAAACAAGTAACATGAGAAACAAGAGTGTATAGTACATGCTGATTAAAGGAACAATAGGATGAGAAGACACAACCACATTAAACTATATGCCCTCAATGAAAGACATTTGAAATATATCAGTCAATGCCTCAAAGAGTTGAAGGGACAAATAGACCAAAAACAATATTAGGAAACTTCAACACACCACTCTCAAATAAGAGAGATCATCAGGAAAGAAATCCCACCAAGAAACAGATTTTCTAAACAACAAAATCAATGGTGTAGATCCCTTTGATATCTACAAAGAGCTCCACCTGAAATGAGCACAGTATATATTATTCTCTAGTAAAAATCATACAAACTCTAAACTACATATTAGACCACAAGGCAAATTTTTTAGCAAACTTTAATAAATTAAAAACATTGAGATCCTACAATCCACTTTCTTAGAAATCCGTGCTGTAAAAATGGAACTCAGAAATAGACTAAACAAGAGCATAAAGGCAAACACAAGAAGAATGAACAACATAGCACTTAAAAATTATTGGCTAAAACATCAAGTAAAGGATAAAATAAAGAAACTCCTTGAATAAACTAGAATGAAAAATAAATAAATAGAATGATAAAACAATATACCAAAAATATTTGGGACAGAAGAATAACAGTTAGCAGATGGTTATTTAGGAAATGAACACACACACACAAAGAGAAGATCCAAAATCACCAAGGTACCACAATACCTCTAATAATGAGAAAAGAACAACAATATATACCCTCAGTCAATGAAAATAAATCAAACATTAAAACAGAAAAATAATGAAAAAGAAACAACGAAACAAAGAGTTGGTTCTTTGAAAGAATTCAAAATTGACTGGCAAACAATAGAGGAAAAGAAAGAAAAGATGCAAATATCTAGAATTAGAGATTCAAACGAAGTAAAAAGAATAATACACTTCTATGAAAGTCTGAATTCCAACAAGTTTCATAACCAAGAAGAACTGAAAAAAAATTAGAAATATGGCATCTATCCACATTTATGCATGTGGATGTAAAAACTCTAAAAGTACTCATAACAAAAGAATCCAGAGAAGTTCACCAAGAAAATTCTAACTAAGAAAAGCTTCACAGGGGAATTCTACCAAGTATTCAGAGAAGAATTGTCACCTCATCTATACAGATTATTTTAGTGTATATATCTATAGGTATAGATATAGATAGATGCTAAAGAAATTAGTATCTATATATACAAAAATAATCTGTGTAGATATAATATACATGTATATATATTTATATTTATATGTATTAGTCTGAGTTGACTAGAGAAAAATTCCTAGACACTCATATGTATAAGAAAGAGCTTTATATACAAGAGCAGTTGCATATTAAGAAAACATCCCAGGCCGGTCTAGATCAAGTCTATAAGTCCAATATTAGCCCATATATCTGATAGCAATCTATTAAGTCCTCTTCAGACTCACAAAAACACAAGCAGTGATGCTGAATGCAGGAAGCTCACAAATCAGTGGGTGGAAGGTCTTGTGGATCCAGTGGTGGTAGAAGCATCTCAGCACTGGCAGGGATATCCACGTGGCTCTTTCAGCTCCAGGGCTCTAGCGTAGCTTAGCGTGTCTTCTCCACAGCAATGTCGCACAGGAAGTGAGTGTCTGTGTCCCACCTCCTCAGCACCTCCAAATGGGGTCATCAAGCTGCAACCGGATTGACAGACTAAACTCCACCCCTTCACTTTTAAGTCTCAAATTGACGATGGATTATGTAACTACCACAGTGTATAAACAACCAGCAAAGTCTTCAAATTTTTCTATGAAGAAAACGTAACCCCAATACCAAAACTAGTTACATGGCCCCAAAGCTAGAAAAGTACAGACCAATATCCTTCAGGAACACAAACACACAAGTTTTCAACAAAAACCTGGCCACTAGAATGCAGAAACAAAAGAAAAAATAATTTATCATGACCCTGTAGGACTCAGACCAGGGAGGGAAAGATGATCCAATTTTAAGAAAACAATCAACGCAATCCACCACATAGAACAAACAATAAGAAACAATTATATCAATAGATTCAGAAAAGCGATTTGACAATATCCAACAACCATTTCTGATCAAGAACACTCAACCAAGTAGGAATCGAAAGGAAAATCCTAATAAAGGTCATATTTAAAACAACAACAGCTAACATCATGCTCAAAGGGAAAAACTGAAAACACTTCCTCTGAGAATGAGACCCAGACAAAGATGGCCCCTGTCGTCATTCTTATTCAACACCATTCTGGAAGTCTTAGCCAAAAGCATTAAACAATACAAATATATCAAGAGAATGTAATTGGGACTATAATATAGTTATCATTTTCATGCTAGAATTGTTTATATGACCCGTGTTAGCCTAGAAAGTATGAATGAGCATTATTGAAATTTTCCCCTATCTCCAATCCCCATTATTTGTGCAAATAGTGTCCAATTACATACGTTTTTAGTCTCTACAAGTCAACAATCCATGTATTTTGTTCTAATAATCCCTCCTATATAATGTATACTTTCCTTTGCTCAACAGCATTTTAAATTCTGGCTACATTACTATACCTTTGGATACATTAATGATACTATTAATGAATCATATTGACTCTATAGGACCAGGTTGCACTGCCTCTGGGTTTTTGAGATTGTAACTCTTCATGCTTGAGTAGAAAGCCTCTTCTGTCTCCCACTGAACAGCTGGTGGTTTTGAACTGCTGACCTTTCAGTTAGCAGTCCAAATAATGTTTCTAAAGTGATCCAGGACACATATAAGCCATAGATATATGAACAAAATTTCAGCTCACACTTAATCCTTGCCTAATTAGTTCTTATGATATTGCCCTACTCGATACCTGCTCTCATAAAGAGATCAATTAAGATACAGGTGCTATAGCAAAGTGTGATAAAGACATCAGCTGGTACCTGGTTATCAGAAAGAATAGAGTCTGAGGTCTTAAACACTCTTTTGAAACTAGAAGCATATAAGAAAGGAGGCAGCCAAATCCACCTAAAATCACACCACCTTCTTCGATCCAAGAACTGTAAACAATAAAATCCACAGACCAAAGAGAGAACAGTTTTAGAGCTTAATTATGAGCACACATTTGTAGAACATTATGGATGACAGGAAAAGCCCAAAATCCATTTGTTCCTATGAGGATTAAGTCTCTGGTGAATTCCCTCTGACCATTGACCAGGGAATTGACCAGATTCTACAATCTGAAAGAATGCAGAAAGTGGACTGATACAGATATAGTTAGGTTAAAGTTTAAAACCTCATCATTTGCTATCCCGTTAGAACCATGTAAATTTTGTTCTTTTAAATTTTTTCTAATTTGTTTTGTTTCATTTTGTTATTGCTACTGATTTTGTTTTGGTGTGTGTGTTTCACTGTATAGGAAACCCAGGACAGGTCAATCTATAGAGACAGGAAATACATTAATAATTTCCTAGCATATGGTGGCTGAGGTTGGGGGAGGTATGGGGCTGATGACATAGGGGTTCTTTATCATTGTAAGATGCCCTGATGCAATTATTCAAACAAATCGCTCAAGTGTCCAATAGGTTTTTAGTAATGGAATGACTTTTGCTATTTTACCAAATATTAAAGCCACAGCTTAATAATGGAATATTACTCAGCTACAAAAAAGAATATAATATTGAAAAATGCAATTATGTTATACTCAACTAATATGGCCCTTCACCATAATTCATTATATGATCGATTATAATTTTAAGTTTTATATGCTGTGGCTCTCGTTCCCTTTTAGAAGGCATTTTCTACTTTACCAATGGACTTGAATTGGGTGCGATTAAGGCCTGACCTTAGTCCATTATGTGAACAAAGCCACACCCTTTGATCCTTGAGGGCGTCTTTAAGACCACACTTTAGTAGAAGGTGTGATTCAAACCACCTTTTATTTCCTTGGGGACATGAGGTTACTTATGTAGAAAGTGTGACTTGGGACAGCATTCTTTGCATATATACTTACATTGGAAGGATACAGAGAAGATTAGCATGGCCCCTGTGCAAGGATGACACATAAATTCATGAAGCATTCCATATTTTCTCAGGAATAGAAATTGCCTCTTGAATTTCTCAGAGACCAGGCTGCTTAGTGAAAATGGCTGACAGAAGGTCAAAATGGCTGACAGAAAGCCTGGCTCTGGCTTGATGCTGCCAGATATCCAATTCCATACTTTGTATCAATGGAATAGTTTACATAAGGATTAAAATAAGATAAATAGGGGGGGGGGCGCAGGAGAAAAATAAGCTAAATAAGGATTGAATTTGAAATTAGTATCTGATTCTACTTTGTTGACACTGATTTCTTCCGCTTGTCATTATTGATAGAATGATTGATAGAAATGATTATATGGAAGTATGAAAATAGAGTTTGTAAGCCTTGTCTTCAGTCATTAAAAGTTGAATCTTTAAATGGGTTAGGACATACCTGCAAAGAAGGTTCTGAAAAGATAAGCCCCACCCAGTGCTTTGAGAGTGCTCAGGACATTTGCATTCCAAGATACTTGCCTAGGGGAGCTGATAACATATTGAACAAAAAGAAACCCTTTTTGTTTTTTTGAATCTTGAACAAGTAGTTTTTTTGTCAGAAGCTGGAAAAAACCCGTAGTGATGAAGAAACTCTCTGTTCTAGGACCGAACTCTTAATGGGAGCCTGTGGGCAAGCTAAAATGGTTGCTAGGTGACCACCTGGATCTACTTGAATGGAAGTGGGAGAAATGCAACAGTAAAAAGATGGGTTGAGCCTAGCCACTGAAACCTAGAGAAGATGATAGTGCGTTGACAGGTCTGAAGATCATGACCTAGAATAAAGGGGCTAGGGTTCTTGAGAATTTGTGATGAGGTCCATGGTCTGAATGCAAGGGCGTCAATGGGCACCCTGGTGAGGCTAAGTGAGGCAGCCCACATTGAGTTGACCAGATGAAGAGAAGATTTTTGAGCCTGTGAACTGTTGCTGCTGACTTGATGGATGACCCATCCTCATTTGACTATACTTATGGATGCAGACTTCACAAGGTTCGAAAGTGGATGAAGATTTTTCACATCAAAGAATATGATTATCTCCTCAGAGCACTGGGTTGATATAAGTAGGCGGTATAGATATTGGATACCCAAAATGGGGTGCATAAAGGCATGAAGTGCCTGGCTTACTAACTTTTATAGGTGGGGGAATATATTCATAGGATTATAGGATTAAGGTATAGGAGTTACTTAACTGCAATTGTTAGGCATAGGATATTGTTGTGTTGTTCATTTATAGAATATTATGTTCAAATGATGCTTTGGCACATATTGAATTGTATTGTTTTATTAAAAATTATGTATGACTAAAGAGTTGTGTAAGAGTGTCAAGTTGATAAGGGGTAGTCTTTGGTAGTTACATAATATGGTGTCAATTTGGGGAGGGGTGGAGTCTAGCCTGTTAATCAGGTTGCAGCTTGATGAGCTCATTTGGAAATGCCATAGAGATAAATAGCCTCAGAAGGAGGGACACACACACAGTCCCTGTGAGACATTCCTGTTGGGAAGACACCTGGAGCTATGTTAGAGTCCTGGAGCTGAAGGAGCCATTCGGAGACCCCTGCAGAGTTCAGATGCTGCCACTGCCACTGGTGGAAAGCCACTGACTAGTGATCTTCCTGCATTCAGTGTCACTGCATTTGTTTCTTGAGTCTGAAGAGAAATTTATAGGTTGGTATATGGGCTAATATCAGAATTATGGACTTGATATGGACTGGGCTAGGATGTTTTTCAATATGCAATTGCTCTTCTATATAAAGCTCTTTCTTTTACACATGAGTGTCCATGAATTTGTTTCTCTAGTCTACCCCGACTAACATATCAGGTATATATTGGTATTAGTGGTCCCAACATGCACCAGCTCACTTGGAAAATTATACATTTATTTCTTGACTGAGTTTTCAAAGAAGCAAAAGGTCCTGCTGTGACTTTTGGGAAGTACTATCTTCTCACTCTGGACCCAGGATTGGGCTTGCTTCTGCCTGACCTCTGTCGGACCAGGCCTGAAGAACACCCACACCCAGGAGACAGTTCCTGAAAGCTTTGTGAGTTCCTGCAGGCGGCTGCAGTGAATCACAGAACCCAGGAAATAAACTCAAGGGAGGCTTGGGGAAACAATGGAGCAGGATTGCATCTTGGGATTCTTGGATATTTGGGACATCTGTAATCTCCAACTTCCTGGGACTAGTCAAGGGAGCATTATTTCTTCAAACACACACCACAGATACCACAGAAGATAAGCACTGAAATCATTGTTATGTAATTTTTTTAAAGAAAGAAAGGCTATGCATTGTAACATATCCTTTAAAAAGATTTATCCAGAATAAACAAATCCATAGAGAGCTGCTAGAAGCTGAATAAAGAGAGAATGGGGAATGACTAGTAATGAGCACAGGGTTTCCTTTTGGGAAAATAACAATATTCTGGAATTAGATGATAGTTGTACAAGATTGGGAATGTATCAAAAGTCATTGAATTTTATATCTTAAAATGATGAATTCTATTATATTAAATTTTATCTGAAGTTAAAAAAAAATCTTAAAATGTTGCCCAGAAGCTGTTACCAATGGGCTCTGGACACACCCACTCAAATGGCAAAAAGAATATTTACCTTTGCTCTTGCTAGATCTAAAAAGTATGCAGTAATATATAAGAAATAATTTATGGAGTTTTAAATGAAAAAATAAAATAATTATTTTACTAAATAATTTCCCATAATTCTATAAACAAAATTTTAATCTTTTATCCTTCCTTCCAGTTTAGAGAGAAATTTAATTTACTTCACATTATTTTTCTTGAATTTATTAAAGTTCAGAAGATTGCAGTCCTACAAATATAAAAAAGAAATATTGACAAATTAAAATTGTTAGTATAGTTATTTTAGTTTCTTTTGGTTTAACCTAAAATATATGGATTGTATTCCATCTATATGAGATTATTAGGACAATAACACATTTAAAAAAATCTGAAGTGAGATTAACTAAATAGCAGGTTACTTCAGGAAAGATGGTACCATTTAGATAAAATATTTTTAGGTTAAGTTTTTCTTATCATAAATTCAAATACAAGGGGGTTTCAAACAATTTGAGGAAAAATAAGATTAAAATATAATGGATTATTCTATGACAGTTTTAAAACCCCTTCATATATGTATGACATATTATTTACCAATGAGCAATAACGGTTTGAATGATAACAACAAAAACTATGTATCATTACATTTTTCAAAATACACTTACAAAATATTCATTATTCTTTATATAGTTTTAATTTCACCATGATAGCATGCCAGTCAATTTCTGAAACCATGGTAGAAACAATACATGTCTTCGCAATAGCTATATTCTAAGGACTATATATGCTATGAATAAATCTTAAGTTCTTGGAGTAAGTTCAAATATAAAGTTTAATAGATTAGGTAGAGACCTGAATTGAAGATGTATGTATTAATTAATTTGGTCTTTGTTTAATTATTTTGTGACAAAGCTACTTTATATATATTCTACCATACTGAATTTTTCATGATTGGAGTGACCCCAAAATTACCAAGAATATTATAATTTCACATCAACTTGATACATAGTATTATTATGTACACATATACAATAAACAGGAAGAGCAGTATAATACTCACAGTTATAACCAGGTGTAACACGGTGTTGAGCTTCAAGGCTAGCCAATGTGATGTGGAAAATGATGTGCAGCAACAGAAAGGAGACACTAGTGAAGCACAGAGACTTTAACAGTCGTCCTGTATGTCCTAGGAAATAAACGCAGAGATGGTGAGAGAGCATAAGAGAAAGTATGTTCATTAGCCACCCTTGTATAGTGTGTCATGAAACATTTTTCTATATAATTTTAGACAGATGAACTCAAACACACATGAAGCATAACAGTACTATGTAAATTATTGGTATATGGCTAAAAGCTATTGTTATTATTTTCATCATATTATAGAAATGGCTTTAGATTGATTCAAAATTTTTCAACAAAAACACATCCCTATTTATCACGTAGGATACATAGTTTACAGAACAAGCACAAAAGATTTTATAAGAGATAAGAATTCCAACTATGAAAGAATAGTGCGTTCTTACTTTATAAATTAGTAGTCTAACAGACTATGAAGAGAGACATCCCCCCAAAACCTTTTAATTAAAGAAAAGAAAATCATATGTCAACTATACGTATTACAACTCATTAAAGCTCACTGCCATCAAGCTGATTCATCTCATAGCAAGCCTATAGGTTAGAGTAGGATGGCTCTTTAGATCCCGAAAGCTTTATGGGAGCAGGAACTTCATCTTTCTCTCTAAGTGAAGCTAGTGATTTCAAACTGCTGAACTTGCAGTTAGCAGTCAAATTCATAACTCCTTACTTACAAACATTCAAATATTTACAAATATTATTAAATGATACTTCATAATCAAATAAAGATAGCATAAAAAGTATAATATATCATGATCAGCTACAGTTTATTGGAGAGATACAGTTATGGCTCAACATTAGACAATATGTAAGTATGAATCATTGACTGATGGGGCATGAATTTTTCCATGAATATAGAAGAAGCATTTCATATTGTTCTAAATCTATTTACAATTTTTGATTTAAAAAATAGAAGGAAATGCCCTTACATAATAAAGGATTTTTACAATAATTGAAACAAACATCCGCTATGGTCACATTTAAAGAATAAATAGAAATGAATCACTAAATGGCCTCTTAACATCAAAAGGGTAGTTATAGACCCTTTTGTTACATTTTTACAAGAACTAAAACAAACATCTTACTTATGGTCACCGTGTTAGGCTGGGTTGACTAGAAGAACAAATTCTTAAGACACTCATGTGTATACTAAAGAGCTTTATATAAAAGAGCAATTGAATATTGAGAAAATAGCCTAGCCCAGCCCAGGTCAAGTCCATAAGTCTGATATTGGCCCATATGTCTAATAATAGTTCATAAGTCCTTCTTCAGACTCACGTTGACACTCGCAATGATACTGAATTCAGGAAAAGTACAGAACGGCAGGTATAATATCTTGTGGATCAAATGCATCTCAACACTGGCTCCTCCAGCTTTCTGAGTGTGGCTCCTCAGCAGGAAGGTAAAGCAGAGAGAAAGTGTGGCCTTCTCCAAGGAAAGAGAGAAGAAGTTCCCAGAATCCTCAAGAGAAGGCCACGCCTACAAAGGGTCATCAGCAGGCTGTGTACTGATTGACAGGCTGGACTCCACCCCTTCCCTCTTAATATCCTCAAGTTGACACAGATTATGGAACTACCACACACATTTCCCATTTATCTACAATAAAAAAAATTACTATCCAACTGTTTTGTGTATTAGTGATAAGTGCATCTGGCAGTAAGAAACTAAGGAGTAGGTGAGAGTAGCACCCACTGTGTTGGCTAAGGTTATGTGTCAAGTCTCTGGGGCCCTGGTTCTCAGTGGGGTTGGTAGTTATATAATGATGCACATTGACAGACATGCAATGATATACCCATTGTTATCTAATGTGGCCATCCTCCATTTTCATGCTGATCTTCACGAACAACCTGGTCTTTGGAACTTAACCATAACAGTAAGTGAGGAGTTGGTTTACTATATTTTGCTATTTTTAAAATTTGTCTCATATTTTGATATAGATATATTTATTCATTTATTGGTTGGGATTTTTTTAAATCATCCTACTGGGAGCTCTTACAGATAGCATCAAAATCCATTGTTCAATCAAGTCAAGCAGTATTGTACACCACAATCAGTTTAAAACCATTTTTTTCTTTCTTCTTGAACTCCTTGATATTAGCTCCCCTTCAACTCTTCCCTTCCCCTCTGTACCCCACAGAAACCCTTCTGTATGTTTGTATGTATGTATGTATGTATTCTTGCCATATCTTACACAATCCACCATATGTATTCACATACAATCTGCTGGTCACTCCCTTCAAGTGGGGTTATATAGTCATCAATACTATCAACTCCCCACTTCCCACCTTCTCCTCCCTCTTCTCCGCCCTCAAGGCTGTGATTCTGATGTCTGGTGTTGTAAGGGGATGCCAGGGCGGGCAGTTTAACCACCTTGCTGCTTCAGCAAATATTAGCTCAGTATCCACAGCCAAGAGAAGACATGAGCTCTGCTCTAGATCTCTAGCCTTCTCACAGGTCTTCAACCTGCTTTGGATTTCTGGCCTGCTCAAGGGTCTTCATCCTGCTCTGGATCTCCAGTTAGCAGCCACATTCTCTTAAATTTCTGATCTTTAGTTCTGTATTGCCTGCCATCTTGCATCTGTCTGCACAAGAGCATTGAACCCCATCTCCATAATTTCATATTTTCATAGAAAGCTGACCCTGCTGGATACAGAACACCAGGGAGAGATTACCCAGGCTAGGGAGGAACCTGGCAAAGGGGCACAAAGAGTGACACAGGTATCTTTAATATTTAACTAGAAGTCACATTAGGCTGGCATTTTGAAATAGTATACAACATTAGTGCTTAGGGCATGGTTTAAGTGTCTTGGTAACTAATCTAGTGGAAGGAGAAAGGATTCTGAAAGTTCATTTAAAATGTTAAATGGTTGTCATGAGGTCGACTCAGACTTACTGAGCCCTCATGTATGTCAGAGTAGAACTGTGCTTCATAAGGTTTTCAATGGCTGATTTTCACTGTTAGCCTTTCATTTAGCAGCTGAAGACATGCCATGTGCATACACATAAAAAATTAACTAAAAAACGTTTATCATTCTAAAAGCCATTCTTAATGTTTTCTAACATTTGAAAATATATCATTTTCACATGCAGTGAATTACTTTAAATAAAACACAGTTTAATGAAATTGAATGTTATGAACTTTTAAAAGAATCATACGTTTAAAATAAATGAAAGCAGAAGGCAAGGGAAATATTTTATTAAGTTTAAAAAACCCTTTAGTTTTATTATTTTGGTTAGGGAGAATTAAGGATTAGCACCCAGGTCTTTTCTCAAGATCACTCAAATAACACATACATGTGTGCTACAATGAAGTGGATTTTGCCTGTTAAATATTACCTTATAGTAATATCGACTGAAACAAACTTTACAGAATATAAAATTAACCATTTAAAAGGGACATTTGGTAAATTTACAGTATTATGCAACCACTGGCTCTACCTAGCTCTAAAATATTTTCTTTCCCCCACAGAAACAATGAAACAATTGTTTCACATCTGGCAACACCAGGCTGCTTTCTGACTCTGTAAGTGATCGATTCTGAATATTTCATATAAATATAGTCATATATTATGTGACCTTTGTTTTTTCACTTGGCATTATGGTCAATCATATTGTCCTTGTTGCTGTTAGCTGCCCTCAAGTTGGTCCCAACCCATAGCTGCCCTATACCCAACAGGATGAAACACTGCCTGATCCTACACCATTCTCACAAATTTTCCTAGCTTGAGCTCATGGTAGTCATGGGGTCAATCCAGATCGTTGAGGGCCCTTCACCTTTCCCCTGTACTTCTACTTTGTAAAGGAGCCCTGGTGGTGTAGTGGTTATGCATTGGGCTGTGATATGCATGGTCCATAGTTTGAAACCACCAACAGCTCTGCGGGGCAAAGACTGGGCTTTCTACTCCCTTAAAGAGTTATGATCTCAGAAATCCACAGGGACTCACTGTGAGTCAGCATTGACTCGCTGGCAGTGAGATCGTTTGTGTTTTTCTACTTTGCAAAGCATGATGTCCTTCTCAGGAACTAATTTCCCCTGATACCATTTCCAAAGCATGTAAGATGGAGTCTTGCCATTTTTGTGTATGTATGTACCACAATATGTTCAACCATTCATCTCTTGATACATATTTGAGTTGTTTCTACCTTTTAGCTATTGCAAATAATGTTGCTAAAATATGCCTATAGATATATTTGTTTGAGTATCTGTTTCCAGTTGCTTTTATGCTTGCCTAGGAGAGAAATGGCTGTGTCCAATTCCATGTTTAATTACATGGGGAACAACCAAAATGTGTTGTAGTTTCTTACCAGTCATTCATGTCATTGTTATTGTTAGGTGTCCTTGAGTCAATTCTAACACATATATAGCCAACTTGTGTACACCAGAAAGAAAGACTGACTGGTCCTGCACCATCGTCACAATTTTTAGGATAGAGGCAATTGTGCAATTGCTGTGGCAATAAATCTTCATATAACTGAATAGTTCAATCATTCATTCATAGCAAGGGGGAATTGTACAAGCACCACGACACCCAACTTAGAGCATTCCCTCCCCCTATGGTTGAATTGCCCCCAAATGAGTTGTGCAATCATGATCATCTTCAGTGCTCGTTCCCCACTCCCACCACCTTCATTATTTACTCCTAGACTCCCTTTTCCCTCCCTATCACCCACCTCCCTACTCCTGCATTCCCTATAACACCTTCTGTCAGTTATCATTATGCACCCACTCCTCCTGTGCTTCACAGCTGGGAAACCTCACAGGAAAAAAAAACATCCAACAAATTGTACTGAGGTGGTAAGGATGAGATCATCTTAATACAGAGACCAAAATACAAATAATGCATCAGTGTGAGAAGACCCCCATCAACATTCAAAAATCCAGGGAAGAAATTTCTATCACGGATCAACGAAGAGATGCTTGCACCCGGTACTAATTCAGGGCTTGTCTATAGATCGGGAGGTGGACTGGCCAAGTATAGAGTTTGATCCAGCATAATCCAGATGACAATGGTCTCTGCTCGCTAGTGAGGCTGTTCGGGACTTTTGCCTTTGGCTGTAGCAGATCTGCCAGTGGCTCAATATGACTATGGACTCTGCAGATGGATTTTGGGCTCCCATTGTCTTCCATAGCTTTCTACAAATAGTCTCAGTTTTTCTATTTCTCTAAAAGAAGTGGTCAAAATTTTGACAGAAATTGCACTGAAACTATGTATCGCTTTGGAAATGTATACATTTTAATAATAGCAAGTTGTCCACTCAATGAAACCAAGGTATTTTCCATTTTTTATTTTTAAATTTTCAATCATCCTTTTAAGTTTTAGATATGCAAGTCTTTCTTTAGCCTAGGTAAATTTATTTTAGGTATTATATCATTTTCAAATGGTACTACAATGAGTTAATATTATAATTTACATAGTTTTATAAGACTTTTCTTAATTTACATTTTAGAATTGTCACTACTGGTGTATACAATCACTACTCATTTTTGCAAATTGCTCTGAACCCTGCAAGTTTGTTGAATTTTAAAATTATATTCTCAAGTGTTTTTGTGGGCTCTGAAAATTTCAATATATAAGATCCACCATTCTGCAACTAGGGATTGTTTTACTTTTCTCTGTCAATTTTTAACAGATTTAATTTCTTTGTCTAACTATTCTGTCCAGAATATTCAAATGAGTCAATAACTAGAACATAGTTAAGCTCTCTAATACTAGGCAAACAATTGGCAGCTCAAACTCACCTAGAGGCACCTCAGAATACAGGCCTGGTGATCTGTTTCTGAAATGCAAACATTTGGAAACTCAATGGAACCATATTTTGTGCAGATGAAGTCTATTTGAGTCAGCATCGCCTCGATGGCAATGATGAAAGTGGGCATAATTGTTTCTGATTAGGGGGAAAACTATTATTGTAGAACTGTCTTATTATTTTTTGAATTTGAGCACTATTCTTTGGTCCATATGTAAGATTGTTTTCTTGATGTACTTAGCCTTTTACAAGTGTATAATATCTTTTGTTATTGCAGAACAATTTGTCCCTGTTGTGTTCTCTACGAAATAATTTCTATACCTTTTAAATCTAGATCCTATAATGCATTGTAATTGCTACAAAGAACTCACAGGGGTTTACTAAGGAAGTCAACCTGTTGCAACACAAAGAAGAAATGCTCAGGATACAGTTGCTAGTCAGGACGTGTTATTCAGGGCTGCTAACAAATGCCCAAAGGGCAGGTCATATCTCTATAAGCCTCAACTCAAAGGCATTCAGCTCAAGTTCTTTAGGTCATCGAATCCAGCTCCCCAATTAAGTGTCCAGTGGCACCCTACTCCACAAGTCAGCCTCTTGCCCCAGACCACTCTGCTTTACTTGCTCTATGGGCTAGGAAATCCATCACTCTGTTGTGTGCTCTGCCTCCTGGTATTGCGGCTGCTCCTCTGATGTCACAGCTGTCTTATGGATCCAGGAGGTTCACTACACAAGTTTACACAGTCCACTCCTGGCTCTTTCTGGCACTAAGATCCCCATCCTGCTTTTTAGAGGGCTCATTCTGCAGCAGGATCTCATTCAAATGAATCCTGCTCACAGTCACAGCTAAATCCTATCAGTATCTTCCCCAACCTTCTCACCCAGACTCATACAGCCAAATGTTGTTTGGTGGGTTTTAGAGACTTTAGCTAGAAGAGCCACATTGAAAAATTCACTGGCTCTGCACTTGCTCTAATTTGTCAATGTTTACTACATATGTGTTGTATATTCTCAATTAGTTTCCCCTTTACAAATACATAATACACTTTCCTCACATAACAATTTCAATGTAAAGTCTATTTTATCTGATAATATAGTCATCCAGTTTTCTTTTGATTACTATTTATATAGAAGATCCTTTTCACTTCCAATTTATATTCACGGATATTTTCTTAATAGTTATGATGTAGATACATTGAATATCCTAAATTTATAACAGTCTAGTATAAAGTGATACTAACTTATATCAGATGACATATAAACTGCATCCTCACTGCTTCATTATGCTCTTAATTCTGTAGCCACATCTTCATAGTATGCCTATTAGCATAGTTTTATGCATTTATTTCTTAAATCAGATAGAAGGTAAAAAAATACAAAGATACAATAACAATGTTGCTCTTGCCATCAAATCTTTACCAAATTATTCATTCATTCATTCATTCATTCATGTATTTGAGATATTGTTGTTCTCATTGAGTGGCATTGAGTCTGTTCCTATTCATCGTGATCCTCGGCAAAAGAGAAGAACACACTGTCTGGGCTCTGTGCCACCTTCACAATCTCCCTAATGCGCAAACCCATTGCTGCAGCTACAGTGTCAAGCCACCTCCTGAAGGTCTTCCGCTTTCTAGATGGTCATGTGTTTTATCATGCACGGGATCCAATCTATTCCAAAATGCCAGCAATTTTTAAGGGAATTTTCTCTCTTTTTAAAGCAATTTAATGAGTGTTCTTCTGATAACACAAATAAAACACAAGAGATGTAGTCCCACATGCCACCT
This sequence comes from Tenrec ecaudatus, assembly GCF_050624435.1. Classification (NCBI taxonomy): domain Eukaryota; kingdom Metazoa; phylum Chordata; class Mammalia; order Afrosoricida; family Tenrecidae; genus Tenrec; species Tenrec ecaudatus. Next base: position 106,517,400 of record NC_134542.1, read on the forward strand.
TCTAAGGAGCATGCTGGCTGTATTTCTTCCACAAAAAATCTGCTTGTTCTTTAAGAAGCCTATGCCTCTTTTAACATTATCCACCTGTAGTTATTGTCTGGTGTATCTGGATTTAAGTCTTCACGGCTTCCTGTAAGCAACGTCTACTAAAGAGGAAAAACATCCTCTGTTGTTGCTCAATCTGGGAATTCCTTAACTTAACCTTCATGTTGGGAAAATAGTTTTGCCAGTTATAATTTTTTATCTTGATTTAGAAATGTTTTGCAATAGAGATATAATTGATAGCATTGTGTTGCCAATATGTTTTCAGTAGAAACACATACACAAAGACATGTATAAAATGAAAATCTGAATTATCTAATGATTTTATCTCATAAATACTAACAGAAACATAAAAATTGTATTTAAACATAAAGAACACATTAAAGAGAACGAAAAATATATGTGATAACTTCAAGATTATTTCTACCACAATCCAGATAACAGATTCATAGCATGTGTAACCCAGAATGACATTGTATCAAATTTTATAGTATACATGGTTTTCTCCTGATTAGTAGAATATCCTGATTAGTAGAATTTCAATGATCTCTGATTTTGAGTTTATTTATAGATTTTATTTATTTGTACCACGTTCCTTAAAAAGACAGAATTCCCTCTATATATTATTTCCAGGAATTGGTAATTGAATGTTTTTATTGTTTACAGGGTCACTATGAGTCAATACTGACACAATGGCAGCTAGTTTGGTTTGTGCTGACAACTGTTAGCTGTCATCGCAAAGGCTCCAGTCACAGAGACTCAGTGCACCACACAAAGAGACACCACCCAGTCCTACACCACCCTCACAAGCGTGCTATGCTTGAGCTCACTGCTGCAGCCGCTGCATCAGTCCATTTTGTTGAGTGTCTTCTTTCTCACTGCCTCTCTGCTTTACAAAGCACAATGTCCTTCTCCAAAGGGGTTACATTGTATAACATGACCACAGTGCAGGAGCCAAATTCCTGCCATTCTGGCTTCTGAGGAGAATTCTGGCTATACTTCTTCCAAGGCATAGTTGTACGTTGTTTAGGCAGTCCATGGTACTTTCAATAGGTCTTTACCAGAACCGAATTTAAATGCATTGATCCTTGTTTGGTCCTCCTTATTCAATGCATAACTTGCACAAGTCTAAGAGTGTAATTGTTACCTAATGCCGTGTCAACCTGAAGATACAGAAGTGAAGAGGTGGAATTTAGTGTATCAATCAGGTCACAGCCTGATGGTACCTCCTGGTGATGTGTCCTTACGGCAAGGAAGATCCTGATAACTTCCTCTCTTTCCCTGCTTCACCTTCCTGTTGGTAAGCCATATGGCTGAGACCTGCCAGAGTCCTGGGAATGCATCCACCACTATTGCATCCACTAGCCTAGACCTTCTTGCATTTTGCATTATTGCATCGGCTGCGTGAGTCTGAAGAGAGACTTATGGCCTAGTATCAGATTTAGGGATTTGATCTGGACTGGGATAGGATGTTTGCTTGATGTATAATTAACTCTTGATATAAAGTTCTCATATATATATGACTGTCTCTGCATTTGTTTCTCTAGTCAACCTGGCCTAACACAATGAAGCTATTGAAAATTTACAATACTTCTGAAAGTAATTCAGAAACAATTGTTTAACCAAGGGTTCCAATTTTCTAGCTTGCAAGTGATTTAAATGTCAATTGAAATCTGGATTGTTTAACAGTGATTTTCATGCCAATTTTATAAGCTAATTTTGAATTTATCCACTTAAGAAGCAATTTATTTTGAAATACCAGAAATTTTTAAAGGAGTGTTGTGATTTTTTAGGTAGTTTCCTTTATGGTGAAAAATGAAAGTGCTAGTTTTCATTGATATTGGCTTACAACTAAAGTAATGAGTTAAATACAAATTATGCATGAGGAAAATGTTGGAAGAGTTCTATACATGCTTGAAAGCTTACTATGGCCTAACTCTAAACTACGACTTCTAATTTACAATGTAATTATAAAGAATTAGTAGAAGTTCCATATATGTGTAAGGAATTTGGGGGGGAACTATGTTAGGAAATGAGGTCATATATTTAGAAAATTTACCCCAATTTTTTGTTCCTGGTAAAACAAATGAAATGCATATTGTAACATAATTTCAAACATTTTCCTTAAAATCCTAATAAGCTTAACTACTAACACTTAATCAGCTAAAATCATCTACAAAGATGTGAAAATAAACTTGAGTAGTCAACTTTCAAGGCTGAAAAATATTAAAAGGCTTCTATTTAACCATGTTAATTTAAAAGAGAATTTCATAAATATCGAATGAATAAAAATGGAGACCACCATCCCCAAACTCCTCAAAATCTGTTTACCAAAGGGACTTGGGCAAAGGAACCAAAAGCAATAGGTTAGGCAATTGATGTGTTTTAACAAGTGAAAGAGAGGGATGGGGGAAGGGCAAATTATTGGTGAGGTTGATTAGTCGTTTAAACTGTTGGATAAAAAGTTGATGATCTGAAATGTAATCCCCCATCTAACTTACAATTTATAATGTTATAAAGGAAGAACTGTGTGTACTAAATGGAATGAAAAACAGCTAAGCACTTCGGGAACATGACAAAAAATGGAAGAAATATAGTTTTCTCTACCTTTACCAATTGGACTTAAAGTTTCCACTACATACTTCCAAATGGGAGATAGAATTCCCCAACACTTCTCACCTCTCAGTCTTCCCTTGGAAAATGGAATTTTCTCTTTCCAATTTTTTATTGGCATATTATTGGATCCATAAGGAAAGTATATTTTCTCTCCCCTCCAATTTTGTCTGGGTTGTGTTTAATAAATTTTAAATTATTGTAAACTTTTCTAAAGTGGTCTCCCTAAGAAGCCGATATAATCAGAAAATTGGTTCCACAGGGGCAATGTTACTCTCAGCATGTGAGAGTTCGATTTTGTACTCATTTTGTTGGGCCAGCTGTACCTGGAAGTCTTCAGTGGCTAGCCATCTGACCTGTCAACCTTGTAGACCTTTGCCTCTGCAGACAACAGTTTGTCAGATTCCTGTTGTTGATCTTTGGTTCAACCAGACTCCATAGCCTAGTGGGTCTAAAGAAACCTCCAGTCTAACATGTCACGCACAGACTTGGACTTACCTGCTTCTACAATTGCGGGAGCCATTTAATTAGCATAAATTTATTTTTATATGCATAAATACAATTCACTATGTTTGCTTCTCTAAGGACCCGACCTAAGTTAAAGGATGTAACAAAACTATAGCTAAGGCACAGGGTTTGAGGAGATGAAGCTTCCAAAATCATGTTTTCACTCCTACCTTCCTTTTAAATTATTCATAAGCATATCTCATCTTTTCTTAAGGCTTTGAGCAAAAGGGACCTCTTTCCAACTCCTATAACTTGTGAATCTATAACTTATAAATTTAAGTGCTGTTATGGAATGCATTGTGTCCTCCCAAATGTGTTGAACTCTTTAGCCCTATATCTGTGTATGTGATCCCATGAGGTACTAGGATAATCTTTGTTATGTTGATGTTATGTTAATAAGGTAATATATATAGGGTAAGTCTTAAATCTAATTAATTTTGAGATATTGAAGAACAGGTTAGACATAGAGAAAAACAAAGATGACATGTGTTCAGAGCAAGAAAATTAGCACAATGTGGAAGAATATTAAAGAAGATCACACAGATTTTTACCCAGAGTGGACAGAGAGTCTTTCTCTAGAGTCAATACACTGAATTCAGACTTCTACATTCCTGAAATGTGAGAAAACATATTTCTGTTCATTAAAATCACCCATTCTTGGTATTTCTCTGACAACACTGTTTAAGACAAGTGCTATCTCAGTTGGATAAACATTTGATATTTGTGTACAGGAAGCAAACTAAGGGGGATTTTTAGCCACACTTGGGAGGGAAAAAGGACTGGCCCAAGGAAGAAGCTCATCTTTGATAAATCAATAACATAGTGCTCAGCCAATCTTTTGGGGGAGCCCTGGAGTTGAAATGGCTCCTCAGAGTTGTCTAGAATGATTCAAAGACACAAAGACTTGCCTAACCCAGCATTCAAAGGAAATTGAATTTAAGTTGTTACTAGAGATGGCATTTCTTTGAATATGGTAGTTTCCCATAGTTATAATTGTTACGTTATAATTACTTTCAATCACCTCATATGCATGTGGAAGTTGGGCATTAAATAAAGAAGATGGAAGAAGAATTGGTCCATTGAATTATGAAGACTATTGAAAGTATCATGGACTGTCAGAAGAACAATTGAATATATCTTGGCAGAAGTACAGTCACATGATCCTTGGTAGCCAGGATAGTAAGACTTGGTTGGTCTCATGTACAACGGATATTTTATCAGAAGAGAGCAGTGGTTGGAGAAGGACATCGTGCTTGATGAATTAGTAGAGGCAGTGAAAAAGAGGAAGGCCCTCAAGGAGATGGATTAATACAGTGGCTGCATTGTGGGCTAAAATATGACAACGATTGTGAGGATGCTGCAGGATCAGGCACTGTGAGGATGCTGCAGGATCAGGCACTGTGAGGATGCTGCAGGATCAGGCACTGTGAGGATGCTGCAGGATCAGGCATTGTGAGGATGCTGCAGGATCAGGCATTGTGAGGATGCTGCAGGATCAGGCACTGTGAGGATGCTGCAGGATCAGGCACTGTGAGGATGCTGCAGGATCAGGCATTGTGAGGATGCTGCAGGATCAGGCACTGTGAGGATGCTGCAGGATCAGGCACTGTGAGGATGCTGCAAGACCAGGCACTGTGAGGATGCTGCAGGACCAGGCACTGTGAGGATGCTGCAGGATCAGGCACTGTGAGGATGCTGCAGGACCAGGCACTGTGAGGATGCTGCAGGATCAGGCACTGTGAGGATGCTGCAGGACCAGGCACTGTGAGGATGCTGCAGGATCAGGCATTGTGAGGATGCTGCAGGACCAGGCACTGTGAGGATGCTGCAAGACCAGGCACTGTTTCACTCTGTTGTACACAGAGTCCTATGAGTCAGAACTGACCCAATGGCACCTTTCAACAGCAATCTATAGCTAAGAACAATGATTAGTGTAGACCTCAGTTGGGACCCTTCATAACCAACATTCTTGGTACCTAGGTCATGAAGTGGATCCTGAGCAGACACCATAGCATCCACAACAGTCATCAGTTACTGTTCGGAGGGAGCTTGTGAGCATCCTGAAGGCAAGGGCTGCATCTAGCACAGCATCTCAAAGTTAGCAGGTGCATGGTAGATCATTGCAGAGTTCTATACCTGGGCCTCGTGGTTACAATGTCATCAAAAGCTAGTAGAAAAGTACAGGAGCAATCACTTTCTTCTGCTTACGAACTTGTAGAAAAGGTGACAATGCATAGAGACATTGAAACCAATCAAGCTATCCTATGGCAAAATGAGAATATAAATCCACTCTGGAATTTTTTATTTTGGCCCAGGAAATGGGCAGAAATGAGAGCTTGCATTTTTCATTACCCTCTATTTCTGAATGCAACCAGATCTTGTTACACACGCATGTTCACATGTATAACTCAAATCTCTTTTCCAGAGCTGGTCTGGGCGCAGAGAAGAAAAACCTTTCTTTCTTTTGGTGAGTTTGAACCTATACTCTTTTGGTTGTCAGCCAAATGACTGAAATGTATGTACCACTCAGGGCGCTTAAAGAATTATATAACAGCTGCTGACTATAAACAGGCTTTTAAATAAACCTTGAGAGTAACAGTATTTCCAAAGGAAATGGATGGTTGACTGTGTCCCAGTATCTGTGACGGCAAGGACCTGGGACGAAAGATGGAAGCAGCAGCCCTTCTGGCTCCAGGGAACTCCAGGGCACTGCGCCTTCCAGAACATGGAGGTTCTTACTTTGAGCTTTTTCCTCTCTCCTCACCTACCTTTCTCCTCTCTTTTGTAACGAACAGGGAGTTAAATTATGGGCTCAAAGTTCAAAAGGCTGGAAGTATGAATTAATAGCACTGAGTGTACGTGGAGGTGCTGTTTACTTTGGGGGGAAATTTTGTTTCAGCTTCTCTAACTGGTTATTTTTGGAGTATCTGGGTTTGTGGACTGGTGTGACTGCCTTGTCTTCAGAAAGCTTCAGGCTCCTTTTATATCTACCTTCCTCTCTGTTTAATCTGCTCTTTGCATCACTCAGAGATGATGAGGGTCAGTGCATAACCTGTACCAATATGGCTGGGGAACCTCTTTTACTCTGAATGCACAGAGATGACCGGTAGGCTGCATGCCAGTTACCCAAAAAGATCTAGTAGGCATTCATATAAAATAAATATCTTTATTTAAGGTCCAGTAATTAGAGACAAATGTAAAGTTGTGAGCGGGTTGGCATTGAAGTAGACAATGAAGGTCAAAAGTGGCAGAAAGAAAGAAAAGCAAGCAAGCAAGCAAGCAATAGTTGTCAACTCCTCCAGAAAAAAAAAAAAAAGTGGCTCCCAGGTAAGTTAACAATCACATGCTTTGTATAAGAAAGACTTGGTTAGCAACACTAATTAATACAAGAGATGAATTATGGCATTTTAAAATATTTCTGAGAGATAAATTACTTTTGATCACATTATGACTTTTAACTTACATGAGCGTGTGTGTTGATGGAAGAATGGAAACAGAGTCAGAAATATACCTAGCAAGACGATATTCCTAACATTATCAAAATACAAAGATCGGCGTCATAGGGTGTGATCAAATTCTCCATTAGAGTCCCAGGAATCCATTTGAGAGCAAATGGAAATCCACTGGAAAGACAAGAAAGACAGCAGAATAAGAGAGAAGAGGAAAAAGCAGAGAGCGAGAACAGGATGCAATTGAGAGAAAGAGCAAAGGCAAAGGAAAATGCTTTTTCAATAGTTACATAAACCCAAATCCAAGAACATGTGAAAAATCCTTTTAAAATTCCTCAACCATTCAAAATTGTGAAACCCACGCTTAGTTCATGGGTCACACAAACACAGTATGTGTGAGCTAGAGTAGGGCGGTAGAGGGTGGCCTGCAGTTTGCTGGCTCCTGATCTAGAACAAGAGCACACACTGGAAAGTAAAATATCAAAAGCAAAAAGAAACAAAGATTCTACTTTAACATCCAAGTCAGCATTCTACTGACTGAACTGTGTGCTGGGTCTTGCCCACTCATTAAGGGTACATAAAGTCAAGTCTGGCGTTGACCCTGAAGTCAAGTCATCAATGCCCCGAACTCACTCTTTATGACTCAGTTCCCTGGAGCTGACCCACACACACTTTCAGCTTTTCTAATTTTACTATTTCCAAAAGGAAATTATGCCCAAAGTCACAGCAAAATTTCTTAAGATATATAGTGAGGCAGTTGTTTTGTTGCACTATTTTATTACCCCCCAAAACGGGGATTTCAGGTAGAACTGTAATAACAAAAACAGAATCTTGCAAAAGCACACTTAAAATTATCTGCTGAAATCAGAAAAGCTAAACTATGGAACATAGGCCAACTTGGGTAATCTAATTTCAAGCATCCAAATAAAATGGCCTTCGTTGTTCATATTCTCAGGGCTCTCTGTGGGTGGGTTTGACAGAGTGCGCCAATACAAACACAAAATGTGACTGGGAAGAGTTTTCTTCCAGCAGGATTAATTGATTCATCACTCAGCTTCCTTCAAACAGAAGGCAGTCATTTCCCATTATCCTGAGGCAAACATCCTGTGTGCCTAGAATGCTCCTGACTGGCCAGCACCCAACACATTTATCCAGGGCAGGCAAAGCAAGCATTGATACATAGGAGGCGATTGCATTCCCAAGCCTCTGTGGAACGGTCCCAGTGTAGAGCATTACCCCTGTCTGTCCAGATATCTTCATGATCTCTTTAGAGACCCTGTAACATGAATAGTATTCCTAGAGCAGAGCGAAAATTCTTCATGTAAAAGCCAAACATCTGAATGGGAAAACTGTTGCTAATTCATCAAACTATAGGACGAAAAAAGTTAAGATTAAAGCATTTTGTATAAGCAAATGTGGTGAAGAAAGCTGATGGTGCCCGGCTATCAAAAGATATAGCATCTAGTATCTTAAAGGCTTGAAGATAAACAAGCAGACATCTACCTGAGAAGCAACAAAGCCCACATGGAAGAAGCACAACAGCCTGTGTGACCACAAGTTGTCAAAGCGATCAGGTATCAGGCATCAAAGACCCAGAACAAAAAATCCTATCATTGTGAATGAGGGGGAATGCAGAGTGGAGACCCAAAGCCCATCTGTAGGCAATTGGACATCCCCTTACAGAAGGGTTGCAGGGAGGAAACGAACCAGTCAGGGTGCAGTATAGTACAGATGGAACATACAACTTTCCTCCAGTTCTTTAATGCTTCCTCCCTGGCCCCCACTATAATGACCCCAATTCTACCTTACAAATCTGACTGAACCAGATCATACACATGGGTACTGATATGACTAGAAGCACAGGGAATCCAGGACAGGTAAACCCCTCAAGACCAATAATGAGAGTAGTCTACCAGGAGGGTAAGTGGAAGGTGGGGGAGAAAGAGGGAGCCCACCACAATGATCTACCCCCCTCCCAAGGGGAAAGACAACAGAAAAGTGGGTGAAGGGAGACACTGGTCAGTGTAAGACATGAAAAATAATGATAATTTATACATTGTCAAGGATTAACGAAGGAGGGAGGGTGGGAAAGGGAGAGGGGAAATGAGAAGCTGATACCAAGGGATCAAATAGAAAGAACATATTTGAAAATTATGATGGATTGGAAAAATAATCTGGGTTTGTGGAAGGAGGGGGAAGAATGGGGAGCTGATATTAGGGGCTCAAGTGGAAAGAGAATGCTTTGAAATTGATGATGGTGGCATATGTGTAAATGTCCTTGACACAATGGCGGAATATGTATGGATTGTGATAAGAGATATAAGAGCGTCCAATAAAAAGATTTAAACAAAATAATGCTATGACTTGGGACCTCTGACTCTGAATTAAATCTGCCCAGTAGCTCCCTTTGGAAGGCAGTTTTATCAGACCCTATAGCATGAATTATATCAGAAATTTCAACACCCATATCTACTTATGATTCCTTCCATAAAATTGTCTTCATTAACTACAATCTGGCTTAAAATTCAGGAGAACAGCTCAATTCTTGGGGCCAGCTACTCTTCCTGAAATGCTATTGATAACCATCATTGAATTTAAAATCAATGTGCTTTATAAACATATGATTAATATACCCCAAACAAGTTTTAAAAAACACAAATGTTATCAATTATTTTATTTTTAGAGTTCTTTCCTATCTAATATTAAAAACATTTATCTCATTCCTATTTTTATAAATTCTTCAATTATTTTGTCAAAATTTAATTGCTACACAGTATCTTCTTTCATGTATAATAAGGCTAATAAATTCAGTCGTTGTGGAATGATTGTTGTACACTAGAGGGATTCAGGTTCTTTAGAAATGAAAATGAGCATTCTGTTGTGAAGTTAGTGGCCATTAATGTTTGGAATATGTGTAAAACAATTTCAACATTTGGAAATACACATTGTATTTTATCTCCTAATATGTAATCATACATCTCTACATGAGTAAAAGTGGTCTTTTCTGAATAGGTAAACTTAATTTTCATGTAAGAATAAAATTGTTATACTTCTCTCAGATAGGTGTGTAATAGACGGTTCCAAAGTTCATGAAAATATGGAATTACAAGGTAATGTCATTGTTCCACGAACTTCTTGAAGCCACCTCATATTTAAGTCAGTAGGTTATCCATGCACTAGTTAGTTCCCTGAGGGCACCATGGATTCTGCAGGTACATCCACATTTGTTTATGAAACAAAATCTATTTGAAAGGACATCATATACATCTACCCTTTTTTTCAAGCAAGATATGATGATGTAGTTTGCTTATGCAAAGCAAAAGATAAGATGCAGATGTATTGAGTGCCATCATATAACTGTATCTTTCTAATGCTTCTGCGACGTAAAACTGCTTGATAATCAATATTTGGCAGTAGTTGTGTTATTGTGCTTCCAAAGCCTTCCTTTAAATTATGTAAACACCTTTTCTGACTGATAAAAATCTGTGTGTGCCTTTAAGTTTACTTCTGAGTGTTGGAGAGCTTGACATGCTCAGTGAAATGCTGCAATATAATATTTCCTATAATCGACATCAGCACATACTCTAGTGTTTGCATTTTGTTGGAAATATTTTCAGGGTCTCTTTTGGTATCTCCTTCTTGCGCCTAGTCTCCAGTAGTATTTTATAAGGCACATAGAATTGGGGTGATTCCGGGATCCCAGCTCTTGCTACAGCATGTACTTCACAGTGTTTATTAAGAAAGTCATTTTAATAATCAATCACTGCCTAAATGTGTATTAAGGGCTTCCCCTTGATGAGCAGAGGCAGCAAAACTGTTTCAGTACTGTGGAAAGTGGCACAATGCTTCCTAAAAAACTTGGAAATAAAAATACTATGTGACTTAGCAATGCCTCTTCTTGCCATTATCCGAATGAAATAGAGACTCAGCCTGAATAAGCGCATGCACACACATGTTCAGTGCATTGCTATCTGTGATAGCAAACAGATATTAACCACCTAGCTAGTCATAGATGGAAAACTGAATCAACAAATGTTGGTATACACATACAGTGGAATTTTATGCAGACCTAGGGTAAACCTAGGAAACACCTCACAAATTCATGGACATGGAGGACATTATGCTATGTGAAAACACCCAATCACAAAAAGAGAAACATTGTCTGAAATAGCTTTTCCACCTATGTGCAAATGTGCTTGATGCAATTGATCCATGGGATGTTATAAGAGTTATAAGCCCCCAATAAAATTATTTTTTAATAAAAGAAAATTTAAAAAATTAAACAAACATACTTTGAGTGTTACCTATGGTGAGAGAGAACGAGCGGGAGATAAGTCATAGGCTATAAGATAGAAAGGTGTTAACTTGGGCAAAAGGGATACACTACAAAAGAAAACAGTCTATAAAATGCCAATGATGTGAATTTATATCATAATGTGCAAAGAAAACAAAATTATATGCCTCAAAAGCTGAACAGCATGTGCAGGTTAATTTTTGCTTTGCCAAATCTCTCATTTTAAAAATTATGTTGCAAAAACAAAAATTACATAAAGAGAATGTGAAGTAGTTTTTAAAAACCCATCAGTTTATGAAGATAATATGGCACTTAATAAATAGTTGTCAAAACTTTACCAAGAAAGAAAAGAAAATGGCATATTCACTAGATACTGAAATCTTCTGGTACATATAACACCCTGACATGTTGGAGCCTTGTCATATAACTGACCTCTGAACCTAGAAAATCCAATTTTACAAGCCTCCCATAAAATTCTAAATACTAGATAGGTAATATCTTCACTGTCAGGACTTTTTTTATCACGCAACCATGATTTATCACTTGATAGATTTTGAATCTGCTGGAGATATTTAGCTAAGATTTAGCTGTTCCATATGAGAAAAATCAGCAGTGGAATCTACAAACTTAAATATCAAGCAATACTTATTTCACTGATAATAACTGATCAAATTTTATCATTTATTAAACTTATTAATTCTTCATGTGTTAAACATAGAGAATAGGTTGTTGTTTCCTGTGTTATATTTTACGACATGACCTTCCAAAAGTGGACCAAAGTAAGTTCAGGTAAACAAACAAACAAACTTTGTAAGGATGCAAATACCTACCGAAGGTTCTTTCTCAAACAGAAAGTTCACCTCCAGCTAATGTTATAATGACAGTAGCAATGCCTTGCAAAATGGCTTTCCAATACTGATGCTCTTTGCTAATTTATGGGTTAAGACCAGTCCACGTACTTTGTGCATATATGTCAACATATTATAGAATTCTGCACATAGAAAAGCTTTGTTTTATCCATTGTATTTGAGCTATGCCAATTCATTTGTAGCAAATAGATAATTAAATGGCTTAGGAAGGAGTAGTTTATGAACAAAACAACATACAGAGCCAACTGATGGAGAACACGGGAGCCACTGCTTCTTATAATTTTCATCATTAGCTTTTCCCCTTAAATATATATTCTGATTAAAAACTTTGTTTACCATCTGGGAAAAATTTAATACAACTTTTCAAATGGCTCACAGTGATGTGCTCAATCACTTAATACCATTTGATCCAGTAATTTACATTAGTACAAGAAAAATATGTGTTTCTGTTATGTATGGGATTTGTAATAGTAGCTCCGAGCTGCCATTCACTGGGCAACCTCACACAAGGGATCTCAACTAAAGTCCAACTATAGGACCACACCTATAAACCTGGATAAGAATCATATGGTGTTGCCTTAAGTATGGAGTGCTACAGTTCATTATATCTGCTACAGGGGAGTTTAATGTAAAATACAGATTGCTCAGTGGGGTTTCCAAATCAGAACCTCTGGCATGGCCTATGAAGAAGATTGTGCACCTTCAATGGACACATTCTGAAGTTGTGGTGTCTATAGCACACAGTCTAGGTAGCCAAGAGGTAGACAGAAACTAAGTCAAAAGTGAACAATTAACATAATAATGAAGGTATTCTGCCCAGGATGGGCTACATAGGTAATGTTAAGTGTTTTCCCCCATGGCAAGCTGCCCCTTCTGGTTTTCTCCATCAGGAGAGATAGAACCACCTTCAAAAAGGCAAATCCCTCTGCCCACTTCTGGATTTGAATTTCCATTAAGGTTCAATGAGCAACATTGTAAGTGTATCTGTTGACTTGAGGTGACTATAGAACAATGTTTTATGGCATTGGTCTTCTACTTGTCCCTACAAAATGATAATGTGGTCCCTGATACGGCGACAGTTCCTCTCTCAAAGTGGTTATTTAGATGTTGAAATAAGGGGGTGATATGTAAGTCATGAGCATTAGGCAAGCACACTGCCTCCTGGCTTGGGAGACCAGATTAGATTCTATGACCTTGGGAGAGATGCTTGCTTTTTTTTTTTTTAAACATTTTATTAGGAACTCATACAACTCTTATCACAATCCATACATATACATACATCAATTGTATAAAGCACATCTGTACATTCTTTGCCCTCATCATTTTCAAAGCATTTGCTCTCCACTTAAGCCCTTTGCATCAAGTCCTCTTTTTCTCCCTCCCTCCCCGCTCCCCCCTCCCTCATGAGCCCTTGAGGGCACATGTAGATCCTTGTAATCGGTTTCCCCTTTCCAACCCACTCACCCTCTACCCTCCCAGTATCACCCTTCACACCCCTGGTCCTGAAGGCATCATCCACCCTGGATTCCCTGTGCCTCCAGCTCCTATCTGCACCAGTGTACAACCTCTACTCTATCCAGACTTGCAAGGTAGAATTCGGATCACGGTAGTGTGTGTGTATGGGGTGGGGGGGCGGGCGGGAGGGGAGAGAACGAATTTAGGAACTGGAGGAAAGCTGTATTCTTTATCGGTGCCACGTTGCACCCGGGCTGACTCATCTCCTCCTCTAGACCCCTCGGTGAGGGGATCTCCAGTAGCTGACAAATGGCCTTTGACTCTCCACTCTACACTCCACCCCCTTCATTCACTATGGTAAGATTTTTTTTGATGATGATGATGCTTATACCTGATCCCTTTGACGCCTCGTGATCGCACAGGCTGGTGTGCTTCTTCCATGAGGGCTTTGTTGCTTCTGAGCTAGATGGCTGCTTGTTCACCTTCAAGCCTTTAAGACCCCAGACACTATCTCTTTTGATAGCCGGGCATCATCAGCTTTCTTCGCCACATTTACTTATGCACCTGTTTATCCTCAGCGATCGTATTATGGAGGTGTGCACCCAATGATATGATTTTTTGTTCTTTGGTGCCTGATAGCTGATCCCTTCAGGACCATGTGATCACACAGGCTGGTGTGTTCGTCTTGGTATTTATCCTTGACATAGCAGTGCTCTCATACCATATTTGTCTTTCTGTGCTGGACTAAATTCGCACAGTGTAATATCTTTCAGGTCTGTCCATGACATGAGCTCTTTTATGGTTTCCTCACTGGTTTTGGAACTGCATAGTGCTCTGTTGTATGTATGTCCCTGAGATTTCTTTATCCATTCTTTTACCTATGGGCCTTTAGACTGTTTCCAGGCTCCTGGTACGGTGAATTGTGCTGTAGTAAACATGAGAGAGCAAATGTTTGTTTGAGTTGTGCCTCTTACTTTTTTGGGGGGGGTGGTTATATACCCAGCAGATGTATTTCTGGTTCATATAGTCTTTTCTATTCCTAGTTGTTTTAAGTAGCACCATATTGTATTCCTCAATGGTTGTACATGTTTATAAGCTCACCAGTAGTGTATAAAGGTTCCAGTCTTACTATACCCTATCCAGAATTTCTTGTTTTTATTTTTAAATTGGCTTAAAATTGTGGGCATAAGGTCATATTTCATTATTGTTTTGATTTGGATCAACCTGGATGATTAGGAATCATAAGCATTTTCCCATGTGTTTCTTAGCCATTTATATGTCATATTTGATTAATTATCTCTTTGTGTCACATGGCTGGCCCTACTATGAGACAGGATGCCCCTCAGTGACTAAGGGCGATACAGGGGACAGCACCAGAGACACAGTGTGGGAATTGCACCTGACCTGATCCCACCACACCGAGGCAAAACACTGGGGGAGTGCAGTGGAACAGCAAGGGAATGGAGTGGCAAGGTCCCCAGGGAATGCTGAAAGTGGACTTTGGGGCCAGGGTGTGGTGCCCCAACAGACTGGACTGGAAAACGCTCCTAAGGGCCAGCAAATGATCCTTGAACGAACTACAAGCCTTTCTTTTGTGAAGTGTTTTGTTTTGTTCTTTGTCAGTGGTTTGTTTTTGTTGTTTTATTGTCTGGTTGTATACTGTTGCTTTGTTTTCCTCTGTCTTGTTTTCGTGCATGTTAGTGTCTCCACAGGTCTGTCTGAATAGGACAGGCTGGATGAACTATCTGGAGGAAAAACAATAGGACAGACAGTTCCGGGGGGACAGACAGATCCGGGTGGGGGGGGGGGGGAGGAGGGTAAGGAAGTGGTGTTAATAAACACAGGGACAAGAGAACAACATGGGACCCAAAATGGTAGTGAGGGGGGAGTGACAGGCCTGATGGGGAACGATCAAGGGTAAGGTTGCGTAGAGAAGAGGTATAGCTGTAGCCCAGGTGGGGACCGAGCATGGTGGTGGGGCAGGAGGAAAGTCAAGGGAGAGGGAGGAAGGAGCTGGGAGTCAAGGGGCATTTATGGAGGTCTAGACAAAGACGTGTACATGCAAACATATATATGAGGATGGGGAAATAGATCTAATTGTCTACATTTATAGGTCTAATATTAAGGTGGCGGAAGGACCTTGGGCCTCTACTCAAACACTCCCTCAATGCATGAATACTTTCGTTTATTAAATTGGTACTCTATGATGCTCACTCTCCCGACACAACTGCTGAAGCCAAAGTGGGTGAACAAGTAAATGTGGTGAACAAAGCTGATGGTGCCCGGCTATCAAAAGAGATAGTGTCTGGGGTCTTAAAGGCTTGAAGATAAACAAGCAGCCATCTAGCTCAGAAGCAACAAAGCCCACATGGAAGAACACACCAGCCTGAGTGAGCGAGTGATCCCAAAGGGATCAGTTATCAGGCATCAAAGAACAAAAAATCATCATATCATTGGCTGCACACCTCCATGATAGGATCGCTGAAGACACATCTGTACATTCTTTGTTTATTTTCTTATTGAGATTTTGCAGAAGCCTATAGAATTTAGTAATTAAACCCAGTCCCTTGCTATTGTGTGCTTACTAAAAATATTTTCCCAGCTTATAGAGCTCTCTTTCTACGTTTTTTATGAAGGTCTTTGGATGTGCATAAATATCTTACTTTTAGTAGGTCCCAATAATCTATTTTGTATTCTATGGTGTGTGCTTCCGTTATTATATTTGATAGAATATGTATGTCCAATTATGTGTCAGTTTGTGGTACTGAGGTGTATTCTGTGACTAGAATTCATAAGTGGAAAAAGAAGGAAAGAAGAGTAGTTGAAAAATATGCTCTTGGTGATAGAAACAAAGCTGGAGCTCTCATGAAGGAATTTTGGAAGACCAAAGGCTTCTGCATTGCTAATACCTTTATTCACAAACACAAGCAGTACCTGTCCACATAGACGTCTCAGATGGAACACACAAAAAATTAATTGACTACCTCAGTAGGAAGAGATGAGGGAACATCCCAACATTAGCACTCTAAATGAGGCCTACAATGACTATGAAACACACAATCAATTGCTCATATGCAAGTCCAAGTTGAAGCTCAAAAACATTAGTAAAAGTCCACACAGCCAAAATATGATCATAACTCTAGCCTATTTGAATTTTGAGAACAAATGAAGAACAGATTTGATCATTGAACAATAATGAAGAGCTGTGATGTGACTTCAAGAACATCATATACAAAGAAAGCAAAAGTTCATTAAAAAGGCAGGAAAGAAAGAAAATGTCAAAGGGAATGTCAGAAGAGACTCTGAAACTTGCTCTTAATCACAGGGTAGCCAAGTACAGAGGAAATGAAGTCAAAGATTTGAACAAAAAATTTCAAAGGACAGCTTGGAACAAAAGTAAAATAAAATGAAATGTGCAAAGACCAGAGTTAAAAAACCTAAAGGAAGAACACAGCCAGTATATCTTAAACTGAAAGAAGGCAAGAAAAAATTTAAACCTCAAGTTGCAATATTAAAAAACTTCTATGGCCAAGAAATTAACCAAGCAGGAAGCTTTTAAATAAGATGGAGAGACTACATAGTCAATGTACCAAAAACAACTCATTGACATTCAACCATTTCAAGAGGCAGCATATGAGCAAAAACCAATGATACTGAAGGAAGCAGTTTAAGTTCCACTGAATGCATTAGGCAGAAACAGGCTCTGTGAATTGATGGAATCCCTGTTGAAATGTTTCAACAACCTGATGCAGCACGGGAAGCGCTCCCTCACCTCTACCAAGTCCTTTGGAAGAGAGCTACTTGAACAACTGATTAGAATACATCTTTATACCAATAAAGTATCCAAACAATGCTCAAATTATAAACAATATACTTAATATCACATGCAGGTGGATGTTACTGAAGACCATCCGACAAAGGTTGCAGCAGTATACATCGACAGGAGGCTAGAAGAGGTTCAGGCAAAATTCAGAAGAGGATGTGGAACAAGGTATACCATTGTTAATATCATACCAGAAAAATGTTTTCTTGTATTTCACTGACTATGGCAAGGGATTCGTAACAAGGTCATCTCACAGATAACCTTGGGAAGAACTGGAATCCAGAACACTACATTGTGCTCATGTGAAACCGGTGCATGGATTAAGAGGCCATTTTCAGACCAGAAAAGGGCTTATGATCAGGCTTAAAATATATAATTGGGCTGTATCATTTCACCATACACATTCAACATTTTTGCTGAGCAAATAATCAGAGACGCTGGAGCAGATACAAAAGACTGTGACATCAGTATTGGAGGGAAGTTGGTTAACCTGTGATATGCAGATAGCACAACCTCGCTTGCTGAAAATGAGAACTTGTAGCACCTGCTGATTCCGATAAAATATTTCAGTTTTTAGTATGGATTAAAACTCAATGTATAGAAAACCCAAATCCTCACAACTGGATCAGTAGTTAACATTAAAATTAATGGGGGGAAAATAAAGTTGTCAAGGATTTTGTCTTGCTTGGAACCATAATCAATGTTAATGAAGGCAACAGCCAAGAGATCAATCAATGCCACTCTATTGAGTAAATCCGCTGCATCTCTTCACTTGTTCACAAGCAAGTGTGTGACTTTGAGGAGTAAGGGGTACCTGTCCCAGGCCATGATATTTTCAATTGCCTCATGTGCATGTGAAAATTGGACACTGAAGGAAGACGGAAGAATGATTTATGTATTTGAATTATGAAGCTGGAGAAAAATATTGAGAGTACCACAGACTGCCCAAAGAATAAATAAATCTGTCTTTGAAGAAGGATAGCCAGAGTGCCTTCTGTGTCCAGAATTCCAAACCTCCTTGCACTTACTTTGGACATGCTGTCAGGAGAGACCAGTTTCTGGAGAAGGACATCATGCTTGGTAAAGTAGCAGGGCAGGAAAAAATAGGGAGACGTCTGACAAGTTGAATCAACAGAGTGTCTGCTTCAATGGGCTCAAACACAAGAACAATTGTGAGGGTGGCAGAGAACGTGTCGGGGTTTTTGTTCTGCAGTACATACGATAACTGTGAGTTGAAACGGACTCCAAGATAACTGAAGACAACATGTGTATGCCCTGTAATAGGATCCTTAATTTTGTCCTAATTTTCTCATTGATAAGTCTTATAGCTCTGGGATTGACATTTAGGTCACTGACCCATCTTGCATTCATTCTTGCATTGAAGCAGGTCTGAGTCCTGCTTCGTTCTTCTGCAAATGTAGATCCAATTTTGCCAGCACCATTTGTTGAAAGGCTGTCTCTTTCCCATGTAATGATTTTGATCCTTTGTGAAAGATCCGCTCTGAGGATGTGGGTGTATTAATTTCTGGTTACTCTATTGTACTTCATTGGTCTATGTATCTATCAGTGTTCCAGTGGTTTAGCATAGTTTTGGACGTTGGGTAGTACAAGGCTTTGTAATAGGTTTTGAGCTCAAGTGCAAAGCTTCCTACTTAATTCTTCTTTTTAAGGAGTTCTCTTCCCTCTCCATAGGAGATTGTAATTAGCTTTTCTATTTCTTTAAAGATTAAAGTTGATATTTTACTGGAGTTGCACTATATTTATAGATTGTTTTTGAATAACAATGGCAATTTTACAATATTCAATCTTCCTATTCACGAACACAGGCTATTCTTCCATATGTGTAGTTATCTTCCATATGTGTAATTTTGTTTTCTTGTAACAGTTTTCTGTAACTTCACTGTATAGGTCATTTGTTTCTTTTTCTAAGTATTTCGCCTGTTGTGCGGCTACTGTAAATGGTATTCTCTAGATGTCGTTCAGGTAGCACTCTTCACTAGTACACAGCAGTCTAATTGCTTTTTAATCTTATATCCTGCTACTTCAAAATATTCAACTGTTTCTAGGAATAATTTTTCGGGATCTTTGGAATTTCCTACATATAGAATCCTATCACCAACAAACAGGGAGGGTTTTATTTCTTGTTTGCCAATTTGGAGTCCTGCAATTTCATTTCGTGTTCTAATCTCTCTGCCTAACACTTCCATCATTGCATTTGGTGTGGTGTTAGGGAGCATCCTTCTCTCCTTCCCTTTCTCAGTTGAAATGTTTTCCATTTTCTCCAATTAAGCATGGTGTTCACTGCTGGTTTTTCACATATGGCCTTAATTATTTTGAGTAATTACCTTTGCAGTTCTATAGTTGACTGTTTCATCATAATTGGATGTTGGATAGTGTCAAATGCATTTTCTGCATCTATTCCTATGGCCATGTGGTTCCTATTCTTTATTTTGTTCAAGTGGTAGATTACATAGATTGTTTTCTGATGGTGAACCTGGTGTGCAGTTTTCTTGATCACAGCGCATAGTTGATTATTTATTTATTTTTGATATTGTTGGATTCTAATTAACAGAATTTTGTTGAGAACTTTTGCATGAGGGATATTGGTCTGTAGTTTTTTGTCTTTTGGGGGCCCTTTCCCGGTTTGTGTATCAGGGTTATAGAATGAGTAAAGGAGTTTTCTGTCCCTTTCCATATTCCGGAATCATCTGCATAGAATTTTTGACAGTTCTCTGTGGACCCTGTGAAGCCATCTGGTCCTAGACTTTCCGTAGTTGCGGTTTCTTGATTACCTTACTGGTTTTCTTCTTTGGGTAAAGGTCTGTTGATGTGTCCTATATTTTTCTGTTAATTGAGATAGATGAGGTATTTCTATGTGTTTATCCATTTATTCTAGGTTTCCAAACTTGCTGGAGTGAAATATTTCATAGTAGTGTATTATTCTTTTTATTTCCTTGAGATTGTTGTGATGATACCCTTTAAATCTCTAGTTCTAAATATCCGCATCTTCTCGTCCTTTCCTTTGTTTAGATTGGCAGCAGTTGGTCAATTTTGTTGATCCTTCCATACAACCAACCTCTTAATTTTTTTCTATTGGTTTTCTGTTTTATTTCTGCTGTATTCCCCCCCCCCTTTTAATTGGCAGGTTTGTGTTATTGCGCTTTTTCTAGTTGTTGGAATCTTTTTACTTTTATCTTTTATGAGTTGTTCTTTTTGCTTGTTTTGGCTACACTTAGTTGCTCCTTCATATTGTCTGGATATAAAATTATGCCATTTTAAACATCTGGTTATTGCTTAGGGAATAAATTTGAGCAATCAAAATAAAAAATATTTATTTAAAAAGTTATATTCATATGAGAATTTGAACATTAGCATATAAATTTATATTTGAAAATGAGTAAATCAACATTTGATTTGGTACATGTAATTTTATTCTTCAGGTCTAACATAGTAAAAAAAATATCATACTTAAATGGCAGTCAGAGAAATGTTGTTCATATTGGCAGGAACTTCATCGACCACCATGATGATATGTTTCCTTGAAGTAATATTTTAAAACTTGTGTACTCACTTTCCATCCTTTGATGAAACGTGGTAACTCATTGAACTACTATAGGAACTTGGCCTGGGCAAGAGTAATCACAAAAACCATGATACGAATTCAAAGATATGTTCAATCAGAAGATGATTTTTTGTACACTTCATACAAAATGTCACATGTCACATTATTATAGTTGAGCAGGTGCATTCTTAGGTATTTGATGAGTGAGAACCAAATATAAGCTGCACCAGACTGTTCCAAAATTTAACATTTTAATTGTTTTCCTGTCCAACATGTATAAAATGTACATGGTATTCCTTTGTGGAATTTTTCAAATCCCATGTCTGGCGATACATTCAGAATTGATGGAGCAAAAGCAGGACTTCACAATGAGCAAATTTGTTTTGTGAATCACAACAATATCATCAGTTTCTTAAAAGAAAGTCTATTTAAAGTGAAATTAAAAATAAAATGTTTTTATAATTTTTAAATCTGAATAGTCATTTTCTCAAGGAACTCTTTGATTTCCTTACCTGGAGATACATAAATATTCTGAAAAGTTTAAATGTGGTTATTCGGCAAAAATGCCTTTTGTTGCTTTCTTGGAAGAAAAATTTAGAAACACATTCACTGTTGCAAAACAGAAACATTGAAATTTACATCCTCTTAATGTGCCTAAAATCTCATTTATTACCATACATGGACTAATAGCAAGCAGTGTCCGACACTAAAGACAATAAGGAATGAAAGTCACTTGAAACATAAATTAAAACTGTTTTTATAGTAAATATTATTATGTATGTTATATTTGCTGTGTTAGTATTATTAGACTAGCACATATAATTGTCCTGATATTATTATATTAAATATAGGGGAGGTGGCATCTGTTGTATTGTTGTATATGAAACATTCTTCAAAATTATAAAAATAACTGTAAAACTTAGAACATCATTCTGTATATAAGTGCTATACAGTTAAAAAGGAACTTAATTAAACTCATTACACTGATATTCGTCAAGTTCCCTTGATGTTGGATGTCAATGGAACTCACACTGTTTGGGTACCAGGAAGCATGCAAGATATTTGTATCTAGGAAAGAGCGTTGCTGGCTTTCTTGGCTGGGGTTGCTGCATCTGCAGACAGGGATGTACAGAAAGGGTCTCTCAAATGGATCAGAGAAGAGTTATCTATTATGCAAGCTGTCCTCGTCCAGGAACTGCTGCTGTTGGATCCAGGAATATAGTGGGGGAATGTAGCAAAGGTTAGATTTAGCAGTCCGCCCAACCTCTTGCTTATTAGATCGATCCTGTTATACTCACAAGAGACTTGTCCATAGGAGTTTCAATTACATGGGAGGAGATGGTACAAGACAGATACTACTGACAATGTTGGACTCGTGGGGGCCGCATAGCTTTAAAAACCTTGTACAAGGAGGCACGTGTCACCGCCGTGGGCACTTAGTTTTGTTCTGGTACATTCTTTTGCATTAGAGTTGGTAGTGTTTTCGTTCAGTGCCCTGCCAGGTCCCTTCCACTGCTGTGCTCACATTTCCTTGTGTACTCAGTGATTGGCAAATATAGGTCTTTGCTTTGGGTAACTTTTGCCCCTGATCTTTTGACGCCCTCAATACGTGCTTACCTTGCTATTGAGCCCTCTGTCCCTCTTTCCCCTAGGTCCCTCTTCTCCCTCCTTTGTGCCCTGGGGGTTGGATGGGGCGCACATCCTCTGCTGGAGGCGGCACTCTCTTTCAGAGTTCCTATCCCTTTAGGGGAGGGGAGCAATCAACCACCTGTCTTCATGATCCAGCCCTGTACTAACTAGTCATGAGACTTGGTACATTCTGTTTCCTCACATGAAAGATGGAGATAATCATCGTAATATTCACCTCGCTTCTTGTTGGTGACTAAAATATATAAAACTCATGAAATCGCCAAATCTTACAAAGTACGTAAGGTAGTCAATTCTGTTCTTTGCATGTAAATGAAACCTGTAATTCAAAATAGATACATGTATGTCTTATCTACAGACAGCGAGTCATAAACAGCTGAGGAGCTGAATGATATGTCTGCTAATCACATGATTCTGGGGATACAAACTAATGGTGGATAGTAAATATAATAACTTGAAATATCATTTTCAAAATAGCATATATTCAGTTTCCATGAGAATTATACCAACTCTTACATCTAGTCATCTGGAATGATGTTCAACTTTGTATTTTATTTTGACAGTTTTCTTCTAAAGCCATTGTTGCTAGCTATCTCTCTTTTTAGAGAAAATTTAATTTCAACATGTGTCATAAGTAGTTTATGGTTTATGGGTGAAAGGGAGTTATTTCGGGCTTAAATTCCATTTGGGGGTCTTCCTTCCCAATTATGCTGTACAAAGAAGTGTAAAATCATTGAAAATAGCCATTCCGTATAACTCCAAGGGTAATACATCATTTAGTTTCAGTTCAGTACTAAAATTTCAGTTTTGACCTGGTAAGTAGTTTTCCCATTTGAGAGGTTAAAAAAAAAGCCACGTAGACTTAAGGGTATTTGGTAAATATAGTAAAAGTTTTATTAATGTAATGTCTTTTTATGATTCATTTCTGAACAGTTTTATTGTGATTCAGGTGAGGGTCTACAGAGATTTTCATTAGTTTTATATTCAGCCATTCATAGGCATTTTGTTTCTACTCATCCATTGCAAATTTCCTTGGTATACCAACCCTTATAAAGGAGCCCATGTGGCATAGTGGTTATGAGTTGGACTGCAATCTGCAGGGTCCGCAATTCAAAACCAGCAGGTACTCCGAGGGAGAAAGACGAGGCTCTCTACACCTATACACAATGACAGTTGCAGAAACCCACTGGGACAGTTTTATGCTGTCCTATAGAGTTGCCATGATTCAGAATTCACTCAATTGAAGGGGGTTTGCTTTATCCTAGTTCTGTTTTATTTCTTCTTTATGTTGCATCTTTCCTCTTGAAAAGCTGTGGCTGTGATGATACCTCAATGATTAATGAGTAGTTCAGGTGACCTGCTAGGTGCCCTCACCGTGGATGCAAGTGCTATCACAAAAGGACAAGCAAGAGATACGTCTGTTTTTATATCTAGTTCTCGAACATCGTATGGATGGGTGGTGGCACTCACTAGCTAGAAAACTTGTACTAGTATTCTGCTTCCACCGATTCTGTCCTTAAAGCCCTGAGATGATATATGATGAAGTGAACTTAGAAACACTAATTTATTGTAATCTTAAGTACGTTTGTGATCTTTGGATGGATCCTCAGATGTTTAAAAAAATAAAGAGCTAAACAATCTAATAATTTCTTTTTTTTTACCTTTAGAATGAATTTACTTTTAAAATTAAAATGTCCACACAACCAGTTCAGTTCTTGGCACATTGACCCAAGACTAGGGGTAAGGAAGTATCCTGAGTTTGCTTTATATGGCAAAATAGGTGGAGTAACATGGGAGAGGCTGCGTGGGATATAACTGAAAACATGACAGGCTCTTTCTGGTAGTCTCGTCCAAATGTGTGGCTGTCAGACTCTCAACCCGTTCCAGACTGTCCATAAATTTTACACTTCCCTTATGTAGGATTTCTTCCTCCCATGATGTCTGGGGGCTAGCTTCTGCAGGGTTGTCTCTGGAAATCAGTAGTTAAGTATCTCAGCGGTGAGCACCAGCTTGCTCTTTCTTCCTCTGAAGCTCCTCCCGCCTCCTTGTCTGCTGCTCACTCATACAGTCCCTGAAGGCCTGCACCTGTGGCTGGCACTGCCTCCAGTCCTGGTTCTGGGCCATGCACTCCTGTACAGCACAGTGGGAGGCAGCACAGCCAGATAGGGAGATCAGCTGGTCCAGTGGGTCCTCTTCCTCGTCCTCCTTCTTCACCTGTAGGGCCCAGGTACGGCCATGAGGGACTGAGGTTGACATCTTGGGGGTCTCCGACAGGCGGGGAAAAAACAACGCGAATATGGACTTTTGCGCAGCGGCTTCGGCTTCGTAGCGACTGCTCAGAGGGCAAGTGCCTAATAATTTCTTATTAATATATTTTCCTACAGAGTTGATATTAAAGATCAGAAGTTAATCAGTTTGATGTTTATCTTGCTTAGAGTTCTGTAAAGATGCATACTAATTCTTTCAGAAAATGCCCTTTTCCAAGGGCAATATTTGTTTTAATGGGAAATATAAAGAAAATGTTATAGATATGACACATCATAGTATACCTAGAATCTAATTCACGATTGATTGCATTATCAATTAATGAAATAATAATTAGAGGAACCATATGTTGACTGTAAAATTTTACTACAGTGTAATAGAATAAAAATTAACATTCAGTTTTCCCATCAGACTTAAACATTGATCTAGGACTTCATCATATTAATTTTTTTTAATTAGAGAAATTTGACCCACGTAACAGCACCATTTGATTGATTTCCTGCCAACTCAGACATATCATGTCCAAACAGTACCTGCTGTTCCTGCCCCATCTCAGTCAACCCCGCCGTGCTATGTGGCAGCTACGCACATTTTGGCCTGGGTGCAACAATAGTCGGCAAATGGCTAGACCGTGAACCAAGAATTATTTTTGTTAATTATTCTCTAACTCATTACTACATTTTATAGCCAATGAGTCTGCAAGTCTTGCGGAATTTGTCCATCTCTCTCTACTATGTGGCCAGTACCCCAGCACTAGCCTTGTCATTCATTCTGACTGCCTCTTAACTCAACACTCCGTTTGCACTTTACTGCAAAGTGGTCGTTTCAACGAGCAAACCCAGTCAGCTCTCTCCTGTGCTGGAAAACCATTAAAGGCTCCCACTGCACTTACAGCTGGACTCTTCACCACTGTCCACAGGTCACCACTCACCTCTCCACGCTGCTTCTATCTTGCTGCTTTCACCCTCCAACGGGCTGAACCCCGTATTTTCTTTGCATGTCTTTCTCTCTCCATCTGGAAGGGTTACCTTCCCCCTCTCTGCTTGTTAATCATGAGGAGACCTCCTTGTGACCCCCAGACTTAAGACAGTCCTCCCCCATTCTTTAATCTCTTTATCAGCACCCACTTGGTTTCCTTCTCTGTACTTGGCCAGATTTGTAATTCCATTATGGAGACAGTCTTTGTTTGTTGTATGTCTGCTCAGTGAGACTACACATTCTATAAATGGTCAGAATAGATTTACTAGCTTGAAGGTGTTTTTATCTACTCTTAAATGTTTCATAAATTTAACATCCTTCAAATAACACATGAAAATAATGCTCTGTGCTTCTCATGATATGATTTAAGCAGAGACAACATAGCAATACCAATGTAAATAAATTCCTGTGAGCTATTACGTGTTTGAATACTTAGACTTAAGGCCAAGTTCACAGGTTTAATGAAAATGACAACTAAACACCATTTACACCTCAACAATAAGATATCTTATAGTGTCTGAAATGTCAAAATCAGAAAAAAAAAGTATCTAGTAATCAAGAAAATAAACTGTTTCTTTTTATAACCATTTATAAAACTCTGAGTCATAATCAACTCTTATCAGTGTGTTATCTTTTGGAACCATGTTTCATATGTTTTCTGGAAGGAACCCAGTACTCCCTTAATGCAATCCCCAACTTCAATGATAAGAAAACTAAGACCCATAGAAGTGACAAGTCTCCAGTCAGGCAATTTTTAGATGTTATTGAAAGAACTTGATGTCGGTTAGAAGCTAGTGTCCTAAAGAAGAAGGAGGAGAAGATGGAGACGGAGAAGGAGAAAGCTACAGGATTTGTACATCTGAGACCACCATCAGGCGTACTGTTACCTGGATTCTGCTTGTAAAATCAAAGCTCGGGTGAGGGACTCAGGGAGGAGTGAGGGACTCCTGTTTTCCGATGCAGAACTGGCACCGAATTCAGCTCCATGGCACAAGGCTCAGGGCTGTGCTCTCCAGAGCATAATTACTCTCAAGACCTAGTCCAAGGTCGGACTTGTATTTAGAAAGATACAAATACTCATGATTACAATAACAGACATGCTTTCTATCCATTGGGATTTAGCTATAGTTTAGCTTATGTGTTGCTGTCATGTTTAAAGCTATGTTACTGGCATTTTAAATACCAGGAAGATCAATCACAGTAAACAGGGTTCAATACACCTTCCAGAATAAGAGCAGACTATGAAGAAGAAATAGCTTTCCATTTCTGAGGTATTAGCCAATAAAAACACAATGAGCTATGAACAGAAGTGAAACACTGTCAGTGATGGTACAAAAAAACCCCAACACTCGAATTGGAAAGCATTCAAACTGCACCTGGGGAAGTGCTGCTTCCCCAAAGCAGGGTCCACGTTGAGGACAAGGATGGAATAACGCCTTTAGGGCTTTGTTTGCTAATGGCAAAGGGACAAAATGAGAAGAAACTGCTACAAGTATCCATCAATAATCAGAACGCAGAATGTATGAAGTATCAATGTAGGAAAGATGGAAGTCATAAAAAATTATGTTAAACACATAAAGAGTGTGCTTTAGACAACTGATGCGTGTATGGATTGTGATAAGAGTTGTATGGGCCCCTAATAAAACGTTAAAAAAAAGAGTAAAGTCCTAGGCAATAGTAAGACTGGGATTGTCCATCCCAAATTACACAGTCATAACCTTTACTATGCTGGAAATGATAAATTCCAGTGGAACAGTGTTGTATTCATCATCCAAATGCTGTATATTTTAGAATAATACGTATATGCCTACAAGTAAGTCCAGGGAATACAACTATTATTCAAATTTATGCATCAGCCCCAAAAATAATGATGAAGCTGAAGAATTCTATGTTTCAGTTTCAAATCGATCAAACATGTCATCCAGATGCATTGGTAATTATTTGTGATTGGAATAGAAAAGTTGGAAACAAGGAAGAAAGTAGAGTAGATGGAAAACATAGGCCATAGTGATGGAAACAAACCTGGAGATCACATGACCGAATTTTAGGAGACCAAGAGCTTCTTCATCACAAATCATTCAACATGCACTGCAGGTATAAAAGGGGGCTTCATCAGATGAAATATAGAGGAGCCAAATTAACTTCATCTGTAGTAAGAGACCATGAAAAAGCTCAGTAGAGCAGCCTACATGAAGCCAGAAGCCAACTATGAAACAAACCATCAATTGTTCATTTTCAATTTCCGGCTGAAGTTGAAGAAAATTGAAAAAGCGCCTGAGACACAAAATTAAATCTTGAATTAAACTGGAATTAAATCTCGAATTACACCTGAATTTCAGGAACATCTCAAGATTATATTTGAATTTCTGAACACTACCGACAGACCTAATGACAGAATGACATCAAGAAAGCAAAGGGCCATTTGAAAGACACAGCAAAGTTTGAAATGGATGTCAGAAGAGACTCTGAGACTTGCTCTTGAACGTAGAGTAGGCAAAGCAAATAGAAGAAGTGATGAAGTAAAAGAGATGAAAATTAAATTTCTAATGGCAGCTTGAGGAACTGAAATGAGAGCTACAATTGCCTAGAGTTAGGAAGTAACAGAGGAAGAACATGCTTAGTATATCTCAGACTTGAACTGCAGGAAAAATACAGCTCCAGTCCAAGAACAGTTACTCCTTATAACATGACCCTGCTCGATGCTTGCCTTCATCAAGAGATCACTGAAGTTAAAGGCGCTACAGCAAAGTGTGGTGAAGACAGTACATGGTGCCCAGCTATCAAATGGAACAATATCTGCGGTCTTAAAGGCTTTTTGTATTCAAATAAACAACCCTCTAAGCAAGGCGCCAACTAAGTCTACATCAAAGAAGCACACAACCTGTGTAATCCAAAGATGATGACAAAATCCAAATGTAATGAGGGGAAAAGTAGCAGAGCTTAAATTGTGGATGCTCACTTTGTAGAAGGCTATTGTGAACAGTGGGAGCCGAAAATCCATCTGCAGACCCTCTAGTCAGATTATGTGCCTGACAGATCCCCTTTAGTCACAGGCAATGGATTCAAAGAGCTTTACTATTAGACAGAGATTATTGCAAACTTGATTACGGTGAATTTTACCATGGTGAAATATGATATTTGGTCAGGTGATCTCAATCTATATATTTTTTAATTTTATTGAGGGCTCATACAACTCTTATCATAATCCTTACATACATCAGTTTTGTAAAGTATATTTGTACATTTATTGCCCTCATCATTCTCAAAATATTTGCTCTCCACTTAGGAACCTGGCATCAGCTCCTCATGTTTCCCTCTCTCTCCCTGTAACCCACTCCCTCATGAACCCTTGATAATTTATAAATTATGATTTTGTCATATCTTACACTGTCCATTGTCTCTTTTCACAGACTTTTCCATTGTCTGTCTCCCAGGGAGGAGGTTATATGTAGATCCATGTAATTGGTTCCCCCTTTCCTCCCCACTTTCCTTCTACCCTCCCGGTATTGCCACTCTCACCACTCGTCCTGAAGGGATCATCGATCCTGGATATCCTGTGCTTCCAATTCCTATCTGAACCAGTGTCCATCCTCTGGTCTAGCCAGATTTGTAAGGTAGAATTGGGATCATGATAGTCGTGGGGAGGAAGCATTTAGGAACTAGAGGAAAGTTGTATGTGTCATTGTCGCTACACTGCACCCTGACTGTTTTTCTCTTCCCCCGCGACCCATCTGTAAGGGGATGTCCAATTGCCTACAGCTGGGCTTTGGGTCTCCACTCTGCACTCCCCCGTTTCACAATGATATGATATTTTTTTTGTTCTGATGATGCCTGATCTCTTCGACACCTCCTGATCACACAGGCTGGTGTGCTTCTTCCATGTGAGCTTTGTTGCTTCTCAGCTAGATGGTGGCTTGTTTGCCTTCAAGCCTTTAAGAACCTAGACACTATATCTTTTAATAGCCGGACACAATCAGCTTTCTTCACCACATTTGCTTATGCTCCCATTTGTCTTCAGCGATCATAGTAGGGAGGTGAGCACACAATGATATGATTTTTGTTCTTTAATGCCTGATAACTGATCCCTTCAACACCTCATGATCATACATGTAGGTGTGCTTCTTCCATGTGGGCCTTGTTGCTTCTCAGCTAGATGGCCTTGTTTACCTTCAAGCCTTTAAAACCCAGATGCTATATCTTTTGATAGTCAGGCTCCATCAGCTTTCTTTACCACATTTGCTTATTCACCCATTTTGTCTTCAGCTAAAATGTCAGGAGGGTAAGCATCATGGAATGGCAGTTTAATAGAACAAAGTATTCTTAGATTGAAGGAGTACTTAAGTAAAGGCCCAATGTCCACTGCTACCTTAATACTAAACCTATACATATATGTACATAAATCTATTTTCACATTCTCATATATAAATATATTTGATATGTACATGCCTTTATTTAGGCCTCTATAAATGCCCGTTGCCTATCTCTTTCCTCTATTTCCTTTTACGTTCCTCTTGTCCCACTATCATGTTCAGCCTTCATTTGGGATTCAGTAATTCCCCTAGGTTACATTACCCTTGGTCTCGCATTACCAGGCCTCCTACACCCTCCTTACCACCAATTTGGATGACTTGTTGTTACCTAGTCACTGTGTTTGTTAATAGACCTCAATCTTTTGTTGTTATTATTATTAAATCATTTTATTGGAGGCTCTTACATATAGCAGTCCATATATCCATTATACCGAGTGGATATATTGCAATCCACAAATTACAATGAACAATTTCAAAACATTATCTTTTTTCTTGAGTCCCTTGATATCAGTTCTCCTTTCATCCCTCCCTCTCCCACCCTACCATGCCGGTGAACCCTCAATAAATAACGTATTGCTATTCGTACATATCTTACACCTACAACTCATACATATCCCTTCACCTACAATCCTGGTATTCATCCAAGATACACCCCTCGAGGGGATTTACTAGGGGCTTGTCTATCCTGAATTCTGTAATTTGAAACTTCTCCTCTATACAGATCTATGTCTGCTGGAGTAGCTGGATTAGTGAGGTAGGACTGAGATCCTAATAGTAAGAGGGAACAAGGATTAAGGGCTGAGAAAGTTAAAGTTTGTTCCAACCTGGTCGGTAAACACATGTGGAGTTAACTGAAGGGGCAGAGAGCTAAATGGCTCTGTGAGTCTTGCCTTTCCATTCTGGGATCGCATGCTTTCTGATAGTCGGTCCAGGGTGCAGCTGCCTTAGCCAGTTCCCTGCTTCAGCTGGCAAGGCTCACTTCCTGCTAGACATCCCTGAGGAGAATTCACATGGACCTCTTCTGATGCAGTCCTGGCTGCTGGAGCACCCATGTGGAGACCCCTGCCAGCACTGAGATGCTTACATGTTCACTGATTCGGCTTTCCTCCTTTAGTCAACATCAGTGTGTGTGTGTTGTGAGATGGAGGAGGACTTAGTGGATTGGTGTTGGACAAATGGGTTAATGTTGGACTTGTGGACTTGGGCAGCACTAGGTTTTCACGTTTTCTTGATGTGTACTTACCCGTTATATACAACTGTCTGTTTTAAAAATCATTTTATTGGGGGTTCATACAACTCTTCTCAATACATACATGCATCAATTGGGTAAAGAACACTTGTACATTCGTTACCCTAATTATTCTCAAAATACTTGCTCTCCACTTAAGCCCTTGGCATCAACTCCTCATTATCCCCCTCCTTCCCCCTCCCTCATGAACCCTTGATAATTTATAAATTATTATTTTGTGATATCTTACACTGTCCACGTCTCCCTTCACCAACTTTTTTTGTTGTCCATCCCCCAGGAAGGAGGTTATATGTAGATCCCTATAACCGGTTCCCCCTTTTCACCCTACCCTCTCTCCACCCTCCCAGTATCACCACTCTCACCACTGGTCCTGAAGGGATCATCTATCCTGGATTCCCTGTGTTTCTACTTCCTATCTGTACCAATGTAAATCCTCTGGTCTAGCCAGATTTGGAAGGTTGAACTGGGATCATGATGGCTGGGGGGGGGGCGGGGGGGAGGGGAGGGGGAAGCATTTAAGAACTGGAGGAAAGTTGTGTTTCATTGTTGCTGCACTGCATCCTGACTGGTTCATATCCTCCCCACGGCCCTTCTGTAATGGATGCCCAGTTGCTTACAGGTGGGCTTTGGGTCCCCCCTCTGCACTCCCCCTAGTTTACAATGATATGATTTTTTGTTCTTTGATGCCTGATAACTGAGCCCTTCGACACCTCGTGATCACACAGGCTAGTGGGCTTCTTCCATGTGGGCTTTGTTGCTTATGAGGTAGAAGACTGCTTGTTTACCTTCAAACCTTTAGCCACATGCTATATCTTTGATAGCCAGGCACCATCAGCTTTCCTCACCACATTTATTTATATGCCCATTTTTCTTTAGCAGTCATATTAGGGAGGTGAGCACACAAGGATATGATATTTTGTTCTTTGATGCCTGATAACTCATCCCTTCAGCACCCCATGATTACACAGGCTGGTGTGCTTCTTCCATGTGAGCTTTGTTGCTTCTCAGCTAGATGGCCGCTTGTTTACCTTGAAATCGGTAAGACCCTAGACACTATATATTTTGATATCCGGGGACCACCAGATTTTGTCACCACTTGCTTATGCACCTGTTTTGTCTTCAGCAATCGTGTCAGAAAGGTGAGCATTATGAAATGCCAGTTTAATAGAACAAAGTGTTCTTGCATTGAGGGAATATTGAGTGGAGCCCCAATGTCCATTTGCTACCTTAATTCTAAACCTATAAATATATGCACATAAATCTATTTCCCCATCCTCATATATAAATATACTTACATATGTACATGCCTGTATTTAGACCTCTATGAATGCCCTTTGCCTCCTAGCTCTTTCCTCTTTTTCCTTTTCCTTTCCTCTTGTCCCACTATCATGCCCAGCCTTCATTTGGGATTCAGTATTCCTTCTAGGTTACATTACCATTGATTGCACCCTACCAGGCCTCTTACACCCTCCTAGCCACCACTGTTGCATCACTTGTTGTTCCCTTGTAAGGCTACTATGAGTCAGAATTGAATGAATGGCAGTACATACCATATGTCATAGCTTGTATCACACACTGTGCATTAATATATCATTTATCAAACAACAAATCTATCATGTAAAATGCTTCTCTGCAGAGTGGGAGTTTGAAAATCCAATGAACAACAGAGGCAGCGGGTCTCATGTCTCAATGTTAAATTTTAGGTATTCAAGGTGACAAAAGTTCAAATAAATACATGTTGAACAAATGAACCTCGAGACCCCCTTAAACAGGCCACCGGGATTTCCATAAAGGAAACCATGCCACTTGCACTGGTTCTTGCCACTCATTTCAGTGTCTGCAGACAGAAGGTAGTATCACCTACTCATGTCACCTGGGAGGAAGAACTTGGTGCATTTCACCCTGTGCTCCCTTAGTGAATGGAATGCTCTCAGACTGCCCTAGAGCGAGCAACAGTCCTTCAGCCACTCTGCATAATGTCTGTGGGATGAGATTCCAGCTACATCAGTCCTTGGAGCATCAGGCGCAAACACAAATATTGCAGGATTGTTTTAAAATAAAAGCCACATGTGATACAAATAAAGCATATATGTGCTATTTTCATGCATGTGTGTCTGCCATCTGTGATCCTCACCGCACCTCATACATTTTCCTAAAAACTATACTATGCATATTTTTACAAGTTGCTGTAAAAATTAGCATAGCACACCTAAGGAAATACCTGGGGTGAAGGGATCAGGGTTGGCAAATAAACTAGGATGTGGTATTATTTGTGTAAAATGTCATATTTATATACATTCAAAGGTGATATAACTATCCAATAAACTAAATATCTTTAACTTTAAAAATGATATTGCATGCACAAGCAAAAACATACATGTGCATGTGTTCATGAGTGTGGACACACACATACAGATCTAGAGTTATCAAGAGAAAGAAGGTTCTTCCAGACTATTCATCGTAAGTGTTTCATGAGTCAGATCCATACGAATTATTTTGAACTATTTCAGCAACCACCGCACATACCTAGTCGATCTGAGAAGTTATGGCGTGGTTCAGAGGATAGGAGAGAATAATGAGAGAGGGTGCTCAGGACAGCATCCAGGATGAGAAGACGGTGGGGCTCGATTAGCACTCTTCTCTTCCCAGTCTAAGTGTAGAAGGCAAGTAGAGCAGGGATTGCTGGCGTGCACTTGTTCCTCTTTTACGTAGTCAGATACAGGAAGCTGTAGAAAAGGTCATAGCAGCCAGTAGCTTTGGAACATTCAGCTGAGCCTGATGCATCCTGTCGTTAATCCTCTGAAGCTCAGCAAGAAGGACTATACTTCAAGGGATCTGAAGGTTGAGGAGGCAGAATTTCATTTTGAGGCTTTGGTACCTCTGAGTTTCGGCACTCCCCAGCAGTGGTTTCAGGTCCCATCCTGGGCAAGCAGACTAGGCCACACTGGTGCCGAAGATGTTTGCTGCCCCTGTAAGTAGTGAAGACACTGCTGAGGGCCAGTGTTCTGACGGCTCCCTAGGTGTCCTCCGAGTATGATGAATGCCGCTGTTAACATAATGTTGACTTGGAGAGGGTTATATTTTGCTGAGATTTTGACAGCCATGACTGAGACACAGTTCAGATTACAAGACCCCCGTGTGATGCCTGGAAATTGTCTCTAATTCTTAGTGCCCAAATAACTGCATTTTCTGAAAAGGCTTTCAGTCCCAAAGCATAAACACTGTAACACGAATCAGACATGTACAGCCTATGCCCTAAACGAAGTTCTTTCCGTCCTGGGAAGGAGCCAGATCAAAAGAATAAACACAGCTTCTTACACTTTCAATTCAGAGGAAGTCAGACTTTGACTTAGGGCTGGCTCACTCCTGAGCAGCCTCTGTAATCAGACACAAGATTGCTGGTTGCTGAGATCGCCCTAAGCTGACGAGCTCGTGTGTTCTTAGGACAATCATGTCCCATCATCCGGCCAAAAATATTATCTGTAGATTTCTCAGGATTGAGCTATAACTCAACATCTCAACAACATAAGAACCTAAAAGGGTGCTGAGTTGAAACCGGAAGGAGCGGAACATGCTTTACGCTGGCACGTCGTAGGAGCTCCCGGGGTGTACTGGGCCCCGTTCTTCGTGGCACCATTTCTCCCAGCCTCACATGTTCACATTTCTGAAGGAGCTTGGCAGGGAGAGTTGTCTTTCAGCTCTCCACAACCTCAATTCCCACGAGTTCATGGTGCATTACTGCTTGATCCTGGGATACTGCAGTCAAATGATTTTTTAGTAGTCTGACTCAAACAGAAACAGTATTATTTTACCTATTAAGAACAGGGGTCGTGACATCTCTAATTAATTAATTAATTATGCCATCTATTCAGGGTTGATTCCACATTGCACAACTCATCCTCTTTCCACCACCCATGAGTAGAAAAAAAAGAGAAAAAAACACATGGATGTTAACATGCTGATTAAGGCATCTTCTGGTGTGGAGCTCCAATCATGGCAGGCTAAGACTTGAAACCAGAAATTTTCATTTTATGCACACGACAGTCGATTTGTTTTGATACCATAAATAGCGTGTACTACATTTATCAAATTGCAACTCTCAGGATGTCCAGTGGAGTGTTTTTATGAGCATTAGAAATCATAGAGAGGTAACTGGAGGTCTTCTTCACCCTATTGAATAAAAGCAGACACAGCCCTATTCACGGTTGTATAGAGAACCAGTTCATTTTCAGAGAAAAACAACAACCTAGGAGTTTCGTCTCCAGCTCTTATGTGTCAGGGTTGTACCCTTTCGGCACACTCATTCCATCTGTATGCTGAGCGAATGGTCCTAGAAGCTGTGCTATATTAAAGTGGATTGGAGAAGGCCAGATTAGAGGAGGAAGGCAGTTTAACCACCTGGGACAGGCGCTAGCACACCTTGCTTGCAAAAATCAATGAGGTCTTGAAGAAATAGCTGGTAAGAATCATAGTCTGGAAGTCTTCAGTATGGATTGCAACTCAATGTAAAAAAATCATTATGATAATTGTAAAAATGTCAAGGATTTCATTTTACTTGGATCTTCAATTCTCATAGAAGAAAAAGTCAAGCAATGAAATGACCCACTGAAAGAGATATATGTGCTACATTGAAGACCTCTTTAAAGTGTTGGAGATGAAGGATGTCACTTTGAAAACTAAAGTGCGCCTGGCCTAAGCCATATTCTCAACAGGCTCATGTGCACGTGAAGCTGGAAGACTACGGAAGAACAAATGTATTTGAATTGTGGTGTCGGGGAGCTACATTGAAAGTACTGTGGACTGCCAGAATACCAAACACATCTGTCTTGGAAAAAATACAGCTGAAATGCTCTTTAGAAGTGAGGGTGATGAGCCTGTGTCTCATGAATTCTGAGCATGTTATCAGGAGGGAGCAGTCCCTGGAAAAGGACATGATGCTGAGTAAAGAAGAGAGTCAGTGAAAAAAGAAGATCCCCAAAGAGATGGACGACACGTGGCTCCAACAATGGGCTCCCACATTATGACTGTGGGGACAGTGTTTCATTCTGTAGCGCAACTGGGTCACTATCAGGCTCGGTTGACCTCATGGTATATAACAACTGATGCTATAAGGGTTTTCTATTCAACTATTAGTCTTAAGGTTACTGGTTTAAACACACCCAGAAGTGGTGTGGAAGAAAATAAGACAATCTGATCAATAAAAATTATAAGCAAAAAATCCCTATTGATTATAGTGGAGTACAGTTCTACTCTGTAACACCAAAAGCTGCCAGGAATTACAAGCGGTTCGGTGCCAATGGATAGCGATGCTGTTATACTGTTGTTTGGTGCCATCAACTTGGTTTCGAACAATACCAACCCAACAGAATAAAACACTTCCCAGTCCTGGGCCACCCTCACAATTGTTCCTATGCCTGAGCCTATTGTTACAGCCATTGTGTCAATTCATCTCCTTGAGGGCCTGCCTATATTTTTTTAATAAACCATTTTATTGGGGACTCATACAGCTCTCCTAACAATCCATACATCAATAGTGTCAAGCACATTTGTACATATGATGCCACCATCATTTTCAAAGCATTTTCTTTCTATTTGAGCCCTTGGAATCAGCTCCTCTTTTTTCCCTCCCTTCCCCAACTGACCACCCTCATGAACCCTTGATAAATTCTAAATTATTATCATTTTCATATCTTATACCGTTTGCTGTCTCCCTTCACCCATGCTTCTGTAATTTGTTCCCCTTGTGTGCGTGGAGGGTGGTGGGTGCTATACGTTGATCATTGCAATCAGCTCCCCCCTTTCTCCCCCTTCCCTCTCCCCACCTTCCCTCTACCTTCATGGTATCCCTATTCCTATTACTGTTCTTGAGGGGGTTATCTGTCCGGAATTCCATCTGTGGAGCACTCTTAGATGTAGCTGTGTACATGTTCTGGTCTATCCGGATTTGTTAAGGTAGAACTGGGGTCATGATAGTGGGAGAGGAAGCATTAAAGAACTAGAGGGATGTTGTGTGTTCCGTCAATGCTACAGTGCACCTTGCTGACTCATCCCTTCCTTGTGACCCTTTTGTGAGGGAATGTCCAATTTTCTACAGATGGGTGTTGGGTCCCCACTCCACCCCCCCTCATTCCCATTGACATTGTTTGTTTTGGGTCTTCTGATGCCTGATACCTGATCCTGTCAACACTTCATGATCACAGAAGCTACTGTGTTTCTTCTATGTGAGCTTTGTTGCTTCCCTGATAAATGGCCACTTGTTTAACTTGAAGCCTTTAAGACACTATATCTTCTAATAGCAGGGCACCATCAATTTTCTTCACCACATTTGCTTATGCACCCATTTTGTCTTCAGCAATAGTATCAGGAAGATGAGTATCACAGCATGCCAAGTTATTAGAACACAGTATTCTTACAATGAGGGAGGGCTTGAGTATAGGTCCAATGCCCATCTGCTACCTTAATATTTAACACTTGATATATGTACATAGACCTATATCATTATCACTCTATGTTAATATATTTACATATGTACATGTCTATGTTTATACCTCCATAATTGTCTTTTGACTCCTTGTTCTTTCCTCTATTTCCTTTTACTTTCCTCCTGTCCCACTATCATGTTTGCCTTCATTCAGCTTTCAGTAATTCCTCTCAGCTAATTGCTGGAAGTTCCCTATCAAGGTATGGCTACATTCATTGTTTGGTGGTGTTAAGCAAAATCTTTCCTGCATGTATTATCAATGATATTGTTCTACGGCTGGAGCATTCTTTTGGATCACCTTTCTTTGGAATGGGAACAAATATGGCTCTCTTCCAGTCTATTGACCAATATGCTGTTTTCCAAATTTCTTGGAATAGACAAATGAATACTCCCAGAGCTTCATCAGTTTGTTCAACAATTGGTTTGCTATTCCATCAGTTTCTGGAGCCTTGTTCTTGGCTAATGCCTTCTGTGTGGCTTGAACTTATTCCTTTAGCACCACTGTTTCTTGCTCATCAACTGTCTCCTGAAACGGAATGTCAAATAGTTGTTTTGGGTACTGTGATTCTCTGTATTCCTCCCAATGTTCTCTTGGTGTTTCCCACATCAGTATATATTTTGTTGATGGGATCTTTCAACATTGCGACTCAAGGCTTCAAATTTTTCTTGAGTTCTTTCAGTTTAAGTTATGCTGAGCCTGTCCTTCCTTTTTGTTTTCCTAATTCTAGATCTTTGAGGGTGAGGAGAGGGGGGTTAAAGACCAAGAGGCCTTGGGGAAAAGGCCTTCTGGTCTACTTTAAAAAATTTTGTCACTGAAAATTTTATTCTGGGACACACATAGGGTCGCCAGAGTCAGAATTGGCTCCACGGCAGCTGGTTTGTGTAGATAAGAGTGAAACCAAGTGCTGGTTACAAACCCTTTTACTGAAAGTGGGTACAGACAGTATGTTTGATGGGTACAAACGACAGGGAGTTTCCAGGCTGAATCCTGAAAATCGGGGGGAAAAAAACAAAAACACCAAAGACTTCTAATATAAATAGAAAGTTACTCTTATATGAGAAAACAAATCCACAGAGGTTGGAAGTAAGATAATAATGATAAAATCAATAACACACTAAACAAATTACCTGTGGGAGGAAGTACAGGGGGCATTTGCAAAAAACAAAAATCAACACTGAAAGAAGAGGACACTGATTCTAAAAGTCTGTGGATTCCTCTCTACGTGAGTTGCAGACATCTGAACTCAAAACATAGGAGGACATTAACTCAAGCCCTCTGCCCCTTACTGCTGGCCCTTGGTAGCAAGAGGTACCTCTGTAGTGAAGGTTTTTCCTGCCCCTGTAACTAATGGTCACACTGCTGGGTGCCAGTGTTCTAATGGCTACCTAAGTGTATTCAGACTATGATTGATGTCTCAGTTAGCATAATGTTGACTTAGAAAGTGTTTACTTTGCTGAGATTTTTACCAAATCAGGCATTTCAAGTTTTTCAGTCTAGGGTAGACGCCCCAGTTAAAGTTCACCAGGTGATTCTAATAGGCCAGCAGAAGTGACTCCTACAGTTTACAGCAAATGATGTCTTTTGCTCCCTGGGAGAACTAACTTGTATTTTTTATGTAAGATAAGGAAGGAAAAAAACCTTATAATTTTAATTGTTTTATTTAAAGTATTTGTAAGAATATGTTCATACCATCTCCCAGTGTATCTCTTGAGAACAAATAAGAAGAAATTAGCCCAGATTCATGGTGAAGAATTGCTATACTTCTAAAATACTTCATGTGTCATTTTAGACACACTGAATTCTTGACATCATTATTCGCTTCTTTGGCTTGGCTCCTAAAAGACGGAAGCTTTATATGGACTTACTTCTAGAACAGCCTGCTCATCAAGTTACTTTTCTCCCTAAATTTATATTTCCCCAAATTGCATGCACATGATTTTTGGAAATTTTTCATATATTTTTGCAATCCCATTTACATCTTATTTAGAATGATGTAAGTTATAAATAAATAAACCAAACATCTTATATGAAACTTTGACATACTTCAGGGCTATTATCTCTAGTGAAACCAGTATGATCTTTGAGATAGTTAAGGTTTATTGTGCCAACATGGCCAATGAACACATGTGGGATTAACTGAAGGGCGGAGAGATGAATGGCTCAGGGAACTTCACCTCTCTTGTCTCTTGTTCTTTGATCATCAGACCAGTGTGCGGCTGCCTTGCTTGTCCTTTGCCTCAATTTACAAGCCACATTACCTGTGGGACAACTAACCCGAGGACTGTGTCGCTGTAATTTGAGGTTCCTTCAAGACCTGCTTCGCCACACCATTGGAATTGACATCTCTTGAGCTGGGGACTGTTGGACCCTGTCATCTGGCTGATTGTTGGTGACCTGCCTAGCTGTTTGCTGCCTGTGGCTGGTTAGCCTGAATTGCTCTACAGAGGACTGCCCAGCGACCCCTCAAGACTTGAAGGACGGCCAGTGTCTCACAGGAGTGAGTTGCACTGAACCATTTGTACTGCTTTATAATTTAAATAAATGTTTATTTCTTACATGTTTTATATATATATATATAATTGTAATCTTCACAAAATGATTAGTTTGGTATCTCCTGATATTGAACCTATGGGTGTCTGGTGGTATGGTGGCTTAGATGTTGACCTTCTAACTGCAGGATCCAGAGTTTGAAACTACCAGCTATTCTGTAGGAGGAAGATAAGGCTTTGTATTCCCATAAAGATTTGAAGGCTGTGAAAACTCACAGTTCTACTCCATCCTATGGGGTCTTTATGAGTTAGAAACAACTCCATGACAGTGAATTGAGTTTGAGACACTTGAATTATGCTGATATCCATTAAGCATCTGTGCACAAGACCAGATTATTGCCCCAATCACTGTTCAACAATGTAGAAGGCTAATGAGGAATTGGATTGTACTTATGTCATTCAAAAATCAACTTGACTTGAGGTACTTGATACTTTCAGTTGAAATTAGGAGCATCCCTGGACTTCAGTTAGCTTATAAAATAATTAAATCCGGTGCCTAAGTCACGGTGGGGCATTGATCGCAGGCACTTTACATATTTAATACCACATTCAATATCTCCACTTGAGTAATGTGACAACATGATCTGGGAGCATAGAAAGCAGTCTCTGAGAAGTTTTATTTGAAAACAAAGCTATGTTAATTCAGTAATTAAGCTCTCACTGTGTGCCCTTTTAAAAAGGTTAGAATAAAAGCTAAATACAATCTAATTGGAGAAACACAATTGGCATTTATTAAAAACCAACCATATAAAAACTGAACAATTAAAGACGGATTAGGAGTCCTAAAAATCAGATATAAATGTATGTCCTTTTGTTGCTCAGATGAGAGAGATTATTATGGAGACATTGAGGGTAAATTCACACACACACACACACACACACACACACACACTCCTTTCTAGTTCTTGCTTTGGAAAGAATCCTCTATGTTTCTATCACTCCCTTTCAGACCTCTTTGGTTACAAATGCAGTTACCTTAAAAGTCCATTTGATACAGTGTCACACCTTGTGAAAGAGACTGATTGACCTCTGTGGCTTGTTTCTGGATTGTGATTCCATTGTGGAGTTACAGAGGCCAAAGGGAATAATGAGGAGGTGACAAATTCTCACCTGCTTCTATGATTTGAGGAATTTTCTGACTTTTCTATACAAATAAACTTATTGAACATTTAGTTTTTTGCAAAAAAAATTCTTTACATGTATGACTTTATCTAAGTCAAAATATTTTTTGTTTGAGACTATGAATAAAAATTGGAATGCTTTTTAATGATACACATTATGAGGGAAGTGAAAAAACTTCATTATAATTATATTATCTTTTAAATCTATGATTCCAAGAATTTCTTAAATTCCCTTCATATAGTCATATACACCTAGACTTGTAAGTTAAATAAAATTAGGTGAGATGAATTTAGGATGAACAAGTAAAGACTTATTTTCCATAAACTTTAAAGATGCTCAGCACATATTAGAGAACTTTAATAACCACTTTTCTATGACTTTTCTCTTTTTCTCCAGATTCCAGTAAGTGGAATCATCAAAAATAATACAGTCCTAAAAATCATATCACCTATTCTATTTGTATAATGTAAATTCCTTGCAAGAAAAATTTCAAACTCCGTAGCTGAGCAATATTATTTCTAAGTTGTACTTTCCTTTCTTCATTTTTAACCCAAACTTATTCAATGACAGGAAATTAAAAAGTAACTATTCCCATACCATGTGTAAGTGGAGGGCCTTTATTTTAAAATCTCTGTCCATTTTAACAGCTTTGGGCACAATCCAATTTATTCTCCTCATTCATCATTTTCCTGACACCTGGAGATCTAGAATATAGTATTCCCGGTGGAAATCTTCTGGATAAAAAGTGAATGCACCTATTTATAGCAAATTTGATGTCATATGAAACTATAAAATATAAATTATATACCTACATAAAAATCTAAAGAATAATGGCTAGGCTTTATTTCGCCTCTATTTTTCAAGTATATGAGAAGAAAATCACAGTAGAAAAACCATAAAGAATCCTGACTTTGAAAGCACTGTAGTTCCAGGAATAGTGAGTGGTTGCTGTCCTTAAATAATTGAGCAAGAAAGATTGTAGATGACATGCATACTTGATTAACAAAAATCGTCCTAACAATCAAATGAACACTGCCTGAAAGATCCAATTCTGGAATCAAAACAGAAAAAAAAAAGAAAGAAAAGTAGCTCTATTTCTATAGCTTAGAATAATAAACAAAAAAGAGCCCTGGTGGAGTATCAGCTATGGACAGGGCTGTTAACTTTAAGGTCAGCAGTTCAAGTCCAGCAGCCCTGGAAGAAAGACTGGGGTTTCTACTGCATTGAAGAGTTACAGTCTTGGAAACTCACAGGGGTAGTTCTACCCTGTTTTATAGGGTTGCCATGAGTCGGCATGGATGCAATGGCAGTAAGTGAGTGAGTGAGAATCACAAACAGACATCCAGGAAGCCTACATGCTCAAAGCTCACCTTCAGAGATCTACGCAAGAAATCATCAAGGGACAGTAACACACTCTTTGTAGAAGGGAACAGACAAACACTAACTTCACTCTTTTTCAGGCAACTCAAGAGTTCCATCGGAAAAAAAGCAAGAGGAGGAAATGGTGTCAACTTCTAGGGCGTGGTAAAGATATGGTTCTAACAGATTCCCTCTGAAGCCAGTCAGCTCGGGGCAATTCTGGCCCTTTCTGTCGAGTCTCTCCTGCAAGTGCCCTGAATTATTTTTTCTCAACTTCTTTTTCTAAATAAGCTTGATTCTTAGGTAGGACCTGTTTTAACTAGGCTTGAACCAATCATATGAATACACTCACAAACACACCACACCCACAAGCTGTGCACTCTCGCATGCATTGCACGCTTGCCCACCACACACTTATCCGTTTCTCTCATATAGACAACACACTCCACCACCCCACCACCAACACACTTATACACCACTCACAGAGACAAGCACACAACAGGGAATTTCTTCTCCTTTCTATTACCACCACAAAGATTAAAAACTAGCAACAATAAGGTAAAACTTGATATATTAAGGTCTATCTTCATCATGCACCATTTTGAAAGGAAACACAACTATGTTAAATTCCCCAAGACCCCTTAGAAATAGACATACATATACTTTTGACCTAAGAGCAAAGCAAGTTTCAAATACCCTTCACAGACATTGTAGCTAGAGATTCCTAGCTCACTGTGATGGACATCTCCACACATGGTCCAGGACCTGACTGTATTACTCAGGGGAAGCCCACGGAACAGGTGGAGTTGTTGGACCAACACTACCAGTAAAAAGGGCTGAATACTAGGTGTTGTTGCTATTCAGTGCCATCAGTTCAGATCCAATTCATAGCAACGTTGTATTCAACATAATGAACCAACCCCAGTCCTGTTCTTGGAATTGTTCTTAAAACTCATGATTGCAGCTACCGACTCATACATCTTTCCAGGGTTTCTGCGTTTTCACTGCCCCTTTACCAAGCTCTATGTCTGTTTTTTGAACCGGTCTTTTCTAATAACCTGTCCAAGTACTTGAATGAAGTCTCAACACCATTACTTCCAAGGAGCATTCTGACTGTACTTCTTCCAAGACAGATTTGTTTGTTCTTCTGGAAATTCACATTACTTTCAATATTCTTCTCCAACACCACAGTTTAAATGCATCAGTTCTTCTTTAGTCTTCCTTACTCAATGTGCAACTTTTACAAGTGTATGAGGCAAGACAAAATACCTTGGCTTGGGCCAGGCACACCTTGGTCCTCAATGTAACATCCTTGCTTCTCAACACTCTAAAGAAGTGTGTGCAGCTGTAATTCATCATTTGATCTCAATTGCTGCTTCTGTGAGCATTGGTTGTTTATCCAAGAAACATAACATCCTTGACATATTCAACCTTGTCTTCATTTAATATGATATTACCTAATGGTTCAGTTGTAAGGATTTTAGTTTTCTTTGTAGTAGTTGTGATTCATTCTGAGGACAGCAATGCTTAAT
This sequence comes from Tenrec ecaudatus, assembly GCF_050624435.1. Lineage (NCBI taxonomy): Eukaryota > Metazoa > Chordata > Mammalia > Afrosoricida > Tenrecidae > Tenrec > Tenrec ecaudatus. The sequence continues at coordinate 106,561,507 of NC_134542.1, forward strand.
CTTCATCAGCAAGTGATTCAAGTCCTCCTCACTTGCAGCGAGAAAAGTTGTCTAATCTGTGTCAAAGGTTATGAATAAGCCTTACTCCAATCCTCATGCCGAATACATCTTCAAATAATCCAGCTATTTGCTTGTTTGCTCAACATGCAGAGTGAACAAGTATGGGGAGAGGCTACAACCCTGTCACACAGCTTTCCTGATTTTAAATTGTGCAATATCCTCTGATTCTGTTCAAACAACTGCCTCTTGATCGTCGTCGATGTTCTGAACGAGCACAATGAAGTGTTCCGGGAGTCTCATTCTTCTCAATGGTCCACACAGTCAGAGGTCTTAGCACAGTCGGTAGACAACAAGTAAGTATCTTTCTGGTATTCTCAGCGTTCAGCCAAGATTCATCCACAGCAATAGATGATATGCCTGTTCCACATCCTCTTCTCAACGCATTCTGATTTTCTGAGAGTTCCTGTCAATATACTGATGCAAATATTGTCGGATGGTCTTCAGGAAAATTTTGCTTGAAAAACTTGTGAGTTCTATAATTTGAGCATGCTGTTGGAAAACCTGTCTTTGGAATGGATAAAATACAGATCTCTTTCAGTCAGTTAGTCAAGTAGTTGTCATCCAAATATCTTGGCATGGATGGGTGAGTGCTTCCAGAGCTTCATCAAAACATTTCCGTTAGTATTCAGTCAATTCCTGGAGCCTTGTTGTCAGCTAATGCCTTCAGTGTAGCTGGAATTTCTTCATCTAGCAGGGCCTGTACTTTAACATATGCTACCTCGTGAAATATTTCCATGTGGACTAGTTCATTAGGGTATAGTGAGTCTATATTTTTCCATTTTCTTTGATACTTCCTGCATCATTCAATATTTTACCCATAGAATCTTTCAATATCAAAACTCCAAGTTTGCTTTCTTCTTTAGTTCTTTCAATTAAAATACGCTGTGTGGTCTTCCTTTTTGATTTTTCTAACTTCAAGTCTTTGTATAATTCATTATAATACCTTGTTTTCTTGAGCTTCCCTTTGAAATGTTCGGTTCAGCATTTTGTCAGTCTTGCAATTATAAATTTCTTGAATTCGGAGGCATTGGTTTTAATTTATATATATATATATATATATATTTATGAATCCTAAATCCTAATTGAGAAAATCTTCAACGAAAGTTTCAGAAACTGAATGCATTGATGAGAACGTAATAATTAAGGTCCTTCAGTCATTTCTGTTATAGATACATAAAGCATTCCTGTAGTATAATTCAGATTAGTTACAGAGTTGGGTGTTTGTTGCTGTTCTTGGATGACAACACAAAGGGAGTGGTGTGAAGAGCTATGTATTGTCCATACAGAGAACAGGCAATATAATATCACCTGTGTACCAGCACCCAGGAGGTATCGAGCTGCTCTCTAGCTTTATCTTAGGTATAGTGAACTTCCTTTTCTGAAATCTCTATCATTTTCTCCCCACACTTACAATTATCCTCAATTTGGGTTCCACAATAAGTGCATAGGGATTGCTTTGTACCCACAGAAAAACAAAAGCAACAATCATACTATGCCTTCAAAACAACAGTCAAGGTCAGCACACTTTGGAACAAAACACGACCCAATTAACGTGGTGCGCACACAGATGTGGCCCGGAGGGGCTCCTGACGGAGGAGACGGCCGTGGGTCCAGCCATGAGTGATGACCTTCAGCCACTTTAAATGACTGGAGAAAAATTTTGATGGAAGGAAGGAAGGAAGGAGAGAGAAAGAAGAGCAGTTTAATTTCTACAAGGATCTTTGTGTTTCATAGGGAATTCCCTTTAATGTTGCTAAATCTGTGGGACACATGAAAAGGTAAGTTGTAAATAAAACAATGCATAGCTTTTTAAGTACATTGGAAAATGTCAATAGTTACCTCAAGCTAATAAAATGTCTGAAGGATCCTAACCTACAATCTACATGAACTAAATTTACAGAGAAATGAAATATGGAAAATATACCCTCAGTTACTTAATTTTAGTTTTATCAATAAGATGGATGTAGCCCCCAAATATTTTATATATACATATAATGATAAAAATATATGTTTATAAAATAATATATAATGATGATGCATAATATATATGATCACATACAAAGGAGAATATACCAGATGTTTATTTAGGTAATTATACACCCCGTCCTCATGGTTGGTTTCCAAAGTCTAGGCCATTATTCAAAGATGTCATGCATGAGTAAGGGGCTGTGCCCCCTTTGGTCTAGTGTCTCCTCACCCCTACTCACTCACCACCTATCTGTCACTTGCAATGCATGTTAAGATGTGCAAGGTACAGCAGGCACTCTTTCCCAACCATGTAGGCTGAGGAGTTGGGAGTGGTGATAGTAGTGGCTGAATGTTGCCCACCACTTGCTGCTTACCGCTTCCAATCCTAGGTTGGGATTCCCTTCCCTTCACTGACTCCCCCCACCAGCCCTGAACCTCTGACTTCCCTGCAGCCCCATCCTCTCTCTCCTTTTCCCATCATCCCCTCTCAATCCTCACTGCTGTGGAGTCAATTCTGATTTATAGTGACCCTATAAACCAGAAAATCTGCCGCTTTGGGTTTCTGAAGCTATAAACCTTTAGAGAAGCAGAAAGCCTCATCTTTCTCCCACAGAGGATCTGGAGGATTTGAACTGCAGACCTTGAGGTTACCAGCCCAACATATCATCTGTTTAACCCACCGCTACCACCAGGGCTCCTAAATTTATAGCATTAGGATTATATAAATTATATTAAATTAAAACAAAAGACAAAATCCGTGCCATCAGATCAATTGTAACTTATACAAAACTTGTAAGACAACGTAGAACTGCCATATAGTTTCCATGGGTAAATTTTTTAAGAGAGCAGACTGTCCTATCTTTCCTCTGCAGTGCTGGGCTCGAACCACCAACCCTTTTTTGGATATTAGCTGAGTATTTTGGCCACTGATACACCATGCTCCTTCAGGTGCATTAGAACCTATAGTGAGTGTGTGTCTCTCTCTGCTTGTCCATTGTTTCATATCTGGCCAATTAACCTTAGCTGATTTATTCTTTCAGTAGACGAGGAAAATAAAATAGAAATTCCCTATGACTTTGTAGAATATTATTGTTGTTCTGTTGTTAGGTGTCAGCAAGTCAGTTCCAACCCATAGCAAACCTATAAAAAACAGAACTAAACACTGCCCTGTCCTGTGCCTTCTTCACAATTGTCCGTATTCTTGAGCCCATTGTTGCAGCCATGGGGTCAGTCCATCTCCTTGAGGGCCTTCCCCACTTTTGCTGTCTCTCTATCAAACATGATGTCTGGCTCCAGGGACTGGTCTCTTCTTACATCATGTCCAAAGTATGGAAGGTGAAGTCTCACCATCATTGCCTCCAAGGAGGACTCTGGCCATATTTCCTCCGTGACAGATCAGTTTGTCCTTTCAGCAGTCCATTTTACTTTCATTCTTCTTCTCCAGGACCACAAGTCAAATGCATCATTTCTTCTTCAATCTTCTTTATTCAGTAGCCAACTTTCACATGCAGATAGGGCAGCTGAAATTACCACGGTTTATGGAAGGCACATCTTAGTCCTCAAAGTAACAGCTTTGCTTTCCAATACTCTAAAAGGGTTTGTGAGTCAGATTTACCTAATCCAAATTTTGTTTGGATTTCCTGACTATTGCTTCCATGAGCACTGATTTTTGGATCCAAGCAAGACAACCTGCTTCAGAACTTCAACCTTTTCTCAGTTTATCATGATGTAACCTATTGGTACAGTTGTGGGCATTTGGCCTTCATTGCAATTAATTGTATTCCATGGTGAAGGCAGCAAACCTTGATCTTCATCAACAAGAGCCTCAAGTCACCACATTTTCAGCCCACATGGTTGTGTGATCTAAACATCACAGGTTGTTAATAAGACTTCCTCCAATCCCAATGCCACTTTCTGCTTCATACAATCAAGCTTCTCAGATTATATTCTCAAATTACAGATTGAATAATTATGGGGAGAGGATACAACGCAGGAACAAACCCTTCCTGATTTGAAACCATGTAGTATTCTCCTGTTCTGTTTGCACGACTGCCTCTTGATCCATGTCCAAGTTCCACATGTACACAATGAAAGGATCTGGAATTCCCATGCCTCTCAAATTTATCCATAGTCTGTTAGAGTATGGTCCATACAGCCCAATACCTTATCATAGTTGATAAAACACAAGTAAACATTTTTTCTGATATCCTCAGCTTTCAGCCAAGATTCACCTATCAGCAATGATAGCCTTTCTTCCACATCCGCTTCTGAATCTTACCTAAACTTCTAGCAGCTTTCTGTCAATGTACTGCTGTAACCTTTGTTGGATGATCTTCAACTAAATTTTCCTTGCATGCGATATCAATGATATTGGTCTATAATTTGAGCATTCTGTTGGGTCACCTTTTTTGGAATGGGTCTAAATATGGATCTTTTCCAGTCAGCTGGCCAAATAGCTGTCTTCCAAATTTTGTGTCATAGACAAGTAAGTGCTTCATCAGCTTGTTGAAACATTTCAATTGCTATTCGATTCCTGGAGTCTTGTTTGTGACTAATCCTTTCAGAGTAGCTTGAATTTCTTCTTTCTTAGATTCTACCTCCTGGATTGGTAGAATGGCCCTAGGACTTTTTGGTACAGTGACTCCATGTGTTCTTTGGAATCCTCTCTTGAACCTTCCTGCATCATTCAATATCTTACCCGTAGAAACTTTCAATTTTGAAATTCGACACTTGAATATTTTCTTGCGTTCTTTCAGTTGAAGATATGCTGAGGATGTTCTTACATTTTGGATTTCTAATTCTATGTCTTTGCCAACATTGCATGATAATACTCGGCTTTGACTTCTAGAGCTATCCTTTGGAATTTTCTTTTCAGCTTTTAGACTGCACGATTTCTTCCATTTGCTTTAGCTACTCAACCATGACGGGCAAGCATCAGAGTCTCCTCCAACACCCGCTTAGAGCTTTTCTTTCTTATGTTTTTAATGATCTGCTTTCTTCATGAATGATGTTCTTGATCTTCCCACAACTCATCAGGCCCTCTGTCCTTAACGTTCAATGTATCAATTCTGTTCTTGAAATTCAGGTGGGATAGATTCAAGGTTATATTTTCGCTTTTCAGGACATGTTTTCATTTTCTCCAACTTTACCTTGAACTTAACATAGGATCAATTGATGGTCTGTTCCATAGTCAACCCTTTGTCCCTGATATTGAGCTCCTCTAGCGTCTACTCCCACAGATGTAGTCAATTTGATTTCTGTGTATTCCATCTGGCGAAGTCTATGTGTATAGACACAATTTGTGTTGTTGAAAAAAGATATATGTGACAAAGCAGCTATGGTAATTACTTAATTTCATGTCAACGTAATGGATAGGTCTAGGGGTGGAGTCTAGCATGTCAATCAGGTCACAGCCTGATGCTGCCTCCTTGTGGGCATTGCCTTTTCATGAGGATTCTGGGAACTGCCTCTCTTTTCTCCCTGAAGGTGGGCTACACATTCTCTTTCTGCTTCACCTTCCTGTTGAGGACTCATACGGAGACCCTCACCAGCACTCAGATGCTTCCATTTTCACTGGACCCACAAGGCTTTCCACCCACTGGCCTGTGATCTTCCTGCATTCAGCATCATTGCATATGCTGTGGGATTCTGAAGAGGAATTTATAGACTAGTATCAGGCATAAGGGGTAATATTAGACGTACAGGCTTGATCCGGATTGGGCTGGAAGCTGCTCAATATGCAATTTCTCTATGATATAAATATCTCTCTTACATGTATAGGAGTGTCCCTGAATTTGTTTCTTAACACAGAAGTCATTTGTGATTTAAAATGCTCTAAAAAAAAACATACAAAAAAACAAAACAAAAAAAATGCTCTCATTTGATCTCCAGTTTTTCTATCACCAAAGCCTTATTTCCAACAATTGATTCTACCTCTCTGTTCCCAGTATTTGTATTCCAGTCACCAATAATTATCAGTGCATCTGTATTCCTTATTTGATCAATTTCTGACTAAAGCAATTGGTAGATTTCTTCAGTACTTCCTTATAGGTTGGTGCATACAGGTGAATAATAGTTCTATTGATTGAGTTTCCTTGAAGGTGGACAGACGGAGTCCTATCACAGACAGCACTGTACTCCATGATTGATTTTGTAATGCCCTTTTGACAACAAATGCCATGCCATTCCTTTTTATCTTGTTATTCCTGGCATACTGACTCTGATGAACTAAATCTGATCCTGAGTCAGTTTTTCTCATTCAAAATGGCCAATGCCAGTCTATTCCAGCTCACCAATGCCTAGAATATCAATCTTTATGTGTTCCATCTCATTTTTGATTATTTCCAATAATCCTAAATTTATACTTTCACATTCCAAGCTTCGATCATTAACAGATTTCTGCAGCCATTTCTCCTTACTTTGTGTCATGCTCCATCAGCAAATGAAGGTACTAAAGGTTCCACACCCACAGGCTTTACCAGCCTGACATCATCGTGGTTGATTCCACTTGGAGAAATCATCTCGCCCTCAGTCACCTTGTGAGTGCCCTCTGACCCAAGGGGGTCCATCCTCCAGCACTCTCTGACAGCACTATGCTTCCATTCATTAGGTCCTCAGTATCTGACAACGTAGGCTCCTATCCAGAAAACTCTCAGTGACCAAGCCCTCCTTCATTGTCTGTTCTTAGTCCAGCTGCTCCACTGACATCTGCTCACTTGAGGTGACCCTGCAGGCATTTGAAACACCAGTGACACAGCTTCCGGCATCATGCAGGCCACCACCCTTTAAGAAACTGACAGACACTTGGTGGGTTGAATATTGTTAGAAATATGAAATACATGAAACTCTTTATGAAATGTGAAAATAAACATTCATTATTACTAATAAATACACAATTTCTTTGCATGCCCTATACTTTTAAGAATAAGCAATATATGGCACCCAGAAATGAAGAACCTGGACCCTGAGTTTAACATTCCAAGCCTTTCAGGAAAAAATTTCCAAAGGATACTCTTAAGTATAAATCAAGAGCAGAAAACACTCACCAAGAGAACATTTTTAAAAAGTAATAGAGGAATTCCTAAGCCATACTACATTTTCCAAGTCATAACCACATAACTCACCTGAAAGAAAATTCTAACAGCAATATTTAAAAATTCTTGTAAACAGCATCACAGTTAAACTGTCATCCTTTAAACCTCCACTTCACTATAACTTTAACACTTACATACTAGTGAAAAATATATGTATTTATACTTTACCTTAGAATGTATTATATACAAGTGTGTACATTCTTTCACTAGCTGGGCAGTAAATTCTTGGAGCTCTGTCTATTTTTGATTACTATTAGATTGAAGCCCTCATGGTGGAGTGGATGACAGACTGGGCTGCTAACCACAGGTCAGCAGTTCAGACCCACCAATTACTCTGAAGGAGAAGAGATGAGGCTCCCCCATAGATTTACAGCCTTAGAAACCCAAAGGGGGAAATTCTACTCTGTCCTCTTGGGTCACTATGAGCCAGAATGGATTTTATGGTAGTAAGCTGTATTACTAGTTCCTACATGAGTGTCCAGAAACTCCAGGTGCTTCATAAATACTTGTCTAATTAACGAATGCATAAATCCATGTTTTGCCCTGTCCAGCCATTCAGTCAGCAATACCTTTCAGTGGCAGTCTTGTCCCTTTAAGGAGACTTGCTCCTCTGGATCTGGGTTAGGAGTTACACACACACGCACACAAAGCCAAAAGAGCAGAATGAATTTCTGTGGCAGCAATGTTATTAAATTCCCCAGGCAACCACCCCTCCGCTCTCCATTTCCAACAACAGCAACAAAAATACAACAGCAATTCAAGTCTAGTGCTCTGCATCTTACCAGCAGTGTGTGCACGGCCTTCAAGTACTATGGAAAGTTTAATGAGCGGCATCTGGCTGCATGGCAGAATCAGTCACTGCTGCTCAGACTAGCATGACACCATCAGCGCCTGTCACTCTGTAGAACAAGTGCTGCTAGCTCTTGTTTTAATGAAAAATTGACACCACCGTGTGCTTCAGCTCACCCTAATCCATGACCCTGACTGGACAAACCTATGTAGAAGCCTAGGAATAAATGAAGAACGCACCCTCACTGCTGCACGTTGGCCAGCAAGTAACTGTGGGAATAAAGGAGAAACAGAGTCATGCTGACTTAACAGTAACAAGTAGAGTCCTTGGCCCATATCTTTCCTCAGACCTTCTCCTAACTTTTCTCGCTCACCATTATCCACTGCCTCTGTTTCCTTCACCCAGAATGAGGTTCATCAGGATCTCACCCCTTTCTAAGGCATAGTACACGACAGACAACAGAAAGGCCAGAGACGCCTTTGCGCTCCACACAGGAAGCCCAGGCTCGGGTGCATGGTGGGCACTGAGGTGGTCGTGTCACTGCACGAGGAGCTGGTCTGAAAAGGAAATGGTGAGAAAGCCAGGTGGTCGTGGAAGCAGTTTGATTACAGGGCCATTTGAGTGACGCGGGGCTCCTGTCTAGACAAAAGGTGTGCTGATCTTCCGAACATGGTCCAGTGACAGCTTGATCAATCACAGCCGTATCGGTTCTGTTGCAGTGATGAAAGATGAGTCTCCCTTAGCAGGTGCTCAAAATACATGACTCAGCACTGGCCTGAAGCAGACCAGAGCTAGGAAAGCTGGGATTAGACAGGCTGTCCAGCAACTAACAATGCATACCATCCTCAGATACATGAGAAGGTTTCCAAAAGTTCACAGAAAAGTAACATTTAAAAATAATGAAACCCCTGGCCCTGACTGAAGACTAGCAGTTGCATATAGCTGTTGGTTTCAAGCAGAGGCCCAGACGATTCTCTTCTGGTGGTCTTTGGCAATTCTGGAACTTCAGCCAAGAATGGCCATTTCCTTTGGAAGAAACATCCCCCAGTTCTCCCTCCAGGTCGGAGAGTCTCAGGAGTGAACCAAGTAATGGGTTCTAACAAAGCTTGAGGGACAAGGATTGCTAAATGTGAGGCAACTTCCCAGAGTCATTTTCTTCTGTCTTGTTGCCTTCTAAAGGCCAGATGCAGATGGATGTAGATGGATGCAGAGCCCAGGGATCCCGGCATTTTGAGCGACCCCTTGCGCTGTTGCTTCACGCTGGAATGACTACTGCAAATGGGAAAGAGGAACCCAGTTGATTGTTTTGGGAACTGCTTGACTTGTAGGATTTAAAGTTCCCATTTCCAAAAAAATATTTCTGTCACTAAACAAGGGTAACTTTCTTTTGCTTCTGGATTATCTCATACTATTGTTATGACCGGTTTTGGGGGAATGGACCAATACTGACGGAAAGTTACGGGATTTAGTAAATACTGGGCTGGGCCTAAGGGGAAAGGGACTTCTCTGTAAAGGGATGTTCACATCATGGACGTGGAAATCTATACAGGTCATTTAGGTGGAAACTGTCCAAGTGGTGGCCTAGGATGTTGGTATACTACTCAGTGTCTGGTTGTCTGTCCCACAGCTGATATTTAAGGTTTTCTTGTCACCTAATTGGCCATTGTGAACCCCCTTCTACCTGTGTACTCCACCTGTGTCCTTTGAGAAAATTGCCCTTAGGACCGGATCTACATATTTTTGCTTCTAATCTATGTAAATTTCTGTAGTGGTTATCTTATGTAATATACAATAAAATGTGTTGTATATAGTTTATATTAAATGTTAAAATATTATGAAATGTTAAATAATCAGCTGAATGGAATGCAAAAAAAAAAAGATAATGAAACAACTCTTCCATGATTTTTTTAAAGTCCCCTTCTATTGTGAATTGCTCTACAATCTGTCCTTAGTGTTCTCTATCCGGCGTCTGATTTCAAGGTCAATGTTAGCCCACCAACAGAACTGCTTCCTCTGAGAGCATACACCCATGAACTACTATCTTAATTTGTGGTCAGTGAAGCAGAGGCTAGAATTAACCCCTCCATCACCGGCTCCAGCAGGGCCCTTCTAGAGCAATACATGTATCACTGCACTCTGAGCTCGACTCCCCGATAAGATTCTCCCTGAGTCCATCCCCAGGGCTCCTCCTTATTTCATGGCATCTCATTGATGCTTCTCTTATTTTTAGATGCCCGACAACAAACGCACAAGGAGCTTTTAGATCAGCAGTTCTCAACCTGTGGGTCGCGACCCCTTTGGTGATCCAACAACCCTTTCACAGGGGTCGCCTGATTCATAACAGTAGCAAAATTACAGTTATGAAGTAGCAACAAAAATAATTTTATGGTTGCAGGGGTCACCACAACATGAAATGTATTTAAGGGTCACGACATTAGGAAGGTTGAGAACCACTGTTTTAGATGATTATCACAGGCCATGGGAAAGATTCTGAGATGAAGTTGTGCAAATAGGCTCTTTACTAGGAGGTGTATTCTAGTGTGAGGGCAGGAGGGAAACAGACTTGGAGAGAGGGAGAGATGGCAATGCAATGCAGTTACCCCACCATGATTTCCCCAGCTGAGGCAGTCCTGCAGACCCGGACCAGAACACAGCAGAGAAATTCCAACAATAATTAGGTCATTGAATGTGGGCTACCACTTCCCTGACAACTTTAGATGAGGAAGATCTTTGACATTAAAATCAAAACTCAGTGAAGAATACAGCTTTGAGCCAGCACCAATACTCCAGGCAGTCAGGGAGTACCATCATCCTAAAGAGTATGGACATGAGACAGTCTGGGCAGTGTACATCAGCATCAACTACGGTGAGAGCTGAGGGCTTCCCTATCCACAATTAAAGCACTGCTATGCTGGTGTTCTTGAAGCTTTATGCACAATGTGATATAAAAATCATTGTTTGTGTTAGGTGCCTTGGAGTTGGTTTCTATTTGCATCGACTTTATGCACACAGAACAAAACGCTGCTCATTCCGATGCCATCCTCACAACTGTTCTGATGTTTGAGCCCGTTGTTCCAGCCACAGTGTCGATCCACCTCCATGAGGGAGTTCCTCTTTTGTGCAGCCTCTCTAGTGTACCAACCAGGGACTGATCTGTCCTGATAATATGTCCACAATATGTAAGACCAAGTCTTGCCCTCCTTGCCTCCCAGGAGCACTCTGGTCATACTTATTGCAGGACACATCTGCTCACACCTTTAGCAGGCACGATCCGTTCACTGTGCTTCTCCAGCAACTGAATTGAAATGCGTCCACTCTGCTTCACTCCTCTTCAATCAATGTTCAACTTTCACATGCGCATGAGCCCCTGGAAAACACCATGGCTTGGGCCAGGCACATCTTAGTATGCAAAGTAACATCCTTGCTTTTCAACACTCCCAAGAGATCTAGGGCAACAGATTTACTAAATGCAAATCGTCTTTTGATTTCATGACTGCTGCTTCCATGAGCCGTGGTCATGGATCCAAGCAAGATGAAATCCTTGCCAACTTCAACCTTTTCTCTGTTTAGCACGACATTACCCAGTAGTCCACTGGTGAGGATTTGGGCCTTTTAAATATGTTGTTGTAAGCCATGCTGAAGGCTGTAATCCTTGTCTTCATCAGCAAGTGCTCCACGTCTTCGTCACTTTCTGCAAGCAAGATTGTGTCATCTGCATATCACAGATTGCTAATAAGGCTTCCTTCAATTCCAATTCTTCTTCACATAAGCCAACGTCCCTGATTATGTGCTCAGCATACAAATTAAAGAAGCATAATAAGAGAATATAACCTCACGGTTATATTGAAACCATGACGTATTCCCTTGTTCCAGTCACACAACCAGCCCCTGATCCATGTACAAGTTCCACATGAGCACCCTGAAGTGTTCCAGAATATCCATTTTTCTTAAATTTGTCCATAATCTGTTTTAATCTACACAATCTTCGAGATTTAACTTGTTACCCAATAGTTCCACTCTTGATTATGTATCCAAGTTAACTTAGAGCAGGGTTCAATCAGATCCTTGTATGTTAATGGATATTGCAGCACTATTCACAGTAGCCCAAAGGTGAAAACAGCCAAATGTCCATCAATAGATTAAATGAAATGTAATATATGCTTAAATTTGAATATTACTTAGTCATACAAAAGAATAAAGTTCTAATATATGCTACACAGTACCTAGAAACCACTAAATAAAATTAGCCAGATATAAAGGATAAATGTAACATGATCCCATTATCATATGAACTCTAGAGAAGTCTACAGGAAGTAGATTGGAGGCTATCAGAAATTGTGGCTGGGAATTGGGAAATTATTACTTAATGGTTATAGAGTTTCTGTCTGTGCTGGTGACAGGGCTTGGAATCAAACAGTGGTAATGGTTGTCAAATACTGTGAATTGATGGTCACTTAATATAGCTAAATAGACAATCCTATATTATAGCTATTTTACCACAAAGAGAAAATTAAAGAAACTTGAAGGAAAAAAAAAAGCATTGACAATTGAATGTGAATCCTATGTGCTCATGGGAATAAAAATTGCTATCTTTTCTATGAATTATTCTACCCCAGCATAAATAAACAAACAAACCAAAAAAACTACATTATATCATCCCATCTCCATTCTGTTTTAACAGTTATATTTCTTGGCTCTGACATACAGCAAAGATAAAGAATATGAATCCTTGTCTCCAGACGTTAAGTAGGATGATTCCTGTAGGTTTCCCCTTTGAGCCCAGCTCTCCCTCCTTTCCTAAAAGGACAGTATCAGCAGTGTCCATGTATTTACTTTTCTTTTGTTTAAAATTGGAATATCCTTCTATCAAGTGGACGGTCAGGTCAATCAGGACATTTCTACACATACGAAGGATTTGCTTTCTACTTCTGATCCAATGTTGCACCTGGGCTTGACTTTTTTGGTCACGTAGTCCCTGGTACCCCTGGACAAGAACTGGGAGTGCCATTGTTATACAATCTGACATGGTGAGTAGTCATGCTCCTGCTGACACTGACACAACCCACCTGGTAGAAATAAAGGTTTATCTTCCCCAAACTTACATTAGAAAAAGGCAATAGCCATGGAGTGTCAAGTAAGTGCCAAAAAGGAAACACCAGTTCCTGATTTCTAATAAAATAATAAGGAAATATCCAAATATAAAAGGAATAAATAATTTCATAGGATATGTAGATACTCATTGTTAATGCATTACATTGTGAATATTGTCAAGTTTTTTTCCTTTGAAGAATGACCTCTAAAACCATGATACAGCATCTGTCAATATATCAGTTTCGTTTTGGAAGCCAGAACTTTTAGTTACATTTAACTAGCCCAAACATTCCAGATAGACTACTGTGCCTGCTAATAAAGACTTAATAAGGAAATTAAGCAGAAAGAGTAGTGGTTTACCTGTTAAAATATCTTATCACAATCAACTTCTATATTGCACAGTTGGTTCACTTGTTAGAATTTTTAACACCCTCCCTCCGCCCACCATCACCACCCCTGTGATGGTCCATGTTACACAGACACCATCATCTTTCATGGGAAAAGTGCTCATCTAGAAAGCTCAGACACTGCTTTCGGACTGTGTAACTTTGCAGATGGAATGGGAAATGGTTCTTACCTTGCATTGTTGCCTTTGTTGGTTCTGAGAACAGAGGAATGAGTAAGAGGTAGATAAGGTAGACAAACGAGAGCCCATTGTATCGGAAAGCACACGCTGTGGTTGGGGGAGAGAGAGAGAAGGAAATCATTAACATTGGCAGGCTAACTATGTGGCAATGACATCAGGTGTCCCTGCATCAAAGGAGATCACTGCCCAAATAAGTATGTCAATTACAAGGTAATAACTGAGCAAAATGAAAATCTGTGTTTACTGCTATGGTGAAAATTTAAAGGTAAGAATTATCATAAAAAATAAAACCTTCAATGCTATTGAGTCAATTTTGACTCATAGTGACCCTAAAGGACAGAGTAGAACTCTCCTCCTGTGGGTTTCTGACACCATACCATTTTTTCCCTCCTTTATTTTGCCCACCCTGAGACTGTGATTTTTTAATGTCTCAACTTTCTTCTGCACAGCAGCAGCTGGTGGCTTTTAACCACAGAGTTTGAGGTTCGCAGCCCAGTATGTAACCCACTGTGCCTCCAAGGCCATATCTATCTCAGAGAGGAACTAGGGTATGACCCAGCAATTTCACTCCTAATTATATATCCCAAAGACCTCTAAGCACAGATCCAATGGTCACCGTGTTCACCAATGTTCACTATTCTCAATAGCCAACATTTTGAAACAACTTAAATGTCCATCAATAGGTGAATGCATAAACAATATCTATTATTTATATCCAATATACTGTTACCCAGATAAAAAGATCACTGAAATCCTAACACATTCTATAACATAATTAAACCTTGAACACATTATGCTGAGTGAAATGTCAGTCACAAGGACAAATATCACATGAGCCCAATTGTGTTTGAAATTTAGAAACATACGCACATACACAATTTTATTATTCATTACCCAAACCAGCAGACAAGGAGAGAAGGAGTAATAAGTCAATGATAAGAGGACATTGTATTTTCTAAAGACTGCTGATATAACTGGGTAAACATACATGTGACAATTGAGCAGCAATGAACACGTCACTGAACCGTCTATTTGAAAAAATATTGAAATGTGAAATGTTTTGCCACACATATACTTAACACACTTTGAAAAAAAAGTCTAACTATGTAGGCACTTGAATGGAGACAAGATATAGTTAAGTGCTAAATTTAGCTTTAATTTTTGGATAGATTGAAATTGCTACAGAGGGTACCTATAAAATAAAAAACATCACCTGTGAGGCAGGTGCTTAAACATTCTAGTAGAGTCAAACAATCTACTAGAGAAGACCAAAGGACATTTGCCCCCCCCCAAAAAAAAAAAAGGAGCAGGGCAACTGAAGGACAGAAAGAGGGAAAGCAAAGTGGAAACATGGAGTGTGCTGCCACACGACAGGGACAGCAAGCAACCAAGGCCACAATACAACATGTGTGTGAGCTGCTGAATGGGAATCAAATCTGCTGCGTAAACTTTCAACTGAAACACGATAAAATGTTTACATAACAGAACAAAACACTCATATTAAAATTTCAACTATAGGGGAATTGGATTTAGTGAGAATTTGAAATGATCAGGTAGAAAAGTATCTCATTTTCAGAAGAGGAGAAAATATTTCAGGTATATTCATGCTGAGTTAGTGGGAAGAGACTGTTAAGACATGGTAGGAACTGGGTTGTAAATGAAGACTTGAGATACCATGGTAATCACAGTTAACTTGGAGAAACAGCAGATGAAATACAGAGTTTCTTATCAAATAAATAAATATATGAAGTTTTCATACAAATTATACAAAATGACCCCAATATTTAAAACACCCTTGGATTGTTAAGGAAAGCACTGGAGAAAAACAAGAAATTTAAGAAGAAACAGAAATTTCTTTTAGATACGCACATGGAATTGGTTTCTGGAATTGGGATTTTTTTAAATAATTAAATACTTTGATTGGGGCTCTTACATCTCTTATCACAATCCCTACATTCATCCAGTGTGTCAAGCACATTTACACATATGCTGCCATCATCATTTTCAAAGCATTCTCTTCCCACTTGAACCCCTGATATCAGCTCCCCATTTCTTCCCCCCCCCTCCCCACCTGCGCACCCTCACGAACCCTTGATAAGTTATAGATTATTATTTACATATTTTACATCGTCCTCCATCGCCCCTTACCCACTTTTCATTGTTCATCCCCCTGGGATGGGGTTATAGTTGGATCCTTGTGATCAATTCCCCCTTTCTCCCCCCACCCTCCTCTAATCCTCCTGGTATCTCTACTCTCCTTTTTGGCCCTGAGGGGTTTATCTATCCTGGATTCCCTGTGTTGTGGGCTCTTATCTGTAGCAGTGTGCATGGTATGGTCTAATCTAATATGTAAGGTAGAATTGAGGTCATGATAGTGGGGGGAAGAAAGCACCAAAGAACTAGAGGAAAGTTGTGTGTTTCATCAGTACTATACTGCACCCTGACTGGCTCATCTCTTACCTGTAACCCCTCTGTGAGGGAATGTCCCATTGTCTCCAGATGGGCATTGGGTCTCCACTTCATGCCCCTCCCCAACAATTCATATTGGATATGATTTTGTCCTGGGTCTTATATGCCTGATACCTGATCCCATTGACACCTCATGATCACACAGACTGGTGTGTTTCTTCCATGTGGGCTTTATTGCTTCTCAATTAGATAGTCTCTTGTTTATTTTCCAGTCTTAAGACCCTATATCTTTTGATAGCCGGGCACCATGAGCTTTCTTCACTACATTTGCTTATGCACCAACTTTGCCTTTAGCAATTGTATCTGGAAGGGGAACATCAGAGAACGTCAAATTATTAGAACAAAGTACTAATGAGGCTTTTTCTTTCTTTCATTTTTTTGGAGGAACCTTATATTGTACACCTAGCAGTCTAGTTCCAGAGACTCCACTGGCATCACCAAGCCCCACCACACTCCATGGGTTCCTCGGTGTCTAGGGCTTAGGGTAGCAAAGGCCAGTGTGCTGGAGAGATGTGGCCTCTCTGTGTGGCCTCTGCACTTAGCACATGCTTTCTGTACTTGTCAGCAAGATTTCTAACCTCATTCTGTAAGTTCCCTATTAAACATGCTGAAAGTGTGCATACAAATGTCCTGTGATTAACTATGAAGCAGTTTCCCATATCACAGTTTTATTGCTATAATTTATAGCCTAAGGCTAATAAACTTAAGAGAGGGCAAACATGGTCCAATGTGGTAGATTGTCTCTGAAATGGACCTAAGTGGTCTCGCTCATGATGTTCATCAAAGGAAATCTGTCCTCAGCAGGTCCATTTCAACTCTCAGTGACCTGTCAGTGGACTACTGTGCTCCACAGGGCTCCCTAGGGCTTATTTTCAGCAACAGATTTCTTGTGATGTGCCACTGAACAGGTTCCAAGCATATTTAAGTGAACAGACAAACTTGTTAGGCATTTGTACCACCCTGGACTCACCTGGTGTTCACAATCCTGTGTATGCCGTGGGCTGGACCCAGTAACTCACTTGCAATGAACAGAATACAGCAAGCAAGAAGGGGTTTCATTTCTGAGCTTAATTTACCAAAGGATGGTTTCTTTCATCTGTTGGCCTTACTCTCTCTACCCCTTACCAGCTCTTTGACAACTCAGCTACCATGCTGTTAGTTGTCATGGAAACAGCCCCTTGAGCAACAGTCTACATGGACCAGAGGCACTGGAGAGACTGGGAAGAGATCCTCCCCGAGTAGAGGAGGACATGACCAGCCTAAGGGCCACTTGATGAAGATTACAGTTTGCAGCCTTCAGTAGAGATTACAACTCAATGTGAAGAAAGCCAGACTTCTCACAACAAATAGGTAACGTCATTTTCACCTAAAACAAAAAAAAGATGTTTTCAAGAATTTAATCTTCCTTGAACTCACAAATCAATGGTCACGGAAGCAGCACTCAAGAGATAAATAACGCATTCCCTTGGATAAACCTGCTGAGCAAGACTCTTTCAAGTATTGAACAGCAAGGATGTTACTTGGACGACTAAACTTTCAATGCATGTGAAAATTGGACATTGAATAAGGAAAGACCAAAGAAGAATTGGTGCATTGGAAGTATGGTGCTCATGAAAAATACTGAAAGAACCATGGGGTTCCTAAAGAACAAACAAATCTGTCTTGGGAGAAGTACAACCAGGAAGTTCCTTCGAGGCAAGGATGAAGAGACTTCATCTCGTGGCCTTTGGACATGTTGTCAGGAGAGACCAGTCCTTGGAGAGGGACTTCATGCTTGCTAAAGTATAGGGGCAACCAAAGAAAGGAAGTCTCTCAACCAAATGAATCCAACAGTAGCTGCAACAACAGTGTTCCATCCTGCTGTCCACAGGGTCACTATCAATCAGAATAGACTGGGCAGCACCTAACGGCTGTAACTGCAAAGGCCAGCTGGCTTGTGGCTTTAACAGACTGAGCTGGAGGATCCAGTTAAGTCACCCAGGATCCCTGATTTCCAGAAACTGCAAGATAATGCAGCAAGAGATAACAATACCCCAAATAAAAAATTTTAAAACCTGATGTGGTCAAAAATCCTTCATTTACTTTACATTTACCAATGATTCCCTTCGACTGACAGCAGCAACCAAACTGCATCAGTATATACTACAGACATGTGAAGTTGCAAAAAATGTTTTTTTAATTGCAGAGAAATCAATTCTAACTCAGATGGGTCAGAATGGAATTATGCTCCATAAGGTTTCAGTGACTGATTTTTAGGAGGTAAATCATTCTAGGACTGATGCTTCTGAGTGAAAAACAAAACAAACCACTAAGCTTTTCAGCCATCAGCCAAGCACATTAACCATTTGCACCACCAGGGACTGTTATGTGACAGAGTTACCCAGCAGTTATACAACACTTTGGGGGTCTTTGAATGCCTGATCTAAGTCAGTCATTCCCATGAAGGAAAAAGTCCTTCAACTTGGTAATAACACGCATCTGAGATCAAAGCCTTAGAAGGCAAATGGCTACTCCTTCATGAAGCTCGATGCTGCCCTTTGTTGGGATCTGGAGACTCTTAAAGTACACACATTACTTTTCACAAGGATTTGTCAGATTTGGGGCTGTACTTCTTCCCCTTGCAAATGTCCAGTGAACCAAGAAATCATCGGGCGTGCTCCAGTGCAGAGAACACTAAACCAGCACCCCTATATCCTGGCTCAAACACTTGAGTGTCAGTAAAAAATATTAAATGTACATTAAAGTGTTCAAAGGAAAACAAATCTGTGCTTTAGCTAATAATGCAAAATTATTTCCACTATTCTTTTCTTTAAAAACATTTTATAAGGGGCTCATACAACTCTTATCACAATCCATACATATACATACATCAATTGTATAAAGCACATCTGTACATTCTTTGCCCTCATCATTTTCTTTTATTTCCTTTTCTTTTTTTACATTTTATTAGTTCTTACATGGTTTCTGAAACATCCAAAACTGTATGCAAACTTCCCCCGAAAGGATGACACCAGCTGACTGATTTTCCAAACAAAAGGCCTTGCCCAGACCTAGAGAGCTCACAACTACAAACTGTGAAATAGCAAATTGTCACGTGGAATGCTTTTACAAACATCCACGCTGTCGTTTTAATCCTCAGAATTGGGACTAGTCTCGGTGATGTTTCATTTTCTACAGATGAAGGTTGGTTAAGCCCTTCATTTAGAAAAATAGGATGGAATTTTCCAACTTGAAATTTGTCTAAACAAAAAGCAAAAAATCTCCCAAAAATATAGTATTTTTATGTTGGTCACTTGATTGGGGTTAAAAACTACTCCCATCAAGTTGATTCAGACAAATAGCGACATAGTTTCCAATACTGTAACTATTTACAGGAATATACAGCCTCTTCTTTCTCCTATGGAGTGGCTGATGGGTTTGAACTTCCAATCATGTGGTTAGCGGTACAACAAATAACCTACTGTGCGACTAAGCCTCCTTCAAAGAACCATGTTTATTTTCATACTTGCCAGAGCAGCCAATACATATTACACAGAATAAGCATTTTTAATATCAAGTGATAATAGTCCTATCAACTCAGTGGTTCTAGAATTTAAATTTTTGCTTTACTTTAATTTTTTCCTCCTGTACTCTCCAGTAATCAATTGCTTTTAAAAGGATATCCTCTAAAAACTTTAAGTGACCTTGCAGTAAGTACCATGTAGTAGAAGTGTGAGACAGGTAAAAGACAGTTACATCACCGAAAATTGTATTTTGCTGTTGTTCTTGGATGCCTTCAAGTCCCACAGGACAGACAAGAAGTGCCCCCATCAAGTTTTCTCTTGAGTAACAGCTGAGTGGCTCCAATTGCTGTTCTTATTTTTGCAGCCTAGTCTTAACCCTTGTGTCACTGGGTGAGGCTGGGTTGACTAGAGAACACAAAACAAGTGGCATTCATCTATGTATAAGAAAGAGTCTTATATCAAGATGCAACTTGACATCAAGAAGGAATTCTAGTCAAGTGCAACTCAAGTCCCTACGTCCAAGGCTAGCCAAGGTCCCCTTCAAATTCATGTAGCTGCAGACAGATGACACTGAAAGATGAAGCTGGAAGCAAGAAGATCCCGGGTGAGTGCAGAGTCACGTGCATGCAAGATCAGTGGAAGCATGACAGGGGACCAACAGCTCTCAGGGTCCCTCAGCCCACATGGGGCTGCCTCTGGTGACATCTCAGCAAGGAAGAAGGTTAAGTAAGAGCGAGAGAGAGATTTCCCAACATCGAGGAGGTGACATTAGGCTGTGTCCCAATTGATAAGTTGGGTCTCACTTCTACCCTTATCCAGGAGTGTTGAGTTGACATAATCCCTAATCATCACAGTATCCAAGACTCTTTAACTCCTTGTCTATCTGTATAGAGTTCTTTGTATGTTATTACATACGCTCATGTTTTACAGAGTTAAAATTGCAAATGCTTCTGAGCAGTAGACAATAGCAGTCTCATCTCTTTTCATACAGTAACAAAACTATTTATTCAATAAAGGATGTACCCAACAGTCTGCGGAAAGATAAGATCTATGTTTCGCTGGTCTCACTTTTCTCTAGCGAAGCCCAGCCTAAGAGACTCCGCCAATAGGGACCATGCAAGGTTGCCCTTCTTGCCACTCTCGCTCAACAGTGTGCTGAAGTCTTAGTCAGAGATATTATTCAACAAAACGAAGTCAGAGGAATCTGATGAAGCAAAAAAGAAGTGGGACTCTCACTATTTGGAGATGATATGATTTTATGTGTAGAAAACTCCAAACACTAACAAAAATTTGATGGAAACAATGAAAAGATCCAGCAATGTGGAAGAAGAATACCTGATTCAGATGGAAAAACCCAGCCTGATTCCTGTTTTAAGGAGAGGGAGGCTGAGTGAAGGAAGGCAAACTAGGGGACATGTACGTCAACCAATATTGGCATGGGTGAAAGGGGGTGGAGCTCACAAGTGTGAGAACAGCAACTGGGGTTTCAGGGTGAGGACTGACTAGGAGGGGCGCTGATGAGAGGTTTGAACTGTTGAATGCAAAGTTAATAGTCTGAATTGTAAACCCCCAAACTCAATCACAATTACAAAGTCCATCAAATAAATAAATTACAACCTAAGTTCTTGACACCACTTATCTGTCATTTTGTTGTACTGTGGTGACCTGTGTGTTGCTGTGAGGCTGGACATGATGTCAAAACTATTTCAAGGCTGGAAGGTAAACAAGCGGGTGTCTAGCAGAGAGGCAACAAGCCCGCACACGGAAGAAGCACACCAGCCTGTGTGATCATGAGGTGTCAGCGGGATTCAGGTAACAGGCATCAGAGTGCCCACAGAAACAGAGCTCTGAGGGGAGTCAGAGCAGAGGCCCAAACTCCATCTATAGACAATGGGACTTCCCCTCCCAGAAGGGTCACAAGAGTCACAGATTTTCTTCCTAATAGAACTGAAGGAAAAAAAACCCAAGGCTCAAATTGAAATATGGAAATGTTAGGTGGGTAAAATACTGAAAAATCCAGGAAGCATCAAAAGATTATGGAAAGAGTACATAGTCCCTGTTCCAAATATAATCGGCTGACAGTCAACCATTTCAAGAGCTAGTTTATGACCAGAGGAAGAGAAGATGCATGCATGATAGCAAGTTTCCAGCAAGATTTCCTAAGCCACTATCAGAGATGTCGCACTACACGACTGCCCCACACTTCCAGGGACTGAGAATTTCAACTTGAAGATAAGTGAACCAAGTTTATTAAAGTGGGGGAGCGGCAGTGCCTGCTAATCGGCTCCGCTTTATCACTGACCAGCAGCAGGGGCCACCACTGTGAGCCCCACTCCTTCCCTGCACAGTCATTTTTCTGGTCCAATCAAATTTTTCCAGGGCCCTGAGGCAACCCAACCAGCCAAATCTCTACCTCAGTGGCCTCTTGGAGACAGCTCTGTGTGAGCACCGTGGTTCAGAAACTTTACTTTTGTTCCCCTTCCTCCTTATAACCTGCTTTGTTCTCCAGTTCCCTCCTCCACCTCATTTGCCCCACTTCAGCCACACACACATGGGTACACAACTCACCCTCACCGAAAGGAAGAATCCCCGTCCACAGGCTGTTTTGCTTTTTACTTTATATTATTTTCTTCAGTTTTTGAGACATTGAGACATCAAGCGGAGTTCTTTTGTTCTATCACAATCCTCACATTGTATTTCTGGAGTTTGCTCACACTTCAGCCTCCAGTGCCCTTTTCCAATGTGGCCTCACTAGCATGGGAACACCTGTTCCTCCAGGCAAAAACAGGCAGTCTTTTCCATTCTTGCACGCCTACTCCAACAAGGACTTCACCCCCCTCTCTGAGTTCCCTGACACGCCCACACTCACGGTACCACACCAAAAGACATCAGCACCCACACAGAGGCCACACCCCAGTTGTTGTGTCTTTTTCCCTCATTTCCCTGCACATTACTATTTCCCAACCACTATTTCTGCTCTCTTTCTCTTTCTCCTCACGAAATATCATTCTTTAAAATTTATTCATTCTGATTTCCCCCCTTAAAACACATTTTCCATGATTTCTACAAATGTGTTGGCTTTTCCAGACAGCCACTTATTATTACCATTACCATTTTTTTTTATTCTCACCTCCCTCACTTCCCATCTCTCTTGACTTTTCCCCACTGCACCACCACATATTTTCCGGCTCGAATTAGAACTCTCCCACAATACTACACAGAGCAAACTATTTCTTCAAGAACCAGCAACAACTATACCAGTAATAGCTACACCACAATAGTCAAACAGAGTACAGACATACCCGCCCCCAAAATCAAGAAAAACAAAAAAATCAAACTCAATGAAGTACTCTGAAAAGATGTCATAAAACTACCAAATAGAGAATTCAGAAGAATTATGTTAAGTACTTTCAAGAGATGAGAGGAGCACTCATGAGAACAATAGGAGAAATGGAAAAGTTAACATCCTTAAACCAAACAATGAGATAACAGAATTAGGCAATACTGTAAATGATTTGAGGAATAGAGTCAAAGAAGAGGAAACCTGCATCACTGGGCTTAAAGACAATCACTCTGACTACAACTGACAAGAGAAACAATCAACAACAAAAGAGGAAAGAATCATCAGAGAGCCTGGTAATGATGTGGGACACTATCAAGATAGACAGCCTACATCAGGCTCTAGGGAAAAGAACAAAGAAAATATTATGAGAAATCATAGAAGAAAATCCCCCAAACATTACAAAGAAGGAGAAAATAACTTCAAGAAAATGAGGGAACCCCAAAGAAGCTAGATCCCAAATGATAAGCATCATGACATTTCATAGTCAAACTCTCTAATTTCAAGGAAAAGGATAGAATTCTTGGGACAGCTAGAGAAAGAAGAACAGTAATATACAAATGAAATTGATAAGCATAAGGTCAAACCTCTCAAAAGAAATTATGCAGGTAATAAAACAATGGGGTGTCATAAATAAAACTCTGAAAGAAAAAAATGCCAACCAACACTAATAAATCCTGCAAAATCAAATAAAGGGAAATAAAAGGATTTCCAGAAAAGAAAAAAAAAACTATATGAATTAGTAAAAGCAGGGCCAACATTACAAAAAATATATATTAACCAGATCACTATGAACAAAGAATCAACAGCAGACAAATATAAGATAACCACACAGCACCATATTACACAGAAGATGAAAGCAACACAGAAAACAACACAGAAAGAAAGGAGAATCAAAGACACCAATTAAAACCCTGCAGGAAAAAAAAAGGAAATCAAAGCTAAATGACAGGGTAAAGCCTTCATAGGTCAATAATGAAACTGAATGTCAATGAATCAAAAGTTCCAATCAAAACTTGGTTGTGGGATACAAAAATAATTTTTCCCAGCTTTGTCTCCCACCAAAATATGCCAAACATTAGAGGCTGTTTGCCAGCACCTGGTGGGAGGTCAGATGCTTAGAGATAATCTCCCTGAAGGTATTCAGCCATCAGACTACTGTCTGGTCCACTGTAGGTGGGGCTCACACCCTACTGATAAGGAGAGTAATTTTTTTCATGGAGAGCCAGAGAACACGTCAAACCTGCTCAGTGACATCCAAAGTGGGCTGCCATCCTGAATCTAGGATCCGACCATCTTGTCAAATGTGTACCCTTAATCCCTCCTCTTTGTATAGCGTGTACACCCCTAGATCATCCCCCCTCCCATTACGGTAGTATCTATAGTACAAAACCTTCCTGTGACATATGTCTTCACCTGTACTTAGCAGGCTTGTACGCTTCCAAAAGTTACAAAAGCCTTGGTTAGTAATACATTGCTCTCTCCCCCAGTCCCTCTTGCCTGGTCATTCTCTCCCCTGTCCCTTCTCCCCCTGTTCGTTCTCTCTCTCTCTCTCTCTCTCTCTCTCTCTCTCTCTCTCTCTCTCTCTCTCTCTCTCTTTCTCTCTCTCAACTCTCTCTCTCTCTCCTTCAATTCCCACCTTCCACATGCCCACGTGGACCACCAAGCAGGGCTGAGGTGAGCATGCCACCATGAAATGTGTCTGACTCCTTTATTTCATTCTATATACTATGTCTCTTACTCTCTAGGACTTGACTATAATCTTTACTTATTATCACTGTACAATTGCGCCTGCCAGGCCTGTGATAATTTGTTAAGGGCTGCCTCCCCTGACACATGCTACGTAGCATTCTAGATGAGACTAAAATTTGAAGGATGATGAAAAATCTATAAACCCAAAAGCCGAACTTACTGCCATTGACTTAAAGCTGACTTGGGTGACTCCCTGTGGGTTTCTGAGGCTGTTAATCTTTTATGGGAGTAGAAAACCCAGTCTCTCACTCATGGAGCTGCTGGTGGTTTTGAACTGCCGATCGTGGTGATTGCAGCCCAACGTGTAACCACTATACCACCAAGCCAAGTGCAGCTATGAAAAGGCAATAGGGGCATTATTTAATCTCTGATAAAATATTCAACATTGTGTGGAAGTCTTAGTCAGATCCATAGACAACAAAAGGAAATAAGGAATGAAACTGGGAAAAGAAGAAACAAAGCTCTCATTATTTGCAAATGAGATAATCCTAATTAAAGAAACAAAAAAACTGTACAAAGAATACTACTGAATATTATTATGAGAAACCAAGAGACAGACACAAATGGAAGAACATCTATGTTTGTGGATATGAAGATTTTGTATTGAGAAAATGTCAATATTCCCTAAAGCATTCTGTAAGTACAATGCATTTCTGATCCAACTTCATTCTTTGAAGAAATGGAAAAACTTATTAACAACTTCATATGAAGAGGGAAGAGGCCCAGGATAAGCAAAGAACTTCTCAAATAAAGAAAGAATGGAAGAAAAAACAACAAAGTAAGTTGGAGGTCTTACAGTCCCACAGTAGTCAAACAGCCTGGTACTGGTTTAATAATAGATATAGACCAATGGAACGGGATAACAAAATGGAAGACAAAATAGATGCCGGGGACCTATTAAAATATTTATGCACATAAAAAGACATCATCAAAAGAGTAAAATGAGAGCCTGTGAATTGGGAAAAATCTTTAGCAGTGGCAAAACAGACAAGGATGTAATTACTAAAATCTATAGATCTCTGCAGCACCTCAATAAGAACAAAACAAATAATCCAATTAAAAAGTGGCCAAAGGGAGCACCCCAGTCTGTGGGACCACGAGGTGTCGAAGGGATCATGTATCAGGCATCAAAGAAGAAAACATCATATCATTGTGAATGAGGGGGGGTGTGGAGTGGGGAACCCAAAGCCCATCTATAGGCAACTGGACATCCCCTTATAGAAGAGTCGCGGGGAGTAGAGGAGCCAGTCAGGGTGCAGTGTAGCACCAATGAAACATACAACTTTCCTCTAGTTCCTAAATGCTTCTGACCCCACACCCCCTACTTTAATGATCCCAATTCGACCTTACAAATCTTGCTAAACCAGAGGATGTACACTGGTACAGATAGGAACCAAAACACAGGGAATCCAGGAGAGATGATCCGTTCAGGACCGGTGCTGCGCTTGGCAATACCAGAAGGGTGAGGGAGGGTGGGTGGAACAGGGGAGCCGATTACAAGGATCTACATATAACCTCCTCCCTGGGGAATGGACAATAGAAAAGTGGGTGAAGGGAGACGTTTGACAGTGTAAGATATGACAAGATAATAATAATTTGTAAATTATTAAGGGCTTATGAGGGAGGGGGGAGTGGGAAGGAAGGGGGGAAATGAAGAGCTGATAGCAAGGGCTCAAGTAGAAAGCAAATGTTTTGAGAATGATGAGGGCAACAAATGTCCAAATGTGCTTAATATACAATGGATGGATGTATGGATTGTGATAAGGGTTGTAAGAGCCCCGAATAAAATTACTTATTTCTAAAAAAAGTGACCAAAGGACATGAACAGACAATTCAAAAAGGATGACACTCGAATGGAACACAAATGTGAGGAAATGCTCATGATCACTAGCCATATAGGAGATTCAAATCAAAACAACATGAGATATCATCGTATACTCATGATAGACCTACTGAAAAAAACAAGACCGAGAACAACAAATGCTGGAGACGGTGGGAAAAGATTGGAACTCTTATGCATCGCTGGTGGCTTACACATAGGCACCATCCTAGTGGGAAGAGATAAGGTGACACCTAAAGCAACTGGCAATAGGAATATCATACGACTCGGCAATGCTTTTGCTGGGCTTATTGCCCCAAAGAATTGAGACAGAAAAGGAACAAATGTAAGTTCTCCCATGTTCATTGCAGTGCAGTTCACAACAGCAAGAAACTGGAAACAGTGTGTGGTCGTTATTTGTCAATTTAAGGATTACATGTGTAGGGTTGAAGTCTAGCCTGTCAATCAGGTCATAGCCAATGAGGCTTCTGTGTGGGCATAGCCCTTCCCTAAGGATTCTGGTAATTCTGGTATTTCCTCCTTGGAGGTGGGGGACTCTCTGCTTACACCCTGGGAGACATAGCAGCTGATAAGAAACATGGACACCCCCGCCCCCCAACGCAGACCTGGGTGCTGGAGAAGCCATGCAGAGACCCCTGCCAGCGCTGAGATGTTTCCAATGCTGCTGGATCCAAAGACTTTCTACCACCGGTCTGTGATCTACATTCAGTGTCACTGCATGTGTTTCATGAGTCTGAAAAGGACTTTATAGATTGGTATTGGACATATGGGCTAATATCAGACTTATGGACTATTTTAAGGAAAAACATCAAGATGAAGGTAGACCTCTACTACCAGGTCATCTAATCATCTAATCATGTTTCCCAAATATTGAGAAAGAATTATTATCCCCTCTATATGTACCTCATAAAAAGCACTTTGACTGAGACTGCATTTCAGCTGGGGTTAGTTTTTGAAGATGAGCAATCAGAGGGAGACCATTCAGTTGGCTGCCACACAAAATTGTGCTAAGGCCACCCAAAATCAACAACCACTAACACCAGAGTGATAAGTGAATATTACTGGAAATTCAAGTCAGGATGGGGGGAGGGGTACACCTATGTCTTAGTGAAGCAGATTACATTTCTGTTGGTAGGTCAACAGGGAGGAGCAACTTTCCATTGGGAAACACATGCCTAACAATACTTATATAAAACCCAAAGGGAGAATATGCTTGGCAATGTATTATTTATTACTTGGACATGTGTGACTTAGTTCACATGCAGCCCTTGATGGCCCAGGCCATGTGCTATATATAGACTTCTAGGACTTTAGACACGGATCTTTCAAGTCGCACCGTGTTTTTCATGGGCTATATCAGAAGTGGCGGAAACCCCACTAAGGGAACTGTACTCCAAACTTACCTATAGCCATTCGACTTAAGGCTAAAATTCTCTGTAGTACTAGAAGAAAAAGATCACTGCTGTGTCAAGGTTATAGGCTAGCAGTCATTAGACACTGGTTCAGATCTCTTGCCTTGAGAGTGCCCAAGGAATGGAGGGCTGGGCCTACCATACAGTTACTATTTCAATGTCCTCCTTGCTTCATTATGGCATGTAACATGTACGCATTGTTATGCAGATGTGAATGAATATTCTTGAAAGTATTACACTAACACCAACCTCCACTGTTTGGGAAAATAGTGTTCAATCACTCAAGAGTTTATTTGTGCAAGTGAACAATTCATGTATTGTGGTTCAGAGCTAGCCTATACTTGTATAAGTCCCTGTCTCATCAGTGTTTCGGGTTCTCTACTACTGGCTAAATTAACAACAATAGCAGTCGAATTATACCCCAGTGGCACGATGGATGATGTTCTCTAACACAAAATTATAATGGTGTCTCTGAAGGGAACGAGAAATGGATATCCATCATAGATATGTGAGTGGATTTGGGGCCAACACTTACTTCTTACCCCAACCTAAGAACAATTCTTTTTAAAGACATGGCCCCGAGGAGGCTCCCCCTCATAAAGAAATCACTGAAGATATAGATGGTATGGCAAAGAGTGGCAAAGACACTGGATGGTGCCCAGCTATCAGAAAGAATAGGGTTTGTCAACCAGCTAAATGCCAAATAACTTTGACATGCAGTTCAAATGTTATTTGATCATAAAACTTATTAAAAGAAAAAAAATGAAGTGAAAAAAAGAATAGTGTTTGTGGGTGTTAAAGGCTTGTGCTAACAAGCAGCTATCTAAGGGAAGCATGCACTAGGTCCTCATGGAAGAATCACACCAACTCCTTTGATCAAAAGATTTCAAATTGTAATGGCCAACTCCAAAGGAGGGAATGGTATCAGAGCTTAAGTTGTGAACACCTGGGTTTCAGAAGGCCATGGAAAACAGTCGAAGCCCAACATCCATTTGCAGGGTCTACATATAGATTAAGCCTCCAATAAATTCTATCTGACCATAATCCAAGGATTTGAATAGTCTTGCTAATAGAGATAGTTGTAAAGTTAATTATGGCAGATGTTGTTAGGTTAAAATGTGATATCTTATCATTTGATATTTTATTTGACCCATTTTAAAGTTATTTCAGTTTTTTAAAAAATAGTGAAGGGAACAGGGATGATTGCTGGTGTCAGATATATCTTGGTTGAGAGCAGAAAATATCAGAAAGATGTTTACCTGAGTTTCATTAACCAACAGCATTCAACTATGTGGACCGTAACAAATCATGGCTAACATTACAAAAAATAGGACTTTCAGGACATTAAATTGTGCTGATGTGAATTTGTATCAAGAGACAGTTGGTCAAACACAACAAATGGATACTGCATAGTTTAAAAACAGAAAGGTGCGAATCAGTGCTTTACTCTTTAATCATGTGTGTTAGACGGGGTTCTTTAGAGAAATAAACCAGGACACTAATAATTTTGTGTATATTTGTATAGATAGATAGCATAACAAATAATCTATTAAGCGGTACAAATGGCTCAGTGCAACTCATTTCCATGAGACAGCTAGTACACTGGCAGTCCTTCAAGTCTTGAGGGATGTGGGTAGCCTTGCAAGGAATAATTCACGCTATCCGGCCACAGGCAGAAAACAGCAAGCAGGTGACCAACAGATGACTGAGTCTGACAGTCCTCAGCTCAAGAGATGTACCATCCAGTAGTGAGGCAAAGTTGGTTTTGAAGGAACCTCAAGTTGCAGCTACACCGACCATGGGTAGGTGTCCCACAGATAGTGTAGTTTGCAAATGGAGCCACAGAACAAGCAAGGCAGCTGCATACTCGTCTGATGATCAAACAGCAAAAGAGAAATAGGCAAGGCTCGCCGAGCCATTTATCTCTCTACCCTTCAACTAATCTCACTTGCTCATTGGCCATGTTGGCAAAACAAACCTACCTATCACAATCCACCACTTGCCAACTTGGCACTTGCACACAATTCTTTTGCCATATATAATTTTCAGACATTAATGAAATCATACTTATACTTAACATCAAACATCTATCATACATATAAATGAAAACACACTGAGTTCAACTGTATCTGACATATCATACCTGAACAAAGAAAAGATAGTCAATAAGCACATATAAAAGAAGTACACTAACAATTACAAACCTCGCTTTTGCAACTGATCATGTGCTCATAACTGATGTGTAGAACTACCTTCTTCTACTACCCATTCTGTATTACCTTTGCCTTCAGCAAGCACCTCAGTTGCATGTGGTTTTTTGCCTGGTGGGGTGACCCAGACCTTCATTCCTCAAGGATCGGGGTCATTATAAGTCCTTTCAGGATTGGGTTGCTATAATTTACCATTTACTTTAATCACAGGGCATGGTAGCACTAAGAATCGGCCTATGGGATCTCCTGGAATCCAGACAAATTCTTCTTTACCTCCATTATGTAACACCAGTCCAATTTCTCCTTGGTAATCAGGATCAATCACACCACTTAGTACGGTGACACCCTTCCTGACCTTTTGATCCAAAGGCATGGGAAACCCAAAGTGGCCAGGGGGCATTCTCAGCTGCCAGTTCAGTGGAATCCGTGCTGTTTCCAGGTGGGAGAGTTCCTTCCTTCGGGACCGGGACCTCCAGGCCTGAGGAACACAGGGTTGCTGGGACAGGAAGCAAAAATGCTGCAAGTGGATCACTAGGAGTAATAGTGAGTGGTTCTATGCCAGCTTCCACCCCTTGGTTCCTGAATTCTGGCTATTAGAGACCCAGCACCATATATTGGCCGCTGGTTTAGAGCATATACAGCTTCCTGGAGAACATTGCCCCAGCCCTGCAAGTTTTTGCCACCTCATGGTGCCATGATTGTGTCTTCAGGAGCCCATTCCATCGTTCTATCAAGCCAGCAGCTTCAGGATGATGAGGAACATGATACGACCAGTGGATTCCATGGGAATGGGCCCATTGCTGCACTGTATTTGCTGTAAAGTGAGTTCCTTGATCTGAAGCAATGCTATGTGGGATGCCATGCTGGTGGATGAGGCATTCTGTAAGTCCACAAATAATACTTTTGGCAGAAACATCGTGTGCAGGGAAGGCAAATCCATATCCAGAGTAGGTGTCTATTCCAGTAACAACAAAACACTGCTCCCTCCATGATGGAAGTGGTCCTATGTAAACAACCTGCCACCAAGTTGCTGGTTGATCTCCCTGAGGAATGGTCCCATGTCTTGGACTTAATGTTGGTTTCTGCTGATGACAAATGGGGCACTCAGCAGTGGCAGTCGCCAAGTCAGCCTTGGTGAGTGGAAGTCCATGTTGCTGTGCCCATGCATAACCTCCATCCCTGCCGCCATGTCCACTTTGTTCATGTGCCCATTGGGCGATAACAGGAGTGGCAGGGGAAAGAGGAGGACCAGTCTCCATAGTGCGTGTCATCTTATCCACTTGATTGTTAAAGTCCTCCTCTTCAGAGGTAACCAATTGGTGAGCATTAACATGAGACGTGATTACCTTTACTTTTTTGGCCCAGATAGGTCCATACCTCTTCCCCACACCTCCTTGTCACCAATTTTCCAATCATGTTCCTTCCAATTCCCTGACCAGTCAGCCAAACCATCAGCCACAGCCCATGAATCAGTATACAGTCTCACATCTGGCCATTTTTCTTGCAGGCAAACTAAATGGCCAGGTGCACTGCTTGAAGTTTTGCCCATTCGAAGGACTTCCCTTCACCACTGTCCTTTAGGGAGATCCCAGAAAGGGGCTGTAGTGCTGCTGCTGTCCACTTCCGAGTGGCACCTGCATATCGTGCAGAGCCATCCGTAAACCAAGCATGTCGTTTTTGGTCTTCACTTAAAGTATGGTAAGGAATTCCCCAGGAGGCCAGAGGTGCAGCCTGGGAGAAAGGAGGCAGTTTGACAGGAGTGGAGATTGTGGGCATTTGGGCCACTTCTTCATGCAGGTTACTTGTCCCTTCAGGTCCTGCTTTGGCCCGATCTCATATATACCACTTCCATTTAACAATGGAATGTTAGTCTGCATGTCCAACTTTATGATTCTATGGGTCAGGCAATACCCAGTTCATGATGGGTAGTTCAGGCCTCATGGTGACTTGGTGGCCCATGGTGAGGCATTCAATCTCCACTAAGGCCCAGTAACAGGCCAACAGCTGTTTTTCAAAGTGAGAGTAGTTGTATGCAGAGGATGGCAGGACTTTATTCCCAATCCCAATGGTGTATGCTGTGATTCACCAATAGGGGTCTGCCAAAGACTCTACTTTTTCTACAATTAACACCATTGGGTCAGCTGGATCATATGGTCCCAGTGGCAAAGCAGATTGCACGGCAGCCTGAACCTGTTGCAGAATCTTTTCTTGTCTAGGCCCCACTCAAAATTGGAGGCCTTTTGTGTCACATGATAAATAGGTGGAAGTAGAACACCCAAATGAAGAATATGTTTTCTCCAAAATCCGAAGAGGCCCACTAGGTGTTGTGCCTCCTGTTTAGTTGTTGGTTGGGGGTGGGGGGAGGAATGCAATAGCTTAATCTTCACTTTAGTAGGAATATCTTGACATTCCCAATACCACGGGGCCCCTAGAAATTTTCTTGAGTTGGAGGGTGCTTGAATCCTCGTTTGGTTAATTTTCCAAACTCTTGTACATAGATGTTGTATCAATGAATCTAGAGTCTTTGATACATCTTCCTTGGTGGGTCCAATCAGCATAATGTCATCAATATAGTGGACCAGTGTAACATTTTGTGGAATAGACAGGTAAGTGATCAAGGTCCCTTTGGACTAAATATGGCCCAGGCATAAGAGTTGATGTACTCCTGGGGGAGAGTTGTGAAAGTACAGTGTTGCCCCTGCCCGCTGAAAGCAAACTGCTCTGGTGGTCCTTTGAGACTGGTATTAAGAAGAAGGCATTGGCCAGATCAATAGCTGCATACCAAGTACCAGGAGAAGTATTAATTTGCTCAAGCAATGAAATCGCATCTGGAATGGCAGCTGCAATTGGAGTCACCACCTGGTTAAGTTTACGAAAATCCACTGTCGTTCTCCAGGATCCATCTGTCATCTTTACAGACCAAATGGGTGAGCTAAATGGGGATGTAGTAGGAATCAGCACCCCTGCATCTTTCAAGTCTTTCTTGGCGGCTCTGATCTCTGCAATCCCTCCAGGAATGCGGTACTGCTTTTGGTTTACTATTTTCCTAGGTAATGGCAATTCTAATGTTGTCCACTTGGCCTTTCTTACCATGATAGCCCTTATTCCACATTTCAGGGATCCAAATGGGGGTTCTGCCAGTTACTAAGTATGTCTATTCCAATGATGCATTCTGGAACTGGAGAAATAACCACAGGATGAGTTCGGGGGCCCACTGGACCCACAGTGAGGTGTAACTGAGCTAAAACTCCATTGATAACTTGACCACCATAAGCCCCCACTCTGACTGGTGGCCTTCAAAACACTTTGGGTCTCCTGGAATTAGTGTCGGTTCTGAGCCAGTGTCCAGTAATCCCTGAAAAGTTTGATTATTTCCTTTCCCCCAATGAACAGTCACTCTTGTGAAAGGTTGCAGGTCCCTTTGGGAAGGCTAGAAGGCTAACAGTACAGACCTTCGGTGACGTAGCAGGGTCCTCCTTCAAAGGGACCCAGCCTTCCCCTTCATTCAAGGGCTTGTGGGTCTGTAAACTGGCTCAGGTCTGGGAATTGATTGAGCAATCGTGACTGTCTATTCTGCTGTTCACCTGATCTACCATTCTTTCACCTGTACAGATCACGGAAACATTTAGTAGGTTTCCTATCATTCCTAGGGACACCATGGCTAAGTAGCCAATGCCATAATTCCACTCGAGACAGGTTGCTTTGATTACTACGGAAACCTTGCTGTCTATTATAACCACACCCAGCCTGTCTCTGTTGATTCAGTGCTGACACCTGCCCCCTACCATCACGGGGCCCAACAGCCCCAATCGTGGGTAAATGTCGGAGTTTGCTTAGGGCAGTGCCCACTGTTAATCCTGGTGCACATAAAATAGCAATTACAGGAGTCTTCAGAGATGCTGGGGCCCACTTCACAAACTTGTTCCTTATGGTTGTGGTAAAGGGTATGTCCTCAGGACACTCCCTTTTTGGGTCTATGGGAATATCCCAATAGATCCATTCCAACATACCAATTTCCCTAAGTTTTTAAATGCCTTCTTCTACAGTGTAACAAGGTAAGTCAGGCACTTCAAGTTGGTCTAATCTAGACCATCTGCCTGCCCATGCTTCAGCAAACCAACCAAATAAAGAATTAGGTCCTCTCAGCCTCTCTTGCTAAGACACTGAAAGAAGAATCTGTGCTTTGGGATCCCCTATTCAGAAATTCAGACTGGTCTAACATTACATTTCATGCATCAGTATCCCACACCCTTAGTAACCATTCCCAGGGATAGTCCCCAGTCTTCTGCTTGTTTGTATTGGTGCTACTGTAGGTATTCGCTTTGCTGTTTCACACCATGGATCAGTAAGAGTGGCAGATGTATCCATGCCTTTAGGTGTGGAAATAGCATTATTAGTGCTGTTAAGACTAATCAGGCTGGAGAGTCAATTTAAGAAGCCCATATTTATGATTTTATTTCTCTGGAAGCACTCCTAGTACCAAATGTGTTAGACAGGGTTCTCTAGAGAAACAAAACCAGGACACTAATAATTTTGTGTATATTTATATAGATAGATAACATAAGAAATAGAGTTAATTAATCTACAAAACAGTATAAATGGCTCAGTGCAACTCACTTCTGTGAGACAGCTAGTACACTGGCAGTCCTTCAAGTCTTGAGGGCTGCCGGGTAGTCCTTGGTAGAGCAATTCAGGCTATCCGGCCACAGGCAGCCAACAGCAAACAGGTCACCAACAGTAGTCAGATGACAGGGTCCGAAAGTCCTCAGCTCAAGAGATGTAACTTCCAGTAGCGTGGCGACACAGGTCTTAAGGAACCTCAAGTTACAGCGACGCAGTCCATGGGTAGGCGTCCACAGGCAGTGTAGCTTGCAAAAGGAGGCACAGACCAAGCAAAGCAGCCGCACACTTGTCCAATTATCAAAGAGCAAGAGAGAAAGAGGCGAGGCTCACCAAGCCATTTAGTTCTCTGTCCTTCAACTAATCTCACATGTGTTCATTGGCCATGTTGACACAACAAACCTACCTATCACACCACGTTTACTTCATCCATATGCTGAGCAAGTCACCCAGGAAACTGGACTACGTGAAGCAAGAAGCAGCCTCCAGATTGGAGGAAGATTCGTTAACAGCCTGTGATATGCAGGTTACACGACCTGCTTGTTGAGGGCTAAGAGTACATGAAATACTAATGTAGATTAAAGATTATAGTCTTCAGTTGGATTACATCTCATGAAGAAACAAAACCCTCACAAATAGATCCATAAAGAACAGCAAGATAAACGGAGGAAAGAGAGAAGTTGTCAATGATTTCATTTTACTTAAACCCAAAATAAATGACCATGGAACCTCAGTTTAGTAAATCAAACAACATACTGCATTGGGAAAATTTGCTGCAAAATACCCCTTTAAACTGTTAAAAACCAAGATCTCCTTTTGAAACTAAATTATACCTAACCCAAGCCTTGGTATTTTCAACAGCCTCATATGCATGTAAACTCTGGCCAATGAATAAGGAAGACAGAAGGAGATTTGATGTCTTTGAATAACGGTGTTGGTGGAGAATATTAAATGCACACAGACTCCTTAAAGCATAAATGTATCTGTATTGGAAAAAGTATGAGTCAAATGCTTCTTAGAGGGAGGATGCTGAGATTGTCTCGTGTACCCTGGAAAGGTCATGACCAGTTCCTGGAGAAGGACATCATGCTTGGTAAAGCAGAGCATCAGGGAAAGAGAGGAAGCGCCTCAGTGAGATGAACGGAAGCAGCTGCTGCAACAGTGAACTCGGATCAGGAATTGTTAGTAGGATGGCATGGGGGCAGGCAATGTCCCACCGTAGCTTCTATTGGGCCACTATGAATCTGAATCGACAGGGCAGTATCTAACAAAAACATGCTGGAAATTCATTATAATTCAGATTTTACAGCACAGATCCCCTGAAAAACCTTAGAGGAAAATGTCTAGGATAGTAATAATGAAACAAAATCATTTGCCAGGCTTCACTGCTTCAGTTTATTACTAGATAATCGGTTTCATATGTTTATCCTCAGACACTCAGAGATTTCAAATTTGGAAAGTTACCCTTCCATTTCTGCACTATCAGTCCACTTAAACTACTAGGTGGAACTGTTAACCATCATGGTTTCATACATTAAAATGTTAGATATTAATAATTCATATGATTCCGAAAATAATTTTGGCCTAAGTGGTCTGTGTCACAACATTGTGAATAAATGTCATTTCCATTTTCAGAAATAAGAGGAATAAGTGGTAATTATATTTTCTGGCATTCAAATTCTTCCCACATTCTCATTTGAGACAGCGATGTAAAAAGAGATGATAATAAGGGCCCAAAGTTTCTTATCCTGGGATATAAATATATATCATATATGAATATGCATATATATGTTAGGATATATGTATTAAGGTTTCATTGAAGTGACAGTGGATTTTTAGTAATAGAATTCATTTACTACCTGTCACTTTCCTTCTTGCAAGGACGTAGTAAAAATAGATACTTTGTAGGCTTTTACTGCAGGCTTGAGAATATATGTCCTTGAACTAATGCATGCATTAGCATGAAGAAAAATCAATTCAGCCAACTCTAATGAGCCATATTTCTGCTGTCTGAAGCACATGATGTTGGTCAACATTCCCTGTTTAGCAGCTAATACAACTGGAATTTGATTTTAAAAGCTGCAGTTTTCATTTTGATAAATGTACTTAATATACTCGCCTTCTCTTCTCAAACATACATGGGACCATCATGATTCCTTTGAAGTATTTCTGTTGCTAGAGAAGTTGTTTTTAAGTCATGATTCAGCCACTGAGTGCGTCTAAGTTTTACACTTTTGATATCATAATGAGATCCAGACATTGACCAGAATATGAAATTCTTGCTCTCCAAACAAAATATAAAAGAGCAAGGAATTAAAAAGAAGCCTTTTCTCTTACTCAGCTTTGCCTTACTCAGTCAGCACCTCTGACCTGACATTTAAACTTAGCCTCATTATTTGTAAATAGCAGTCACACACTACTGAGGATCGAGTGGGATAAAATAAGAATCCTGGTCTTTTTCTGTGTGTAAATAATGTTTTACTGGAACACAGCTACATCATTCTTTTTTTGAGTTGTTTGCTTGTTTTTAATTTAAATAATAATTTTATTAACATATATTAGTTATTCTAATACATCCCTACCCTCACTGTTCGGTTGCTCAATCCCATCAGGTGTGGCTGTACAATTACCAATGCTATCAACTCCCTCTCCCCACTTCTCCCACCCCCTCTCACTTCCCATGCCCTCAGGGAACCCTTACTCCTGTCACTGTCTCTGAGGAGTCATCTAAGTTAACAACCATGTACTGAACAATCTTAAATGTACAAATGAACATACACAAGTCTAGCATGACTGATGATGTATCCCTCACATCGACCATGATAGTAATGGGGGGAAATCTTAAAGCACTAAAGGATAGTTATGTGGTTCATCAGTGCCACACAATAACCTGGATTTATCTTCCTTTCCATGAGGCCTTTTTAAGAGGGACGGTCCAATTGTCTTGCTGGTGGACTTTGGGTCTCCACTACATCCATTCCCCTTCATATCAATTTGGATGCATGTTTTTTGAACTTCTGATACCTCTTCCCACTGACACCCCATGATCACACTGAATGATGTGTTTCATCCATGTGGGTTTAATTGCTTCCCTCCTAGATGGCAGCTTGTTTAACTGTAAGCCTTTAAGACCACAGACACTAGCCGGGCACCATCAGCTTTCTTCACCACATTTCCTGGTGCACCCATTTTGTCTTCAGCGATAGTGTCAGGGAGGTGGGTATCATGCAAGTCAAAATTATTAGAACAAACTATTCTTGTACTGATGTATGATTTAAGGTGAGTCCCAAAGTCCATCTGCTTCCTTGTTGCATTTACATATATATACATGTAAAAACAAATACATATACATATATATGATCTCTTGTTTTTACCTCCTACCCCACAATTATGTTTGCCTGTCCTTCACCTCTGAGTACATCCTCTCATATACAATTAGATTCAGCAAACACCCCCAGAAAATCTATGCCCTCCTCGTTCATTTTAGAACTCTTACTATTTCCCTTGTACCTGTCATTATTGGCTCCCCATTTGTCTCCCACTCTCCTCCCCTCCAGTGCCCCCAGATCTGTCAGTCTGGCCACTGTTTCTGTAAGATTCCCTATCCTGTGTTTCTTGTGTAGATTAACACCAAAAAATAAAAAAAAACCTTTGCCATTAACACACTAAAGATGTATTTAAAACTTGTGCCGCCTTCATCTATTTCCATGCTGCCTCGCAGTCTGTTATTGTTCTTCCTTTCAGTAAACATCTTCGCCTCCTGCCTTTGAAAACTGTTGTTCACTGCAGTTTAATTTGGCTCTGACTCCTGGTGATCTCATGTACAATACACTGGGTCATTGTTGGTTCTCTACCATTTTTATAACCACTATTATGCTCAAGTCTATTGTCATTGCCATTGTGAGTTTTTAGTGCCTTCTACCTATGGTGGCATCATTGTATTAGCGCTGGATTGCTAACCACAAAGTAGGTAATTCAAACACAACATCTGCTCCTTTGAAGAAAGAGGAATCTCTCTGATCCCATAAAGATTTACAAAAGCTCATACATCCCTGTGAGTCAGAGTCTACTTGACAAGAGTGTTTTGATTTTTGGTTTGTAAACCAGAGAGCACACTGGCCAACACAATATATGACACTATACTGTTGTGATCCACTGGCTAAGTCTTATGATTCAGGAGTAGATGATCAGACCTTTCTTTTCAGTCTGTTTTAGTCAGGAGGCTCTGCTGACACTTATCCACCAAGGGTGATCCTGTTGATGCTTGAAATACATCCAATATTATATATAACATCCAGTATCATAGCAACTTCAAAGCCATTAAAGTATGGCAAACTAATAGAGGGGGGCTAGCTGTAAAGTTAATATGGTTCAAAGTTTTCTGGACGGCTCCTCTATTTAGAGAATTAAAGCATCTATTCC
This sequence comes from Tenrec ecaudatus, assembly GCF_050624435.1. Taxonomy (NCBI): domain Eukaryota; kingdom Metazoa; phylum Chordata; class Mammalia; order Afrosoricida; family Tenrecidae; genus Tenrec; species Tenrec ecaudatus. The sequence continues at coordinate 106,600,663 of NC_134542.1, forward strand.
ATCAACAGTGATAAGCTAAAGATGCTTTTATTAGCTCAGTAAGAGATTTGTAACTTTTGACCAAATGAAAAGCTTGTTGTATAATCTCCTAAATTTTACTACAGAGATGATCGTTTACATTCCTGACCCATTTATGCTTTGCATGTACTGGGGAAAAAAAACACTCTAAAATCCTCTGCCACTGAATGTATTCCAATTCATAACAACCCTGGATAGGTTTTCTGAGGCTTTATAAATGTGTACAGGAGCAGGAAGCCTCTTTCTCCAGCAGAGTAGCTGGTGGATTTGAACCATTGATCTTAGAGTTAGTCCAATGCTTATCTGATGGTTCTACCAGGGGTCCTTCTGTATGTACTCAATGACCAATAATGTTTCCGAAATCTCCCCATCATACGGTCCTTCTGTATGTACTCAATGACCAATAATGTTTCCCAATTCTCCCCATCATACACCCAAATAAGACTGCTTGATATCAAAGGGTACTCCAAAAAGGAATTAAAATAGCATTTCTCACAAGATGAGGGTGGTTGTTGTTGCTAGGTGCCACCGAGTCCGTTCCAACTCACAGCATCCACAAGTACAGAGAATGAGCGCTACCTGCTCCTGCACCATTGTTGCCCTCACAGTTACTGCCACGTGTAAGCCCCTTGTTGCAGCCCGTCTCAATCCACCTGATTGAAGGTCTTCCTCATTTTTGCGGATCCTCTTTTTTACCAAGTACATGTCATTTTCCAGAGATGGGTCCCTCCTTATAAAATGTGCAAAGTACATGAAACAATGTCTCACAATCCTTGCTTCCAAGGAGAATTCTGGCTGTACTTTGTCCACGTCAGATTTATTTGTTCTTCTGGAAGCCTTTGAATACTCTTTGCCAGCACTATAATTTAAATGCAGCAATACATCTGTGGTCTTCCTTTCTTATTGTCCAACTTTCCCATACATACGAGGTGTTGAGTATGCCATGGCTTGGATCATGGGCACCTTCTTCCTTAAAGTGATATCCTGACTTTTCAGCACATTAAAGACATCTGTGAAGCAAATTTTCTCAATGCAATGCATAGTTGGATTCCTTGACTGCTGCTTCATTGAGCACCAATGCAGATCCAAGGAAACTCAAATCCTTGACAACGTCAGTGTTTTCTGTTTACCCACGATGCTGTTTTTCTACCAGGCCAGATTGAGGATTTTTCTTTTCTATACATTATATTACCATCGATATTGTGGGACGCAGTCTTTGATGTTCATCAGCAATGCCTCCTTGTTTACAGAAAATGAGATTGAGTTATCCACATATCACAGATTGGTAAAGACCCTTCCTGCAATCTGGATGTCGTGTTCATATTGCCTAGCACAAAGATTGAATAATTATACTGAAAGGATACATGCTTGAAATACAGCTTTCCTGATCCAAAACCATTCCGGTTGCCTTTATTCTGTTTGAACAATTTCCTCTTGGTCTATATCCAGGTTTCTCAGGAGCACACAGAGTTTTTCAGAATTCCCATTTTCTCATAGATACCCCATAGTTTGGTGTGATCCGTACAGTTGAATGCCTCAGCAAAGTCTTGGGTGGTTTCCATCAAAATGTGCCACAGGCTGCCTTTCTCTATCAATATCTCTGCGTGGTCACTTGGCACACTTTATTTGGTGTGCAACGACATTACAGAGTCCTGTCCCTCTGAGCCTACTTCGTGAACTGGTGTGAGCAACAGATTTCCCCCAAATACAGACAGGCCAATTCTAGCTATAACACCCATTAAGCACATGTAGTCCACTAGTCTGCTTTGGGATACTGACAATGTCTAGGTCGTTACTGATTTGTCATGTCTTTTTCAAGTTCTCATCATAATAAACAATCAGTGAATATTTGCTGAAAGTATAAAACTGCCAAACTGTCAAAAAGTGGCTCCTAAATTCCTAAACTACCCTTCAACCCGGCTAAAATGATGGTCTTCGCACAGAGAGTGCCCTCATGATCCTAATTAAACGAAGTCTTTTTTTTAATTAAATAATATATCTTGTACTTGGGTGGAACAAATGGTTAACCACTCAGCCAGTAACCAAAGAGTGGTGATTTCAAACTACAAGAGGTTCCTTGGGAGAAAGGTCTGGTGATCTAAGCCTTCAAAATCAGCCATTGAAAACTCTCTATATCTCAGTTCTATTTTGCTCACATAGAGTCGCCAGTCCTCATAAATAGAGAGAAACAGATAATGTCTACAAATAAAAGACTAGTTCCGTCGGACTGTCGTGCAATGGAATTCTGTGGAATTGTCATAGAGAGTAATTGCTGCACACGAACACAGAAAAACAATAAGCAACAGGTTGAAAATTCAAAATGGACTATAAGACAAGCCTCTAAGATGGACATGATCATTTTGACCCTGGGTGTCAGAATATATGTAATTTGTCAAGGTCATACAGCAAGGGCATAGTGAGACTGTGTTTTAAGCCCAGGCAGACCAGCTCCAATATTTATACCCAGTACTACGCTAATCTACTACTTCTCTTGTATACAAAAAACTTTCCATAAGAAACTTTCTATAGAAAAACTGACCTTCAACAGTTTGCTATACATTTCTGTGTATATAAGAGACGTAGCAAGGTGGAGGATGAGTGTGGATCCTAAAGCCAACCTGCCTGGAGTTAAATCCTACAAGCAGTGTATGAGTGTCCAATCTCTCTACATCCTCACCAGACTGTCTTTTTTCTGTTTGTTTGTTTTTTAATGAACTTTCCTAGTAATACTAGGGTGAGATGGTATTTCTATTGTTTTGATTAGCATCTGTCAAATGGCTAATGATCCCAAGCATTGTTTCCATCGTTTTTTTGTCACCTAAAGGTCTGCAAATTTCCTCTGCCCATTATTTAACAGGACAATTTGTCTTTTGGGTTGATGTATTGAAAGTGTTTAAACATTTAAAGATTAGACATTTACTTCTGATGAGGCTTCACAATGGCGCGAACACTGTTGAAGTGGTATGGTACTTCTGTAGAAAGTAGGAAATTGAAATACCATATGTAATCCAGCAGTTCCACTATAAGGTAAATGTCCACAAGGAATAAAATCTGGGCTCTGACTGTATCTGTTTATTGTGTTCATCACGGCACTAGTGACGATGGCACAAAATATGGAAACTCAATAATCATGGACATGGAAGAATGGATATATACGCTTTCATGCCAACACGCCATGGAACACCACACGAAAATAAAGAGTAACAGTGAATCTTCTATACAATTCACAATGCACGTGGAGGGCATTAGAATAAGAGAAGTAAGTCGATCATAAAGAAAATGTATGTCAAGCAAGTTTTCACACTTTAGGAAACACTGATGATCACAAGGGCACAATCGATTACTATCTAGAGTCTAAGTTCCCAAATGGCCCACCACTCCCTTTTCAGAAAAAAGAATTACTCAGTACCCTCTGATAATGAAAAACTTTTATATCATAGCCAATATCCAGGATAAAGTGTAGGAATCTGCTTTTTCAGTGCCATGAAGGTGATGCCTGTCACCCACTCTGAAACACTGGTCTAGAATTTAGACAACTATTAACTTAGGTAAAGAGAAGGACAATAGACAAGAGGAAGTCCATAAAATAGGACAGAGACAGGGTAAGGTCCTAGAAGGAGTGCAAGAGTGAGAGAAAATAGTGGTAAACACTGTTATTTACACAGTCCTATACGCGTGTGCTCAATGAGTGGATGCATGGATAGGCAACCTAGCTAAGCCTGTGCGACACAATATTTCTACATGTTCATTTACCTTTACTACAAATACATCCATTAATTCTGTGGATCTGACAGGTGGAAAAGTAACGAAAACTTCTTAGACACAGCCGGAAACCTTGCGTGAATGAATCCTTGGGCCTGGGGACTCAGGACTACAGTCCCAGGAGACACCAAGATCAGTGGGCCTGACGTAGTCCACGAAGACAATGGTGTACAATGGTCTTACTTTTTGTTGGTTGTTGCTTGGAGTCTGTTCCGACCCATAGCAACCCCAACATACAACAGAACGAAACACGCCCGGGCCTCCACCAGCCTCACAATGGCTCTTCTGCTTGAGTCCATTGTTGCAGCCACTGTGACAGCCCATCGTGTCAAGGGCCCCCTCTTTTTCACCACCCCTCTGCTTTATCAAGCATGGCACCATGTTGAAAACCTGGGAGACGAAGACGCGCCATCCTGGCTCCCAAGGAGCATTCTGGTTGTACTTCTTCCAAGACAGGTTTGTTTGTTCCCTTGACTGCACAAGGAGTGCTTTGCCCCATTTCTCTTCTTCTTTCTTCCTTCCTTCCCTGGCACCTCGCCCTCACTGGGTCCTCCCCTCCCCATTGTAGCCCACACATGCGCACACTGACAATGCCAAAGGGCCAGGAGTACCCATGCAAACTGTGGTTCTATTTTTGACTTTATTTGGGGTAGTTTAGTTTTGTTTATTTTCTTTTTGCTTTCATCTCTCTTACTTTCTCTTCTCATGCAGCCCCTCCCTGTGAAGATACATGTGACTCTGAGATACACGCAGGCGCGCCTGTAGATCGAGGCACACCCGCTCAGACCAGGTTTTGTTTGGTGTTTCTCCAGAATGCACGGACCCTCTTACTTTCACTCTGCTATGGCAACAGACTCCACATCCAAGATATGCGCCTCTTTTGTTTGTCCTTCTCTTCTCTGCACATGGACACTTTTTCCTTTTGTCTTTTTTCTTTCTTCTTTTGCCTGCTGCCTCATGTCCTCCTTTCTCTCTTTTCATTCTCTCTTTTCTTCTTTAATTCTACTTATTTACACATATAAATCCTCTTCTGCTGGTCTAGTTATTTGCTTACACGGTTGTCCTTCCCCACCCACTATCTCTCTCTGCTCTCTCTCCTACTCACTCACCATGAAGTATATTTTCATAATATTTCTATTGTTATTAACCCTTTTGAATTATATTTCCACAATAGTCCTACAAACCTTTTGAGTTAGTCAGAAGACGGCCCATTGATATTATTATTGTTCATTTTATTCCACCCCCCACCTTGCCCATGTACGCATCCATCTCCCTTTGTCTCCAGTTCCCCACCATGTGTTTTCTGGCTTCGATTAGGCCTCTCTTGTGTCTCTAGATGGAGCCACCTACTCCTACATGAACTTTCAGGCCATACACCATGATGGCCTGGAAACAGGAACCAACCACAGACCACCCCCCCCCCCCCAATCAGGAAAAACTAACCCAAACAACCAAATATCTAAACCCAATAGAATACTCCAAAAGAGAGGCCCTAGAATGATCAGAAATAAGACTCTGAAGAATATTGCTCAGGTGCTTTCAGGAGATGTAGCAAATACTAGTGAGAACAACAGAAAAAATGAAAATTGGAAACTACACTGTAGGAAATGACAAGCAATGGTATAACAAGTCAGGCAAGATGGTAAAAGACCTGAGGAATTCAAAGGAAGTAAAAGATGGGAAAAAGACATGAAGAGACTGACACTCCAAAGACTAGCAACCAAATGGAAAAATGCTCATAATCACTAGCCAGCCCGGAGATGCAAATTGAGACAATGATAAGATATCACCTCACACCGACAAAGCTAGCCTAATTTAAAAAAGAACACTGGAGAGGGTCTGGAGACATTAGAACTCTTATATACTGCTCGTGCACTTGTAAACATATAAAACTATTGTAGAAAGCAATATGACATGACATAAAACAACTGGGAATAGAAATACCATATAACCTAGCAATACCTCTGTTGGGTATAAGTACATACTGCAAAGAAGTAGGAGACACAACATGAACAGATAGATGTATGCTCCCCCATATTCATTGCAGTACAATTCACAACAGCAAGAAACTGGAGATAGCCCAAATGGCCATCAGCAGAAAAGATCAAGAAACTCTCATACATTCACACAAGGGAACAGTATGCATTCCTGAGCAACAGAGATGACAGAAATTCCTCATGATATGGATGCAATTGGAAAACATTAGACTGGGAAAATCCCAAAAGGAGAATACTGTATGAGACCACTGCTATAAGGATATACACCAAAGTAAAGAGGGGCATCTGCTCCCAGGTCATGTAATCCTAGGAATCCTTCCAACTCTGTCTCTCAAGAAATGAGGTGAGGTTCCTGGCTAATGCTCAGAAACCATATATCACCACCACCCCCTTATTTGTACATCCTAATAACCATTTCCAAAGAGGAGGCCTTACCTCACTCGGGGTCAGTTTCTCATGTTGGGTCTAGGGAGAGAAGAACAATTCATTCCCGACATATAACATTGCTCTTGGGTCAACCCAAATCCACAGACACTTCTATAAGGCTGCTCAGTGAAACCTAGTGGAAATGAAAATCCAGAGGTGGGGTGAGGGGGCAAATCTGGCTCAGTAGAGGTGATTTCAATTCTATTGGTTGGTAAACCTAATGGAAAAAACAGTCCTTGGGAAAAATGCTTAACATGATTTATACAGACACCCAACTGGACAATAAACCCAATATTATATTCCTAATTGACAGTATTGACCAAGCATCTTTCCCACCCTTGGTGATCTAAGCCATGGCTACAGACTAGTGGGACATTAGATGCTGTCCTTTCGAGGAACACAGCATCCTTCGTAGGCCACACCAGAAGGATCTGATTTGGAAACCCTGATAAGTGGACAGGACTTTACTTTAAACACATCTGTAGCTGATTAAAGGAACTGAACTACTTATTTCCTTAGCCTTAAGACTGAAACGCCCTAGTGTGACCAGAAACAGATGGCGATCATCCCAAGGTGATTAATTTGAAAGTCATTAGACTTTGGTTAAAAGCTCTTGCTTCAAGGGTGCCAAATAAAGGGTAACCCGAGACTGCTATATCTTCGCTTTTTATGACATATCTGGACCCAGCAGGCATAGTTCTGTTTTTGTGAATGAGCATTATTGAAAGGTATTCCCTAACTCAAACCACCATTGTCTGCTTACATAATATTTAGTTACTTAAGTTTTTAATCTGTACAAGTCAACAGTCCACGCACTTGAATCTAAAAGTGCCCTACACACGTACACTTTCCTCTTCTAAGCAGTATTTTAAATTCTATACCATTGGCTAAATTAAGTATATTCTCAATAGAATTACCATGTGCCTCATAGGAATGATTTATACTGTTCCCCAATAAAATGATCATGTCCCTAAAGTGGAGCAGAGACATATAGATACCATGTACATATGAATGGATTATGAGCTCGCACTTATTCATGGACATAATCCAAGAAAAAAGTCATTCTTATGGCATGGGCCAAATGTATACTTGCTCTTATGAAGTACCACTGAAGATACAGGTGTGATAACGGAATGAATTGAGGAAATCAGATGGTGCTCGGCTATCAGAAAGAATAGTGTCTGGGCTCTTAAAAGTTCATCGTTAAGACCAAACAAACAGCCATGTAGGTGCGTTGTCAGTTTAGTCCACATAAAAGAAGCACACCAGCCTGTGTGGTCCAAGAATTGCAAATAATAAAGTCCAAGCCCAAGAGGGAAAACTATTGATATAAAAGCTTAAATTCTGAGCAATCAGTTTGAAGGCGGCTGTGGATGACCATGAGAGCCCCAAATCCACTTGCAGAGCCTGCATGTGGATTCAGCCTCCTGTGAATTCCCTCTGACCACCGGCCAGCAATGTGAACAGCCTTGCTAGCAGACAGAGTGCATTATAAAGTAGATTAATGCAGGCAGAGTTAGGTTAAAATTTAACAGCCTATCAACTGGTCTCCTTTTCACCCATTTGAAATGTGTTCTATTTTTTTATTATTTTTTACTCTCATTTCTATTTCCATTTCTCTTTGTTTTATTTTGTTATTATTGTGGGAGGTAGTGTTTTTGATTTTGTGTGTTTTTCTTTACATGAAATCCAGGATAGGTAAAGCTATAGAGACAGTAACTGGATTAAGGGTTTCTTGGGATTATGGCAGGACCCTGGTGGAATAGGGTTTACACATTGGACTACCTGCCCCAAGGCCATTGGTTCAAAACCATCCGCCAGTCTGCAGAAGAAAGATGAGCCTTCTATTCCCATAGAGAGTTACAATTTCAGAATCCCCAGAGGGCCAATTCTACCCTGTCTGATAGGGTATCCATGCATCCTAAATGACTCAATGAAAGCAAGTGAAGTGAAGTAAAGGGTATGGCAGGAGTGTTGGGGATAGGGAGCTAAATTAAACATAATGAGCACATGGAAGAATATGTTTTTATTAACTCTATTGTGGAGGTGATTGCATAACCCTTTGTAATATAAGTAAATCGTTGAATTGTGTAATATGTGAATTATAGGTCAATAAAACTGTTAACATTTAAAAAGCACCAACTATTAACAGATTTGGGAGGAATAAGGTATGAATTTTTATATATATTAAATTCCTTAAACTATGTGCAAACTTGTTTAGAAATTAAACTAAATGAAAGAAAAAGATATTGTCTTCCATCTCTAAATATTCATTTTGTTTTTATCACTCTTAGGACCTGACTATTTATCACCTTCTACCATTTAACCCTATAACACCAAGTACGATGTTTTCATAACATTTAATTAAATGTATATGTTAATAATATATTGATAACTATGAAAGTAATGAATAAAAACAAAAAATTTTCCTGAAATTAAACATTCAGGCGTTATAGGATTTTAACATGTACACACTTTATATCCTTAACCAGACTGTATGCAGCTCCTAAGGGTAGGGCTTTGGCATCTTTTTATCTTCAAAATGCCTATGAGAATGTCCTGCACACATGATGCTCTGTAGAATGAGAAAGGAAAGAAAGGTTGGACTTCCATGGCTCTTAATTACAGAAGTCAGAGTAAAGCGATCATATCTGACCAAATGGTGTAACTACTCATTGTTGTTAGGTGCCAGTGAGTCGGCTCTGACTCGTAGCAACCTTATGCATAACAGAAGGAAACGTTGCCTGGTCTTGCTCCATCCTCATGACGCTTCCTCTCTGGAGCCCATTGCTACAGTCATTGTGTCCGTCCATCTCCTCGAGGCCCTTCCTCTTCCTTGCTGCCCCTCTACTTTACCAAGCATGATGTCCTTCTCCAGGGATTCGTTTCTCCTGGCAACATGCCCGAAGTATGCAAGATGAATCCTTGCCACCCTTGCATCTAGGGTGCACCCCGGCCAGATGTCATATTAAAAAAAAAAGACTTGTTTGTCCTTTTGGCAGTCCATAGGACTTTCAATATTCTTCTCCAATCTTACATGTCAAATGCATCAGTTCTGCTTTGGTTTGCTTATTCAATGTCCAACTTTCACATGCATATGAGACCATTGAAAATATCATGACTTGGGTCGGGTGCACCTTGGTCTTCAAAGTCATCTTGCTGCTTTTCAATACTCTTGGGGCATGCACTCCACGGCACACAAAGTACCCTACCTCAGTATTCTAAAGAGGCCTGGTGCAGCAGACTTACCCAGTGAAACTCATCTTTTGATCTCTTGACTGCTGCTTCCATGAGCATTGGTAGTGGATCCAAGCAAGACAAAATCCTTGACAACGTCAACCTTTTCTCATTTTTATCGTTATATTATCTACTGGCCCAGTTATGAGAATGTTGGTCTTCTTAGCATTGAGTTATACTCCACACTGAAGGTTTCCATCCTTGATCTTCATCAGCAAAGTGCTGTAAGTCCACGTCACTTTCAGCAAGCAAGGTTGTGCCGGGTGACAGGTTATTAAGATTTCCTCAAATGTGGATGCCTCACTCTTCCTCACCTCATATAACCTAGCTTCTCTGATGATTTGCTCAGCAGACAGATTGCACAGGTAAAACCCTGATGCACACCTTTCCTGATTTAAACTCCCGTTCTGTTCACACAACTGGCTCTTGATCCATATCCAAGTTCTGTATAAGCACAATGAAGTGTTCTGGGATTCCAATTCTTCTCAAGGTTATCCATGGTTTGTTATGAACCACACATGCAAGTGCTTTTGAATAGCCAATAAAACACAATTAAACATGTTTCTGGTGTTCGCTCCTTTGAGCCAAGATCCAGCCGAAATCAGCAAATACATCCCTTGTTCCACATCCTCTTCTGAATCCAGCCTGAACCTCTGGCAGCGCCCAGCTTTCAGTTAAAGAGCCTCTAATAGATTATTCTGCAGTTTTCAATCTGGTGAACACAAAGTTCTGGCAACAACAATATAGGAAGAGTAAGGTAAAAGTTTCTATTGGAAAAATAGTGTTGGAGTGATCATTTCCTCTTTGGTATCCAGGAAGAACTAGGAACATGAGTCCTCTGGAGCCTCTCTCTGTCACAAAGAAATGAAGCTCCAGGGAGCGCTCCTGGGAAGAACGGGCATGGTGAAGTGGAGACTCCAGCTTTCACATTCTTCTTCCAAACTGATTTCTATTAAAATTCTATTTACCCACAAGAAGCTCAGTGAGGCTCTGGTCAACTCTCAGAAGTTGAAAGTACACTTATTACTGATACAAAGTATGTAAACTACATGGAGAAATATACTTTCCAAAATCTATCTTTAGTAAACATGGGGCCTCCTGCTAGGACTCCTCCTTGGAAGCAATTAGAAGAGAAAATCAGAATTCTAATCCAGCAGTGCTGTGTTAAGGGATTCATTACTGCCCCTCCTAGCCGCAGCTCCCCCTCCTTTCTATTGTTAGCATGAGTTCTGTCATACGTGCATATGTGACACCTGTGAGGATTTGCAAGGACTCACTCACCTCCAAAGTCCCCTTTGGGCATCTCAACTGGGCCAATCCAGCAACAAGTTTTAAATGCTCATCGTGAGGGTTGGAAATACACTGCTATGTGTAGAGGAAGTGTGATATGGAAGCAAACTGGGAGCAAAGGATTTCCAGCAGAACATTTTAATATGCTTACAAACTTCTGTTTCTCCAGCTCCGGGTTTTGGGTGTTTTTTGGGGGGGTATGTGTTTATTTTGTTTCTGTTCTGCTTCAGTTAAAAACGAGGAAGGGCATGTAAATTCCAAACTTAAGATAATTTTGTGGAACTTACGCAAACAAGTCCATTCAAGCACATAGAACTATCTATGTAAATTTAGCAAAGATTTCATACTAATAACTGGTAGGGGAGCAAGTCTTATTTGTAACTGAAGGAGAGCATTCATAGTGTTATTTTATATTTTTCAGTTGATTAACCCATCTGACCCCCTCTAACTACACAAGGCGGAAGGAAAATCCAATTCTCAAGGAGCACCACCCAAAGGTGAGACACGCCTCCACCTTCCAGCCACCCGCACCAATTCTGACACTGTCCCTCCCAACCACAGTATTCTACTGGGTGTGATAATCCATTGACATGGCTGCACAGAATTCACATTGGACAATTAGAGGGCTTATTAAGGTTTAACAAGTCAGAAATACTAAGGGTACCGTTCTTCTGGGGAGGAGCATTTTTCCTCAGCCATGCCTGAAAGCTCACCTCTCTCTGGTCCTCTGGCTCTCAGCCACAAGGCTCCCTGGCCTCTGCCAAGCAGGAGAAGCATCGCAAAGCTCCTTGAGGGCTCCCAGTAAGGGTCTCAAGGTGAGCTAAAAGCCTCAACCCACAAGCGGCGCTTGTTCAATCTGTAGCTGATTACCTATCAATTTAGCCTGGAAAGGAAAGGACAGGAAACCCAGCCTTTGTCATAGTTTGCTCTAGAGTCACACCTCAGAGAACTCCCCCACTATGTCCAAGGTCTCTTTCCAGACGGTAGGACCAGGGGCATGTCCAATGAAGAGGGCGCAATGGGTCCTAGGGAACTACACCGAAGGCATATGCAAGGATGTAGCACCATCAAAATATACTTGATGAATAAATCCCAGGCTTCCTACAAACCACAGATGGCAATGGCTTCCAAAGACAGCTCTCAGGTCCATGATTATTGCTCTCCAGTCATCCTATCGGCTTGGGTTTTTTTTTTTGTGACCCCCAAATTCCTCGACAGGCTACCTATAGGAAGGTAGAGTCTATGCTCTTTCCCCTTATATCGGGATGGTTCATGACCTCTTTGACCAATAGACTATGGAGAAAATGACACCATGTGACATCTAGTTTGGGCAATCCCTTCCCTCCCCCAAAGCGCTGCATAACGTCTGCGAAATCCCTTCCAATACTTCTTGAGTGCTCACCCTTAGAATGTGCAGCCTCCACGTGATACCTCTCAGGACACTTTTCAGCACCCAGACACCACGCTGAGAGACGCCTGAGCCACCTGGAAAGGCCACGCGGACACACTCCAGTCAACAGCCCAGCTGAGTACCCAGTTCCATCCTATCGGGTTTTCAGGGTTTGTTTGAGCTGCAGCCTGTACATTTCCCAGAGGAAGCAGCTCTTGCGTTTTCTCCGGAACCTTTGAACCTACCCAGCAGTGGGATCAGAGCAGACTTCCTGCTTAAGCAAAGGCAAATATGCTCCTTTCAGTGAGGCCCATATGGCAGAAGACCTGAAAGTTTTAACCTTATCTAAAAACCAGCTATTCTAAAAAGCTGTTTTGTTACTGGTTTCGCCCTCAGGATGGACATATTTTATCCACATAGTGGGTAGGATCAGAATTTCTCTTGGAAATGAAACTGTTTGTTTGGACATTTTTGTTGATGCATCCTTGAACTAGTAAGGAGCCTCCAAGGACTGTAGGTGGCAGGGGGGAAATGCTTTGCTTTGTGGGTAACTCTCTGAAGACACGGAGAGAAAGGGGGAGAAAGAAGACACGGTGAAACCGAAGCCAGCTTCTCCCTGTGGGCACACAAAAAAAGAAATAAAGAAACCAAACCAAACCTCTGAACAGCTGTGAACTCAGAAGTAGGGCTACAAGTACATACATCTAGAAGGCAAGCTGTGAGCTCAATTTAGCGTGAGGAAGCATTACAGGAGAACACGGATGCGGGAAGCCCAGGATAGACAGTCTTCAGTGATTTCCAGGGCTCATCTCACAGGTCCATGTGCACTACACTGAAGGCACAGGAAAGCTCCGAACAACAGCTAGTTCTATACGAGGTTAAGATAAAACAGCCATATTCTTGGTTCATTTTTGTTAAAAGTCAATTCAGATGAAGGTGGGGCAAGAGGGCAGCATAAACAATCACATACTTTAAACCCCCAGAACAATTATAAGAAAAAAATAAACAAATATTGAAAAATCGATAGTCTTAGGGCATCAGATAAAAGAGTGGAGGACCAAAGGGATACTACATCAAGGAAAAGGTAGCACACTGGCTGCAGGAGAGCAAAGGTCTGTGGAGGCTCTTCACCTCACTTTCCTTATAAGGAGGGATCCCTTGTTGGGCTGCTAACCACAAGGTCAACAGTTCTAACCCACCAGTTGCTCCACGGGGGAAAGATCAGGCTTTCTGTTCTATTAAAGATTTATAGCTTCAGAACCCCTCTGAAGTAGTTCTTCTCTGACCATGAGGTCACAATGAACTGCAGTCAACCTGATGCCAGTGGAGTAGTTTCTTATAGGGAGAAGCAAACTGTGCAGTTCACAGAAAGCTCCAGAGTTTACAGACCATCAGGCACACACAAAAGAAAGCTTAATTCAAGGAAGAGCTGTTTGCTGCACCATTGGCCTCATACCTCATGGATCCTCGAAAGGAGTAGCATATGGAATAGAGTGTGATTCAGAAGTAATAAACAATCAGGCTCCAGACAGAACAGAGCAAGGAGATCAAAGAACTATCTAGGGAACTAGACCTGTGAGGGTCCCAGGTGGAAGTAGCTTATAAAGTACAATGAAATCCCCACGTTATGAGCAATGAGGCCCTGGAGAACACAAAGCGGGTTGGTAAGCATAACACGAGCTTAAGCTCCTGAACACTTAGGCTCCAAAAAGACATTGAGTGACCAAAGGGGAACTGAAGTTGTTATTGTTCCTGAGAAGAAGTAAATAAAGTGTGAGTTGAGCATAGACAGGGCTACAAGAATGAACAGTGAGGCCAAGTAGCAAATTGGCAAGAACTGCTGCTTTCAGAGTTGAACTCTGAGGCTGGTGTAGTCAGCTGGTATTTTTGAAAGGGGAATCGAATCATGGAGTACATCTGTCCCAACTGCAGCTCCTAGGTGGGGGCTCTAGCTCCAGGGTTACATAGCAAGTCCCCAGGGGTATGGAGATGTGTGGTGAGCTATCAGGGACATCTGGGATTTGGGGACAGAGGACTTGTGCTGGAGGGACATAGCCAGTGAACCTCTTTCTGGAGACTGGGGAGAAACCTGGAACTCAAGTAATATAAAAATCATCCCCAATATCTTCAGGGAAGATAATCACAACAAGTATCACAACTGCAGACTTCAGTAACTGTTCACCCTTTGACAGTGGCACCTTAGAGATGAAACCATGACAACGGGTGCCCCCTTGGCAGGAACGAATGGTAAAGGGACAATATCAGGTGCACCCCGACTAAGAGTCAGGAGTCAAAACAGAGAACTCTACCCTTCAGTAATTTAAATACTTTAGATAATTTTAAATAATAATATAGAGGGCACATCTAATATCCAAAGTTACCATAGCACAAGACCTCAATGTCTTGATTACAACCAACACTTATGAAGCATACAGAGAGGACGAAAAGACTGGCCCATGCGAAGAAGCAAAATAATGGGTAAGAATCGCTAGCAAGTTCACTAGGTTGAAACACGTTCAAGCAGCTGCATTAGGCATGCTAGGCAAGTTAAAGGGAAGCAAGAAAAAGGAGTAAAGGAAGTCATTAAAAATGATTCAAGAACCACACAGGATTTTCAATAAAATTAAATCAAGAATATTATGACACAACAACAGAAACGAACCATTTTTCTGAAAGTGCTTAGGAGCAGATCTGAATTGACCAAACAGCACCTGTATATCAGTTTATCTACCTCCATGGAAAGAGATGATGCAGAAACTCAATATCATCAGTCAAAACAAGGCCATCCCCAAATGTGCACCAAATTTTCCATTTCTCAGATGCAGGCTCAGACTAAAGCAGAAGAAAAAATGCTAAAAATCCAGGAGAGCCAAAGCACCATTAATTATATCCCATGTAAATTTAGAGACCATCTCAAGAATAGATTTGATTAGAGGAGTCGTGGGATGACATAAATAACATCATACCTGGAAAAAGCAAAAGGTGATTATAAATACAAGAAAGAAAAAAGACAAAAATAGATGTCTGAAGAAACTCTGAAAGTTGCTGCTGAATTTAGAGAAGCAAAAGGGACAGAAAAAATAATTGAGCAAAAGAGCTACACAGAAAATTTCAGAGGTCAGTCAGCTTCAGAAAACAAAATATTGAAATTAAATATGCAAAATATATGACGTTAGAAAACCATAAGAGAATATACACTTCTCAAGTTGAAAGAATTGAAGAAATATGTCAATCTTCAATTTGAAATATTGAAGGATTTTTATGAGCAAAATATTGAATGATGCAGGGAACATTAAAAGAAGATGGAAGGAATACACAGAGTCACGGTACCAAAAGGAATTAGTTGACATTTAAATCATTCCAAGATTATCATATGATCAAAATAACCAATGCAGCATTGAGTGTGCTCACTCGTCCATGCCAAGAAATCAGCTCAATGAAATTCATCAGTCGCAAAAGGAAAAATCTTGTACAAGATCACTATTATAAGGAACAAAGACTTTGTACCAAAGGGAACAGAGTCTGGAAGTTACCAACATGGAGTAGATACAGAAGGAACGTGAAGCGAGGGGCGAGGGCGTTGACAAGTGTTGCCTGGGTGAGAAGGAGGGTGAACATTCACAAGAGAAAAAAAGAATCAAGGGAGGAGGGTGAGATAGACTTCTAGGGGTGCTGATGAGGGGTTTGAACTGTCGAATACAGAGTTGATGGTCTGGAATGTAAATCCCCTACCTAAGTCATCATTTAAAGATCATGTGATTTAAAAAAAAACAAAGACATTTGGAGGGCAAAACGCTGGCCAACCCACTGGAAGAGATACATAATTTGTGTACATGCCAAAGAAAGCTTATGAAACAGAATTTAAAATTTATTAAACAATATCGTTAATATCACACGCAAGAAAAATGTTGCTAAAGTTAAAAACAAAAAAAAGTAGTAATTTACCTACAAGTGCCAAAAAATCAAGTTGGCGTCAAAAGAGGGCAAGGGACTAGGTGTAACAATTGTTGCTGATGTGAGAGGAATACTGGCTAAAAGCAGCAGAAACACCAGATCTGCGTTTCCTTGTATTGTATTTACTATGCAACGATATTTGACTCTGTGGACCATAACAAATATGAATACCATTGAGAACAATCAAGATTCCAGAATACTTAATTGTGCTCCTGCAGAACGTGTACATAGACTAAGATAATAGAGTACAGGGATATGGAATGGTTTAAAATGAGGAAAAGTGTGTTTCAAGATTGAATTCTTTCACCATACTTATTCAATCTGATTGGTGATCAAGTAAGCCAAGTAGCTAGATTCCAAGAAGAAGAACGTGGCATCAGGATTGGAGGAAGGCTTCTCAACAACTTCACAACCTAGCTTGCTGAAAGAGATGAGGACTTGAACCACTTGTTGATGCAAACAATGACTAGAACTTTCAGAATGGATTACAACTCAATGTACAGAAAATCAAAATTCTCACCCCTGAACCAAGAGGTAACAAATCATGATAAACTGAGAAAAGACTTTAAGGATTTCAGTTTACTTGGATCTACAGAGAATGCGCATGGAGCATTCACATAATCAAATGCCTTTTGGTCTTGGACCAGCCCGCTAAAAAAACTCCCTTGAAAGAATTACAGAGTAAAGATGTCACTTTGAAGACTAATGTCTGCCTGACCCGAGCCATATCATTCTTAACTACCACATCTGCATGTGACAACTGGAAAATTCACAAGGAAGCCAGAAAAAAATGGATGCATTTGAATTATGATCCTGGCAAAGGATATCGCGAGTACTACACACTGCCAGAAGAACAAACACATCTGTCCTGGAGAAAGTACATCCAGAATATTCCTTAAAACCCTGCTTGGCATGATGTCTCACCTACTTTGAACAAGGACAGGGTTCCTGGAGAAGGACATGCACGCGGTAAAGTGAGGCTCAGTGAACAAAAGAGGAAGATGCTCACAGACTGGTCAGCCAGTGGCTGCAGCAATAGGCTCAAACTGCCATGAAGCTGTGTCGGCTTAGACAACTTTTCATTCTATTGCGCCTGGGGTGACGAGGAGGAGGAGCCACTAAATAACACCTAAGAACAGCAGCCTGGTGGACTATTCAAGGGATTTTTATCATAAGAGTATAAAGGGAAGGCCAAACTTACTCACTTGTGTTCTCCACGCACACATATTTTTACTCGCCATTGTGTTTATGGCCCTCATCATTCCCCCTGCTTACATTCATAAATTCCCTTTATCTTCCTCATCCTTTCATTAACTTTTCCGAAAGAAGACACAGAATTTCCATATGGAGTCTTCACTGCTACCTACATACATAGAGCTTCTATCGTTCCCCAAGGGAAGTCAGTCCAGTGTTCGAATCAAGATTTGGTAAGTAAGGAGATTTGATATGTAATTCTTCTGAAAACAGATTTCTGTCTACTACCACTGACCACATGCACTCAGAACTTTAAGCACACCAAACTACTGTTGGCGCCCTCCAACTTTACCTCTTTATCCCTTCACCTCTGCACTAAAACATAATGTCTATGTGCCGATACAATTGTATGTGCACGTGTGCGCGCACACACACACACATGCCTTTCTTGCCACCGTTCCTCAGACTTCTGTCACTAGGATTCAGTGAATCAAATCTATTCTCAAGATGGTCTCAAATTCAAGTGAGATGTATTCAAGGTCATTTTTAGCTCTCATGGACTTATTTTTTTGACTTCAACCTGAACTTACCTACGAGCTATTGATGGTCTGTCTCATAGTTGGCACCTGAACTTCTTTTAGCTGGTGATATTGAGCTTCTCCATCATCTCTTCCCACAAATGTACACACTTTGATTTCTGTGTATTCTATATGGAGAAGTACACTTGTTTAATTGCTTTTTTGTATTTTTGAAAAAATTATTTGCAATGAAGAAGTCCTAGTTCTTGAAAAATTCTGCCTTGTGATCCTCAGCTTCATTTCTACTACCACAGCATATTTTCCAAATACCACTCCTTTCTCTGTTTTCAACATTTGCATTCCAACCACCACTGGTTATTAATGCATATTGATTGCATGTTTGATCAATGTCAGCATGTAGACATTGGTAAAACTCTTCAATTTCTGTATTTCTAGCTTTAGTGGTTGGTGCATAATCTTGAATAATAGTTTTATTTCTTTGTGTGCAGTTAGATACTGTCCTATTTCAGACAACAATGTGCTTCAAGGTAGATCTTGAAATGTCCTTATGGATAATGAATAACATTTCTTCTTAATTGTGTAAAATGTGTCTCAGTTTTTATTTGGACATTGAAATATGTAAAATCAATAGCATATATTCTTGTATACTAATCAATTCTCTGAAATATAAACAGACACTGAAATCCCTAAATTTAAAATAAAATAAATTATAACTGCAACACTGAATAATGACTACTTTAAAAAATTTTGTATCTCCTTCCTAGATTTTATCAAATGAATACTAGCTGTCACTTTATATGATTTCTTAATAAAATTTACTCATCTGGTATATATATGTTTGGCATAATTTTTATATTTTGGAGCATGTGTATTATAATATTTTATCATCTTTATTGTTGAGGTAGTTTATGGTGCCAACCTGCTGATAAACACGTGGGGGTAATTGAAGGGCGGAGGTAAAAATGGCTCAGTGAGCCTCGCCCTTCCAATTCTCAGGTCTCTTGCTTTCTGTTGGTCAGACCAGGGTGCAGCTGCCTTAGCCAGTTCCCTGCTTCAGCTTGAAAGGCTTACTTCCTGCAAGATATGCCTGAAGAGAGACTGAACGGACCTACCTGAAGCAGCCCTGAGTGCTAGAGCAGCCCTGTGGAGACCCCTGCCAGCGCTGAGATGTTTACACATTCACTGACTTGGCTTTCCTCCTGCAGTTGGCATCATAGCGTGCGTTTTGTGAGAGGGAGGAGAACTTTGTGGATTGGTGTCGGACATATGGGCTAATGAGTTAATGTTGAACTTGTGGACTTGGGCAGCACTGAGTGGCGATGTTTTCTTGATGCGCACTTAACCTTTATATAAAACTCTCTCTTATTTATGGGTTTCTCTGGATTTGTTCCTCTAGAGTACCCAGACTAACACAATTGTCAATGAGTTCAAATATATGTACAATATGACATAATATTTACCCCATAATATTTTTAGCTATAACTCAATTATTATTTCTAATTTATTGCTTTTGAAAATAGTACTTGAGTTGATATGTTCTTGGTCTTGTACCAAAATACACTTCATCTGTCTCCATTCTCTAATATATCTTTCTATAGACATGGTACTGGACAAACTTTTTAAATGTCTCTCTGAGCAAAAGTAAGCCCACATCAAAGACTTCCTTTCCCAAACACTGCAAACAGCCCTTGGCTGAGAGACTGACCATATTTCACTGATAGCTAAGGGGAATATTTATCTATCCTTTATGACAATTTATGGCAGGAAGTATTCTTCTTTAGGCATTGTTGAAATGAAAGAAAATGCGAGTCTCCAGTGTTGTGTCTAGCTAATATGTGAATACTAATCCATGTTTCCAAAATAATTGTGCACTTCAGATTTAGAATCAAGGCTTAGAAATTCAGACAGCACCTTCAGAGTTGGTAAGAGATTGATAAAAACAACAGTAACAATGTAGATGATATCAATACTAGTGGTATTCATGAGATTGCGGCCATTACCTGAACATTTTAACACCCTTTCATTTTGCTTATTCTCGGTCAGTCAGGATATTCTGTAAGCTGCCATCGAATCGGTCCTGACTCACAGTGACCCTCTATCCAACAGAAGGAGGGGTGCCCGGTCCTGCACCCCCTTCACCATTGTTATGTTGAGCTGATTGTGACAGCGTAAGCGTCAATCCATCTCACTTAGTCTTCTTTTTGTTGCCCTTCTACTTTACCAAGCATGATGTCCTTTCTAAGAACTTGCCCCCCCTGATTAAAGAGCCAAAGTATACGAGAGAAAACCTTGAAATCCTTGCTTGTAAGGAGCACCTGGCTGCACTTCAAACAAGACCGATGTGTTTGTCATTGTGGAAGTCCATGGTGCAGTCCAGAGCTTGGTAAACTTTTAAAGAGCCAATCTTGTCCTTCACAACAATTTAAACATTATTTGAGAGCCAAACATATATTCTTTCAAACAAATGAAATTACAATTAAGTGAAAAATATCCTTACAAATTATTGTTTTCATTTGACCTCAGAGCCACAAGGACACACACCTTGCGTATCGATTGTGAAGCACAGTTTACCGGCGCTGGCACTGTGAGAATTAGTTCCCAACACCAAAGTTCAGATATTTCAAACCTTCTGCTATTTTCCCTAGTCCCTCAGCTCCCAAGGCAATTGTGAATAGCATGGTTTAGACCAGGACACCTTTTGTATCTTCAAAATGACCTGCTTGCTCGTTATCATACTAAAGAGGTCTTTTACAGCAGATTGCTCAGTGCAATATGTCATTTGCTTTGACAGTTGCTTCTCTAAGAAGTGATTGGGATACAGGTAAAATTAAGTCGGTGACAACTTCAGTGTTCCTCTGTTTATCCTGAGCTTGTCTGTTGGTCCATCTGTGACGATTTTTGCTTTCCATGGAGCTGTAAGCCATCTCGATGGCTGTATTCTTTGATCTTCGGAAGTAAATAGAGAGATGTTTTGTGGGTGAGGGAACAGAACAAGAGAGGGTCAATATTAACAAGTTCTTGTCAAGGATCTGTGAATTCAATAGGTTTCTCTTTGGCATGATATTTCCATTTATAAACTTCTAATCATTGCCAGAGCTTGAAATTTGCCATACCTGTAATCTTTCCACTTTGTATAAGTATGTTTATTAGACAACATTTTTTTTTGCTTACTTTCACAAAGAAGCTAATGAGGTGAGATTTTAAGTGACCCCTAAATCCCTGTATTTGTTACTTTTTTTTTGAAATTTTGAAAAAATGTCTTCTCCGTGTGAATTTTTGTTTGTGCCTCTAAAGAAACAACGGACTCCACAAATACTCTGAGAGGAAGCCGAGAAATGCGGTTGTGCAGCTTTGATTTTAAGTTAAATTTGTTGTTCTTCTATTTTTTGCCTTGTACTTACTCGCTAAGCGGTATTGGGCAATGTGCCTAGAAGTAATTGCCTTCCCCTGTCCTCTCCCCGGGCCTTTTCTCCCTCCAGGATTGAAAAGAGGCTTGCTAGCATTTGGTCAGTCTAGTCGGTGGGTGTTATAAAGCCATTAGACTGTTGAAATGTTGGGCCTCACATTTAGTAATTTCTCATGAGCTCCCTTCCAAGCTGAAGGCCAGATATAAATACTCTACTTTGATTCTTATGCAGCAATTTGTTTCAGTCACTTCCTGCCTTCCTGTCACCAGGTCTTCCTCTTTTTTTTCACTCCTCAGTTAATCTGGTAGACACAATTTGGCAGCTAGCTAAGCAAAGATCAGAGGGGCCTCCTGCAATCGGTCCCAAGAAAGGGCAATGTCACCAACTTTTTATCACAAAGCAACAGCACAGGAGGCGCAACATGTAAGGAATGTCAGCATGGGATTGTTGGGTCTCTTGCTCTCCCTTTCCATGCCTTTCCCAATGACGTTGCCTCCCTGATCAATACTCTGCGGCCTATTTTAGGATCTTAATTAAACTCCATTATACACTCCTTTTCCTGGAATGAGAAGAATTGGAAAAATGTAGACATCTTTTGTCATGACTTTATGATAGCTTTTGAGATTGTAAATCTTGAGATCAATAAACACTTTTCTTAGGAAATAAATGAGCTAGGTGTTTATTAGAGCCTCAATAGATGCTCTAGTGAAGGACGGGGTCAGGACATACTCCTTAGCTGGGAGAGAGCTGTGGTCGAAAAGCTACTGACTCTCTCAGAGGCTATCTCTTCTTCCCCTGGTTGATGGCTTGGTGGAATATTTGTGAGTGAGACAGGAAGTCTGAGACGTAACCATCTAGAACTGAGCCGTTGACATTTTTAGTCTATTAGTTCAATAAACTATTTGATCAGTTGAAAATTTTCTGGATGGAGCTTCTTGGGACTAAAGATGATCCCTTTCAGAGTTGAGTTAGTGTTCAAAAATGCTAATTGGTGCAAGAATTCGTCCGTGGAAAAATAATAGCTCTCTCACTCCACCCGTCCATCTTGAAATTCAGCTCCTTAAGCTTGTCTTTTAAAAAGAATTTCAAGAGTTTGGCTATTCATAATATATATATATATATATATATATATATATATATATATATATATATATATATATTCCCACTATCCCCACTGTCCTGAAACTGGGATGGATCTTGGGAGGTCATGTGGGACAAGAGAAATTGAATATGGTCTCCATTAATCACTGCTTTATGTTGAAATACTTTATTGCTCATTGTTTGGTCCTGTTTAAGCTCAGTCACATAACATTTTTAGGTCTTATAAAGTAGGTCCTAAAGGATCCCTAGTGGTGCAGAGGTTAAGTGCTGGGTCAACTGCTAATTGAAAGGTCAGCAGTTCAAATCTGCCAGCCACTCGAGGGGGAAACAGGTGGCAATCTGCTTCAGTAAAGATTCACACTGTGGAGCATTTGTCATGTTCTCTGGGTCACTATAAGTCATGGCAGTGAGTAGGTAGGTTCCTAATGTCTCCTCCTCAGCATACTAACTTAAGTTCTGAGAATTATAGGTATGATCATTCTTTTAATTAAATTTGAATTTTGTCCCCAAAGTTTGGGGCATAAAATTTACAAATGCAATTCAATAGTTCAGTTACATCAAGAAGATCTGTATTTTAAAGAAAGAAGACTTGTATAATCATCACCATCATCAAATGTAAACCATATTCTTCAGCCTTTTACTCATCACTATTAGCTCATCATTTGCCCCCTCCATCCCCTGTAATCCCCCCAAGGAACCATTAATCCAGTTACTGTCTCTATCGACTTACCTATCCTAGATTTCATATGGAGAAAAACAAGAAGTAAGGAAACAAACAAGACTAACAAGAATAACAAGCTAACAGATGAGACAGTGGTCGGTGTGAGGGATGAAAATAATAACAATGTACAATCTAGCAGGGGGTCGTGTGAATGGGGGGTGAGGGGGGAGAAAGAGCTGATACCAAGGGCTCAATAGACAGCAAATGTCTAGAAAAGAATGAGGGCAACATATGTACAAACATGCCTGATTCAATTGATGTATGGATTGTGATAACAGTTATACGAGCCCCCAATTAAATGATTTATTTTTTAAAAAAACACCTCAATTGCAAAGAAAGCAGAACATATTGAAAACCAGAATAAATTTAAAGAGGTCACAGGGAGGTCAATTGGTGGTGTGCTAAATTTTAAGCTAAGTGCATCAGCAACAGTTCACTTTCCAGTGGATTCTGTATTCTAACAAGGACATTCACCGCTCTGGTCCATGGTCAGAGGGGGATCAACAAAGGCTTCATCCACGTCTATTTCCCCTTCCTTTTTTTTTTTTTTTTAGAAACAGAAACAGCTTTAGGTGGGTCAAAAGGGAGAGCAAATGATAAGACATTACATTTTGACCTAAATATGTCTGATATAATAGACTCTACAATGCGCTGCCTGGTAGCAGGGGCACTCACCTGCCTCTACAATGATTAGAGATGATTCACTGGACGTTTAGTACATGTGCAGACCCCACAAATGGATTTTAGGCTTCCACCATGACCCATAGCCTCTGAAAATCTGGGGTTCTCCATTTAAGCTTGGAAACCATTCCCTCCTATAGATTTAGATTTATTACTTAGTCTTTGGATCCCACAGGATGATGTGCGTCCTCAGCGTGGACTTAATTGCTCCCTCAGTTAGATGGCTGTTTGTTGGAAAACAAACACTAAGATTCCAACACAGTTTTTTTGACAGCTGGGCACCATGTAGTTTCTTCTATAGCTTGGCGGTAGCACCCATATCTTCAGGAAGTTGAGTATCAAGGAGGGCCATGTCATAAGAAATGCTTGTTCTTAGATTGGGGCTAGAATTAAATGCAAGACCTAAGTTCATTCCTGCACCTGTGGTTTAGATGTGGCTCTAGTTAGCTTTAATGGCAGCACTGTCATTTTATGTAGAGAACATTACCAATCTTCCTCCGGGGACAACACTTCCACTGTCATCAAGTGAGCGCTGATTCATACAGAACCTCTATGGCAGCGTAGAACTGCCCCCTGTGATTCTCCAAGCCTGGAAGTCTCCGGAGAAGTCAGAGGAATCCGCCTCTTTCCCTGGTGGAGCTGGCTGTCCGTTTTGCACTGTGGTTAGAAGCTCAGTGCGTAACCACTGCACATTGATAGTGCCCTCAGTTTAGCCAAGGGTGTAAAAATTTAAAACACTAATGAGAATAGGAAATTGTATGAGTATAGGCCAGCAATGAAACACAATACATGAACTGACATCTTGTACAGAGCAAGCTCTTAAGTGGCTGGATACTATTTACACAACAGTGGGTTGGTGATTGAGATAGTTAATGTTTATTGTGCCAACATGGCGAATGAACACATGTGGGACTAATTGAAGGGCAGAGAGATAAATGGTTCGGTGAGCCTGGACGTTCTTGTCTCTCGCTCTTTGATCATCGGACCAGTGTGCGGATGCCTTGCTTGTTCTGTGCCTCAATTTGCAAGCTACACTACCTGTGGGACACCTAACCTATGGAATGTGTCGCTGTAATTTGAGGTTCCTTCAAGACCTGCTTCGCCACACCACTAGAATTTACATCTCTTGCCCTGGGGACTGTCGGACCCTGTCATCTGGCTGACTGTTGGTGACCTGCTTTGCTGTTTGCTGCCTGTGGCCGGATAGCCTGAATTGCTCTACAGAGGACTACCCAGCTGCCCTCAAGCCTTGAAGGACTGCCGGTGTCTCATGGATGTCTCATGAGGCTGAGTTGCACTGAACCATCTGTACTGCTTTATTTCTTATGTTATCTATCTATATAAAATTATTAGCATTCTGGTTTTGTTTCTCCAGAGAATCCTGCCTAACATAGTGATAAAGCAAACTTTCCAATGATATTCCTTCACAGAAACAGAGCCACATGTCCCAGCTTAATATATGTCATAATGAAGCAAAGAGGCCACCCTCGTCAGCATTTGTTTTTCTCGGTTGGTTTGTTTGCTTTCTTTGAATTGGGTTATCATTGTGGGTATAAGATGATATCTCATCAATGTTTCGATTTGTATCTCCCAGATGGCTAGTGATCGTGAGCATTTCCTCTATTGTTTGTTAGTCATTTGAGTATCGTTCTTTGTGAATTGTCTGTTCATGTCTTTGCCCACCTTTTAATTGGGATAGTTGGATTTTTCCTTATGGAGGTCTCGTAGAATTCTGTAGATTTTAGTACTTAGTCCCATGTCCGCTATGTCATCTCTAAAGATTTTTTTCCCAATTAGTGGGCTTCATTTTCCTCTGTTGATGAAATCTTTGATGTGTAAAAGGGCTTTATTTTTAATAGGCCCCAGTTATCTACTCCGTCTCCCACTGTGTGTGCTCCCTTTCTTGCATTTGGTAGTCCATGCATGTCCTGCAATATGGCCCTTATTTTTGTGCCAGTGTTTTCACTGATGATCCTCATAGCTCTCGAGTCCCTTTGTGTAAATGGGATGAGGTTCGGGTCCTATTTCACTCTTCTGCAGAAGGAGATCCGATTCTTCCAGTGCCATTGGTTGAAGAAGGTGGCCTTTTCCTAGGTCATGTTTTGTTATCCTTTGTCCAAAAATCAGCCGTCTGTAGCTGGATGCTACAGCTAAGCAATCGAAAGGGGATTTTCTGAACTATGTAGCCTGCTTTTTTGCTGGATATAGTTTCTGCATCTGGCTCATCATTTGGCCTGTCAGTCTTTGAACCTGCTGTATTGCTGGCCAATCCTAGGTGTTTTCATAAATCTTCCCATTTACCTCCTGACCAGCATCCTGTCATCAACCCTGCTGATCTTAAGTGCATCAGCTCCTGCTCCAGCTATGTGAGGCAGGAGAAGCTCCCAGCTTGCTATCTGACCCATTCACTCAAAGCTTTCCCACCTCCACAACTCTGTGAGGTATTTTGTGGATGTAAATTTCATTGGCTGTGTGTATATACAAGCTACACTTGGTTTACTTCTCTAGCGAACTCAGCCTAAGACACAATGCTTCTTCAATAATGTGAGGACTGGAAAGGTACAACGTGGAAGCTCTTCATTGGGATTCTGTTACTCGGTAATCTATTTCAAAATACTGAAGGACCTGACTTAAGTCTCTGCAGACAGAGGAATGAATAGAACATAATTTCTTCTCCAGGGACTTAAGAGTTCTGTGGTAGGAACAGACTTGTAATGAAATATTTCAAGTGTTGTGTGTACATGTAGAGGACTGTACAAAGCCCCACAGGAATATAGACGAGCAAGAGTAGCTATGAGACACTAAGACAGATACGTGTGGAAAACATATGCTCAGGTATGTTAGAAGATGCCCAAGCTGGTCCCTCACAAAGTCCTGGGGTGCCCAGGCAGCATCAGGATACTAGACTGATGTGGTTATCTGACTTGTTGATGTATCAATCTATTGCATAAGTTCTCAAACGTATTTGGCCCAACACCCACTTTTTAGGGGGAAAAAATTACTCAACACCCCCTGACAATTAAAAATGTGTTTGTACTATAGCCCACAACCAGGTTAAAGTGTAGACCTTGCTTTTGTAGCTCGCCCCTCCTCCACCCGCTGGCTTGTTTCAGTAACCCACACTGAGGGGTAGTGGGTTAGACTGGGTTGACTACAGAATCAATCCAGTTACACTTATAAATGAGTAAAAAAGAATTTTATATCAAGAAGTAATTATGTATCAAGAAAGCATCCCAACCCAGTCCAACTCAAGTCCCTAAGTCTAATACTAGTCCACAAATCCCTCTTCAGATGCACACTGGCACATGAAATGATGCAGACTGCAAGAAGATCATTGGCCAGTGGGTGCAGAGCTGTGTGAGCCCAAGGTCAGCGGAAATATGTCAGGGCTCTGGCGGCTCTCAAGTGGTCCAGCAATGAGGAAAGTGAAGGTGAGAGTAGGTGAATGAGGCCACACCCCCAGGAGGCTCCATCAGGCTGTGACCACATTGACTGGTTCAATACCTCCCCTACACTTTCAAACATCTTCAAGTTGATATAAAATTATCTAACTACCAAAAGCTGTATTCCCCACTTTGATAAACTTTATCAGTGTTTTCTGATTCTTTATTGGGAAGAATGCCAAATTATCTATAGCATTTGCCAAGTAATGTTATTACCTGTAGATGCTGTTGAGTAGACTTAGACCCAAAAGGAAGATTTGAACTCAAATGAAAAGGAAGACCTCATAGGATTTTCTAGGCTGGGATCTTCAAGAAAGCAGAATGCTGGGTTTGTCTCCCACAGAGCAGTTTGGTGGGTTTGAACCACCAATCTTTTGGTGAGCAGACAAGTGTTCAAACACTGCAAAATAAGTAACCTTCACTTAACCTGGTGCGTAGTACCTGTCACCACTGAGATATCTAGTGCATCCTTCTGGCTGACCTTTCCAGAGTCTATTATGGTTTATGAATTTGGCAAGGTTGCCTATAGTCCCAGCAACCTCAGGAAGCCACTACCCACTGATATCTAACAAATGTGTTGCCATGAATCAGCAAATGTGCTGTACCCTTGTGGTGATATGACCTACCCTCTGTTTTTCTCTAAGCAAATATTAAGGGGAAAAAATGAAAAACCTGACCAGACTGAGTGGTCATCCTTTAGGTCTAGAACCAAATCTATCACCCTCTGAACTCCCCTGGCTCAACAGTCAATGAAAAAATCTATAAGGTGGACAATTAAACTAGAGCGGTGTGCATTCCTTAGAAAAACCAACCACTTGAGACCAAAAGGGTGTATTTGCTTAAGGGCAAGCTTCAAAAAGCAGGAGGGGTTAGGAAGAAAGGAGGAATTGAAATAAGAAACAAAGGCTTTGAGAATGATTGGGGCAGGGAATGTGTGGATGTGCTTTATACAATTGATGTATGTATATGTATGGATTGTGATAAGAGTTGTAAGAGCTCCTAATAAAATGTAAAAAAAGAAAAGAAAAAAAAGAAAATGATTAGGGCAGGGAATGTGTGGATGTGCTTTATACAATTGATGTATGTAAATGTATGGACTGTGATGAGTTGTATGAGCCCCTAATAAAATGTTTTAAAAAGAAACAAAGACTAGACGTGAGACCAGTGATAGTCCATTGTGAGGGGGACTGCAATCAGTTATCTAAATGAAAATGAGGATGACTTGTTGAACAAAAAACAGTTTTGCTCTATAACCTTCAACCAATACACAATTTTAACCATGTATTGGCATATAATTCACAGATCATAAAACTCAACCATTCAGTCACATCGAGTTGCACAATCACCACCACAATCAATGTTAGTACATCTCGTTCTTGTACTCATTGTTATTACTTCCCCACTTCCCCCCCACCTTCGCTGCCATGTCCACCCAAAATCATTAATCCAGTTACTGATGCTATAGATTTCCTATGATGGATTTCTTATACAGAAACACAGTTTTAAAAAGAACGATAACAAAATAAAACAGATAAAGCCTTAGTCGACAAGGAAGCAAAAGTATTAAAAACTAGACCAATATTTAAATGAATCAAAAAGGAAACCAAATGATAAGGTGCTACACTAACTCCCCTGCCATAATCCTCTTTCCAGTGCACTCTGCATGACAGCAGGGCTGCTCACATGCAGGGCTGCTCCATGGGCTCATGGGGGATTTACCAGAGGCTCAAGCCAGGTCTATTTCTCCATTAGTTTTTAACTGACACAACTTTAAAATGGGTCCCAGGGATATCAAATGATAGTACATTTTTAACCTAACCATGGCTTCCATAATTGACTTTAAAAGGGTTTTAAATCGCTACGTGTGCACATGTGGCAAGCTGACAAGGTATGGGTGTACTGTGATGGTTAGAGTTCTATGTCAACTCGGTCGGTGATGATTATGGGTGGTTTGGTGGCTATGTCACTGATTGCTCTTCTATACTGTTATTTCAGGCTGTCATCCTCCATTTTGTGATCCGATGGGAGTAATCAATCCGTTGAGAAGGACGTTAGTGGAAAGTTGTTTCTTCGTGGGGTGGTCTGTATCTGATACTCATTGATGTCCTGTCAAACTTGCTCTCTCTCTTGGTCCTGCATCTGATTGGTCTTCTTCTGACCTCACACTCTTGAGACACAAATCAGCAACCTGACAATTCTAGGTTCATTAGTACCTAACACAGTACCTATGCGAGTAAGAAGATGTCTCAAACATGACTCCTGGCGGGGCTCATAAGCTTCCACAACCGTGTAAGCCATTTCCTTAAAATAAATATAGGGTGCTATTTCTCCAATAGCCAGGATTCATAAGTCTGAGACTGAAAGGGTGGAAACGAATATGGCACCACTCACTCTTCCTCCTAGTGAGCCACTCACCAAGACTTCTTTACTTTGTGACCCATGCTCTTCCAATCTGGAACTTCCAGTTAGTTCCAAGGAGAAGAATAGTCCCACCTGGAGACAGACACTGATTCCATTGAATCCGTAGTTAAGAATGCTTCCTGGTCAACTGGGGCTCCTCATACCTCAGGATCAGCAGGCAAACAAGGGTGTCACTGTATTGAGTGGTGTGATTGATCCTGATTACCAAGGGGAAATTGAATTGGTATCATACTACAATGGAGATAAAAAAAATACGTCTAGAACCCAGGGAATTCCTTGTGTTGTCTGTTAGTACCATCATGTCTTGTGATTAAATGAAATAGCAGACTACAAACAAGCCAATTCTGACATGACTGCTAGTGGCCCAGATCCTTCAGGAATGAAAGTTTTGGTTACTCCACCAAGTAAAATCCCCAGACAAGCTAAGGTGCTTGCAATGGACAAGGAGAATACTGAATGGGTAGTAGAAAAAGGAACTTCGAAATGCCATTTTTTGCTATGGGATCGGTTGCAGAGATGAAGATTATAACCGTAATGAGTATCTCCTCTTTGTCTACATCATCTTATATTTATAAAATAAACGATGGAAACTGGTTAATAAATAAATGAATCTCTCTACATCTGTATTTGTATATATTTTATTAGTTTTGCTCTGTTACATAATCCAATCTAAGATAAAACAACAAGTACCCTTAGAGAACCCATGGGGTGAGCAGTTGTCATGGAAATGTTACAACTGCAAGCACTGATGCTAGCTGACTCATGAAATCACACCATGAGAAAGTAACTCACACTCAGGGTGTGGATGCCCAAGCGATGACTTTCCCACTATTTCACACCTGTACGGACAGCTAGTTGCATTGAAGTCATGGAACCAAAATGACGTGAACTCAGATAGTTTGAAGTGCCTCAGAATAACGGGCAGTGACCAAGTAAGGCTACTTCCAAGAGGAGCAGTCAAACCGTTTTTATAAGCATTCAAATAATTCCCTGTTCAATATCTTCTAAAAACAGCTACTTGTCACTCCTCCACCCTTCCTACCTAACTCCAACTATACTTTTGCTTCTTTTAATGAACTGAAGGCAATCCTTTGGAACTTTTCTGTACATATTCTAAATAGGAAAGGGAACCAGGAGCTAGTGAAGAGCTGATTACTGTACATAAATTATAGAGCATCTTTAATCATTGCCTGGGGTAATTTTCCAGTTTTTCATAAAAATGTCTCATCATTGCAAACTTTGGTCTATAAATTTAGAAGCACTTTTAATTGTCAAATAAAGCATTACGGGGAGAGTTTGACTGAAAACCACCTGAAAAGCTCTCTGCGTTCTTCCTACAGATCTGAAAATCCTTCGTTAGCAGGTGCACTAAGGAGACTTTTTTAGTGGGCCATCACTTTGCTGCCGCCACATACTTAAGAGTGGAGAGCGACCATGAAGGTCACCGCCTCCTTGGGATTTTTCATCCATACCACTCAAGGCCTGGTTATATTCTTTTGAATAGGTGGGACTAATAAATGTCACGACATAGCCTAAGTGAAATGCCCACTAAGTGCCAAGACACCTGGGAGAATGAACACTTTGTTTTCATTTGCAAATAATGGATAAAAGGATAAACCTAATCATCCCTTGGAATTGAAGGTCAGAAAGAAGCCCTTCTTGCTGGTCCTCTCGGTCTCCAGAGAGGAAACTCTCTTCCCTGGTTGTGCCAGAGACAGGAGTGCTTATCAAAAGAGAAGCTGATACCAAGGGCTCAAATAGAAGGAAAATGTTTTGGAAATGTTGGTGACAACATATGTGCAAGTGTGCTTCATACAATTGAAGGATGGTTTGTCGTAAGATTTGTAAGAGTCCCCAATAAAATTATTAATAAAAATTAATTTAAAAAAGAAAATTAGGAGCCGGGGGAAGATGGCCACCAGATAGGTAGCTCATGCCCAAAGCTTTGAAGAGATCAGGAAAGAGGGACCAGAGCTCCAAGACAAGAGTGAAACACACTGACATGAAGCAGGGAACCAATAGAGAGGCCTGAGGGCCAGCCCCATTACCAACTAAGTGGACAGCACCACCCTCCCCCAAGAAGAATTCACTTCAGAGGACAGCACTGACTACAGCTCAAGGAGAGGGACTGGTCTGGTCAGAGCACACAAGAGCCAACAAGGGGAGGTACGGGGAAAAAAAAAAAGAGTGAATCACATTCTGGCTCACCAAGCCCTGAGGACAGTGTTCCTGCTCAGAACAGCAGTGCACAGAGATGACCACAGGGTCGGCCCCACCATGGGACACAGCATTCCTCATTGAACCATAGCACTATTGGGGACAACACTAGAGACACACGGTGAGAATTGAGCCCGCTATGAGCTCACCACACTGAAGACAGCCTCTGGGGCATGCAGCAGAGCAGCTGGGGGACCAGAGCAATGAAGTCCCCAAGGATAAAGGCGGTGCCAGGGCATGGCACCCCATCAGACTCAACTGGAAAGCACCCGTGAAGGAAAACAAACAGACCCTAAACTATTAATATGTTTGTGTGTGTGTTGTTGCTGTTGGAGCTATTGTTTTACTTTCTGTTGTTGCTTCATTGTACTCAGTCTTGTGATGGTTCATAGCATGTTTACCTGGAAGGGATAGGCAGAATAAACAAGCCAGAGGAGAGAACAACAGGATGACAGTTCTGGGGGACCATGGGAGTCGGGGAGGCAGGGGAAAGGAAGTGGGTTAACAAGCCCAGGGACAAAGGAACAAGTGATCCAAAATCAGTGTGAAGGAGGGTGTGGGAGGTCTGGCAGGGCTGGATCAAGGGCAAGGTAACCAAGAGGAATTCCTAAAACCCAAATGAAGGCAGAATATGACAGTGGGACAAGAGGAAAGTACAAAGAAATAGAGGAAAGAATGAGGAGGCACAGGGTAGTCATAGAGATTTAAATACAGGCATATAAAGATGTAAATATGTTTATATACGAGGGGGAAACAGACCTATGTACATATATTTATAGGTTGAGTATTAAGAAAACAGATGGACAGTGGGCCCCTGCACAAGTACTCCCTCAACAAAAAGAACGCTTTGTTCTAACAATTCGGCAGTCTGAGATGCTCACCTTCCTGGCACGATTCCTGAAGAAAATGGGTGCACAAGAAAATGGGGTGAAGAAAGCTGAGGGTGTCCAGCTACCAAAAGATATAGCACCTGAAGTCTTAAAGACCTGAATATAAACAAGCAGCCATCTAGCTGAGAGGCAACAAAACCCACATGGAAGAAGCACACCAGCCTGTCCCGACTTGATCGCTAAGGACAAAGTGGGTGCATTTGCAAATGTGGTGAAGAAAGCCCACGGTGCCCGGCTGCCAAAATATATAGAATCTTGGGTCCTATAGGCTGGAAGATAAACACGGGAACATCTAACTGAGATACAACAAAACCCACATGGAAGAAGCACACCATCCTGTAAGATCACAAGGCATTGAAGGGATCCGGAATCAGGCATCAAAGACAAAAAAATCATAGCATTGTGAATGAGGGGGAGTGTGGAGTGGGGACCCAGGGCCTATCTGTGGGAAATTGGACATCCCCTTGCAGAAGGGCTGCAGGGAGGAGATGAGCCAGTCAGGGTACAGTGTAGCAATAATGAAATATACAATTTCCTTCTAGTTCTTGAATGTTTCCTCCCCCCATTAACATGATCCCAATTCCACCTTACATATCCGGCTGGACAGGAGGATGTTCACTGGCACAGAAAGGAACTGGAGATACAGGGAATGAAGGACAGATGAACCCCTCAGGACCAGTGGAGAGAGTCAGGATATCGAGAGGGTGGACGGAAGGTGAGGGAGAAAGGGAGAAGAGAATACAAGATCTACATATAACCTCCTCCCCAGGGGACAGACAGTGGAGAAGTGTGTGAGGGAGACATCGGATGGTGTGAGATATGACAAAATTATAATTTATAAATTATGAAGGGTTCAGGGTGTTTTGAGAATAATGATGGCAACATATGTACGAATGTGCTGGACACAATTGATGTATGTATAGATTGTGATGAGTTGTATGGGTCCCTAATAAAATGATTTTTAAAGTGTTATATGTGCTTAAAACACCTTATAAATATGCAAATAAAATTATTCTCTGAATTTCAATAAAAAACAAACAAATACATACTTCAAAAAGAAATAAAAGTAGCATACCTCTGTTTTGGGGATCCTGGCGTGTTTGAACAAGGAGGTACTCCATGCATGACCCAATCTTGCTTTCAGTTCAAAAGTCAGGCTATTGCTACAAAGCAATGTGGAGCGAATTGCTTCATGTACACGTCCATCCTGTTTCATTCCTGGCCTGTGTTCCACCTCCCATGCTCAGAATTGTTTTCACATGTGCCTGTGCCCAAGATGTCTCTGTGTCCTCCAGACACAACACACTCATGTAACACTTGTGGAAATTATTGAATTGGTAACCAAAGGGAATGACAAGGGAGTGAGAAAGAAATAGACACATCCTGTGGTGGTGAATAAAGTTAATAACCTCAACATGACCCCTCTTTCATGGGGTTCCTGAATACTAAATCAATGTGGAAGTAATGTCCAAACAGCAGATTACTGAAGATATAGCCATGGGTTTGTGTCCCTTTTTCTCGGAACTTCCAAAAATAATATGCTGACCCAGTCCAGTAGGTTTATTCGTAGTTTAAGTAGACTATAAATTAAATTCAGATACTATGATAAATAAATGTCATTTCTTCCGCATTCACACCGCCCCCCTTTTTTCCATCGCTCATTTTGAAAGAGAGGCTTGGTAAACAACGTACGTTTTTCTCAACACTCCACTGACAAGAAGAACAAGAGCTCACAAAAGAGTGTAGTCGTTCTAACATTTTCCACACTCTTCCAATCAGAAGATAACTGGAGATCCATGTTTCAATTCCCAAAGAGACTTGAACAGGATTCGGTTCTGCAGTAGAATCCCTGCCTCCCTAACAGAATCCCAGG
Organism: Tenrec ecaudatus; assembly: GCF_050624435.1. Lineage (NCBI taxonomy): Eukaryota > Metazoa > Chordata > Mammalia > Afrosoricida > Tenrecidae > Tenrec > Tenrec ecaudatus. The sequence goes on from NC_134542.1 coordinate 106,635,224, forward strand.
ATCGATTCCCAGGTAACATATCGCATACACAGTGGGGGCTGGCATGCAGCTGACACTGGCCCAGTTACAGGGCAGCATTCAGAGTAGGACTGACTAGATAGAAGTCTGGCAATCTCCTACCCAAATCAGCCAGTGAAAACTACAGTTCACGGACACGCAGCACAGCGTGGGGATGGCACAAGACCAGGGAGCATCTTGCTCCACTGTGCATGGCATCATCTTGAGTGTTGGGCCGCCAGACAGAAGCTCAGAAAAACAAGTCGAGCAGGGGAGACCTTCTGAGAAGGAGTTCACTGGCTGAGAAACCAGCAGGCACTTCTGAGCTATTCTGACTGTGGAGCTAAGACTTCTCCCTGGTGTCCTCAGGGAAGAGGTCACGGCAGAAGGTCCTGTTGTCCGTGTTAGACCAGGCCTGTCTGCCAGGAATACCGCACACTGTCCAGGATCTGCTACCAGATATGATTTCTCGACTTCTGTGGAAGTGGCTTGCCTTTAATGTTGAAACTTCTTCCAAGACAGCATAGCTGTAATGGTGGAATCTGGTATTTGTGATCTAGGACTGGCCTGCCATCAGTGCATAGGTGCGCAGGGATGAGAACCCCACTGCTGCTATGTTTGTTTCTTCATAAATAAAATGAAGAAGCTTTGTGGCCATTTCTAGTTCTTTCCTGAGGCATCTCTATAAATACCAATAAGTAGTCTTCCTTTACAATATAACTTCTAAAACTAGTGGTTTCTTTACCACTCCTGAATCTCACCTGCAACTTCAGTTACACAGGTGACATGTGTCTGGAAACTTGGGAGAAGACATTCTGAGAGAAGAAGGCACAGTGACATGGATCAGGAAGACCACATGGCTATCAAGTCAGTCAGTTTCTGTCTGTCCTGCTGCCAGTCCCCAACAAAGCGCTCCAAAACATGGACTTGAGACTGACGGTGACCCCTTGATAGAGAATCACGGAAAGTGGGCACTCACATCTAGCTTGTGAATCAGAGACGACACCTGGCACAACAATTTCACTCGCTTTGTCGGGAAACACTTGAGTCTTTATTCATTCATTCATTCATTTATTTCTAGCTGTATTGAAATATAGTGAACATATCATGCAATTCAATAGTTCAGTCACATGTGGAACAATTTCTTGTACCCATTGCTGTTGACCCCCCATTTCCCTTCAACCACCCCTTCCATTTCCCCAGTTACTGTTTTTTTTTTAATCATTTTATTAGGGGCTCATACAGCTCTTATCACAATCCATATATACGTCAATTGTGTAAAGCACATTTGTACATTCATTGCCTTCATCATTTTCAAAGCATTTGCTCTCCACCTAAGCCCTTGACATCAGGTCCTCTTTTTCCCCCCTCCCTCCTCACTCCCCCTTCCCTCATAAGCCCTTGATAATTTATAAATTATTATTTTGTCATATCTTGCCCTGTCTGACGTCTCCCATCACTCCCTTTTCTGTTGTCCGTCCCCCAGGGAGGAGGTGACATTTAGATCCTTGTAATCGGTTCCCTTTTTCCAACCCACTCTCCCTCTACCCTCCCATTATCCCCACTCGCACCCCTGGTCCTGAAGGGATCATCCGCCCTGGATTCCCTGTGTTTCCAGTTCCTATCCGTACCAGTGTACATCCTCTAGTCTAGCCAGACTTGCAACATAAAATTGGGATCATGATAGTGGAGTGGGGGCGGGGAGCATTTAGGAAGTAGAGGAAAGTTGTATTTTTCATTGGTGCTACTTTGCACATTGACTGGCTTGTCTCCTCACATGAGGAAGGTTTTCCTTCAGGATTCTATCACATGAAAGCGCCAATGAGTTTATCTGTCTCACTACATTGAATGGCTTCTATATATGAGGAACTGCTACCTTCCCTTTGGAACTGTTCCTATTCCTATCATCTTAGTGCTGGTGTCACCAATTATAGCCAAGAGGAAAGCCTCATCCCACAAGCTGCGAGTGGCCTTTTCATTTCTTAATGACTGGCGGAACTGAAAAAAGAAAATATGATGAAACGTGGAGATGAAATGAGATTTAAACTCAGTGTCTACACATGCTTGTGCTGGCACGCAGCAGACATGTTCTTTTCGATAGTTTCGGTGATGCCTCAGCAAATGCGAACAGCTGCAAAAGACGCTGCCGGGGCTGCAAAGTCTAAAATACTTCTGTCCAAGCCTTTCTAGAAAAGTTTGCTGGCTCCCAATGTAGAAGAAATCACATACAGAACTTGTGGTAACCGAGTATTGAAATGAGCCTCACTGATAAAAAGTCTAGGGCTTGGCCACAGCTGCTGAAAGTCTGAGGAGGGCAGAAGGGATTTGAGGAAAACCAATGAAGCAAGCAGTGTCCATCTCTGCATGTTAGTTTTACGGCCAATCCACTTCAGCTACCTTTTAACCTAAATAAACTAAGGAGTCAGGAGTCCACGGTTGTCTCTATGGCGAAGGACATGACTAGTTTCTGAAAGGCTGGGAGTTTAACCCATGTGCCTCAGATGCACCTCAGAACACAGGCCGGGGTTCTGCTTTGTCAAGGTCAGTCTTGAGAAGCCCCAGGGAGCCCACTGCTGCCCCGCTCACCAGGACTCACCAAGAACAGGAATGGACTCAACCGCCGCTAACTACGCCGACATTTTATCTGTGTGTCTGAAAACTCTCTAATGGTCAATGACTATCCAGAAGTCAGAAACTGTGCTCACACTTGGAAGTATTCTGAAGACTACGTGGATTAAGAAAAAAATAAGCATTTAAAAAGCTACATACTGGCAAAGTGAGGCCCTTAGCTTTCACCTCGTAGCCTTATGTACTATGATTTTGAGATTAAAGTATATCAATTGTGTAATAAAAATAAATTAGCATTAAAAATAAACTTTAATGTACTTTAGTAAGTCTATTTCTAGGAATCTATTTGAAGGAAATAATCAGAGATGGAGACAAAGATATCTATCCGGATGTTAATGTCAGCATCATTTATAACAATTACAAACTGGGAGCAAGCTAATATCCTGCAATGTGGAATAGCTAAATTAATTGTAAGTTATCCTATAATGGTTTATTAAATATTTTTCAAAAAACCTTAAACTTGAGAAATTCACTAATAAGCTATATCCATGAAAGCGCATATACACAAATGCATGTAATACATATATTCTGTAATCAAGGGTAAGTAATAAATATGATTACTAAAATTCTAGTTATTATATATAAATGAGTTTATGCCAAGCATACATGGTTATATATGTTGCTGTGATAGATGGATGTCTTCAGATAAGTTCTGTCAGTAATACACTTCTTCTAGTCTCAGCGGGGTGCTTTCCAACGTGATCTAAACAAAGCACTCCCAAGGCTTCCAAGGGTGTCTGTTAGCCTAGTGACGGTCCAGGCAGACTGCTCAGTCCAGAAGGCCATGGCGACTATATTATAGGATCCCCCGGGTCATCTTAATAGGCTTCAGTGACACAGGAAGGAATCGTGGCTGCTGATGAAAAACTGAAGGAAAATGTAAAACTTTATGGGCAAGGTAAGGTCCAGGGAAGTTGCACAGGGGAACTTTTCCCATCACAGCAAAGGACCTGCTCCTTGCTGGAGAGGAACAAGGGCTGGCCTGTGAGAATATCACTGGGAAATCTTACCCCTCCACCCGACTGCCCTGGCTTTACTTGGCTAGGCTTCTTTTAGAGACCTGAAGTCCAAGAACATGGAAAAGAAACACCCTTGAGTTCCCTGGCGAAGGGCGCAAATGGAAGAGTCTTGAATTCCTTGGATCTAGTTGTTGTCAGGTGCCAGCTAGTCGGTTCCGACTCAGAGCCGCCCTGGGTACAACAGAACAAAACACGGCCCAGTCCTGTGTGAGCCTCACCATTGTTCCCATTGTTGCAGCCACTGTGTCAGTCCGACTTGTTGAAGGTCTTCCTCTTTTGACGCCCTCCTGCTTTACCAGGGACCGGCCTCTCCTGATAACATGTCCAAGTATGTGAAACGAAGTGTCTCCAGACTTGCCTTCAAGGTGCATTGTGGCTGTGCTTTCAAGACAGATGTGCTTGTTCCTTTGGCAGTCCCTGGCACGTAACAATATTCTTAGCCAACATCAGAATTCAAAGGCAATGATTCTTCTTTGGTCTTCCTTATTCAATGTCCAGCATTCACACGCACATGAGGTGATTGAAAATGCCTTAAGTGGGTCAGGTATGCCTTATTCCTCAAAGCAACGTCCTTCCTTTTGAACCTAGAGCAGACTGACAATGTGACCTTTGACCTGTGGGCTCCTGTTGCCATAAGTGTTTACCGTGAATCCAACCAAGGTGAAATTCTGGACAATTTCGATCATTTCTCTTGTCTAATGCTGTTACCAACTGCTCTAGTGGTGTGGATTTTGGTGTTATCTGCGTGCAATTGCAATCCATAATTATGGTGGTAAACAGTGATCTCCATCAGCCAGGAATTCAAGTCCTGCACACTTTCAGCAAGCAAGGATGTGCCACGTGTGAATCATAGGTTGTTAATAAGCCTTCCTCCAATCCTGATGTCACGTCCATCTTTAAATCCAGCTTCTCTGATGATTTGCTCAGCAGGCAGATTGGATTATTATGGTGAAAGGATTCAACCCTGAAACAGACCTTGCCTGATTTTAAATCATACAGTATGTTCTTATTCTGATTGCACAACTGCCCCAATCCATTCCAAATTCTGCATGAACACAATGAAGTGGTCTGAGGTTGCCATTCTTCTCAAGACCATCCAAGGTTTCTTATGGCCCATACAATCAAATGTCTTAGCACAGTCAATTAAAAAAAAACATTTTTCTGATATTCTCTGCTTTGAGCCAAGATTATGTGGCATCAGCAATGATATCTCTTGTTTCACGCCTCTTCTGAATGCGACCTGAAACTCTGGCAACTCCCTGGCGATGTAGTGCTGCAACCACTGTTGGATGATCACCAGGGAAATTGTACTTGCCTGTGATATTAATGATGTTGTTCTATCATTTGAGCATTTGGGGGAATGAATACAAATATGGATCTCTTCCAGTCAGTTGGCCAAGTAGCTGTTTTACAAATTCCCTGACATAGACCAATGTTTCCAGTGCTTCATCAGTCTGTTGAAACAATTCAGTTGGTATCCCATCACCTGCTGCAGCCTTGTTTTGGGCTAATGTTTTCAGTGCAGCTCGACCTTCTTCCCTGCCATTGGTTCTGGCTCATGTGTGACCTCCTGAAATGGTTGAATGCCGATTAGCTGTTAATGGTACAGTGACTCTGTGTATTTTTTCCACTTTGGATACTTTCTGAATCATTCCATATTTTGTCCATGTCATTTTTCAATATTGCAACTTGAGGTTTCATTTTTTTCATCAGTTTTTCTAGTTAAAAGCATGCCGAGTGTCTTTTTCCTTTTTGATTTTCTAACTTAAAGCCTGTGCGCATTCCATTATAACAATTTACTCTGTCTTCCCCAGCTGCTCTTTGAAAGGTTTGTTCAGTTCTTGACTTCATCATGTCTTCTATGACCAAGAGCATGTTTCAAAGTCTCTTCTGTCATCCATTGTGATATTTTTGTTCTGACTCGCCTCTTCAATGGATTTCTGCTTTCTTCTTTATGGTGCGTTCTTGATGTCATCCCTCAGCTCTCATTCTGTCGCTAGTGTTCAGTGCATCAAATCTGTTCTTAAAATGCTCTCAAAATTCAGGTGGACTACACTCTAAGTTGGATTTGGGCCCCATGCACTTGCTTTCATTTTCATCAGCTTCAATGTTAACTTACATATGAGCAATGAATGGTTGCTTCTGCAGTCACCTGTGACCGCGTGTTAGCTGCTGAAAATGAGCTTCTCCGTTGTCTTTCCCTGCAGCTATAGTTGACTTGATTTCTGCATATACCATCAAAAGAATTCTACTTTTGTGTTGTTGAAAAAGTGTATTTTTTTAATTAAAAAAGAGGTTAAGAATACAGAGACACTGTATCAAAAATAACTAATAACATGCCACCATTCCAGGAGGTAGCATGTGAGCAAGAATCGGTGGTGCTAAAGGAAGACGTTCAAGCTGCACTGAACGCATTACACAAAGATAAGGGGCTCTGGGAGTTGATGGAATGCCAACTGAAATGCTTCAACAGGCTGATGAAGCCCTCACAGGACTTACTCGTCTATGACAGGAACTTTAGCTGACTGGAAGAGCTCCGTAGTAGTAGCTATTCCAAAGAAAGGTGATCCAACTAAAATAAAGCAATAAACTCACTGCCATCAAGTGGTTATCAACTCATGGTACCCTACAGGACAGGGTAGAACTGGGTTTCCAATGCTGTAATTCTTTACAGAAGTAGAAAGTCCAACTTCCTCCCACCAGAATGCTTAAATTATAGAAAAATATCCCTGCAATATGCAAAAAATGCTACACAGAGAACTATGTTAAACCCTCACCTGTACTGAAATATTTCGTTTTTACCATTTATTTTTCAATAGACACAATATGGAGCCTTGGGATTATTTTAATTATTAATAGATTGATTTTGTTTTTAGATGAGTTACAAGTAAGTGTAATTTTACATTTTTCTCAGAGGTGTTTTCTTTTATTACAATTAAATTGTTGTGACTGCCTATATTGTAGAGACCACATCTTTGTTAGTTACATATATTATAAGTATTTCCTCCCAGAATTTTATTTGTTTTTATACTTTGCTTTTTAAGTATTACATCATATTTGTTCATTGTTAATTTATATGGAGAAACAGATATTTTGAAATGCATCAATACAAAATTTTCAATAGTTATAGACAGAATAGAAAGTTGAATTGTAAATGAATTAACAACGTTTTTTCCCGGAATTGTACTTTAAGATGTGTGATGGTTATGTAGAACAGATTTGGAAGTAAAAACTGGGAAGAACTTTTCCATAATTATTCTGAGTGAGGATATTAATTGGATACAATAATTGCCCTGAATCCACAATCATTTGTGTGTCTTGCTAAAATAGTTGATAGTTCAAAGAATTGCTCCACTTATTTTTCTCCCCCCATTTGTGGTTTTTTAAACAATAGAATTAATTATCCAAAGATAATTATATAATAGAGTCCACCGTTATTGAAACTGGAGTGATCATTTTGATGATCTAGTTGGCTGGAATTTAGCCAACTTTCATAGTAAAAGCTTTTAACAACATTTAAAAAGCTTCCCCCTCCCATCACAAAATTTCAACTTGTGTCACGTCAAAAGCTGTTTCCCTTCCATTTTATCCAGAGTCACTGTGTTCTCCTCACACTTTCCTATTATCCATGCATCTGCATGTGCCTTGAGTACCCTGGGGTTCATATGATGAAGGTTATGGTGGGACATCTTACGTCAGAGGTCCACAGTTTACTCAAGGAGTTCACTCCACAAGGGATGGCTTCTCACTAGAGAAGCAAATAGAGAGAGGGTGTAATGACTACAGCACTCCCACAGGGCTATCAACATTCTCTTTATTGACGTGGTGGCTGCAACGCTGGGCTCAAACATAACCCCAAGTTTGAAGATGACACGGGGCCTGGCAGGGTTTCATTCTATTGTACATAAGGTTGCTATGAGTCTGAACGGATTCGATAGTATCTAACCGTATAAAGTGATAAAATTGATCTTTGATGAGTGTCAAGCTCCTGGAAAAGAACATGATTGAGAAAATCCTCCACCCTCAGGTGTTTCAGGAAAAAGCTTACTGCAAAGAACTATCTTTCCCCCAAAGTCTCAGATAAGAGCCAAGGATGACCCACTGGTTCATCTATGGCAGGACAGACATACACAAAACTTCATGCAGTTTGGTTCTCTCCACAGACTCCAGAGCCTTAGCTTCACTTAAGCCAGCACAAGAATTTCTAACAAAGGTCAACCACAGAATTAACTTACCTCCAAAAAGATAGGCCTATCAAGTTGGGGAGCATTGAAAATGTGACTCAGGTGGAGCTACTTTTACTAAGAGGAGTCGACCGCGGTAACTTGTGTGGAGTAAAACCCGTGGTGGTGAAGCCTTCAGGATCTTCATTTGGTGATGGGGCATGAGGTTAGGAGAAACAGCAGCAACACTCTGCTAATGATCAAAACTAGGAATCTGTGAAGTGTTTTTCCAAAGAAAATTGGAAGCAGTCAAAAATTAAATGGAATGCATAAAGATCAAGATCACAGGTGTGAATGAACTGAAATGGACTGATGTCAGTGATTGTGAATCAGATTATAATATATTTGACTATAATAGGAATGACATAATCAAGAGGAATGTTGTTGCATTCTTTTTGCCAAAAAGACATTGTAAAATCAATCTTGAAGTGTAATGCTGTCTTAAATGGGATATATCTATCCCTCTTCAAGGAAGTCCAGTAATATAACTATTATCCAAATTTATGCACCCACATGAAAGCTAGTAATGCAGAAAAAGAATTTCAACACAGTCTTCAGGTGGAAATTGATCAAATGTGCAATCAAGATATATGGATAATTATTGGTGATTGGAATGCAAAAGCTGGAGACAAAGGAAGAAACGATAGTTGTAAAATATAGTCTTGGTGACAGAAAGGTGAAAGTTACATGATAAAACTTAGCAAGACCCATGACTTGGTCATAGCAAATACCATTTTTTTCAACAATGCAAAAGGCATTCAACACACATGAACGTCTCCAGGTGGAATGCACAAAAATCAAACCGACTGTATCTGTGGGAAGAGACCATGGAAAATCTCAAGTTCAGCAGCTAAAACCAGGCCAGGGGGGTAATATGGAACAGATCATCAATTGCCCATATGTAAATTCAGGCTAAGGAAAATTCAAGCAAGTCCACAAGAAAGAAAATATGACCATGAGTATATCCTGCCTGAATTTCCAGATTATCTCAAGTGTTGCACTGAACACTAATGACAGAAAACCTCATGGTCTATGGGAGGACATCAAAAGCATCATTCACGAAAAAAGCAAAATTGGCCATTAGAAGACAGAAAAGAAAGAAAAGATCAAAGTGGATGTCAAAAAAGACTCTGAAACTTGCTTTTAATACAGAATAGCTACAGCAGATGGAGGGGATGATGATGTCAAAGAATCGAATCGAAAATTTCAAGGGGCAGTTTGAAAAGGCTAAGTAAAATATTATAGTGAAATGTGCAGAAGCCCAAAGTAGAAAACCAAAAAGGAGGAAAATGCACATTCTTAAACTGAAAAAACTAAAGAAAAATGAAACCACTGATTTGCAATGTTGAAAGGTTCTATGGGAAAGATATTGAATGACTCAGGAAGCATCTACAGAAGATGGGAATAATGCAGAATCACTGTGTGGTCAACTACCTGGAAGAGCCAATTTGTCCCCATTCCAAAGAAAAGTGACCCAAGATAATGATAAAATTATAGAAAAATGTCATTAATATCACATGCATGATTAGCCAACAAATGTTGCAGCAGTACTTTCACAGGGAGCTTCCAGAGATTCAGGCAGGATTCAAAAGAAGAAATGGGGGAAAAGGATATCCTTGCTGTTGTCAGATGAATCTTGGCTGAAAGTAAAGAACACCAGCAAGATGTTTATTTGTGTTTTACCGACTGTGCCATGGCACTAGCCTGTGTGGATCACGCCAAATTATCGATTACCTGGAGAAGAATGAGAATGCCACAACCCTTCATTGGGCTTAAGCAGAACTTGTACATGGATCAGAACACGGGATTAAATCGTGGTTAAAAGCACAAGAGGTCAGTGGCATGGAAGCTGGTAGTGTCTCATTCTGTCGTCCCACAGGGTCACTATGAGTCAGCGCTGATTCCACTGCACCAAACGACAAGACTGAGTGGAATTTTCTGAAGTCAGTTTGCTTATATTATCTCATTTGGTCCTCAGCACTCTCCTGATGGCCATCTGCAGTTATTGTCTCTCAACATCTTTTCACCACTCTGCTAAATGACCCTAACTTCTCCTTGTAGAACCCCACCTACTACATCCTTCTCAGTCCATGTGATACTAACAGGGCTACATCCCAACTCTGGACCCAGTCAATCCATGAGTCAACCTTTGGCCACAGCACATCCCTAGTGGACAAGCATGTGACCAAATGAGAGCCGATGAGAATTGAATGGGGAATTCTAAGAAAGATGTTCTCACCTTGCTGCTGACCTTGATGCCACTCTTTGAGGCTGAACCTGAAGGCACCTGAGCAAAAGGGAAAGCTGAGAGAAGGCGAGACACAGCCCTACTGAGAGCATTTGGGGCTACAATTCACCCCAGTTGAAGCCATCTCTACCACATGCCTTTCACCAATATTGTCTTTAGCTGCCATCAAGAGTCACCCTAGAAATTGAAAAGTGAAAGAGTTTAAGGACTGACTAGCAAATCCCTTTGAAAGCCAGGTGGCTTCCAATTCTTTTGTTTTTAATAAAACTGAAAATGAATTTTAGAAAAATCAGCAAAGGTGTGCAAAAAGGTTGTATTCTTTCACCATACTTATTCAATCTGTATGCTGACTTTATCACTAGTGAAGCTGAATTATATGAAAAAGAGTGTGGCATCAAGATCGAATAAAAGCTTACTAACAACCTGTGAGATGCAGATGACACCATCTTGCTTATTGAAAGTGGGGAAGACATGAAGCACTTGCTGATGGAAGATCAGGGATAACAGCCTTCAGTACAGATTACAACTCAATGTCAAGAAGGCTGGAATCCTCACAACTGGACAAATAGTTCACATCATGATAAACGGAGAAAAGACTGAAGTTGTCAAGGATTCTGTGTTGCTTGCCTCCACAATCAATGCTCATGGAAGCAGCAATCGGTAGACCAAAAGACAGGTTTGCATTAGGTAAATCCAGTGCACAAGCTCTCTTTAGAATATTGAAAAGCGAGGATGTTGTGTTGAGGATTAAAGTGTGCCTGGCCTAAGCCATGGAATTTTCAATCGCCGCATATGCATGTGAAAGTTGAACACTGAATAAGGAATAGCAGAGAAGACCTGATGACTTTGAATTGTAATGTTGGAGAAGGATAGATAAAATACCTTGGGCTGCTAAAAGAACAAAATGCTCTGTCTTGGAGGAAGTGGAACCATCATGTTCCTGGGACGGAAAGACAGTGAGAGTCCATCTGACATACTTTTGAAGTTCTGTGAGAAAGACCACCCCCTGAAGAACATCATGTTCGGTAAATTAGAGGGGCAGCCAAAGAAGAAGGCTCCCAATGAGACTGAGTGACACAGGCTGTAAGAATGGGCTCAGGCACAGGAACAACTGTGAGGTCAGAGCAGGACTGGCCACTGTTTCGTTGTGATTTTATATAAGGTCGCGATGGGTCAAACACATTCAATGGCATCTAACAACCACAGGGAATAAAAGTCCCTAACAAACTGATCAACTGTCCAAACAAGCCACTTGCTTATCCCACTATTCCAGTCCAAGGTTTTTTTGTTTTGTTTTTCTTGATTAATCTCAGAAACCATATAGGCAATCTTTTCCCAAGACATGATAATAAGGTTAGGTCAGAAGAGACAGAACCAGAAGTAAAAATGCATAAGGTTGTACCTAATTTTTGTGGTATGTTCTCAACCACAAAACCCTTTCAGACAGAAAATTTTGCATTGTACTTTTGTTATTATGTATCATACAACTACCCTATTATGAAATATTCATATGGTTTCAATAGTTAAAGCAAATCCAAGGCCAAACTTTCCTAACATATAAGGGAGGACAGTACAGTAATATCATGCAGACAAAGTTATTTTATGGCACTCAGTAATCAAATATTCCAAGTTGATTATCTTCAAAAAGTATGCCTCTTTCGATAAGTTATTGCTTTGGTTTGGCTGTATCACACAGCCTTAAGATAAATACATTAAAAGTTTAGCTTAATGAAGGATATCGCTATGCAATAATTCTCCTCTGAAAAATGTCCAAATTATTTGCCTGGCATTCATGGTTCTCAGAAACCTCTTCTCTAACTAGTCCCTTGATTTTATTTTCCTACAACATTACCGAGATTACATTAGGGTCTTTGTTATTATAAAAAATAAGCATGTCAATTATTGTAAAATAATGATGTTCCTTTGAGGATTAAGGTGGGCCTGACACTGCCACGGTATTTTCCTTCAACTCACAAGCATGTGAAAATTGGACATTGCATTAAAAAGACTGAAGAAGAATCAATACATTTGAATAAAGGTGCTGGCAAAGATTCTTGAATGTTCCAAGCCTTGCTAAAAGAGCCAAAACACCTGACTTGGATGAAGTACTGACTGCCCAGGTGCTTCTTAGAGGCCAAGTTGGCAGTCTTCATCTCAGGGACATGGAACACATTTTCAGGAGAAACCGGTCCTTGGAGAAGGACAGTATGTTTGGTAAGGTAGAGAGGCAACCAAAAACAAGACACCCTAGACCAGATGGATTGACTGCAGGATCTAGAACAATGGCCTCAAACACAGGAACAATTGTGTAAATGGTGCAGCACTGGGGGGTGTTGCTTTTGTTTCACATAGGGTGCTATGAGTCAGAACCGACTAGAAGGCCCCTAACAATAACAATACACTTCCTTCAATAATTGGATTTTTTCTAAAGTATGAGAGAAAAGATAATCAAATGGGTACTCACAGACACTCAAATCCAAGGCCAACACCCAGAAATAGTACCATGTCCTTCTGACTCCTATCTATTCGTGTGGCCTTCCACTCTGGAGCACTTGGCATTCCTGCAGCCCAAAGGAGAGGATGTCTTTGGGTCAGTTTTCATGGTCCCATACACAGTGTTGCTAGGAAGCGCAGTCCTGCACCAAAACCCTTCCGAGGCATTTTAAGTCGATGATTTTCTGGCTCATGAATGAACCTGGATCTCATCTGTCATACAGGACCTCAGGTAAGTTTCACTCAAAAGAAATGCTATGAATTCAAGGCAACTTATGCAGAAAAAAATTAGTAGTTCTTTCCGAGAAGCAATTAATGGCTTCAGTTCCTGTATACTGGTCACTGGCTTCTTCGATACGACTAAATTCTGCCCACATCACAAAGCAAGGAAAAGTCCCACCCCATGCCGCTGCTCTGACTCCCAGACTCCAGATACTGCTTGTAAACTCATGCACGGCCTGGTGACAGCACTTTCTGCTAGCCTGCTCTGAATAGTCTTTAATTATGAGTATCTCTGGATGTACATGCATATATATTGCCAGCTATCTAATTGTGTTTGTTTTGTTTACTTATATACAACCTCTCTTCTGCCCGAAAGGCATCAAGAGGATGGATAAATATAAAGAAGCACAACACTTCATAAGTTCCTGAAGAAGATTAAGCAGAGAGGAGCTTAAGGTACCGGCACCAAATGGAGCTAAAACACTTTTCACAGAACTCGCCCTTTTAATAATTATTGCAATCATAAATACGCAGTTTACAGGCGGGATAAACAATCTGGAGGAGAAACCAACGGAAGCGATGGTTGGGTGGACATGGGAGAGGGGGAGGCGGGGAAAAGGAACTGGTTGTTAAACCCAGGGACAAGGGAACAAGTGATCCAAAATCAATGGCGAGGAGGGTGTAGGAGGCCTGGTAGGGCTTGATCAAGGGCAATGTAACCGAGAGGAATTATTGAAACCCAAATGAAGGCTAAGCTTGAGAGTGGGACAAGAGGAAAGCAAAAGGAAATAGAGGGAAGAACTAGGATGCAAAGGGCATTTATAGAGTTCTAAATGCAGGCATGTGCATATGTAAATATATTTATAAATTACGATGGGGACATAGGTCTATGTGCATTTATTTATAGGTTTAGTATTAAGGTAGCAGATAGACATTGGGCCTGTACTCAAGTAGTCCTTCAATGCAAGAACACTTTGTTCTAGTAAACTGGCATTCTATGATGCTCACATTCTGGACACCATCATTGAAAACATGTGCTGAAGAAAGCTGACGGTACCCAGCTATCAAAAGATGTAGCGTCTGGGATCTAAAGGCTGAAAGAAAAACAAATGGCCATTTAGCTGAGAAGCAACAAAGCCCACAAAGAAGAAGCACACCAGCCTGTGTGATCACGAGGTGTCAAAGGGATCAGGTATCAGGCATCAAAGAACAAAAAAATCATATCATTGTAAATGATGGGGATTGCAGAGTGGAGACCCAAAGCCCATCTGTAAGCAACTGAACATTCCCTTACTGATTGTCACGAGGGGGAAATGAGCCAGTCAGGATGCAGTATAGCAATGATAAACCCTAAAATTGTCCTCTAGTTCTTTAATGCTTCCTTTCCCCCACTATCATGATCCCAATTCTACCTTACTAATCCAGCTAGACCAGAAGGTATGCACTGGTACAGATAGGAACTGGAAACACAGGGAACCCAGACCAGATAAAGGATCTACATATAACCCTTACCCTGGGGGACGGACAACAGAAAGCGGGTGAAGGGAGACATCAGACAGTGTAAGACGTGACAAAATAATAATAATTAATAAATTATCAAGGGTACATGAGGAAGGAGGAATGGGGAGGGAGGGAGGAGTTGATACCAAGGGCTCAAGTAGAAAGCAAATATTTTGAGAATGATGATGGCAACAAATGTACAAGTGTGCTTGACACAATGGATGCAAGTATGGATTATGATACGAGTTATATGAGCCTCTGATAAAATGATTTAAAAAACACAAATCAGAAGATTCAATCATAAGAACAAGGCAATTATTTGAAATACAATCATTCATAATGTTAAGCATAAACTGTTTTTTCCTCAACAAACACCTTACTTTGCAAAAGCTATTTGGACCGCAGGCAAGTGCATTCCTTAAATGAGCTGAACAGCTGTTTCTAAGCGTATGGACCATGTCCTGCATTTCTCTCTATGAGCTACATAGAACAAAGATTGGAAGGCTTATTGCATTATGACATCGATGGATAGCTCTCTATATGTCCCCAAAGACCTTTGTTTGGGTTTTTTTTTTTTTACATAGCTCTTTTAAATCATGTCATTTCTTATGTTGCTATTACCTGACCTCGGAGCTCCAGTGGTGGAGCGTAGTGGACTGTGAGACAAAAGGTCAGAAGTTTGAAACCACCTACTGTTCCGTGGGAGAAGGATGAGGCTTTCTGCCCCTGTAAACAGTTACAGTCTTGGAAACTCCTGCGGGAAGTTTTGTCATGTCCTATAGGGTTTCTATGAGTCAACATTGGCTTGATGGCAGTGAGTATTCCCTGGCCTATTTCTGTTGGCATGTTTTGCACTTCATTTGCTTAGATGCTCTGTTAGGAACCATTTAGACTTTATCACTGGATCATAAGATAGAATTATTCATCTTATTTTCCACATGAGAAAACCAAACCTTAGAAGCAGCACAGACATAGTAAGAAAGCACTACAGTGCACAAACACACACACAGACACCCCAATAATGCCAGAATGAGGTTGCCCACCTTCGATTACTTTTGCGTTTTAGCATAGCAAGAGGATTGGTCATGTTTTAATACGCCTAGAAAGTCTTTCTAATTCAGAATAGACGTACCCCGCCATTTATCACCAATTTATAGTTTATTTTATCATTAAATGTGTAACCATTATAAATATTCTTATTCATACAATTCAGTGGCAATTTATAGCAATAAGCACACACATAAACAAGAACCTAAAACAATGCCTTAACCAACATCTCCAGCAATTAAAAAAAGCAAAAGGAGGGAGGGGGATACCGTCACTAGACGGAAATAAGTAATACAGATTAGAACAAAAATAAATGATCCAAAAAACAGAAACAAGAGAAAAATCAAAACACCAACTCTTGGTTCTTGGAATGTATTAATAACATTGATAAAGGAAAGACGAATCTAACAGAGAAAATGAAAGAAAAGATGTAAATAAGATAAATAAGAAATCAAGTTGGTGACATCACAGCATAAGTAAACGAAATAGAGGATAATAATAGAACACTATGGAGAATTGTACTTCACTATAGTGAAGATCTAGGCAAAATGGAAAAACTTCTAAAGTTAACTTCCTAAAGTAACACAAACTGAGGTTGAAAGTTTGAACAGACCTATCCAAAAAAGAGGAAATTATACAGGATTAACAGATTATTATAAGTGAAAGAATGAATAATTAAGGACCAACAAACGAAAGTCCTTGCCTGGACAACTTCACTGACAAATTCTATGAATCGTTTTGAGAAAAGCTCACCCCAGTTATTCTCAAACTTTTCGAGAATGTAGAAAAGGAGAGGATACTCCTGAATTCATCTTAGAAAAGGAGACTGAAGCTGACACCAGACCCACGAAGAGAAAACGCTACGAAAGTACATGGGAAAAATAAATTTAAATAAATATTAAAAAGTACATGTGAGACAATCTCCATCATAAACATAGACTCAAAATGGCCCCAAAAAACCCAGTAACATATTAAACAAATAAATATGCTGTAACCCAATTGGATCCACATTGAGTATGGTTCAACATTATAAAAACAATCAACAGAATCCACCATATACACAAAACAAAAGACCCGCATGTCAATATCAATGGATGCACTAGAGACATCTGGCCAAATCAAACACCTCTTCTTATTACAAATGCCCCGGAAAATAAGAATAGAAGGGAAATTCCTTACAATAATTAGTGGCATTAAAATCGACAAAGAATTAAGATCTTTCTGTACTTGCAGATGTTATGATCTTACTCAACGAGTATACCAAACACTAAGCAAGAAGACTACTGTAATGAATGGAGACTTAGGGAAAAAATATCAGGGTACAAATCAATATATACACACGAGTAGGATTCCTTCACACTAACAGAGAGAGCCCTGCAAAGGAAGCCAGGAAAATAAGAGCATTTAGAACAGTCATACCAAATGATGAAATAGCTCAGAGCAAATCTAACCAGACATATAAACCTATCTGAAAAAGGTACGAACTACTATGATAAGAAACAAAAGAGATCTACATAATCCTAAGTGAAAGCTGCCTCTCGAAGTTCCCCCATGCAGCTTTCAGTAAGGGTTAGCCTGGAATTTAATGATTTGTTTGTTTGATGTAAATGAAAAAACTTGGCAAACTTCTCTTTCTACCCAGGAGTATAATTTTTAAAGTTTTGCTTTTGTTTTGGTTTTTCTGTGTGTGTCGGTTTATACACGTGCCAGCAGTCCAGGTGTCACCAGTGCTTCATTGGCTATTAAAGAGGCACAAATAATACTGACAATAGTAAGGTAATGTCTTATACAACCACTGACAGCAACATTCAAAGAAACAGAACAAAAAAAATGTTGGCAAAATGAGGAGATTAGAACACTTGTACATTGCTGGTGGAGTTGTAAAAGGATAAACTACTACTGAAAATGGTATGGTGCTTGCTCAAAAGTTCAAAGTAGAAACACTATATTATTCAACACTCTCACTTCTAGGGGTAAGTATATCTAGGGAAACCCGTGCAGTGACATGGATAGACAAATACACACACCGCATTCATAGCAGCCTTATTCATGAGGGAAAAACTGAAAACCGTCTAAGTGTCCCTCAAAAGATACGTGGATAACCAAACTGTGGTGCATACATGCGAAGAAATATTATACAATAAATAATAATGAGTCTGTAAAAGATGACATGATTGAATCTGGAGTACCTTATGCCAAATGAAATAAGCCAATCTTAAAAGACAAGTATTTATGATACCAATTGTTTTAAAAGTCAAGATTAGATTAACACATAGAAAGCAGCATTCTTTGATAGTTGCTAGGGACTAGAAGGGGAAGGGGGATCACGGATGAA
Source organism: Tenrec ecaudatus (assembly GCF_050624435.1). Taxonomy (NCBI): domain Eukaryota; kingdom Metazoa; phylum Chordata; class Mammalia; order Afrosoricida; family Tenrecidae; genus Tenrec; species Tenrec ecaudatus. The sequence goes on from NC_134542.1 coordinate 106,652,936, forward strand.
AATGTATATGTTTTAATTTTGATGACACAAGTCAATTTTGGGGAAATTAGCATAATGACACCAAAGTAAAGGAAGCCATTGAGAAGAACATGAGATTATGTACCGACATAGACATCTATATAATTATTTGGATGTATATGCTGCATATGTATTGCTATTTATAATAGACCACACAGGGGGCTCAAGAACACTTCTTAGACATATCCTAACACCTCATGGGATTGAAATATGGGGCTTGAAATAAGGACCAGTCTCAGGGGACATCTAGGTCAATTGGTATAACATTATTCATTAAGAAAATGTTCCACATCTTAGTTTGGTGAATGGCATCGGAGGTCTTAAAAGAGAAAAATAATTGCTCATTTGAAATTTACTGGGAACCCAATATTTTCACTGACAACCCTAATGTTAGATAAAATACTTGTATAAATACTCTAATTAAACAAATGTTCATCCCTGTAAGGAAACCCATAACAGCATACAGAAAAGCTTATTTCTTAAGATGATGAAATGCATGTATGCATTTGGAAAGAACACTTAAATATCAATAGGTGCTTTCACCTGCTCCCTGGCTTTGCATGAATTTCTCAGGCCTGTTTTAGAAGGAAACATTAATTGAAAGGAAAGATATTTTCAGTGTTTAGAGTCACAAAATACTGTAAAAAGCTTGCCAAAATGCCCTATAGAATCCATAACTGTGATCGCTGCCATTATTCAACACTTATTTTAAAGGATTGACCATAAAAGAATTATGAAATAAAAAGCATGATCCATATTCAGTTTTGATGGCTTCAGTATCTATCCTGCATATCCCACTTGGCATTTGTTTGCAGAATTGTGTGCTCCCATGCATGGTAGTGTGTCAGAAGATAAACACAGGAACATTGAGAGGCAGTTTTCTGTTAGGGTTAACCTGGATTTTAATGATTTGTTTGAAATGAAAAAAAAATTGACAAACTTCTCTTCCTACCCTACAGTAGAATTTTATAAGTTGTTTTTTCTTTATAAGTTGGGACCCCAGTTAAATCCCAAGGGCACATTCAAACTTCAAAATCTCCCAAACTTAAGCTGAAACAGATGATAACTGACTCAATAGGGCTGCAGTTATGAGTTATAATTTGTTAAACTGCCAGCCAAACAAAATCTACCTTATAAGGTCTTATAAAAGTGAATCCAGAATATGTATATCATATGTTGATTTGTAATGGCCAGCATTAAAGATTTGTCTGACTGTTCCTGAGCGCACACCTTTGGGGACCCTCAAGCCAACAGCTTTCAAAGCACTTGGAAATAGTCAAGGCATTCCTGACAGTGAGACACAACATGTTCATTGAGTGCCATCTTTCTCAATGTATAAGGACACATCCATCCAGAACTGATTTACATAACTTATGGGGGGTTTTCTGTCATTTTGTGTGTAAGTCAAAGGGCCCCAGGTTAGCCCAAAGGGCACTTTCAAACTTGTACTGATTTATATAAATTCAGTGTAGGGCAACTCCATTTTAAATGCTATTTCCTAATTGTTAATCCTTGCCTATATCAGTATGCTTTCAAATTCCCAAATCTAAAAAAGCAAATATGTCTAGTTGAAACAGATTGAAATCTTGGCTTTGGATATTGGCCTATGGTATCAAATATGGAAGCTGTCTAGAAGATCTTAAAAATATAGGGAGGTGGAAGCTGTTTTCACAACAAAAAGTTTATTCACATGACAGATGCAAAGCCCATACCCTTGCTTTTACTAGACTGCGCTCCTCAAGATTACATGCGCCCCAACAGGACGTGGCTACAGTCCGTTACAGGATGCGCAATGGCTGCATTCACAGGCTCTTGACAGTCAGAGTCGTGGCTTTTCTTCCTGTACTAAGAAAATCAAACTTGCTGTTTATTTGCTAGTTAGATGGCGGAAATCTCATGCTGCCGCACACATAACCGTGCTTACACTTGTGTTCCCTGCAGTCCTCATAAACTTCTCGTACACATTCCAAAATGCTGACAGTTATCTGATCTTGGGTGAGTCAACATCTGCTCACTCTGCCTGGACAAAGTATCAAACTGCCCATGCTCTCAGCGAGGATGTGAATCGAAGCATGCCACATAAGCATAACCCCGACTCAAGTACGTCTCTCGAAGACTCTGCTAGGAGGTTGCATTTGTGGCCCAGTGCCTTGAAATCCCATGCAGAGTTTTTTTTTTTCCCTAGCCTATTGCAAGTGCAGTTTCTAATGTGAAACCCAGGTCTGGCTCAGAACCCTTGGCTGCAGTCTGCCCAGCAGCTGACTCAGAGGCATGCAGAAGCGTGGGTCAGGCACATCCGTATACTACTGGACCTGAGTAGCAGTGGAACACGTTGGCTGCTTGGCCCATACAGGTGCTGGGGCTGATGACGTCCATTTTGCCCTTTCAGGAAGGGGAGAGACGACAGGGCTCTAGGTTCCGAGCGCCACTCACCTATGACAGCCCCATGATCATTGGGTACAAAGAAAGCACTTCCTGGCACAAAGACCACAGGGTTTGGATAGCTGCTTGCCCCTCTGGCACACGTATTTCCTTTTTATTTCTACTGCAAAATTGATTGAGATGCCTGGGGAGACAACTCTCAGATGTGTCAGCATCATTCTTCCCTAGTTCGCCCCAGACGAGAACAAGCTCTTCCAAACAGCATCAGAACATGAGACAAAATACTCAGGCACGATCGATCGGCCTACCATTTGGATCGCCTTCAGGTGTCAGACCGTGCCAGATGCTTTACGCAAGAAGTAATGTAAAAAGAAAGGCCACCAAGAAACGGCATGAGAAGCATGAGAAAACCTGTACTTTCTCTCATTTTACACTGAAATGGTTGCCTAAGGATAAATCGCGAGTTGCTTACATCTTGTCACAGTGAGCTTTTAGCTTATCAAATAAACTGGTCAAATTAAAACATCGCTCTTCTATCAGATCAGTTTAATTATACCAGAAAGGGGCTTACGGCATCTGATTTGGTAGGAAGACACGTAAACAGAGGAAGACTCAGGTCAGGAAACACACCGACTGGCCTATAAAAATGTTTAACACCTCCCCCTTGAGAGTAAGCTAATTGTGCCACAGAAAACCCATCTCTGGGGAACCTCACAAGCCATTAAGCCATTCTATAATTGTAGTTAGCTTTGTACATTTTCTAAAATAAGTGAATCAGAGAGGGAAGAAGCAGCTTGGGTAGTAAATTCTACATACTCATTAAGGCATCACAATATTAAAAACATAAAACAATAATTATTTGAGTGAATGGGGGAAAGCAACACAACAAACACTGCATTTGAGTACAAAATTGTGGTTCAATTAAAAACACTTCACTACCAGCTGTCTGTGCTTAATGATGCTTTAGGGGAAACTTTTTGTCTTTACTAATCACTAATTTGCCTTCTTGGTGCTCTGTGAACACAAGGCAGTCACAGGAAGGGAGCAGCGACTGTCTAGTGCGGAGAAGGCCGCAGAAGGAGGCTCTAAAGTGAACACGCAGGCATCCGCCAAGCTCATACAGCGAACTTTAGTCCTCTACTCAAAACTATCTAAGCCATTGCTCTGCCCAGTACTGCCAAATTACTCACGGGGACAGGAGTGGAGCAGTGACAGTTGGCAACAACCTTCCTCTCTGTGTTTGACCATGCGCGGGCCAGGGAGCATCAGGGTTTGAGACAGTACACAAAACGATAAAGGTGAGTGCCAGAGAACATCGCCCACAGCCTGCTGTTACTAAAGAGGCCATCCTTCATAGGCGCCCTTGCGTGATGCCTAGAGCTGATGTCCTCAGCAGCTAGTCATGGCAAATACCTTGTGGATGAACTTGACCAAAAGACAGAAAAAAACAGAATCAAATGTCAAGTGCTCATCATGGAGGGCAGAAGAACACGTGATCCTGTTACCCTGAGGTAAATCATAAATCTTAAGCCAAAAATATTCCCTATGCCCATCCACACCTGCTGCTATGGAGTTGATATTCTCACAGTGACCCTATGAGTAGAACCTGCCCTTTTGAGTTTCTGAATTTGTAATCCTTTATAGGAAGGAGCTCTGGTGGCGTAGTGATTATGCTTGAGCTATGATCGCATGGTCAGCAGTTCGATACCACCAGCCGCTCACGGGAGAAAGACTGGGCTTTCTACTCTGGTAAACAGTCACAGTCTCAGAAGCCCACAAGGGGTCGCTATGAGTTGACTCAGTCGGGTCTCAGTGAGTTTGGTTTAAGTAAATCCTTTATAGAACAGAAAGTTTCATCTTTCTGTCTCAGAACGAGTAGTACAGTCGAATTGCTGACCTTGCAGTTAGCCCACTCACCTAGTAGGGCGCTTCAATACTCTTAAACCAGATGATCGTTTTTGTTACTGTTTGGAATGTCTTCCTTGAACCCTGTGCGGCTTTCAGAACTCTCTACATGGGATCAAATTGACAATAGCAACTTGAAAAGTTAAACAAGACCTGGAGCAGGTAAGTGGAGGGCCGTAAGTTTATGTTCTAGAGAGATGAACAACAGGGAAAAGGAGGGCGATGATCATTGCTTAACTAGAAGAATGTCATCCATGTCATTGACTGTACAGTTACAAACTGTTCAACTGGTATGTTTTGTTGCGTGTAGTCTCAACGATAACAAAAGAAATCAAACTCATAATCAAAAAGAGATTGGCAGTTAAAGTCCACCTACAGGCACCTAGGAAGCCTGGAAGCCTACCTGTCTCTGAAAAATTATTCACTGAAAACCCTGTGGGGCAATTTTACTCTGACACACACAGGGTCTCTGTGGGTGGGAACGCACTAGCGGTGGTGACTGATACATTTCTAAAATGGCAGTGCTTTTGTACCTAACTGGAAGCTCTAAAGGTCACTTGGTAACTGAAAGGTTAGTGGTTCAAATCCGCCAGGTACCCCACATAATAGAGATGAAGCGGTCTGCTCCTATACGCATTTACATGCTCAGAAATGGCAGGGATCAACTCTACCCTCTCCGACAGGGAGGGGTGTTGCCAAATTGGCCTCTAAACAGTGATCTGAGTTTGGTATAGTTTGGATTTTACTATGTAGAAAGGAGCCTTGGTGGTGCAATGGTTAAACGGTTGGCTGCTAACGGAGGAGCTAATGGTTCAAACCCACCACCTGCTCTTCAGTAGAAAGACATGGCAGTCTGTTTCCGTAAAGATTTACAGCTTTGAAGACTTTATGGAATAGTTCTACTCTGTCTTACAGGGTTGCTAGGTGTTAGAATGGGCATGACAGCAATGGGTTTCTGTGTTGGGCTAAGTTCGCCAGAAAAGCAAAACCAGTGACATTTGTATGTGGATATGTACAGGAAGAGATTGATATCATGAAATGCCTCACACCGTCCAGTTCAATTCTGTGGCTCATGAAGCTGCAGGGCTGACAACAGGAAACAGGAAGCTGAAGCAGGAAGACCAGAGGCTGGTAGAAGCAGAGCTGAATGACTGTGAAGTCTGCCAAATAAATAGAAGCTTGACAGTACGCGGACGGTCCTATAAAGGGCAGGCGATGTGACAGGAGGTTGACGACAGAGATGTAGGATCCAGATCCGGATGTAGAAGTGAGCTAATTTCCACACACCATCAATTTATACACATGCTAAATGAAGCCTCCTCAATTGTATCAAGGCTGTGACTATATTAAGGTGGTCGATTCCCCCACAACCCCTTGGCTGTATCACAGAAAATCCCCTCTTGGAGTTGACCGCCCTATGTTAGATATATCAAGAAAATACTGACCCACAAAGCTGACATAAAACCTAACTTTCACAGGTTTTTTTTTTTAACTAGGAAGATTCTAAATTTTAAAAAAAGTTAGACATTGTAGCTGAAACAGTGGCTCAAACACAGGATGAGAATGGCACAGCACAGGGCAGTGGATCATTCTATGGTATTTAGTGTCGCTTTGAATCAAAACTGACTGGAGGACACCTGGCAACAACAGAAAGCATTGCTACATGGGAAAGGTGTAAGACGGGGAGAACCATCTAATTTGGAGACCATTCCTCCTACGACTGCTTTCAGAGTGCCAAGCAACTTGGGAGAAGTACGGTCACAGTGCTCAATAGAGCAGCGGTTCTCAACCTGGGGGTCAACGACCCTTTCACAGGGGTCGCCTAAAACCATCAGAAAACACATAAATACTTCACAATACATAATTACATATTGTTTTGGGATTAATCACTATGCTTTAATTATGTTTAATTATGTTCAATTTGTAACAAGGAAAATACATCCTGCACATCAGATATTTACATGACAATCCATAACAGTAGCAAAATGACTGTTATGAAGTAGCAACAAAAAAATTTTATGGTTGGGGGGTCACCACAACATGAGGAACTGTACTAAAGGGTCACGGCATTAGGAACGTTGAGAACCACTGCCTTAGAGGCAAGGATGGCAAGACTTCATCTTACATATTTTGTCCAAATTGCGAGGAGAGATCAGTCCCAAATTGCGAGGAGAGATCAGTCCCTGGAGAAGGATGTCACAGTTGGTATAGTGGAAGGGCAATGCAAAAGCAGAAGGCCCCCCAGGAGATGGACTGACACAGCGGCTGCATCAATGGACTCAGACAATGGAACAGTCGTGAGGATGGTGCAGGACAGTGCAGTACTGCATTCGGTTGTGCATAGAGTCGCTATAGCGTGGAGCTGACTCAATGGCACCTATCGACAACAACAAGCTGCCTAGGATTCCAAACTTTGAAAACTATGTATATATTTTTAAGTTTCAAAAAGGTAGTAGCAATTTATGAAAATGTAGTTACCTAAATCAAATGATCTATCTTTATAATCATGGCTACAGGGCTCTGAGGATAGTCATATAAATATTACTCAAATAAACAAGTATGCAAAGTCATATTGTTAGACTTGTGGGCTCGGGCAGCACTGGGTTGGGATGTTTTCTTGATGCACACTTAACCTTTATATAAAGGTCTCTCTTACACATGAGTTTCTGTGGACTTGTTTCTCTAAAGTACCCAGACTAGTAGACAACCCTATGCACAACAGAATAAACACAACCTGGGCCACCCTCACAACTATTTCTATGCCGCAGGCCATGGTTGCAGACACCATGTCAACTTGTCGCATGGAGAACCTTCCTCTCTTTCACCCCACCCCCCTTCACTTTACCAAGCATGATAGCCTTCTCCAGGAACTGGTCTGTCTGACAACATATCCAACGCATGTAAGAAACACCGTACAACTCAGCAATATCTCTACTGGGCATAAACCCCAAAGAAGTAAGAGACAAAACATGAATAGATATATCATCACACAATAGCAAGAAGCTAGAAAAATTCCAAATACCCATCAGTAAAAGAATGGATAAAGAAACTGGTGTACACAAGCACACACACACACACAGTGGCATATTATGCACCCTACAAAACATCATGAAACCACGAAACACATCATGACATGGATGAACCTGGAACTCATTATGTGAGTGAATTGAGTCAATCACAAAAGGACATATTGTCAGAGACCACCTACGAAAGAACAAAGACCAAGACACAAGCGGCCTTTTGTTCTCAGACCCTGGAATCGTCTAGTTCAGTCTCCCCAGCAAGGAGGTAGTGTTCTTTCCAAGTTCTCATACACCATATATCCCCACCTTGTTTATACGTTTTTAAGTTTTTTCAACAATTCAATAGTGCAAGCATAGTTTTACAAACATTACCACAATACATTTTAGAGCATTTTCGTATTAGTGTAATATTTTTAATTGTGGCAAAAACATATGCAATTACACATTCCCCAAGTCAACAACTTCTATATGTATAAGTCAGTCCCATTGATTGTACTCTTTGTGTTTTGCAATCATTATTGATACCCTCTTCCAAATTATCCCACCACAATTAACATACACTTAACACTCTCTAAGCAAAAACTCTTAGTACCTTCACCCATAGTAAACATTGGTCAATTTTGCTTTCTTTCTTTTAACTTTTATTTTTCATTGGGAGTCAATACATATATCATTGCCTAGTTCAACCATGTCAAGCAGTATTGTATAATTACTGCCACATTGTCCAAGCCTTCTTTTTCTTCCTGAACTCCTTGAAATTATCTCCCTTACACCCCTCCACCAACCTTGTACCTCTGCCGCCCCCCTTCCGCACCCCCAAAAGCCCTTATTCTATTTGCTGTCCCTATAGGTTCATCAATCCTAGGTTTCAGATAATGAAAACCAGAAAAACTTCTAGAGAATGACCCCAGATGACATAAACACCTCTAGGATAAATCCTAATATGAACAAACAAAAACTAACAAACAAATACATCTTAAAAACCACTTCGACAGGGGAGGCCGCACCTCAACTAGATCAGTTTCCCATGAGGTGGGGAGAGAGAGAAGACCGATCAGGTATTATCATATAACGTTATTCCACGGTCACCTCAATTAACAGAGACTACTACAAAGTAATCAGTGAACCTTACTGGAAATCGAAGTCGAAAGGTGAGGGTGGGGAGCATGTCTGTCTTGGAGAAGGCAACTACATTTCCATTGGTAATGGGTAAACTGCGGGTGGGGGGTGGGAAGCCTGCCACTGGGAAAAATTCTTAATATCAAGTATAAAGACATCCAATGGGAGAATCAACCTAATATCATGTTTCTAATTGGACACTGTTGACCTAGTCTTTATTCAGCCCTTGGCCACCCGGGCTCTGTACTGTAGAACTAGGACTGTAGATTCTGTCCACTTGAGGTGCACAACGTCCTCTTGGGCCACACTTCTTGGGCCACACCAGAAGGATCTGACTTGAACTCCCACTAAATGAACTGGGCTCTACCTTAAACACACCTGTAGCAGATTAAAGAAACTGGAATATTCTCTGGGGCTTAAGGCTGAAACACTCTTATGTGAGTAGAAGCAGATGACTACTATCTCAACACTATCCACGTGGCATTCATTGAATTTTGGTTCAAAATTCTTGCTTTGAGCGTGCCCCCAAAAGTCAACTCAAGATCACCATATATTTACTATTTTTACACGCTTGTTGCCTCTTACGGCATGTTCGAGTTCTTCCCTTCTGAATATCATCAGAAATTTTCACTATTTCCAACCCTCATTGTTTCTGTAAAGTGTCCAGCCACCTAAGTTGAAAAACTGCACAATCAACAATTCATGTATTTTCCTCTAAAAATTGTCTTATACAGGTATACTTTCATTTTCTATAGAGGGTTTGAATTCTATGCCATTAGCTAAATGAATGATAATGTCAATATAATTACCATAAGCTCCAAAGGGACATACATAAACCATAAATATATGAATGGATTTTGAGCTTACACTTAATCATCACAGACTTTATTTAAAGGCAATTAACATTTATGCCATGGCCCTGCTCATGAAAAGATCCCTAAGATAGGGGTGCTGCAACAAAAAGTGCTGTAGAAAGCAGAGGACGCCTAGCTATCAATCAGAAAGAATAACATCGAGGATCTTAAAGGCTTGTCTTCAAGCAAGCATCCATCTACATGAGGCATCGGCTAAGTCTACATGGAAGAAGCACACCAGCATCATTTGTGATGCAAGGATTGTAAATAATAAAATCTAAATCCATAAGAAGGAACAGTATGAGAGCTTAAATTCTGAACACGTGGTTCACATAAGGCTATGGAAGCAGATGAAATCCCAAAACCCATTTCAAAGTCCCCGATGTGGGTAAGCCCCTGGTGAATCCCCTCTGACTATGCGCCAGGGATAGGACTGGCCTCCTTGTCAGATAGAGTGCATTGTAGACCGATTGCTGCAGTTGTTGTAAAACGTGATGTTTGATTATTTGGTTTCCTTTTTGAGCCAATGTATATGGGTTCCAGTGTTTACTCTTTTGTGCTTTCTCTGTGATGGTTTACCTCTGTTTTATCATGCCATTGTTGCTGAGTTGTTGTTGTTATTGGTGTTGATTTCAGTTTTGATTTTGTATGTTTTTCTGGATAAGAAATCCAGGATAGGCAAACCCATTGATACAGCAACTGGATTAATAGTCTCCTAGAGTCATGGCAGAGGAGGTGGGTGGATAATGAGTAGCTAACAACACTGAGTACAAGGAAGAAGAAATGTCCTAAAATTTATGGTGGCAATGATTACACAACACTTTTGAATATGACTGAGCTAATCTAATGTATGCTATATGAATTATGTCAGCAAAACGGTTTTAAAAAATGATTTACAAACACAGAAACAGATGAGTTAGAATGGACTTGATAGCAATTTTGTTTGTTTGTTTTGTGGTAGTAGGATCCATGTGACCAGGTGTATAATTTTTACATACAAATGTCTTATAATTAAATCACACTTCATAATAAATGATTTTATTAAAATACTTCATTAAAAATAAATATCCCAGCAAAACATTTTAATTCTATGTTTTTCCATTAATTCATAAAGTGCATATTTTATAATTCTCAAAGATCTATTTCAGCTTGCTCAGTAATTGCTAGCATGCCCCAATCTGCTCAAATAGCTCTTGTAAAAACATTTTCATTCCAAAAGATTTTATAGTCTAAAAAATTATAGTCTAATGAAACCAAATGTGGTTAAGAAACAAAAGTGACCCCGATTGCAATGTTAGATGCAAAAATATTCAACATTTCCCATGCACATAGTGTAGCTGTATTTAATTTTTCTTTGTCTTGTAGGTTAGTTCTCTTTGTTCTACTCTGCTTATAATTTCAAATGAGATGCAAATTCATAAACTTCATTATAAAAATCATACATCAAATTATATGAATTCTTTCCAGTTCATGTATGATTTTTTCAAGTTCAATTTCATTTAGGTCTTTGGCTTGTCAGCCACATGACCGCTAGGCCTCTGTCCACCCCAAGCAATGTTATAAAACTCTTTTAGGGATTCCAGAAAATCTCCAAACCACACACCTCCCAGTCATACGCCTCCGCTTAAAAGCATTCAGCTTTAACATTAACTCCTCCAATTAAGTGCTTAGAGGCAACCCACTCCAGAAGCCAGAATTCCACACAAAGACACTCTGCTATACTTGGTCTGTGGGCTGAAAACTACCAATCTGTCTCATACTCTGGCTTTTGGTTCTGCTGCCCCACTCCTTTACTACTACTCTGTGGCTCTTGGCGCTACAGCTGTTTCCTGGATGAAGGCGCTTATGTGCACAGGGATTTCAAGTCCAAAATGCATGGTCCAAAAAGCATCTTCCACTCCTGGATCTTCTCTCATGCTGATGAGGTCCACCGGCGCCTGCTCCTAAAGTGGCTTGTTTTATATCCAGAAGGATAGCAATCACATTAAACCGTGTTAGCAGACATTCACAATGGAATCATATAAGCTATCAGTACCTACCTCCATCTGTTCTGACCAAAATTCATCAAGAAAAAATAATTTAATGGAAGTCACAAAGACAGTCACTAGAAACGCCACATTAAGTAATTAACTGCACTGTAGGCCACCCCGGCTCTCCGCATCATTGTCCCTTTCATACATAAAGGATTAACGTTCCACCTTTCAATCATTTATAACTGTGAATACATCATTGAAAGCCTGTAAGGCTGTCACTTTATACCTTTTCCTCCCCCACAATTTAGATACCCAATTTCTAAATTGCCCACTCCAATCAAACTGGGGGAGATAAGCCTGTTTTTTGACAGAGAGAATCTTTATTCTAGTTGGCACATTGGGCATCCGCACCCATAAGCAAAATCCAATCCAGAGAAAGCCATCACATGGCATAATTTACACCAGCTCACTCTGGCAAACATCGTGCTCACCATTCGGTGTTATCCTGGTCAAATAAGCCACACCCATCCAAGCTCAAAAAGAGATGAAACAGCTGCAAATCTCTAGTAATAACTGAAACTTGAAATGTGTAAAATATGAATATAGAAAAATCGGAGCTCTTCCAAAATGAAATGTGAAGCATAAAGATCTATATCAGTGGTTCTCAACATTCCTAATGCTGTGACCCTTTAATACAGTTCTTCATGTTGTGGTGACCCCCCACCATAAAATAATTTTCGTTGCTACTTCATAACTGTCATTTTGCTACTATTATAAACCGGGCAACCCCTGTGAAAGGGTCATTCGGCCCCCAAAGGGGTTGTGACCCACAGATTGAGAACCACTGATCTCTATGCTAGGCACCAGTGTGCTGACATGGACTGGGATTGCCATTTTTAATCAGTCATATGGTTGGTTCACTCTGGTGAGAATGGCATATTCAAGAGTATGCCAGTAATCATCAAAAAGGACATTTCAAGATCTACCTTGAAGTACAATGCTGTCTGTGATACAATAATATCTATACAAATACAAAGAAATCCAGCCATCCATACAACTACATTTCAAATTCAAAGCAAGTGATAAAGAAATTAAAGAATTTTACCAACGTCTTTGGTCCAAATTGATCAAACCCGCAAGCGAGATGCACTGATAAGAATTAGTCATGGCAATGCAAAAGTTGGAAACAAACAGGAAGAAAGAAACAACAACAAAAAACATATTGCCATTAGATCAATGCCTACTCATAACAACCCTATTACATAGGGGGAAATGCCTCTGTGAGTTTTTGAGACTGTAATTCTTTACGAAAATAGAAAGCCCTGTCTTTCTCCTGGGAAAGAACAGTTGTTGGAAAATGTGGCATTAATGATAGAAATGAAGCTGGATATCCCATGATAAGGTTTTGCAAAACCTAAAACTTCTTAATCACAAATACCTTTTTTTCAGCAACATCAAAGACAATTGTACAAAAGGACTTCTCCATATGAACTACATAGAAATCAAATTGACTATTTCTAGGGACAAAGAAAAAGAGATGGAGAAACAATAGCAGCAGCTAAAATAAGGTCAAGGTCTAATTGTGGTACAGACTGCCAATTGCTCACATGAAGTTCAGGATGAAGCAGAAGAAAATTAAAACAAGTGTATGAGAGCCAAATATGACCCCGAATTTCTCCCACCAGAATTTTGAGAACATCTCAAGAACATACTTGCTGTACTGAGCACTATGACAGAAGACCTGATGAACTTTGGGATGACATGAAGCACATAATATGTGAAGAAAGCAAGGGGACATTAAAAAGAAACAAGAAAGAAAGCAAGAACCAATGTGGACATCAGAAGAGATTCTGAAACTTACTCTTAATTGTGCGGTAGTAGCTAAAGCAAATGGAAGAAACGATTACTCAATAAACTAAACAGAACATTTCAAAGGGTAGCTCAAGAAGTCAAAGTAAAGTGTAATAATGAATTGTGTCAAGACCTAGAGTTAGAAAACCAAAAAGGAAGTACCTGCTTAGAATATCTTAAACTGAAAGAACTGAGGAAAAAATTTAAGTTCTGAATAGCAATACTGAAAGACTATAGGAAAAATATTGAAAGATGCAGGAGGCATCGAAATAAAATGGAAAGAAAACAGAGACACTGTGCCAAAAAGAACCAGTCAATATTAAACCATTTCAAAGGTAGCATATGATTAAGAACCACTGGCACTGAAGGAAGACGTTCAAGCTGCACTGAAAACATTAGCTACAAACAAGGCTCCAGAAATTGATGGATGCCAATTGAAATGTTTCATTACGATAATGAAGCGCTGGAAGCACTTCCTCGTCAATGCCAAGGAATGTGGAAGAGAGCTACTTGGTCAACTGCCTGGAAGAGGTCAGTGTTTGTGTCTATGCCAGAAAGGGCACCCAATGGTATGCACAAATTATAGAACAATAGCAGCAATATTGCCTACAAGTAAAATTTTGCTGATGATCATGCAATAAAAATTGCATCAGAACATTGACAGAGAGCTGCCAGGAATTTGGCCTAGATTCAGCAGAGGGCACAGACATCATTGCTGATGTCCGGTTGAGCTTGACTGAAAGCACAGATTACCCCAAAGATATTTATTCATATTTTATTTATTCACAATGCAAAGTCATTTGACTGTGGGTTACATGATAGCCATGAGAAGAGGGAGAATTCATTGTGCTTCTGTAGAAATCTTTACATGGGTCAAGAGGCAGTTGCATGAACAGAACAAAGGAATGGTTTAACATCAAGAATAATTCGTATCAAATTTCATTTCTATCACCATGCTTATTCAATCTGTATGCTGAGCAAAGGAACAGAGAATTACAGTATATGAAGAAAACTTTAGCTTCAGGATTGAACGAAGGCCTGTTTCCGACCTCTGATTTGCAGAAGTCAGAAACGTGCTTGCTGAAAGGGAGGAGGACTTGAAGCCCTTGCTGAAGAAGCCCAAGGATTGTAGCCTTCAGTGTGGATCACAGCTCAAAGAAAAGAAAACTAAAATAATCACAACTGGGAAAATTATCACAAGAGCATCATGATAAGTGAAGAAAATATTGAAGTTGTCAAGGATATTTTTTGCTTGGATTCACAATCAATACTCATGGAAGCAGCGGTATTTGTTATTTATTGTGTATTGTGTATGCTGTAGTAAAAGACCTCTCTTAGGGGTGGCAAAGCCAGGTTATCACTGTGTGGACTAAGGTGTGCTTGACTCATGCCATGTTATTTTCAATTGTCTCGTATGTACATGGTCGTTGGACATTGAATAAGGAGACTAAAGGACTCCAGGGAATCCTGGGAATTGTGCAGCTGTACATGGAGACTTACATGGTTTCCACACCAGCAAGGGTTGGGGGGTGGACTTTCAAAGGACTAGAGCTTCACAGACAGTAGTTGCACTATATTTAGCTACTTGTTGTTATGCCAGACTTTGAGTTTCTGAAGAGTGGTTACAATATATGTAAAATTTCTGTTATTTGAGGATCTTACAGTTTCAAGAAGGAAAACATCTCATTTGTGAGTATAAATAATTGAAGTATCATTTTTATCAAAAAATTATAATAAAGAAGAAGAAATGGTGAAGTTACATTTAGAATTTATAAAAACATGGCATATAAAGCCTAAATTTTAGACTAGTTATTACTTAAACCATAATTTACTACCTAAATTCATTATCATCTGCATTACAAAAATATTTTATGAAAATATTCAGCTAACTTCATTTGGATAATGAATATCTTGTGAAATCAAAACACTTGTTTATAAAAATTCCATAGATATATTTATATGGAAAATATGAACAAGAGTCCCCAGTGTGGTTATGGGCTAGTAATTTCCATCTTGAGAGGTCTTGATAATGCCAGCGGGTGTCCTAGGAAGTAATTTAACTGAATTAAGCCTACAGAAAGAATCTGATTCTCATATCTGATTATAATAATGTGTTCTCTTCAGCACAAATGTAGTTACCCCAGACATTGCTGGGGCGTGATTGTTGTTATGATGAGGGAGCCACCAAAATCCCTGGGCACATTTCAAGGACAATAAGAGGTTCTAAGGATCGTGTTGGGGGTTGTCTGATAATTTTTAGTCAATATTAATTGAACTGTGGACGTAAGCAACAGTTAAAATTGTCTGATGTGTTTGAGGCTGAAGTGGAGATGATTCTTTTGACTTTTGGCATATGTTTGTAATTATCAAGATTCAAGAGGACGCTGAGTAAATTTTGATTTTTCCAAGGTCAAGTTTGCTTTTGAATACCTTAAAACAGGAAAAATCTGTTCTCATCAGAGAAAACCCCTTTTAAGGCTGACAGTTTAAGGAAGTCAGTGAGCAGAAAACCCAATATGCTTGTGGTAATCACCTGTGCCTATTTGTTGAGCAGATGTAAGGGCGAGGCAGCAATGAGTAGGGGTGCTGATTTAGACATATCCCACTGGTCCCTGTTGACTAGACCATCAGCGACTAGAACCGGGAGAGGAGAGGAAGAGCGGTGGGTTTTCGTTTTAAGGGGTTGTGCACATTCTGAGTCTGCCTAACTGACCTCTCTTGGATGTTTCTGTTGTGGGTGCCATTGGGTTGGTCCAATCCTGTGTACAACAGAAAGAGCATCCCTCAGTCCTGCTCCATTGGCACAGTTGCTCTTATGTTGGAGCCACTGTTGCAGCTACTGTGTCCATCCAGTGTTGTCAAGGGTCTGTCTCTCTTTTGCTCTCCCTCCACCTTACCAACCACGTTGTCCTTCTCCAGAGACTGGACTCTCCTGAGAGATGCCCAAAGGACAAGAGACAGACTCTTGTACCTCTTGCATATCTTTGCCTCCAGCTTCCTGGTTCTCTTCCATCACTAGAGTAATAATTATTTCCAGGGAGGCAGGAAATGTCAAGTCCAGAAAGGGAGTGTGCTAACTAAGGTTTGTATGAACCAGGAATTTTCAATGGATTCAGAGTTTAGTTAGTAATCCCCTATGATGAAACTTAGCATACTTTCATCACATCCATGAGGAAATCTGCTATGAGCAGCCAATCAATTGAAAGCAAGTGTATTGAAAGTAAGTTTCATCAGCAGTGTGACCTGCTTTCAATATAGGTGGACTCTAAGGAAAAGTTTGCTTGCTCACTGCTGGGTCTGGATCTTGCATCTGGCTTGCCATACCATTTCCAGGTGAGTGAATTTGAGTCAGTGGCCTGCTATATGGCCTGACAATCATGGGAATTGTCAGCTGCCTGTCATATGAATTACTGATAGTGGGTTCATCTGCCCCTGCAGCTAAAGGAGTCCAGAGAAGCATCCAGTCTGACATCTGACCCATAGAGTTGGAACTAACCTGGCTCCACAACTGTGTGAGTCATTTTCTTGACATAAAATGCTCCCTCTAGAGTAAAAGGAAATAGAGGAAAAAACCAGGAGGCAAAGGACATTTATAGAGCTCTAAATATAGGCATGTGATATGTTAATATATATATACATATATATATATATATAATGAAAGGGGAATAGGGCTATGTACCCATATTTATATGTTAAGAATTAAGGTTGCAGATGGACATTTGGTTCCACACAAGTACTCCCTCAACACAAGAAAACTTTGTTCTAACAATCCAGCATTCTATGATGCTCACCTTCCTGATACAAATGCTGAAGACAAAATGGGTGCATAAGCAAATGTGGTGAAGAAAACTGATGATGCCCAGCTATCAAAAGCTATAGTTTCTTGGATCTTAAAGGCGTGAAGATGAACGTGTGGCTATCGAGCTGAGAAGCAACAAAGCCCACATGGAAGAAGCACACCAGCCTGTGTGATCACGAGGTGTTGATGGGATCCAGTATCAGGCATCTAAGATGCAGAACAAAATCATACCCAATATGAATTGGTGGGGGGTGGACATGGAGTGGAGACCCAATGCCCATTTGTAGACAATTGGACATCCCCTCACAGAGGGGTCACAGGAAAGAGATAAGCCAGTCAGGGTGCAATATTGCACTGATGAAACACACACTTTCCTCTAGTTCTTGATGCTTCCTTCCCCCCACTATCATGACCTCAATTCACCTTACATATCAGATTAGACCAGACCATGCACATTGCTACAGACAAGAGGCCACAACACAGGGAATCCAGGATAGATAAAAACCCCTCCAGGCCAACAAGGAGAGTAGAGATACCAGGAGGATTAGGGGAGAATGGGGGGAGAAAAGGGGAATTGATCACAAGGATCAACCTATAACCCACTCCCAGGGGGATGAACAACGAAAAAGTGGGTGAGGGGCAACGGAAGACTATGTAAGATATGAAATAATAATCTATAACTTATCAAGGATTCATGAGGGAGGTTGGGCAGGACAGGGAGGGGGAAGAAATGGAGAGCTGATATCACAGGCTCAAGTGGGAAGAGAATGCTTTGAAATGATGATGGTGGAGTGAGTGCAGTGCCGGGGTGGGGGACAGGGTGTGGGGAGAGGGGGGGAGGGGAGGCAGGATGTTGGGGGAGAAGAGGGAAGGTGGGAGGGGAAGAGGCAACCCTGGAGTCTTTGTGGGCAGCATGTCTGGCAGAGGCCTGGGGCAGTGGGAGCCTGGACCAGGCAGGAGGGCTTGGTTGGCTGTAAGCATGCCACTGCAGCGGCCGGGTCCCCTCCCTGGCCAAATTGCGTGCCCTGGCACCCCAAGTCTCCGGTGCAGTGCCCATCTCACCCAGATCAAATCTCTAGACTCCAATTAGAGCAATGTGACGGCCAAAGAAGCTGAAGAGAGGCTGGGATGCCTTCAGGAATTCCCTGAACATCACGAAATGATCCTAGAACGACTGAATGTACAGTGAGCGCAGCACCAGTTTACTGACATCACCCTGATTGTCGACGGGCATCATTTTAAGGGCCACACAGCTGTTTGGGCTGCCTGCAGTAAGTTCTTCTACAAGTTCTTTCAGGAATTGACTCAGGAACCTTTGGTGGAAACAGAAGGTGTCAATAAAATGGCCTTTCGTCATTTAATTAAGCTCACATAGACCGCAAAGTTCATGATCCAGGGAGAAGCAGCGGCTAATGATGTCCAGAAAGCAGCAGAGTTTCTACAAATGCCAGAAGCCACCAAAGCCCTGGACGTCAGGAACAAAGAAAAGGCACCTCTGCTTGAGGAAAACAGCAGAGGAAAAAGTGAGGCAAAGAGAGAAAGACTGCAGACCCATCCAGTGTTATTGCCGAATCACTGGCCTCTGCAGTTCGGAACCTGTTGGAATTGAGGTGGAGATTGAAGTGGAAGGTGAAGGCACTGAGAGACTGCAGGAAGTGGCTTCGGCCAAGGACTCTGAAAAGCACATTCGAAGCACAGGCTCCTGGAGGAGTCCGCTTTAGCTCTGTTGGCAGATACCACCAGCGAGTACCGTCAGGGTGAGAGAAAAGGGTGCGCATCTGACCCCACAATCCAACGGGAGCACATGAAATCACACTCCACTGAGAGTTTGAAGTGTGAACCACGCATGGAAACCGCACCTCAGTATTTCTACCTGGGAGAAAGAAGGCGGTTCCAGGAAGGAGCAAAGAGCCGGGGGAAATGCACATTTGTCGGTATTGTGAGAAACAGAGTGACCACTTCAACACGGTAAAGAGCATCCTCGAAAGCATACTGGTGAGACACGCTATGAGTGTTCACACTGTCGTGAGCGATTTGCTAGAACTAGCGCACTGACATGTCACCTGACAGCATGCCAAACTGGAGGAGGGGCCAAAAAAGAAAGAAAGGAGCTTTGTGAATGTCAGGTCTGTAACAGCTGGGTCCAGTTTAAAGATCACGTAGTAATTCACACTGGAGAGAAACTCAACCATTGTACTCTATGTGATTTGTGGTTTAAGCAAGGAAATGAATGTAGGAGACATTTCAATCATGCTCATAATATTTCAGAACATCCAATAACTGAAGAAGTTCTTTCAGTAGAATCACACTGCAAGCTGAACCTGTAACATCCATGACAATTGCAGAACAAGTTGGGAAGGTACATGGGCTACCATTGCTTCAGATCCAAGTGGATTCAGCACAAGTTACTGTGGAGCAGGCCCACGCAGATCTGTTCTGGGGCAGCCAAATGCACCACTCACGTTTCAGTGACCTTCCAGAGCAGGTCCAGGTGAGTGATCTAGAAGTGGGTCGAATTCCGACTGCAGAAGGTACAGAGGTACGTGCTGAGGCGCCGCATGTTAAGCGAGTAAACTAGATGCCAATGGAAGTACAAACTGAGCTTCTAGAAGCAGGCTTGGATCAAGTGAGCCCTGAAATCAGTATCGAGCCAAGCGGATACTGCCGAGGATGCCAGGGAAGATGCCGGGGAAGATGCCGAGGTTTACAAACCAAACCAACCGAGGATGCTGAGGTCGAAAAGGCGGGGACGAGGACAGGACAGCTGTGTCGGTTTTAGAACGACAGCAAATGACCATGTTTCAGTTACGCGTTGGGTTTTTCAACGGATTATGGGCAGTGTGACTGTCCTTCCTGACAGACAAGTGGACCAAAGTGAACCATTTCTTGTGCTGTTTCTGTTGAACCACGCTGGTCGTCCCCCCCCTCCCCCCCCCAATGCTCCAGCAGAGAGAACGTTCCCATAAGTGAACAGGAAACCTTGACAAGTGTATTTCTGGTAACTTAGATGAGTTTTATTCTATCGTTGGGTACAAATGTATCTATTTTCATAGTGGTAAGGGTTTCCCTTTTCTTCCTAGGTCGTGTTCTTCCTCAATTTTTGTCCTTATTGTAAAATCACATGGAAATCATTAGCCTACGGGCTTACGTGTTCTAATGCACGTTAGAGAACTGACTATCTAGGAAGCCAAGGCTGCATGAAGAAGTGTGTGTTGTGACTGTGCAGTTCCACATTGGCTTCTGGTTCCTTGAGTGTGAGCCATGAGCTTGTCGACCCCGATGGTCACAGATGCCATCTCTGCGCCAGGAACTGGGGGGGGGGGGTACAACATTTCCCAAATGTAAAAACAACAACAAAAATACATGGCTATGTACCTTTTCAAAACCAACTTAGTTTATCTGAAGGAACTCTGGTCCTTTCAAAGTTTATGTGGTAAGGAGTGGTGTATAGGTGATGCTATAGGATTTTATAGTTTTGCTTATAAATGTGAACCACCGATTCTTTTGCATTGAAGTTAAGTTGAGAAATTTAATTCAACGGCAGCCGAAGTGCCATTTCAATGGGGAAAATTTATTTACATCTGTGGTAAACTTTATTTTGATGAAAAGTTTGCACTAGTATTTTACCACCAGATGGCAAAAAATGGGCATCATTTAAGAAATTAATATATTTAAAATAAAGTGCAGAGAAAATCTGGTATATAATGCATCAGGCTTTTTTTGGACTGGAAACCCCCCTCCCCAATCCTTAATGTAAAGATCTGTGCCATGACTTGTAAAGCCATACAAATAATAGTGCTAGACTATGGACTTAAAAGTAGGTGTGTAAATATTTTTAATCACTATTACTTGGAAAATAAAACAATAACAACCACATAAAATAAAATGATGATGACAGAATATTTGAAAATGTGCTTGACACACTGGATGAATGTATGGATTGTGATAAGAGATGTAAGAGTCCCCAGTAAAAGAAAAGAAGAAAAAAACTCCCTCTATAAATACATATATTAGGTTCACTTATTTTGCTTCTCTAGAGAACCCAGTCTAAGACCGGGAACATCCATTTCCTTTATCCGGGAGCTGTGAAGAAGGCTCGTTTTAATAAGCTGAGTTGAATTTTTAGAAAATTCCTAGATATTGGAGTTTTAGAACAAATAAGATAAATCTCCGCTGATCATAGCTGAAGGATGTGAATAGTCTTGCTATCATCGCATGAGCATTGCAAAGTTAACTCTGGCGATGTAGTGAGGTTACACTGTAACCCCTCATCATTTGATTTCCCTATTGACCCATTTTGAAGTTATTTCAGAATTTCATATTTTCTGCATACGCTTTGATTGAGCTTTTTCTGCTGTCTGGTCATTGTGGTTGGCTTTGTTTGTGGTTGGCTTTGTATGATTGTCATTTGATTTGTATAATTTTCTGTGTATGAAATCCAGGATAGCTAGAGATACAGAGACAGTCACGGAATAGGGACATGGCAACGGACGATGTGGGGAAATGGTGAGCTAACAAGAAAGTGTTCTGAAATGTATTGTGGTGACAACTGCAGAGATTTTCTAATACAGTTAAATTGTATGATAAGAGAAGTGTATGCCAATAAAACAATTTCAAAAGATGATAACTCTTAATCATTTAATTATCAGAGAATTAAAATGTATCGATATATACAATCAAGTCAATCCACAGAGCACTGGTAATAGAGTGTTACGGGTTGGATTGCTACCGACAAGGTCGGCTGTTGGAAACCACAAGCCGCTACTTGGGAGGAAGACAAGGCTTTCTACTGTCATAAAGAGAAACTCACAGGGACAGGTCTAGCCTGTCCTAGAGCATCTCTATGACTCAGAACTGACTCAAAGCTATTGAGTTTGGATTGTTTGTTTCAAAATGAAGATACATCTAAGTAAACATTTCACAAAGTGATATATTGGAGTAAATATATTAGAATCTACGAAAATATTCCAAGAAGTTGTGCTTGCCCTATAATCTCTAAAATCATTCTGACTTCTAAGAAACAAACAAAAAAATTTCAAGGTATGTGTTGAAAAAATGCAAGAAGTTTACAGTGGGTCCTACATATTCACACAAACTGGAATTAAACAGAATATTAGTCGCTCATTGAGATTCGCGTAGTTAGGTTTTGTTTTCCCACCTAATAAAATGCCAACCTAAAATAGGGCAGGTGGATTATATATTTCAGTTACTAACACTAGCAATAAAATGAAGGCTGCTACTGCCAGGAGAGATAAGTCTGTCATCTTTTTTTTTTAATTCCCAGATAAGGAAAGACTTACCTACTTAGATGAATTAGTGTGCATTTGTAGTTAAAGTAAATATGTCTTAGTGTAAAACAGGACCATACATACATATAAATGAATATATATATATATATATAAGACTGAATCATTTCTATTTCCAACTATGTAAACTGACTGAAGCCATTCTTGGGCCCCTGCAGAAGTCATGATGGGCATGTCCTAGAAAGACAAGAGAATGGTGGGACAGATACCTGTACTCAGCCACTGTTGAATGAATAAATGAAGTCATGAGAGACTGTTAAACAGAAGATAACATTTAAAGTATCCCTGCGCTTGGCTGGGTTCCCTAGAGAACAAAGTCAGTGACATTTGTATGTATCTGTACATGAAAAGAGATTGATATCAAGAAATGACTCCCACACTTGTAGAAGTGGGTGAGTCCCATCCAGTTCAAGTTCATGAGTCAGATGGTAAGCTAGAGGCTTCTCTTGACCCATGTAACTGCAGGACCAGATGAGTCATGAAGCAAATGAATCCAAGGTCAGCAGTTCATGTATGACTCATGAGACTAGTAGGTGTTCTGATAGAGGATGATAAGCAGATGCAGGATCCAAATCCAGCAGAAGTGAGCGAGCTTCCCTACAGTGTCAATTTATACTGAGAACAGACCACATCCTGCTGGAAACCTTTCTTCAATTGTACCAAGGCTGGGACCACATTAAAAATGTGTTACTCTACCTTACACTTCCCACAACTATGTGGCTGCTTCACAGGACTTGACTACACCCTGTGAGATCACACCATGGGGCCCAGCCCAGACCTAAAGATCACAATTATATGTCTATAAACATATAAGCATGAATGCATGCTTGCAAAGAATGGAATAAAGTAGCCTCATCACACCACAACCTCCCTCACATTTACTAATGCCGCATTGCATGGAGTCGTTCATTTTTGTTCTTGTAAAACCATTTTTACAAGTAATGTAAGGGCATTTCAAGTTAGTCTGCAGTGGAATACATTCCTCAATATTTGCCTAAGAAATTGAGACCCACTCAGGTCAGATCAGTGGCTACTCTCTATCCTTTCAAAACAAATGCAGGAAGTGAATTAATGAATTTAATTCCTAGTTCCTCCCAGTAGATTTTATGCCGGGATACAGAACTATTTATACCTCATTTCTGTAACAGCACTAGGCAGTTGTTGTTTTTAACCCAAAATGCTAAAATGTGCACTATACCTGGGCTTGAGCACAAGTCTCTGCTAGAAGAAAATAAGAGGATTCAGGCACTTAATAATACTGGTTAAAGCGAAGGGCGTCAGTACGACTAGCGAATCAAGAGGAAGT
Organism: Tenrec ecaudatus; assembly: GCF_050624435.1. NCBI lineage: Eukaryota > Metazoa > Chordata > Mammalia > Afrosoricida > Tenrecidae > Tenrec > Tenrec ecaudatus. Next base: position 106,676,472 of record NC_134542.1, read on the forward strand.
GCCCCTGTTCTCAGCTTGTCTGACCCTGTACCTGAGTGAGGTTCAGTCAGTGACTAAACAAAGTCTCACTTCATTCCCTCCTCCCTCGAGATTACGATACTGTGTTGGTATTACAAAAATGGGGCTGAAAGAGCCCTTCCTGGTGATGGGTCAGGGAAACCCAGTAGAGGTCCTAGCTCCTACGTAGGATTTTAATTCAACAAGCTCACATGAGCAGACGTGGGGGAAACAGATAGAAAGATTCTGGACAGGAGCATTTACACAGAATCCGTATTTGCTGAGAACAAATGGAGGTGAAGCTGAAATTTGCTGAATTAAAAACTTAAAAAATAATTCTAAGTTTCAGGTCCAGTTTCCCCACCTTTGGGATATCTGATCACATTTTCTCCTGTGTGAACAGATTCCTCATATTTAAATTCCAGATATTTGAGAGAAATACTTATTCCACAAGGGTTCACAGCCTTGAAAAGTCTCCGGATGGCAGTTCTCGTCTGCCACACCTGGGGTTGCTATCAGCCAGCGCTCACGCTACAGCCGCTGGTTTGTTTGTTGAGTTTTCCACATTCCACGAGTACTTAATGAGAGAAAGAGGTATGTATACATATATAGACACACACACATATACATGCATGCATGTACAGGAGGGAACTTCCAAAGTTCATGGACAGTTTTCATAATCGTCCAATTCTCATTTTCCACAAGCTTTTTAAAGCCCCCTCGTGTGTGTGTGTATGTATATATGTGTGTATATATACACATAGATATGTATATACATGCATACATATACACATGTATATGTGTATACACATGCATACAAACACATACACATATGTGTGTATATACAAATACATACATGAATCAAAGTGTGTGTATGTGTGTGTGTGTGTGTGTGTTCAGTGAGATTACTTTATATGCCAGATATCCACAGTAGGACTACGGTCACAGATCAAGATGTGAACAAGAATACCATGGCCCCTACCCTTCTTGAGCTTATAAAGCAAAATGTATGGGAATGTGCTTTTTAAAACTATAATATGTTGAATAAATAAAAGATACTCTAAAGGCATTAGCTTTGTAACAGGACTTACAATGATGGATTTGGCATTTCAACAGCTTTAAAATGCAACTCTTGTCATTATCCCAGGATCCTTGAGACAGGAAATAGGTTACTCCAAGTACATCTACAAGTAGCCACTCTGTTTAGCTGACAAAATGCATGTTTAAAATGTGAAGACCGGCACACTTTATTAAGTTGTTGAAGTGTTTCTACAACATATCTGGGGAATTGGAAAGACACTCTAACCTAAATACAGAAATATCGTTCAAGGTAGACCATTCTGGCATCATGAACATCCGCTACAGCCACAATGAAAGAAAGAGGAATTTTCAAAGCCAGAATCAAGGAGCTGTGCTCCAGAACAAGGCTCTTGCTCCAAGATGGAAAGCTCTCCAGCACTAGCTGACCGTGACTTCTGACCCTCCTTCTGAGCGGAGCCACTTTTTCTGAGGTGTTTACCTATATCTGTCCTATTGGCTTTTCAAAGAATAGAATGCATGAAGTGGCAAGGTTTGTACAAAATAAAATAAGACAGAACTATATAAACAGAGTAATTCTTACCTATTGTTGCGAGGACAAGCCAATGAATCGGATGTACCATGTTAGAGGGAATCTACAGCCTACTGAACAGTAGACAAATAAGCAGATAATGGGTTATGTATTTGGGGACTATTGCTCCAAATTAAAGTGTAACTCTAGTGCTTTCCCCCAAACACACAGACTTCCACTCTCGTCCCACTAAGGAACTGCTTTATAGGAGAATAGCCAGGCAGCCAGACTCTCAGCACGACACCAAGACACCCTACAGCCCTCTGTTCTGTGCCCACAAAATGCCTATGACAATTACTTATCTATTTAGGAAGTTATGGCTTTGGATTAAAGTCTTTGTTTATTTTGAGGTAAGTATTCCCAAAAATTTCCACACATAAGTTTTTCAGTCACTTTCCCTATGATAAATTTGTTTACTAGAGCATTTCCTGCAAATAGGGTTTTTTGGATATCCACTCCCCTCCAACTTCTGGAATTTTAGAAAACTCCACATTTCTCTTTGTATAGATGAGCATGGAGACTTACATGGGATTTCAGATTCAGCAGTGACCTTTGGGTCCATTTTAAAGCAAAGTGATCAAGATTAGAGAAATATTCAATGAGTGTAAATAATTGTTTTGATTGTGATCCCTGAATGATTCATTTAACCACGGTTTAGGGGTCAACTAGTGATGCTAAATTGGGGGAACAGAAAATGCATGGGAGGCATTGTTCCTGCCCTTGAGACGGAAAACTGCAGGTCGCGCAGCTGTGCGTGGTGATCAATGTAGGACATTGCTAAGAGTGCTCTGCCAATCATGGCATACTGTGAATGGCGATGCGAAGTGACTGAGAAATGGAAGAAAAGAGATGTGACCAGAGGGGCTGTTATGAACTGAGTCTGTGATATGTGGACATGCTTCCCAAGCAAAGCAACCTACTGCCAGTGAGTTCATCCTAACATACAGCTACCCTCTCTGGGGTTTCCAAGACTGTACATCTTCATGGGAGCAAGAAACTTCTTCTCTCTCCTCAGGAACTAATTATGTAATGAAACATAATTTAATTACATTAAACATATATGTTATATAATTTGATAATTATATAACATAATTTATACAAAATCAGATTTTAAATGTTTTACAAATTTAAACATGTAAATTTTGTCTTTTTTTGTTTTTAAAGGGAAGTCCACGTAAAACAAAAATGTTCCCTCAGAGGAGCTCCATCATGCAAAGGCTCTCTCCATGTGCTGGGATTGCCTGTCCTGGTCTGCCGGGGAGGGACTGGGGCAAAGATCATTCCAATTGAAAGATAGACCCTCGTTCCCACATCTGATCAGCTAAGAGGTGCAGTCAGGCTTGCCAAGGATCACAGAACCCAAACCCAACTCCCTGCCACCAAGTCGTGGCTGACTGATAACGATGCTCTAGGGCAGGGGAGTTCCTGTAAGTTTCGACATGAGCTCTTTCGGGGAGTAGAAAGCTCTGTCTTTCTCTCAGAGGGGTTGGTGGTTTTGAACTGTGGCCTTGTGGTTAGCAGCGTAATGCCTAACCATGATGCCACTAGGGCTCCTAAGGATCACTAGGTAACCTGAAAAATGCAAAGTGTACACAGTAACTACTTTAGCTAATTTGGGCTTCATTTTTTTGGTTTGCGTTCCTCCTGATCACTCACATGATAACACACTCAAAGCAGTTACTCATTCCATTTCACTTAAGCAATCAGCCAACTATACAAATAAATGTTCATATCCTTCAGGTTTTCCAAAGAAGACACAAAATGATGTCTATTTCAATGCAGTACATATATAGGATGCATGCATAAAGGATTTAACATTCACCAAGCAATTTTAAATGCAGCCCTTTCAGGAAGCTTATGAGATGGGTATTAGTATCACCTCCATCTTGTAAGTGAGAAAACTGAGGCCCAAAGGGTTAACACCTTGCCCAAAGACACACACATTCTCTGTGCAAAGCTGGTACCGAAAGCAAGCAACCAAGCAGACGAATGGCAGAGCCTGCGTGGCTATTGGGCCCTTGACATCTATTAAAATTGTGACTGTGAAATTGACCCTAATGAGGAATATTTTTCAAAATTAATGCACAAGAGTACTGCCTGCAAAAAATATAAATGGATCATTTCTCTTCCTCCTCCTCCTCCTCCTCCTCCGCCTTCCTTTTAGGAATTTTAAGTGGAATGTTCTGCTTTAACTAAGCCCATTCCAACACCACCCAGGTAAATGACCACGGCTATATAAAATTGTATGTGATTTCTGCGAGTGTTTGAGGTTTCTAGTTGTCTCTAGCTCAACTACTGCCATTAAAGTATCAGGTCCAGACCTAATAAAATATGGTTCTGATGTTCGTAAAATACACAAAGCTTTTCATTCGCTGTCTTCTCATTATGCCCCAGTGTAGAAAAGTTAGCTAGCAGGGAGTAGCCCTCACTGCCCTCAGATGATCGAGACTCGGAGTGGCCTAGAGAACACAGTAGGATGGGCCCTTTTGGGTTCCCAAGGTTCCGACTTGTTACCAGCGCTGAAAGCCTCACAGAGCTCCAGAGGAGCAGTAGGTGGTTTAAACTGCTGACCTAAAACCTGTGCATCTTCCCATGGATGTTAAAGTTGAAGCTCTGCAGCCTGGGATCCCTTTTCCCAGTCTGGAAGACTAACAAGATGCCTCCGCTCTAATCGGTTGCCAAGTTGTCCCCAGAATTTACAATAGGGTGGTTCAAAAACTGGACGGCAAAAGTGGATCCGGGAATGCAGCTTCGAACCTAAGAGTAATCATTTCATAGCTTCAAAGAATTCCGACTCAATTCAGGCATTTTATCTGCATCAGCTCCTGAGAAGCGTTATTATTAAATCTATCTCCTAGATGAGAAGCCCTCATAGGGTCATGGTTACATGTTGGGCTTTTAATCACAAGGTCTGCGATGCAAAACCACAAGCCGCTCCCAGAGAGAAAGATGAGGCTTTTCACTCCAATAAAGAGGTACGGTCTTGAAAACCCACCGGGGCAGTTCGACTCTGCCCTATGAGTTCGCTGAGTCGGAATCAGCTCAAAGGGCAATGAGTTTGGTTTTTCGGTTTTTTTGGTCTCACTAAATAAATCATCTTTACGGAAATTCTTTAAAAGATGCTCTTGGGATCTATTTTCAGACATAACATACTTACCGGTACATACTTAACTGGAACTAGTTCTAAATGCAAAAAAAAAACAAACCCAAAAACATTCCATTCCACCAAGCTCACTTATGAAATTACCTGGTTGTTACCGTTAAATGTCAAATAATTAAAAATATAACAATGATTAAAAGAAGAAAGAAAAATTAAGATTTCTAAAATTCAATATACAACACTTTTAGGGGCAGTGAATCCGGTGTCTGAAATAACAATGAAAGACAACAACAACAATGCAGCGGCATATACAGGTCAAGTATCAGCTGTCCTGTTCTGCTATTTAAGAAGTCATTATCATAAGCCTATTTACCACATATTGAAGCCACCACAGCCTTCACACCAACTACAATTTAAATATACTTGCTAGTATTCCATATACATGACTGAGAGGATAAATGAGAACCCGTCTTCATGAAGAACTAATAGTTATCATTTAAATAAACACCCAAGGAACCCACTGGGCTCCTTCATACTGCAGCCACACTGTACCCAGGAGGGGGGTTGGGGTTTCTAGTGGAGATTGGAAGGCATGGAAGCCTGTGCCCTGACAACAACAAGGATGCTCACCCCTCACACTCTCCTTCGTGGCTCCTGATGTGGCTAAATTTTTTAGGAGAAAAAAGAAACAAGGTAATAAAAGATATATTTTCCTTATGTTTTTAATCAAGAACTGAGATGGAGATGAAAAACTAACAATTGAACCAGGAATATGTGTATTGAGCTTCAAAATAAGATTTTAAAACATGTCCAACTCTGTTGGACACTAGCTAGAAAAGAGACCTAGAACGCAAAAACGATGAAAAGATATGAGCGGCCAAATAGTAGACGTGCACTTCCTTTGACAGGTGAGTAAACAAAGGATGGAACTCTTTCAAATCAGCAAAGACAGAGTCTTCATGAAACCAAAGGTTGGGGGTTTCTGTTGGTGAATCCTAGAAAACTGTATATAGAAATTAGAAGGGAGGATGAGGCAGAAAACTTGGATCGAAATCAAAGCATGGCAAGAGAAAAATCAAAGTGACTAAAGATGTGAAGTCACCGTGTTTCTATGTTCTATTAAGGAAAACCCAAGATAGCAGAGTCCAGTTTTCAGAGTATTATTCAAATAGGGCTCATGTTGCCAAAACAATGGAAACAAAGTTTGGCTGAGTAGCAGATAGCTCTCTCTCCTTAGAGGGACAAGGTGTATTTAAAATAGACTCCCAGAGCTAGATCTAAAATGTAAATGGGGTCTGGATCCATTGGAATAAATAATCCATCACAATTATACGGGTAAGATAGCGTCTGCAATGTATTCACTCTAAAGTGTAATTTGAGAAAGAAAAATACTTATGCTAAAGGTAAAGGCTAAAAATATTTTGATATCCAATTTAAGAAGTGTGTTTGTTGCCCAAGCCACATCCTTTCCAACAAGCTACTGAGTGGGAAACTTGCATTGTGAGGATGATTTTAATGTTTTAAATAGAGTCAGACAAAAAAAGGAGTCAGACATAATCATCGCACCAGTCCAGTGAATAAGGTGGGAGATCTCCAGGTTATGGGTCAGATGTATCAGCAAACAGGAGGATTCTTGGAAAATAATTGTGAAACAGGTTTGTGGTTCTGAACAGAAGTCCTAGGGCGCTGGAGGTTTCTGTAAACGACGGGCTCAGCAGAAATAAATCCCACTCTGATATTTCTTCCTCTCGGAGCTTTATATTCGCACCTGTCATCCTCTCTTCCACCTGAAATGGACCATCCAGGCTCTGTGTGTGCTCCTTTGTCAGGCATGAGGTTGGGAATCCTCGCTCAAAGCTAAAAACCTTGCCTGGGTCAGTAGCTAGACTGACATTAGGCCCTGAGACTGAGAGAAGTCAGAACTAGCAAACTGAAATCATGGGGGTGGGAAATGGGCAGGAGAGGGAGAAGGGGAAGAAGAGAGAAGAAAATCAGGAAGTGAGGAAGTTGGACCTTATGATTGGTCCCACTTGAGAGCAACACCTCCATGTGGGGGCTAGCGCTATCTCTAGTTACATGGATATATCTGAATATCTGTGTCCTTACATGTCCCCTTGGATTATGGCATTGTTCCACTAAGATCCTATAGATCATCAATGCCACTGGATTTTTAAACTTTATGATAAAAGATGACACTCTATTCAAATTACATTTGTCTGATTCCTGCCTGATTGTATAACTTCAGTTGGTCTCTAGAAGTGGTTTGGTTTTTAATTCCAGGCATGTTTAATCATAAATGATGGGTGGCTATAATTTATTCCTGCAGAGTCATTCCACAACCAACTTTGTTCATCATCATTGCTGTTATCATTGGTGGTAGTATGGTGTGCGATGCCTATCAAGACAGGAATGTTTGAGGTACAAACATTAGGACCTCAAAGCCTAAGGTGGAATGGTTCTTCTCATAATCAATGGTTCTGAAAACTCCTCACATGATAAAAACCCATTCCTTTTGCAGTACCTAAACTTAAAACACAAGTACAAAAGAATGTAAGTATAATATTACTAAAAGGCCAGAGCTTAGTTGTATACATTCTAGTGTGTGCTTGATACCTTCTAATATTTTAATGTGCAGAAATATTAATGTGAGAATCACAGAATATTTAATATAAGAATATTTTGTACTGTCAAATACCTCTATTTATAGATGGTATTATCGAGGAGTAGGGAATTTCTTAACCTGGTAGTTCTATACACTGCTCATCATTAATTGGAACAAGGCTTGTGCCTTAGGCCTTTAGACCAAGCCCTCACCAACATATCCACTGTCTAGGTTCTCTAGCAGGGGTACTTATTCAAGTATGATAGCCGAGCAGGCTGCAGTGAGCAGAGAAGTGCAATTCTGGGCAAGCAGTGGGCAAGGGCTGCAGTCACGATCTGATGCACAGTTGTGCTGCACGGGTCTCTAATGAACACTCGGCACTTGGTTCAAACTGATCACTGGTTCCAGGTCTCAGCCCGTCCTTTTCTGAATCTGGGGCCCAAACTGATGACCTAGGGGATTTGACCGCAGCAGAAAACAGATCAATTTGTGTGGTTCCAGGAGAGCTGAAAATATTTTCTTAAATATGTACTTCAAAGATGGTGTCCCCGTTTGACCATTCTCCACAGTCTTTTTCCTTCTCAATTGACTGTAAGCAAGTCAGAGGGCATCCTGATAAAATTCACACTTAGGAAAATAACAAGGGTGTAAAATGGACTTTTGTGAATTTTATATGAAGGATGTTAAACCAATATCTGTAAGCAACTAGGCCTAACGCTATCTTTCAGGCTCCAGAGATATTCAAGAGAAAAAAGTTAATTAATGGTTTATTAGACTAATACACCAGCAACTTTCTTCCAAGCTTACTCAGTGTTAGAACTCCTTACTTGCAGATCAAGTGTAGTGAGCCTGTAGTCAGAAAAACCTAATTCTTATATTTATTTATTTATTTTTAAATCATTTTATTGGGGTTCATACAGCTCTCATCACAATCCATAATCTATCCATTGTGTCAAGCACATTTGTACATTTGTTGCCATCATCACCCTCAAAACATTCTCTTTTACTTGAGCACTTGGTATCAGCTTTTTCATCCATCCCCCACCCTCCCTCACGAACCCCTGATAACTTACAAATTAGTATTTACTTTCATGTCTTATACAGACCACTGTCTCCCCTCACCCACCTCTCTGCAGTCTGTCCCCCTGGGAGGGGGCTACAAGTAGATCATTGTGATCGGTTCCCGCTTTCCCCCCCCCCCACGCTCCCCACACCCTCCTGGTATCGCCACTCTCACTATTGGTCCTGAGGGCTTTATCTGTCCTGGATTCCCTGTGTTTTGAGATCGTACCTGTACTCTGGTCTAGCCGGATTTATATGGTGGAACTGAGTTTATGGTAGTGGCAGGGAGGAAGCATCAAAGAACTAGAGGAAAGTTACATGTCCTAATGCTTTTGATCTGCTAGATGCTTTGTGTTACATTTAGTTCTGGAGATATCAGGAAGAAATTTTACAAAGGCCCCGAGCTTGAAGACTAGGACATAGAAAGAACCAGAAAGCTCTTATCATTAAGTACGAAACGATGATGTGTGCAAACAACTCTGCAAGAGAGCACAAAGGGGACTTTCAGCTCACTTGCCATCGGAGGAATAGTGGCCAAAGGTAAGATGTCTTAGAATACACATTATTTAAAAGGAGAAAGGGGGGAGGAAGGTTTATTTGATGGACAGGTTAAGGGGCTTCACTTTACCAGAAAGCTAGAGTTCCAAAAGTCACTTTGTAAATGAATTGCAACCCAGCATAATCTGTTCATAGAAACTGTTATTCTTCATAACAGTTTCTCAAGCTCACCTCCAAATCTTACTTGCTAATAACAATGCCTAAGTTTTGACTCTATTCTCCTTAAATTAGAATTTGAGATTTGGGGTCTATCTTAGAACCCCCAAAACAGTTTAAACCAGCGACTGCTTCAATAACAGGCAAGTGCTTAACCACTGTGCCAGCAGGGCTCCTTCTGTGGTGGTCTGAGCGTCTAAACTATCCCTTGGATGTCTGTGTCAATCATTAATCATTCATTGTTTCTCCTGAGGTAACTAAAATGCCCATTCCTTTTCTACTGCCTGAGGAAGAAAATAAATGCTGTGAACTACTGACGTAGTTAGTTGATTGTGTCAACCTGGCCGATAAACACATGTGGGGTTCATTGAAAGGCACAGGGATAAATGGCTCAGTGAGCCTTGCCTTTCAAGTTCTCGCGTCTTTTGCTTTCTGATGGTCAGGCCAGGGTGCAGCTGCCTTAGTTAGTCCCTGCTTTAGCTGGCAAGGCTGACTTCCTGCAAGACATCCCTGAGGAGAAACCACATGGACCTACTCCCATGCAGCCCTGGGTGCTGGAGCAGCCGTGTGCAGACCCTGCCAGCACTGAGATGCTTTCACATTCACTGACTCGGCTTTCCTCCTACAGTCGACATCATTGCATCTGTTTTGTGAGATGGAAGACTTTGTGGATTGGTGTTGGACATATGGGTCAATAGGTTAACGTTGGACTTGTGGGCTTGGACAGAACTGAGTTGGGATGTTTTCTTGATGCACACGGAACCTTTATATAAAACTCTCTCTTATACATGAGTTTCTGTGGATTTGTTTCTCTAAAGTACCCAGACTAACACAACTACCTTATACTAATACATGACTATCAAATAAGAATTACCCTGTTCTACAAATATATATTCTTTAAGTGAAAAATTTGTTATTCAAATAAACCATTTGAGAGAAATGAGATTAAAATCTCCACTGAGTGGAGGGATTCTTTCTATTTGAAAATTTGGACCAGTTTGAGAACATTGCTGATCTCATATCAAAGCTGTTTCAATGATATTTCTGCATGTATGCTAGGCACTCAGGATATCTTCATTTGATACTCAGTGCTCCGTGCAATAAGTACCCTCGAGCTTTGAGAAACAACATTTCCAACATCACACAACTACCAAGTGACATTACCAGGCTTTGAACTAAGCATTATCTCCCAATCCATTGTCTTAATCAATATTCTATATTGCCTCCTAAAGCCCAGGGTGAAATCAAGCACTCTTTAAAGGCGACTTCCAGATCGGAGTGGCTGATTGTCTAAAGAGAGCAGTCCATGAGCTACGTATGACACAGTGTGGGGTACATTTCCACTAAAAGTCCAAATTCTTAGACATCCAGGGATTCTGATTGAAAAATATTGCAGCTCACTTTGATCCACACAGCCTACCATGAAGAGGCTACTAAGTCTTGAGTTACCCTCTTCTCAACGAGGCAGGCCAATATCCTTTCTCCCCTTTTCTATCGTAACAATAGACATGCCTTTCCCATACTGCTGTTGTTGCTGTTAGTTGTCCTCCAGTGGGCACTGGTTCATGCTATGCCCACGTTAAATATAACAAAGTGTTCATAAGTCCTGAACCATCTCTGGTATACTGGAGATCTCTGGTTTACTGGAGACCATGGGTGTAGCCACTGTCTACTTTGAATGCCTTCCAATCTAGGGGAAGAACTAACTCAGATGCACCACATCCATTCTCTTTTATAAAATGTATTTGAAGTACACAAATCCACACACACACAAAATTATATATGTTCATCCAAGATAGTCACATCTAATTCAGAATTATAACCACCAATGCAAATAGAGTTCCAAAACAGTATGCAACAATAAGAGTAATCAGAAAACGTCATCTTGTGTGCTTAAAGTCAAACAAAAATGCTGCATATTCTGAAGTCATGAAAATATATGTAAGCAAGTCTTCTCATAGCATTTTTACTGAAAATTACATGCAATCTCTTTTACGTTTAAATTATGACTGTTTAATGTTCTATGATCATTCGATAATCACTTGACATTTCAAAAGTACCAAATGGTATTTTAAGTCCGATGTGCTATCTCCATAGATATTTATGATGTGGTTTCAAGTCTCGTCCGTCTTCTTCAGATCTTATCTTGACCTAAATATGTCTGAAAGTTTAAGTGGAGGGTATTATGAATGTGATAAACTGAGATGCTGACAATCAAATATTTTTTAAATGTTTTCCAAACAAGCACCCTTCAGTAATTCAATGGGAAATGTATCCATTTCATTTACCTGAATCAGTGTCCTGAAACCAAATCACAATGCACAAATCCCATGAAACTAATGTTTTACATTATTCATATCAGCTCACCATATTTTTCTTAATTAAGTATCCTTACAAATCTGGGTATAATGATACTATTTTAAATTCTTGAGAAGATTTGTGTAAAAACTGTATTATACAGATTTTTGCTCTATAACTCCATAGTCAATTAATTGTTAGTACCATAGGAACCCCCCCAAGTTAAATGCCCATGTTAAAAAATCATATTGAATAAAAATGATAAAAAACCATGGTATATTATCAAGCACCACTAGAATGTTCCTCAGTAAGAAGGATGGTTACATTTTGTCTCACATGCTTTGCCCATGTTATCAGGAGGAACCGGTCTCCGGCCAAGGTCATCGTGGTTGGTAGAGGGTCAGCCAAATAGAGGAAGACCCTCAGTGAGGTGAACTGAGTCAGTGGCTGCAGCGATGAGTCAATGATACAACAAATGTGAGGCTTATGCAGGACTGACCATATTTCCTTCTGCTGTACATAAGGTCAGACAGGTTGGAACGGATTCATCAATCCATAACAACAAGATTCAGGAAGACATAAGTAAGCACTGTCAGTGTGGTTGTAAGGGTAATATTATTTAATTAAAAGACTGTAGGTTCAACTTAGAACGGAGTGCATTAGGATGACTATCATGAGAGAAATTATGATTTTCTTCTATTATTGTTTTAAATTGATGTTCATTATCACAATTTTATAGATTATAACACTAAATATTTGCAAGTAAGCATCGAAGAATTATAACAGCTACTTAGGCGTGGCAAACGTATATGTAGTTCACATACAATAACAAAGTGTACACACATAAATAAGTAATACTGGTGACTTGTCCTCACTCAAATATGTCATAAACTAAGGACTACCCATATGGGTTGGCAGAAAGGAACTAGAAAAATTCTGATCATGAAAATCCTCCCCCACTCCACACACCAAAAGCCCTGGTGGCAATTTGCATTGTTAATCTCAAGGTCAGTTGCTGGAACTCCCGAGCTGCTCCACTGGAGAAAGATTAAGTAGTCTGTTCCCATACAGATTTACAGCATGAGAAACCATACGGTACAGTTCTATTACGTCCTGTAGGATCACTAGGAGTAGGAATCAACTGGATGGGAGCAATTTTGTTCTGTGGTTACATTTTATACTACATGTCAAGTACTTGATTTGGCTCTAAGAAGATACTGATAAAACACACTGCTTTAATACGATCCCTGCTACTTCACTCAGTCTCTTGATGATCAGCTTTATCGTCACTCATCTGCCAATTTCTACTAAAACATTCATCAAACTTTTCTATTCATCTACTTTTTTTTCTCCAGAAATGTAACGCCGACGTCTCCTTTGAGCTGTGATTGGCTGTCAAACATAATGCAAGGTGTTTGGTGCACACTACTTAGCGACAACTCAAGGACGGAAGTAGAGCATCTTCATGTGATACAGAGAAAGAAGGAAACAAACAAACAAAAATCCTACCGTGCACCATAAAAGGCAGTCGGGATTTGAATTTCCATCTCCTTAGGAGCAAAGTCTTACCCCCATCTTTGTCACTGATAAACCTTTTCCCCTCTCTGCAAGTAGTAATACATATTATCTACCTACACAGGGGTGAGCCGGCATGAAAGGAAAGAGAGTGGCTCTTGATGTGTTAAATGAATCTTCTGACTGTGGAGAGCTGAAGTACAAGCAGCAGAGGAAGACACTCAGCACTGTTAGTATGTTTTATTCATATTTTAAACCAACCATCTCTACATGATTGTTCTGAAGACTCTTCCTGGATTTGTAATCCTGCCCAACTCTAAGTAATTTATTGTCAGAGCATCCCTTCAGTAATTGGCTTTTTGGGTGTGCCACACAGGGACCTTTCGTCTTGGGTTCTTCCCTAAATCTCAGTCTTATCATTAGGGGAAGCGTGAACCAATACAGTGCTAGGACTTCTTCCCCTCCTGGCTCCAGCATGTTATGCCCAAAGCAAGCTTCCACGGTTCCCTTGTTCTTCGGGTTGGAGTTGATTCAAACCCATCATGACCCCATCTGTACAAAATAAATCGCTCCATACAGTTTCCTTGCCTGTAACCTAAATTGGTTTCTCCTGAGGCACTGCTGGGCTGACTTGAACAGCTAACCTTAAGGTTAACAGTCATCACACATTGTTTAATTGTGTTACCTGGAGCCCACTCCTCTTCCTGCCTGTGAACCCCCAGTCTGCTTTTGAGGGCAAGATATTATGGAAGGTGGGTGGGCAGAAATGCAATACTGATCCAGGAATCAACTCAAATAATACACTAAAGATGGGTAGGACAGAGAACTGTGGTAAGCAAAAACAAATGGGTTTAAAGGAGAAATATATAAGCTTTTGCAAAGGCTTTGGCTTTGAAGGCTGCCTTGCCCAGATATAAAAATAGATGGCTAAAATGTAAAATCAATTCTAATAGCAAACAGATCATTGCTCTCTCCATGTCCAGGATATTAGGGAAACCTGAATATTTGATTTAGTAGCACCTTGGGAGTAGACAGAACTGAAAACTTTCCAATAACCTTGAAAATATCCACTTCCTGTAGAAAAGAATCAAGTTCTCAATTCAGTCGATATCCACCCAGCCCACTCAGCCTTCCAATTCAGTGATTAGAGACGGTAATGAATCAGGACTTGGGTTGTCTTTTGAAAACAGAAGGCAACATACAACTCCTTTATCTGGTATTCCCAGGAGCTCTGGGCTCTTGGGGATTGGGAAGTAAGTCCTTGGTCTTACTTACTTCCCTAGTCACACTACTGAGAAAGGTGAGGAAATACATTGGGAAGGAAGTCTAGTCCCTCTGGGGGATCCTCTCCCTCTTTTAAGTATTAATCTCACTTCCACACACCCAGTATCCCAGGTTAACCTCACTGTGTCCTGATAGGAAAACAAAAGGAATTATGCTGAGCAGAAAGAGAATTGGGATACTTCCGCAGACAAGCAGATTGGAAGATGGTATCTTTGGAACCCCAGGTCCTTCTAGCAAAGTCCAGCATGCAAGGACCTTGAGTCCCCAACTGCATCCTGGCTACCAGAGTGAAGTCCTGACTCCCAGGGTGGAGACAAATAAGCCTGTGAGACTCAGGGAGAAGGAATCTGGGTGTGTGGGTCCACCTCGCGTCGAGTCCCATCCACACAGGTCATCTTTGCTACCTAGAGCTGCGCAGTCCCCCCAGGACATTAAGACCCCCAGCATTAGTTGGACTAACAGTGTCTTAGCCCCAGCAGCTGCAGAGAGTCAAGGAAGAGGACTGAAAAAGCCAATGCTTTAGGCAAGTTGCCTAATCCATCTTGTTGGACAATTAACAGAGGGTATCACGGTGGTTGCTGGTGACCATGCTGCTCAATACTTCTTCTCAGAGCTCCAGAGGGTCTCTGTCCCTCGGAGCCTTGGGAGGCACTGGGGCGAGGGGATGGAGGGGACAGGGCTGTCTGGGGGGAAGAGTGAGCTGTAGCTAGGGTCCAGTGCCAATGCCCCCTCTGTCTGCTCGCACTGAAGGGTTCTGGTTAACTCCCGCTCCAGCTTCTGCTCTGCAGATATGAAGTGTGCCAGGCAGGGCACCAGGCGCACAAGATGCAACGTTGATTCCGAGCACCATCTGGCCTGCTGTGTGTGATGAACTCTAAGCAGGGGAGAGCTGCTTTCTTTAAAGCACTTGACCCAGAACTTTCTTCATGGCAAACTGAGGAAACTGGGTGGAGGGAGAGAGCCAGACTGAGCCCCTTGACTCTCCCTCCTCGGGTACACATGTGACCAACAAAGGGGATCAAAGACTGCTGCCTACCGTGGTTCTGCCTGGAACCCAAAGTGCAGAGTGAAGGCCATGGGCAGTACGCACTGCACCTCAGGCGTAGGAAGACATGGAGTCGCCATAATGAATCGTGCTGGGAGAAAAACCAAAAACCCCCAAAATATAAACGCACTGTCATCGAGTTTAAGCCAACTCGTGGCGAGTTTATAAGACAGGGGAGATTTCTGCACTGTGGATGGCTGTGAGTCTAACACTTTCAGAGAAAGCCTTGTCTTTCTTCCGCAGAGGCGCTGGTGGTTTTAAACTGTTGACCTGGGATCTCCCGGCCGGACACCTAACCACCACACCACTAAGGCTTCCTCGGAGAGCCAAGGTTTATTGCGCTGACACCTGCAGGCTCTTCATTACTAGCTGTGTGAACAAAGCACGCTACACAGTCGCCGGGATCAATCTCGCACAAATTGACTCACTAGAGCCATTTTTAGATCCCCAACACAAAGAAAGCACATAGCACAAGGAGGATTTCCAGCTGTCGACCTCTGAAAAGCTGCAAAGGACGGCCTTTTCTGTCAAGGCCCAACTGTGTATGAAAACCGTTGTCACCTGCAAAAAAGCATCCTGCTCTGGTTGGGAGCAGGAAACCCAGGCACTGTCTTTCACATTCAGGAGGTGACTTCCCTTCTCAGAGTGCTCTCGCTGTAAGGCTGCTGCCCAGTCCTTTGGCCAGAACCAAGCTCTTCCAACGCCCACCCAGCCATACTCAGCGCGTCCTTACATGGAGGAGCGCCAACCTGCCTTCCCCTTCACATCCCCGTCCTGCTGTCCTGCTGGAAACTTCCTCCGCAGGGGGTGGTGAGCTCCAGGTATCGCATCTGTGTCTGGGCCCATCTAAGCTTCAGCCTAAAGCACAGAGGTCCCAGGCCCAAAGTTACCTATCCTGCTGCTAGTGGGAGGGCTGGGCTAGGGGATGGGGGAAAGTGAACCTCAGGGTTTTTCTGCAGCTACCTAGCACCAGGACACATGCTGTTTGTCCCAGCTCTGGGAGTGGGGGGTGGGGGGTAGAGACTGGGAGCTCTTGCCTCCTTTGTGCGCAAACCAGCATTCCACGTGTAACTTCAGGTTCAAACCAAACAGTCCCTGGCACACACCTTCCAGTTCCCCAGTCTCTCCAGCGAGCTGGTGCGCCCCGAAAGGGAAGGGAGCCAGCAGGATGTGAAACTTGGGAGAGGATGGGCTCCTCCATCCAAGTGCAGGCACCAGAGCGCCCTACAGGGACTCTGTCCCCTCCGCGCACGCCCCCACCGTGCCTCCTGCCCGACTTACCGACTGCCAGACAGAGGGGCAGCAGCAGCCTGAAGATGAGTCCACACACCACTTCCGAGGCCATGGCGCAGGGCCGTCCGGAGAGTCCACGCACAGCGAGCTCCTCGAGGGTCCCAGCGCCGGCCGCCTAGGGCCTCCTTCGGGCGGCGCCGGACAGTCGTCTGGGCATCGCCCCGCGCCGCGCCCCACCGCCGGAGTCCTTCGCCACGAGGGCGCGCTCACCAAGCGCGCAGCAGCCTCCTGGCCGGGCGGCCGGCGGCCCGCGAGCAGTCCATGGAGCCGCGGCGATCGGGACCCGCAGCAGCGCCTTCGCAGTCTCGGGGGCTGGAAGGTCGTGGGGCGGGACGGACCCCCGCCGGGGCGGCGCGTCGCTAGCTCTGGCAAACGCCCGGGGCAACGTGTCACCTCTCTCCAACGTGTCACCTCTGTCCTCAGGGCCCCCCGCGGGCTGCAGCGGGGGTCCCTCGCCGGGGGGGCTCCCGTTGAAGGCGCTCAGCCGATGGGCGCCCCGGCCTCGGGCACCGGAGCTTCGGCGCGGCGCAGCCTCGCGCCCACCGCCATCCCCGCCGCGCGGGCTCGCGCCCCAGTCCCGAGCGGCGCGCCGGGGCTTCACGGGCTGGGCGCGGCGGCGGGTGGCCAAGAGTCGAGGTCCCACCGCATGACACGGCTTCTCACGCCAGCTCCCCGCGCAGCCCCCCGGCGCAAAGTAGGAGGAACAAATGCGCAAAGGCGTCCCGCGCGCCCTAGTCGGCCATCTCCCACTGCCTCTCCCCGCGCGGCCGCTGCCCAGGCTCGGCGGCGCGTCTCCAGGAGTCAATGAAACTTTCAGGAGCCCGACTTGGTGACGGGCGGGCCTTCCGGCCAATGGGACCCGCGCGCCCGCCGCCGCGCGCCGGGGCCCGCCCCCCACTCTCAGGAGCCCTCCCTCCACACACACCCACCCCCAAGGCGGGCGCCCAGGGGCTTGGGCAGGCGAGGGCTGCAGGCCCGAACCACAGACGCGCAGCTCTCTCTCTTAGGACCCCAGCCTCAGGGTCCACACCAATCCACCCTGCAGGTGAAGAGTTGGCAATGAAAGGGCGCAGAGGCGTGGCAGGTACCAGGGCTTTCAACCCAGGTCCCAGGTACTTGGGCACACTGGTCCTGACCAATCAAACTGGAGACCGCATGCCTGGAGCCTATGGATGGGTTAAATGTTGAGCTGCTAGGAGGATGGTGAGCAGTTCGAAACCACTCCCAGAAAGAAAGATGAGGCTTTTCACTCCAGGAAAGATTTACAGCTTTGAAAACCCCAAGGGGCGGCTCTATTCCGTCCTATAGGGATAGTATGATTTGAAAATTGTCTGGATAGCAGGCAGTGTTCAGCGGTTTTGTTATTGTTGTTTTTACATAGTTAACCTGTAAATCTTTAGGAAAGCCGACCGCCACACGTTTTTCCTGCCACAGTGCTGTCCTGTGGGGGTGTGACTGGTGCGTCCCAACCACGGTTCTTTCCGTTAAGAGCCAAGGGCCTGAGCATGGCTCCAACAGGCTCTGCCCATAAAGGTCACAAGAATTGGAATCAATTGGAGAGTAATGGGGTTATAGTTACTGTAGGGAACTCGGAGTCCTAGCCGCGGGAAAGTACACGATTTAGTTCTGTGTCAGTGGGATATCTTTCGCCATTTGAATCGCCTTTGTGGAAATTTCCACTTAATGTGTGCCTGAGTGAACTTTGGGGTTCAGTTCAGAAGCCTTCACAAATGCTGGGGACAGGTAAACTGTGAACCGTCATTTTTTATGAGGACTGAGGCCGTCGAAACCTAGTGAAAATTAGACTTGTATGTGCTTTGAACCCCTAAGAAACGTGAGCATCATCCAAGTCCCAAATGTAGTCTTATGTCCAAACTAATGGAGTTATAGGATACCACAGGAATTTAATTAAACACCTAATCACACTGACTGCTATAACGAACTGTTTTTACATTTTATAGCAGCCCAGCATAAATCTGAGACTCATTTTTACCAAGAGTCCAACATTTTATTGTGTTCTCTCTCTGTGGCAGTTACATAATCTACTGTGAACTTGAGCAAAGTGGTGGAATCTAGCCTGCCTATCAGGTTAGAGGCCTCTGGGTAGGCATAGCCTTCTCCTGAGGATTCTGGGCTCTCCTGTCTTCCTCCCTGGAGGCAGGACACACACTCTCCCTGGGAGGCATTCCTGTTGATAAGTCACATGGAGCTATGGTGATGGATGCAGAGCCCTGGAGGTAGAGGACCAATGTGGAGACCCATGCCACCACCACTGGAACCACAGGACTTTCCACCCACTGGCCTGTGCTCTTCCTGCCTTCAGCATCATTGCATGTGCTGCCTGAGCCTCAAGAGGAATTTATGGGCATGTATCAGACATATGGGCTAACGTTGGACCTATGGAACTGATCTGGTCTAGGCTGGGATGTTTTCTCAATATATGATTGCTCTTTCTATATAAAGCTCTTTCCTGGACAGATATAAGTCTCCCTGGATTTGTTTCTTTAGTATACCCTGCTAACACAGCAGTTCGAAACCATCAGCAGCTTCCTGGGAGAAAGACTGGACCTTCTACTCCCCTAAACAGTTAGTCTAAGAAACCCACAGGGGTCACTATGAGTCAGCTTGACTCGATGGTAGTGAGTTTGGTTTGGGTACGAACAGTGATGATTTACAAAGAATGCTTGTAGAAGTAAGCATTCTACGAATATTATTATGACTGCCATAAAGCAAGAGCCCGTCCTATACGTACGAACTGTTATGCTGAGACAAACTGACCTGCTCTGATACTTAGAAAGATACTTAGCAAGATGCTAGAAAACTATGATGCAGCGTCTTTAGCCATAAAAGCGTCTCACTTGGGCCTGGGTGAGTTTCAGCTTGCTTATTTAGCTGTGTCTTTCTTAGTTTACCTTCTTGAGCTTGTTTTCATGCTAGTCTGATTGACAAGTAATTCCGATAAGCCATTGTCTCAACTGCTAACTTTCTCTATCATGGTTGAATATGCAAATACGGAATCAGCGATTCTGTTCCCTCCCTTGTCATGTATTATCTTCTCAAGTACCTGGTTCGTTTATTTTGAAAGATCTCGGGGATGAATAGTATCCCAAATGATAGCTGCAAAAAACACCCCCTCCCAAGGGATATGAAAGCGTCAACCTGGCATTTTCTTCCAGGGAGATCTGCCCGAATCCAGGGGTGCCATTTCGCCTGTGGGGAGTGTGGCATCTCTGGCCCTCTTAAGGAGGCTGTGCCTAGCACAGACAGCATGTGTTCTCTTGGTGCAAAACACTAATGTACTTACTATTCGGATATAGTCATTTTGATGTTTTCATTATTATTACCACTGTGTCTTAGGTCTGGGATCATCAAACACACCAGCCGCAATGTGGGAGAATGAAGAAGTTGTCAGTTACTATAAAAATGTAGTGTCAGATACTTTAAGGAGCAGTTCAACTCTGCTCTCTAAAGTTGCTATGAATTGGAATTAACTCAATAGCAGTGGGTTTGTTTTTATTTGAAGGTAACTTTGTGTGGATCCCCATAGTTTCTGGTTCTCATGTGAAAAAGTTTGAAGGGAACCCTTCTTTGTGCTACTATAAAAATCTTTGTGTACAGTTTTTAATGTTGATTTAATGTTTATAGCAGATGCATTTTCCAGATTCCAAAATTCCAAAGCCTATATACATTTTAATAATTCCTTAACCATTGGAAGAGGCAGACACTTTTCACATCATTGGTCTATAGCTTTCTATATTTCAATTACACAGGATAGTTTCCATATAATCCTCACCACGGAACTCTATGTGAAGATGCACAGAATGCTTTGCATCATTCCCTCTTCACTCTCGGTGACAACTAGCCCTTAGACATAACCTTCCTGTGGGGCTTCCACAAAGTTTGCACCACAGCCTAGAGGACAACCGGTGAGTCATCAAATGTCTTAGAATCTGAAGCAGACTAGTGATTTCATGTCTGTCATCAAAAAATCTGCAATCAGCAGCTAAGTGTCATATGTGTTGAGGTAGTTAGTTTACTGTGCCAACTTGGCTGATAAACACTTGTGGGGTTCATTGAGGGGTGGAGGGGAAAATGATTCAGTGAGCCTCGCCTTTCAAGTTCTCGGGTCTCTGGCTTTCTGATGGTCAGACCAGGGTGCAGCTGCCTTAGCCAGTTCCCTGTTTAGCTGGTAAGACTCACTTCCTGCAAGACATCCCTGAGGAGAAGCCACATGGACCTACCCTGATGCAGCCCTGGGTGCTGGAGCAGCCATGTGGAGACCCCTGCCAGTGCTGAGATGCTTACACGCTCACTGATTCGACTTTACTCCTGCAGTTGGCATCATTGCATGTGTTTTGTGAGATGGAAGAGGACTTTGTGGATTGGTGTTGGACATATGGGTTATTGGGTTAATGTTGGACTTGTGGGCTTGGGCAGCACTGGGTTGGGATGTTTTCTTGAAGCACACTTAACCTTTATATAAAACTCTCTCTTATAAATGAGTTTTTGTGGATTTGTTTCTCTAAAATACCCAGACTAACACATTATGGTACCTTGGGAGTGGGGTACTGGAGAAACAAATCATAAGATGGAGAGTAGATGTTTGTTTGACCTCTCCCTCATGGCAGTTTTTCTTCTTTGTCTAGCCAGAGGTCAGATAAAGCCGCACTGTTTACTCGGTTGTTTCTGGGGAAAATATGGGAAGTAGGAAAATAGAAAGTTTGTAAGCCCACTTGCTCTCATCCATTAAAATTTAGATGGATTTAGGCCATGTCTGCACAGAAAGATATGCCCCACCCAGTGCTTTGGAGTACTCAGAACCAGTAGTCTTTGTCAGAAGCTGGAAAATATCTGGAACCATGAAGAAAACTCCTCTCTAGGATGGAATTTTAAAGGGAGCCTGTGAGAAGGTTAAAATGCTTACTAGGTGACCACTTGAATCTATTTGTTGAGTGAGAGAAATGCAGCAATAAAGAAATGAGTTGAGTTTGGCCATTGACACCTGTGGAATTGGTTTACAAAAAAAAGGAGAAGATGAGAGCAGGTGGACTGGTCTAAAGTCCATGACCTAGCACGAGGGGGCTAGGCTTGTTGAGTATTGGTGAGAGCCCATGGTCTGAAGGCAAGGCTTCCAATGGGCACCCTGTGGAGGCTGATAGAGGCAGCCCACATTGAGTTGACCAGGACCCGACCAGATGGAGATTTTTGAGCCTGTGAACTGGTGCATATTGTTGCTGACTTTATGGATGGTCTGTCTGGATTTGACTTTGCTCATGGATGCAGACTTCACAAGGTTCCAACTGGAATAAAGACTCTTCATGTCGAAAAATATGATTGTCTCCTCAGAGCACTGGGTTGATGTAAGTGGGCAGTATATAAATTGGATACTAAAAATTGGAGGGATAAAGGCATGAGTGGTTGGCTTACAAATTTCATAGGTGGGCTAACATATTCACAGGATTATAGGATTAAGGTATAGGTGTTACACAATTGCAATTGTGAAGCTAAAGAATTATGGACAGGTGGCAGGTTGGCAAGGGGTGGATTGAGGTAGTTAGTTTATTGTGCCAACCTGACTGATAAACATGTGGGGTTAATTGAAGGGCGGAGGGATAAATGGCTTGGTGAGCCTCACCTTTCGAGTTCTCCGGTTCTGGCTTTTCTGATGGTCTGTCCAGGGTGCAGCCGCCTTAGCCAATTCCCTGCTTTAGCTGGCAAGTACCCAGACTGCCACATGTGTATTGTAGGCTTTTGAGGGCATGGGCAAAAATTCATCTGTAAAGCAAGTTTTGTGAAAAACTATTGTTTACGAAATAATTGTTTTCTACTTATTTTTATTTCCTTCCATCACACACGCGCGCGCTGGATGAGAAAGCTCTCAAATGAAAAGGAACAGGTAGAACATTTTTCTTTATGTCTATTTTTTTTGCAAGGTAAGTGTATAAAGAGCGGTGCTGTGGGTTTGTGGGGGAGGGCCCTCTGGTGAAGTTCACGGCTTGCCTTGGGCACCATCAGCACCAGGTGTCTGACACTGAAATATGGAAACTACCATTCATTGTTCACAGCCAACAACACCCTAAGTGGACTTTTATCTCGGGGGTTATCGCTATATTAACTAACTGCCATCATTGTATCTGTTCCTGCAGTCTCTGAAGGGGCTGCTTCTTCTAATCATTTTGTCAAAAAAATGCTTATCAAACTCTTGCAAAAGTATTGCAGATGGAACCTTAATTCATATAATTGGACAGTGAACTGTAGTCATTACAAGAAAGTTTGCTGAACAAGAAAACTGACATTTTTCTTTACTAGTTGCCACTGTTATTAGAAAACACAACATGTCTATGTCCTTGTGAGTATGTATTAGTTGGTAAATACACATTTCAGAATACTTTGGATTTCAGTTACATGTGTATGATCCATTAGGATTGCCTGTTTCCATGGACATGGTCATTGGTCTTCTTTACTGCAGTCATATGTGAATATGCATGTACAAATTTTAGAATTGGTTCTTTTCATTAATTAAAGCATTCCATTAAAACCAGGATTTGTGGATCGCATCCAATTCAATGATTGTTAAATTAGATGGTCTGAAGCATCGTCCACTTATTCTCCTACACTGCCACCTTTTGGCTAATACTATATTAAAGAAGTACAGTGCTTAAAATATTTTTTAAGTTAATACTTTTTAGAGATACACTTGAGAACAGAGTCAACACAGCTGCCACACGCAAGAAGCCTTCATCCAGAAAGAAAAGACAGACATTGATTAAATCATGATAAACAAACTAATGTAATTGTGTAAGCTGTTGTAAAGAAGCATTGGGAATTATAGACAAGTATAAATGGTGAAACACCGAGGGAACTAGGAAGTGGCATGGACGGTGTCAAGAAGGACAAGCACAAATTCTTCAGAATGAGTGCTACATTGTTGTGATCACTGATGTATCAGGGAACGAAAAAATGTATCAAGCCCATCATATATGCTTCCTTATTCATGCCTGGTAATGAAGAATGGTATTAGCTCAAAACCCCAAACCAAACTTGCTGCCATCGAGTTGATTCCAACTCATAGCAACTCTATCAGACAGGGTAAAACTTCTCCCTGTGGATTTCTGAGACTAACGTTACAGGTGTAGAAAACCTCATCTTTCTCCCGCTGAGTGGCTGGTACATTCAAACTGCTCACCTTGTGTTTAGCAGCCTAATGTGTAACCCCCTCCGCCACCAGCTCTCTTCCAGGTGAGAAGAAAAGGGAGAACATTACCAACAATAGGGAAAGGTCATCATCCCGACAGCGGAAGAGATTATGTTGTATGGGACTAATGAGAAGTAATTCACGGAAACTTTCAGACTCATTTAATTGGAGCTTGGAGCACTGGTGGTGTAGTGATTTCTCATTGGTAGTTTACAATACTAGCCAGAGGGTAGGCAGTTTGAAACCACTATCTGCTCCACAGGAGAAAGACGGGACTTTCTATTCCCGTTAACAGTTCCAGTCTTGGCAACTCACAGTGACAGTGAGTTCTATGCATCGTAACCAATTATTACATGGTAATGATTTCTGATACATTTCCTTTCTATATTAGTTTTTTTATTTATAAAAGAAAAAAAAAAGCACAGGCGGAATAATGACTGTGGGCAAGTATGTCAAGAATCAGGGCAGTCCCAACCTGACACTGTTCAGAGAGCGCCTCAGCGAACATCGGTGGGTACGTGTGAGCCTGGGGCAGTTTAGCTCCAGCACAGTCTTGCTGGATTGTTGTGGTTTTTCTTTGTCCAGTTTGGATTAGGTGGGTGTTTTCTTTTCTTTCTTTTAAATCTTTGTAGAAGCCCCACACCTACATTCGTTCTCTGGCCCTGTGTAGCCAATTTAATGCTAATCTGCCTCCTTTGCTTCGGTAGATGGAAAACACTTGTTCTAGGCCAGGAAGACGAGAGAAACAAATCTAGTGATACTCATATACATGTAAGGGAAGCGTTATATCAAGAAGTAGTGATATGTCAGAAAACATCCCAGCCCAGTCCGGATCAAGTCTATAGGTCCAATGCTAGTCCATAAATCCCTCTTCAGACAAACGCAGCCATAAACAATAATGCAGAACGCAGGAAGATCACAGGCCCGTGGGTGAAAAGTCCCATGGATCCAATGCACAGTTCATCCCAGGGCTCTGACATGTTTCAGAGTGGCTCTCCAGCAGGAAGTGAAGGCAAAGAGAGAAAGGAGAGGGAGAAGTTCGCAGGACCCTCCTTATGAGGAGGCCATGCCCACAAGGAGGCACCATCAGACTGTGACCTGATTGGCAGGCTAGACTCCACCCCTACACTTCCAGTTGACATGAAATTACGTAGCTTCCACAGCACTGTTGTTAGGTGACATCTTGAGACATTTCTGACTTTTAGTGGCCATGAGTACAATGGAAGAAAATACTGCCTGGCCCTGGGTGGTCCTCACAATTGTGCCTATGTTGGGGCCCACTGTTGCAGCCGCTGGTTCAAACCAACTCCTCGAGGGTCTTCCTCTTTTGGTTGACCCATGACTTTACCAAGCAAGATGTGTTTCTCCAGGGAGCGGTCCCTCCTGATATAAACATAAACAAACATGTGCAAAGTATGTGAAACAAAGCCTCACCATCCTCTTTTCTAAGGAGCATTTTGGTTATACTTCTCAAATAGATTTGTTTATTCTTCTGGCAGTCCGTGGTATAGTCAATATTCTTTACCAACATAATAATTCAACTTTGTTGACTTTCCTCCTGTCTTCCTGATTCAGTATCCAGCTTTCACATCCATATGAAGCTATTGGAAATATTATGGTTTGAGTCAGGCACACTGTAGTCCTCCAAATGGCATCTTTGCTCGTTAATGAAGGTCTTCTGCAGAAGATTTACCCAGTGCAATGTACCATTCGATTTCATGACTGCTGTAGGCCACTGCTCTGGATCCAAATAGAATTAAATCCTTGACAACTTCAATCTCTTCTCCCATTAGCATGATGTTGTCAATAGGCCCGCTGGGGGGGGGGGGTTCTTTTCCTTTATGTTGAGGTCTAATCGACACGGAAGGCTAGAATATTCCTTAATAAAGGCCTCAACCCCTCTTCTCTTTCAGCACACAGGATCATATCATTTGCATATGCCAGGTTGTTAATGAGTCCTCCTCCGGTCCTGATGCTGCTTTTGTATCCAGAGAGCCCAGGTTCTTGGACTATGTGATCAGCATTCACGGTGAATAAATGTGGGAGAGGAGACAGCCCTGATGCATACCTCTCCTGATTTTAAAATGCTCAGCATCATCTTGTTCCGTTAGAATGACTGCCTCTTGGTCTATGTGAAGGTTGCACATGAACACAATTCAGTGTTCTGGAATTCCCATTCTTTGCGATGTTATTCATAATTTGAATGCCTCCAGCACCTGCTTGATATAAAAAAACCTTCCCAACTCTTGAGAAATCCAAAGAGCTTTCAGCCTTGGTCAGTGCAAAACTTGCTCTAGCTTGCCTGTAGTGACATAAATGTTATGAAGTTTTCCAAGATTCTGTTAGGTTCCTCATGTGTTTCTCTTGTTTTGTATTGAGATGTGAAGACATAGCCCCTACTGGCAGTCTTTACTCCCAGTATCAACAGAGACCTCCAGATACAGTTCCTCCCTGGGAGAGGTACTTACATTCCCTTGCAGCTCCTTTGATGCTTGGCATGACCTTGGTCATCTGCAACCCTTATGTTTGCTTTCCTTCCTGTTGAGCAATAACATTTAAAAAATATTTTGTTATCACAGATGAGCAAGCCAGGCATTTTTGAAACAAAATATGCTGTAAAAATTAAAGGTGGATGAAGTCACAAATGAAATAACTCCTAAAAGACTGGTTTCTGAATTTATACACCTCAAAACAATGTGAACATACACAGGTGATTGAAAAGATCATGGTTTAAGTCAGGCACACCTAAGTTATTAAAGTGATATGTTTTCTTATTAAGATAGTAAAGGAGATTTTAGCAGAAAACTTTTCCAATCTCATTCGTCATTTGATTTCTGAACTGTTGCTTCCAATGGCATTGGTTGTTGATCCAAGTAAAATGAAATACCTGACAATGTCCATATCTATTCTGTTTGTCATAATGATATTTTTGGCCCAACTGTTCTGGGTTTTGTTTTCTTTATGAAAAAGTGTAAATCATGGTCTTTGATCCTCGTAAATAAATATTTCAAGCAATTTTCACTTTAGCAAGCAAGATTATGTCACTGCACACCTCAAGTTATTAATGTCTGCTTACAATAGTAACACTACATTCTTTCTATAATCTGGCTTCTCATGCTCTTTGTTTAGAGTCTATATTAAATAAATACATTAAAAGGATACAACTCTTGCAAACTACTTCAATTTTAAATCAAGTAGTATTCCACGGCTCTACTGGAAGGCCTGTTTCCTGCTGAGTGTACAAGTTTTGCATAGATTAAATTAAGTGCTCTGGTCATTTTACATATATAGTATTTATATGTGTAGGTATGTTTTTTCTCTAAAAATTTTGAAGGCTCTTCATGTACAAGTGTATGTGGAACTATGGAATAGGCATTCAATTGCTAATCACAAAGTCAGCAGTTCAAATTCACCAGATGCTCTATGGGAGAAAGATGAAGCAGCCTCAGTAAAGATTTATGGTTTTGGAAAGACTATATAGGGTCACTAAGACCTGGAATTGACGGGATGGCAATGGGTTTGCTTTTGTGATTTATATATATATATATATATATATATATATATATATATATATAATTGATTTATTATGTAACCATAGTATAATATATATCATACTATGGTTACATAATAAATCAATGCTATACAAATTTAGGACAAGTGTCACCACTGACACTTAACACTGACAGTTAAAACAATTGTGGATGTTGATGGGTGTCGAGTCAGTACTGACTTGCAGCCAGACTACACACAACAAGAAGGAAGCAAATGCCAGCTCTGCTCCATCCCCACTATTGCTATTGTGTTCAACTCCATTACTGCAGCCACCGTGTCCATCCATTTTGTGAAGGACCTTCCTCGTTTTCACTGCCCCTCTACTTACCACACATGATGTCCTCTTCCAGGGCTAGCTTCTCCTGATAACACGTCCAAATACATGCGGTGAAGTCTGGCTAGTCTTCTAAGATGCATTCTGGATGTACTTCTTCCAAGACAGAGCTGTTTGGTTTTATTCACAGTCCAGGGAACTTTCCATGTTCTTCACCACCGCCATAATGCAAATGCATCGATTCTTCTCCAGGCTTCCTCAGTCAATGTCCAACTTTCACATGCATATCAGGCCATTCAAAATACCACAGCTCGGCCCAGGTACACCTTAGTCCTCAGAGAAGCATCCTTGATTTTCAACACTTTAAAGTTACCTGTGCAGAAGCTTTATTCAAAGTGATGCTTCGTTTGATCTATTGACTGCTGCTTGCATGAGCATTGATTGTGGATCAAGCAACAAGTTTAGTCTTTCGCCGCTTATCATGATCTCACCTATTGGTCCAGTTTTGAGGATTTGGGTTCAGTAGTAATCCATGTTGAAATTGCTAGCCTTGATCTTCATCTGAAAATGCTTCAGGTTCTCCACACTTTCAGCAAGCAGTGCTGTGTCATCTGCACATCTCAGGGTGTTACTGGGCTCTCCTGATGCCATGTCCTTCTTTATAGCTCCCAGCTTCTTACACTATGTGTTCAGCCTGTAGACCGAATAAATCCGATGAGAGGATAAACCCTGACACACGCCTTTCTTGATTGTAAACCATGCAGTGTGTGCATGTTCTGGTTGAACAGCTGCCTCTTGATCCATGTACAGGTTCCACGTGAGCACAGTGTAGTAGCCTAGAATTCCTATTCTTCTCAACGCTAGTTTATTATGATCCACACAGTTGATTCTTCAAAGATTCTATGGCCAAATATTGAATGATGCTGAAAGCATCAAAAGAGGATTGAAAGAATACAGAGAGCCACTTTACCAAAGAGAACCAGTCAACATTCACGCATCTCAAGAAGTAGCATTACCAGTGGTAATGAAAGAAGTCCAAGTTGCACTGAAGGCAGTGGCCATAAGCAAGGCTCTAGGAATTGATGGAATACCAGTGGAAATGTTTCAACAAGGTGATGAAACACTGAAAGCACTTATTCACCGGTGGCAAGAAATTTGGAAGAGCCTGACCTTCCAGGACAAGAAGAGATCCATATTTTTATACATTCCAAAGAAAAGAGACCCCAAAGAATTCACAGGCTGTAGGAAAATATCACATGCAAGTAACATTTTGCTGAAGGCCATCCAACGATGGTTGCAGCAGTACATTGACAGGGAACTGCCAGAATTTCAGAAGAGGATGTGGAACAAGGGATATCACTGTCAATATCAGATGGGTCTTGGTTGAGAGCAGAGAATAGCAGAAAGATGTTTCCTTGTGTTTCACTGACTATGCAAAATGGTTGACTGTGGATCATAACAGACTATGGATAGGCTTGAAATGAATGAAAATTATTGATATTGTAGAATTTATTGTGTTCAATTCTTATTCCCAAACCCTGTCGTTTAGTCAGTTCCTTTTTACCGTCAATGTATATAGGGTTCACTAGACTGTCAATCTTTAGAACAATAGACTCATCTTTTATCTGCAGAGCAGCTGATGTGTTTGAACTGCCAATCTTATCACTCGCAGCCAATACCCTGGCCCTGAGTCGCCAATGGAGAGACTCTTATCTATGGTGGTACTTCAGGGTGGGTCAAATCATCAAACCTTTGGCTCGTAGTTGTATCAAATTCTAAACACGTGGCTTGAGAGTGACTAGGGTACACAGTGGGAGCCCTAATTCATGTTGAGTCTTGACAAAGACTCAGCCTCCATCGAATTTATTCTTGCCATAAACCTGTAATAAAAAGCTTTGCTCTCAGACAGAGTGTGTTCGGAAGTAGATTAGGCAGCCCATGAGGACATTCTTGCCTCGGTGTGCACTTAATGGAAATGGTTGTGGTGCCTCTGAACAAATCCGGTAGGCCTTTCTAATCTCCAATAAAATATATGTCCTTCTTCCTCATTTTCATACTTCTGTCTTCAACAGTGATGAATTGATCTGCTGGTAAGCATGCTTTTGTGGCAAATTTTGTTAGTTTTCTATATTCTTCCCTGAATTTGCTTCCTGGTATGTAAGCAGGAGACTGCTAACAGAAAAGTTGGTGCTTCAAACCTATCAATCGCTCTGCTGGAAAGATGGGAAGACCTATGTAGTCAATCAAGTAGAAATGGACTTAGTGGTGGTGGGTTTGATTCTCCCATTTATATTAGTAAGATGGTCTTCATGCTATTGCTCTCCTTCATCCAGATGATTTGTCTTTGTGTGGCCTTTCCTATTTATGACGTGCTATTACGGTGCTTTAAAACATCTCATTTAAGGAACTCTCATGGTGTAATGGGATATCCATGGGGATGCTAGCCACAAGGTCGGCAGTTCCAATCCACCAGCCATTCCAGGGGAGAAAGATGAGGCTTTCTATTTTGGTCAAGATGTACAGCCCTGCAGACATCCCAAAGTGGAGCCCAGGGACAGCTCAACGCTGCAGGACTTACAGGATCACTCCAAGCCACAAATGACTCAGTGGCAGCGAGGATAAAACATATTTTGATCCGGTGTCTTGTTTTCTCTCCAGACCTAGTGGGGTGGTTAAGTGCTCAAGCTAAGGAAGGCAGCCTGGAGGGTCTGTTTCTGAAAAGCCACAGCCTTAAACACTGGACGGGGCAGTTCTTCTCCACATCCATGGGCTCACGATGACTCACTGTCAACTGGACTGCAAGTAACAGTAACAGCACGGCAACGGCTCTGCGGGGCCTTAGCCCAATACCAGTGAATTTCTGTCATCCAACTGGAGTTGGAAGATGGGCTGTCTTTCTGTATGCAGTGTCCCCAGTCAGATCATCAGCGGTGTCTCAGGCTTTCCTGTGCCATACCATACGTTTGTCCCGTTACCATTATCGAGTTGTTTTGTTAGTTATGTTGTCCCGTTACCATTATCGAGTTGTTTTGTTAGTTATGTTAACTTCATGTTTTCAGGACACCGCATTACCTGCAGGCGTGAATCCAAGTACTAGAGGATGACAACAGGGACAAGGGAAATAGAACATTCACTGAGCCGCTGTCGCCTACATATGCCAAGAAAAACTTCAAGAGATGGTGAGTCATTCTTTTTTCTCCTTGCCTTAAATCTGTACTTTTCTAACCGACATGGCCAGAGGTTTACGGCTGGCTCAGAGTCTCATAACTAACATGGCACAGAGAGGAGTGGTTGCTGAACTGCTGGCCTCTGGGCCGGAATCCTTCCTGCTGCTTCCTGTTAGCCCACATGTCAGGCTCCAGTGTCCCCTCTGCTCCCCTGAGTATGTCGTGATTGTCCACACGACTGTGCGCTTCTGTAAAGAGGGAAGATTCCTGAGTGCAGAGCCCTAAAAGAAACCAAATGATTAATTGAGAGTGATGACAAAGCCGCTGCTTTGAAAACTCCAGATGTCACCTCACAATGAAGCTAGTGACATTTGGGAAGTGACATGATCTTGACCTCTACCACGGAAAATTGTGTATGGGGTCCAGGGAATAATGGAGACTTGAAATTAAAAATTTTTTAATCGGCTTGTGCATTTAGAAGCCGTATGAACTAAGACTAGTTACAAAAAATTATATTTTTGTTTCTGGTAAGATAATTAAGGTTAGGTTTGGCCAGAAAGAGCAATAAACTCACAGTCTGCATCGCAAACAAGGATCTGACGAGTTTGGTAAAGGGTTTCTGGAAAGAAAGAATGGCTTGATCGTTTTCCCAGAAGTATGAAAATTAAGTAGATATATTGAAGATAATGATGATACCTTGCATTTATCTGGTTCCTTTCCTTAAGAGCTCAGAGTGCATCTCAGACATTACCTCATTAGTTTGCAAATGATTCCTGGGAGTTAAGTATGAACAAAGCCAGATAAAAGTTTATCACTTTCCATTCTCTTAAAAGGTCAGCAGAGGCACACTTTTTGTGCACACATAAACCAATTATACACACCACCCAGCGGGAAGGTCAGCCTGTAGATTTTGGCTATTTTAACACTACAGGCACCTTCAGAAGGTAAGTTAATATAACTACAGTGTTCCTTCATTTCTTGAAAAATGAGAGAGTGTATAGTCTTGCTCCCAAAGTGGGGTAGGGGGAGTAAAATTCAAATCTATCCAGGTACTTAGCATATGTAAATTTAAGCTTTCTTTCCCTGCACTTGACAATGATTGGAATATGATTGTCCTTTAAGTCAAACCGAAACCAGACCCACTACCACAGGTTGTAAGTTTATTGCTCTTTCTACCCAAACTTAAGCCTAATTATTTTAACATAAACAAAAATATAATTTTTATAGCTCATCTTATTTCACATGGCTTCTAAATGTACAAACTGGAATTTAAATGTTTAACTTCAATTAGCCTGTAAATATTTACAGAGAGCTCCAACTTTCTCTCACAAAGTCAGAGGTGAGTTTGAACTGCCAACTTGGAGTTAGCAGTCCAGTGCTTACGTGACAGCACCACCAACGCTACTTGTCCTTTGAGAGTTAAACAAACAAACAACAACAAAATCAATACAAAACTGATGAGGTCAAATCTATATAAAGTTGTTCAAAACAAAAAATTCACAAGCCAATGTGAGTTGAGAAACCTCAGTAAAAGTATTAGCAGGTATACAAAAGGAATATGCCAATTATAGAATATTGGGAAGCAATGCTTGACAATGGCCAAACAAGCATGTCATAAGACAAAAGGACACTTGACCCAGGTATTGATGGTATTTCCTAGTCAGCTTGCTTAGCAATTAGCAAATAGTCCTAGACTGAAAGACACAGAGCTAGTGGGTCAAGTTAGCTGGAAATAAAGTAATGTCAAGAAGAGAGACGCAGTTTTGCCGTCTTAGATCAGATGCCCTAGAAGCAGAGCTGAGATGAAATCCTTGAGCAGGTTTTTCACAGAAGGCAGTCCTTAGGAGATGGGATGTGGGACAGAAGGGAAGAGAGGGGAGGGGCCGGGAAGGGGATGGAAGGGAGAAAAGCTAAGTAACAGTGGGGTTTGTGTCAGAGACTAGCTTCAGCTTGATTGCGAGAAGTACTCTGAAATATATGTTACATCACAGAGAAGGCTGTGTCTGGGCCGGCATTTGTACCGCTGTCCACCAGGCACTGGCCGTGGTTGCCCAGGGTGGGTGGAGGGGTGTGCCCTTCCAGGCGCAATGCTGCCTTTCATCCAGGGCAATGCTGGAGGAGAGAGTTTGAACCTTAGCAACGGGAGGTGATGCACCTGTGGACAACGGGGCCAAAGGTGAGGTGCCCGGAGCATCTGCTCTGCCGATAGTTTCCTCTCATTCATTTGCCAGGCAAGTTCGCACGTGGCACAAACATACACCTTGGGAGGAAGGTCGTCCTCCTCCTCACCCAAACATTGTACCTTCTCTTTTAATAAACTCATAAATAAGCTACCACCAAACAAACAAAAACATAAACCATCCAATCATGCGAAACAAAGTAAGTGTACAATAAATATTCTCAAAAATTCCCTCTAAGTGTACAAAGGCTAAACTACCTTTCTTCCTCTACACTGGTCTCAATTCTACCATCAGTTTACAAAACTGTTTCTATGTTTCGGGCTCTTGGGACAAAGAGTTACACAATGAAGACAGGATACTACACCATACATACATCAACTTGCTCCTATTGGACATCATTCTAGGCCCTAAAGAAACTGTGTCCGATCGCTAAGCCAGTCTTCTCTCTCCTTTGGCTCAGTGCATTGCTGAGCTTCCTCAGATACAAACTGCTCCCCCTTGCTTAGCTCAGTACGCTCTTCAGTTAGGTCTATGGCCTCTCTCTGTCAGGATTCTGACACATGCCGTGGGTTGGATTATCCTAGTCAAATGTGTTTCCAAAAAAATCCTATTCTCAAGGGGGCCCAAGTGTGGTTTGACAACATATATGTGCAAAGTACCTATGAACATAGGTATCTATCTTGAATATAGGTTTTCTGTATTAACATTTATACAATGCAGGTAATAATTTTGGCCAAAGACCTTAGGTATGTAACCAGGTAGATGGGTTTTACTTCAATAAATGAAAACATCAAATTATTTATTTTTTTAAGGCTTCACTTGTCTAGCTTCCTCTTCCCTGAAAGCTTTACCTCCTGGCCATTGTAATTATCTTCTTCTCATTCTTCAGTTTCAGCTTTAAGACCCCTCTTCAGGGAAGACTTTTCTAACCGCCGAATCCATAGCTTCCCTACCACTTCCACAATCCTCTTATTCTTCCTCTCAGTGATCTGCTCTTCTTCCTCTTAACATATAATGACTATTTTACAGGTTATGTATGTGTATGCATCTGTATTTATTTATGACTGTGCCCTATTGGGCTGAGAGCCACATTGAAAACAAAAACAAAACCCTTACTGCCATTCAGCTGATGTCAACTCATAAAGGCCCTAGAGGGCAGGGTAGAAGTGCCTCTGTGAGTTTCTAACACTGTAACACTTTAGGGGAGTCGAAAACTCCTTTCTTCTTTGGAGAGGCTGTTGGTTTCAAAATGTGGACTTTGCAGATCACAGCCCAAATCGTAACCACTAAGCCACGAGGGCTCCCCACAAACCCCATAAGCGGTAGATATGTGTGTTCTGTTTATCATTAATGTCTAATTCCCAGTTGAGAGCCTGGCATAGAATGCATGTATACTGAGTATTTGAGAGCTGTATTAAGAAGAGCATATCATCAGGATTGAAGGAAATCTTCACAACCTACTATGCAAATGACACAACCTTGCTTGCTGAAATCAAAGAGGACTTGAAGCACTTGCTGGTCAACGTCAAAGACTACACCTTCAGTATGGCTGGGACCAGAATGTATTCAGGGAAGCACACTGTTGCTTGAACTTTTTCAGGAAGTAGGCCCAAAGTGACAGGATTCTGTAATGTCCCTTAACCCCAATTAAAGTATGCTGAGAAATCTAGCAAAAATACTTAGAGGATAACTCAACCTCTAGAATTTGTTCATATAACCATACAACTAAGACTGTGGCAGGGCATTCTACTGTGTGGATCATAATAAACTATGGATAACATTCAGGAAAAAATGGGAATTTCAGAAAACTTCTATGTGATCATGAGAAAGCTGTATACAGACCAAGAGGAAGTCATTCAAACAGAACATGGGGATACTGCATGGTTTAAGATCAGGAAAGGTGCGTTTCAGGATGGTATCCCTTCACCACATATAGTCAATCTGTATGCTAAGCTAAAAATCCAAGAAGTAGGACTGGATGAAGCAGAGCATGGTGGCAAGATTTGAAGAAAGAGTTTATCAACCTGTGATATGCAGATGACACAACCTGGCTTTCTGTAAACAAGGAAACCTTGAAGCGCTTGTGAATGAAAATCAGAAGACAGTATATATAGTATAGATTACAACTCAAGGTAAAGAAAATAAAAATCCCCTAAACTGACCATTAGAAAGTACCATGATGAACGGAGAAAAGATGGAGGTTGTCAAGGATTTAATTTTCCTTGGATTCACAATCATTGCTCATGGAAGCAGCAGTCGAGAAATTAAGTCATGTATTCTTGTATAGGGTAAATCTCGTACACAAGACCTTTTTAAAGCATCAACGAGCAAGGATATCATTTTGAGGACTCGGGAGTACCTGACACAACTCATGATCTTTTCAGTCGCCTAATATTCATATGACACTCGGGCAATCAATAAGAAAAGCCACTGGCGAATGGATGCCTTGAAGAGTGGTGTTAGTGAACAATAGTGAAAGCATCGTGGAATGCCAGAAAAGCAAATAAATCTATCTTTGAAGAAATACAACTAGAATGCTCCCTAAACATGAGACTGGAAAAACTTTCTTTCACATGCTTTGGACATGTAGCAGGCGAGGCCTGTCAGTCCACAGAAAAGGACCTCATGTGTAGTAGAAGTAAGCAAAGCAGAAGAGGGTCCTCGGTGAGACGGATGGAAGCAGTCTAACTGCAGCATTGGCCTCAAACATGAAAGTCAGTTGAGCATGGCTCAGGCACAGGCAGCGTTTGCTTCTGTTCTACATCAGGCTGCAAGGAGTGGGCATTCACTTGACAGCGTCGAATAAAGGCAACAAGTATTTGAGGGGCCAATGTAGTACAGTGATGAAGCGTATGGGCCTTAAGGCTACACTGCTTCCATTTGAATCTTGGCCCACCACTTACTGGCTATGTGGCTTAGAATCTCTCACAATTTCAATGTCTTATTATGAAATGGAGATGTTAATGGAAACTGTTTTTTTGTGTTATGCTGATCTTTAGCTAAACTACATTTGAAGTGCTTAGATAAGAGTGAAAAAACATAAAACATGTAAACTATTGTTTGGGTTTTTTGTGTGCAAATAGACAACACACTTTACTATTAATTGAAAGGCTGCAGGTCCAAGTCTACCTATAGGTGCCTCAGAAGAAAGTCCTGGTATTTCTGTTAAAAAAAAAAAAAAAACGGCTCCTGACAATCTTTATGCTCTGACACTTGTGTCACTAAAGGAAATCATCAGTGCATTTAAAGATTCATCCAGAGGAGTTGGTCATATTCTTGGAAATCAAGAAGGCCAAATGAAAATAAAGGAAACTGGTGGTGCAATGATTCAAATACGCGGCTCCTAATTGGCAGTTTCGCATTTTAAATCCATAGAAACCCCATGGGAGAAAATGCAACAATCTGCTTCACTAAGATTTCCAGACTTGGCCACCTGATCAGGCATTTCTACCTTGCCGCATAGGGTTGCAAGGATTTTAAATCAATTCATGGCGGTGGATTTAGTCTGGGGTACATGCATATGAAGATATATTCACATTACATCTTTGGAAAGGCCCTCAGCTCTCATATCTGACTGAGCTCTGTGCATGAAGATGAACTTGTAAGTTATCCTCAGTAGAATCACCCTGTAGGGGTCTCTGAGGCTTTAATTTTTATGAGCAGTTGTATTTTCAATGGCTTCACATGTATGTCAAAGTTGAACACTGAATACGGAAGAACACAGAAGAACCAATGCATTTGAATTATGGTGCTGGCAAAGACTATTGGAAATATCCTGGACTACCGAAAGAGCAAACAGTCTGTCTTGGCAGAAGCACAGCCAATGCTCCTCAGAAGCAAGAACGGAGAGGCATCATCTCAGGTGCTTTGGGCATAACATCAGGAGAGACTGTCGTTGGTTGACATTGAACTCCCACCCACAGCCATCCTATGCACAACACAATGAAAAAGAGGAAGACCTTTGACAAAATGGACTAACACGGTGGCTGACACGATGGACCGGCACAGGACCGGGCAATATTTCACTGTGTTGTAGGGGAGGTTACGATGAGTTGGAACCAACCTGATGACACCGAACAGCAACAAATATTTATGGGAGCAGAAAGCCTGATCTTTCGTTCTCCTGAGGAGCTAATGCCAGGAGATTATGGTCTGGGAAAGCCTGTCACTGTGTCAGCCAATGACGGAGATCAGGGTGATTTTTGACATTCTAAGTTCATTTTTGCAAGGACTGGACAGAAGGAAACAGTGGGGTTTGCTACCTCGACCCGACTTCAATGATTTAGTGAAAAATCAAGCAGGGTATATACCTGACACTATGTGATAAGAAACAGGTTTCGCAATAATTCCAGGAGATACTGAACAGGTAGTACAATGTTCCAAAGACCTTCCAAACAGTGGGACAAAGGGACCAAGGTTCATAGGAAATCAGTCTACATTTCCCCAAGGCATTTGATATCTCCGGACTATCATGTGGTATCTTCCTTCCTCCAGGGGTTGTCAGAAAGCCTTGAGGTGTTAGGCTCCTCCATGCTTTTCTAAATGGTGCTGCCGGCCCCTATTCTAACTGGTTTGGTTTGAAAGACATTTTTACCACAAGGAAGGGGCCCTTTATGTTTTGTTTTAACAAACTAAATCTTAACAGACTAAATCTACAAGTATATTGCATTTCTAGTATTTGAGTAACAGCAGGCTAGCACTTTCACCCCTACTGTCAGAGTGGCTGGTGGTTCAGACTGCTTCCCCTGGTATGTGTAACTGCCTCATACACATGTGAAAAGGATGGCTTCGTGCTTAGTGTGAGGCAGCATCTTATCCTTGGATTAGATGGATTGACCCAGTGGCTGCATTGATAAGTTCAAATACAAGAACAATTAGA
The DNA here is from genome assembly GCF_050624435.1 of Tenrec ecaudatus. NCBI lineage: Eukaryota > Metazoa > Chordata > Mammalia > Afrosoricida > Tenrecidae > Tenrec > Tenrec ecaudatus. The sequence continues at coordinate 106,714,238 of NC_134542.1, forward strand.
AGGTGTAAAATAGAATATCTTTCTTGTACAAAGGTTTTCATTAATCTTATTCATGACTAAAAGAAACCTTTCCAGGTTTTCAAAATGTTTTAAAGTTAAAATTATTTTAAGGAGGATTTATAAGGTTTATGAGAACGACACAGCAATTTTGTGACTACAAAATTTGATACACACTATCATTTTGGTTTGGTAATTGCCTAGGTTAGTGTATGTAACACTATATCTCTATAGTTTTGTGATTATATTGTGGGTTACTGCAGGCAATGATCACATTCAAGCTATTTGCTTTCTCTTTGTTTTTTCCAAAGAAAAGAGAAGCAATGAAATGACACTGAAAACAGTATATCAAACCAACATGAAATTCATTGCAATTTCAAATGAATATAAAAGTCAGTCGTTGGGCTTTGGAGTCTTCTTGCTATAAGCTGTTTGCATGATTATCCATATTTTGCCTCTCCTCTCCACTTTCTAGCCCCAATTCACAGTTCTCATGATCACATTCAAATTCAATATGTCTGCATCATCCCATTTAAAAATAGGAATGGGTGCAGACAAAAATAACTGAGGTCATGCCATGGAAAATAGAGCAAAGAAAAAATAATCCTGAAAACACAAGAACAAAATCATTGATTAGATAAAAACTTGAGCAGAGAAACAATGTGCATCCACATTGAACTCTTTCAACTTTCACACAGAGAAAAATCCTTTTGTTTGCTATTTCCACCAATTTAATTTGATAGGCAATCGCATTAATCTCAGAGACAACATGTGCCACGCATCGGTTCTAGCATCTCAAACTTACCCCCCTTGGGCCTGATTTTATTCCCCATAGACCCTAGAGATGTTAAGACGTTTTAGTGAGTGACGGGTCTAAAGAGAAATGTGAAGCTTTGGAGAAGAAATGCACTGGAAAACATCCTTGGGATGCCAAATCATTTGTGTAGCTCTACTCAATCTATTTAAAGTTTAAACATCAATCATTGACACCCTGAGCCTACTTTCTATGTGCATTTTATAAGATAAATCTTACCTAAGTCACTTTTATAGACAATAGTTAAACTGATTTTCAAAGCAAAGGAAGTCGGCCACCTTGGTTATTTTTCTTGTGGTTGACATTGTATAGTGTATCAAATGCAAAGTGAAAATTTCACTGGAATCACATTACCAACAATGGAGAGATAAAGGACCCCACGACAATGACTAAATTCCTGGCATGTGCTGTTTTAGATATCTGTAAGCATAATACAGATACCGATTGTAGCCATTTAGATTTGAAGCCTGGACCCCAAAAATATCCTGGCAAGTTTCCGCCTCGCCCATGCTAATTATATTGTGTCTCTTGGACCGTTTGTGTTTCTCAAGCTAGACCACAATGATCAATTCTATGATGGCCCTGAAAACTCACAGGAGAGCCAATTGAAGCGGTTCCATTTGACATGGGACACCCTAGTCCCCGCTCCTGCAAAAAGCCTCAGGAAAGTCGGTAGAGTTGAGCAAAGTTCAAGAGAACTATCCTATGATAATGTGTTTTCCTAAAAACACATTCTGTGATAAACTTCTCAGTATACAGATGAGGCTGTTTCTCCTGGAAGCACCAGGCAGACTCTTATCCCACCAACACCAAGTTGATTCTGTCTCATAGCCATCTGATACAGTGTTTTTAAGACCATAAATATTTATGAAAGCAGACCTCTTATTTTTTCCTCTGCAGAGAAACTTGTGAGTTTGGACTACCAACCTTGTGCTTAGTAGCCCAAGGCCTAACCCGCAGTCCCAACAGGGTTCCTTAAGCAAGCCTTATAATTCGAAACCCAGAAAAAGTGAGCATCTTTCCAAGAAAGCGCCTCAAAAGGTTTTGTGTTAATAAGCACTGCAAAGCCTGTGGGAGTCACATAATCTGGTGTCAATTTGGGGATTCAGAGTGAAGGGATGGAGTCTAGCCTGCCAATCAGGTGGCAACTTGATGACCTCATTTGGAGGCACTAAGGAGATAAATAGCTCCCTGGAGGTGGGGCACATGCTCACTCCTGGCAAGGCATCCTGTGGAGAAAACACGTGGAGCCAGACCTCTGGAGCCAGAGAAGTCACGTGAAGACCCCTGCCAGTGCTGAGATGCTTACAACACCACTGGATCCATGAGATTTCCCACACACTGCCTGTAATCTTCCTACATTTGAGGTTGTTGCATGCGTTTCGTGAGTCTGAAGAGGACTTTATATTGGGATCAGACATATGGGCTAATATTTGACTTATGGACTTTATCTGGATGAGACTGGGATATTTTCCCAAAATTCAACTGTTCTTGTGTATAAAGCTCTTCCTATGCAAATCTGAGTGTCTCTGTGAATTTGTTTTTCTAGTCTACCTGGACTAACACACAGCCACACAAAAAAATTACCTCTTTTACCCCAAAATGTTCATTTAATTAAAAATATGAGGAGTGTGCATAAAACCAAACCAAACGCTGCCATTGAGTCATTTCTAACTCATGGTAGCCCTATATGGCAGGGTAGAACTGCCACTGTGGGTTTCCAAAATCATAACTCTTCACTGTGATAGAGAGCCTCATCTTGCTCCCGTGGAGTGGCTGGTGATTTTTAAACTGCTGACCTTGCAGTTAGCAGCTCAACTTCTAAGCAATATCTCACCAGGGGACCTAATAGTATGTACAATACTCAGGAAACATTACTGAGTGCAAACAATGGACTGAGAAGCCTTCGTATTTCCTCTGTCCTCACGTTGCAAGTGCTTGCTCTATGAGCTTTACTATGTAATTTATGATACAATTGGATCTACCTCTGTATTTATTGTTTATCCATACTCAAGCTGAGCTCCTTGGTGGGGAAGGGCTTTATCGTACTAAACCATGTAAACCAGAACAGAGAAGGATGCTTAGCATAGGTCCTGTTAACATAGCTCCAAGCACATGAGAACAACGGTTGCCATCCTTGTTTTTAGGAACATTCCCACGTTTTCATTACAAAACACATTTGTTCCTTTATCTGGTAGTCCAGGCACACATATGTTCAGTATTCTTTATCTGAGCACCATAATTCAAAAACATCAGTTTTTCTCTCGTCTAGTCATTGCTTACCTTTGCATATGTATGAGGTGATCAAAAATGCAACCGTTTTTTAGTTAGGCGCACCTAATCCCCATTTTAGGGCACAAAAATGGCCTCAGAGTGAAAATAGAACTTATGGGAACATTTATTAAGTCTTAAACCAAAAAAGGCAAAATAAACACAAAGACACATGATCCTGATGAAGGAAACCATTACTGCGAGGTTGCAGTGGCATACAAGAGTTTCCAAGGAATCCGAGGCATCAGGAGAATGAGACAGGGCAAAGGAGACTGTCGCAAAACATGATTGGCAGCAGATCTGTAGATCACAGTTACAAGTGGAACTATAGAATCAGGAATGGGACCATGATTGGACCATGTACTGCTTACAAGATTGGCCCAGGGTCTTCCTACAAAGGTAGTGAGGGCATGACTCGTGACTCTGAGACTTCAGTTTACAAAGCTCCATCACCCAGTGCTCAGAATTTAGGCTGTACGTACACAAAGTGACATACTTTTTTGGAAACTCATTAAAGATGTCTTTTGTAGCATCTTTGTGCAAAGCAATACCACATATGACTACTTGATTGTTGGTTCCATGAGAATTGTGGATGTAGGCAAAATGGCCTTTCGACAGCACATGGCTTGTTGGTGATGGTAGGTGCCATCGAGTCAGTTCCAACACACAGAGACGTTGGTCTCAACAGAATGAAACACTGCCCAGTCCTGCGTCATTCTCACAAGGGGTCCTCTGCTTGACCTCATTCTTGCAGCAACTGTGTCGCTTCCCTTTTTTCTTGTGTCCCTCTACTTACCCGAGCATGATGTCCTTCTCCAGGGACTGGTCTCTCTTGACATGTCCAATGTATGGCAGACGAAGTCTCACCATCCTGGCCTCTAAGGAGCACTCTGGTCATGCTTCTTCCAAGACAGCTTTGTTGGTCCTTTCAGCAGTCCATGGTGCTTTCCACATCCCTTGCCGGCACCACAATTCCCATGCCTCTGTTCTCCTTTGGTCTTCCCTAGTCAATGCCTAGCTTCCACATGCAGATGAGGCAATTGGGTCAGGCACGCCTGAGTCCTAAAAGTAATGTCCTTGCTTTTCAAAACTTAAAGAGGTCTGGTGCATTTACCTAATGCAATGTGTCACGTGCTCTCCAAATGGCTAAACGGTAGCACCCAACCAAAGGGAAGACTTATGTAACTACATGGCAAGGTGCTATGATAAATAAATATCATAACTACTTCCTTCAAGTTTGAGGCCATAGTGGAGATACTAATAGGTAGGTGTAGGATAGGAGAAGAACACTGAGTTGTGAACAAAAAAAAGAGAATGGGAGAATCGGGCAAGAAGTTTGTTGTCAGGCAGTACACAATAGAGCAGTCTTGGAGAAGCAAGAGCAATTGCATCTGGCTGTTATCAGATGCCCCTCAAGGAGGGTCGGGGGTAACACTCTATGAGGGAAGTGAATGAGACTCACTTTTCTCTGTCTTAGGGATGACCCACACAGGGATTAAAAAGAAGTTTAGCCCCTCTTTAATTTAACATAATTCTTTAATTAAAGAATAAAAGGTGGCCTAAACCTGTGCTATCTTCAAAAGCGCTAGTATTTTTTATTTCATTACACTTTCTTCTGACATGAATTCACCAATACACCTAATCAAAGCCTCGGAATAACTGAGTCCGTGACTTCTTCCAGCAGTAGTGGGCTCTGCCATTGAGAAGAGGCCATGCAATGGCTCAGGAAAAGTGGCGTGCACTGTCACGGGAGGGGAGCAATCTCTGCGATACAATAGTAAGGTAGCTGGTGAAATGTCTGAGTGTCAGGGCCGTGAAGTAATATTTGCTTAGGATTTTGGAATGTAAGAACAAGAAAAACAATGTTTTTCAGTTACTACATTGGCCCACAACTAAGGGATGAGAATATATACTTGGTGAAATGCATCTCCTTCTACAGTGCTTCAACCTGCTCCCCTTTCAGAATCACTTCCCCACCACAGCATGTAGGTCTGGATGCAGTTGTAGGGGGAGCATAAAAACATCCAGTTAATTTCACCAGTCGGTCGTCCTGGATGCGCCACACACACACACACACACACACACTACTGAGCCAGATCCTTCAACGAATGTCCACAATTTGGTGCCAGCTGCAGGCAGAGGCATAGTTTTAGAGCAGAGCCAACTTGCACAGGGCAGGTGTTCCGCAGCATGGCTCCTGGGCAGAAGAAAGCAGAGGGTAGCTCTAAAACAGCACTGGCATTAAGACCCATGATAGCGGCATCAGTGTGGCAGCACGGGCATTGAAAGTGCTGGGGAAATGGCCTCGAGCACCTTCTACAGCAAAATGAAGCATTGCTAAGTCCCACACCATCTCACAGTGATTCTTAGGCGTCAGCCCATTGTTGAGGACACTCTGTCGATCTATCTTGTCTAGATTCTTCCTCTCTTTCACTACCCCGTGGTGGTGTAGTGGTTAGGAATTGGGTTGCTAACCACAGGACAACTGTTTAGAACCACTCGACCTTCCGCAGTACCAAGTTGGTGGGCGTGAGTCTACTTTCCCCAGCTAGAGATCCTTTCCCAGGGATTGCCCCCTCCCCTGTTATATGTGCAAGGGACATGAGATGAAGTCTCCCCATTCTTATTTTGGTTGCTACTTTATAACTGTAATTTTGCTACTGTTATGGATCGGGTGACCCCTGTGAAAGGTCATTCAATCCTGAAAGGGATGGCAACCTACAGATTGAGAACCGCTGGCCTAGAGATTGAATAAAAATGGTGTACTTCAGTATATCACCCTGACACACATCTCTCTTGATTTCGTACCATGCAATAATCCCTTGTTCTGTCGCACAACTACCTCTTGATCCATGAGCGCAATTATGTATTCTGGAATGCCAACAGGGATAGCTTTTTGAATTTTCAAACAACCGAACAAATGAAAAGAAATTGCCTTTTTACGGGAAGGGGTCGTTCGTTCTTTCTTGATTTGAAGACCTCCTCTGTCTCTCTATGCTGATAGTGAAAAGTAGAGGAGATGCCTTACCTATAATAACGCAATCTATAGAATATTGAAATATAAAACCCTAACGTGACAACACGGAGCCCGTGGGACACAGTGGGTTACCATTAGGGTGCTAACCACAAGGTCAGCAGTGGCTCCACGGAAGAAAGGTGAGGCTTTCTACCCCCTTACAGAGTTAGTCTTGGAAATCCACAGGACCAGTTCCAGCCTTCTGAGAGGTTAGCAATGTGTCAGAATCAACTGAATGGAATGAGTTTTTCTGTGAGTGGTGGTACAACTTATTGGACCATAAAGATCAAATAGCCAGGAGGAAGGCACTATGTCAAAACCGCTACATCATTAAATGGCCCCAGGTTTTAGGAGCAATAACGTCTAGCGAAGAGAAGGGATTTTTAGTTTAGCTCAATAAATTGGGGAGCAGAACCAATGCTTCAATCCCAAGCTCATGAACCACTGAGTAGCAAGATCCAGTGGGTGTGATGACTTATGGACCTGTCCAAACCTCAGCAGCTTGCAGATTCATTTACAGCTCACACCCAAAAAGCACAAAAATCATTCCTACCAAAGCTGGTATTCATGGGATATTGTTGGTTCCAAGAATCTTGTATTGGGCTCACAGACCTTCTTTGTTCAACCTGGCCAAGTGGATCATAGTAAACCCCTACTCTCTCATTTCTCTGTGAGTTCATCTTACATTGAGACTTAGGAAATAAAGTAAATCCAATGCTTTAAAGATGACTTTTGACTCTTTTTACTGTCATTCCCAGTATAGTAAACCTTATGGTTTTCTGATTCAGTGGGGCCAATACCAGTCCATTTCAGATCACTCACACCTAGAATATTGATCTTTATGCATTCCATTTTAATTTTGAAAATTTCGAATACTCTTAGAATCACACTTTATGCATAACAAGTTTCAGGTATTAATTGATGTTTGCAGATGCTGCTTCTTACTTTGAGTTACTCCATCAGCAAATGAAGGTCCCGCAGTCTTGATTTACTCCACATTATTATGGCTGACTCTACTTTGAGAATGCAGCTCTTCTTCTGCCATATTTTGAGTGCCCTCTGACCTGAAAGACTCCCCTTCTGGCACTGTCTCTGACAATGCTCTCCTTCCAGTCATAAGGTTTTCAGTAGCTGACCACGTGTTGATGCTATCCACACGGTTTTCAGTGGCTAATTTCGCAGAATTGGACAGCCTAGTCTTCCGTCATGGTTTGTGCTAGTCTGTCCGCCAGTTTGTCACCCTGTATTGGCCTGTGTGATGCTGGAAGCCATGTCACTGGTATTTCAAATGCAAACAGGATCACTTCAAGGGAACCGGCTTCGGTGGTACTGTTCCACTAGGGACAGCCTTCGATTCTGAGATGGTTTACAATGCCGCTGAAGGAGGAGCACGTGGCTTTTGGAGCTCCCTGTGATACAAGCCAGGCTATTTAAACAAGATGTCATGGATGGCTGGGTGCTGGAGTCACCCTATCTGTGGCCCAGGAACATGAGCATATGAATGGGGGTAGTCTAGAGGAGAGTACATTGAACTTGAATGTTTAAAAATAATTGTGTTTAACATTATTTGCTTGGCTGTCTCTGCTGAGTTCTCCTCCTAGTGTTAGAGACATAACCTTTGATAGAAATGAATATTGGAAACTAGGATTAAAGAAAGTGTGTCAGCCTGACTGTAGCCTGTACTGCTGGGTTTGCGAAAGAAGAGTCGAAGTTGCCCAGAAGCAGGCTTTTGGTCTCAGCCATTGTAGTGAGAGGCTTAAAGGGAAAGGAGCCCTTCCAGGAGCCTTGAGTGTAAAAATGTTTGCATTTGAAAAACTATGCTGACCAAAGTGGGGAGGGCGGGGGGGCGGGGGGGCGGGAGGGAGAGAAGTGACTGATTTGACTTTGGAATGAAAGCAAGCCGTTGCATATGGGTGCTCCTTAGCTGGAAAAGCCTGTGCTCAGGAAAGAAAAAAATCTCCTAGGACTGAAAGTTAAAGGGAACCTGTGAGCAATTTAGAATGCTCACTAGATGACCACCTGGATTCACTTGTTGAATGGAAGTAGCGGGAAGAACAGCAATTAAGAGACAAGTTGAGTTTGCTTACTGATTATCATTGACCTGGTCAATGAAAGTAGAGGACGGGCTGGAACTACTGATGAAAGTAGAGGACAGGCTGGCTGGTCTCAGGTTTAAAGGCTTGTGCAGAATTTGGGCCTATGGGTATTTCCTAACCTGAGGGGGCTAGTGTTGATGAGACTATGTGAAGGGGCCAAATGATCTGAAGTGGAGAAAACTGTGTGAACTCTCAAGCTTGGTACTGGTACTCATTGGCCTAGCTTGGGATAGTGCGGTAGTTACATACTCTGTTGTCAATTTGAGAAGATTAAGAGTGAAGGGGTGGAGTCTAGCCTGTCAATCAGGTCACAGCTTGACGCCCTCATTTGGAGGTGCTAAGGAGATAAATAGCTCGCTGGAGGCAGGACACACGCTCAGTCCCTTCTAAACATTCTTGTTGACAAGCCACAGGGAGATAGGCTGATGGCAGCCAGACCCTTGGCGCTGGAGGAGCCACGTGGAGACTACTTCCAGCGCTGAGATGCTTGCCCTGCCACTGAATCCACAAGACTTTCCACCCACTGGCCTGTGATCATCCTGCATTCGGTATCCATTCATGTGTTCTGTGAGTATGAAAAGGATTTTATAGATTGGTATCAGATATATGGGCTAATATAGGACTTAAGACTTGATGTGGACTGGGCTGGGATGTGGATTGATCTGAACCAGACGGAATGACAAGAGCAAAATGTTGACCTTGTGAGTGGTACACATTGCTGCCGTCTTGATGAATGACTTGTTCTAGACAGTCCTTTGTTTATTCAAAGTTCCAATTGGAATGAAAATTCTTTCCAAGGGGCATGCTCGTCTCCTCAAAGCACTGAGTTAGTATAAATGGGCAGTTCTGAAATCATGTATCTAAAATGAGGGGAGATAAAGGGATGAAGTGGTTGTCTTTCTAATTTTCAGGGGTATCTTTAGTCTCAAATAAGTGAAACAAGGGAGGATCCCCACTTAGTTTTCTCTTTCCTAGCAGGTTTAGAGAAGAGAGAGTAGGGAAAGATATTTATAGGATTCGGGTGTATGTGATTACAAGACTGCATTTGTTAGGCATCTGATATATTGTGATTGTTCACTTAGATAAGATGTAAATGGGTTGGTGTATTTTCACTTGTACATGTGTTCATTGTATCATATTAGGCACAAATGTGGTTTCCTTATTTTTTGAGATTTTCTATGATTACAGAGTTTACAAGTGTCAAGTGGACAAGGGGAGGGGCTGTGATGGTTAGGTTTTGTGTCAATGTGCCACACCCGTAAGAATAGGTGGGTAGAGTTCAACCTATCAATGAGCTCACAACCTACTAACTAACATCTCTTTGGGGATATGGCCTATTTCTAAGATTCCCATTAGAGTGTAGAGAATCCCACTCTCTCGCAGTGGAGAACCAGTCTTTTGCCCTTCTCTTTCCTGCTTGCTTGGCTCCACATGGCTTGCCCACTCTGGGAGCTGTTATTGTCCTGCAGTGTTCCTTCCAAACTTGTATCTATGGGCCTCTGCCTCCATTGGCCTATGATCTCCCACTAGCTGCTTCGTATTCCAGTCTCCTTCATTGGCAGCTGTGTGAGTCTGGGGGGGCTTCCAACTAGCATCTGAACCATGGACTTGAGATGGACCGGGCTGGCCTGCTTCTTTGGTATAATTATTTTCTTGATATGAAGTTTTCTTCATACATGTATTAGTGTGGTTGGTTTTCTTTCTGTGTTAGACTCGTCCTGTAATCTGCAGTGGATTGGTACTGGTACCCTTCTCCCTCCACCCATCTCAAAGTTGACCTTTCTTGAAAGTGATTTTGTAAGTAACATTGTCGGGCTGTGATTATTGTTGACCAAATCCACACTTTTATTGGTGCTGCTTATTTTGGGGTTAGAAAAATGTGGCTTTTATCTAACTTCTTACATTAACTACATTAATACATTTACACCAAAGGCTTGTGAAAATCAGTCTGTTTAAGAGACCAAGCTGATAGGAGCAAAGGGAGCTTGGATCATCGTTCCCTGAGCCAATTAAGGGAAATGGGCAGCTGTGGGATCAAGTTCTGTATGGAGTCAGCCAGCTGCTTACATGGGCTGCAGAATACGCTTTCTATTTTAAGCTCCAATATCCACTTCTTCCAGCTATTGCTTGGTCCTAGAAAAATTTTACAAGAAGAAAAGAAGACTTCTGCTTTATATGCATCAGAATTGTCGAAAATACAGTGAGTTTGGCTTGGGCTTGAGTTGAAATGCTAGAGATAGTATCAGATGGGTTGGAAAGAGGCCTTATTATAATAAAAATAGACCAGGCCCAGCTGAAGTGAAGCTGGGGTATTTTGGAAAAGATTCCTGAACCATTTTGAAATAGTTACAAAGCTCTGTTCTAATCATTTTATAACTTGTGAAACCATAATCTACTATAAGAAAAATACATTTTACTTTAAGAGCACAGACACACAGAATCAGGAACAAAACCTTGCCGAAGGGTACTAAACCTTATTACCCAAGAATACTGTAAAATTAAAATTGTAAAACAATCTTGATTAAATAAGTAAATTGAAATGTAAAGCTATTGTCTATTGACATACCCTAAATCTTGGTCCCTATGCTTCGGAAGGTGGTGTTTCCATTTCTTTGATATTTCCCCCAATGAATTCCTCGCTCATTTCACTTATACTGACTCATAATGGCAGGTTGGCATGCCCAAGAGACCCAGATCATTGTCTCATTAACTATTCCTCCAGATTTGAGAACATAAATAAATCTCCAGGAGCAAGATCCGGATGTAGGTGGGATGGGTCAAGGTTCCCAAGGCACTTCTTGTAGGACAAATATTTGCTGCTCGTGAAGAATGAGGGGTGCCTGGTTCTGATGGGGAAGTTCCTCAGTGCAGTTCTTCTGGTCCTTATCTCACAATGCAGACTTCGGTTTTCTGAAAATCTTTGGTAAGCCCTTGTAATTGTCTTTTGAGAAAATCTATTGAGATTACCTCTTTGGAATCCTCAAAAACAATTGATATAACCTTCTGAGTTGATTTCTCTGCCATGAATTCAACTGACCCAACATATCCCCTTGAAAAGCCATTATTTTGGTTGAGTCTGATTTTGAAGGCACATGTTACAATGTGGATTAAATGCCTATCATCAAAGAGTTGAAACAGTTTATCCGGAAAATGATAGGAACTTCAGTTATATTTCTATGGTTTCCAAGGTTTAAAATAGATAAAAAGACAAATAAATAGAACCTTCTAAGGAAAATAAGGAAAAAATATTAACATTTGAAATAATTTTCTCATGGTGCAACACAGATCTCCTTGAATGTTAAGGCTTATATTCTTGTTCATTTTGCTTTAAATCTATGCTAAAATAGAGTGTACTCATGTTTATTTTATTTTGACTAGTCTTTATAACATTTTGTTTCCAATTCTTAAGGAATGAGTACAAAATTTTTTTTTAAGTAAGATTGTGTAACAATATGTTATGCAGTACAAAGTTAACCATTTTAGGCTCAGATAATGTAAATCCAGCAATTAACAATGCTTATGAAAACATTAAATTTACCTCTGATTTTTTATTCAATTTCTTACCATATTTTATCTCAACCAAATAATCTTGATAAGCTGTCTAGAGAAGGATGAAAAATTTTGCTACTTATCTTTTTAAAAATCACCTTAAACTTTCTAATTGAAAAGAATAATAATAGAAATGTCATTCTTCATACATTTTATCCCTTCATGTTAGGGATAAATGATCCAGGTCTGGCAGAAAGTAAAGAGTCAAATATAGTAAAATCATATTTGTGTCTAATATGATGCAGTGAACACATGTACAAGTGAAAATGCAACAACACATTTATATCTTATCTAAGTGAACAAAAGAAAAAATATCTGATGCCTAACAATTGCAGTCTTGTGAACAATCACTGACAGTGAATTTATTTAGAATGGGAGATTGTCGAGTTAAACATCCATTTCTAATTTAGCTAAACACGGTGCAATTTATGTTTTATCTTATCTATAATTAACTATAAGTTAATTGGATTTGCCTTCCAAACGTGTACAGACAGTTTTTAGATTATGGTTCTAAACATTTTGGAAATCATTGACTTTCATTCTTCTTCTAAAAGGTTTCGAAAGCCCAGAGAAGCTGGGTCATCAGTTTGGAAGTAATACAGTCACAGCAAAGCTAACGCAGAAATGCAAACTTGCTTTTACATTCATAGGGGAGTTTATAAAAGTTACTCTGATACTTACTGCAAATTGAATTACACAGACATCGATACATAAAAATGTATTGCCTTTGTTCAATAAGGATGCTTTCATAACCCACGCCATTTTTTTTACAGAGCTTGCCAAAGTCAGCAAATCAACAATGAATCCAGGCCTGTGAGCTTTTAATTCACTTTCAGGAAGAGGTGGATGAAGTTAGGAAAATAATGTGACTGCCTAAATGCCTAGCAGTCTAAGACTTTTTCTGTTTATTTGGCAGAAAGCATAGCAAGTGTTGCTTTATAAGAAATTCTTTGGGTAGCTTATTTTTGGTTTGATTCAAAATGAAAATTATTTGTACAATCTCATGTAAACTGTTACTAAATATTTACATGTACTCTTTGTGACAGGAAAATGTCAATAGGATATTATCTTACATATACAAGGGCAGAAAAATCACTGCTACAAAACCATAGAAACCCATTTTAAGTAAAAATATTAAAAATGAAGCTACTATTTCTTTAAATATCCATTTTTTTCTAACCTTTCACTGAAGAATTTGAGTTTTTGATGTATACTATTGAAGAAAAAGCAGTGTTGGTACCTTCTAATGATGGAATAATGTTCCTTTTCAATGATTCTTCAGTTTGGGGAACTGAAAGGTGAAGGTCAGGTTTGATGGGTAATGTTTCCCCATGGAATTCTTAGACGGCAGTCTTGAAGCCTGAGCAGGGGCATTGTCATGATGGGGAGGAAATCCTCATCACAAATGTCTTGCCCTTATCTTTTTTTCTTTTTTATCATTTTATTGGGAGCTCTTACAGATATTATAGCAATCCATAATTCAGTTTGATCAAGCATAATTGGACAATTGCTGCCATCATCAGTTGCATCACACTTTCTTCTTGAGCTCCTTGATATCAGCTCCTCTTTCTCCTCTCCCTCTCCTAATCTACCCCCAGGACCCCTTATTATTAAATGTTTATATATACACATATATAAAATTTGGCCATATCTTATACCAACTGGTAGATCCGTTCACCTACAATTATATTATTCATTCCCCTCAAGTGGAGCTATATTGACATCATTTCTTCCCATTCCTCCTCTCCCCCCTTCTTCCCATGCTCTCAGGGAATCACTACTCCCATTACTGTTTTTGAAAGGTTATCTATCTTGGCTTTCATACAAAGAATTATCTTAACTATACAAATGAACATAGGCAAGTATAACAAGAGTAATGAGATAAAAACCAGACCATAATAGTAAGGGGAGGAAATATTAAAGAACTAGAGAATATTTACATGTTTCATCAGTGCTATACTGCACTCTGGATACATCATCCCTTCTGTGTGGCTCTTCTGTGAGGGATTGTCCAATTATCTTGCAGGTGAATTTTGGATCTCCAATTTGTGCATGCTCCTTCACTTTGATTGCTTGTTTTTGGACTTCTGATAGCAATTCCCATCGACTCTTAATGATCACAGAGACTGATGTGCTTCCTCCGTGTGGGTTTTGTTACTTCTTTGCTTGATGGTTGCTTGTTTAACTTCAAGCCTTTAAGACCTCAGACACTGTATCTTTTAATAACTGGACTTTCCCTTTTTCGTATCAGCACTCATTTTAAATTTTAGCAAAACATCATCATTGTAAGCCCTATGATCAAACTGTGTCTTTAAGTAAATATATCAACATTATTCCTTTTAAATCCCTAGAAATAGTCTTCCAAATCTTCTAAGCTAATCACTTTGCTTTGAATTTAACTGGCCCTAAAGATTAAATCAAAAACCTCTGTTTTAGGGGGATCTTGTTCTCTAGATCATATTGATAAATCCAACATATGCACCTTAAAGCCATTGCAATAAGTTAAATATTGCTTAAAAGACTGATGGAAAGATGAACTGTTTTATCTAACTGATCTTTGTGTGTGACATTTTCTTGGCACCCAGGGAGTTGGAAGTAGAAATGATGATGTTCAATTACAATAGAACATGTGTGACCCAGACTCAGAAACTTTTCATTAATGCTCATTTTAGTGACTTTCTCCGGTTCCTGGATTTAGGAGTTTCCTCGGTCATCAAGGTTGATGATCTTCCCTCTCTTGGCTCATCACTAAGATTTTCCTTACATTCCTTAAAACGATGGATCCATCTAAAAACTATTATTAAAATTAGTTTTATTGCCATATATTTCATATGTCATACAATTTAATCATACTATCATATTAAGAAGCATTGTGAAATCAACATCACTATTGATTTCAGAAAATTTTGTTCTCATACTCATTTTCAGCTCCCCGTTTCCCCCCGAGCTGCTCCAGCCATTCTCCTCAGTAACTATAAATCCAGTTCCTCTCTCTATAGATTTGCTTGTCATGGCTTTCATATACAGAAAATCAGACAAGCAAAAAAAGGTAACAATGACTCAGGAAAACGTGTTGTTTTATGTGGAACAGCATGCCTATCATCTTATTGCCAAGCTTCAATTATTCGAGAAGATGTTCACTTGGATGGATGGCAAGGCAATACACAGAAAAGGAATTTCAGATTAGCTTTGACTTGAAAATGGCCTGTGGCACAAGAAGTATCCCTAAGGAATCTGAAACAAGTGTTTTAGTGACCTTGTCCACAGTCATCCATTGACAGTAGAGACAGGTTTAAATACATTTAGTTTGAAATTCATCAACTCATGTTAACTGAAACCCAAATAACAATAGTTTATGAATTATCATTGTATATATGTATTCAAAAAAACAACCAAATACAAAAAATCCCACTGCTACTGAGTTGATTCTGACTCAGTGACCTTATGTTGGGTTTCTGAGACAGTAAATCTCTACCAGAACAGACTGCTTCATCTTCCTCCTGTGGAGCTGCTGCTAGGTTTTAAACTATCTACCCATGATTAGCATTCCAATGTTTCACCCACAGTGACTCAAGGGCACTGAGTGCAGGGAATATAGGGCTTAATTTGGTGATTCATGTTGTAGAACTTGCTTTATAGATTTGGTCGAAGGGGTAGGATGATCAGAGGGGCTTAATACAAAGAAGTTTTAAGAAAATTGAAAACAGCATTGGTAAGGAAAAGGTCAATGTTGTGCTGAGGATACCAATAATTATATACAATATTAATATGATGTACCATTAGTTTATATTTATAGCTTTACAAGGAATACTATAAAATTTGTGAGTATTATCAATGCAGAAAAATTTGTAGTAATAAATGAAGCAATGAACAGATTAAGGTATGTTTAATTGTTATTTTTTAATTTAAATAGTTTTATGGACATGTAATTCATATATCATGCAATTGAAAAGTTAGGTCATATTGTTAAGAGTTATACAATCATCACCACAATCAATTTTAGGACATTTTCTTCTTTGTTGTACTCATTGTTATTAGCTCCCCATTTGTCCCCAACCCCCCTGCCACACCTACCCAAGAACCCATTACTCTAGTTGCTGCTTACACAGATTTAACTATCCCAAACTTCATATACAGAAAAACATACAAAATTACTAACAACCATAACAAAATAGAACAGAGAAAACCTCAATAGAAAAGAAAAATATTGAATGATTATTTCTTATCTACTTTTTTTCATGCTTACTCATTTCATGAAGCACCCAAAATATGACCTGTTTATTTACCCTTTTTATCAAATATAATGAGCTGTTACTAAACAGTATGTTGGTGGCTGCTGGTCTGTATGAGTCTCAAAAGGGGGCGTGTGAAACCGTTTAGACCTCACAGATTGTGTGTTCATAGTATCTTCTTAGGCAGCTTTCTCTGCCATAGAGATAGCCTGTGATGACGTAGCCCGATTGCATGGATGGATGAGCAAGGTCAGTGTTGGATCTACTGTAGACGTTCACATTTTTCAGCATCATTCTGTCAAAAGCCCAAACTGGTAGGAAACATCCCCCAGAATTATTTCTCTGGTACTCGTTAAATTTGGAATTCCTGTTCCACATTTAGTCCACACACTTGTGATATAGTTGTCTGGAGGCTATAATGACATGCAAATGTTTAAAAATTATTTTTACTAAGCAATTAATTAGTTTTCAAGTAGTACTGTGGCTGACATACGCTAGATATAAAACTAGAACACATGATCCCTAATCCATGATTACCAATGTGGTCAGCAGAATGCCTCATGTTTACATAAATAATGTACATGTTATCAGTTATTTTTAAACCATTCAACCCCCAAGCACATTATTTTCCTATACACACTACGCATGTTATAAATGTGTGCATGTTATTTTAATGGGCATTTTATTTGCCAAAAACATGTTAAGGATCCTCTAATGGTGAATAAATTCTGATCCCCAGAAATTTAAATATGTTAAGATACATGGCAAAGGGAAATTAATTTTTTGAGTAGAATTACAATTGTTAATTAGATGACTTTAATATAGGTCGATTACCTTGTAGTAAGTACCATGACCAGTCTAATTCCAATGATCATGAAGGATGGGTGAGGTAGGAGAAAAGCAACGTCAGAGAAAAGTGATGACAGCAGAAGCAAAATCAAAGCGATGCCATGCTGCTGAACTGGAAGATGAAAAATGGGTCCAAGGACTTTTACAGGGAAAAGGGAAGGAAATGGATACATTCTTAGAGCCTCCAGAAAGAAGCATAGATTTAGTCCTGGGAGATCCATATTAGACTCTTGAATGACAAACATGTAGGGTAATAAATTTATATTGTTTAAAGTCAATAAGTTTGTGCTGATTTTGCTAAACTAACAGAAAATGAACAACAAAAAGTTTGCTTTCTACAGCCAAATGTCACAAAATATCTTTGATCTGGTTCTACCAAATAAATGGGTTCTAGTTGGGCCCTCTAACCTCTCAAATTTGTGAGGATGGCACAGGGCCAGGCAGTGCTTTGTTCTGCTGTACTGAGGGTTGGTTGCAAATGAGTTGCCAATGCTGCAAATGGCAGCTACTAGCATAACTGACTTCAAAAAACATTTATGGTCTAGAAGACTCTTGTAATCCATTATTGTTAGTTGCCTTCAAATCCCTTCTGACTCCAGGGGACAGTATGTATTGAATGAAACTTTGCCTCATCTATTCCCATCTAGAATCTAGGTTACAGTCCATTGTTGAGGCTACTAGCCCAGTCCATCTCATTGAAGATTTCCCTTGTTTTCTCTCCCTCTACATCACCAAACGTACTCTTCTTTTCTAGCAGTCGCTTTTTCCTGATGATGCATCTTAAGCAAATGAGCCAAATTCATGCCCTCCTCGCCTCGGAGGGGCTTTCAGATTCTGTTATAATGTTGATCTGTTCATTCTCTTGGTAGTGCTCAATATTCTTCAACTCCACAATTCGAACACATCAATTCTTTGGTCTTCCGTTTTCATCATCCCGTTTTCACATGCATATGAGGTCACTGAAAAGACCACGAGTTGGTTCAGATTCACTTTACTTAACAAACACACATCCTTGCATACACACCTTCAAAGAGGTCTTTTGCAGGATTTGCCTAATGCAATATATCATTTGATTTCTTGACTGCTGCTTCATGGATACTGGCTATTGATCCAAGCAGAATGAAATCCTTGACAATCAAGAATTCTCCAATTCATCATGAGGTGATTTGTTGGTGAGGGTTTTTGATTTTTTCATGTTCTATGTATAATACATGCCAAGGACCTTTTATCAGTAAGTTCTCCGAATCATGTTCATTTTTGGCAAACAAAGTTGTGTCATCTTGACACTACAAGTTATTAATGAGGCATTCTTCATATAATTCAGCTTCATAGATTATCTGCTCATCCTGCATATTAAATACATAAAATGAGATATGACCTTGACACATGTCTTTTCTGATTTTAAACCATAAAGTATTCTGTCTGTTAAAATATTGCCACATAATTCATGTACTTGTTCTTTATGGGGAAAAATCATTTTATTGGGTGGGAGGGGGGTATTACAGCTTTTATAACAGTCCAGACATCACTTGTGTCAAGCATATTCGTACATATGCTTACATCATTTTCTAAATATTTACTTTCTATTTGAGCCCTTGAATTGTTAGGTAGCCAGATAGGGGGTTGTCCCTCTCCATGGCTGGAGGCCCCCTACAGGAAGTTGGAAACAGGGAAAGGAAAAAGGGCATGTGTCAATTCAGGGCTCGAACTATAGGGGCATTACCCCTAGGTGGGTGGTACACCTGGGTGGACCCCAATCTAGGCCACGTGAACTTAATTCAGCCAATTGGGTCAACCAGTACCGTGGACCTTGCCTCCCAGCAGAAGGCCCTAAAAAGCCGGAAGCTAGACCACTGCTCTCTTTTCCCAGCTGTTCCTTGGCCTTCCACTCCTCTGTGCCTCAGTTTTTCTCTTGGGCCTCTGGCCGTCACATGGGTGTGCAGTGTCATGAGGGTGCCTGTATTCAGTGACTGTAAAACTTGAAATTTCTTCTATCCTATATAAAAATCCACTTGGATAACAACCTAGGTTTTGGCATGAATTCTTTCTCGTGTAAAGCCAAGGACAGAGGAATTTCTCTCCCGAGGAATCTAACATTTTGGTGAGCAATCTAACATTTTGGTGAGCGTGACTTGGAGAATGAAGTAAGCCTGGCTTGGGATATTTTCCTGGAGCAGGCCCCCATATTATAGCCTCACTGACTTTTCAGGCACCTTCCTGACTTTCACCTTACCACCCTTGGGAGACGAAGTGTAGTTAGAAAGGATGCTGAGAGGTAAACTAAGGCACAAGGACAAACAAAGAGAAAATGTTAAGAGGCCGTAACAGCTCTTTATTGGAAAAGAAGCTCCCGGACGAGGTTCTGTGGTCTAGCAAGTAGCCCAGGGAAGTCATGTCCACTGAGGAGAGTGGTGGGTTTTAAAGGAGGGGCTGAGAAGGGTCCCTTTGGGAAGGGGTTGGGGCTGCAGCTGCTGGGGACTTCCCACTGCTGTCATGTTTTTCTTTAGTCCAATTGTCTAGTTGTTTCTGGTGGGGAGGAAAGTCGATTATTTTTGGAGCCAGTTCCAAGATTTTTCTGTCAGCTTCATTTCCTGTTACATACAGGGAGAAGGGTTGAGGCCCTGACAGTCTGCCCCTGACCTGACATCCCGGCCTTTTGGTGATGGGCAATGTGATTCATTCTGGCTACTTCCTGATGATGGGGAGGTGGGTGATGGGGCGATGAGAGGCTACAGGCCAGAGTGTGCTGGGTCAGGTTCGGTCAGCAGGGGGCTGTAAGGGTGTAAAAGAAGCTGATTAACAGTTAAATTGGTTATGTCCCGTATTCTGTTTTGGAGAAACTTGGAAAAAATAGGGGGTTATTAACAACAGGAAACATAACTACGAGTGGCCCAATCAAAGGGAAAAGCCAGGAGACCAGCAGGTTTGGAACATGAGACTTGATAGCCTTTGGAAGCTAAAAAATTTAAGAGTTGTGCTGTGTGTTTTTTAGAACTGTCCAGGGATGGACTACATAACAAAATGTCTACATACAGTAGGAGGGTAGATGGTGACAGTGGGCTCTCCTGTATGTCTACAATGAGGGCCTGTCTGAATAAACGAGGTGAGGCTCGGAAGCTCTGGGGAAAGACAGTCCAAGAGTATTGGGAAGCTTTGTGGGCACCCGGGTCTTCCCATGGAAAGGCAAACAGGTGCTGGCAGGCTGGGTCAAGGGGGATAGTGGAGAAGGCATCCTTTAAGTCTAAAACTGTAAAGTGGGTGGTAGAATATGGGATGTGGGACAAAACAATGTAGGGGTTAGAGACCACTGGATATATGGGAATAACAGCATCGTTAATAAGGCAGAGGTCCTGGACCAGGCAGTAAGTGTCATTGGTTTTTTTACCAGTAAAATTGGAGTGTTGCTAGGAGAATGAATAGGGGTGAGGAGATTATTACCAAGGGGACACTGTATAATACGCTTCAAACCCCTGCAGTGTGTGGGTGGGATGGGTAACTGAGGCTGGGATGGGAAAACAGTAGGGTTTTTGAGGTTTATAAAACCAGGGCAATGGTTATTAGCAACAACTGGGATGGTAGTATCCCGGGTGGAGAAAGTGAGGATTCAGTGGGCAAGAGTGCCAATAATAGTGGGGTTGAAGAGGAGGGCTGGTACATCCACTGCAGAGTGACTCTGAGTTTGGAAAGGAGATCACTTCCCAGGGATGGAGTTGGATCAGAACAGCATGACCAAAAAGGAATAAGAAAATGGGTGTTTACAATTAGAGTATAGGTGGGGTGACTAAAGGCCTGGAGGGATGGCCATCAATTCCCATAACCAAGACAGGGAAGGGGAAGTTGGGCCTGGGAAACAGGGGAGGACAAAATGGTAGCCCCGTAGCAACCAAAAAGGAAGCCGGTTTACCTGCTACCTTAATCCCTCCCCTGGGCTCGGGGAGGGTTACTGGGCTCCCTCAGTCTTCAACTGCTAGACCCAGCAGTGCCAATGGCGGGTCAGGTTTTGGATGGACTGATCTCCTGCAACCAGGCACCGAAGGGCAGTCACTTCTCCAGTAGCCCTGTTGACCACACACCAGGCAAGGTTTGCTGTTTGGCCAGGGTTGTGGGCAACGGTTCTCCCAGTGGCCATCCTGGCCACATTTGTAACACAACCCCAGAGATGGTCGATTAGGGTGACTAATCCCTGAAGTCTTCTGACCCCTTCCTCCTGCCAGCCTCAGGGTTGCAACCAGGGCCTGAGCTTGCAAGACAGCCTTCTGGCGGGCATGGGACTCACACTCAGCCTCTGCCTGTTTTTCCAGGCATTAAAAACTTTAAAGTTCATATTCACATGAGGGTCTCAGATAAGAGTCTGAGGGCAATCTTCAGCATTCTTTAATTTCTTTTTTCTTTCAGGCGCTGCCTGGGTGATAAAGCGAGTGGTAGGACAGTAGCCACTGCTGGGGATGGAGGGTCTAGTAGTCTAGTCTAGTATGCTGTGTTAAAGCCTCAGCCAAACGATTGAGGAAAGCAGCAGGGTTTTCGCCTGGGTTTTGGGTGATTTTCCTAAGTTTGTCAGTTTACCACCTTGTGGAAAACCTCCTGAAGCCCTGCCAACAAACATTGGATTGTATGATCCCTACAGGCCCTCCCTTCCCATCCTGCTGGGGTATCTATCTGATTAACCCATCCCAGGTCTTCTCATGGAACTGCCTGGAGGCCAACAGGCACAGTATATCAGTAAGGTGGACCTGGTCTACGTGTTGTTGGGCTGCACTTAAAACACATTCCCTTTTGTCTGGCATGAGAGTAGATGCCGAGACTATATAGAAAATGTGCCGAGTAAGATCATATGCCTGAGTGATGTAACGAAATTCTTTGGCATAAGTAGTTGGGTCCTGTGAAAACGAGGTCAGCCGCTTTTCTATCTGAGATAAATCAGTGAGAGAAAATGGCACATGAATTCTCACTGGGCCCTCCGCGCATGCGATGTCACGTAGGGGGCAAACAAGAGGTTGATGTGATCTGGTGTGGGGGATAGGGAAGGTGAGGTATGAGACTGGGAGGTAGGTTCTGGGGGAGCTGAGTATGGTGGAAGATGAGCTGGGGGTGGGGACAGTGGCTCCAGGGATCCAGAGGAGACCCAGAGCAGAGTACTAACCGGAGTCTTGGCGAGTCAGGACTTGATGGCAGAGGTTCGGGAGGAGAGGGAGGAGAGTGCCACACTCACCCAAGACAGGGCAGGGGCGTGCCAGGACCCCTTCTATCCTTCCAGGTTTCTGCACCAAATGATTGGTAAATTGAGGCACGAGGACAAAGAGAGAAAAGTTAAGAGGCTGTAACAGCTCTTTTTTGGAAAAGAAGCTCACGGACAAGGTTCATGGTCTAGCAAGTAGCCCAGGGAAATCACGCCCAATGAGGAGAGTGGTGGGTTTTTAGAGGGGCCAAAGAAGATCCCTTTGGGGTGGGGGAGGGGCTGCAGCTGCTGGGGATTTTCCACTGCTGTCATGATTTTTCCTTAGTCCAATTGTCCAGCCATTGCAGGTGGGGAGGAAAGATGGTTATTCTTGAAGCCAGTTCTGAGACTTGTCCGTCAGCTTCGTTTCCTGGTACGTGCAGGGAGAAGGGTTGAGGCCCTGACAGCCTGTCCTTGACCGGACAGATGCCAGTCTGGACCTTTGCTGCTAAGATACAGCTGCGGATGTTCCCGGGACCTGCTCTTTTGGGCCACGCCTAAAGCATTGTGGGAGCCCCATCCCCTTGTGTCTGTGTGTCTATCTGTGCTCCCTATTTTTAGGTGGGACTACAGATCTGCCTTTCTGTATTTCCAGGGGCTTGCATGTTCTCCTTAGCCTCTCTTCCTGGAATGGAATGGAAACCCTGTAGCTGCTGCAGTGTTGGGGAATTCCGGTCCCCAAAGTCTTTTTGAGTTTCAGTGGTCTGCTTTGCTTCCTGGCCAACTAGACAGCTGTGCGTGCACATATATGCCATGTTGGTCTCTGCAGGACTCTAGTACCAGTGGCTTGCCCCTGCTGGGCAATTAGGCTGCCAGTGGCAGCTGTTATTTTCCCGACCACATGACTCCGCTGCATGGCCAGATGGCTCAGTCCAGTGTTCGCTGCCATTTTTGTTGTGGGACAACTGAGCATGTGATCCTGGCCCAGATGGCACCGATCAAGCCAAACACTTGGTATGGGATAGTGCTTGGTGGGCTGATAGCTGGTCCAGGAACTAGTCCCCAGCGGTCGGATGCTCCCTTACCCCCCTCCCTTCCTATTGTTTTCTCCTGGTTTTACAAACCAGCTGCTTTAGTGTTCTGCCAGTGTGCTATTTGGGGTTTATTGCTTTTCTACCAGTTGGTTTTCCATTGCCAAAGCCTCGGCCAGAAGCCAAGCCAGAGTAACTGTTCACTTTTGTCTCCAAAGGCCTTTCAGCAATCCCACCTTCAGCCCCTTCCTGGTTCAATTCCGCTGTGACAGTATGTGTCCAGCCAAGGATCCCAAGTACCTGAGAATGTTCCCTGAGCCAATTGGTGGCTCTCTCCTCCCCTTCACAGGTCTGGAAGGCCACTTATGCCAGTGGTAGCCTTTGAAGGATACTGAAAGGCCACTCCAAGCACTGGTCTTACCTTCAGAGGTCTGGTGAATTAATTACTCCTGCCAGTAGTTACCTCCATATGCTTTGTATGATCACCCAGGTCGGTGGCCATTGCTTCTTGCCTAGAAAACAGTCAGAGCCCAGTGTGCTGACCGAGATCAGGTCCCCGAACCCTCCCTCAGGCTGGGGCACCTGCTCGAGGCCCCAGTTTCACAGCACTCTAGTAGCGCACGCTGAAACTGCAGTCACTGACCTTGAGGCCTTGAGCTCTTGTGATTTCCCTGCAATTTGTTTTCTAGATGGGTATTGGAGGATCTGTCCCTAAGATTTCTTTTCTAAACTTCCGGTGGCACTAACCCCCACCTTCAAGGGCACTGCCATCTCATAGCGTTACCTCTGTCTCACCTCAGCTGTCCAACTGTTTCATTTCCTCCAGAAGCGCTCAGGTTACCCATTCCTCTGAGCCAAGGGTGCCAGCTCCAGGATCACCAGCTCCTAGATCACCCCAACCTCATCCTTTGGGGGCCCTGAGTGAACAACCCCTTCCCACAGAGTAGGAAGGGAATGGACCCAAAGCCCCACGCCATGCCCCTTTTGCCAGCAGGAAGCAGCTAGAGATGTCATCGCCCAGTACCCCAAAATTTGGGTCCATTCTCCTTCAGTGGGGAAATGTTAGGTGGCTGGAGAGGGAGGGGGTTGTTCCTCTCCGTGCCTAGGGGCCCCTGCAGGAAGTTGGAAGCTGATAAAAGTGAAAGGGCATGTGCCAATTCAGGCCCCAAAACAGTAGGGCAGTACACCTAGGTGAGCGGTACACCTGGGTGGGCCCCAATCTAGGCCAGGCAGGTTTCATTCAGCCAATGCGGTCAGCCAGTACCATCAACCACACCTCCCAGCATAAGACCTGAGAAAGCTGTAACCTAGAGACTGCCATTCTCTGTTCCAGCTGCTCCTTGGTCTTCTGCTCAGCCATGCCTCGGGGTCTCTCTCGGGCCTCAGGCTGCCACATGTGGGTGTACACTGCCAGAAGGGTGACTGTGTTCAGTTACTGTAATGCCTGAAACATCTATCCTATATGAAAACCTACTTGGATCACAAACTAGGCTTTGGCGTGAATTCTTTCTCCTGTGAAGGCAAGGACAGAGATATTTCTCACCTGAGGAATCTAACAGTATCAGCTCCTTTTTTTCCCCCTCCCTCCCCCCTCATGACTCCTTGATAAATTGTAAATTATTGCTTTCTCATACACTTGTTCTCTATGAGCACAATAAGATATTCTGAAGTTCCAATTCCTCATGAATTATCTATCCTTTGTTAAGAATCACACAATCGAAGGCTTTTGCGTAGTTGATAAAGCACATCTGATAAAACACATCTTGTTGGTAGTCTCTGCTTTCAGTCCAGATCCACCTGAGAACAGCCCAGATGTTCCTGGTTCCGTGTCCTCTTCTGAATCAAGCTGGAACCGCTGACAGCTCCGTGTTGATTTTCATCTGCATTCATTTTAAAATTATCCTCAGCAACATTTCACTAACATGTGGTGTTGGTGATGTTTTTGATGACTTCTGTAGTACATTTGATCTCCTAATGGCTCCTGAATGAGTCATATAAGGTCATTATGACTTGTAATGGACTTCACAGCAGAGAATCCATTTACCCATCTGTTGCTCTTCCCTTGCTGAGGTTGTAAACCGTCTTATACACGTTCTCTTTGAATAATTTCATTTAGTTATTAAGTGTAGGTCTTCTAGTGATACATTCTCTTAAGTTTTGCCAGCAGTAGAATTTTCTATTGATAGTATTTTCCTTCAGTGCTTGCAAAATGCTTCTGGCCTCTGTGAATTATTTGAAACTGTTTTTGTTTACCATCTTGAATGCAGATCAATGTTCTCCTATATGTAGGGCCTCATTTCTCTATATGGCATCTTTTAAGATTTTTTTTCCACATCTGGTCTACAGTTTTCAGAAAGTTAATTATGTCTTAGCATGAATTTCAATGAATTTATCCTGCTTGGGATTCAGTCAGCTTCTTTAAGCTGTAAGTTTATGGCTTGCTAAACTTGGGGATTTAAAAGCTGTTATTTATTCAGAACTTTTAAAACTTCACATGCTTTCTATTTCTCTTCTGGGTCAAGTTTTGATGTTTTTTTTTTTTTTGTCCCACAGTTCATAAAACTTACATTCTTGTTTTTGTCTGTTTTCAGTGTATTTTGTCTCTGTTGTTCCCATTGAGAAAATCATTTTGATGTCAATTTGAGTCCACTGACAGTCATTTCTAAGCTGCTTTTGACCCCATCGATTGAGTTTTTAATTTTTGCTATTTTTCATTTCTATAATTTCCATTTATTACTCTTGTAGCTTCTATTTGTTTTCTATTTTGTACTTCATTCTGAAATCATTCTTATGATAGCTGAGTGTTTTGTCTTTCAGGTAAATGTTTAAAGGATTTATCATTTAAAAACTCTTGCTGGGATTTTAATCAGAGTTGAATTTTATTAATCAATGTGGGGGGAATTGACATGTTTTTCATTATTAAGTTTTCCCATATCCAGTTGTAGTGGCTTGTGGCTTGCTATGATGTGAGAAGTTATGCCCTTAGTTTCAATAACAGCAGGGTCATTCATGGTAGACCAGAGTCAGTGGAGCTTGCACACTAAGGCTAAGAGATCACCAACTGACAACCTGATAAGTAGCAGTGGGACATGGTCAAAGACAGTGCCAGGAAACGAGCCCCTCAGATTGGACAGCACTCAAAATATTGCAAGCAGAGAGCTGCCGCCTCAAAGTAGAGCTGACCTTGATGGCATGCAAGAACTAAAGCTTTCAGACCCTTCATTTGCTCCTGAGGCAATACTCAAAATGAGAAGACAAAGTCATAAATATCCATTAAGAATCTGAAACTTCTTGTTAACTGCCAGCAAGTCTGTTCTGAATCTCAGGGATCATGTGTGCTCCAGGACTACATACTGACCGGTCCTGAGCCATCTTTACAAGTGATGAAGCTACCCTGATGCAGCCAGAGCCTGGAGCTGGAAGAGCCACATGGAAACCCACGCTAATGCTGAGATGCTTCTACCACCACTGGATCCACAAGACTTTTCACCCACTGGTCTGTGATCTTTGGGTGTTATATGAGATATGATTTTTTGAAAATTTCTTGTTTGGCTTTTTACTGAGAGATAAACCTTGTAAGTATATTTCTAAGTTCCCGGCTGTTATTTGGAAGTTGCCTTCTCTCAAAATGATTCAACGTATACACGAATACTGTATTTTCAATGCCCTAAGTTGTATACACTTCTCAAGGAAACTAAAAGGCAGTGCAGAAACCAAAAGGATGTTTAGGAGTCTTTCTAATCCCTTCTCCAAGGCCAGAGGAACATATGTGTCCTACAAAGTTTTACATCCCCCAGAATACAGAGTGATGAGTGTATCCCACATAATTCTACCATAGAGTCCAGTGGGACACATTGTCCCACAGAGTATGTCTCTAAAGCCATGTTTATACGCACTGTTTTCAAGTTGTTGCTGCACATAGTGACCTATAGAATAGAGTCGCTTCCAAGACTGTCACTGTTTACAGCAATAGAAATTCCCATCTTCCTCCCACGCAGCAGCTGGTGGTTTCAAACCACGGTCCTTGCAGATCACAGCCCAACCGGTGGCCATTATGCCACCAAGAGCTCCTGTTTAAAGCCATATTAAATACAATTTGGAAAATGTCCCATAGTTTAAAACATTTTTTTCATTATGAAAACACATGGTATTAACAAGAAATTTGCAATGGATAATAATTGGGTCGTGAAAGGGTTAAAGTCAAGTTCTGGGCAGCATACAGTTCAGTCTGACTTTGATAGTCAATCTGACAATATGTCTTTTGCAATGAGTTAGTTATGTATGCATTATTTTGTTACACTTGGAAAATATTGATTCACTAAATTATACAGATTTTATAAATGTCAACACATTTCATTATACAATATAAATATTGACATAAGTTATTGTGACTCTCATGAGAAATTCTTTTAAAACTGGAAAGCTGTCAGGCTCACAGTTGACATTTTAAATTTTCTAAAATTATGATTTCACATTAACTTTTAATCATTGGCACCAGATAGTGCCCACTGTTTTCTTTTCCTCCAACGTTCACTTTCAAGTCACCAGAACCTCATTTTTTGAGAAAATACTCATCCCAAATCTATACAAATAATGTAGTCTATCTCCCAGTTGTTCTTTGATATTTACATTCGAAGAAGTTGAACAAGGTTACCCTCTTTGAGTGTGCAGCAGGTGCATTTCCACTTCTCCACACAGAATATTAAAAGATATGTACTGAGGATCAAACTGTAATGCAATTAGGAGGTTTCATGGACATTCTTCCTGATATTTTTAAGACTGTAAATGTATAGCAGTGTTAGTACAATGACAGTTGTTGTTTTTGCTGCCTTGATTCATGCTAAGTTACTAGCAATGTTTCTCACCATTTGACATAGAATATAATGCAGTGAAAAATCAAATAACATACACAAATAACTTAAACTATAAGCTCCAAAAATTTATACTTTGAAATCTATTTGTTTAGGAAAATTAAATGTGATTATATGTAATATTGATCACATTCTCGGTTTGTTTATTTTATTAAATTATTTTGTGGATTCTGTGAGAGTTTACACAGCCAATCAGGTTCCCATTTACCAATGTCTAGATATACTGTTCAGTGATATTGGTTAAATTTTCCACATTTATGTTAACATTCTCATTATTTTTGCCCCATTGTTCCATTTCTACTAACCGAGCTCCCATGCTCTGCTTCATCAGCCTTCTCATCTTTGTCATAGTGTCTGTTTGGTCTCAGGTGGATTATTATTTTTGTTTTTAAAGGAGCTGTGTTGGACAGGGTTCTCTAGAGAGACAAACCAGATTGCTAGTAATTATATATAAATATATTTATAAAGATAGATATATAATACAAGAAATGAACCGTTAAATTATGTACAGATAGATGATACAAGAAATTAAGAGTTAAATTATAAAGCAGTGAGACACTAGCAGTCCTTTAAGGCTTGAGAGCCGCCAGTTGCCAGTCCCCTTCTGTAGAGAGAGCTGGGCTATATATCTAGGCAGCAAACAGCAAGGCAGGCCCCCAACTGTCGGTCCCCAGCTCCAGAGATGAACATTCCAATCGTGTGGGCTTAAAGGGACCTCAACTTACAGCGACACAATCCACAGGCTAGGCATCCCACCGGTAGTGTACCCCTTTAAACTGAGGCACAGAAAAACCAAGGTGAGGCTCACCGAGCCATTTATCCCTCTGCCCTTCAGTTAATCCTACTTGTGTTTATCGGCCAGGCTGGCACATTATTCAAGGTAGATATTGTTTATTACCTCGTCTGTTATTTAGCTGAAAGTTGATTCCATTCTCTTTTGAACAGAACATTTCTCCACCTATCCAACATATCTTCTCCACCTCACGTCTAGCATATAGTACAGCTCCGAAATGTGGGAGGTGAATCAGATAAATTCTATCTTTTCTCTGCAGCTAAGTTTTACCTTTATAAGCTTTTACTTGTTAGTTTTCATTTCACTCCACATTCCCTTAGGTCAGAGTTTTAAGCGCAGTGAATGCCTTTTGAACCCCAGAGTTAGAAATTTCATTTTCAGAACCCTTAAAATAGAAGAGGAAAAAACATACCTCAATTTTCACTTTTTATCCTAGAGAAAAGAAACAAAAAAAGTCTAAGTTACAGAAACCCAGACCAAGAGACTTGATGTTGTGTTGTAATTTTTAGTATTCAGACATATCACCTTGCCAGAAATTTAACTTCCAGCCACTGTCTGCTGCCAGCCCTTCAGTTCTTTTGTATTATGTCACTTATAAGT
Organism: Tenrec ecaudatus; assembly: GCF_050624435.1. Classification (NCBI taxonomy): domain Eukaryota; kingdom Metazoa; phylum Chordata; class Mammalia; order Afrosoricida; family Tenrecidae; genus Tenrec; species Tenrec ecaudatus. The sequence continues at coordinate 106,743,512 of NC_134542.1, forward strand.
CTGGGTGGGTGGAAATGATGAATATATTTTAATTGGACAATTGTGTATCTTCTTTTAAATTATTTAAAATTTTATTTCTTGGCTAGTAATAAGCTCAACTAAGAAATATCTTTGCAAGCATAGATCATTTATTTCACTATTTCAAAGGAGACATGATAAGTAATTTGAAGGCTAACATTCACAGCTTTATTTTGAACCAGCATTCCTGTTTATGACTTACTGGAAAGACTTAGCTATCCCATCCTAGAACTCACTGTACTGGACCACTAAGTCACTGTGCTCTATTCCTTTCCAAGTGGCCTGTATCTGATTGAGCAAAGAACCTTAACCCAAGTTAATTGCACTGGATCAATACATAGGCCTCTTCCTACAGACAATATTTCCAAGGCATTATAGTCAGGCTTGAGACTTGTTTGATGGCTATTCTTTTAGGTCAGGATATCATGGGTACAACAAGCAATATGAACATCCACTTGTGAGATTTAATGCAAAACTAGAATATCACTGATGAACTCTTCGTTTAGGAAGGCCATGAAACATGTGGGCCAGGTCAAGCAAAGGCTACTGAATAGGAAGGGGAAACAGGATAGCTGAACAATATGTTCTCAGAGTCACTCATAAAATTGCAAGCCTATTTTTTAAATGCTCAGCATGAGTCACGAATGAAGAGTATCTTTTTAAGTGAAGATTTTATTATGAATTGTGTGTGTGTCTTACATTTCAGGGCAGAAGTTCAAACCACTCATTCACCTCCACCCCCTTATTCTACCCCACTTGACTCTCTTATGAATTTCTATCCTCCCTTTCACCTAAGTCAATACCTGTCAATCTTCCTATCCATTGATTCATCTTCCCATACTTGCTCCTTCCCTCTTAGGAACCTCAAAAATCTTTTTGTGTACAAAAGACTTTGCCTTGGTTTTTATCCTTATAACAGTGACCCCATATAATATTTGTATTTCATGATGGACTAACTTAATCCATCATAATGCTTCTCTACGACCATATATATCATAAGGCATTTCATAGTTTCATCATTGTTTTTGAGAGATGCATTGCATTCCATTGTGTGGAGGTACCAACATTTTTCAATCCATTCTTCTACTGATGCACATTTGAGCTGTTTCCAACTCCTTGCTGTTGAGAACAGTGTTGTGATGAATAAGGGAGCACATATGTCTCTTCTTGTGTTCTTGTCTACGGTATATGCTCCCAGCAGAGGGATTGCTGGATGACATTAAAATTCTATTCCCAGTAAAACCATATCCCTTTTTACAAAAGTTTTTTTAAGACCCACCAGTATATGAGAGTTCCAATATCTCCACACACTCTAGTCTGTGTTGTTTTGTTTTTATTATGAACTATCGTTGGTGTAAAGTGATATCACATCATTGTTTTGACTTGCATCTCCTGGAGGGCTACTGATTGTGAACATTTTTTCATATATACATTAGCCGTTTGGATGTCACTTTTGGTAAACTGTCCATGCCCTTTTCCCACTTCTTAATTGGATTATTAGTTTCTTTTTCTTATTGAGGTATTTATGACCATTTTAATATATTTTAGATATTAGTTCTTTGTTGTGTTGTTGCTATTTTTTCCCACTCTGAGATTTCTTTTTCCTCTTTCGATGAAGTCTCTTGGTGCACATAAGGGCCTTAGTTTTAGTGGGGCGCAGTCCTTGGAAAAGAGACATGTTCCTGTAAAAGATCATGCCTAATACAGGGGCAAAACAAGAAAGGAAGTCCCTCAATTAGAACGATTGACACAATGGTTACAGTGATGGGATAAAAAATATCCCCAATGTGAAGGCGGTGCAGGGCCGGGCAGTGTTTTGTTCTATTGTGCATAAGGCCACTGTGACTTGGAACCGACGCTCTGACACCCAGCAACAGCAGTAGTCATCAGATGCGTCTTCTAATATGTGTAGTTACTCTCCCATTTTTGCTAATATGTGGTACTCAGTTATAGGGTCCTTACATTTGTCCCTATTTTCTCATTGATGATATTTATAGCCCTGGGATTTACATTTAGATCTTTGATTCATCTTGTTTGTTTTTGTACTTGAGTTGAGGTGTGGGTACTGTTTTATTCCTCTTCAGATGAAGACCCAACTTGGCTAGCACTGCTTAATGAAGAAACTATTTCTCAGAAGCCCGCATTGCCGAGTGGGTTAAGTGTTGTGCGGCTAAATGCCCCATCAAGAGTTCCAAACCACCAGATGCTTTGGGGAGAAAGAGGAAACTTTATCCAATAAGTATTTAGTGTCAAAAACCCACAGGGTAGATCTACTGGTACTTTCTCCCATGGGGTTGCCACAAGTCAAAAGTGCCTCAATGGCAGTGAGATCTCTTTCCCAGTGATTGGTGGATTTTTTGGACCATTGTTAAAAGATCTGTGGGTTGATGGATCTATTTCTGTGTTTTCTATTCACTACTATTTGTCTAAGTACACACCTTGTACTGCACCAGGCTTTTTTGGTGTGTGACTGTTATGGCTCTTTAGTAGGTTTTGAGGATAGATAGTGTGAGGCCTGCTACCTTATTCTCTTAAGAAGTTTTTTATTATTATTATACTGGGTTTCTTCCCTCGCCATATAAAATTGGTAGTTAGCTTGCAATGTATTTAAAGAATGGAGTCTGGACCAGAATTACAATGTATTTTCAGATTGGTTTGGGTATTAATATTTTCACAATGTTCAACATTCTTCCATTATGTAGGTTTCTTGTAAGATTCTATAGATTTCTTTGTAAGTCTTTAGGGTCTCTGGTTAGGTTTATTCTTAAGTATTTAATTATTTGTGTAGCTTTTGTAAATGGTGTCGTTTTCTTGATTTCATTTGAAGTGCTCTCTTCAATATTATACAGGAATTGTATTGAGTGTGTGTTCATCCTGGATCCGGCCACACTGAGGGATCTTCAGATAGTTTCCAGCAATTTTTTTTGTTTGTTTCTTTAGTCTTTCAGAGTGGTTTGTGCACATAAAATCACACTTCCAAAAATAGTAAGATCTTTACTTCTTCTTTGCCCTTTTGGATCCCTTTGATTTATTTTTCTTGTCTATTAATTCTGGCGAAGAGTTCTAGAACATTAGTGAATAAAAATGGTGATAGGGTGGAGTGCATTGCATAATCAAGGAGGTCATTTTAGTTAAGTGTGTTGGTTCTTCTGTGTCTTTGTTGAATTTTTCTGTTGACCTATTTTTCATCCGGAGTGATATATTCAAGTCTCCTACTATTCTTGCTGAACTGTGTATTTCCTTCTTCAACAGTGTAATGTTCTGATTAATGTAGTTTGAGGGTCTTTTACTGGATGTGCATATATTTTTATGGTATGTCTTTTTTGTTCTATTAAACATTAGATAGTATCCTTTTTCCATTTGTGATGCTTTTTGCCTTGAATTTTATTTTATTAGGGATTAATATTGCCACTCTTGTTTTTCTTTGTTACCATTAGTTTGGAAAAATATTCTCTACCCTTTGATGTTTAGCTTAGTTTTGTCTTTGTGTCTAAAGTATGGTTTTTGTTGGCAGCATATTGATGGCTCTTATTTTCTGCTAGTCTGCTATTCTGTCATTAGACTGGTGCCTTTAATCCATGAAAATTCGTTGTCATTACTGATATGTGTGATTTTGTTGTTCGTTGCTGGATTTTGTTGTTGTTTTGGGGGTGTGTTTGTGTTTACTGGTTTCTTTGTTCTTAAATGTCTGTGCTGTTTTCAGTGCTTTTTCCAGGGTGTTGATTTCTGGGTGGTGGTGTGCTGTAAACTGTCACGTTTTGCTGCTGTTATTTTTGCTTCTCTGTCCAACATATTCCCTTTAGTGGTTTTTGTCATGTTGGTCTTGTTTTAACAAATTCCTTTAATATCTCCTTGCTGTGAAATACATTTTGCTCTCATATTTGAGGGATAGTTTAGCTGAATATAATATTCTTCTTTGGAAGTTATTTTATCTCCTGGTTTTATATATGTCACCCCATTATCTTCTTACCAGCTTGGCTTCACCAAAGCTGAGAAACCCATGCTTATTTTTATTGCTTTTTCCTTTGTCGCTATCTGTTCTCTCACCCCCTAACTGTTCTCAATATTCTCTCTCTTTTTGAAATTAGAGTTTGATTGTAATGTGTCATAATCTTGTCTTGGGGTCTATCCTGTTTGGGTTTCTTTTAGCTTCAATGTCTCTTCTCTTATGCTGTTAGGAATGCTTTCTTCCCTGATGTCTTGTTCTTTTTTGCTGCTGCTTCCTCCTCTTCCTGAATCCCAATGATATGTAGTTTGTTCCTTTTGAAACTGTCTGTGCCACATAATTCTTAGACTTTCTTCAGATTCTTGAGCTCTTTTTGTTGATCGTTTCTCTCATACTTTGTAGTCTGGGGAATTCTTTAAATCTACAAATTCAGCTTTCTTTATGTCTATTTATCTGCTTTCTTACTGTGTTTTCCAATTCTCTTATCTTATTATTTATCTTCTGGGATTCTATTTGATGGAGGGTTTCTAGTTTTACTATTCTTTCCAGTGTTCTCTCAAATATTTTCTCCACCCCTTGAAAGTACCATAACATCATTTTTCTGAATTATCTTTCTGGTAGCTTCAGACCTTTTCTCAGAATAATTTCTTTGAATATGTTTTTTGTTCAGTTGTATCTGTTTTTTGCCTCCACTTCTTCCTCCTCCTCCTTCTTTTTGTAGGTGGGTCGTGATTGGCTGCTGTTTCCACAGCATCAAGTATAGCTGTTAGTGTTGGGAGGGCTGCTGGTTTGTGAGGGGTGCCTACTCATAGATTAGTAGCTGATCAAGTTAACCATTTGCACTACACAGGGACTCTACTAAGGCATCACCCAGTGCATGTCCTATCATACACAATATGTATGTCTTAGGTTGGGTTCTCTAGAGAAACAAAACTAGTTGATCTTATATATGCATATATACAGAGAGAGCTATCTCAAGGAAATGATGGCAGTTGAGAGGTCAGGCTTCTGGTTTTGGAAGTAAATGGTTCCAAGGTCGACAGATAAGATAGCAGACTGTTGATGATGCCTCAGATCAGCAGACAATTTGGCAAGTCACTGGCTCAAGACCAAAGAACCAGCGTTGATATATCAAGCCAGATGCAATATGTACATCTAACAGAAAGAAAGCACCTTTTCCCACATCATCTGCATATATTAGAAGCAGGCCACACCCTTGAGAAAATTCCCCATCAATCAACTGGCTGCTCATATTGGATATGTCACAGGTGATTATATCAGATATCAGCATGGAACATGACCACCTCTTACCTGCCAAATCCACTGAGAGTCCTGACCCAGGAAATTATCACACAATTTTAACCGTCACAAGTGTGAATTATCAATAATAACTTGCTATCACTCTTAGTGTCATCATTATAGACATTAGATACATTAGGCATCAGACATAAAAGAGAGAGAATAATCCCCAGAATTAGATGGCCAGTAAGTGGTGGTACTAAGATTCAATGTCACAACCTCTTCTGTTGCTAAAGCCATTTGCTTTCTACAATACCTACATTTTCCTGCACCAAAATGCTACCTAGAAATTCTATGTATATTCATAGTTTGCATACTCTATTTTTAGGGAGTATATAAATTTAATTTCTGATTTCCTCAGTAGTGTAAAAAACATATGGAATAAGTGAAATAAGAATCTGACAATATTTGATACCATCAAAAAATTAAATATAGCTCACAGAGATCACAATCTAGGCATAGTGAGCTTATAGACTTGTGTTGGCATTTTGAGTGGAATAATCATATGGTTTTCTATGCCAGGAATGACAACATCTAGAAAAATTACCTCACACTCACCATCAAGAAGAACAGTTCAAAGTCTATCTTGTATTACAATGCCATGTCTAAATGGATAATATCTATAAGCTTACAAGGAAGACCAGTTAATAAGCTGATTCAAATTTATCCACCAAGCACTAACACTAGTAATGAAAAAAAAATGAAGAATTCTATGAAATTCTTCTGTCTGTAATGGATTAAACATACAAGCACTGATAATTGCTGGCAGAATGTAAAAGTTGTGAATAAAAAGGAAGAAAGAATTGGGATGTATGCTTTTGGCAATAGAAACAAATCTGGAGATCATGCAATAGAATTTTGCCAAGTCAGTGACTTCTTCATTGCAATGACTTCTTCATTTCTGTACCATAACAGTAACTATATATGTGAACTTTTGTCAGATGGACTATGCAGGAATCAAACTGGCAATATCTGTGAAATAAACAACAAGAAGCTCAACATAGCTGTCAAAATAGGGACTGAGGCCAACTGTGGAATAGAACACTACGTGCTTACATGGAAATTCAGGTTGAAGATGAAGAAAGTTAAAACAAGTCTAAAATATGACTTTGATTATCACTCATGGCCATTGAGTCAATTCCAACATTTAGTGACCTTATAGGACAGGGTAGATCTACTTCTCTGTGTCTCATAGATGTAATTCTTTGTGGAATTAGAATTTTCTCTCTCTCATGTGAAGAAACAAAAGATCGTTACAAAACAGATGAACAAAGACTAAAAGTATTGATAATCTGTACTATATGAAGAAAAATATAGATTCAGGATTGGAGGAAGGGTCTCCACTCAAGTACTCCCTCAATGCAAGAACACTTTATTCTACTAAACTGGAATTCCATGATGCTCACTTTTCTGACACAATCGCTGAAGACAAAGTGAGTGCATAAGCAAATGTGATGAAGAAAGCTGATGGTGCCCACCTATCAAAAGACATAGCATCTAGGATCTTAAAAGCTTGAAGGTAAACAAGGGCCCATCTAGCTCAGAAGCAACAAAGTCCACATGGAAGAAGCACACCAACCTCTGCCATCACGAGGTGTCGAAGGGATGAGGTATCAGGCATCATCAGAACAAAAAATCATATCAGTGTGAATGAGAATTGTGGAGTGGAGACCCAAAGCCCATCTGTAGGCAATTGGACATCCCCTTATGGAAGGGTCTCAGGGAGGAGATGAGCCAGTCAGGGTGCAGTGTAGCAATGATGAAACATACAATTTCCCTCTAGTTCTTAAATGCTTCCTCCCTCCCCCCCCAACTATCATGATCCCAGTTCCACCTTGCAAATAGGCTAGACCAGAGGATGTACACTGGTACAGATAGGAACTGGAAACACAGGGAATCCAGGACAGATGATGATCCCTTCAGGACCAGTGGTGAGAGTGGCGATACCAGGTGGGTGGTGGGAAGGTGGGTTAGAAAGGGGAGCTGAGTACAAGTATTTCCATAAAACTACCTCCCTGGGTAATGGGCAACAGAAAAGTGGGTGGAGGGAGACGTTGGACAGTGTAAGACATGACAAAGTAATAATAATAATAATAACCCTTGTAAATTATCAAGGGTTCATGAGGGGGGAGTGGGAAATGAGGAGCTGATACCAAGGGTTCAAGTAGAAAGCAAATGTTTTGATAATGATGGCAACAAATGTACAAATGTCCTTGACACAATGGATGTATGTATGGATTGTTTTAAGAGTTGTATGAGCCCCCAGTAAAATACTTTTAAAAAACAGTTTGGGGCTTGGAGCACTTGCTAGTAAAAATCAAGAATGTAGCTTTCAGTATAGTTTGAAATTCAACATAAAGTAACCAAAAATGTGCACAACTAGATCAATAGCAATATCAGGATAAGGGAAGAAATATTAAAGTTGTCAAGGATTTCATTTTGCTTGGATCCACAATCAGTGTTCATAGAAGCAGCACTCAAGAAATTAGCTTATATAGCACATTGAGAAAGCTGCTGCACAAGACCTCTTCCGAGTGTTGAAACTCAAGGGTGCCACTTTGGAGGGAAAGTTGAGTCCCACCAAAGCCATGCCATTTTCAATTGCCTCATGCACACATAAAAGTTGGAGAGTGCATAAGGCAGGTAGGAGGAGAATTGAGGCATTTGAATGTGGGTGCTGCTGAAGAACATTAAAAACATCATGGACTGTAAGAAAGAACAAGCCAATCAATCTTGGAAGCAGTATAGTAGAATGCACCTTAGGAATGGATGGTAAGACTTTGTTCACATACTTGGGGCATGTTTTCAAGAGAGACCTATCCCTGGAAAAGAGTAACATGCTTGGCAAAGTAGGTCAGAGAAAGAGAAAGATTCTCAAGATGGATTGGTACAATGACTGCCAAAATGACCTCAAACATGACACTTGTGAGGCTTACACAGACTTGGGCAGTGGAGGGTCTCTATGAGTTGGAACTAACTGGATGGCATCTAACAACAATAGTCACCTAGAAGGACACATGTTTTTAAGCCCATAATTGGGATTGTATTCAACTGGGCCACGTGCAGAACATGAATCTCTGGATGAACCTAGGAGCTGTTATTGGCCTTTTGCTCTGTACGACAAAAGTAAGGAGGGAAAAGTTTTCTTTTTTGCCTATCTGAATATTTTTACTTAATACTTTATTTCTAAACCTTGGTTATAGTCAAGGCACCATAGATTTTCTTGAAGGAGACAGGATGGTCATGGGGGCTTATAAGAAAGAAGTTTTAAGGAAATTAAAGCTGCATTGTTGAGAAGAAGTGCAGGACCATTGCTGAGGAATGGTTTTCCATCACAGCAATGCACCTACAAACAATGCACCTCCGTCATAACAATGCACCTGCAAACAATAATCGTCCTACAAGAATTCTGATTTAAAACCCCACCCTAAGCATCCTGTAACTCTGGCCTTGCTCCCACCACCTGAACTTTTGTTTGCTCCCAAAATGCAAAGAACTCTTAAAAGGTATTGAAGTACCTTGATGCCAAAAGTCGAATATTTTCCAGATTGCAGAATTCATCTGGGAAGATGAGAGATGAAAACGCTGCCTTTAAAAGTGTGTAGACTTGATGGAGGATATATCAAGAAACAATAGCTTCACATTTTGATAATTTTGTTTTATAAAAATTTCTATGATTTTATAGCAATATTTTTTACTTATCCTTATATATATTAAAGCTAATGAGGGGATAGTTACACAGACTTACTAGACATATAAAAACAATTCAAAGGGTTGATTTATGGGATTGAAAGGTTTAGTACCCTATTCTCTGAAATAACTTAGGTAATTGGTACTACATAGTTCATAGTGTTCTACAGGCTAGTTTGATGAGTATCACCCTGATATCTAAAAGGTGCTGAAATAAAACGAGATAAAACAATCTCTACTTATCTAGAGCAAAATAAAATAAAGGAAACAAACACTCAAAAAAGAAACTAGTCTACAGGACTAATAACACGCATGAGTCATTGGCTTTTCTAACCTGAGATACTAGTACTGAAAATTATGAACAGGGGCAGAATAGAAAATCTTAGATATGATGTTAGAAAAATGTAGAACAAATTAATATATTTTTAAAAGCTCTATCTACTGGATTGATAGTCTACTGCCGTAAGACATTCTTTGAATATTCTTGCCAAAGCCACTCCTTAGATTACCTTTCAGCCAAATTTATAAGCCAGATATATATATATATATATATATATACCATATATATGGTGGGTATATATATATATATATATATATATATATACCATATTGAATGAAGGGGGAAGTGCAGAGTGGAGACCCAAGGCTCAAGTGTCGGCCACTGGAGATCCCTTCATAGAGGGGTTTAGGAGAGGAGATGGGTCAGTCAGGGTGCAAGGTAGTACCGATGAAGAACACAGCTTTCCCCCAGATCCTGGATGCTTCTTCCCCCCAACTACCATGATCCGAATTCTACCTTGCAGGACTGGATAGGGCAGAGGTTGTACACTGGTGCATATGGGGGCTGGAGGCACAGGGAATCCAGGGTGGATGATACCTTCAGGACCAAGGGTGTGAGGAGCAATCCTGGGAGAGTGGAGGGTGAGTGGGTTGGAAAGGGGGAACTGATTATAAGGATCCACATGTGACCTCCTCCCTGGGAGACGGAGGCAGAGAAGGGGGGTTAGGGGAGACTCTGGATAGGGCAAGATATGAGAAAATAACAATGTATAAATTATCAAGGGCACATGAGGGAGAGGGAAGCGGGGAGGGAGGGGAAATAAAAGGAGGACCTGATGCAAAGGGCTTAAGTGGAGAGCAAATGCTTTGAGAATGATTGGGGCAGGGAATGTGCGGATGTGCTTTATACAATTGATGTATGTATATGTATGGATTGTGATAAGAGTTGTATGAGCCCCTAATAAATTGTAAAAAAAAAGGAAAAGAAAAAATTTTTAATTATGCATTAAAAAAAAGTGTTCCTGAAACACTCAGCTATATAAGATTAAACACCCAACATTTACCCCAAAGCAAAAAATGCGACAATAAAGAAGGGAAGGGAAACTAAGTCAAAGGAAAGAGAATAGAAATGAAAATAATGAGAAGGCTGTCATATTGTGAAGATGTAACCAATGTTACAAAGCAATTAGCATTTAGGTTTGAAATAGAAACCTAACTTTCCTTGTAAACTATATATCCTAATACGCACACACGCACGCACAGACACCCTAGAAGCGCCTAGGGTAGAGCTGATCTCATCACAGAGACCCGCCTGCTCTTAATTGCTCTTTGCTCTTCTCACTGGGAGGCTTCTATTGCTACAGATGAGCCTTCTCCACATAGAAAGCAAGGGACGCACAAGCCTTTTAAAAAATCACCTTCTAAATAATTCAGGACCAGGAACAGAGACATACCCCCTTCCTGGATAGTCCTGGCTGCAATAGAAACAAAGCATCGAAGGCTATTGATTTGCCTAGCTTGAAGCGTATGTTCACCTCTTAGCTAGTCCTGGTGGTAGAGAGACAGATCCTATATTCAATCCTGCCTTGGTTACCTGTCAGATCTGTGTCTTGGAAGACAGGATATATTATATTAAGATGGAGAACGGCAGTGATGGATACATAAGAATAATTGATACTACTTTGCCTTTTGTACTTATGTAAAATTGTATTGTGTTTTCAGGGAAAGTTCAAACAGCAGATTAGGTTTGCATGTAACAATTTCTATGACATTGGTTAATTTATTTTTGTTCACCCAAAGAAAGAAGAAAATCATCTAAAATAGAAAAATGAGAATGGGTTAAATTGGAAAACAAATGATAAGATGTTAATATTATTCATCTGATTGTATCTGCAGTAATTCACTTGCTCTTGTACTCTGTGGCTTTTCACATCCTGGCTTCATGGTCTGAGGATATTCTGTGGAGGCATGCTCCCTGTGGAGACTCTGCAAATGGTTTGGGGCCTTTTATTGTGACCCATAGCTTTTTACAAACCTGGTGCTCATAAGTTAAGCTCTAATTCATTTCCTTCCTCTAATCTTAGATTTTGTTTTTTACAGTCTGGATCACACATCCTGATGTGCTTCTTCCATGTGGACTTAGCTGTCACCTTACTTAGATGGCTACTTGCTTTTATTATTTTTTTAAATCATTTTATTGAGGTTCTTACAGTTCTTAGCACAATCTGCACATACATCCGTTGTGAGTTAGTTCAAGTGTATTGTGCCAACCTGGCCGATAAACACATGTGGGGTTAATTGAAGGCTAGGTGAGTCTTGCTTTTTCTAGTTCTTGGGTCTCTTGCTTTGTGATGGTCAGACCAGGGTGCAGCTGCCTTAGCCAGTTCCTTGCTTCAGCTAGCAAGGCTCACTTCCTGCAAGACATCCCCAAGGAGAAGCCACATGGACCTACCCCGATGCAGCTCTGAGTGCTGGAGAACCTGTGTGGAGAACCCTGCCAGTGCTGAGATGCTTACACGTTCACTAGTTCAGCTTTCCTCCTGCAGTTGGCGTTATTACGTGTTTTGTGAGATGGATGAGGACTTCGTGGATTGGTGTCGAACATATGGGTTGATGTTGGACTTGTGGGCCTGGGCAGCACTGGGTTGGGATGTTTTCTTGATGTGAACTTACCCTTTCTACAAAACTCTCTTATACATATGAGTTTATGTGGATTTGATTCTCTAAAGTACCCAGACTAACACACATTGTATCAAGCACATTTGTACATATGTTGCCATCACCATTTTCAAAGCATTTTCTTTCTACTTGAGCCCTCGATATCAGCTTAATTCCCCCCTCCCTCATCCTCCCTCATGAAAGCTTGATAATTTACATATTTTTTCATGTCTTACATTGATATCTCCCTTCAACCCCTTTTCTGTTGTCTGTCCCCCTGGGAGGCGGTTATATGTAGATCATTGTGATGGGTTCCCCCTTTCTCCCCTACCTTCCCCTTCCCCTACTGGTATTGCTACTCTCATTATTGGTCCTGAGGGGTTTATCTGTCCTAGATTTTCTATGTTTCCAGTTCTTATCTGTACCAGTGTACATGCTCTGGTCTAGCTGGATTTGTAAGGTAGAATTGGAGTCATGATGGGGTGGGGGCGGGGGGAAGAAGCATTAAAGAACTAGAAGAAAGTTGTATGTTTCATCAGTGCTATACTTCACCCTGGCTGGCTCATCTCTTCCTTGTGACTCTTCAGTAAGGGGGTGTCCAATTGTCTACAGATGGTCTTTGGGTCTCTACTCTGTACCCCCACTCGTTCACATTGATATTATTTTTTGTTCTGAGTCATTGACGCCTGATACCTAATCCCATCAACACCTCATGATCACACAAGCTTGTGGGCTTCTTCCATGTGGGCTTGGTTGCTTCTCAGTTAGATGGCCACTTATTTTATCTTTAAGACTTTAAGACCCCAGATGTTATATCTTTTGATAGCTGAATACCATCAGCTTTCTTCACCACATTTCTTATGCACTCATTTTGTCTTCAGCAATTGTGTCAGGAAGGTGAGCATCACAGAATGCCAGGTTAGCAGAACAAAGTGTTCTTGCATTGAGAGAGTACTTAATAGAGGCCCAATGTCCGTCTGCTATCTTAAAATTTAACATATAAATATATTTACATAGATCTATTTTCCTATCATTATATAAAAATATATTTAAATGCCTGTATTTAGACCTCTATAAGTGTCCTTTGGAAGGCTGCTGGTTTTAAGGCAACCTTTTAAGACCCCAGATTATATCATTTTCAGATAACCAGGCACTATCTGATTTCTTCACCACACTTTACTGTAGCACTCTGATCTTTGGTGAGCCCTTCATGAGGGTCTGCATCATAAGAACTGACTATTCTTAGGGTTTACAGTCAAGTGCAAGCTCAGAATCCTTCCCTATATCTTAGGTTCATATAAATCCCTGTTACTTTTAGTGGCAGTATTATGGTTGTTTTTTTTTTTAGGGATTATCAATTTTTTGATGAATTTGAATTGGTACTGGTACTTTAAAAAATATTCATAGTAAGTATCATGAATTGCTTAAAGAACAAACAAATATGTCTTGGAAGTACAGCAATAATGCTCCTTAGAGGCAAAGATGGTGAGACGTCATGTATTTTGGACATGTTGTCATGAGAGATCAGTCCCTGGGAAGGACATCAAGCTTGGTAAATAGAGGGGCAGCAAAAAAGAGGAAAGCCCTAGACAAGATACATAGACAAAGTGGTTACAACAATGCACTCAAGCATAAGACAATTGTGTAGATGGCCCAGGATTCGGCACTGTTGCACTCTGTTGTAAATGGGGTTGCTATGAGTCTGAATCGACTTGATGTAATCTAGCAACAACATAAATGACTTCTATGGAGCCTTTAGTAATTCTAATTTAAAAAACCAGCTAACTGCCATCAAGACGATGCTGGCTGATAGCAACCCAACAGGACTAGAAAATACACCTGTGAGTTTCCCAGACCGTAGGAACCTCTGTTTTCTCCCATGGAGCAGCAGGTGTTTTCAACTGCCAACCTGTGGATTGCAGTCCAACAGGTAACCGCTATGCCACCAGGGCACTATCACTCTAATAGTATAGTTAAATGAGTCCACTGATAGAGTTTAGAATATTGTTGATCTATGACAGATATTGGTGTGGGTAACCTTTTTAAACTAAATTCCATGGGATGTTCCATTGTTGTTGTGGTGGCTGTTAACACCAGAAACATTGACCAGTCCTTCACCACCCTTAATTTGTTCCCATAATCGAGCCCATGCTGTAGCCATGGTTTCAGCCCATCTCCTTGGGACCTTCCTCTCCCTTGCTTGTCTGCTTTGTCGAACCTGATGCGCTTCTGGAGGAACTGGTCTCGCCTGGCTACATGTCCTAAGTCTAAGATGCTCCATTATCCATCTTAAAAAATAAAATGATTGAACCTTATTTTAGACAACAATGAGTACTAGCCACAGTGTACACAAGGATGTTCAACATTAGAAAACTGACAGTGTAATACACAACATAAGCAAAACTAAAGAGAAGAATCAATGATCACATCAGTCAATGCAGTCGGTGTTATCTGATTGAATCATGGTGTCTTCGTTTTCTGATATGTTGTTGGATTCTGTTGAGCAGGATTTCGTTGAGCATTATTGATTGCATCTATGGTCCTATGCACATTGGTCTATAGTTGTCTCTCTGGAGTCTTTGCCTGGATTTGGTATCGGGTTATGCATCCTTCAGAAAATGAATTTGGGAACTTGCTGTTCTTTTCTATCGTTTGTGTAGAACTGATGGCAGCTCTTCTCTAAATGCTTGTTAGAATTCTGCTGTGTGGTCGTCTGGTTCTGGACTTTCCTTGATTGGGAAATGTATAATGACCTGCTCTATTTCTTCTTTTGTTGTAGGCCTGCTCATATTTTCTACATCAGTCTGTAATAATTTGGAGAGTTGATTGCTTCTAGTTGATTGTCCATATTTTCAGAACAACCTTTCTGAGTTTTCACTTCTTGGAGCGCGGTATTTTGTAATAGCTTGTTACTGCTCTTTTTATTTATTTGTATCGAACGTTAGTTATCCCGCCACTTTCGCCTCTGATTCTAAACATTTACACCTTCTCATTCTTTTCCTTTGTCACGTTTGCCAGGGCTTGGGCAATGGTAGTTACTCATTGGGCTCTGATCTGCAGGGTTGGCATTTTGAAACCGCCAGCCACTCCTCGGGAGAAAGCCTGAGCTTTCTATTCCATAAACAGTTAGTCTCAGAAACTCTCAGGGGAAGTTCTAACCTTGGCTATAGGGACACTCTCGGAACTGGCATTGATTCAATGACTGTGAGCTTGGCTTTCCAAGAACCAACTACTTTTCTTATTGATTTTTCTGTTCTTTTTCTGTTTTCAAATTTATCTGTTTCTGCTGTAATTTTTATTATTTCTTTTCCTTTGTTGGAGGGTATTTTTTGTTGTTGTTTAAGTGGTTGTAGATACTTTATTAGGGTGTTCATTTAAGTTTTCCACTCCTTTTTTATGAGCTGACTGCTATAAATTGACCTCTGATTATTGCTTTTGATATATCCTAAAGATTTTGGTATGTTGCTTTTCTTCTAATTTTTTCAAGGAATTTCTAATTTTATCCCTTATTAAAAACAATTTTTCCCAGTTTTTTTAGTATGTTCAGTTTTAATGTATTTGATTTATTGCTCTTGTTCTTTCTATGGTTGATTTCTTGTTTTTGGTATTATGGTCTGAGACGATGGATGATAGAATTTCAGTGTTTGAATATTCATTAATCTTTGCCTTGTTGACTGACATGTGGCCTACTTTTGATAATGGTCCATGTACACTGGAGAAAAATGAATACTGTATTGTTGTTGAGTGGATTGTCTGTATATGTCTAAGAGGTAAAGTTGGTTGTTATGTTATTCAGCTTTGTTATGTCTTTATTGAGTTTCTTTCCTGATGATCTGTATTTTCTTAAGAATGATGTATTAAAGTCTCCTGTTGTCATCCAGTTTATTTATCTCTTTGATTTTATAAAAGTTTGATTAATATATTTTCAAAATATTTTGTTCAGAGCATATTTTAATATGTTTACTTATTGTTATATTATCCCATTAATCATTATGTAATGTATTGTTGTTTCTCGTGTTATTTTTACCTACTTTATCAGATATTAATATTACCACACATGCTCTTTTGTTCATATTATTGGAAACTCTGCAAATATTATAACAATCCATAGTTCAATGAGATCAAGCATGATTGTACAATTGTTGTCACCATTATTTTCAAAACATTTTCTTTCTTCTTGCACTCTTTGGTATCAGCTCCCCTTTATTCACACCCTACCCCCAAGAACTCTTGTTATTATGTTAAATATTATTATTGTTATTCTATCCCCCCATACCTTAAAACCATCCCATGTATCTGCTACCTGCGATTTTGCTATGCCTTCCCTACAAGTGGAGTCATGTAGACATCATTGCTGTCAGTGCCTCCTTTCCCCTACATCCCCCTGTTTTTCCAGTAGCCCCAGGGAATCATTACTCCGGTTATAATTTCTGAAGGATTTATCTATCTTGGATTTCATGCAGCAAATGATCTTAATTATACACATGAACATATGCAGGTCTAACAGGATTAATGAGGTAAAACTTAGACCATAATAATAGGGGGAGGATATATTAAAGAACTAGAGGAAAATTATGTGTTTCAACAGTGCTATACAGCACCCTGGATATATCATCCATTCTTTGTGGCCCTTCTGGCAGGGCCTGTCCTATTATCTTTTAAAAATCATTTTATTAGGGATCCTTAAAGCTCTTAAACATTCCATATATCAAGCATGTTTGTACATATGTTGCCATCATCCTTTCCAAAACATTTTCTACTTGAGCCCTTGGTATAAGCTCCTCTTCTTCTCATCCCTTCCCTGCCCTCCCACTTTTGTGAATCCTTGATCAATTATGTATTGCTATTATTTCATATATTACACTGTCTATTGTGTCCCTCCACCCACATTTTGGATATTTGTACTCTTGTGGGGGGGGGGGGGCGCTATATACCCAACCTTGTAATGAGCTCCCCCTTCCCTCTCCCCGACCATCCCCCTACCCTCATGCTATTGATACTTCAACTACTGTTCCTGAGGAGTTTATATGTCCTGAATTCCATGTATCAAGAGCTCTTAGTTGTACCAAGGTGTATCCTCTGGTCTAGCTGGATCTGGGTCATGCTAGGCGGGGGGTGGTGGTGGTGGTGGTGGTGAGGGGGGTTAGGAAGCATGCAGGAACTAGAGGAATGATGCAATTTGTCAGTGCTATACTACACCTTGGTTGAATCATCCCTTCCTTAGAACCCTTCTGTGTGGGGGTGTCCAATTGTCTACAGATGGGGTTTTGGTCTCCACTCAAATCCGCTTGCTCCCATAGATACAGTGTTTTGGATCTTTTGATAGCTGATACTTGATCCTGTCGACACCTTATGATTACACAGGCTGGTGTGCTTCTACCATGTGGGATTATTTGCTGCCATGCTAGATTGCTGTTTGTTTAACTTGAAGCCTTTAAGACCCCAGATGCTATCTCTTTTGATAGCTGGGTACCATCTGCTTTCTTCACCACATTTGCTTATGTATCTATTTTTTTCTTCAGCAATAGTGTCAGGAAGGTGAGTATCAAAGAGTGCCAGGTTATCAGAACAAAGTGCTCATGTGTTAAGGGAGGGTTTGAGGAGAGGCTCAAAGTCTGTCTGTTATCTTAATACTTAACATATAAATATATGCACATTGGCCTCTATCCCTTTCATTATAAATCAATATATTTACATATATACATGCCTATAGCTAAATCTTTATAAATAGCTTTTGCCTCCTATTTCTTTCCTTTATTTCTTTTCACCTTCCTCCTATCCCACTATCATGCTCACTCTCCATTCAGCTCTCAATAATTACTAGCAGATACATTGCACTTGATTAAACCCCACCAGGCATTATATGCCCTCCTTGCCATCAATTTTAGATGTCCTGTTAGTCCCTTATCTCTGAGTTTGTTGTTCTATTATCTTACAGGAGGTCTTTGGGTCTCCACTTTGTTTATGCTCTTTCACATCAATTTGGTTGCTTGTTTTTGGACTTCTGATATCTATTCCCATTGACACCTCTTGATTAGACAGGCTGATGTGCTTCTTCCATGTGGATGTTGTTGCTTCCCTGCTAGGTGGTCACTTGTTACACTTCAAGCCTTTATGACCCCAGGCACTTTATCTTTAAATAGCCGGGCACCATCAGCTTTCTTCACCACACTTGCTTATATACCTATTTTGTCTTCAGCAATTGTATCGGGAAGGTGAGTATCACACATTTCCACATTATTAGAACAAATCGTTCTTGCACTGAGATAAGATTAGAGAACCAAAGTCCATCTGACTCCTTGCTGCATTTATATATATTTGTCTATGTAAATAAGCACACCTATCTTTATATATTTAGCAATTTACATATCTATATTTATATCTATATATAATTTTTACTTCCTTGTTCTTTCCGCTATTTATGTTTTCTTTCCTCCTGCCTCACTATCATATTTACACTTTGTTCGCCTCTCTGTATTCACATTGTTTGCCTCTCTGGGACACATTTTAATTGATCAAACATGATGAGGAACGCTATCCCCTCCTCACCATCACTTTTAGATCCCTTGTTATTCCCCTGTCCTTCTCGCTATTGGCTTAGTGCTCCCCTTCCTCTTCCCCTGTCCTTTCCCATGCCCTGCCCCCACCCCTGTCCTGTTGCTGTCTCTTGGAATTGATGGTCCTGCCTATCTTATATAGACACCAAAAGCGAAAGAAATGGGGGGCGGGGGAAAGAGCCCATGCTATTAGTTGCATGTCTTACTATTGTTCTGGTCCTGAGTAGATGAGTATCCCTCTGTTAAATAGCGAGCAGACTCTGATAAAATCCATTAGTCCATTTGTTTTCTTTTGGGGATCCATCTCCAAGGACCTGTTTACCCAATGTCAGGGGAAGCCAGCCCCTAACCCATCATTACAGGTCCGGTAGGCGCAATTGTACAGCGATAATAAGTAAAGATCATAGTAAAGTTATAGAGAGCATGAGAAATAGAAGTATTGAAATAAATGGAGTCATACACGCTTCATGGTAGCATGCTCACCTCAGCCCCTCTGATGGTCCACGTGGAGGGAGAGAGAGTCATGTTTAATGCTAGCCCAGGCTTATAATCTCCAGGGACGTGCAAGCCCCCTAATTACAGGTGAGTACAGACATCACGGGGAGGGGTTGTGCTATAGGTAATACAGTAATGAGAGGGGGTGGTCTAGGGACATACATGCAACAGTAAGAGGATGAATTAGGGGTATACATGTGATAAGATGGGCGGATAACTTAACTTTGGATGTCACAGAGTCAGTTTGGCCTGTTCCCTGACTCAGTTGATAGAGATCATTATAAGCAGGATGAGAATGCTTGGTCGCAGATCTCGGGGAGGAATAGTTTATTGTCCCCAGTAGCAGAGAGTGAGGCCTGCCATAGAGTCTGGTGACTAACTACCCTGGGGGAGGATGTCTGTAAGCATCTGACCTCTCCCCACAACCCAACAGCAGGTATATCCTTTTAGCCCGTGTCTGGGGTACACACCTTCTACAAGACCCAGTTGCTTTCCTGCAATCAAGGTTGGTGCAGTCTAGTGCCCCACCTGTTACACCTTTAACTTGCAGTAGGGCTCCCTTTTGAATATCTCCCAGCCAGTTCAGACAGGGTGCCAAGCACATCCCCCCAAGTCAGATGTCTGCTGTTGAAATTCCTCGAGGTCTTTGTGTCTTTGCTTCCATTGATGGTCTGTTGCACTTCCCTCTTGGTTTGCCCCCATGTGGGCTGGTCATTCAGGCTGCTCTCCCCGAACTCTATCTTCAGACCACACCTGCTTTTTGTATTGCCATTCATTTGAATTTTAGTCAGTGTTTGTCTTGGTGTCTGAGATGTGTTTCTTAAAAGCAACAATGGATGCGTGTTTTTTTAACTGATATTCTGTCTCTTGAGTAGCACATTGAAGATACTGTTAGGGACATTATTGATATGTGTTTGTCTAGTGCTGTCATTTTATGTGTCTTTTTGTAGTGTTATTTGTTTCTTTGTTCTTATATTCCTGTACTTTTTCTCTTTTTACTAAAACAGTTTCATTGGCAGTTAATCCACATATTACACAATTCAATATTTCAATCATTTCAAGAAGAGTTGTAAAATCATCACCATAATTTTAGAATATCCCTCCCCAACCCACCATGGCTAAATCACTTTTAAAACGGGTTGTGTAATTACTATCAGTTCTAGTGTACCCCCCAACAAATATTGTTTACTCCAAACCCCTTGCCCTCCCTATCTCCCACCCCTCCCTATCTCCCCCATAAATCCTTGCAACAATTCTTTCTTTAAAATCATTTTATTGGGGGACTTATAGAACTCTTATCATAATCCATCCATCCATCCATCCATCGTGGCAAGCACATTTATACATTTGAGGGCCTTGGTCTTGGGTGGAACTGTCCTGTGGGTTAATCCAAGATTTGTCTGCTTCTGCTGGTGATTAGGATTCCTATGATGGCATAGTGATTACATCTTGGGATGCTAATCACAAGATCAGTAGTTCAAAACCCCCACGTATTCCACAGGAGAAAGATAGGGCTTTCTACTCCCATAAAGAGTTATAGTTTCAGAGATTCACAGGAACGCCTTACAACTTATCAGGATTCTAGAACAAGAAGAAATATATATACACAAAAGAATCCACAGAGAGAATAATGCAAAAAGTCCTGGAAGAAACATTTCCTACTGTATATAAAAAAATGGAGAAGACAGCAATCCAGGAAGCTGAGCCCACTTTGTCTTCAAGGCTTCTAATGAATTTTCTAGTTTTCCTAGTCATCTCTCCTTTGTTCCTCTCAGATTCTTTCTTCAACTGTTGAGCACACCTCATCATTCTTCCGAATTCATTTCTGAAAGTTCCATGGCAAGTTCAACTCCAGTCATTTCCTTTAGATCCAAGTGCTGCTCACTTGTTTGTGCTTGTTTCTTTGTGTGTGTGTGTGTGTGTGTGTGTGTGTGTGTGTGTGTGTTTTCTGCTGTTTCCTCAATATTTTGGTGTACCTGTTTGGGGTGACAGGGAGATTGAGCTGTGTGAGGGTAGTTAACTATGCTGAGTGGTGCAATAACAGAATAACAGAAACTTCAGAACAAGTAATGAGAGAAAGGATATATGACGGGAGAGATGAATGAAAAAAACCCACAGATGGCAAAGAAATAGAAACAAAAGGAGCAGGCAGTACTAATTTAAGGAATATAAAAATGGATAAAAATGTATCTTAGTTTCAAAGAATTACAGAAAGTATAGTCCTAATTAAAAAGAAATTATAAAAATCATACAAGATGGTATATTAAATAAAAAATGTTGTTTGATTGGAGTCTGTGCTCTGCCTAGAAGCATTATAGTGTGTGTGCACGCGTGAGAGAAAGGTGTGTTATTTCAGGAAGGGTGGGGAGCATCGGTGGGATCAGTATCTGTGCTGAAAGCACACAGGAGGAGGACCAGTTGACCAGGTGCAATCAGTGCCCAGGGTGCTCCCCCCAATTGGGTGCTTGGACAGGCTGGAATCAGCTTAAGCTGGGAGCCCTGGTGGCAAAGTGGTTACGTTTTGTGCTCCTAACCATGAAATCAGCAGTTCAAAACCACTAGCTGCTCCATGGGAGAAAGACAGGGCTTTCTGCTGTTGTCAAGAGTTACAGTCTCAGAAATTCACAGGGGCAGTTCTAGTCTATCCTGTGGGGCTGCTTTGAGTCAACATCAACGCGATGGCAAGGTGTTTGTTTATTTTTATTTATATGTGTTTATTTATAGTAACCTGGAAACAAGAGGTTGGACAGAAATGCTTGCCATTTAGTAGGTGAAGATGTCTCACCTGAGGCTGAGTGGATGTCGAGTGGACAGAGCAGCTGACCTAACAGGTCTCTGATAGGGGCTGGGGAGGAGGCAGCTGAGTCAGGGAGGGTCTCTAGGATGATTAGCCCTCAGGAGGGCCCAAAGGGAGGGGGTGAGGCATCGTGGGAGGGCAGGCTGTTATTCCCTACCACCTGGGACGGTCTAAATGAGGTGCTGGCTAAGAGACAAGGGTATTCCTGATTTAAGGAATGTAAAGATAGTAGAAAAATAAATTTTATTAAAATGAACAAAAGATAAGGTAGTATTAATTTTAAAAGAATTATAAATACAGTTAAAAATTAAAGAAGAGGCAAACAAGAGAAAAGGTGAGGAAAGCGACAGCCCCAGATGTGATGCTTTGAGGAGGAGGGGACCCCTGGGTAGGTTCAGGAGCTGTGCTGGGCACACACAGGGTGAGGGCAAGTTGGGCAGTTGCAAGCAGTGCTGACAGGCAAGTGGCTCCCCGCAGTCCAGTGATTGGACTGGCCAGAAAAGGCTTTGGCTGGACTCCGGGCCTGGAGGCAACATAGCTGCGTGGGATGGTGGGAGCAGAAGAATTGGAGTGCTTACTCTTTAGGAGATGAAGAAGTCTGTCATTTAGGGAGTGAGACACTAGTAGCCCCTGGTGGGAGATTGTTCATCTAGACAGCCTTAGAAGGTCTAAATGGGGTGCTGGCGGGGAGCTGAGGCTGTGAGTGGGCGGGTACTCACACCAGCCAGAGACCTGAAGGGAACAGCATGCACATCATCAGATAGGACACGGCAGCCTTGTGGTTTGGAGCTAACAAACTCTTCGGCATTTTACTAAGTGCTGGTGTCATTGCCATAATAATTTCTTTTGTAAAAATTAATACCAAATGAGTCCCAAGGTGTTAGAGATTAAAGAAGAACCAAATGTCCAACTCCACGAAAACACTAGTCTGCACCATTTCCCCTGACTTGTCCCTTAAGTATAATTCACTATATTCTGGGTTCTGTGAAATTGATGCAGTATCCCACAGAAACTCGTGAAAGTTTGAGGATAGGTCTCATATGCTCATGGAGGCTGCTCAGTCCCAAATCGAAAGGTCAGGCAGGGGTAAGCCAGATGCTGGGGCCAGAGGATGCGCTCCACTCCTGGCTCCTGCCAGTGATGAGTTCCCATCCCCTGCTTCTCAGTAGGCTCGTTTTATACACAGCAGGATGGCATTGCACGGAATCCTGCTCACAATCTCTCACAGGCAAATCCTATCAGGATCGGCCCCTACCTTCTCACCGGACAAATGCAAGAAAAGTTCGTTTGGTGGGAGTTAAATTGAATATCAGTGGTGCAATCACATGACCCTTCACTCAAATATAATAATCTATTTTCCACCCCTAAATTGTATCTTATTGATGAAGCTATGACTTGGGACCTGTGGCAGGATGTTTCCAGTAGGATTGGCCTCCTACTAACCTTAATGAGCCAGGCTTGAGCAGCTTTTCTCTTCTCAGGTGTAGCATATCATTCCTTACATCCATTAAAAGCAGCAGTGACCCAGATCATGATTAAGCCAAGAGTCAGGCCTGCTTCACACCCTTTACTAAGGTCCGGTCTTACTCTCATCCTATGCCTGTTCCTTAAGAGGAATTTTTAAAAACCCCAAAACTCACTGCTATTAAGTCGATACTAACTCATAGCAGCCCCGCTGTGGGTTTCTGAGACTATCACTGCTGACCGGAGTAGAAATCTCCATCTTTCTCTCTCAGAGCAGCTGGTGGTTTCAAACTGCCCACCATGTGGTCCTCAGCCCAGTGTGTAACCACTACATCATTAGAGTTCCTTTAACAGGAATTATTACCGTAGGTTAAAATGTGACGATAGCTACAGGCATAGACAATCCAAAATGATGTCACATGGGGATTCTGGCAGGAATGGTCCGTATTAATTGAGTATAATAAGTCATATCCTTGTGCATCTATTTTTTTGCTTCTATTATGTGGAAGTCACTGTAAAAAGTTATAAAGATTGGTATCATAATTTTCTCTCATAATTGCTAGTCACGGGATGCAATAATAACAAGAATGATAGACTAGAACTAAAATATGTCTTAAGAGACATGCAAGAATATATTGTGGTTTGGTGAATGTGAAGAGGAATCCTATATTCTTCTGTCCATCCATCATGCATCAGAATAACTCCAAGGACTCTTGAAAAGTATAAATAAGTGGGAAACCTTCAGAAATGTCTATTGAAGTATCTGGGATAAGGCTTAGACATCTGTATTTTTAAGAACTTCTCTGAGACATTGTCTAAAACTGTAGATTCATTTAAGGTTGAGAGGCAACACTGGAAACATTGAGTCAACATAAGTATGACCTCAGTATGAAATTTATCCTACTCTCTAGGTAACAAATTTTTGAAAAAGAAAACAGTGCTTGTGACAACTGTTGGAGCTGATTTTGCTACAATTCAGTTGAAAATATGACTGGTAGTAATCATATCGTTTCATATACTCAAATTGTTCATGAGAAAAGCACGCTTTTAAATTGTTTGGTCCAATTGGTACCCATCTGAGCAATGGGATATTAATAGCTGCACCACATTTTCCAAGTTCTCTCTTCCCTGCCCTGAAAAGACATAATTAAGCCAAACATGGCAGCAGTTTGAGCAGACCCTTGAGCTTTGGTTACAGATGCCTGTCTTTGGAAAGATGCCCCACCTTCTACTCTTTGTCGTCTTCGGGAGCACAATGACTGCCCAAATCTGTAGTTTTAGGGACCACAACTATGCTTTATTCAGATCCCAGGGATGAACCTTGTTCCCATCGCCTTAACATTAAGAAATATTCTGACTCAAACTATAGCTAAGTCTAAAGGCAAGATGGACTTCAGAGCTGACTTATTTTATAGTTCAATGATGACACTTGTGACCCAAGTGGCTTCTGTGTCTCTGCTCTTGAGGACCGCTTCCTGCCTGTCACTCGGCCTTCACGATCATAAGATACCGAAATGGCTCTTTAGGCTCCTTTCTTTATGAAGCACGCTGGTTGGAGAATGGGGCCAGGAACCTGGCTTGTTCCTGGAAAAATCTTTCCCAGAGCCTCCCTCAAATCCTTATTCTCACTGTCCAGAACTAAGTGATGTGTTTATTCCCCATAATTAATCATTGGTAAGGAGACTAGGGTTGCATACCAGGCCTGCTCTTTCCTCTAAGCTTACTTATTCAGGTCCTTTCACTGATACTCATGGAGAATGAGTGAAGTAGGTATAAGGTAGTAAGAACCATGACCACTACAGCCTTGCAAATTAATTGACCACCTTTGTATTTTTGTTCCCCTTATTTTGAAGCACTAGATGAGAAATCCAGTTGTTGTTGTTGTTGTTGTTGGAGTTGCCATTGAGTTGGTTCCAACTCACAGAGACCCTATGCACAGCAGAACAAAACCCGGCCCAGTCCTGCTCCAGCCTCGCCAGTGTTATTACGCTTCAGCCCATGGTTGCAATGAATATGTCAATCCACCTTATCAAGAGCTTTCATCTTTTCTGTTGCCCTCCACTTCACCAAGCATGATGTCCTTCTTCAGGGACTGGCCTCTCCTGGTAACTTGTCCTAAATACATGAGACAAAGTCTCCCCATCCTTGATTCTAAGGAGCACTCTGGTACAGTTCTTCCATGAAGGATCTGTTTGTTCTTTTGACAGACCATGGCTCTATCACTGTTGTAGTTACAGTACATCGAACTTCACCACATTTGTAGTTCCAATACATTGACTTTTCTTTGGTCTTCCTTATTCAATATCCACCTTTCACATGCATATGATGTAATGGATAATGCCATGGCTTGGGTAAATGTGTTAGTCTGGGTACTTTAGAGAAACAAATCCACAGAAACTCATATGTATAAGAGAGAGTTTTATATAAAGGGTAAGTGCACAGCAAGAAAACATCCCAACCCAGTGCTGCCCAAGCGCACAAGTCCAACATTAACCCATATGTCTGACTCCAATCCACAAAGTCCTCCTCCATCTCACAAAACACATACTATGACGCCAACTGCAGGAGGAAAGCAGAAGATCCCCTCCTGTTTATTTCTTGAATGCTAGTAGTTTTCATGTTGTTTTAATACTGGAAGCTGCGCCCAAAGTATTTCAAATACCATCCATCACCCACGATGGACAGGTTTTAGCCAAGCTTCCAAACTACAGCACACTAGAAAGAAGGGCCTGGTGCTCTACTTTTGAAAATGAAAACCTTTTGATCAAAACACAATATTGTCCAACACAGTGTTGAAAGTTGAGACCCTAGGTTGAACAGGACTCAAAATATACACCATGGTTGCAGCATTGGACCCGAGTATACCAGCCATCGTCAAGATGGCAGAGGAGCCGGCAATGAGTTTATTCTGGCTGCGCCCGTGGTTGTCATGACTTGGAACCAACTCAATGCCAACAAATGACAAGAGTAGGGAGCAAACCAGACCAGACAGAGCATCCATTCTTTCAGGGCTGCAGGTTAATGCAGGGAAGGGAGTGCTCCAGGATGGGGGTTGCATGTGAAACAGGCCATAAAGAATCAGAAGGCTCTGTTATGAAGTTTTGGAGTGAAGATATCTCGTGAAGAAACAACAGCATACGTGAAATCATGGGTGTACCAAGTACTAAATGTTTGAGAACAGCAATCAAGCAATTCAGCTTCACTAGAGCAGAGGGCATATATAGAAGAATAGCAGAATGCCACGCCAGAAAAAACATCTGGAAGATATGCAGGCAAATATTTTCAGGGCACCAGACCAAAGAATTTGTACTTTGCTGTACAAATGTAGGTTATGTGAAACTTAAATTAGTCCTGCATGCATACATACCACAGACCAATAAATCACCTGGCACAGATGAATCTCAAGGACTCAAGATTACACAATACATAATAGGCTCAAAACATAGCATCTTAAGGTTGCTTTTCATCTATCACTTTCAGCCTTCCAAGATTACACAGCCAGGTCAAAATACATTCTTGAGTTATCTTCTGTGGAGCTGGAATAAACATCAGTTACATTAATGATCTCTTGGAAGCCGCGTGAGAGTACCTTAGACCACTCTTCCTGTGATAACCAAACTGGATCGTTCCATCCAAGAGAAGAATAATTCCCATTAAGATCCAAATTGGCAATATATTTTTTCTAAATCCATGAAACCAACAGCAGGCTTTTCAAATTTACCATTATGTTCACTGTATTGAATGAAAATCCACCCATGGTGGAAAGAGCACGACCATTCTATAGCCTTCTCATTCTTAAGAATTTCTTTAGATTATAGTAAGCGTATTGCCCACCTACTCCCAAATTATGGCTCCACTTAATTGAGCAACATGACAGTTTTTATTAGGAAGAAATGATCAAAAGAAAAGAGCTAGAGTGCTAGAGCAGTCCTTGTATTATTAAGTGCTAAAAACGAAGCCAACCCCCTTTGGCAGTCTACTCTTGTTTTATAGCATCTCTAAAGAGCAGATGACAGATATTTTGGAAAGTCTGGGTCTCTTGAGAGTTAGCTGGGTGACCTCTTCTTTTGGCTGAATGCGATGCTGGCAGAGGCTGAAAGACGCCGTGGTTATTAACACACAAAAGGGAAACCTGGGAGACTCATAAAAGTTAGCACAAATATTTTAGGGAAAAATGCAGAAACATCTCTAATGTTTTTCATATATAGGTAATATTTTGAATTTATTTCTTTAAAATAGGCACAGAGTTGGGGGAAGTGAAAAGCACATGTTCTGCCGAGCAGACACAGTCTTTTTGTTTTTAATCGTTTTATTAGGGGCTCATACAACTCTTATCACAGTCCATAAATACATCAATTATGTAAAGCACATTTGTACATTCATTACCCTCTTCATTCTCAAAACATTTGCTCTCCACTTAAGCCCATGGCATCAGGTCCTCATTTTTCCCCCTCCCTCCCCGCTCCCCACTCCCTCATGAACTCTTGATAATTTATAAATTATTATTAGGACATATCTTGCCCTATCCGATGTCTCCCTTCACCCACTTTTCTGTTGTCCATCCACCAGGGAGGAGGTCACATGTAGATCCTTGTAATTGGCTTCCCCTTTCCAACCCACCCTCCCTCTACGTTCCCAGTATCACCACTCACATCACTGGTACCGAAGGGGTCATCTGCCCTGGATTCCCTGAGTTTCTGGTTCCTATCTGTACCAGTGTACATCCTCTGGTCTAGTCAGACTTGCAAGGGAGAATTGGGATCATGATAGTAGGGGGTGGGGTAGGGAGGAAGCATTTAGGAACTAGAGGAAAGTAGTAATTTTTATCATTGCTACATCACACCCTGACTGGTTCATCTCCGCCCAGAGACCCCTCTGCCAGGGGATCTCCAGTGGCCCACAAATGGGCTTTGGGTCTCCACTCCACATTCCTTTCCTGATTCACTATGCTAAATTTTTTTGTTCTGATGATGCCTGATACCTGATCCCGTTGATAACTCGTGATCGCACAGGCTGGTGTGCTTCTTCCATGTGGGTTTTATTACTTCTGAGCTAGATGGCCACTTGTTTATTTTCAAGCCATTAAGACCCCAGAAGCTATATCTTTTGATAGCCGGGCACCATCCACTTTCTACGTCATATTTCCTTCTGCACCATTGGTCTTCAGCGATCCTATCATGGAGGTGAGCACACAATGATATGGTTTTTTCTTTCTTTGATGCCTGATAACTGATCCCTTTGGCACCTCGTGATCACCCAGGCTGGTGTGCTTCTTCCATGTGGGCTTTGTCGCTTCTGAGCTAGATGGCCGCTTGTTTACCTTCAAGCCTTTAAGACCCCAGACGCTTTATCTTTTGATAGCTGGGCACCATCAGCTTTCTTCACCACATTTGCTTATTTACCCGCTTTGTCTTCAGTAGTTTTGTCGGGAAGGTGGGCATCATAGAATGCCAATTTAATAGAAGAAAGTATTCTTGCATTGAGGGAGTACTTGAGTGGAGGCCCAATGTCCTTCTGCTACCTTAATACTAAACTTAAAATTATGTGCACATAGATCTATTTCCCAGTACCCATACATAAATATATTTGAATGTGTGCATGTCTTTATCTAGACCTCTATAAATGTCCTTTGCCTCCCAGCTCTTTCTTCTATTTCCTTTGACTTTCCTCCTGTCCCACTATCATGCTCAGTCCCCACCAAGGTTTCAGCCATTCCTCTTGGTTACATTACCCTTGATCATCCCCTACCATGCCTCCTACATTCTCCTCACCACCAACTTGGATCACTTGTTAATCCCTTGTCCCTGGGTTTATTAACAGACCGTACTTCTCTCCCATCCCACTCTCCAATATCCCCCCGGAACTGTGGGTCCCATTGTTTTCTCCTCCAGATTGTTCAGCCTATCTTATTTAGACAGACCTGTGGAGATTACGTGCACAAAAACAAGACAGAGCAAAATCAAGTAACAATATACAACAAAACAACAACATACCAATGACAAAAAAAAAAACCCCAAAACACAACAAGAAATAAAAGCTTGTAGTTAGTTCAAGGATCATTGTTGGCCTTTAGGAGTGTTTTCAAGTCCAGTCTGTTGGGGCACCACACCATGGCCCCAATATTCACCTTCAGCATTCCCTGGAGACCTCGCTGCTCCATTCCCTTGCTGTTCTGTTGCACCCCTTAGTGATTTCCTTCGGTGTGGTGGGATCAGATAGGGTGCAATTCCCACACTGTGTCTCCGGTGTTGGGTGTCATGTCTCATAGTGGGGCCGGCTATGTGGTCCTCTCTGTGGACTGGCTTCTCTAATTGGGATCATCATCCTCAAGGCCTGGTTGGCCAGGGTATTCTCCACTCTCTCCTCCTCCCCCTTCATCTGCTCCCATGTGCTCTGATCAGATATGTCCCTCTCCTGGAGCTGCAGATTCAATGCCATCTTTTGAAATAAATTCTTCTGGGGGGAAGGGCAGGTGTCCACTTAGTAGTTGGTATTGGGGCCGGCCCCTCCAGACCTCTCCACTGGTTCCCTACTCCATGCCAGCATGGTGTATTCACATCTTGGAGCACTCGGTTGATGTCTGGTCCCTCTTTCCCTATGGAGATAGAAACAATACCCTCCCCTTGGGTGGGTTAGTGCCCTGTGCCCTTGCTACCCATTTCTTTTGTATTATTTTTTTTCTCTTTCCCCACCTCCTTTTTAGTAGTCTACCATGTGTATCCCTGTATTTGACCTGGTCGCCGCCATATTACCTGGTCCTCACCCCAGGAATGTTTGTATACAGTAGCTTTTCCCCTATGCCCCTTTTGCATGTTTTTTTTTAAGCTTACCACAGTGGACTCATGTTGTACTTGTCCTTTTGTGCTTGACTTACTTTGCTCAGTATAATTTCCTCCAGTTCTCCCCATGCAGCGATGTGCTGCATACGTTCATCACTGCTTTTTAGCAATGTGTAGTAATCCATTGTATGTATATTCGACAGTTTTTTAATCCAATCATCTGTTGATGGAAATTTGTGTTGCTTCCAAGTCCTTGCAATTGTGAACTGTGCCACAGTGAACATTGGAGCACAGATGTCTGGCCTTGGTTTGTTTCTTGCCTCTTCTGTGTATATGCCCAGTAGGGGGATGGCTAGGTCATATGGTAACTCGGTTTCCATCTGTTTAAGATATCGCCAGATCAATTTCCATAGTGGCTGTGCATACTTACAGGTCCACCAGCAGTGGATGAGAGTTCCTGTCTCCTCATGGCCCCTCCAACATTTGTTGCTTTCTGATTTTTTGAATTGGGCCACTTTTGAGGGTGTTGGTTGCTACTTCATTGTTTTAATTTTCATTTCTCTTATGGCTAAAGATCGGGAACATTTTCTCATATGTTTATTGACCATTCTGATCTGCCCCTGTGAAACTTCTGGTCAGGTCCTTTGCCCACCTCTCAAGTGGGCAATTCGTTTTTTTTTTTCTTTTTGGAATCTAGCAGAGTATTATAGATTTTAGTAACAAGGCCTTTGTCTGATGTGTCATTGCTAAAGATGTCTTCCCAATCCATGAACGCTCTTATTACTCTCTTGAAATCTTTAGAAGTACACAGGTGTTTGATCTTCAGTATATCCCATTCATCTATTTGTGCCTCTTCTGTGTTTGTGTTCTTCCCTATTTCTGATAGCCTGTGCCAAAGTTCTCAAGTTGGTCCCAATTCTCTCATTGATGGCCCTAATAATTTGGGGTTTAACTTCATGGTCTGTGATCCACCTTGAGTTTATTCTTGTGCATACAGTGAGATAAGGGTCTTACTTCATTTTTATGCAGGTTGATATCAATTTTTCCAGCACCACTTGTTAAAGAGCACATCTGCTTCCCATTTGATATTTTTGGGGCCCTTATGAAAGATCAGTTGGCTGTATGCTGATGACTTTATTTCTGGGGTTCAGTTCTTTACCTTTGGTCTGAGTATCTGTCATTACACCAGTACTATGTGGTTTTGACAACTGTGGCTGCACAGTATGTGCTAAGGTCAGGTAAAGCAAGTCCTCCCACGGTGTCCTTCTTGAGGAGTTCTCTGCTAATTCTGGGCTTCTTCCCTCTCCATATGAAGTTGGTAATCAGTTTTTCCATTTCTTTGAAGAAAGATGGGGGTAATTGTATCGGTATTGCATTAAACTTAAGACTGCTTAGACTGTGCAGGGATAGAGAGAAGAGGGAAACAAAAGCAACAATGTAGCTGAGTCCCTATCCCTGGCCTTGGAGGTGTAAGGGTTTAATCTCTGCCCTGAAGAGGCGGTGGCAAGCCATGGATGAGCCAAGAAAAAGCCCCTGTGCCTCCCTTGAATAGCATGGGGAGACAGAGGAGAGAAGGAAACAAAAGCAACGATGTAGGTGAACCCTGATCCCTGCCTGGGGTGCTCTGAGGGTTTAGTCCCTGTCCCGAGACAGGCGGGGGCAAACTGCAGCTGTGTTGATACCAAGCCCCCCTACAGGCCCCAAATTGTCCAAGCTCTGGCAGAGACAGTGGCGGGGCCAACTTTAAGCTCCAACCGGCCTCCACTGAGGTAAGCCAAAAGCCCCAGCTCCTCAAAACCCTGAGGGTCTGTGCCTACTTATCTTTATGATGGCCCTCCTGCATTCCAGCAGTGTTGAATTTCCCTCTTAGCAACTCTCCTAGGAAGAATTCTGAGGAGTCCTTCTGGTATATGTCACTCTGTCGCCATCTTCCCGGAAGTCGAGAGACATGATCTTTGCGAACTATGTCCACTCGTAACCTGGAGCTCTCCAAAGCAAGCCTCCTTGTCACTTCTGAGGCTGAGAGCAAATACTGCTTTATGGTGATTGCCAGAACCAAAAGAAACCTTTGTGCAGAGGTATATCCTCAGCTCATCTGAAAAGAAAGCTAGTTATTAAAAGGAAATTATGATACTATTTTATTTATAATTATTCTTACTAGTTTTTCATGCAGTTTTATTGCTTTGAATGAACTATTGTTAGGTGTCATTTAGCTGATTCTAATTCATAGCAATACTGTGCACAGCCGAATGCAACCCTTCCGGGTCCTGTGTCATCCTCACATTATTCTTATGTTTGCGCCCCTCGATGCAGCCACTGTGTCAACCTATCTTCTCAAAGAGCTTCCTCTTTTTCGATGCCCCTCAACTTTACCAAACATGATTTCCTTCTCCAGGGACTGGTGTCTCCTGGCAACATATCCAAAGTACACAGGATGAAGTCTTGGCATCCTTGCCTATAAGAAGAATTCTGGTGGTGCTTCCTCCAAGACAGAGGTGTTTGTTCTTTTAGCACTCCATGTTTCTTTCAAGAGCTGTCTCTAGCATCACAATTCAAATACATCGAGTCTTCTTCTGTCTTCCCTATTCAATGTCTAGAAATGTTATTATTGAAGTAACATGGAGATTCTAGAAACATTATTAAGGTACCATGCAGATTCTCAGGCCATTCTTTTAATCATAGTTCAGTTATGTATAATTTTGATGAAAAAATGATCGAACCTTTCTGTGCCTCTGTAGAAATTATGTGGATTAGATTCTATTTGTGCCATGAGAAAATGGGGATAAAAATAAAACCTAAGCCAGAGAATTTATATGAGGATAAAGTGAATAGTGTATATAAAGTACTCAGCTCATTGCTTAGCATACTGTGAACATTACATTAAATGAATAATGCTCTAATGATCGTCAGAAGAGACCAGCATCCAAACAGAGCATCTTTGAAACTGAATTACTGTTCTATGTTGCTGTAGCATTGATCCTGACTCATGGAAACTCCATGTGTCCAGAGCAGAACTACTTCAAGGGGTTTCCAGGGTCTTTGCCTTTTGTAGGAAGCTAACCACGTGTGTATTTCAAGGTACCTCTGGCTGGAGACCAGTCATAAACCTTTGGGCTAGTAGTTGAGTGTTTAACTGTTTGTGCTATCGAGGATCCATTAGAATGGAATGAAACCCTAGAGACATCCAGATTGTATCCCACGACTAGTCAGTTATGGCTTACAATGAAACATCAGCGGCTTTGGGCCCTGAAGCCCTCTCTGAAATGCTGATGTCTACTCACTAAGTCCTTTTACAAGTTATGGTATCTTGTGTTGTTTTTAACGTAATAGGCCCAGAGGCTTAAAGGGACACATTGATCAATATTTCCACTCTTTTCAAGCTCAATGTCCAGAAAAGAGAAACCAACATTGATCACCGAGTCACAGAAACCAGCCATCAAGTCACAGTGGTGCCGAGCATTGAGAAGATGAGGCGGGAGCGTGGAAACCTGGTTGAGGAAAACAATAGACCCTCCAGGCTCCTCTAGTTCTGATTTCAAAAGATGGCAGATGTTGACTCGGTCAAAGAAAGTGAACGGCCATCGTGCTTTATGGAGCAGCACAAACCCTATGTTCAAAAAAATAAGAAGCACGACACATGTGATAGTCCATCACTGGACCCCCCTGGACTGAAGGTCTGGGGCCCAGAGCCTGCAGAGGCAGCAGGATCCAACCAGGCAGGGTCTCTTAGGTCAGAAAAATGATGCCACTTTTTACTCTAAGAAGAATAAAAATTCTCTGATGTGAATAAAAGTGGGAAGAGGAAAAGACTGGATGAAGAAGCTTCTGAGAGAAGGAAAATGCCGACATACATGCATTTTGAAGATTGTTACTCGAGGAAGTGAAAGAGTTGGGAATGTGGAGGGATAGTGGAGATAGGGGAGAAAGAAAGGATAAGTGGAAGGGATTGCAACGGAACAGGGGGTAAAGCAATGAGAAGGACTAAGAATTACTTCCAAGGTTTAGATGTAAGCAATTGGGAGCTGAGGTTACAGGCCAGGGCTTTACCAAGGGGGACAAAGGAAAATAAGCAGATAAATAAGTTAAGGGTATCAGCAAGAGTGTTTGATGAGCTATGGAATCTAACCTAGATCAGGATTAATGTGAAGAAATGAGAGGACACATATTCCTCTCCTAAAATTATGCTACATATCTATGATAGTTAAGGATTTGTGCCAAATTGGCTCCACTAGGATTCTCAGTGATTTGCAAATTTAGTCATATTAATCATCCATGATGAGATTGCCTCCTTCTAATAGATGTGGATGCTATGGAAATGCCTGCTTTTTTGCTGTCTTGAACTTAACTGGCCCAACAGATTCCCTAAAAAGCCTCTATTTGATTTGCTCTTCCTTTTAAAGCCACCCTAATGAGATTAAAACAAATATGTTACTGAGAGACCTTATAACACAGTAATAAAAGCACAAGAACTCAATTGAAAGTAGACAATAAATTTAAATAGGTATTTGTTGAAGGAAGAGAATGGTGAGTAAATATATGAAAATATGTCCAATATCATTAGTTATTAGGCAAATCAAAACCACACTGAAATATGATTATCCATCTGGGCGAGGAGAATAAAAATGTCAGATAATACCAAGTTTTGATGAGGCTGTAGAGAAATTTGAATCCTTATCCACTTGCTCAGCATGAAAAAAGGTGCAGTTATGTTGGAAAACAGTCTTCAGGTTCTCAAATGATGAAACAGACTTACCATATAATAGGTGCCCTGGTGGTGTAGTGGATATGCATTGAACTGCTAACTATAAGGTTGGCAGTTGGAAGCCGCCAGCTGCAGAAAGACAAGGCTTCCTTCTCCTGTAAAAGACTTACAATATCGTGGAAACCCACATGAGCAGCTCTACCCTGTTCTAATCTGAGTTGGAAACAACCACTCGATGGCAGTGAGGTGTCTTGTTTTGTTTTGTCTTGTTTTGTTTTGTTTTACCATATCATTCAGCGATTCCACTTCTAGTTATACTTAAGAGAATAGAAAATTGCAAACTGACAAAGCACCCACCACAGGTGTACAATCAGACACGTTTGATTCAGAACATTCCCTGGAGCAAGGACGTGAGCCTCGCTCATCCTCCCCAATTTCTTCTTCTTGCAGGGGAATGCCTGCCCTGATGTGAGTAAGCAACACCCGCTCTCACTGCTTGCTTCTGCATGCACAACACATGGCACCAGGCCAATCTACTTCTTCATCAGTTTTATTAGGGAAGGGAATAACATACTTCATTTTCAGCATGAGAGTGGTATGTGTAGATGATAAAGGTCAATGTCAAATGTGAGAGCTAAAGAGCTTGGGGGTTCTTCTTTAGGTTATAAAGATGTTCTAAAACAGACTGCGGTGATGGTGGTACATACCTGTGAATATAATCAAAGCCACTGAACGGTACACTTTAAATGGAGGGGTGTCTATGCTGTGTGTATTATATCTCAATGAGTCTGTTTTTAAAAGATAAAAATTTTAAAAACCCAAAGATAAAATAATGGAATTATTTGCACCTATATTAAAGGATTTATATAATTCCGAACAGAAAAAAATCATTAAATTATTGCATCTACCTTGATTGGTAGTGAATTTCAAGTTGGTGTTTCAGGGGGAGAGAATGCAGACTGCCTGCATGGTTACAAGATCAACTTGCTGAGCTCCATAGCACAGGCTCCTCTGTATAAACAGACTAACAAATTGATGTTTGGGGAGATGACTCAATATTTGCAACTTTTTGTCCTTTTGAAAAATATTTTTAATCTTCCTTGGTACAGCAGATCTTATCTTGGTTAAAAACAATCCAAACTCTAACCTTGAACTTAAGTCTAAGTTATTTGTTTTGTCTAATTTCTTTTGTTTCAAAGCTTATTGGTGGCATTCACCACGTGTCTCCACAAACCGTAAAGAAGTACAGTGTCATTTAAAGGTGAGCTTAGACTGAAAACAGGAAACACATGAAGGAAACAGGATAAGTGGTGTCATGTTGAGGGAATTGCACTGAATAAGATGAAACAAATGTATATGAGTTTATTATAAAGTCTGCTCCCTAAGTGTCACTCAATTCATAATAAAAGGTTTGAAAGATGCATGAGACATCCTAGACAAATAGATTATAACACTCTTCTTCCAGTAACTAATGGATCTAGCAGGCATAATATTTATCAATATTGTTTAAGCAGAATGGGTCAACTCTTTGACATTTATAGAATATTTCATCCAACACCATTCAACAAACCTTCTCAAGCACATATGGAATATTCACCAAGATAGATCATATTCTGAGCAACAATCTCATCTTAAAATATTAAATGATATACAAAGCATATTTCCAGGCAATGGTGGAATTAAACTAGTAATCACAAAGATAGCTGGAAAATCCCAAAATATTTGAAAATTAGCCAATATGAATAAATAGCATTGGGATCAAAAGTGAGTCTTTAAGAGCCATTTTAAAAAACTTTGAAGTAAATGAAAAGGAAAATATCACTCTTCAAAATTTCTAAGAAGCAGTGAAAGCAGTGCTTACAGGGAAATTTATGACATTAAATGTATAGGCTAGAATATATGTATTAGACATTACACATACATATACATTATATATACTACATTCCAGCCTCTATATTTAATGTCATAAATTTCCCTGTCAGCACTACTCTCATATATACACACACATATATGCGTTATGTATACATTTCATATTCTAAATTTCCCTGTCAGTACTACTTTCACTGCATCGTAGAAATTTTGAAAAATTGTATTATATAGACACATATATGTATGTACACACACATTCTAGCCTGTACAATTAGATAAATTGGTTATCTAAGCTTTCACCTTAAAACAGAGAGAGAAAGCAATTTAAGCTTAAAGATGAAAATAAAAGAAATAATACAAATTAAAGAAACAAAAACAGGAAAACGTTGGCAGTTCTTTGAAATGATCCCCCCCCCAAAAAAAGCAATAAAACACTAGGCAGACAACAGCAACAAAGAATAGCTACGTATAGGGTCACTATGAGTTAGAATCAACTCAATGACAGTGAATTTGGTTTTTATAAATAGTGGGTTACATATTCAGCTGCTAACCACAAGATAAGCAGTTCAAAACTACCAGTCACACTGAGGGAGAAAGAAGAGGATTTCTATCTCTGTAATGTTTTTCAGTCTTGGAAACCCAGAGGGGAAGTTCTTTCCTATCCTTTGGGTTGGTAGGACCCAGAATTGATGGTAGTGAGTTTGTTTTTTGAGTTCTATGAAAAACTTTAAGAATTCATATGTGATACATATAGTTAAGCACTCAGCTACTAACCTACGGTTGATTGTTATATACTCAGAGGCACCTCAGACAATTGACCTGGCTAATTTACTTTAGAATGGCCACAGCCTGTGACATCTCAATGGAGCACAGTTCTACTCTGAAATACACAGGTCCCCAGGAGTTATAATCCACTCCCTGGCTACTGGCTGGTTTGATGCAGAACTCTGTGCAAATAACTTGGGAAATTCAGATCAAATGTAGCAGTCCATTGAAAGACACAACTATGAAAACCCAAACAGAAATAGAAAACAGAAACATCCCGTGCCTACTGAGGAACCAAGTGAACAATTAAGAATCTTTGGAAACAGAAAGCAAAATGCCCAGATGTTTCACTAGTAAATTCTACCAAGTATTTTAAAGGATCCATAGTTAGAAGATTATATTATGTAGTATTTTATGTACTTTCATTTCTTTTCTTAAAAATAATGTCAGTTCTCTCCACCTTGATCTTATAATTCAATATAATTAAAAATAATTCCAATCAAAATCCAAATAATCTACATTTTAGATGATAAATTGAATCAAAAGGTTATGCGAAAAGGTATATAGGAAATTCAATACCGAGACAGAAGAAGAAAAATTAAAGGATGCATATTGCTAGACTTCTAGATTTAATAAGAAGTTAGAGCAATCAGGGTAATCGATACAGAAAGAAAGGAGGACATAGAGCAGTGAAACAAACTAGAGTCCCCAGAAGGAAGGCCACGTAAATGGGATCAATTGACCTGTTGCAACAGAGCACAGGCAATTCAATAGAGAATTATCTTTGCAAACGTTGATGCTTATGTCCATAGCAATCAATAAATAAAAAATTAAAAATATTCTAGACATAAACAGTTCACCAAAAATTTCATTTCATTCAAAATAAAATATAGATCAAAATATGAAAAGAAAAACTAAGATACTTCCCCAAAATAGTTGAGAAAATACAGATGAGCTTGGGTTTGGCAATTAGCATTTAGATATAAAACCAAAAACACTACTCTTGAAGGAAAAAGCAAAAGAGATCAATTTGTCATTATTGTAATGAAATGGCTCTACTCTGCAAAAGATACTGCTGAGAGAATAAGAGTACCAAGCCCCCGTCCTGGAGAAAAATATGAAAACACCTTCCTGTTAAAGAATTTTTGTTCAAAGTATATGAAAAGCACTCTTTAAACTCAACTACAAAGAAACACACAGGCTAATTTAAAGTTTTGCAAAAAATTATACACCTCACCAAAGAAGATATATTCTTAACCAAAGAAAGCATGCTTAAAGATGCTCAACATCGTATATCATTTAGTAATTGCATATTAAAGCATCAGGATATGAATATATACCTGTTATAATTCTATATAGCTATAGTACTAAATGCTGGCAGAAATGTGGGGGAGCGGGAATCCTCGTTCATTGCTATGGGAATGAAAAATAGCATAGTCACTTCAGAAGAGAGTTTGGCAGATGCTTACATAATTGAACAGAGACTTACATATTATCTATCTGTCGGGTTCCAAGGTCTTTACTAAGATTGAGTTGAAAAGATATGCCCACACAAAAATTGTTATTGCAACTTTATTCATAATTAGCCAAAACCAGAGGAAGCTACGATACCTTTTAATTGTTGAATGAATACAAAAAGTGGTGCATTCCTATATTGGAAGGTTATTCAGTTATTTATAAAAATCAACTCTATTCACGACCAGTCAAGACCATAGGTAGGAAGCATGGAAGTAAATTGTCAGTGATTTAAAGAAAAGAGGAAGTGGGTGGATATGGAGGTTACTATTAATGGGATACTTTTCCCACATTTATTTTGTGTATGTATCTGTGCAATGTGTTTTTATTTTTATTATTTTCATCCCCTTTCCTTCCTCCCCCCTCCCACCTCTTCCTGGTCCTTTCTATAACCATCAATGATGTAACAGCTACCTTTTGTAAAAAAATAAGAAAGCATTACATTGACTTGACTTATTTTCATGGGTTTAATATCCTTTTTAAAAATTGTGCATCAGGGGAAAGTTTATAATAATGCTTATGTTTGGATGTGATGAAAATGCTTAAAATTAAGTAGTGATGATTTTTCCACAACTCTGTTAACTTAGTAAGTCCATGGAACTGCACACTTGGTCACATTGTTACGTGAACTAAATCTCAATAATGTTGGTGAGAATTCAACATAAATATTTTCATAACGTTTGGGGTGCAGCAGGAATTTTTTATAAAAAGAAAACCAACATAAAATTGAAATATTGGTAGATTTGAATATGCAAATCTTTAGAAATAAATGTTGGCAAAATATACCATGAACATAATTATTGGAAAAAAATAGACACTTTAAAACATATATGACGAACAAGTGCCCATGACAAATAAAAAATTTCCACAAATACAATGAGAACAATTTGTAAAGAAATTCTTCAAATGAAAGCTATTGCTCAAAAAATTAACTGGCCAAAGAGATGTCAGAAAAATCCCATTGTGATTGTGAGATCCAACTCCTAGCACCACTGCGTACAGAAGGGCACCCTGTCCTGTCCCGAGCCGTCCTCACGTGTTTCCATGTTTGACTCTATTACCGCAGCCAGTGTGTCCATCCGTCCTCTCAAGGGTCTTTCACTTTTCCACGGATCCTCTACCACGCATGACCTGCTTCTTCAGGGACTGGGCTCTCTTGATAACGTGTTTCAAGTACTTGAGACCAAATCTCCCCATCCTTGCTGCTCAGAGAAATCTGGATGCGCTCCTTCTAAGACAGGTTTGTTTGTTCTTTTGCAGTCTAATATTCTTCTCCAGCGCCATAATTCAAACGCCTCGATTCTTCTTCGGTCTGCCTTATTCACTGTCCAACCTTCACATGCATAAAAGGCAATCGAAGGTACCATGACTCGGTCAGGTGCACATTTCTTCTCAAAGTCACACTTGCTTTTCAAGACTTTAAAGAGGTTCTGTGCCGCATATTTACACAACTCGATGCACGGTTTGATGTCTTGACTGCTGCTGCCATGAGCATTGATGGAGGATCCGAGCAAGATGAAATCTATCATTTCTCAATGTCTCATGCTGTTACCAGTTGTGAGGATTTTTTTACCCCGAGTTGCAGTCCCTATTAAAGGCTGCAATCCTTTGTAGTCCTCACATCCAGCAAGCAAGGTTGTCTTGTGGCACCTGCACATTGCAGGTTGTAAATAAGCCTGGCACTAATCCCAGTATTGAACTCTTCATATTAGGGGGCATACAAAACAGACCGGAATTTTTTTAAAATACGTGTTTAAATTCTTTTTACAAAACAACCGTATCACCTTCAAAGTACACTCCATTACATTTAATACATTTGTCAAATCTGCGATTCCATTCTTGAAAACATGTTTCACACTCATCTAAATGGGTGGCTGACAGCACCTCCCTGGGTTTTTTTTTTTCCTTCATCTCTTCGATGTCATCAAATCACCGTCCTTTCATGTCCCTCTTCATTCAAGGACAGGTGAGTCAGGTGCTTGGGGCAAGAGAGGCATGTTGTTTATACCAAACACTGGTGCACTAAGACGGCTGCGTTAGCAGGTGCACTGTTTTGGTGGCAAAACCAGCTCTCACCCTCTCCACGTCCCCCATCTGCCACAAATCAGACCTTTTTTTTCACATGCTGTTATGCAATCTTTTTGAACCTCTAACTAGAAGACTGGATTAAAAGTCTGACCTGGTGGAATGAACTCCAAATACACTAGCCCCCTCACATCAAAACAAACAAACAAACAAACACAAATGAGCCTCATCCTGATCTTTCACTTCACTTTTTTTGGGAGGGGCGAGGTGACAATGGCCTCTTCCACTGGCTTGACGATGTTTGCTTTTGGGGTACTAGGAACAGCATCATATCTCGTCACCAGTAATGACCTTGGAAAAAAGTCTAGGTCACTTCAGAGCTGTTCTTTCAAAGCACAACATGTTTCCCCTCGAAGCTATTTTTCTCAGTCAGTAAGAACCAAAGGTACAAATTTCACCGTGACCCTTTCTCAATCCTATATCTTCCTTTAAAATTTGCTGAACTGAGCTCCAAGACAGTCAAGGTAGCTTCCCCGTCTTGTCATTGGTCCATCCTCAGTCTTTGGGCACAAGTGCATAAATTTTGTCCATGTCTTCATTTGTTCAGGAAGTTGACGGACATTCTGAGTGAGTTTTGTCATCAATCAATATTTCACCTTTTTTGAAACAAGAACAGCACTTGTAGATTTGAGTTGTTCCCATGGTACTATTCTTGTAAGCTGTGTTCAACATCACAATCATTTCTACAGCATTTTTCTCCAAGCAGAAAGAAAAATCCCCAGTGCACATGCTTCTCTTAAATTGGCCACCGCAAAATATGAGGTTTGAGTGAAACTGCTTTGATGAATTAATTCAATGTGATCAGAGAGAAACTTCCCAGGGAACACCATTCACTAACACAGAGTGCGTTACTTGATCTTGTCCATCGGAAAAACACGTACTACGAAAGCATTGCCCAGCAGAGTTTTATTCCGGGTTGTTTTGTACCCCCTCATATGTCTAATTATGCTTCAGAAGAATAATCTTTTATCTATTGATATTAATAATATTGATATTCCTATTTTCACTTGCCTAAACATACTTAGATAACCTCCAAAGAAATTCCTGTAACAGGTGAAAAATTAATAGCACATTTTTTTCTATTTGTAGTAAAAACTCAAAATCAAATTCTTAATATTCAACTTAATTAGTGGACTACTAATTTTATTATCATTATAACTGAGAGACCCAGGTTCCTTGAAAAATAATCTTCCCAGTTATGTTCTGATCTGTCGATAACACTGCTACAAGCCCAATCTTAGAGTTGTTTCAAGCCAGCCTGACTGTCTATAGTCCGCAATCAATAAGTCTTACAGAGTTCATGAA
The DNA here is from genome assembly GCF_050624435.1 of Tenrec ecaudatus. Classification (NCBI taxonomy): domain Eukaryota; kingdom Metazoa; phylum Chordata; class Mammalia; order Afrosoricida; family Tenrecidae; genus Tenrec; species Tenrec ecaudatus. The sequence continues at coordinate 106,785,735 of NC_134542.1, forward strand.
ACAACTTCTATAGAATGCCTCATCTATAAAGCTGACTTACAGATAATTTTTCTTTTGTGGAATTAATTATCTCCAGCTGTTAAGAGGGAAATAAAGAAAACTTTGACTTAGTAAGCAGATGACTCATCTTCATGGCCCTACAGTGCAAATTGATTTTGCTCATATGAAGTCTTCAGAATTGGGAAGGGTATTGCATAACATTTAAACCAATACTTCCAGGTTCATAAGAAAAAGATAAGTCATGTGATTAAAGTCACATTTCTAATTAATTGTTGATCCAGAGAATAAACTCTGAGTAAAGGTTCCACAAAAGTATGTGTTTTTTAAACATTTTTTTTTACTTCCTCAATCATGAATCCTAGATCTCTACAATTTACCACCAGTTGTACACTGCAAGAGTAAATATATGTGTGTGGGTGTGTGGATGTGTGGGTGATGGGAATTGGGAAGAGAGGAAAAATAGCCAAGGAACAAAAGGAATATGGGTACATGCTACAGAATATTTTAGCCAACACTTTCTATCAAACAATTGGTCATAGCTACCAAGTAAGAAAACAAAAGGTCAGTGGGAATTTTGATTCTTCGATCTGCTTTCATAGCCTCTTATAGTAATGATACAGTGCAAAGAGTTGGACAAAGTGTGAACAATTGAAGTGGGAAATAAGAGAGAGTAAGTCTTGAAATGGATCCATTAAAAAATGCAGCCCTTTAACTACTGAGTATTGGTGTAAAGTCACATGCTAAGAGTGCTAAAATGTTATTCAATCTCCAATTAATACTTTCAAGAAGTAATAAAATAAGTTCTTGGCACATCAACACATTGATAAAGTCCTAGATAGTCATTAACTTCATTTCAAAATTCTTTACAGCTTCTGAAGAGGCATTTCTCATTAGGAATCATAATTGCAGACGCGACAGCAGGGTGTTTGGATTTGGGGGTTTCACATCAATACTATCAGGCCCCTACCACACATCTAATACACAATGTGAAGTATTGCACCCACTATTTATAGCATCACTTCTTTCTTCCAGCGCTTGGCAGCAGTGCCGCTGTGAGATGAAATGACTCCCCAGGGATTTAAGGAAGATCTGCTTTCCACTCTGCAGCCCAGAAGCACTGTGAAATTATGGTCAAGTTATGTCAGCATTTCTCTGTTTTTTCCAAGTTCTCATTTCAAAAACATTGACAGTAATCTGTGAAATGTGAACCACGAATTTTCTTGTGCTCTTAAAGCACAGTGAAAAGGGATCATGATCACCGAAAAGCCCCCAGTCTTTGCGGCACCTCTCATAGGGACTGGCCCTTCTAGCCTGTGTTGCAACTAGTGGCCTTCCTGCTTTTACCCCTCTTCTCTCAGTGCTGACAGATGTTGTTTAGGTCTCTTGGATCATGTAAACAAAACCCGACTCTCTCTCTCTCATGCGCACACACACACAAAGGTGTACACACACACTTTGTACTTGTGTTAATTAAATGCTGGATAGACCATGCTTTCTTTACCTCTGAGGTTTGCATCTGCTGATCTGCTCTCTTCTCATTCAACTCCTGGAAGACTTCTTATCACATGGTGACTCAGTTCAGGAAGCTCCCAGAGCCTCTATCTTGCAAGGCGCCATTGACTTCTCCACATGGTAATGAGAATATCTTGGAAAAGTTAGTCAACACAAGCTCCTCTTAGTCTAAGCATTTATCATTCATTAGCCTCACATGTTGGTAAATGGCAAAAGAAGAGATCTAAAGGTCAAGCTGCTTTCTCCACGTTAATTCCATAGTCATGTTATCCTTCAGATGCTGCCATCTTCATCAAATCTTTCCTGCTCCCTCCAAAGTCTGTCCTTCAAATCCCAGACACATGTCTGCAAGAATCCCTCACTTGCTGTACAGAAATTGTAGATTTACCTCTCTTTTTTCTTTACTACAATGTCTTTACCTCAAGAACATAGCACACAGATGATTATCAATATATTACCTAATGGATTTTATTGGTTATTGGTTGAGTGAATAAATTAATTTTGCACAATTACTTGAGTGTGATAAGCCAAAATGACTACAGAAACAAATCCAGTGAACTCATATATGTACAAGAAAGAGCTTTATATCAAGAAGTAATTATATGTCAAGAAAACAGCTCAGCCCAGCCCAACTCAAGTCCAAAAGTCAATGCTAGTTCATAAGTCCCTCCTTTAGACTCACCCAGGCACATGCAATGAGGCAGAATTCAGGAAGATCACAGACCAGTGAGTTCAGAGTCATGGGGATCCAAGGTCAGTGGAAACATTGCACGGCTCAGGCCCCTCTCAGTGTCAGAGTCCTAGAAAGTAGGAAGGTCAAGTAGGAGAGAAGATAGGTGGGTGGGGGGTGGGGCGTTGTCCCCAGGCTCCTCCTCATGAGAAAGTCACATACCCAAGGAAGCACCATCAGGCTGTGAGCTAAATGACAGGTTGGATTCCATCCTGATACTTCATATATCTTCAAGTTGTCATAACATCATCTAACTACCTCAAGGAGAAACATCTGGGAAAGTCTGTCTTTGCTTCTAGGTCAAAGGATACATTGACCCTTAAGCCATTCATTTGATTAAGAAAGTTCTCAAAAGTGACCATCTGAACAACTAATTCATCGCTCAATGAAAGCAAGCTGTAGTTAATAAAGCTTTATCATCATCATGACACCACCTCACTATTCATGCACACAAGTGTTCCCTTTCTCAGAAACTTTTGTGGTTATCCGTCAGCTCTTGCTTTGGACACACATCAGTCCAGGTATGTAGAGCAAAACAATCCCTGCTCTGAATTAATATAACACAGAAATGGACTTATTTAATGGAATAAGTTATAATTATTCTGTCCATGCAACTGTAAAAAACCAAACAAACCCTCACTGCCATCAAGCAAATACCTACTCATAGTGGCCCTATAGGATAGGATACAACTGCCCTGGTCAGTTATACCTGTTCAGTATTATTTGTTCTGCTTGTGGTACTGTCTTGCTCTGGGTTTTCTAAAGACAGAAATAAATTTATATCTGGGGAAGAATTTATGTCAAGAGAATTACCCACACAGCCACAGAGCAGGCAAGCCCAGTTCAACTCCCGTCCATGGGTCAAATACTGGCTGGAGACTTTTCCTGACTCAGGCAGCTGTTGGTCTATAAACCAGGAAAATGAAGCAGGAGATGGGAAGAAAACAGACCAGTGGAGGCACAATGGAATGGGTTCAATTGCGAAGGCCACTAACGGAGGGTCACTGACAGCTTCCAAGGATTGACAGACTGCAAGGTAGCCACTGCCCGAAGTCCTAGGAAGCCAGACGTGGGACGTGGACTAGCAGGAAGAGGAAGAGAACCAGTGTTCCACAGCATCTCTTACAGCGCTCACACTCCCAAGGAGAAATCAGGCTGTGACCTGATTGAGAGGTTGGAGTCCTCTCAGACCTTCCCAAGGCACAGCCAAGTTGACACAAAATCTGACATCACAGGCATCCCACCTCTTGTTGAGCTATTGCTTCGGTTCCACTTTTCCTTTCTGCTTTGGTGCCAAAACATTGTTCTTTGAGGGTGGTGGGGAGGGACTTCTCATTTGAGATTATCAGTGTTTATTGGGTACCAACTTTTTGTGAACCTCCCAGAGTCCCCACTTCCCTGACACACCTGACTCTTTCCTTCAACCACAAAATGTTCTGCAGGAGATTCTCACCTCCTTCTGACAATTTCAAATGAAGACATATTTTGCACACGAGAAATTTTAGGAACCTTCATCTTTTCAATGTGATCATTGAGTAAAATGTTAGGTGGAACATGACATCGTACGCACTGCAAGAATTACAAGTGGGTGGGCGCATTGCTCTAGGAAGTAGGAGTCTCTCCCTAGGGGCATCCGTTTACATGCCAGAAAACAGTTACCAGCTCAAAAAACAAAGCCCCAAAGTCCTCCTGGCATTGAGTTGATGCCAACACGCAGCAACCGTATAAGCCAGAGTAGAGGTGCCCCTGTGCATTTGTGAGGCTGCGGCCCTTTCTCCGACACTTCTAGCACAAGCTCCCATTTTTACACCAGTTCCCCAGCTTTTCGAAAACTTTCTTAGACTCTTCTTACCCCAAAACCTTAATGACTGTTTCGCATACTTTATCATCTTTGCCTCTTTATCTCCGTGTGATTTAATTTCTCTTTAGTGATTTTTGAGTTTTGTGATGATGTCCTCATTTCCTGCAAATCCAGCTCAGAGCTGCGCTGTTTAATTTATGGCTGAGGATGTCAATATCACTAGGCCTGGACATGATATAAAATTGGTAGAGAGGGGACATTATGATTTCCAAATTGCCTTTTCTGGGAACTCCACCTTCTTGTTCTCCTTTCTGAAGCTCCATTAAGAGAGAATGTTTTAAGTAGGGAGCATCATTAGATGTTTGGACCAGTTCCTGTCACTGAATCTGGTGATAGGAAAAGTTCTACTTCTCTTGACTCTCTCAAATAACTAAAGAAAACGATAGATTGTGTTTGAAGTGTGTTTGTTTACACCACACCCCCCGGTGTAGACCTGAGGGTCCCCCACAAGTGTGGCTAGAATTCCCCAGAGCTGTTTCATTCATGCTCACAGGAACATCCGTGCTTATCATCTTCCCTGGGTCAGTCCCCTCCACCTGCTATTTCCACACTAGCACCTTCTGACGTTTCAGCGGAGCCACCTGCTATTACATTTCAAGGAGTTACTTCTTCCTTCCAGGGTCTCACCATATAGGCCCTCTGTATTGGCAGTTTCCATTTCTTCTGCCTGCGGCACTTCCCGTCAACATCCTCTACCTAAATCTCGGATGGCTGGCTCTGCTCAATACCAGGGGCAGGGTCCAAGGCTCAAGGCTCCTGAATTGCCCAAGTTCAATGTCATAGGCAAGGTCCAAGGTTCAAGGTTCCTGAATTGCCCAAAAAGGCCATCTTTTCTAGAGAAAATTCTTTTTGAGGTTATATTGTGAGGTTTAGGTTGTATGTAATAAAAATATTTATTTTCTCTCACATTATCATTTTAATAACACCCATAGCAATATTGTGAAAATAGGTCCAAAAATTGCACCATTTCATTTTTAATGAGAATTGCCTAGTTAAGTCTTTGCAAATGGATTGTAATGAGTACTTGTTGGTAATTGTAGCATGACCCTGTCAGGGCTGTAGTTAACAACACAGCGTATACATCGACCTTAACTCCTGGCCCATAGAAAGTACTCAAAGGCATCACTATTGCATTAGTGGTGCCATTGTTTCCTTAAGATGTATTTTCTTCTTTAAAAAACTCCTATTTCCCTAACAATCTTCCTCTGGACCCGTCACTGACTTGTCAAATGTGTCTCTAAGCCAGGCTCTAAGTAGGCCTAATCCACCCTGCCAAGACCCAGAACAGACTGATCGGGACTCAAAGACTCCTTTAGTCTTTATGAAGGGTCAGTGGAAAGATGTAGCCTTAGGTGAGAAAAGAACGGACTTGCTCACTTAAAGCTATAACATTGAGTAGGGTGGTGGTGAGGAGGAGGAGGATGACCGTTATGGAAGGAGGGAGAGGTTTTGCTCAGGGGGTGCTGAGTTCATTTGAATGTGCTGCAATAATTTGGAAAAGGGTATCAATAATGGTTATTCAATATGAAGAATATAATCAATGGCACTGAATTATAAGTGTCGAAGTAGTTGAACTAGAGAATGTTTTGCTGTGTATATTTTTTCCACAAAAGAGTAATTACACAAATAACAATAAGTACAAGGAAGAATAAAATGTCTTAAAATTGATTGTGGTTATGCTTGTACAATTCTTATTGCTATGATTGACCTATTTAATTGTATGCTAAGTGGATGAAGTGCCAGCCAGTAAGACATTTTTTAAAAGGACATTTATGACAACGGTGAAACCGTGAAAGTGGTGTTGGTGGCAGCTGACCTCTGGGAGTGCTTAGCATTTTGACATCCATTGAAAAAATAGTCTCGGATATGATACATTCTGTATGTTAGATAACAATCTTTTATACAATATAGCTTTTCACCATCACAAAGCTTAAAGCACAATAGATACGCTCCATCACCATGAAGTAAGTAAAGAACTCTGCTTCGGGGTGAAGACTGGCAAGAACTGAAGCAGCAGAGGAACTAAGATATTCCTGGAAAGTACTCCTTGTCCAAGAAAGTACTCCTTGCTGACTTTCAGGAAAGGTGTCCGTGGGGAGGCTGACTGTCAGCTGAGTCTTCACTTAAGGGTGAAGTTGGGACACACCGAAGGGTGAGCCACCTCCCAGAGGAAGACGCTTCAAACCGAACCACGCTCACTGCCACCTCCCTGGCCGATTCGGATTCTTAGCGACTCTCCAGGACTGGGTAGAGCTGCCCCTGTGAGATTCGAACACTGTAACTCTTTAAGGGAGATGAAGGCCTCATCTCCCCCGCCGAGTAGTTGGCCATTTCAAAATGCTCACTTTGGGGTTAGGAGTCCAACACGTAGCCCAGCATGCCCACTCTGCCATAGGGTCTTCCTTATGGACGCACACATGTATGATTTCTCCCTCCGTGGAACGGCTCTCCTCCTTTACACCCAAGCCAAGAGCCGTCACAGTGTGGCCCTCGGGTCGGCAAACTGCAGCCTGAGAGCCGTCCGTGGCTCCTTCAGCAGGTACATGTGGCTCTGACGTAAACTAAAAATGAAAATAAAATGATCATAGTGTCATTTATAAAGGCTATCATTCAGTTAATGGTCATTGCATTATGGCTCTCCAAGAATTCTTAAACTTCTGTGAGGGCGGGATTGGCTCTTCCTTCTCAAAAGTTTGCCGAACTGTTTTTCATCTTCCCTCTCTTTTGCCGGTCTTGTTTACATTCCCTGGTGTCCGCTCTCTTTGGTATGAAAATCTTTTTGTTTATATATATTTATTTCCCCATATCTCATCTAGCAACTGACCTTTTGTGATTAAGTCATTTCACTCAGCATGATTGTCTCCAAGTCCACGCATGTCATCAGGCGCTTCATGGTTTCCTCACTGTTTTTAGAGATTCATAGTATTCCAGTGTGTGTACACGCCAGAACTTCTTTATCCATTCTTCTGTGGATGGGCATTTAGGTTGTTTCCATTTTCTTGCGATTGTGAACAGTGTCCGTGTTATGATTCCTCTTCTTTGGGACATTGTATGCAGTAGAGGGATTACTGGATCTCGTGTATGAGGATGCTGCAGACTGAGAGGTGTTTCCTTCTGTTGTACATAGGGTAGCAATGAGCTGGAACTGGCTCGCCAGCACCTGATAACAATATGAGATTTTTTTTTTGTTCACGGTAGCACCAAATAGCTCCCCACAGTGGTTGTTCATATTTCCAGTCGCGAAAGATGTGTATGAGCATTCCAATCTTTCCATAGCCTCTCCGGCATTTTTTTATTCTCTGTTTCATTGAACTTGGCTGTCCAGGTTGCTATAAGAGGACCACCTCTCATTATTGTTTTCATTTTCATCTCTTGCATGGCTAATGATCTTGAGTATTATTTCTTAATGTGGGTGTTTCTTTGTGAAGTGTCTGTTCATGTTCTTCTCCCACATTTAAATTGGATTGTTCATTTTTTCCTTGTGAGGTCCCCTAGTTTAATACAGATTTTAGAGGTTAGTCCTTTGTCCGTGGTGTCCTTGTAAAAAATTTTTTCCGAATTCATGAGCTTTTTTTTCAGATTTATCATTTTAATCTTCTTTTTTTGTTTGTTTGTTTGTTTTAAACGTTTTATTAGGGGCTCATACAACTCTTATCACAGTCCATACATCAATTGTATAAAGCACATCTGTACATTCTTTGCCCTAATCATTTTCTTTCTTTCTTTTTTTCCCCCCTTTTCTTTTTTTACATTTTACTAGGGACTCATGCAACTCTTATCACAATCCATACATATACATACATCAATTGTATAAAGCACATGCATACATTCCCTGCCCCAATCATTCTCAAAGCATTTGCTCTCCACAATTCATGAGCTTTTGCAATGTGTTTTGATGCATGTAAGTCTTATTTTCAGTGGGTTGTGTACTGTGTGTCACTTTCATTATGTTTGAATGAAGGTCTAGGTCTTGTAATAAGACCCTTGAGTTTATCCCTCTTTTTTTCATTCATGATCTTTATACATCGGGTTTTATATTTTGATTTTGATCCATCTTGAATTTGCTTTTGGACATGAGGTGAGACGTGGTTTCTGTTTCCTTCTTCTAAAGATGGAATTCCAGTTAGACCAGCACCATTTGTTGAAAAGACTTTCACTTTTTCAGTTCATATTTTGGTGCCCCTTTATAATAGATCACTTCTCTGTGAGTTGATGACGTTGTCTTTGGATTCTCTATTCTGTTCTAGTCTTTATTCTCTATTCTGTCAGTTTCCTTCTTGAGCCAACCTGTCTCTTACTTTCTGCTGTCGTCCAGGGACCCGTGGCGTTTTTTGCGTGTAGACAATCATATTGTTGATCTTTCAGTGTGTGTGTTTTGGTATTTTTATAACTAAGAAATGTATAGGTTTAAGAACCACCCTCCAATGGTAGGATTTCATTTGTTTAGTGATTACCTTGCATTACATTGGATGATGTAAGGAAATCTCTCTTCCCCAAGACTAACTGATTTAATCCTGTGTAATTGCTTTATGATAACAACTAGACTGCTTTTTGGCCAAACAACTGGGAACCATACACTGTGAAAGTTAGCACAAAAAATTAACCATCACAGTAACCTCTTAGCAAAAGCATAATATATATATATTATGTATATTGGTATAACTTTACTTCTCTAATTACAGCTATTTTCTGAGATAAAAGAAGTGACATATATTGCCTGGTACAAGCCTCTAAGATAGTCTAAAGAACAAAGAATTTCTTGAGCTGTGGTAATAAATATTTAATAAAATAGATACCAAATATTTTAGTGGCATTATATATGAACAACAAATAAGACTATCCCAGTGAGTAACTTCCTGGGAAAAGAAAGTTTTTATAAATGACCTGAAATATTAGTCTATACGAAATTATATTTATATTGAGAGTTCTTTGATTTTCTTTCATTATGTAAGTCAAATTTACTCTAAAGACTTACCCTTGTGATTAAAAGTCTGTTAAAATATTAAATTAATATCTAAGAAACCATTATGCTCTTTCCCCGAGTTATATCATTATAATCTATTTCTTAGGATCTTTTTTACACTCAGAAGTAAAATTTTAAATGTCAGCAATGAATTTTGACTCAGTACTAGAAATATTATTTTTTAAGTGAAATTAATTTAAATAATACATGAAAGTAAAAAAAGAAACATTTAACTAAATATTTTTAAAGGAAAATCCCTTTATTTTTATGTCTTTTTTTATCTTTGCCAATCAATGACTACAGTGACAAATGAGTGTTCTTCTGAGTGATAGATTCATTTCACTGAGACATCCTGAGACTTTCCTGAGCATGCCTGTTATTTACACTTTGAAAATGGCTGCTCCCTACTTCCAAATGAAAGCAGTAGAGGAGAGAATGAAATATGAACCATGGGCAACAGATGCAAGTCTGATAGTAAAATATATTATTGGGAATTCATAATGTCAGCTAAGTGTTTTCTTTAATACAGAACGGTTTTCATGCTTATTTGGGCCTACTAATGGTTGATTTTTGGATTACACTTAATTTGAAATGCCAGCATATAAGTAAATTACATGAATAATTTGATTTGAATAATTTGATTTGAGTCAGTTTTACCAGTCATAAAATAGAAGCTTGATTCTCAGGAACCAGAGCTTTACTTCTCAAGAAAGAATGTCCAGCTGTGATTTCAGTGTCCCACATCTTGAAAGTGACTATGCTGTGTGCAACATGGTAGACGGGCTGGCAGCCTTTCCATTGTGTGCAATGCCATGTTTTTAAAATGTTCTCTTGGCAAAAATTTGAGATGGGTTGGCGAACGCCCATTCCCCTTTTGAGCAGTTGAAAAAGTCCTCTTGCTCTTGGTTATAATGCAGCTAAAGAAAAGGCAAGGCATGCCAAAGTCAAAGAGATGAACAGAGAAGTTGAAAGGGCAGCTCATAAGACAAGGTGAGGATTAAAATGAAATGTGCCAAGACCTAGAGTTAGGGAGCTAAAAAGGAAGCACATTCTCAGCACACCTGCCCTTTGGAATTTTCTGTTCCGGTCTTCTGCTTTATGATGTCTTAAGTTTTCTGTTGACACTCTACAACCAAGAGTCCCTTCTGTCATCCACTTTGGTCTTTTTAAAATTTCTGTCTTCTAAATGACCTTTTACATTCTTCACATATGATGTTCTTGATGTCATTCCACACGACTTCAGGCCTTCTCTCATTTGTGTTCAATACATGTAATCTGTTCATGAGATATTCTCAAAATTCAGGTGGGATACACTTGAGGTGGCGTCAAAGTAGAAAGGACAAGAACAATTTCAAGCCCCAATTTACAGGATTGGAATATTCAATGGGCAAAATCTTGAATGACACAGGAAGAATCCAAAGATGATGGAAAGAATACACAACATTCTGTAAAAGAAATTACGGGTCAAAATCCAACAATTTCAAAAGATAGGGTATATTCAGGAACTGATGGAACTGAAGGAAGAAGTCCAAGCTGCCCTGAAGGCAATAGCCAAAAATAAAGCTCCAGGAATGAATGGAATATCAATTAAAACATTTCAACCAGCTGATGAATCACTGGAAGCACTCATTTGTCTATGCCAAGAAATCTGGACGACAGCTACCTGAGCGATTGACTGGAAGAGATCCACATTTGTACTCATTCCAAATAACGGTGCCTCAACAGAACGTGGATATGATCTAATAGTATCGCATGAAAGTAAAGGTTTTCCTGCAGATCATGCAACAAGGGTTGCAATAGCACATCAACAGAGGAGTTTCCAGAAAATCACACTAGATTCAAAAGAGGATGTGGCATGAGGGATTTCGCTGCTGACTTTGGGTGGATCTAGACGGAAAGAGAGAATGCCACAAAGATGTTTATTTGTGTTCTGTTGACAATTCAAATGTATATGGCTGTTTAGATTATAATCAACTATGGATACCACTTAGAAAAATGAGCATCAGAGAATATTTCATTGGGCTTATGCATCTCCTAGACAGCAATCAAGGGACTGCTGTTGAGTGCCAGCAAATGGGTTCCTAACCATAGGGACCCTAAACACAACAGAAACACTGCCCAAGCATGTGACATCCTCACAGTTGTTGTGCTTGAGCCCACGTGGCAGCTATTGTGTCACGCCATCTCATCACGGATTTTCTCTTTTCTGTCGCTCCTCTACTTTACCAAGGATAATGTCTTTCCCTAGGAATCTGTTTCTCCTAATAACATGTCCAAAAGTACCTGAGAGGAATTTCACCAGCCTTGTCTATATGAAGCAGTGTGACTATCCTCTTTCCAAGACAAAATTATTTGTTCTTTTGGCAATCCCTGGAACTTTCACTGTTCATCTCCAAATCCACAGTTCAGATGCACTCATTCTTCTTCAGTCTTCCTGATTCAATGTTCAACTTTCACATGCATATGAGGCATCTGAGAAAACCTGAACATGCCATAGCTTGAGTGAGGCACACCTTAGTACTGAAAATAACATCCTTGCATTTTAATACCAGAAAGAGGCTATGGGCAGCAGATTTGCCCCAAGCTAATTGGGCCAGTTGTGAGAATTTTGATCTTCTTTACGTTGAATGGTAATCCATACTGAAGGCTGCAATTCTTGATCTTCATCAGCAAGTGCACCAAGTCCTTTTACAGCAAACTAGATTGTGTCATCTGTGTATGACACGCTGTTAATAAGCCTCCCTCCTATCGTGAAATTGAATTCTTCTGCATATAATCCAACTTCTCTGATTATTTTCTCAGCATACAGATTGAATAAGTATGGTGACACCTACCTTTCCTGATTTTAAAACATACAGTAAGTAGACCCTTGTTCTGTTTGTACAACTGCCTCTTGATCCAAGTCCAGATTCTACATGAGCACAATGAAGTGTTCTGGGGATTCCCATTCTTCTCAATGCTATCCATTGTTTGTTACAACCCACACAGTCTGTTGCCTCCCTGAAATACATATAAGCATCTTTCTTCTAGTCTCTGCTTTGAGCAAGACTCAGCTAACATCAGCAAGAACAAGGGACTAGAATAAGGAAGACCTGTGGAGAGGCACAGGTTAGGGTTGGATCATTTCACCATTAAGTGTGTATGCTAAAAAAAAAATCCAGGAATCAGGACCCCAGGAAGAAGAAAGTGGCATAGAACTGGGCAAAGGCTAATGGAAAACTGCTGATAAGTAGATCTGGCTTGCTGAAAATGAAGACTTGAAGCACTTGCTGATGACAACCAAACACTGCAGCCATTAATACTGATTGAAAATAAATGTAAAGTAAACATTCCTGGGATAAGGTCCAGGTAGTATGACAGGGGCCAGACCAAACCCAGGGATACATATGGTAGCCAACTAAAAAGGATGGGAGAAAAAAAGGAATGGGTAGTGGGGGAACAGGGCACTAACCCACCCAAGGGGAGGGTATTGTTTATATCGCCACAGGGAAAGAGGGAGCAGACTTAAACCCAGTGCTCCAAGATGTGAATGCTACATACTAGCTTGAAGCAAGGAACCAGTAGAGAGGTCTGAGGGGCCAGCCCCAATCCCAACTATGTGGATAGCCACCCCTCCCCCAGAAGAATTTACTTCAGAGGACAACCCTGAAGCTACAGCTCAGGGAGAGGGACATATCTGATCAGAGCACATGGGAGCAAATGAAGGGGGGGAGGAAGAGAGAGTGGAGCACCTCCTGGCCCACCAAGTCTTGAGAATGATATCCCTGCTCAGAGCAGACAATGCACAGAGAGAACCATATGGCCAGCCCCACTACAATACACTGACCCATAGCCCACTGACCCATAGCCCTACAGGGGACAACATTGGAGACACAGTGTGGGAATTGCCCCAATGTGACCCCACCACACTGAGGCTAAACTTTAAGGGCATGAAACATAAAAGCAAGGGGAACAGAGCAAGGAAGTCCCGAGGGAATACCAAAAATAGACTTTGGGACCAGGGCATGGCACCCCATTAAACACCACCAGAACACACTCCTAAAAGCCAAAAAACAGACCTTGAACTATTTACAGGCTTTTCTATTTTGTCATTGGTTTGTTGTTGTTGTTGTTTTCTTGTGTTGCTTTGCTTTGCTCTGTCGTGTTTTTGTGCATATATTAATCAATGCAGGTCTATCTAGATAAGATAGGTGAGATAAACAATCTAGAGGAGAAAACAATGGGACTGACAGTTCTGGGAAAACATGTGAGAGGAGAGGGTAGGAGAAAGGAAGTGGTAATAAAAAGGGAACAACAAGTGATCCAAAATCAGTGGCAAGGAGATTGTGTTCCAAAACCAGTGGCGAGGAGGGTGTAAGAAGCCTGGTAGGGCTTGATCAAGGGCAATGTAACCAAGAGGAATTACTGAAACACAAATTAAGATTGAGCATGATAGTGGGACAAGAGGAAAGTAAAAGGAAATAGAGGAAAGAACTACGAGGCAAAGGGCATTTATAGAGATCTAAATACAGTCATGTACATATGTAAATATATTTATATATTATGGGGAAATAGATCTATGTGCATATATTTTTTAGTATTAAGGTAGCAGATGGACATTGGGCCTCTACTCAAGTACTCCCCCAATGCAAGAACATTTTATTCTATTAACTGGAATTCCATGATGCTCATCTTCCTAACAACATCACCGAAGACATGGGGTGTAGAAAGCCGATGGTGCCCAGCTATCAAAAAATATAGCATCTGGCGTCGTAAAGGCTTGAAGATAAACAAGCGGCCATCTAGCTGAGAAACAACAAAATCCACATGGAAGAAGCACACCAGCCTGTTTGATCATGAGGTGTCACTGGGATCAGGTATCAGACATCAGAGAACAAAAAAGTCATATCGTTGTGAATGAGGATGTGTGCGGAGTGGAGACCCTAAGCCCATCTGTAGGCAACAGGACATCCCCTTACAGAAGGGTCGTGGGGAGGAGACAAGCCAGTCAGATTGCAGTGCAGCAACGATGAAACATACAACTTTCCTCTAGTTCTTGAATGCTTTCTCCCCCCAACTATCATGATCCCAATTCTACCTTACAAATCTGGATAAACCAGAGAATTTACACTTGAACAGATAGGAACTGGAAACACAGGGAATACAGAACACATGAATCCCTGAGGACCAGTGGTGAGAGTGACAATACTGGGAGGGTAGAGGGAACATAGGGTAGAAAGGGGGAGCCAATTATAAGGATTTACATATAACCCCCTCCCTTGGGGATGAACCATAGAAAAGTAGGTGAAGGGAGTTGTCAGACAGTGTACAACATGACAAAATAATATTTTATAAAGTATCAAGTGTTCATGAGGGAGGGAAGGCAGGAATGGAGGGAAAAATTGAGGAGCCAGTACCAAGGGCTCAAGTAGAAAGCAAATGTTTTTGAGAATGATGAGGGTAGCGAATGTACAAATGTGCTTGACACAATGGGTGTATGATTGGGATAAGAGCTGTATGACACCCCCCCCCCCAATAACATGATATATATTTTTAAATCAGTGTAAAGAAAGCAAAAGTCCTCACGACTGGAAGAATGGATAGCATCATGATTATCAGGAGCGGGGAAAACTTGTCTGCCATTTCATTTGGTTTGGAGCCACGATAAAGCCTCCTAGAAGCTGCATTTGGGAAATCATGCAGCCCACTGCCCTGGACAAATCTGCTGCTCTTTGTGTTGGTGACAAGCAAAGACTTCACTCTGAGTCCTCAGATGTGGCTGACCCAAGCCCTGGTGTTTTCAATTGCCTCGTCTCCAAGTGAAAGTTGGACAGTGAATGGGGAAGATGGAAAAGGAATTGTGGTGTTAGGAAGGAGTACTGAAAGTACCATGAACTACCACGCGAACCAACAAATCTGTCTTGCAAGAATACAGCCAAAATGCTCCGTAGAAAGGAGGATGGTGAGAATTCATCGTCTGCATTTTGGACATGTTATCAGGAGAATCCAGAGTGTTTGGTGTACTGTGAGGGCAACACAAAGAGCAAGATCCCCAAAGAAATGAGTTGAGACAGCAGTTTCAACAATGGCCTCCTGTATACCACTTAGAGGATTGTAGCGGACTGCAGTGCTTTGTTCTGTTGCTCATAGGTCCCCTGTGAGTCAGAACCAGCCAGAGGACACCCAAAAGTGACCATGAAGAACACTGTCAAAGCTCATGTCATTGCAGCTTTATTTCTAGAAGGCTAAGGTGTAAGTGGACGGTCATCCCAAGTGGCTCCTGTCGCTGCTGAATTTAGGAATATTATTTGAAGGCTCAAGTCCAGGGCTCAATGACCTTCCCCCCTGGGTGATTGCGTACAGCAGCGGTTCTCAACTTGTGGGTTGCGACCCCTTCGAGGATTGAACAACCCTTTCACAGAGGTCTCCTAAGACCTTCAGAAAACACGTAAATATTTCAAAACATATAATTACATATTGTTTTGTGATTAATCACTATGCTTTCATTATGTTCAATTTGTAACAGTGGAAATACATCCTGAATATCAGATATTTACATGATGATTCATAACAGTAGCAAAATGACAGTGATGAAGTAGCAATGAAAATACTTTTATGGTTGGGGGTCACCCCCACATGAGGAACTGCATCCAAGGGCTGCGGCAGGTTGAGAACCAGCGGCATAGGGCACAGAGGCAACTCATTCGCTTGGGGCGCGGCGGGGTGAGGGGGAAAAACAAAACAAGAAAACTTAACAGACTTTCAGCGTCAGATAACACTCTCTGATCAGGGTTAACTTATTAAAAAACCAAAGTTCTGGGGGAAGATCAACCTGTGTCTGTTGATCTAAAACTTTTCATTGCCAACAACTTTCTTCTGAGTCTTTCCAGGAAATCAGGATTCTAGGTGAGTTAAACAGTCTGAGGAGCCCAGAGTGAACCAGTGGAGGCTGACCGGTAAGCTGGAAACGCTCTCTGAGACTCTGAGGATTATGAATCTAGGAACATGTGTCCAGGGACATAGCAGCTCCTATCATTTTTGCATAGGCTAGACCTGTGTTCATCGAGCACTGTCGAGTGAGTGGATTCCAGAGAAGAAAAATAATCTGGTCTATTTCCTGAGCTATGCTATTTGTCTGCACATCTCCCTCCCAGCCATCCCCCCCAAAAAATGTCCTGCCTGTCTCAGGTCTATCTTTTCATCATCCCAGAAAGTACCTTATCTTGCTTTAGGTAATTCTGGCTACAAGGATGGGAAAGATTCTATCATCAAAATTGCCTTAATCATGTTTTATTTACTTGGCTTAATAGGGCAAGAAAATGATAGTTTTCTTTCCTGTTTGCTTCCCTGGTTAAAAACCATCAGTGACTCAGTGGTCTCAGCTGACTTTGGCACTTCATTCATCTCTGCTCATCGATACAGTGTCTGTTTTTATTGATTGTTACCAATGCTTTTTAGCAAAGCTGCATATGATATCATTTCAGATATTTTCCACAGAAGGATTCTACGTAGGAAATTCCTCCGCTTAAAGCTTGCCCATGTCGCCAACATCAATGATAACTAAAGCCCACACCCACCCAGCCCTTAATCCTACCATTGGGGGCTTGCTGACATTCTCTCAAAGGACCTGCCTGGTCCTTGCACATGTGCAATTCACTCACTTGGACTTCTTTTCCTCAAAACGTGGAGGGTTCGCAGCCTCCTTTCCTAACCCTGCATGCTTATCGTTTCATCCCCAGTGCCTAAACAGTGCCGGCACATGGCATAACGTATCCTTAGTAATTAGTCGTGAATGAGTGAGAAAGTGAATGGTTCTGATTAAGAGCCTGCCAAAGAAAGAAAAATGAGGAACGAAGTTCAAAGAAAAAGAGTACAAGAGAGAGGGGAGAGGACAGAGGAGAAGGTCTGAATGCTTGCTCAATGTGACATAAAGCTGCCTAATACTTTTTCATTTAATCAGTATTAATGGCTTCTACTTTTTCACTTTATTTCCAAAGTGAATTTACACATTTCTAGAGAGTCAGATGCAAAATGAGCCAATGTTCCTTGGAGCAGATATTTTCAAATCTGAAGCCTAACTTTAAGAACTCTAAATATGCTGTGAAGAAAGAGTCCCTGTCTGTCTGTAAGTCTAGAATGGAGAAGGTCTTAGTTGTCTGTTGTTATTTTTGTTAGGGGACCATCGAGTCTGTTCTGAATGACAGCGACCTTGGGACAACAGAACACCCCCCCCCCCGTCCCCCCCCACTCCATCCCCCGCCCCCCCTCCCCCCCCCCCCACACCCCCCCCCCTAGTCCTGCGCCATCCTCACGATTATTCTTATGTTTGAGCCCATTGTTGCTGCCGTTGTGGCAATCTATATCCTTGAGGGTCTTCCGCTTTCCAAGCTGATGTCCTGCTCCAGGGCCTGGTTCCTCCTGATAACATGTCCAAAGTACTTGAGAGGAAACATCACCATCCTTGCCTCTAAGGAGCACTCTGACTGTCCTTCTTTCAGGACAGATCAGTCTGTTCTTTTGGCAGTCCTCCCCTATTCTTCTCCACAATTCAAATGCATTCACTCTGCTTTGATCTTCCTTCTTCAGTGTCCAGCTTTCTCATGTATATGAGGCCATTGAATCAGGCACACCTTAGTCCTCAAAGGAACATCCTTGTGCAGCAGATTTGCCCAGTGCAAGGTGTCATTTGACCTCCTGATGGTTGTTTACATGAGTATTGGCTGTGGATCCAAGCAAGATCAAATCCTTGACAACTTCAAATTTTCTCCGTTTATCAAGTTATGAGGATTTGGGCCTTCTTACATTGAGTTGTAATCTGTATTGAAAACGACAATCATTGATCTTCATCAGGAAGGGCTTCAAGTCCTCCTTACTTTCAGTAAGCAAGTTTATATCATCTACATATCATAGGCTGTTAAGGTTTCCTCCAATCCCAATTCCTCTGAGTCATCTCATGCTGTTATAACAGGAATACCAGCAATGGTTGATTTTAATAGATAGAAACTTATTCTCTTACACTTTCGAGAATTTTCAGTTCTGGGTACCAGCTATAGCGGCAGGGTTTCTCTTTCAGCTCAAAGTGGAAAGGTGTTTCCATTTCAACATGTATCCAGCCTTTCTTAGGGATTTCCATTTTTCTTGGAAATAGTCGTCTCTGGAGTCTAGGAGGTTCTCAGCACAGCGGTCCAAAGTCCAAAAAGCTTGCTCCACTGCAAGCTCTTATTCCTGTCAGTGTGGAGGCTTCACTCTCTGCTGACTTCTACCTCCTTGTATCTTGTGTACGTAAAAAGGTGATGCAGGCTGCACGGAAGGAAGCTCCCCTCGCCTTAGAACAGTACTGCGACTCGAGGAAGGTGTTGTATCCCTACCGTATCCCACACGAATCCACTGACAGCTCTTTGGCTGATTACATAAAATCATATCATGGGGGATGATGACACTGTTAGAACACTGAGAATTATCGCCCAGCAAAGTGGACACATATTGAGGCTAGAGAGTAGGAGGTGGCAGAGGGAATACAATTTAACCCACGACAGATAGCAAATGTTCCAAACACATCCTGGATGAGTTTGTGGAAAGTGTTCACAGAAACTGGATTTGTCTCAGAATCTTCGCCATTGAGTACTAACTAGTAAACAGGCCTGAAGATCATGCACTTAACATGAAGGTCACCTTGTCTGAGAAAAAGTCTGAGAAGCCAAATCCAGAGACTACCACTACCCAAAGTTCGAGTGATCACAAATGGGTTTCTGGGGAACTAACTCAGTGAAGTCGTGGGAGCAGGAGCGGCATCACTTACACGTCTCACAGCTCCTTTTCAGGAAAGGATCCATCTCCTTAACATAATCTGGAATGAAACTTTGCCAAGACAAATCAAGTAATGTGTGAAAGCAGAAGCTACACTTCCAAGACCACAAAAGGAATATCAAATTGAGTGAGAGGAAGAAATGGAGAGAGTTTGAAGAGGAAGCTGTCAGAAGCCTGAAAGAATCACAAGCAGGAAGAAACATGAACAGAAGCACACATTTCGAAGCCAGGAATTTGGTGATTTTTGAGTCAAAGAATAGACTGTAATCTGTTGCCATGCTTGATATTAATATTTGGCTCTGATTCTAATTGGAACTGGCTCATCCATTTGGAATGTTCTCTAGTTGAGATTTCATCTTTCTAATGAGGTCCTGTTCTGTTTCTGATTTCCTTTCTACTTTGTAGAAATAAAATTGCCGTCTAGTAATAAACGAAATACCAACTAATTTGGGTTTATTTCTTTACAGATTCTATCTTCAATTATCCACTATTATTACTAGTTTTTCCTTCAAATCCAATGGTTTACCATAAATCTATGGTCATTACAGATGATGATGTTGTTTTTATTTACAGATGAGGATGTTTGTTTTTTATTTCCTTCCTGGAGATTCCGAGGGAAAGATGTGCACATTGGTGTGAGGATGTGGTTGCCAGTGAGTACGTTCTGACTCATTGAAGGCCTGTACCTGAGGGTTTCAATGATTGGGTTCTTTGTGGAAGGACAGTTTTCTGCCACATTGTTCTCTCCTTGGGAGGTGGAGGGATTCAAACCACTAACTTCTTGGATAATCAATATGTGTGCTGTGCTGGTGTGTGTATGGTGTGCATCACAGGAATATGTGTGTGGTATGAGTGCGTATAGGAATGTATGGGGGATGTATAGGAGTGTGTGGCATGTATACGTATTTGTGAGTGTGTGTTGAAGTCGAGCAGAGAAAGGTGTGGATTGTCTCTCAAGTGTGTGAGCAAAAAGAACAGAGAACGGCAGAATTTTGCAGATGTCAAAGAGCCTTTATATGGTTTATGATACTGCCTGTACATAGTATATGATACTGGTACATGAGAGGGAAGCATCAAGACATACAGTAAGTCTTACCAAATTTTAATTTATATCTCTGCTTGCGCACCCAAATGCATGTGAATTGAGGAAATGGTCCAGGTCATAGTTCAGGGGTAGAGCAATGGACAAGACTCCCTCTTCTGACAGGAGCATGTATACGTTTCATAGGCTGCAATAACAAAGACCATAACGTAGATGACTTAAAATGACCCAAAGGTGTATTGTTCACCTAACTGCAGGCTGAGTTTGGCCTCCTCTTCCCTGATCCCTAGGCCTGATGTTTGTTGTTGTCATTAAGTGCATTCCATTCCATTCTCACTCACAGCAAACCTTTCTACAACAGAATGCGACGCTAGCGACATCTGTGCCGTCTTCACACTGGTTACTCCACTGAGTCCATTTATTAAATCACTCTGTCATTCATCTCATTGTGAATCTCTGTCTCTTTGGCTGACCCTCTACTTTACCAAGCTTGATGTTCTTTGCCAGAGACTTGCCCCTCCGGATAACCTGAGATGAAGTCTCACCATCTTGCTTCTTAGAAACATCCTGTCTGTATTTCTTCCAAGATCGAAATATTCTTTCTTCTGGTAGTCCATGGTATATGTAAGACAACACCATAATTTCAATGCATCTGTTCTCCTTCGATGTTCCATATTCATTGTCCATCTTCCACGTGTATGTGAGGTGGTTGAAAAAACCATCGCTATAGTCAGGCACAGCTGAGTTCTTAAAGCAACATCTTTATTTTTGTTTATACTTTACTTTAAAGAAGTCTTTCATGTAATATCCAATGCAGAACTACATTTGATTTCTTGACTATTGACTCTATGGGCATTGATTATGGGTCCAAGTAAAAATAAATCTGTTAGGCCAGGCTAACAAGAGAAACAAATCCAATGACACGCCTATATGAGCTTCATATCAAGAAGTAATTATGTGTATTAAGAGCTCCCAGCCCAGGACAACTCAAGTTCGTAAGTCTAATGCTAGTCCACGAGTCCCTCTTCAGACTTAGACAGCCACATGCCAAGGTGCAGACTTCAGGAAGGTTCCAGGCCGTGAGTGCAGTCCTGTGACTCCAAGGTGTGTGGAAATGTGGCAGGACTCCGGCAGCTCTCAGGGTCCGTGGTAGAGGAAGCAGTTCCCAGCGCTCACCTTGTAAGAAGCCACAGGCCCCAAGGAGACGTCATCAGGCTGGGACAAGGTTGACCGGTTTAACTCCACCCCTAGCCAGAGGGTCTGGTTAACCTAACACCATCTAAATACCACAAAATCCTTACCAACTTCCATGTAATCTCTATTAGCAAGTTTGGAAAGATTTGACCATCCCATCCTCATCAGAAAGTCAGGATGCATTAGGATGTTTGCTGAATCCAATCCAATCCATTGCCATTCAGTCAATTATAACTCGATGTTGAACTGCCTCCTTTGTTTTCTGATGCTATAAGTCTTTATAGGAGCAGAAAGTCTCATCTCTCCCTCCAAGTGACTGGTGGGTTGGCTCTGCTATCCTTGCAGTTAGTAGCTGGATGCATACTTCACTGTGCCACAGGGGCTCCTGTAGGATGTTTGCTGGCAGGGTGAAAACAATAGAATTAAGTATGTTGAGAGTACAAAAGACCCGAGAGAGGACATTTTCTATGTCTGTTCAGCTATGGTGTGAATGGTGCACCCACAGCAATAACTTTACAGTTCCCTCTCATGGACTGGCTTGGGCAGGGGTAGATCACCTGAAGGCAGGTGCTTGCTTAGTCCTTCAGCCACGCTGTCAGGTAGGGAGCTTGTGTGGGAACGTTCCAAAGGTATGGTTTCAGAAGCAATGGGACAGCATGTCATTTAAGCTCATCATCCATGGGGTAAAGTAGGTGTGCGTAGAAAAGTTCTCATCTTTGCCCAGACAGCGCCCGGGGACTGCTCCTATGTGTAGCACGCCTGATTTTTGTCAGAAGTAATAAAATCTATTATCCATGTACTAGCATATGTTCAAACTTTACCCAGAAGGATGTGGTGTTTTTGGAGAAATCCATATTAGTTATCAATTTTTTATGACCTTCTTGATATCAAGAATTTATGATGCCCTGTCAGAATTATGTTGCACCTCAAAATCGGCAACAACGTAATCAGCCTCCTTTCTGATTCTTGGATCTCCAGAAATGCTCCCAGCAATTTTCAAGTTAATCTCAGGACCGCTTCTTTAGGACTGTCCTTGCAAGTGGTCTAGAACATTTTAAAAGAGCCAGAAATCCTTGATGTGCCCTGAGAGTGATCTGCCATTGTGTGCCTCCATTTACTGCCATGGTAATCTGACTGTGCTGTGTTCTTACTTTGTGCCATCTTAGAACTTGTCCTCTAATAAAAATAAGTCCCGCTTGACGTAAGTTTTCATCATGTTGATGATGCTGCATGTTGATACTGCATGTTAATCTAGCTTTTATTTCTAATTTAGTGTCATAATTCTTTAAAAGCAATTGAAATTTCCTGAAACAACAAATGTTTGTGCACTGCACCTTGTAACATTGCTCGAACAGACTTACATGATGGTAGGTCAGGGGGGACACTGAAAAGAGGAGGCAAGGGGGCATCAGAAATAGTGAGTTTGTTATATTCATAGCCCAGAGTGCCATGATGCAGGACTACACAGGGGGCTGTACCAGGGGCAAGTAACAATGACGTAGATTGTTGTGGTCGTTGCTATTGTTAGGTGCTGTCAAGCCAGCTCCAATTCATAGTGATTCTATGCACAACAGAACAAAACATGGCCAAGTCCTACATCACCCTCAGAAGTGTTATGCTTGCTCTCCTTGCTGCATCCACTTTGTTAATTCATCTGATTGATGGTCTTCCTACTGTACTGGGCATTTACTGTCCTTTACATGGGACTGGTCTTTTCGGATAACATGTTCAAAGGAAGTGACACTAAGTCTCCGTCCTCAATTGTAATGAGCATTTTGGCTGCACTGCTGGCAAGTCCGTGGCTTATTCTTCTGGCAGTCCATGGTAATTTCAGTGTCCACGGCCAGCACTACAATTCCAATGCCTCAGTTATTTTGTAGTTTTCCTTGAGTACTGCCTAACTTCCACATGTTTTGAAGTGACTGAAAATACCATAGCTTGGGTCAGATGCAAGCTTATTTATTAAAGTAGCATCTTTGTTTTGTTTGTAATCAATTTAAAGCAGTTTTTCAACAGCTGTAAATCTTCCCAATGAAATGTATTGTTTGCAGTTTTGACTGCTGCTCCCATGGGTATTGATTGAGTTGGATGAGTGAAGGGAAGGCTAGCACTCCCTTTGAAAATAATGGAAGATGTCCTTGGTCCCTAGAACACACAGATGCTAAGGCATTGTCACTTGTTTTGTGGCATCAAGCCAATCCACCCCTGTCTCTGTTTATTGTACTGTCGTCTCTTACATGTTTCCATGATGCTGGAAGTTATGCCACACAATTTCAAAGGCCAGTGTGACCCATGGTGGACAGGATTCATTAAAGCTTCCAGGCTAAGACAGACTAAGAGGCAGGACCTGCTGATCAGCTTCTAGAAACATTAGCCAGTGACAAGTAGCAGAACTTACAAGTAGCAGATGAACAATGACTGATGAAATATTGGAACAGGAGCACCTTAGGCTGGCAGGCATCTATGTTTTCTTTTATCTCATTATTTCATTGTGATGAAGAATTCCCCTAGAATAATCTCTGTGAGTAGTTCTTTGGTAGAATTTTCTGAGACAATAGACCCAATGCGTTATACTGAGTACATAAGAGAAACACATCCACAGAAACTCTTATGTACAAGATAAAGTTTTATATAAAGGTAAGTGCCCATCAAGAAAACATCCCAACCCAGTGCTGCCTAAGCCCACAAGTCCAACATTAACCCATATGTCTGACACCAATCCACAAAGTCCTCCTCCATCTCACAAAACACACACAATGAGGCCAACCTCAGGGGGAAAGTCAAATCAGTGAACGTGTAAGCATCTCAGCGCTGTCAGGGGTCTCCACACGGCTGCTCCAGCACCCAGGGCTGCATCAGGGTAAGTCCATGCGGCTTTGCCTCAGGGATGTCTTGCAGGAAGCAAACCTTGCAAGCTAAACCAGGGAACTGGTTAAGGCAGCTGCACCCTGGTCTGACCATCACAAAAAACTAGAAAGGTGAGGCTCACCAAGCTAATTTTCTCTCTGCCCCCAATTAACCCCACATGTGTTTATAGGCCAACTTGGCACAATAAGCTTTAACTAACTCACCCAGTCAACCCTGAGGAGACCTAGACTGCAGATCACAAAAAGTGTAGGCCTTTGGATGACTCACAGCCTCAAGTTCCAGCATTTCCAACTTGAAGATGTCCTTCCCTTAATATAAAGTAGATTGAGAGAGTTTTCTACTCATGTAGGCAGAATGATGATAATCTACATCCCATATGAACTGAAAGCAGCTACAAAAGGAGAGACCTCCACCTCTGATCGCATAAAGAATTATGGTTATGAATAATGTATACACAGGGAGGGGAAGAAATGAGACAGTACAAGGGAGCAAAGGTGGAGATTTGGACAGTGCATGTGTGAAGTCTCTGGCAATAGCTTGGGGCTACATTTCCCAGATGTTGGAGATATTACTGGAGGACAGGCCCTTGGGTCCAAGAGTAATCAACATATGACTGAGCAGGACCTGGCTTCCAGGTGTAAAATAGACCATGGTGACTCGATTCTGGTAAAGCGATGGGAGTGGAGCCTTCAGGATTTTAGTTTGCTAATGGGCATGACTCAAGGGAGAAACACTTGTACAAATCTGCTTATGAAGAGAACTTTGAATATGCAAAGTAAGAATCTAGGAAAATATAAAGTTATCAAAAATGAAATTCAATATCAACAGCTAAACCAAGTGAGGGTCTGATTGTGGAACAGACCATAAATTGCTTATATGTAAGTTTAGGATAAAGCTGAAGAAAATTAAAACAAGTGGACCAGATCCAAAATAAAACTGAGTATATCCCCCCTGAATTTCTAGATCATCTCAAGAACAGAACGAAAGGATGCCAGGAGAGACTCTGAAAGATGCTCTTAATCTTAGAGTAGCTAAAGCAAATGGAAGAAATGATGGAGTCAAAGAACAGAACATTTCCAAGGGCAGCTCGAGAAGACAAAGTCAAATGTAATGAAATCTGCAAAGACCTAGAGTTAGCAAACCAAAAAGCAAGGCAACACTTCACATTTCTTACACAAAGAAGCTGAAGAAAAATTTAAGCCTCAAGTTACCAAATTGAAAAATTCTATAGGCAAATATTGAAGGATACAGGAGGCATTAAAAGAAGATGGAAAAACAACACAGAGTCGCTGTACCAAAAAGAACGAGTTGATATTCCACCATTTCAGGAGGCGGCATATGAGCAAGAACTAATAGTGATGAAGGAAGAAGTTCATTAGCCAACAACAAAGCTCCAGGAATTGACAGATTACCAATTAAACTAGTTCAACAAGCTGATAAAGCATTGAACACACTAATTGTCTATGCCAACACATTTCAAGATAGCTATTTGGCCCACTAACGGGAAGAGGTCTATATTTGAACCTATTCCAAAGACAGGTTATACAACAGAATGCTTAAATGATAGAGCAGCATCATTGATATTGCATGCAAGTGATTGTTTTGCTGAAGATAACCCAACAATGGGTGCAGCAGTACAGTGACAAAGGGCTGACAGAAGTTCAGGCTGGATTCAGAAAAGGATGTGGAAGAAGGAATTACCATTGCTGTGTCAGATGGATCTTGGCTGAAAGAAGAGAGGACCAGAAAGATGTTTGCTTGTGTTTTGTTGACTGTGCCTTGGCGTTGACCATGTGAATCATAACTGCGGATGACTTGTGAAGAATGAGAATTCTAGAACGCTTCATTGTGCTCACGCGGAACCTGTACGTGGATCAAGATAGAGCTGTGCACAGAAAACAAGGGGATACTGCGTGGTTTAAAAACAGGAAAGACGAACAACAGATTTATATCCTCTCATCATACTTATTCAATCTGCATGCTGAACAAATAATCAGAGGAGTTGGATAATAAGAAGAACATGGCATCAGGCTTGGAGGAGGGATATTTAATAATCTGCAATATGCAGGTGACACACCTTACTTGCTGAAAGTGAGGAGAACTTGAAGCACTTGCTGATGAAGATCAAGAATGCAGCCTTCAGAATGGATAAAGACTCAGTGAAAGAAAAGCAAATTACAGCCAGCCATTGAATTCTGCTAACTTGTATGTGTTTGTGCAGAAATTTAGAAAAAGCTGGCAATAGCAGTAAATCCATGTTATGAGCCTTAAGGATAATTGAGATCCTTAAGGTCCCTGAAAGTGGCTACATTAATAAAAATAAAAGCAAAATACAACAAGAACAATATGTAACATCATGATAAATGGAGAAAAGGTTGAGGAGGCCAAGGATCTTGTCTTGCTTGGATACACACTCAATGCTCATGGAAGCAGCAGTCAAGAAGTCAAATGATGCATTGCATGAGATAAATCTGCTGCACAAAACCTCTTTGGAGTATTGAAAAGACTAAGGTGCCCCTGCCTCAAGCCATATTTTCAATTGCCTTATACGCATGTGAAGGTTGGACACTGAATAAAGAAGACCAGAGAAGAATAAATGCCTTTGAATTGTGGTGCTGGAGAAGAATACTGAAAGCACCACAGACTGATAAAAGGACATCTGTTGTGGAAGAAGTGTAGTCGCAGTGCTCCTTAGAGGAAGGATGGGGAGGCGTCATCTTACTTTGGACATGTTGCCAGGAGAAACAGTCCCTGAAGGAGGACATCGTGTTTGGTAAAGTAGAGAGAGTCCAACAGAAGGAAGGCCCTCAAGGAAATGATCTGACACAGCGACTTCAACAATGGGCGCAAGCACAGAACCACAGTGAGGATGGTGTAGGCCCAGGCAGTGTTTTGCTCTGCGATGCATGAAGTTGCTATGAGTCAGAGCTGACTCAATGGCACCAAAAAAAAAAAAACAATAAAAAAGAAACAACATGTTCATGCTTTAATCAAAAGGAGGTCATACTGAGAGAGCAAGCCATCTCATTTTAAAAATTATTTTTAGATCAATTTATTGGGGGCTCTTATAACTCTTGTTAAAATCCATACATCAACTATATCCAACATATAGTACATATATTGCTGTTGCTCTTTTCTAGGCACTTATTTTCCTTTGAGCCCTTGGGATCAGCTCCACTTCACCCATCACCTGGCTCTCACCCTCCATTCCCCACCTTCGTGGCCCCTTGATAGATTATAGATTGTTATTATTTTCAAATCTCATACCGACTGCTGTCTCCCTTCCCTTCTGGTGTCTGTTGTTCTTCCCCCTGGATGGGTGTGTGTGCGCCATTCCTTGCAATCTGCATCCCTTTCCCTCCCCATCACCCTTCCCTCTACCTTTTGAGTATCACTATTCCAATCCTGTTCCCGGGTTCCATGTGTCATGAGTTTTATCTTTTGCTTATACTTATGTACATGCTTCCCCCATCTAGTGGGGAGAAGCACTGGGGGCATGATAGTAGGGGTGAGGAGGCTTCAAGGGATCAGAGGTATATTGCATGATCCTTCAGTGCTCTACTGCACCCTGATGGACTTATCCCCTCCTACAGACCCCTTGGTGGGGCGATGTTCCATTGTCCACAGATGGGATTTGGGTCTCCATTCCAACTCCCCCCCCTCCATTCTCACCAATGCATTTTTGTTTGTTTGTTGTGAATGTCCGGTACCCAGTCTTGATGACACCTCACAATCACACTGGCTGGTATGCTTGTTACATGTGGACTTGTTGCTTCACTGTTGGATGGCTGCTTGTTTAACTTCAAGCCTTTAAGACCCCAGATGCTATATCTTTTAATAGCCAAGCACCACCCTTTGGCTTCACCACATCTGCTTATGGACCCATTTTGTCTTTAGCAATTGTGTGTGTGTGTGGGGGGGGGTAGGGTGGGTGGTGTCTTCCAAAATTCTTGGCCTGCATAAGGACTGTGTGCTTACAGTGTTGCATCAGTTTGTGGAAATACTTTCATTGGAATTACATCAATTCTTTAAGCCCTGGTTTATCCAATGTCTTCAGTGCAGCTTGGACTGCTTCCTTCAATCTTATTTGTTCTTGGCCTCATAGTCTCTTTTGAAATGGTTGACTGTCAAACCAATTCTTTTTGAAACAGCGACTCTGTGTATTCTAGCTCCTACATTTTGATGCTTCCTGTATTATTCAGTATTTGGCCCATAAACCCCAAATGCACTACCATTAATTATTTCTGAATTAATTCTGACTCAAAGTAACCCTATATAAAATTTGTGAGGCTGTAAATCTTTATGTGAACAGATAGTCTCATCTGTATCCCAAAGAGCATGTGGGTTTGAATTTCAGATGTCGTGGTTAACAGTCCAAACAGAAAATAGCAACACAATAGCAACACAAGAGTTCTTTATTTTGCATATACAATTCTTCAATATTTTCAATACTGCATTTGGAAACCTGAATTTCCCCCCAATTTTATTAGCTTGAGAAATGCCAAGCTTACTCTTCCCTTTGGGATTTCTAACTCCAGGTCTTTGCATGCTTGATTATAATATTTTGTATTCTAGAGTTGCCCTTTGAAATTTTCTGTTCAGCTTTTACTCCATCATTTGCTTTAGCTACTCTTTCTTCAAGATCAAGTTTCAGAGGTTCTTTTGAGATGCAATTTCTGTCTCTTGAATGATCTGCTTTCTCCACGTTTAATGTTCTTGGTATCACTAGACTCCTCTAGCCTTTAACTATTATTATTCAATGTGTCAAATCTATTCCTCACATCATCATGTCATTTTCAACTTTTACATTCCAATCAGAGTGCATCTTCTTTGCCTGTTTGACCAATTTCAGATAAAAGAAGTTGGTAGAATTAATCATTGATGTTAGTGGTGGGTATGTAAATTTGAGCAACAGTTGTATTAACTGGTCCTTTTTCTAGATATATGGATATTATCGTAATATAGGCAGCAGCATACTTCAATATACATCTTGAAATATTCATTTTGATGATGAATGGCACACATTTTTCTTTAGTTCATCATTCCTGGCATAGTAAACTATAAGATGGTCCCATTCCAAGTGGTCTCTACCAGTCCTTTTTAGCTCACTAATGTCTAGTATGTTAGGCTGGGTTGTCTAGAGAAACAAAATTATTGACATTCATTTATGCATAAGAAAGAGCTTCATTGCTTCTCGGCCTTTTGGCTAAGATCAAGTGTAGTATCTGTTCTTATCAGTTTAATATCTGATACGTCCTCTATCTGAGGACAATATATTAAATGGATTTTTGGAGCAGGGAGTTGGAATAGGAGCTTGCTCCGTCCACTCCACGCATTGACCTGGTATTGCAGTACTTCCAGGAACGGTGCACTAAAAAAAAAAAAAAAGGAAAGAAAGAGCTTCATATCAATAAGTAATATTATATCAAGAAGGAATTCCAAGCTTTATAACATATCATAATCTGTAATATGTTTTTTCTCCACTGGAGATCACAGATTAAGACACTCAGATATGTTTAATTTTTAAAACTAGGTTTTATTCTCCTTATTCAGGTACTGCCATATAATGTAATAATTACAACCAATCGCTTCAAAGACTGGTGAATTATAATTCAATTCCAGTAGTGCTATTTACTTGCTATAACCTGGTATCAATTTTCTAATTTTTCTAATGTGTACTTTCTTTTTCTTCAAAGTGTGGATTTTAATAGTAGCTTGATTATATTTAAGTAATATTATAAATGCATCACATGGTATCATATTATGTGCACAGAACACCCTAACAATTCATTTTTAATGGAAATTTTGATTTTAAATACTTCTTCAGTTTAGTCGCTACTGCAGAGCCCCAAAGACTATCCTATCACACTTTTTGTATCCCCTTGCCTGGGATGAGAGGGGATCTTCCAGAGGCCCTATCTGACCAGACACTTTGCAGATGGATTTGGGCTTCCCACCATCCTCCATAGCCTTCTACAAAATGGGTGCTCACAATTTAATCTCTGATACATTTCCCTTCATCATATTTGGATTTTGTTTTATTATCATATTTGGATCACACAGGCTGGTGTGCTTCTTCCTTGTGGACTTAGTTGACATCTCACTTAGAAGGATGCTTGTTTGAATACAAGCCTTTTAGACTCCAGACACTATTCTAATAGCCGGGCACCATCTGCTCCTTTTTCCACATTTTGCTGTAACACCCTTATCTTCAGTAATCTCTTCATGAAGGTGATTATAGAGCAGGACTATGTTATAAGAACTGGCTGTTCTTGGATTGGGGCTAGAGTTACGTGAGAGCCCAGACTCCATCTGTTGTCCATGGGTTATGAACAACTCTAGTTTACTTTGGCGGTCTTAGGACAAAAGCAAAAACTAGAACCAACAAAAACACAAAATAAAACAAACAAAATGAAATACAACATTTAAAAAGCAAAAGAAAATAATCGTTAATCATCCCCCTAGTGTTTAAGGTGATTGCTTTGATAACATCAATAATTTATCCAATGACAGAATTTACGGCATTGTTGATGTGACCACGATCTATGAGTTGTTGCTTTGTACAGATTTGTTTCTTAATTGATTCAGCTCAGTTTACATTGAGAATGGGGTTGGTGCTAAGGGAAAATTTCCTGCATCATATCTTGCAAAGGTAGACCAAATCCTGTCATATTAATGCAAAGCGAACATTGAGGCACCAAATTTATAGTAGTTCTGGGTCTCCTTTCACTGGACACCCACTAAGCCAGGTGTGGCAGTTACATAATCTCCTGTCAACTTGTAAATGGGTGGAGGCTAACCTGTCAGTCAGGCCATAGCCAATGAGGTCTTCTTGTGGGCATGGTCTTCTCTGGAGAATTCTGGGAACTCCTGTATGTTTTCTTAATACACAATTACTATGATAAAAAGTTCTTCCTGGAGGCAGGGAACACTCTACTTCATCTTCCTGCTGACAAGCCACATGGAGCTACACTGATGCAGCCAGAGTCCTGGAACTGGAGGAGCCACATGGAGACCCACACCAGCATTGAGATGCTTCCATCACCACTGGATCGACAACACTTTCTACCCACTGGCCTGTGATCTTCCTGCATTCAGCATCATTGCATGGCTGTGTGAGTCTAAAGAGGAATTTATAAACTGGTATTGACATATGGGGTGATATTGGACTTCTGGACTTGATCTGGACTGGGTTGGGATGTTTTCTTAATACACAGTTACTCTCTGATAAAAAGTTCTCTATTACATACATACAAGTGTCTCTGGATTTGTTTCTCTAGTCAACCCAGACTAACACACCAGGGGTCCCACCAAGTTCCATCCGACAACTACCAGCTATGAGATGTTCAATCACTTCCTATGCATGACAAAGTGACATCCTTGCTCTTCAACACATTATACAGGTCTTGTGTAGTTATACCCAGTTCAATATATTGCTTTACTTCTTGACTGCGTTTCCATGAGCATTGATTGTCGCTCTAAGCAAATTAAAATCCTTGATGATTACAATCTTTTCTCCCTTTATCATAATGCTCTCTATTGGTCCAGTTGTGAGGATTTTTGTTCTCTTTACATTGAGCTGTCCTCCAGATTGAGGACTATATATTTTTTATCAACAGCAAATACTCATGTCTTCCTTGTTTTCAGCAAGCAATGCTATTTCATCTGAATATTGCAGTTTGTTAATAAACCTTCCTCCAATCCAGATGTCCTGATCTTCATATCATCCAGATTCTTGAGTTATTTTCTCACCATACAAATATGTACAGTGAATGGATACAACACTGGTATAACTTTTCTGATTTTAAAGCATACACTATAGCCTCATACGATTCATTTTTGTATTTATCACACTTTTCCCTTTTAACTTTTTTAAAGTTAATTTTACTGGGGCCTATAACAATCCACACATCAATTGTATCAAGCATAGTTGTACATATGTTGCCATCACCATTTTCAAAACATTTATTTTCTATTTGAGCCCTTAGTATCGGCTACTCTTTTCCCCTACCTCCTACCCCGTAACCCCTTAAATTGTAAATTATTATTATTTTCATATCTTAAACCAACTGCTATCTCTATTCACCCCCATGTTTCTGTTGATTTTTCCCCCTTAGGGCCGAGGGCTGTTATGTATCGATCATGCGCCCACCTTTCTCTCCTCCTCCCCCCTTCTAACCCTTGTATTGCTACTCCTTTTTATGTTCCTGAGGGGCTTATCTTACCTGGATTCCAAGTGTCATGAACTCTTATCTGTACCAGTGTACCTGCTCGGATATAGCCATAACTGAAAGGCAAGATTGGGGACATGATAGTTGGGGGGGGAGGGAATGAGGAAGCCTCAAGGAATCAGAAGTATACTGTGTGCTTCATTGGTGCTATACTGTGTCCTGGTTGACACATCCCTTCCTTGTGACACTTCTGTGAGGGGTTGTTCCATTGTCTACAGATGGATTTTGGGTCTCTGCTCTGACCCTCTTCATTCTCAATACTATGGGTTTTTTGTTTGTTTTGGGTTTTTGATTACTGTTACTCAGTCCAAATGACACTCATGATTGCACAGGGGGGTGTGCTTCTTCCATGTGGGCTTGTTGCTTCTCTGCTAGATGGCCGCTCATTTAACTACAAGTCTTTAAGTCCCCAGATGCTATCTCTTGATAGCCGGGTTCCACCACCATCAATAGAAAGCACTGATGATCACATGAAGCACATAGTCTCATGGGAAGAGTTGGAGGAAATTATGCTAAGTAAAGTTAGCCAATCACAAAAGGACAAGTACAACATGAGTCCACTGAAATATAGTCAGCACAATAGTTGTAGAAGAAAAGTCAGTTATCTCACGCTTTACTGGTTGAGGTGCAGGCAATCAGGCATGGGACAGACCAAACCTAAGGATGTACATGTCATTCCAACACAAAGAAGGGGAAAGTGGGAGATAAAAAGGGGTCAGAAGGAGGGTGATAATGGCACTGGGGGAGCAGGGCACTGATTCACCCAAGGAGAGGCTATTATGTCTCCACAGAAACAGGAGTGTGAGTGCAGAGACCTCACCACAGCAAGCCAAACCTTGAGGGCAATGTAACGCATGGAGCAACTCATGAGCAGACAGAGCTATAGGGCCAACCCCAATCAAAGCCAAACTGACCCCCTGCCTCGAAGTATGTGTTACAGAGGACACCATTAAACCTACAGGTTGAGGAGACAGGCCAGCCTACTTGACCACACAGAAGCAAATCAAGAAGGAAAAAAAGAGAGGGAGGGACCATATCCCATATGGCCACACCAAGCCCTGAGGATGATGTCCCTGCATGGAGCTGCTAAGGCACAGAGAGGACTGTAGGGCCATCAATAGCTTGAGACATGATTTCCCCTCACTGGGGTATACAGTAGCAGAGGACAATACTGAGAACACACAGCATGCAGTGAGTCTGGTCTGACCACCCCCACAATGAAGCAAACCAAGAAGGGAACATAACAGATCAGCAATGGGAGAAAAGACAAGCCACAAACCACTGAGGAGTCCCCAAAATAGACATCAGGCTAGGAGGGTCAGTTCCCGCAACCCCACTGGACCAATGGGAAGAGAGTCAGTCACAAAGGTCAGTGGACAGACCTGGAATTGTGTATGCTTTTTTGTTTTGGGGGGGATATTTTTTGTTTGTTTCTTTGTTTTGCTAATTAATTTTTTCTCTCTATTTTTATGTAAGTTTCTGTTTTCTTTTCATTTGGTCTCTGTTATTGTTGTTTTGCCTATCTATATAAGATAGACATGGGAAGCAAACTCAGAGGAGACAGTCACGGGACCAAGGGTTCAGAGGGACTTGGGAGGAGAAGGAGGCGGGGAAAGGAGCCGTGAGCAAACAATGCCATAGACAACTAGGGAATTAAATGCAACAACAAGGAGCATGTAGAGGTCCTGGGGGTATTAGACCAATAGCAACCTGGCTGAGATGAATTTGAAGAGGCAGAAGAAGCACAAGCGTGATGGTGGGGCAGAAGGAAGGTAAAAGTAAACAGAAGAAAGATCTAGGAATCAAAGTTATGGTAGAGGTAAAAACATAGGTGTGCACATATGTAAATATATTAATTGATAAAAATGGAGATATTGGCCTATTTACATATATTTATATGGCAATACATTGAGTAAGTGGATGGACTTTGGGCCTCTGCTGTATCCCTCCCTCAATGCATGAACACTTGGTTCTAACAACCTGGCATTCTGTGATGCTCACCCTCCCGACACCATTGCTGAACACAAAGTGGATGTATAAGCAAATGTGGTGACAAAGCTAAGGTGGTTGGCTATCAAAAGATATAGCATTTGGGGTATTAAAGGCTTTTAAACATTTTATTGGTGTCATCATTTGGGTTCCCTAGAGAAGCAAAATCAGTGAAGAGTGTATATGTCTTATTTTTTAATAATTTTTGTACATGTCTTCTAATGAGAAATGTACATCTGATAAAATGGCTCACAAAATTGTAGACACAGGCAAGTCTGATCCTAGGCAGATTACAAGCCTGTCGGTTCAGATGTTAGAGTAGAAGTTTCTTTTGACTTGAATAGCTACAGGAGCTGATGAGCACAAAATACAAAACAACAGGCTTGTGGCTGCAAAGTCAAATGAATCCAAGATGAGCAAGCTGATGATTGCTAAGATTGGTAGCAGGTTTTTGGCTGAAATACAAAACCAGGAGGTCCATGAACCCAACAGTAGGATCTAGACCCAGAGATAAAGCTAGTAAGCTTCTCCACAGCCAGCAGGCCGCAGTCCTGAGGAAACATCCTTTAAACTGATTGCACTATGGCTGTAATCACCCACTCAAATATTCTTAAAATAGATCGGCTGTATTTTATATGTCCCATGATGGAGATAACTGGATTATACTTGATAACATCTTGGGGCATTGCTAGGTCTTAAATGCCAAACCACTGAAAGCTCTGACCAAGCAAACCTGATACATAACTTAACTATCAGAGTGTACACATTGTTTCTTCGAGTTTTCCTTGTGAATCAGGTGAAGGTTTAGAGAGCAAAAGTGACTGTTCATTGGAGGAAAAGAAATAATCAGACTTGTGGAGGATTATTGGACACTGGCTCTGAATTGACACTCATCAGGGTATGCAAGACATTTTGAATGCCCACCCGTCAGAGGTGGGATGGGGGGATAAAGTTTGAATTATTAACTGAGTCTTATCACAGGTTTATCTCACAGTTGTTAGAGTGGATCCCCAAATCCATTGGGTTTTTTCCCTCGTGTTAAAGTATATCATTGGAATCGACACACTCGACAACTGGCAGAACCCCCATATTAGATTCCTGGCATGAGGATGAAGGCCTATTATGGTGGGAAAAGCTAAGTCATTAGAACTGCTTCTACATACGAAAATAATAAACAGCAATATTACATCCTAAAATGGTTTGCTGATATGATTGCCACCAACTGAGATGTAAAGGCTATATGGCTGTTGATTGCTGCCACACCCCCACTTAATTTGACCATTTACCCTGTGAACAGCATCCAATTGAACTGTCATCAACTGAACCAGAAGTCAACTCCAATTATAACTGCTGTTCAAGACGTGATTTCATTGCTTAGATAATTAATACATCTCCTGGTATGCAGCAGTCTCAGGCCATCAGAAGTAGTTTTCCTTCAGAAGGACACTCATACACTTCCATGGTTCTCCATGATTCTATCAGCTCTCCAGCACGATGTCATAATTTAGTCTGAAGGGACTTTAGTGACTTTCCCTTGTACAACATGTCACTGGTCCATTACGTTGATGACATTTTGCTGATTGAACCCAGTAATGAATACGTAGAAATAAGTTTGAATGACCCTGAACTTATTGATAACATATCTATGTGAAGATTAAGCTTTTGTGTGAAGGTCGTTAAATATCTATGTGCAAACAGTAGCTGAAGGTGCAAGTAAATTTCATGAAGAAGTGGCCCAAATGTCTGTCCTCTACTCCTGTCATCGTACTTCCTTCTCCAAGTCTGCATCTATGGCCTCATGGGGAATTCTTTATGGTCAGTTGACTGAGGATAAAAAGCATGCTTTGTTTACAGAGTCTTTTGTATCATATGCAGCTATGACCTGAAAGTGGATTGTAAGAGCACTACAGAGGACTTCTGGGACCTCTCTTAAGGGCAGTGGTGAATGAAAGTCCATCCAACAGGCAGACCTCCATGTAGTGCACCTAGTTGATCATCTTGCTCATAAGGAAAAATGGATTTCACATGAAGAAAATAATACCCCAAACTCTAACAATGACAACAAAATGGAAAAAAAAAAACCCACAGTCCAAGTGTTATAGTCTGGGTATTTTAGAGAAACAAATCCACAGAGACTCATATGTATGAGAGTTTTATATAAAGGGTATGAGCACATCAAGAAAACACCCCAACCCAGTAAAGCCCAAGCCCACATGTCCAACATTAGCCCATATGTCTGACACCAATCTACAATGTCCTCCTCCATCTCACAAAACACATGTAAGGATGCCAACTGCAGGAGGAAAGCTGAATCAGTGAGCGTGTAAGTATCTCAGTGCTGGCAGGGCTGCTCCAGCACCCAGGGCTGCATCAGGGTAGGTCCATGTGGCTTCTCCTCAGGGATGTCCTGTAGGAAGTGAGCCTTGCCAGCTGAAGCAGGGAACTGCTAAGGCAGTTGCACCCTGGTTCGACCATCATAAAGCAAGAGATCCGAGAACTAGAAAGGTGAGGCTCACTGAGCCATTTATCCCTCCACCCTTCAATTAACCCCACATGTGTTTATCAGCCAGCTTGGCACAATAAACTTTATCTCACCAAGAAAATGTAGAAGATAATAGAAACAAAAACACATTAAGAATTGGTCAAAGGGGAAACAAAGGATAATATGTTAAATTTTAAGCTAACTATATCTGCATTAATCCACTTTCCAGTGCATTCTGTTTGAGAGCAAGATTAGTTACATCCCTAGTTTGGGCGTTACATTTTAAGAGAGACATTGGGAATCTCTATTTCTTGCCCTTCACCTTCCTGCTTCCTTGGATTCTGTGTCTGCATCCAGGGGTGAGCCCATGTGGCCTGCTGAACCTGGAAGCTATAGGTACTCTGCCATGTTCCACCGACTTTGGATCCATGCAACTCTGTACCCACCAGCCTGTGACCTCCCTGCTTCCCATTTCACCTTTCTGTTCCCTGCCCTGCAGCTATAGAAGAGAGAGGACTCTAGCTAGCACAAGATGCACAGACTTGAATTGTATTAGGCTAGATGCCTTCCTGATATAAATTATTTCTTATATAAATTTCCATCTTATACATATGAGTATCACTAGTTTTGTTTCTCTAGAGAACCCAGACTAGTATGCCTGCTTACTGGCCTGAGAGAATTTGGTGGAGTTAATCTGAGTAGGGCCTCTGCAGGTAGATTTTGGACTTCACTGTTATCCATAGCCATCTGAAAACATGGTGCATAGAATTTAAACCCTAATTCAATTTCCTTCTCTCATATTGCAATTTATTATTTACAATATTTGGATCACATGAGCTCATGTTCTCCTTCCATGTGGATTTTACTGACACCGCATTTAGATACCTACTTGTTTAGGACAAAAATTTAAGGCCCCAAATGGTATTTTTTCTAATATCTGGGCAACTATCTACTGATTACTAGGCATAGGCCGATGGTTTGACTGGCTGATCTGGTACTTTGAGGAAGCAGGATGAGAGCATGGTGATGAAGTATGAGCAAGAAGTACGTGTCCTCACTGAATGGGCCAAAATGAGAAGATACTTGATTCCGGTGAAAATGATCACCAAAAAGTTACCTATGTTGAGGAAGATTTTAGTGGACAGGATAGCACTTTTTTCTATCTTTTGTGAGCAACTTCTCTCATTGCCCAATGGGTAATAAACAAAGTGGCCATGTTGGCAAGAATGGAAATTATGTGTGGGCTCAACAAGATGGACTCCCAATTACCTCAGACAAACGCCACTGCTGAGTGCCCAATCTTCCAGCAGCAGAGACCGACAGTAAGCCTCAG
The DNA here is from genome assembly GCF_050624435.1 of Tenrec ecaudatus. Lineage (NCBI taxonomy): Eukaryota > Metazoa > Chordata > Mammalia > Afrosoricida > Tenrecidae > Tenrec > Tenrec ecaudatus. The sequence continues at coordinate 106,823,726 of NC_134542.1, forward strand.
GCTAGGGCATTCCAACAGTAAGCCTCAGGCTAGGGCATTCCAACAGTAAGCCTCAGGCTAGGGCATTCCAACAGTAAGCCTCAGGCTAGGGCATTCCAACAGTAAGCCTCAGGTTAGGGCATTCCAACAGTAAGCCTCAGGCTAGGGCATTCCAACAGTAAGCCTCAGGTTAGGGCATTCCAACAGTAAGCCTCAGGTTAGGGCATTCCTCTGGGAGATCAATCAGCAACCTGGAAGCAGAATGATTATATAGGCCTAACTTCCAGCACGGTAAGGAGAGCATTTTTACCTTTACTAGTAATGCTGCAGTGATATAGCAATGATGTTTGATTTGTTTTCTTCTCTCTAATGGCTCGTAATCATGGTCATTTCTACTTATATTAGTTGGCCACCTGAATGTCTTTGGTGGAGTATCTGTTCATGTCTCCTGCCCATTTTAAAATTGGATGATTTTTCTTTTTTTGTTGAGGTGCTAATTTTTTATACAAATTTTGGAGATAAATTTTTCTGTATGATAGTTGTGAAAGCATGCCCCGAGTCTGTGGGTTCTCTTTGTACTCCTTGAATGAAATAATTCAATTCAACTAAATGTCTAATTTTTAAGATGTCTCTGTTACATATTTTGTTCTCTACTATTTATGCTTTCATTTCTCTTTGTATAAGTATAGCATATATGAAGGCTTCTAAATGTGTACCCATTTTTCACTGATAGTATTTATACAATCAGGTTTTTTATTTAGGTCTTTGATCAATTCTTGAGTTAATTTATATATATATATGTGTGTATGTATATACACATTATATACATATGTATTTTTGTATATATACTCATATGTATTTCATCTTTCTGAAATCAGATATCCAATTTTGCCAACACCAACCAAATGTTAAGGATATTGCCTCATTCCCACTTAATAAATTCCATCGCCTTGTCAAGCTTGATCAGCTGACAATGATGCAGGGATTTATTTCTGGGTTTTCAGTTCTCTCCTAGTAATCTATATGGTCAATTTACCAGAACCACAGCACTAGATTTTGATATTGAAGACTGTGAGGACTCTATGATAGGTAGGTTTATTGTGCCAACATGGTCAATGGACACATGTGGGATAAATTGAAAGGTGGAGAGATAAATGGCTCAGCAAGCCTCTGCTTTCTTGTCTTATGCTCTTTGATGATTGAACCAGTGTGCAGCTGCCTTAGCTGGTTCTGTGCCTCAGTTTGCAAGCTACACTACCTGTGGGATGCCTAAACCATGGACTGTGTCGCTCTAGTTTGAGGTTCCTTCAAGTCCTGCTTTGCCATGCTACTGGAGTATACATTGATTGAGCTGGGTCTGTCAGACCCTGTCATCTGGCTGACTGTTGGTAACCTACCTTGCTGTTTGTTGCCTGTGGCCAGATAGCCTCAATTTCTCTACAGAGGACTACCCGGTGGCCCTCAAGACTTGAAGAACTGCCAGTGTATTAGCTGTCTCACAGAAGTGAGTTGCACTGAGCCACTTGTACAGCTCTAGAATTAACTGTTTATTTTTTATGTTTTATATATATATATATATAATCAGTGTCCTGGTTTTATTTCTCTTGAGAACCATGTCTAACATAATTCATACCAGGAGTGGCTCTAGAGATATAAAATAATAAATATGGGCTTTGTAAATTGGCTCTCCAGCTTGATTAGGCTTAACAGCACTGATAATGCTATTTCTACACCTAAAGGCATGTATAAGTCTGCCACTGATACTAATCCATGGTGTGAAGTAGCAAAGCTAATATTTACAGTGTCACCACCAATAGATGAAGTGCTGGTTAAAGGAGAGTCTACTAAATATTTACGTGATCTGTACAGGCATAAGAAAGCTAGATCAGGTGAAAAGCAGACTAGACAGTCACAATCACTCAGTCAATCCCCAGACCTGAGCCAGGTTACAGACCCACAGCCCCTTGAATTAGGGGAAGGCCAGGTCCCTCTGAAGGAGGATCCTGTTACATCACCGAAGGTCTATACTGTTAGTCTTTCTTCTAGCCTTCCCCAAAGTGACCTGTGGCCTTTCACAAGCGTGACTCTTCAATGGGGAAAGTAAATAATCAAATTTTTCTGGGATTACTGGACACTGCCTCTAAACTGACACTAATTCCAGGAGACACAAAGTGTTTCAAAGGCCCGCCAGTCAGAGTGGGGGCTTATGGAGGTCAAGTTATCAATGTAGTTTTGCTCAGGTATGCCTCACTGTGGGTCCGGTGGGCCCCCAAACCTATCCTGTGGTTATTTCCCCAGTTCCAGAATGCATCATTGAAATAGACATACTTAGTAACTGGCAGAACCCCCATATTGGATCCCTGAAATGTGGAATAAGGGATACTATGGTAGGAAAGGCCAAGTGGATATAATTAGAACTGCCATTGCCTAGGAAAATAGTAAACCAAAAGGAGGGATCGCAGAGATCAGTGCCACCATCAAAGACTTGAAAGATGCAGGGGTGCTGATTCCTACTACATCCCCATTTAACTCAACTTTTTGGCTGGTAAAGAGAACAGATGGATCCTGGAAAATGGCAGTCAACTATTGTAAACTTAACTAGGTGGCAGCTCCAATTGCAGCTGCCATTACAGGTGTGATTTCATTGCTTGAGCAAATTAATACTTCTCCTAGGACTTGGTATCCAGGTATTGATATGGCCAATGAGTTCTTCTCAATAGGTCTCAAAGGACCACCAGAAACAGTTTGCCTTCAGCTGGCAAGGGCAACAATACACTTTCACAACTCTCCCTCATGGGTACATCAACTCTTCTGCCCTGGGCCATAATTTAGTCTGAAGGGACTTTGATTGCCTGTGTATTCTGTAAAATGTCACACTAGTCCATGATATTGATGACATTATGCTGATAGAACCCACTAAGGCAGATGTATCAAGTCTCTAGATTCATTGGTACAACATCTGCATACAAGAGGTTAGGAAATTAACTCACCAAAATTCAAGGACCCTCCACCTCCATAAAATTTCTAGGGGTCCAGTGGTGGGCATGTCGAGACTTTCCTACTAAAGTGAATAATAAGCTATTGCATCTGGCCCCCCAACAACTGAACTAGAGGCAATATGCCTAGTGGTCCTCTTCAGATTTTGGAGGCAACATATCCCTCACTTACGTGTTCTACTTTGACTTATTTATCAAGTGACGTGAAAGGTCTCCAATCCTGAGTGGGGCCCAGAACAAGAAAAGGCTCAGCAACAGGTTCAGGCTGCCGTGCAAGCTGCTCCAGCTGACCCGATGGTGCTAGAGGTGTCAGTTGTAGATAAAGATGTGGTGTGGAGTCTTTGGCAGACCCCTGTTGTTGAATCACAGTGTAGACCATTGGGATTTTGGAGTAAAGTCCTGCTATTCTCTGCAGGCAACTACTCCTCCTTGAAAAACAGCTGTTGGCCTGTTACTGGGCTTTGGTAGAGATTGCACACTTCACCATGGGCCACCAAGTCACCATGAGGCCTGAATTACCTATCATGAACTGGGTATTGTCGGACCCACAGATCATAAAGTTGGACGTGTGCAGCAAAACTCCATTGTTAAGTGGAAGTGGTATATACAAGATCAGGCCAAAGCAGGACCTGAAGGGACAAGTAAGCTGCATGAAGAAGTGGCCCAAATGCCCACAGTCTCCACTTCTGTCACATTGCCTCCTTTCTCCCAGTCTGCACCTATGGCCTCCAGGGAGTTCCTTACCATATTTTAACTGAAGACCAGAAAAATCAGGCTTGGTTTATGGACGGCTCTCTACAATATGCAGGTGCCACTCGTAAGTGGACAGCAGCAGCACTATAGCCCCTTTCTGGGATCTCACAAAAGGACAGTGGTGAAGGGAAATCTTCCCAATGGGCAGAATGAGCAGTGCACCTGGCCGTTCAGTTTGCCTGCAAGAAAAATGGCCAGATGTGAGACTGTGTACTGATTCATGGGCTGTGGCTAATGGCTTGGCTGGATGGTCAGGGAATTAGAAGGAACATGATTGGAAAATTGGTGACAATGAGGTGTGGGGAAGAGGTATGTGGGTGGACCTCTATGAATGGGTCGAGAAAGTAAAAATAATCATATCTCATGTGAACGCTCACCAAAGGGTTAGCTCTGAAGAGGAGGACTTTAAAAATCAAGTGGATAAGATGACACACACTGTGGAGACTGGTCCTCCTCTTTCCTCTGCCACTCCTGTTATCGCCCCATGAGCACATGAACAAGGTTGACATGGTGGCAGGGATGGAGGTTATGCATGGGCATAGCAACCTGGACTTTCACTCACCAAGGCTGACTTGGCCACTGCCACTGCTGAGTGCCTCATTTGCCAGCAGCAGAAACCAACATTAAGTCCAAGATATGGGACAATTCCTCAGGGAGATCAACCAGCAACTTGGTGGCAGGTTGTTTACACAGGACCACTTCCATCATGGAGGGGGCAGCGTTTTGTTCTTACTGGAATAGACACCTACTCTGGATATGGATTTGCCTTCCCTGCACACAATGCTTCTGCCAAAACTACTATTCATGGACTTAAAGAATGCCTCATCCACCGACATGGCATCCCACATAGCATAGCTTCACAGCAAATGCAGTGCGGCAATGGGCCCATGCCCATGGAATCCACTGGTTGTATCATGCTCCTCATCATCCTGAAGCTTCTGGCTTGATAGAACAATGGAATGGGCTCCTAAAAACACAATTACCATGCCAACAAGGTGGCCACAACTTGCGGGGCTGGGCAATGTTCTCCAGGAAGCTGTATACCCTCTAAACCAGCGGCCAATATATGGTGCTGTGTTCCCAATAGCCAGAATTCATGGGTCCAGGAACCAAGGTGTGGAAGCTGGAGTGGCACCACTCACTATTCCTCCTAGTGATCCCCTTGCAGCATTTTTGCTTCCTGTCCCAGAAACCCTGTGTTCCTCTGGCCTGGAGGTCCTGGTCCCGAAGGAAGGAACTCTCCCACCTGGAAACAGCACAGATTCCACTAAACTGGCAGCTGAGAATGCCCCCTGACCACTTTGGGCTTCTCATGCCCTTGGATCAACAGGTCAGGAAGGGTGTCACTGTTCTGAGTGGTGTGATTGATCCTGATTACCAAGGAGAAATAATGGAGGTAAAGAAGAATATGTCTGGAATCCAAGGGATCCCATAGGTCGACTCTTAGTACTACCTGTCTGGTCAGGGACAGGCTGTCAGGGCCTCAACTCTTCTCCCTGCACGTACCAGGAAACGAAGCTGACGGACAATTCTCAGAACTGGCTCTAAGAATAACCATCTTTCTTCCCCACCTGCAATGGTTGGACAATTGGACTAAGGAAAAAACATGACAGCAGTAGAAAATCCCCAACAGTTGCAGCCCCAACCTCTTCCCAAAGGGACCCTCTTTGGCCCCTCCTTTAAAACCCCACCACTTTCCTCACTGGACGCAACTTGCCTGGGCTACTTGCTAGACCATGGAACCTTGTCCGAGTGGTTCTTTTCTAATAAAGAGCCATTTCAGCCTCTTAACTTTTTTCTTTCTTTCTTTATCCTCATGCCTCCATTTACCTCTCACTACTATGCCCTGTGGTTAAAGTAAATGCTAAGTTACAGCAACCCAATCCTTACAGGACGTCTAATGACCCAGACTCAGGAATGAAGGTCTGGGTCACCCCACCAGCCAAAAAACCACAGCCAACTGAGGTTCTTGCTGAGGGCAAAGGTAATGCAAAATGGGTAGTAGAAGAAAGTAGTTCTTCCTATCAGTCAGTACCACATGATCAATTGCAAAAGCGAAGTTTGTGATTGTCTGTTTATTTTCTTTATATGTGCTTATTGAATATCTTTCCTTTGTTCATGTATGATGTATCATATACAATTGGACTCTGTGTTTTCATTTATATGTATGACAGATGTTTGAAGCTAAGTGTAAGTGTTATTTCATTAATGTCTGGAAATTATATATGGCTAAATAATTTTGTACAGGTGCTAAGTTGACAAGGAGTGGATTGTGATAGGTAGGTTTATTGTGCCAACATAGCCAATGAACACATGTGAAATTAATTGAAGGATGGAGAGATAAATGGCTCAACAAGCCTCACCTCTCTTGTCTCTTGCTCTTTGATCACCGGACAAGTGTGTGGCTGCCTTAGCTTGTTCTCTGCCTCAATTTGCAAGTTATACTATCTGTGGGAAACCTAACCTGTGGACTGTGTCGCTGTTGCTTAAGGTTCCTTCAAGACCTGCTTTGCCACGCCACTGGAGTATACATCACTTGAGCTGGGGACTGTCAGACCCTGTCATCTGGCTGACTGTTGGTGACCTGCCTTGCTGTTTGCTGCCTGTGCCCTGATAGCCTGACTTGCTCTACAGAGTACTACCCGGCAGCCCTCTAGACTTGAAGGACTGCCAGTGTCTCACAACTGTCTCATGGGAGTGAGCTGCACTGAGCCATTTGTACTGCTCCATAATTAACAGTATATTTCTTATGATATATACATATATATAAATAAGAATAAAATCATGAGTATCCTGGTTTTGTTTCTTTAGAGAACCCTGTCTAACAGAGACTCCTACTTTAATCTCTGTCTTTCTGAGACTTTCGTTTATTTGGAGTCTCTTTCTTTTCCCTATAAAGTTGGTAATTAATTTATTCATCTCTTTAATTATAAAGGAATATAGTCAGTATTGATTTATATTTCAAAGTAATTTGGGTGGTATTGACAGTTTCACAATGCGAAGTCTTTCTATTCATGAACATCAGAAAATGTTCTGAAAGCTTTTCATATTTGTGCTTATTCCAAAAAAGGTGACCTAATAGAATGCAGAAATTACATATCAATTTCTTTAATGTTAAATGCAAGTAAAAATGTGTTGAAAATATTAAAAATAGTGATGCAGCAGTACATTGACAAGGAACTGTGAGAAATTCAGGCTGGTTTCTGAAGATTCATGGCATGAGGGATATCTTGACTGACATCAGATGCATCTTGGCTAAAAACAGAGTACCAAAAAGATATTTATGTGTGCTTTATGGACTACACTAAAGCATTTGACTATGTAGATTTTAACAAATTATAGATAACATTTAAAAAGATGAGATTTCCAGAATACATAATTGTGTTCACTGCACACAGACCACGAAAATGGTGATACGGCATGGTTTAAAATCAGGAAGGTGAACTGATCACAATGATGGGCGTATAAGCCCCTCCCAGGGGGACTAACAACAGAAAAGTGGGTGAAGGGAGACAGTGGTCAATGTAAGACAGGGAATCCAGCTCCTATCTGTACCAGTGTATACCCTCTGGTCTAACCAGATTTGTAAGGTAGAATTGGGATCATGAAAGTGGTGGGGGGGGCAGCATTTAAAAATTAGAGAAAAGTTGTATGTTTCATTGTTGCTAGACTGCACCCTACTAGCTAGTCTCCTCCCCAGAACCCTTCTGAAAGGGGATGTCCCAGTACCTACAGATGGACTTTGGGTCCCCAATCTGCACCCTCTCTCATTTAAAATGATATGATTTTTTTGTTCTTTGATGCCTGATACCTAATCCCTTTGACCTTTGACACTTCATGATCACACAGGCTGGTGTGCTTCTTCCATATTGGTTTTGTTGCTTCTGAGCTAGATAGTTACTTGTTTACCTTCAAGGCTTTAAGACCTCAGGTGCTATATCTTTTGATATCTGGGCACCATCAGCTTTCTACTACATTTGCTTATGCACCTACTTTGTCTTCAGGAATTGTGTCAGGAAGATGGTCAGCACATTTCTAATGCAGTTTTTGTCATAAAATTAAGTGCCTCAGCTGATATTTGTGTCATCATATACTCAAGTATATACAGTAACTTACTATATAAGCTCTCACTAAAACACAAAATAAGACGTAATTTTCAAAAGTGTTGGGGGTGCCTTTGAGATGAGAAAATTATTCTGGATTATCTGAGTTAGCTCAATGGGATTGCAAAAAAGTTTATACAAGGAATGTAGACGTTTACAGAGAAGTTACTGAGAAGATGTGACAATGGAAACAGATGTCAGGAAGTTACAGAAAGAGATGAAGCTGCTATACTGCTGACTCTGATGGTGGATAAAGAGGCATACAGAAGACTTCTCGAAGTTGGAAAGAACAAAGAGATTCTCCCTTGGAGGTTCCAGAAACAACATCGCTTTGCTGACATCATGATTACAAAAATGTAAATTGGTGTTTTCAGCCACTGCAGAGAAGATTTCATGCTAGTCCCCATGCAGTAAAATATCCCTTGAGGCTAATACCTCAGAAAATGCAGAAATGACATTGGTGCCCACATTTATCCACTACAGTAAGTGTTAAGAAGTTGAATTCACCTATTGAAAAGTGGAACCAAAGGAGTGCAATTAGATCTTAAAGAAGATTCAGCTGTGGAAGGAATAATAGTAGGCTAGATTCCAGAGGAAGAACAGTACCTCTACCCTCTCCTACTTTTGTTCTCTACCAGTGTAGTACTATCTTATATTGCATCTCTTCTGCAGGCAATAATAATGATTGGAATTTTTGAAGATGCCATGAACCATGATAATGCCACTACATTGATGTTAGTTTTGTTTACCGTGTAACTCTGTGTATATTATCTTGGATAAATTGGTGTCTGAACTTGGCCTGGCATCTAGTACTACACCTTAAACCGCAATTGTTTAGTCAATTCAGACTCAAAGTGATCATAGAGAGGCTTACCATGTGTGTAAAGCTTAATTGAAGCAGATCGTCTCATCTCATCTGCAGAATCTGATGGCTTTGAATATCTGACCTTGCAGGTAGCAGGCCAACATTTATCCAATAGCATCAACAGAATTGTTCACCCCACATCTTAGTTAGTGCTTTTTATGCTCTCTATCTGCTATCTGAATTGTAATATCTGCCAAACATCACGTCCTAGGATCAGTTCTCCACTGTAGTTGAAGTCTATCTTGGCCATTATTAAAGGTGGCATTTGGGAAATAACTGTATTTGACACATATTGATGGGGACATACAACGATGATATTGGTGGCAATTTGGTGACCATTCAAGCTATCAGGTTTTCTGCCTGACTCCAGTTACATAGCATATGATGAGGAAAATTTCCCTGATCATTTAGTTCCAGTTTTCCAAGAAATTTTTGGAGCCCCATTCATTCCAGGATAATTGCTTAGACAATAAAAAGTTGCTGTTATTTATCTTAAACTTTAACTTTTATCTGTTCAGACATAAATACGTCTACTAAAGTTCTATTATTTTGTGATTTCTAGACGTTATTCCTCTACATTTGGTAAAAAATGGTCATCCTTTGATTATAATCCTCATGACAATATGCTTGATTGATGCTTTGGTGCAGGTATATGTGTTGTGGATTACTGACTGGATAGTCCATCAGTTCTGGGTACAAGTAAAAGGTCCTGACAGTTTTTTCATACCTTTCCAACTGGATTACACCCTATAAAATGATGGCCCTTGACATTCAAGCCATGCAGCCAAGTCTCAGGAGGCTTTTAGGTGTACGTAAGCAGTGTCAGAAACTACTTTTTGTTGTTGTTGTAAATATAGCTATCATGTTTTGGTCATTATACTTTTTATAGGTGTACGTGTACTACTTACTGACAGAAACTTTAATAGTTAGCTGTGTAACCCTGTACTTAATTATTGCACTTTCTTCATTATTATTAGAACCCCCCCCCCCACCAATTCCCCTACACGCTTTTTCCTGGTAACCGGAAATAAACTGTGTTCTCTATATATTTGCCTTTTCTTGCTACTTCATATGTGTGAAGTCATACAACATTTGCTATTCTTTTATTTATTTTTTCACTCATATTGTCTCATGAGTCAAAGCTTTATTTTTCCATTAGTTGAGTAGAGTGCCTTTTAATATAGACCACATTTTTATGTCTATTTATCTATTGATGAACATTTAGATTATTTCCACTTTGGCCTATTATGAGCAATACTGCAATAAATATTGTTGTCCAAGCCTTTATTTTTATCTCTGTTTTAATAGTTGTGCTGTTTTGCATTTCCGCTACCATCAGATTAAGAATTCCAATCCCCCACACCTCACCAACATTGGTTATTTTCTCAACTTTTCTTTGTTTTTATCTTAGTGGAAGCATTGGACTCTTAGTCACAATGGTGGAGGTTGGGAGGTTCAAACCCACAAACAGCTCCAGGAAAGAAGAACGAAGCTGTCTGCTCCCATGGAGATTTATAGCCTTAGGCGCTCTCTATAGGATCACTATGAGTTGGAATTAGGTTGAAAGCAGAAGTTTTGCCTGTTGGTTCTGTCCTGAAAACAAACAAGCTAACAAATAACCCACTGCTATCAAAATGCTTCTGATTCATAGTGATATATATATTTCAAGTCTGTAAAATTTATATGGAAGTTTACAGCCTTAGCATTCTCCAACTGAACCAATGTGGTATATTGTGATTTTTCTCATGTGAAAGCAAACTGAGGTTGATTCTTTTCTGAGATTGTTGTTGTTAGGTGCCATTGAGTCAACTCCAACCCAGAGTGACTCTACACACAACAGAAGGAAACACTGCACAATCCTGCACCAGGCTCACAATTGTTCCTATCCCTGAGCCCATTAATGCAGCTATGGTGTCCATCCACCTCAGCAAGGACCTTCCTCTTTGCCACTGCCCCTCCACTTTAACAAACGTGATGTCCTCCTCCAGGGACTGGTCTCTCCTGACACTATGTCCGAAGTATGTAAGATGAAGTCTTGCCATCCTTGCCTCTAAGGCGTACTCTGGCTTTACTTCCAATATAGTTCAGGTTGTCTATTTAGAAGTCCATGATACTGTCAATATTCTCCAGCACCACAATTAAAATGCATGGATTATTCTTTGATCTTCCTTGTTCAATGTCCACCTTTCACATGAAGATGATGCAATGGAGAATGCCATGGTTTGAGTCATGTGCACCTTAGTTCTCAAAATAACTTCCTTGTTGTTTTCAACACTCTGTAAAGGTCATGTGCAGCAGATTTACCTAATGCAATATGTCTTTTGATGTCTTGACTGCTGTTCCATAAGCTTTGATTGTGGATCCAAATAAGAGAAAATCCTTGACAACTTCAACCTTTTCTCCCTTTATTATGTTACCTATTGATCCAGTTGTGAGGATTTGGTCTTTCTTACATTGAATTGTAGTCCATAATAAAGACGACAACCTTGCTTTTAATCAGCAAGTGCTTCAATCCCTCCTCACTTTCAGCAAGCAAGGTTGTATCATCTGAATATTGTAGAATGTTAATAAAAACCTTCTTTCAATCCTGATGCTGCATTCTTCCTCATTTAATCCAGCTTCTCTGATGATATGCTCAGTATATAGATTGATTAAGTATGGCAAGAGGATTGCAACCCTGACTCAGACCTTTCCTGATTTTAAACAGTATTCTCTTATTCTTGTCACACAAATGCCTTTTGATCCATGTACAAGTTCTAAATGAGCACAGTGAAATGTTCTGGAATTCTCATTCCTACCAAGATTATCCACGGTTTATTATAGTGCATACAGTCAAATGCCTTTGCATTGTCAATTAAACGCAAGTAAACATCGTTCTGGTATTCTCTGTCTTGAGCCAATATCCATCTGACATCAGCTCTAGTTCCCAGCTGGGGCTGAACAAGAAGGCCCTGGATACCTCATCAATCCTTATCTTCAGCCAGCTGACCTTCAGAATCACAGGTGGGAATGCCTCATGAAATAGCTCCCAGCTCCAGAGGCTGTACACTGGTACATATGAGGGCTGGAGTTACAGGGAATCCAGGGTGGATGATACCTTCAGGACTAAGGGTGTGAGAGACGATGCTGGGAGAGTGGAGGGTGAGTGGGTTGGAAAAGGGGAACTGATTACAAGGATCCACATGTGACCTCTTCCCTGGGAGAGGGACAGCAGAGAAGGGGGGAAGGGAGACTCCGGATAGGGCAAGATATGACAAAATAACGAGGTATAAATTACCAAGGGCACATGAGGGAGGGGGGAGAGGGGAAGGAGGGAAAAAAAAAAAAGAGGACCTGATGCAAGGGACTTAAGTGGAGAGCAAATGCCTTGAGAATGATTGGGGCAGGGAATGTATGGATGTGATTTATACAATTGATGTATGTATATGTATGGATGGTGATAAGAGTTGTATGAGTCCCTAATAAAATGTAAAAAAAGAAAAGAGGAGAAAAAAATGATTAGGGCAAAGACAGTACGGATGTGCTTTATACAATTGATGTATGTATATGTATGAACTGTGATAAGAATTGTATGAGCCCCTAATAAATTGTTAAAATTAAAATAAATAAATTTAAAAAAAAGAAATAGCTCCCAGCTCTGGTGAATATTACGGGCTTTTTCAGGCCTACTTAATATTGGGGAAGGAGCAGTAGTTTCCATTAACAACTCCATCTGTTCATCCCACATTCATCCCATTTCTTAGTAGACACCTAAAATCTCTTTCCTACTAAGAAGAGTTCTTTTCAAAGTTTCGCATCCCATTCTCCAACTATTTAATTTACCTTCATGTTCTCATAAGTGCTTCAAGTTTTTCAGTAAGCAAGGTTGTATCTTCAGCAAGTCACTGGTTGTTAATAAGCCATCCTCTAATCTTGATACCATATTCTTCTTCATCTAATTCAGCTTCTCCAGCTGTCTTCTCAGTATATATGTTGAACAAGTTTGGTCAGAGGACACAGTTGTCCCACAATTTTCGTGATTTTAAACCATGCAGTATTCCCAGGTTCGATTCTCAAGACTTCCTTGTGGCTCTTGTACAGGTCCCCATGACCTCAGTGAAGTGTTCTGGAATTCTTATCCTTCCCGAGGGTGTCCATCGTCTTGCTGGGCTCCACACTCAATGCTCATGGAAGCCGATGTTCAGAGACAAAATCATGCATGGCATTTCAACAAACCTACTTCAGAAGTAAGTGTTAAAAAGCAAAGGTGTTACTAACAGGGAGAGGTCAGGGGCTTCTGCTTACCAAGAGAATAGACTGTCTGCTTGCTAGAAATACTCTGTTTGAATGTTCTTCCTGCTGGGAAAATGAATGTGAGGCCTGAGGTAACAAGCCTGGTAAATGTCTCAGCTCTCCAGTCAGGCTGAGTGGATATGCTAAAACATCTCACCCAGATTTACATCCGGAGATGAAGGCCACAGACATGCTGACACAGAGCTGTCACCGATATAAAGTAGAAAGAATATGTAGAAGGGCCAAAGATGAACTAATTACAAAGTGGCCTTACTGCGGGGGAAGCTGCAGCTCTCCTCCCCTTTGAAAGTGTCCTTAAAAATTAGAAGCTTCCCCAGCTTGAGAGGGGGACCCACTTTATCTATTTTAATATGATCTTTTAATAAGAAAGGATCTTTGACTTAAATAAATAAACTTTGACTGAACTTGCTGCTGCTGTTACTGCTAGTGTGTGTGTGTGTGTGTGTGTGTGTGTGTGTGTGAGAGAGAGAGAGAGAGAGAGAGAGAGAGAGAGAGAGAGAGAGAGAGAGAGATCCCTAGGTCCTTACAAACCACACACGAGTGTGGAGCTTGCGAGTTCCTCTGTAGACTACAGCCCAGTGCTGAAAGTCAGAATTGACCTTCTTCCATTGGCCTGAATAGCAAAGTCACCTTGCAGGCTACAGTGCACCTGACCCAGGAATTTTAATTATGGTGCTGGCAAAGAAAGTACCAAGGAATGCCCAAAGAGCAAACAGGTATGTCTTGGAAGAAGTACCGCCAGAATGCTCCTTAGTGGCAATGTTGGTGAGACTTCATCTCATGGACTTTGAGCCTGTTATCAGGAGAGCTCGGTCTCTGTCAGACCCTGCTTGGTTAAGTAGAGGAGGAGAACAAAGAGGAAGGCCCTCAACATGGACTGACGCAATGGCTCCAACCATGGGCTCTCACAAAAAACAACTCTGAGGATGGTACACGATGGGGCTGTGTTTGGTTCTGTCTGCTGTACGAGTCAGAATTTACTAGATGGCATCTAAGAGCAACAACATGTTTCTTCCGGTGGTAAAACCCATGCAGGGAAACTGTACCAACAAATCTGATACCGCTTCTCTGGTTGTTGTGTTAGTCAATAGTAGTAAGGTTACGTGGGCTGCCTGTGTAGAAGGGACTTCTTGATTACCAGATGAGGTAGTTAGTTTATTGTGCCAAGCTGGCCAACAAACACACGTGGGATTAATTGAAGGGCAGAGAGATAAATGATTCGGTGAGCCTCGCCTTTCTTGTCCCTTGCTCTTTAATCATCGGACCAGTGTGTGGCTGCCTTGTTTGTTCTTTGCCTCAATTTACAAGCTACATTATGTGTGAGACACTAACCCATGGACTGTGTTGTTGTAATTTGAGGTTCCTTCAAGACCTACTTCGCCTCATCATTGGAATTTACATCTCTTGAGCTGGGCAGTATAGGACCCTGTCATCTGGCTGGCTGTTAGTGACCTGCCTAGCTGTTTGCTGCCTGTGTCCGGATAGCCTGAATTGCTCTACAGAGGACTACCCGGCGGCCCTCGAGACTTGAAGGACTGCCAGTGTCTCACAACTGTCTCACGGGAGTGAGTTGCACTGAGCCAGTTGTACTGCTCTATAATTAACTATATCTATCTATCTATCTATCTATATATATATATATATATATATATAAAACTTAACTATAGATATAAATAACTATTATATATAACCTTTATATGTATAATATATATAACTATGTATATATATATATATATATATGTAACCTTTAGTGTCCTGGTTTTGTTTCTCTAGAGAACCCCGTCTAACACACCAGATCAGTCATGACCTGTGCAAGGGACATAATCATTGGATGAATATCCCAATCACCATAAAGCCATTTTAGCATTGCTTCCAGAAGCAACATGTTAACTTCTTCCTTTGGAGTATTCCAATAAGTATTTAAGGAGGTCCCCTCGGCTTAACCTTCCTTGTGACTGGATCTGTCTTACTATTCATGACTGGTCCAGGGTGAGCTGTAGGCTTGCATCAACCCACACATACTCTTCCATACACATCTCAAACCAAAGGCATGTCCCCATTGTAGTGATAATTCCTTACGTTGCTAACACTAGAATACCAACTGAAATGACTGCATTATATTATACCTCCTAGTTTTCAGAATTTCTTAGTTTTCCCTGTTTCCTTCCTGAACTGCCTACTCGGTGACCTGTGGTTGTAAGGGTACTTTTTTGCTCTAACACACTTTTTTCCTTTATGAGTCCATCCTCAGGCTAAAGAGTATGAATCTTACTGAACTGTTTCTGGATTGGTTCAGTGTTTCAGTTCACACTAATATTATTTTCCCCTGCCATTGAAGCTACTATTGATAACAGAAACCAAGCAATTGTAAGTCCTAACATTTCCTTGTCACTGCATTTCCATGTGTATCCAATGAACCAATTTGTCAGGAGTTAGCTCTGCATTCACCAATTCTGTATCCCATGAATAGCTGTTGCCTTGGGTAGTAGAGTGTAACACAACAGCATGGGTGTTTTTTACCCTATTCCCAAACCAAAGCTTTCTCATGTTCCCCTTTATCCCTCTTTCTCCAAAATGGCATTTTTCAATGAGTTTCCAGTGAGCTCCATCATTCTGACAACTATAGTAAAACTTCCTTTTAGAAAAATTAATAGTAGACTATTCTTGAAGAATTGGCAATTAAAGATGTCCAAAATGTCCAACTCTTCTGAGATTTCACTCCTCTCTTCCTCTCCCTGTTAATCGCACCTTAATCCTGTCTATTTGTAGAGAGTGCCCTCCAACACAGAAATAAAGCCTAGGCACAAAGTCCAGAATTATAATACATATGACAAGGAATGATGGCTAGAAGGGTCATGTTGAATACAATTCAATACCTTATTAATAGTCTGTATTTTTGTCCATAAAAGTCCCTTTGTTAACAATCATTTTTATGTATGCCTCTAAAATATTTCTGGGTTTTTTTCTTCCATCGACAGACTCTTGTCAGTACATTTTTTTGAAGCTGTTTTGAAGCACTGAGTCAATCCAAATGAAATCTCTCAGCTTTAGCTGAGTTGGGCAGCATTCTTGGTTGACAGTTCTTAGCAGGACATTATTTATTTATTATGATAATTGACTTTTTAAAGAAAACTTGTTAATAGATGAGGAGCTAAACTATATTCACAGTGACAAAGTGACAATCAGAAACAGTGTGTGGGGTGGAGAGAAATGGGGTGTAAGTGACTTAGATTAAAACTGACCATAATTTAGAATGTGTTGTATATATGACACTCACCGTTTGTTCATTATTCTTTGAGTATTTGATTTTATAATTTGAAATTATGTATTTTAAAATTGTTATTTTTTCTCTATGACCTTTGTATTGGATAATTTCTATTGATCTATTTACAAGTTAATTTATTCTTTTTATTTCTATTTTGTTGTTTAAGAAAACAGGTCATTTAAAACCTTAACTTTTTCAGTTCTCAAAGTGTCATTTTTAACCTCCCTGGCGGTAATCCCGAGTGTGGCTGGGGTAAATGTTAACTGTCAGAAGGGGTAACCCGGAGCCACACTCAGGATTACACTGCAGGGAAGTCCCTTAACTGCTCCCTGTCCAGCGGTGTCCTCCGATGATCTGACTTCTTCATTCCATTTCTTTCCATTTTCTGCGTGCAGTATTGCGGCATGGGGGTGGAACTGGGCGAGGAATTCCAAACTGCAAGTCTAAAAGACACACACACACACACACACACACACACACACACAAACACACACACACAAACAGTGATACAGTGTAACCTGTGAGGACTACATTATATCAAAGCAAACCACCTCAGATTTGGCCCTAGATCAGTCTCCAGTGACCTTCCTGCTCTTTTACTGTCATTTGGAAAATTTTTGCCTGGAAATTTTTTGTGCATGGCATCAAAAAAAAGTGTCACTTTAGCACCAAAGGAGTTTTAGACCAGATAAATGACAGCGACAGTGACTTAGAATTACTCTCAGAATTGAGCGGTAGTGGTTCATGGGGAAATTCATCATCCAACACTGACATTGATCAGATAAATGACAACAATGACGATTCTGCACCTGAGCTCAGCGATGTGCGAACTTGGTGTTCTATTGTCTGCAGTATGGATCAGGCAGCTTCCCAAGATTCCCGTTGACTGGAGCACCTGGTATGAAAGTAGATGTTGACTACAACAACCCTTTGACATAGAAATTTCTGGGCCTAATAATACTTCGGGGATTGGTGGGGAGACCCCTGTGGAAATGGTATCGGACCATCAATAAATTACTTGCAACTCCATTTTTTGGGCACTGTCCTGTCAGAATACAGATTTTCCCTGATTATGAAATTTTTTCACTTCACAAACAATGAAGAATTTGATGAATTCCTGCACCCAAACTAAAGAAAATTCGGGAAGTATCTCAAATGATTGTAAAGAATTTCCAGCAGAGCTATGTGCCAGAAAGAGACATCAGCAGAGATGAAAGTCTAATGGCCCCTCAGGGATGGCTGAGCTAGATACAATACATTGCAGCAAAGAGAGCACGACTTGGCATAAAATCCTATGTGCTCTGTGAATCGTCAACTGGCTACATGTGGACGTCAGTCATACACACTGGAAAAGGCACAAAATTCAATGCAAAGTACAGCGACTATGGAATGGCAACATCTTCTGTTCTAACACTCATTGAGCCATTGCTAAATCAGGACTATGGCATGACAACTGACAGCTTTTATATATCCCCTGAACTTTGAGTTTCTTACAAAAAACAAAACCAATGTTTGTGGAACCGTCAGGGCTAACCGGTGTGACATGCCGGCAATGTTTGGCAAGAAGAAGCTAAAAACTGGAGAAATGGTTGCCTGTCACAAAGACAAGATGATGGCACTGTGATGACGTGGCAAGAAAGATGTGTGCCTAATGAGTACAGTTCATAATCCCTCAACTGTTACGGTGCGCACGGAAGGTGGGAAAGAAGTCATGAAGCCACAAGCAGTGATAGACTACAATCAAACCTTGGGAGGTGTCGACAGAGCTGAACAAGCACGTACATTCCACCCAGCAATGCGGACGCAGCAAAAGAAATACCACAAGACCTTCACGTATGTTCTTGAGACATGCTTGTGCAACGCCTACATTTTGCACAGAGCAAAGCGTGACAAGCCTTTGGTTCATTCTGACTTCATTTGGAAAGTTGATGAGCAGATCTTTGTGAACCACCAAACCTCAATGGCTGTGAATAGACCTCGCCATCCGCTGTTGATGTTGTCAACCCAGACTGCCTGACTGGTCATCACTTCATGGACTGAATCCCACCAACCGAAAAAAAGTCAGCACTGACAAGGCTGGGTGTGATTCGTTGCTGAAAGCGAGATGGCAATGGAAAAATAATACTAAAGGAAACCAGGTTCCATTGTCCTGATTGTGACGTCAGACTTTACACAGTGCCGTTTTTCAAGGTTTTTCACACCCAGGATTTTTATTGAGTTCACCCTTGATGTTGCACCCTTTTTGAAAAAACTGCATTGTTTTTATTTGATTACATTATTGAAAATTATATTATTTTTATATTATAATTTATGATTTTGTGTATTAAAGTTGATCATACCTGGAATGTCTATTAGAGAGATTAAAATGAGTAATTTCTTAAGAATTACAGGCCTACAATATAAAACAACAAATTTTATGCAAAACAATGTACCACTTTGGGTACAAAATTACTGACATAATTAAACCACCAGGGAGGTTAATCATTACTGTTTCTCTGATGAGATTCCCCATAATTTCTTTAACCTTTCCATCAGTACTCAAGCACTTAACTATTTGTATTACCCAGGGAGTCCTCTTTTCAGATTGACTTTTCATTCTGCCTACTCATTTCTGATAGCTTCATACTTCATTCATGCATTTAATTTCATAGGACATATATATAACTAATTTGTGTCTAATTATTTTTATAACTAAAATTGTTTCATTACTTTACATCAATTCTCTATTTGCAACAATTCAAAAAAAGATGAACCTGCAGAATGCTCAAAATATAGAACAATATCAATATCACATGCAAGTAAAAAATTGTTATTATTATAAATCATTGTATTGACTCATACAACTCTTATCACAACCCATACATACATCCATTGTGTCAAGCACATTTGTATATATGTTACCATCATCATCATTTTCAAAGCACTTTCCCTCTACTTGAGCCCTTGGTATCAGCTCCTCATTTTCCCCCTCCCTCTCCTTCCTTCTATCCATCATGAAACCCTGATAATTTATAAATCATTATTTTTTCATGTCTTGCACTGTCCGATATCTCCCTTTACCCCCTTGTCTGTTGTCCATCCCCCTGGGAGGGGGTTATTGTGATTGGCTCCTCCCTTCTCCTCCCACCTTCCCCCTACCCTCCTAGTATGGGCACTCTCAATATTGGTCGCAAGGAGTTGATCTGTCCTGTACTCCCCATGCTTCCAGCTTTTATCTGTACCCATGTACATGCTCTGGTCTAGCCAGGTTTGTAAGGTAGAATTTGGATTATGGTCGTAGGGGGAAGGAAGCATTAAAGACACAAGAAAAACTGTATGTTTCATCTGTGCTATACTGCACCCTGACTGGCCCGTCTTCTCCCCACAACCCTTCTGTAAGGGATGTCCAGTTGCCTACAGATTGGCTTTGGGCTTCCACTCCACACTACCCCGCCACTTGCCCCCATTCACATTGTGACTTTTTGCTCTGGGTCTTTGATGCCTGATACTTGATGTCATTGATACCTCATGATTACACAGGCTGGTGTGCTTCTTCCATGTGGGCTTTGTTGCTTCTCAGCTAGATGGCTGTTTGTCTTCAAGCCTTTAAGACCCCAGATGCTATATCTTTTGATAGTTGGGCACCATCAGCTTTCTTCACCACATTTGCTTATGCACCTGCTTTGTCTTCATCGATCCTGTTGGGAAGGTGAGCATCTCAGAACAAAGCATTCTTGTGTTGAGAGAGTACTTGAATAGATGTCCAATGTCCATCTGCTTCCTTAAAACTAAACCTATACATATATGTACATAGACCTATTTCCCCATCATAATATATAAATATATTTACATATGTACATTCCTGTATTTAGGTCTCTATAGATGACCTTTGCCTCCTAGTCCTTTCCTCTATTTTCTTTCCTCTTGTCCCACTATCCTGTTTGGCCTTCATTTGGGTTTCAGTAATTCCTCTAGGTTACATTGCCCTTGATCAAGTCCTACCTGACCTCCTACACCCTCCATGCCATTGATTTTCAGTAACTTGTTTTTCCCTTGTCCCTTGACCCACTTCCTTTCCCACGCGTCCCCCTCTCCTATGCCCCCCCCCCAGAACTGTCGTCCCATTGTTCTCTCTTCCGACTTGTTTATCCTGCCTATCCCATCCAGATAGACATGCAGTGCCAACCACATGACCAAACACAACAATAGAAAATAAAACAATAACTCTAACGACAACAAAAATAAAGAAGAAGAAGAAGAAAAGCCGATAAATAGTTCAAGGTTTATTCTTTCTTCTTTACAAGTGTTGTCTAGTCAAGTCTGATGGGTGCCATGCTCTGGCTCCACAGTCTATTTTTGGTATTCCCTGGGGACTTCACTGCTCTGCTCCCCTTGTTGTTCTGTTGCTCACCCTTAGTGTTTTGCCTAGGAGTGGTGGCGTCTGAGTGGGCACAATTCCTGCAGTGTGTCTCCAGTGTTGTCCCCCATGGGTCAGTGAGGAATGTGTTATCTCGTGGTGGAGCCAGCCCTGTGGTCTTCTCTGTGCATTGGCTGCTCTGAGCAGAAGTATCATCCTCAGGGCTTAGGGGGCCAGGCTGTGCTTCACTCATTTTCCCTGCCCCTTCGTTTGTTCTTGTGTGCACTCATCAGACATGTCCTTCTCCTTGGCCTGTAACTTCCGTGCTGTCCTCTGAAGTGAATTCTTCTGGGGAGCGGAGGGAGGGCTGTCCACTTAGTTGGCAATGGGGCCAGCCCTCAGGTCACTCCATTGGTTCCCTGCTTTGTGCCAGTGCATTGCATTATTCTGCAAGTAAAATCTTGCTAACGATCATCCAACAATGGTTGCAGCAATCCACTGACGGAACTGACAGAGATTCAGACCAGATTTAGAAAAGGATGTGGAATAAGGGACATCATTGCTGATGACAGATGGATTTTGTCTCAAAGTAGAGAACGCCAGAAGGATAATTACTTGCATTCCATTGAGTATACTACGGCACTTGATCTTGCGTAGCATAAAAAATGTGAATCTCCTTGAGATGAATGGGAAACCCAAAGTACTATATTGTGCTCTTGTGGAACTTGTGCTTGGATCAAGAGGCAGTTATGAGAACAGAAAAAGGTAATAATACATGGTTTAAAATCAGGAAACGTATGCGTCAGGGTCGTATCCTTTTGCCATACTTGCTCAATCTGTATGCTGAGCAAAAATCAGAAAAACTGGAGTCTATGAAGAAGACGGCGGCATCAGGACTGGAGGAAGGATTATTAACAACCTGATATCTGCAGATGCCACAACTTTTGTTGCTGAAAGCGAGGAGGAATGGAGGCACTTGTACGTGAAGATGAAGGATATTAGCCTTTAGTCCAGATTACGACTCAAAATAAAGAAAACTAAAATCCTCACAACGGGTCAGATCATGGAAAATGGAGAAAAGATTGAGGTTGTCAAGGATTTCATCTCGTTTGGATCCACAGTCCGTGCTCATGGCAGCAGCAGTCAAGATATCTAAAAAATGCTTTGCACAGGGTATAACTGCTATACAAGACCTCTTTAGAGTGTTAAAAACAAGGGTGCTACTTTGAGGACTAAGGTGCACCTGACCCAAGCCCATGCGATTTTCAATTGCATCATATGCATGTGAAAGTTGGACATTGAATAAAGACGATCAAAGAAAAAAATCCATGCATTTGAATTGCGGTGCTGGCAAAGAATATTGGAAGTTTCATGGACCGCCAAAAGACCAAAACCAATCTGTCTTGGAGAAGTACAGCTAGAATGCTCCCTAGAGGCGAGGATGGCAAGAGTGCATCTCATCAACTTTGGACATGTTCGCAGGAGAGAATGGTCGCTGAAGAAGGGCATCATACTTGGTAAACTTAAAGAGCAGATCTTTCCCAAGATGGATTTTCACAATGGCTGCTTCGATGGGTTCAAGCACCCCAATGACTGTTAGGCGGGCACAGGGCGAGGCAGGGCTCATTCTGTCATAATTCTGTCGTACTCAGGGTCTCTACGAGTCAGAACACGCTCAGTGGCACCTAGCAACAACACAGCCATCATTCCGGTGTCTATTTGTAAATGTTTATTTCTTCTTGCTCTTTCTCATAGATTTTATTAACAAAACCTTGTTTTTCCTTCATTTCCTTTGTTGGTGGAACTTTGTCAGTGGGCTTTCTCTGAGGTTTTCATTTGAGTACATTTTTCCAGAAAGGAGTTTGTTTTCTTTTTGTCATGCCGGTGTTTGGGGGCACATTGAAAATCCAGGAACACTTGTAGTTAACTTCTTAACTCGGAATGTGGAACAACATGAGCAGTGTGAAGCCAGGTTCCGAATCTTGTGAGGGTTAGCTTATGGTTCCAAAGGTAAAACAAACAAAAGCAAAAACATCTTTTTATTTTCTCTCTAAGTTGAGCCAATATGACACGTTAAAATTTTCCATTTGTTATTTTTGTTTTGTTTTTCTCCTGATATTGCACATATTCCGGGATTTGGGGATCATCATCCATTCAAACCCCGATTTTGTGTCTTATTATGCACGTGGCTCTGAATCCGGAAGCTCTCCATCCCTCAGCATCTGCAGAGACACTGTACTTGGAACAGGTCTCACGGTCTCTTCAGCTCTCTGGAGTCATGCTACCTTCGGTCCTCCCAAGATTTCCTTATCTCTTGCTATAAAAGCAAAGCATTTAAAGTTACAGATTTTTATTTTTAGTAATCAGTTTAACACACTTGTGTCTCAATCGTGGAGGAATAGCAACTAACATAAACTAGCTTATCATAGCTTACTTACTTTGTCAAACCCTGAAGGAATAATGAAAGGATAGGTACTCTTCCATAATGCTCCGAGGAAGGCCAACCAGCAAAAAAAATTGCAAAGCAGGTGTGTTGGACAGGGTTGAACAACAGGAAACTTTGAGCCTTGTCTAAATCCAATGCCTACAGAGAATGGCATAAATACACTAAATTGAGTATTCAATTATCTGCATAAATAAATTGTTCTAAGTGATGTCTTATATTACTAATAAACAATTGCAAATTCAGACGATGATGCTACATACAATTTTATTACTATGATTCTGAATGTCCTACATGTTATTTAATGTACTATAAGGCATAACTCTTTCAAATTAGTGAAATTAAAAGTGTATGTCAGAAAGATTGGCTCTGTTCACAAAGTTCCCGATTTGTGCTGCTGACACCAGCTAACATCTGAATTCCTACATGGTCAGGAAGGAAGTGCTTGTGGTCCTGACCCTAATATAAATTTCTGGCTCCAATCTCTCTACAAATTCAGTTTGCTCTTTTCTTTCACTTGTTAGCTTCTCCAAAGAGCTCAGGCCATCCTGGGTTCTCATTATACTCTCACTGGCTACCGTGTCTTCACAGAAGCCCTCTGCAGTGACAGACCAAATTGTAACCAGTAAATATTCTTATATCCATATGGAAAGAAAACCTAAAATATTCATTAAAAACGTGTTGACAATGAGTTGATTCCAACTCATGGTGATGTCCAGATGCTTTCAGAATCAAACTGTGCTCCGCAGGATTTTTCTGGTTGGAATCTCTCCAGAAGCATGCCACCAGAAGTTTCCCCACTAAGATCCTGTACTTGACATACTGATTGGACCGCCCATATGGTTGACACCATTCTCCCCAGATGGTGGACTCTGTATCTCAAGTGATCCACCATGACTAACAAAGACCTTTCTTTCATTTGGACAATTCCAAGGACTTATAGATTACCTCCCAGGAATGAATGAATATCAAAAGTCATAACTTCCTTCGCCAATTCTAGATTATGAAAACATTTTTTTTGTTTAGCAGAATTTTAGAAATAGGAAGAAACTTTTATAACCTGATATGGAGAATCTAATAAAACGTAAGCAAATATCAATGAGAGATTGAATACCTTTCCCTTCCAGTCAAGAACAAGTCAAAGATGTTTTATTGCTCACTTCCTATATTTAATTTCACATCAGAAGTCTTATCAACTGTAACAGGATGAAAGTAAAAAGGACACCCTTCCATTTTCTGATAACATGATTGTTTACATAGAACATTAAATGGATTATTTTTAAGTATTCTAAAATCTCAAACTAATAAATCTATGTGAGAAAGCAGCAGGATATTAAGAGAATATATAAAAATCAACTATGTACCTTTGAACATGCAATAGACAATTATAAGGTAGAAAATTATTCCTAACTGTCATCTAAAAAATTCTAGGTATATATCTAATAACTTATGTGTAGGAGTTTTGATGCAACAAATTATTGTTATATGATTTTTCTGCCACGGTCTTATAACTCTCAGAATGGTTGGCTCATCCACAATCTGCAAGATATTGGCCAATTCTTATGGAAATAGTGCCTCAAAATTCCACTCAATAAGAATGAGTTACTTGTAGTCCACTGAAGGGATTGGTTGCTTCATGGTCCTGCTGGAAGGAAAAAGCCTTGATTAGACGTTGGCTTATTTAAGGGAAAATTCCCACAGAGGTTCAGGTGACCTCACTATCCTGAAGAAAAGTCTAGAATGGAGCTCATCCTTTGGACCTAAGGTCTCTGTGCTGAGAACCTCCTAGATCGAGAAGACTAATGCAAAGGATGGCATAAGATTGCAAGAAACAGCAGCAAGCACACCAATGCCAGGTGGCACACCAATGGAAGCAGTAGTGAGTGACGGGCAAGAAACGAAGACCGGCAGGTTTTGGACTTGTCAGCTTAATATTTGGGGGCTGGAGGCTTGATGGCAGAGCTGGGTGCCTCCAGGCAGTTGTCAATACATTTAAAGGAAGTTGCAACACTTGTCTATGTAGGACAGAGACCCGAGTGGATCCCATGCAGGTAGAGCATATGCCTCACCTTGGACAGGCTGTCAGGAGCCATAGCAGACTTTGAGCATCACAGGCTCAAGTAGTGTGACAGGAGTTGGTGGCAGAGGCCTGGAAAGTCCAGTGGCAAAATATCAGGATATCCTGCACAAGAAACTTCCTTTAAGTGAAACAAAGCCTAGTGGGGCCCAGTAGCAGATCAGAAGCCTCGGCAGCTATGCAATCCCCCCCACCCCCCCCCACACACACCCCACAGTAGTATGGTCATAGCAGAAGGCAGCAGTGATATGAACCCAGAATTTGACATAAACCACAGTGTGTCTCCAGGGACATAAGAATGGATACGAGTACTCTTCAGAAGGGGAAGTCCTTTGAGAATCTGTTATTATTGTTCACTGTTTGCTTTGTATAAATACTCTTAATAGCTTTCACTTTGGGAACACTACGAAAATGTCTCATGTGTCCCATTCAATCCTGGATGAATATAGCACCCATGGAATGGTTGATGCAAGTGGGTGTGCATTTCATTCCTTGTAGTCTTAAAGCTGCCTGGAAATTTGAAGCATGGATGTCATCATGTGCAATCCAGATAAACGGACAAATACTGAAACAGAAGAAATACTGAAAGGTGCAATGTACTACAAAACAACTGAAAAGAAGAATCAAATGTAAATGAAAACTTCTATGTTTGTGAAATGGAAAAAACTCACTATTATTAAGATTTGAAATCCCCCAAGTCAATTAGTCATCACTTGTCTGCCAATTTGTCATAAAATGGTGGCTTATATGTTGCTGTGATGCTGGAAGCTGTCCCACTGGTATCTCAATAGGTAACATCAGGATAAATGGAGAAAAAAAAAATGAAGTTTCTTAAGAATTTTGTCTTGTGTGGATCCACAATCAGTCTTCATGGAAGCAGCGGTCAAGAGATCAAATCTGCTGCACAGATCTCTTTACAGTATGGAAAAGCAAAGATGTTACTTTGAGAACTTAGGTGCATCTGGCCCAAGCTAGGTATTTTCAATTGCCTCATATGCATATGGAAGTTTCACATTGATAAGGAAGACCAAAGAAGAATTTATGCATCGGCATGTTCATACTGGCAAAGAATATTGAAGCTACTGTGGACTGCTAACAGGACAAACAAATCTGTCTAGGAAGAAGTACAACCAGAGTGGTCCTTAGAGGCAAGGATGGTGAGCCTTTCTCTTACATACTTTGGACATATGATCAGGAGATACCAGTCCTCGGAGATGAGTTCTGGACACCATGCTTGGGAGAGGGGGCAGCAAAAGAGAGGAAGGTCCTCAAAGAGATGGGTTGACACAGTGGCTACAACAATAGGCTGAATGAAGCACAGGAACAATTGTGAGGACGACGCAGGACTGGACAGAGTGTCACAGGTTGACCGTGGGTCAGAAATAACTTGATATCATCTAACAGCAACAACCAGGCAAATACCAGTACTCCTTATATGTTTATCAGCAAATGTATGCTAAAACTTATGGAGATGGTAAAAAAAAAAACTAGCATAGCACAAACTTTTTGTGTAAACAGAACAAAACTGAAGATTGAGTACTACCTCATTTAAATTCTCAGTGTAAAGCTCTGATGCTGTAGACAGTAGTCAAACAACAGACACTTAACTCACAGAAGATAACAAATCTAAAACCAAATCCACTGTCAGTGAGTCACTTTCAGCTCATAGCGACCCTTGAGGGCGGAGTGTAACTGTTCTCTGGGGTTTTCAATATTTTTTTTTCCCAAGAGAAAAGCTTGTAGTTAGTTCAGGGATCGTTTGTTGGCCCTTAGGAGCGTTTTCCAGTCCAGTCGGTTGGGGTACCATGCCCTGGCCCCAAAGTCCACTTTCAGCATTCCCTGGGGACCTTGCCACTCCATTCCCTTGCTGTTCCGCTGCACTCCCCCAGTGCTTTGCCTCGGTGTGGTGGGATCAGGTCAGGTGCAACTCCCACACTGTGTCTCCGGTGCTGTCCCCTGTATCGCCCTTAGTCACTGAGGGGCATCATTTCTCATAGTGGGGCCAGCCATGTTGTTCTCTCTGTGGACTGGCTGCTCTACTCAGGAACATCATCCTCACAGCCAGGTGGGCCATGCTGTGTTCCACTCTCTCCTCCTGCCCCTTCATCTGCTCCTGTGTGCTCTGATCAGATATGTCCATCTCCCGGAGCTGCAGAGTCAATGTCGTCCTTTGGAACAAATTCTTTTTGGGGGAGGGGCAGGAATCCACTTAATTTATGGTGCTGGGGCCAGCCTCCCAGACCTCTCCACTGGTTCCCTACTCCACGCCGGGATATTGCATTCACACCTTGCGGCAGTGGGTTGAAGTCTGCTCTCACTTTCCCTGGGGAGATATCAGAAAGCCTCATTTTTTCTCCCACAGTGCAGCCAGTTGACATTTTTGTGGTTAGAAGATAATAAGGATTCAAAAACTTATGTCCCAACACATATGTCAAATGTACAGGCCTGTACATATATAAATACATTTATATGTAGTGATAGGGAAATAGATCTATGTGCATATATTTATATATTAAGTATTAAGATAGCAGACAACCTCTACTCAAGCACTCCCTCAAAGTAAGAACAATTTGTTCTTGCATTCCGTGATGCTTACCTTCCCAACACAATCACTGAAGACAAAATGGGTACATAAGAAAATGTGGTGAAGAAAGCTGATGGTGGCCGGCTACCAAAAGTTATAGCATCTGGGGTCTTAAAGGCTTGAAGTTGAACAAGTGGTCATCTAGTCAAGAAGCAACAAAGTCCACGTGGAAGAAACACACCAGCCTGTGTGACCACAAAGTGTGGATGGGATTAGATATCAGGCATCAAAGACCCAGAACAAAAAGATCATATCAATGTGAATGAGGGGGAGCATGGCATGGAGACCTGAAGCCCATCTCTAGACAATTGAAAATTCCCTTACAGAAGGTCACAAGGAAGAGACAAACTAGTCAGGGTGCAGTATGAAACATACAACTTTCAGCAAGCACCGATGAAACATACAACTTTCCTCCAGTTCTTTAATGCTTCCCCCCTCCCCCACCCCCTGCCCACTATCATGATCCCAGAGCTGGAAACACAGGGAATCCAGGACAGAGAAACCTCTCCGGAACAATAACAAGAATAGCAACACCAGGAGGTAGGGGGAAGGTTGGGTGAGGAAGGAAGCGGATCACAATGATCTATATATAACCCCATTCCCAGGGGGACAGACAGACAACAGAAAAATGGGTGAAGGGAGACAGCGGTTAGTATAAACCATGAAAAAAAATTGATAAAGTATCAAGGGTTCATGAGGACGGGTGGGGGGTGGAATGAGCTGATACCAAGGACTCAAGTAGAAAGAAAATGTTTTGAAAATGATGATGGCAACATATGTACAAATGTGCTTGACCTAATGGATGGATGGATGTATTATGATAAGAGCTGTAGGAGCCCCAATATAATGGTTTTTTAAAGAAAAAATAGTGCTCAGCATCTAAGTCATTAGACGAAAAACCAACCAGTATTAGTAAGTCAATTCCAAATGATGGTAATGTCAAGTGTAGGTGAGCCTGGCTTTGCAGGACAGGACTGTAGTCTAATGGGTTTCAAGACTCTGAACTTCTGGACATAGATCTCTGGGCCTTTCTTCCAAGGTACCTCTTGATGGTTTCCAGCCATCAACCTTCAATTTTGTAGTAAGGTGCTTAATTGCTTAGCCATTTGTACCAATCAAGGACTCGTAAGTCATTAGTAGATGAAAAGTAGTGTCTTCGGGTTCTCTGGAGAAGTATGGTTCCATCCTTTTGAACATGGAAGCACATAAGAAGGTAACTCTGTAAAACGCTCAGGCAAGCTCTTGGCCATATTCAACAACTCCTCCTAGCTTCCCAGCTGCAGATCTAGGAATGTAGACTACTGACCTTCACAGGGAGAGAACACAAGATTATCTTCCTTTGGATGGAAATGAAAGAGCTCCACCTTTAAGGAGACAAATATCTTCAGACTTAATACTGGCGGCATGTGAAAGGAAGACGTTAAGCAAACATTCTCTAGCTTCACTGCGTGTCAATTGCAGTAGGTCCGGAGCCCAGGTCTGTGCAGGAATAAAAAATCCAGGGAAATCTTTTTCCCACACATATATTTGAGGCTGTATTGACTGGGATTAGTTAGCCATTTTCACAAACACTGTCTTGAAATTTGCATTCTAATTTTTATATGTGCTCATTTGCCTTATGAAGTATCTTTAAGTGTGCTATTTAATGACCAAATATTTGCCAGAGAGAAGTGTATTGCATTGTGATAAAATAACCTCATCAGAAGCTAGTATCTCTTGAGGCTAACCTAACTTGTGGTGTGCTGTTCTGCATGGACTTTAAAGGGTGTCACATGCTCTACTTTTAAGTTGCAGGCTTACTGTATGTCTAATGAATCAACATTATCAATTTTATGCTCAAATCTGCTCTATACTTAATATTTGATTAATCTTTCTACTAATTATTCAGAGACAAACATTTAATTCTCTTACCATGGTTTCACCAATTCTGTTTATAATCTTATAAATTACGCACAGTGTGCTTTGACACTCTTCCGTGAAAGCAAAGATCATTTTATCTTTCTAAGAAACTATTCATTTTAGCAATTCATAATTATCCTAATTATACCTTATCACTTATGTTTCAATTAGATTCCAATTTAAATGATGTTCTAACTGAGAGCAAGCTGCGTAACCGGAAGATAATGGCACGTGTAGTAGAAGGGACTCCATCCGATGTTTTGTCATTTTCCTTTCAGGGATTGGCAAGTAGAAAATAGCTGCATGATTCTTGGGTGAGTAGAGAGTTGTGTGGTCTGGAAGCAAAATCAATTTCATGTGATTCATTTCTCTATTGAGATAATATGTTATACGAGTTCTCCTTGTGACTCTGAGTCATTCTCTCTGAGGAGCTCGGGGTAGTTCATAAGACCTGATCCACCCTGGCACCCCCTCCCTCGTATTAATTTCAGCCACAGGAAAGTTTTATGTACAACTTGCTCTCTTAGTCATCACTCCCACAAGGTGGCTGCTTGTTTCCTGGCTAAAGAGGCTGCGCATGGATACTTTGCTCCTTTGGGGGTACACATCCCATTTATACAGCACTCAGCAGCCACTGCGATGTCCCCACACAGTAGCCCTCGGCTGTTCACGTTTGTTTGGGTTGAATTGGAGCAAGCACGAAATGAGATGTCAGCAAATCGCCTTGATCATGGTAGCAATCACAGTGACTAAGAGTTGCTGTGAAATCCTATACACCCACATCTCCATTTTCATTTCTCAAGTGTAAGCTGACGAATGGACCGTGTACCAACACTGCTAGTTTGTCAAGCACCCTTTATCTGATTTCTAGATCAAAGGAAAAACAAAGAAAATGTTACATGTAGTTCCGGTTGCATGTCGTGGGAAGACAGCCGTAACCACTCCATCTAACTAGCAGTGGTCCCGCAATTTCTCTACTACAGTTCACAAATGTCTTCCTTCTTCACGTTCCAACCACTCCTCTCACCTCCATAGGGGAACTCAATGTGTTATTCTTTTGTGACAGGGTTGTTATGTTCCTGAACATTCTTCCAGATATAAAATCTTATCTTTTGGCCTCTTTGGACCTTAAGAAGATAACAGTTGTCCCTGCCTCCACATTTGCTTCTTGGATGCTTACACTTTTCTAAGAGGTTTCTGAAAGTTATGCTCATTTCATAAAATGAATTCAGTACTATTCCCTCATTTTCTATATTCCAAAACAATGCGAGGAGAATCGGTGTCAATTCTTCTTTCAGTGTTTGGTAGAATTCACCAGTGAAGTGAAAAAGACCAATACATTTTAGTTGTTGTTGAGCGTTTTTTTTAGTTCTTTGTTTAAAAAAACAATCTGATCAACTTCTTATTTTGTGATAAGCCAATTCAAAATTTCTACCTCTGTATTAGTTTAAGTAAGTAGTGTATTCTACAAATCTGTCTGTTTTTTCTGTTTACAAACTTGTTGGAATACAGTTCTTCATAGTATTTTTATCCTATTTATTGTAGTTGGTTCTTCTGTGACTGTGTTAGCCTGGATACATTAGAGAAACAAAACGATAGAAACTCATATGTATAAAAGAGAGTTTTATATAAAGGGTAAGTGTACATCAACAAAACATTCCAACCCAGTGCTGCCCAAGCTCACAAGTTCAACATTAGCCCATATGTCCAACACCAATCCACAAAGTCCTCCTCCAGCTCACAAAACACACACTATGACGCCGACTGCAGGAGGAAAGCCAAATCAGTGAACGTGTAAGCATCTCAGCACTGGCAGGGGTCTCCACACAACTGCTCCAGCACCCAAGGCTGCATTGGGGTAGGTCCATGTGGTGTCTCCTCAGAGATGTCTTGCAGGAAGTGAGCCTTGCAAGCTAAAGCAGGGAACTGGCTTAGGCAGCTGCACCCTGGTCCAACCATCAGAAAGCAAGAGACCCTAGAACTAGAAAGGTGAGGCTCACCGAGCCATTTATTCCTCCACCCTTCAATTAACCCCAAATGTGTTTATTGGCCAGGTTAGCACAACAAACTTTAACTATCTCAGTGACATTTTCCAATGTGGTGATTAGATTGTGGTTCAACTTGGTATACCTGTGGAAAGGCACGGGGTGAATACAACCTCTCAATCAGGACAAAGCCCAATTGACATCTCCTTGAATGTTAGGCCTATTTATAAGAGAATCTGTGAGGGCTGGGGTCTCTTGCCTTTTTTTCCTTCCTGCTTGCTTGTATCCTGCCATGTGACCTACCAAACCTGAGAGACACTCAATACTTGTTTATCAATATTCATTGAAGTATTATTCACAATTGCCAAAAGGTGGAAGCCACCTAATAATCACCAGTGGATGTGTGACCAAACAAAATGTGCTGTATATATAAAAGGAAATTCCACGCAGCCAATAGGAGGCATGAATTCTTGATACATGTTATAATGTGGCTATTGATGGAAAACCTTATGCTAAGTGCAATAAGTCAATATCAAATGTTTATGACCTCATTATTATAAAAGTCAAGACCAGGGACATGTACAGAGATGAAAGATCCAGAGGACACAGAGAGGTGGGAAATGGGTGCTTGCCAATGGAGGACTGAAGCCCAAATTATAGGTCTGGAAATATTGCATTAATTAAATTTAGAGTTACACAGCTGATTGATGTAAATACTATCATTATGTTGTTTAATAGTTAAGAGGTTGAATTAGTGAGAAAATAACACAGAGGCCATAACAAACCTCCCTTGCCTACCCTAAGCAGAAAGGAAATCCAACTCCTTAGCAGCCCAAGTGTTGTTGCCTTCAGGGAGAAGTCAGGCATGCTTCTACCATTCATCCTTCTTTAATCTGACACCCACCAGTCCTCATGTCTCTCTCTCTCTCATTGGGCACTTCCTGGTGCTCTTCTCAGTCTGTAGTCTCTGGTCTCTATCCCCTGCATTAAGGCAGGGATTTCAAATGTGCTCTGCTGGTGTCTCTTCTTCCTTAATGATCCTGAAAATACTCGCTGTTTCTGCTTCAGAAGTTGCTCATTTTTTATAGCTGGGGTGTGGCAACTAAAACTGACCCATCTCCAGTATCAGTGTCTCACGCACCTTTTTTGCATGGCCCACCCCATAATCTGGTGAAAGTTACAGCGCCATGAATAAGGGAGACATACTAAAATGTTGTGTGATAGATATATTTACAACAACAACAAGAGTAACTGCTGAGGTTGCTTACATACAACCCAAACCACCATGAGCCTTGGTTTCTTGATTTGGAATTTTAGAGTTAGGGTTTCATAGGACATTCCAGGTAGCTAGTTTAATAATGTATTCAGTGTTTATACTCTACCTTCTAGTTCACTGAAAATGACTTGGGTCTTAAATATTTACATGTACCATCCAAGGAATAAAATTACTCTCTATTTATCTGAAGCGACTGAAGCAAAAAGGGAGTCACAAATTGAATGTGTGACTAACTGCCTCGATTAACAGCTGCCTCATTTGCCATGAGATCAGAAGAACTGGATGACATCCAGCTGCCATTACTGGGTATTCTGATAAAAGATTCTATAGAAGAATCCTTATAAAAGAAGAAAATGCCAAACAGATTTTCAAATTCTCAGGGATTCCAGACATTTTGGAGCCAAGAGGATTGAATGAATCTCTCAAACTTTTTCCCTGAGATAATCTTTAAATTTTAACCCAAGAACTTCCCCTAAAGTCTTCTTAAAACCAAATAACAATTTCAATGGTCTAGTGAAAGCTGCTTGTCTTGAACAGTGTGCTGTTCTAAGCTCTACCTCGATGGGATCGATTTGACAGCAGCTGCTCAATGCATTAGGAAGCCGAGAAGGCAGAGAGGATGTGTTCAAAGTGAGGAACAACCCAGGAAAGGAGGGTCAGGGTGGGGACACAGCTCCACCAAGAGACTGGAGAGTAGAAATGTGTTAACTAGGGTGAGGGGGATGACAATATCCTAAAAATGGGAGGTGGGGGAGGAGTGATGGGAGTAAGGCAAGCCATGGGGAAAGCTGATAAGTTGTTTCAATTGGTGCATGCACAAATGGTGATCAGAAGTAAACCCCACATAACTTACAAGAACATGTTTTTTATCCTACTTTTGCCATTGTATTTAAGGGACAATTTTTCTGGGCATATAATTTTTTATTTTTAATTTCCCCTCCAGGACTTTGCACATGTCTCCATATTGCTTTCTTGTCTCCATAGGTTTGGTTGGGAAATCATAGCATAGTTCATTTCTTCTCCTTTTCATTTAACTGTTCGTTTTTACCGTGCTGCTTTCAGGATTTTTCCCTTGTCACCAAGTTTGGAAAGTTTTATTATAACAATCTTGTATTTTGTTTGCATCCTGTAAGATATATACGGTCCCCAAAGATCCTTAGACACAAAAATTGAAATCTAATAAAAATATAAGGGTGGAAAATAATATAACAAGCAAATGGCAATTAAAAAGCAAAACCAGAGGATGAGTGACAATGTTGTTTCTAATAAAATAGCACTATTTTCTCAGAATAAAAATTTAAGAAGTATAGTGAAAAGATGCAACCTTTACACATATCTTTTCTGATTTCAAACAGTGCAATATTCCCATCTTCCTTTGGGTCCATGTTCAGGTCCCACAGGAACACAATGAAGCCTTCTGGAACTCCCATTCTTCTCAATGTTATCCATAGTTTGTTATGGTCCACATGGTAAAATGCTTTTGCACAGTCAATAAAATACAAGTAAGCATCTTTATCGTATTGTCTGCCTCCAGCCAAGATCTATGGCATCAGCAATGATATCTCTTATTCCACATCCTCATCTTAATCTGACCTGAACCCCTGGCAGCTGTACTGCTGCAGCTGTTGTTGAATGATCTTCACCAAAATTTTACTTGCATGTGATGCTAACATATTCCACCTGGTGAGATCCATGTGTACAGTGGATGTCTATATTGTTGAAAGAAATTCACAATAAGGAAGCCATTAGTCTTGCAACATTGTAGCATGAGATCTTCAACATCATTTCCATTATGAAGGCCATATTTTCTCTTTGCTTCCAACAACCTATACTTATCAATGCATTTTTGATTGCATGTTTCATCAACTTCAGACTGAAGAATGTGGTTGTTGTTGTTGTTGATGATGTTAAGTGCCTGGAGTCCATTCCAATTCCTAGTGACTCTGTGTACGACAGAATGAAACACCACCAGGTCTTGTGCCATCCTCACCATTGTTCTTACGGTTAGTCCTTTGTTCAATCCACTGTGTCAATCAATCATGTCAAGAGCCCACCTCATTCTCATTGTTTCACCACAATTCCTAGCATGATAGCCTTCCTTTGGGACTGATCTCTTCTGTTACCATGTCCAAAGCACACAAGACAAAATCTCGCCATCCTTGCCTATAAGGAGCACTATGACTGTACTTCTTCTTCCAAGAGAGATTCATTAGATAGTCCATGGTATTACCAATATTCTCCACCAGCACCATTAATCAGATACATCAAGTCTCCTTATTTGATATCCACCTTTCACAGGCATATGAGACTACTGAAAATACCATGGCTTTTGTCAGGTGCACCTGACCTCCTGGCTTTTCAATACTTTAACAAGGCCTGTGCAGCAGATTAACTCAATGTAATTTGTCATTTGATCTCTTGATTTTGCTTTCATGAATATTGCTTGTGGATCCAATCAAAACAAGGTCCGTGACAATTTTAATCCTTTCTCTGTTTATCTTGATGTTACCTATTGGCCCAGTTGTGAAAATTTGGTCCTCTTTCCTTTGAGTCTTAATCCATACTAAAGTTGCAATCCCTGATCAGCACCAGCAACTGTTTCAGGTCTTCCTCACTTTGAGCCAGCACAACGTGTCTCCTTCATATCACAGGTTGTTAATAAGACTTCCTCTAATCTTGATGCAGCAGTTTGCTTCAGAGAATCCATCTTTTCTAGTTATTTGCTAAGCATACAGATGGAAAAAGGATGATGGAAAGATGCAAGTCTGATGCACAACTTTGCTAATTTTAAATCATGCAGTATTCCTTGCTTCTGTTTGCACAGCTGCCTCTTGATCCATGCACAGGTTCCACATGAGTACAATGTAGTGTTCTGGAATCCCCGTTCTTCCCAAGACTATCTGTACTTTGTTCTAATTCATACAGTTGAATGCCTTTGGATAGTCAATAAAATGAAAGTGAACATTTTTCTGGTATTCTCTCTTTTCAGCCACAATGTCTTTCAGCCAAGGCTGACATCTGCAATGATTATCCTTTGTTCCAGGTTCTCCTGTGAATCCAGCCTGAACCTCTGGCAGCTCCCTGACAATGTACTGCTGAAACCATTGTTCACTGATATTCAGCAAAGTTTTTACTTGTATATGACATTCATGATGTTGTTCTATATTTTGGATCTGCTGTTGGGTCAGCTTTCTTTGGAGTGAACACAAGTATGGGTTTCTTCCAGTCAGTGGTCAAGTAGCAGTCTTCCAAATTTTCTTTCATAGACTAATGAACATTTCCAATTCTTCATAAGCTTCATTAAACATTTCAACTGATATTCTGTCAAATCTTGGATCCTTGTTGTTGGCTAATTCATTCCATGATGCTTGAATTTCTTCCTCGGCACCATTTGCTCTTGCTTATATGCTGCTGCCTGAAATATTGGACTGCTGACTAGTTCTGCGTTGGTGCAGTGATTCTGCATGCTTTCCACCTTCTTTTGATACTTCCTGTATCATTCAACAGTTTGTCTACAGAATCTTTCAAGATTGCAACTTGCAGCTTGGATTTTTTTCTTGAGATCTCATAGTTTAAGATACGCTAAGTGTATTCTTCTCTTTTGCTTTTCTTATTCTAGGTCTTTACACATTTTATTACAACCCCTGGCTTTGTCTTTTTAAGCTGTTCTTTGAAATTTTCTATTCAACTCTCTAACTTCTTTCTCTGTTGATTTGCATTAGTTCAAGTTGCAGAGTTTCTTCAGACATCTACTTTGATCCTTTGTTTCTCTCCTGGATTTTAATGACATCTTTCTTCCTGAATGATGATCTCTATGAACTTCCGCAGGCCATTTTCTTCTGTTATCAGTGTTCAGAGCCTCAAATCTGTTCTTGAAATGTTCAAAACATTCAGGTGGGAGAGATTCAAGATAGTATTATGACTTCCATGGACTTGCTTTAATGTCTTTCAATTTTATCTTGAACTTCAATCTGAGCAGTTGATAGTCTTCCACAGTCTGTACTTGATCTGGTTTTAGTGGCTGAAATTTGAGTTTTTCTATCATGTCTGCCCACAGAGGCAGTCAATTTGATGTTTGTGTATTCCATCTGGTGAAGTTTATGTGTGTAGTCACCAATTGCGTTTGCTATGATAAGAATGAAAAACTTAAGAAGAATGGCATCGCATTTATTGCAAAAAAATATTTTCAAGATCTCTCTTGAAGTACAGTGTAATCTATAAGATAATATATGTAAGTCTAAAAGGAAGTCCAGCTAATACAACTTTTATTTGAATATATCCACCAACCGCAACAGTAAGTAATGAAGACATTGAAGGTTTCTAGCAACTTCTTCCCACTACGTGTCCATCATTTTGTCACATTGTGGTGACCTGTGTCCATGGATATTTAAGGGATATATTTGCTGATGTCAGATGTATCTTGACTGAAAGCAGAGAACACCAGATTATGCCAAGGTATTGGACTGTGTGGACCATGATAAACTATGGAGAATCCTGGAAATAATGGAGATTCTAGAACACTTCATTGGTCTAATGAGGAATTTGTACATGGACCAAGAGGCAGTTGTGTGAACAGTACAAGGGAATACTGCAGGGCTTAAAATCTAAAAAGGTGTGCATCAGGGTTGTATCTTCTTACCACATTTGTTCAGTCTGTATCCTGAGTAAATAATCAGAGAAGCTTGATAATATGAAGAATGTGGCATCGGAATTGATGGAAGGCTTATTAACAACCTGTGATCCACAGATGACACAACTTTACTCGCTGTAAGTGGGGAAGACTTGAAGCACTTGCTGATGAAAATCAAGGAGTGCAGCGTACGGTGTGGATGATGACTCAACGTAAAGAAGACCAAAATTCTCACAACTGAACCAACATGTACCATCATGATGAAGGGAGACAAGGTTGAAGCTGACAAGCATTTTGCCCTGCTTGAAAGTAGCCCTGGCAGCAGAGTGGTTATGCATTGGCCTGAGGTCCACATGGCTGGAAAGCATTCAAAATACCACTCAAGCTTTAGTATGTTGTTGGGATCTAGAATGTGTTAGCTTATTATTTCTTGAGGAAAGTCTTTATCAGAGATCTGAGGACAGTGCTCTCTGTAGTACCCTTAGAATATGTTAACATATACAGAAAATGGATTTTTTTTCTTAGTGCTGAAATAAATCATTAGAACTTTGAAACAAAGGGTACATGGGACCATGAATGGACATTGAGTTAGTTGCTTTCATGGTTTCATAGATTAACCCTACACAGTAAATATCAAGGAGCCTTCCCAAAATCTTCCAGTCATTAAGATATGGAGTAGGTATTTGAAATTACTTCTGCCTAACTTTGGTAATAAAAGCTTCCACACCACAAATACTTCTCAAACTTTAGGGTGCACAAGAATCACCTGGGGTAGTTACATAGAATGCACATTTCCATATTCCAGGTTTCAGAAATATTAAATCAAGCACCTCATTGAAATCTGATGTAAATGTTAATAGTCCACACTTTGAAAAGCAGCCAGAGCCCTAAACTTGTTAATTCTGAAATGGGGAAAGTTCCTCTCCCCCCACCCCCACCCCACCAGTCACTCTGACTAGTTTATAAGTTAGTATCTTATCAATAAGGTAGAATTTTGCAACCATGTATTTTGGATGGTGTTAGTCTGGGTTGACTAGAGAAACAAAGTCATAGACATATGTGTATAAGAAAGAGTTTTATATATAAGAGCAATTAGATATTGAGTAAACATCCCAGCCCAGTCCAGATAAAGTCCATAATTCCAAAATTAGTCCATATGTCCAATATAAGTCCATAAATTACTCCTTAGACTCACGCATCCATGCAATAACACCAAATGCAGGAAAATCATGGGCCAGTGGGTAGAAAGTCTTGTGGATCCAGTGGTGGTAGAAGCATCTCAGTGTTGGCAGGGATCTCCAGGTGGCTCCTCCAGCTCCTAGGGCTCTGACTGCCATCAGTTTGACTCCATGTTGCTCATCTTCATTAGTGTCTCACAGGGAGTCTGCCTGTGCCCTGCCTCCACAGAGCTATTCA
The DNA here is from genome assembly GCF_050624435.1 of Tenrec ecaudatus. Classification (NCBI taxonomy): domain Eukaryota; kingdom Metazoa; phylum Chordata; class Mammalia; order Afrosoricida; family Tenrecidae; genus Tenrec; species Tenrec ecaudatus. Next base: position 106,862,626 of record NC_134542.1, read on the forward strand.
TCTCCTTAGTGCCTCCAAATGAGGTCATCAAGCTGCAACCTGATTCACAGGCTAAACTCCACCCTTCACTCTTAGTCTCAAATTGACAAAAGATTATACAACTACCACACATGGATTCAAACTACAAACTGTGTCAAGTGTTTCATATTTGTGTTACCCAGGGATTGCTCTTGAAGTTGGATTCTTGTTTTTAATTGCTATCAGGTAAATTCTGATTCATGGTAATCTTTTATAAAACAAAAGAATATTGTAAATACTCTTCTTCTATTTTCTCCGATATTATTGGGTACACATATTAGAGAAAAATAAAATCTTTGCTTCCAATCATTCTAGCTTTAAGTCATTACATTGTCCAAGAAAAGTGTCATTTAATCAACATCCCTCCTTCCACCTGAAAACTCACTGCCATTGAGTCAACTCTGACTCATAGAAACCCTGTATAGGGTTGCTAAGGCTTTGTAGACCTTTATGGGAGTGCAGAACTCTATCTTTCTTCCTTGGAGCAGCTGGTGGGTTTAAGACACCTATCTTGTTGTTAGCAATTCATAGGGCTCCTTCAGTCAACACAAGTTGTAACGAATTGCTCATATTCACATTTTAAAAAAAGAATCATTTATACACTTAAATTCAGAATCAATATAGTTTTTCTCTATTGTATCTATAATATCACATACACGCTAATAGTTTGTCAGAGAAACAGAGTAAAAGAAAAAAAATTAAATATTTCTTTTTCTTTTCTAAAAATGCAATTTCTATTACATCCAGACTACCTTCTCATGACTCATCGGGTTTTTTGCACATATTTGTTTTAAGCATAGAGCATTTATTAAACTTTTTAAAAGTTACAACAGGTAGAAAACTGTAGGTGACTGCCTGACCCTTACTAGTTGGGGAATTTTATTTGGAAAAAAATACAAGTTGTATATTTAAAATTGAGTAGCCATAAATGATTGGTCATTATCACTTTCAAAGAAAAGATCACAAAATTCTGTGATTGTTGATCCAAATACATTCAAAAACCTATTCATCCATCTGGAAGTTTCATTCAAAAAGCTGACTTATCATAGTTGCTATAGGAAATAGCCAAAAAAGTTCATTATTTAGGATGAGATCCTACCTCTCTCAACTGGTTGTTAAACTCTATGGGTCTCAGCCTATTCAAGTAAAAACAAAATAGTGTTATTGACGGCTGAAGATTACTATAAAGATTAAAAAGAGGAAATACTAAATGTGATGATGTATTAATGTGCAGTCATCAACCATTGCACCTGATTAAATATTGGTTTGTGATGAAGCAACAGTAATAACATAGTCAATGTCGGGTCATTATGATTCTTAAAACACAGTACAGCCTAACCATTTTGCTTGAATACAGGTACTCTTATTTCCATAAGCAATGTATTGGATATTTCATATGATTAAGTAAGATTTTGTCTATGAAACTAGTCCTATATGTTTGGCTGCTAACTTCAAACGAGTGGGGAAACTTTAGCAACTTGGGATCTAGCATTCAGAGACTATAGAGCCTTTCATCCAGGGACCTTCAAGCTTTCTGATCTTGTCATAGAAGCAGGAGGTGAAATTTGGGGAGTAGGGTAAATATATTATTGCTTTCTGGTCCATAAGTCTGATAAATTGACAGTAGATCCAAAAATTATCTATTGTACATATATGACTTCTGTACGTGATTTTTTAAGAGATATTTTTCACTAAAATTTTGTAAAATCTGTGATTTATCTTGGCTCTTTCATCCAGGGTAATGAGGGTAAAATCTTTCATAAAAAGATTTATGAAACCTTGTTTTATCAAACCACAAGCTATTTTCTTTTTATTTTAGTACATGGAAAGATATTATATAAACACAGACAATGCAGGATAACTCAGTAGGAGAGTACATCCCACATTTTATACAACAAAGATTTATTTAATTCTGTTCTCGTTATATTTTAGTAATGTGAGAAACATCAAGTAGTACATTTGCGGGGAGTGAAAAGCATAATATAATTATTAGTTATGATTAGATTAAGTAATAAATAAAATAATGAAATGTAGTTGCTGAATTATATTGATCCCATGACTCAGATCCTGGGTATTTAATTCCCAAAATTTCACGAATACCTGAATGATTTGAATCTTCTCGAAAGAGTCCAAGAAATGCATTCCAAAAATCACAATGCCAATGCAAACTTACGACCACTTGCTTGTCAGCTCGTCTACTGTGGTGGCTTGTATGTAGCAAGCATGAGGAAAGCTATGCATGATATATCCAATACCATCTGGGTCACCGAATAGTGCTAGCAGAGCTTCCAGACTAAGAACAGACAGTGAAGAAGGAATAGACTTAGCACTTCTGAAAACCTGATGAATGTATAGCAACATTGTCAGATATTGAAAACTTCAGGAACACTAGCGGAACGTTGTCAGAAATAGTGCTAGATAATGTGCGTCTTCGGTGTGAAGGCACTCAAAATATGACCGGGAAGAGCTACCTTCTCAAACTAGAGCCACCCATAATGATGTAGATGAAATAAAGACTTTGGCAGACAATGCACAACTTAAAATGAGAAGAAACACACAAAACATCTATGAATAATCCAATGTTGGGATGTATGGGTAATAAATCTAGAAAAAGCTATGATTCTTGAAATTGCTCAAAAATTTTACATCAGTGAGATTTTATATTGGTAGCTCATTTCAAAGCTAATAACAACCCTAAGTGATTTTGTTTTGCTATATTAAATTCTGGGTTAATGTAAAGCACATTGGGATAGTTGAATAATTTTATGTCAAGTAGATACTCCTGGCTAAAGGTGGAGCCAAATCTGTCAGTCAGGTTACAGCCTGATGGTGTCTGTGGAGTGTGGCCTTCCCATAAGGAGAGTCCTGGGAACCTCCTCGCTTTCTGCCACTGATCCTGAAGCTGCTGGAGCTTGGCCATGTTACCACCAACCTGGGTCCACCTGACTCTGCACCCACATGATTCCAAACTGGGCTGGGATGCTTTAGTTGCTTCTTGATATCAAGCTCTCTCTTATACACATGAGTGTCTCTGGATTTGTTTCTCTAGTTCACCTGGCCTAACACAAACCTCTAAGGGTCAGAGGCCACTTCAAGGGCAGCACCACACGAGCTGATTCAAAATGCTTTCTTCTCCCTCAAGGATCTCTTCCAACACTAGTCATTGAATGGATAATCAAAATAAGAGCTATTTCTACATTTTTACCATCAGAGGAATGAACCAAGACCCCACTCATTGACTAAAATCTTTTTAAAAATCATTTTATTAGGGGCTCATACAATTCTTTTCACAACCCATACATACATCATTTGTGTCCAGCACATTCGTACATATGTTGCCATCATCATACTCAAAACACCTGCTTTCTACTTGAGCCCTTGGTATCAGCTCCTCATTTTTCCCCTCTCTGCCCACTCCTCCCTCCCCCTGAACCCTTGATAATTTATAAATAATTATTATTTTATTTTATTTTTTTTTTGAGATGCAAAAACGGCAAAAGGAGTTTATTTTTCTTTTTTCTTTTTCTTTTTTTTTTACATTTTATTTATTTATTTACATTTTATTATTTTTTTAACAATTTATTGGGGCTGATACAATTCTTTTCACAGTTCATACATATACATACATCAATTGTATAAAGCACATCTGTACAGTCTTTGCCCTAATCATTTTTTTCTCTTTTCTTCTTTTACATTTTATTAGGGACTCCAACAACTCTTACCACAATCCATACATATACATACATCAATTGTATAAAGCACATCCATACATTCCCTGCCCCAATCATTCTCAAGGCATTTGCTCTCTACTTAAGCCCCTTGCATCAGGTCCTCTTTTTTTCCGCCCCCCTCCCTCCCCTTTCCCCCCTCCCTCGTTGTTTTGTTGTCTGGTTGTATACTGTTGCTTTGTGTTCCTCTGTCTAGTTTTCGTGCATGTTAGTGACTCCACAGGTCTGTCTGAATAGGACAGGCTGGATGAACTATCTGGATGAAAAACAACGGGACCGACAGTTCCGGGGGGACTTGGGGTGGGGGGTAGGGGGGGTAAGGAAGTGGTGTTAACAAACCCAGGGACAAGGGAAAAACATGGGACCCCAAAGGGTAGAGAAGGGGGAGTGGCAGGCCTGATGGGAAATGATCAAGGGTAAGGTTGCTTAGAGAAGAGGTATACTCTAGCCCAGGTGGCGATGAAGCATGGTAGTAGGGCAGGAGGAAGGTCAAGGGAGATGGAGGAAAGAGCTAGGAGTCAAAGGGCATTCATGGAGGTCTAGACAAAGACATGTACATGCAAATATATATAGGAGGTTGGGGAAATAGATCTTTGGGTCGATATTTATAGGTCAAGTATTAAGGTGGCGGAAGGACCTTGGGCCTCTACTCAAACACTCCCTCTATGCATGAATACCTTCTTTTATTAAATTGGAACTCTATGATGCTCACTCTCCCGACACAACGGCTGGAGCCAAAGTGGGTGAACAAGTAAATGTGGTGAAGAAAGCTGATGGTGCCCGGCTATCAAAAGAGATAGTGACTGGGGTCTTAAAGGCTTGAAGATAAACAAGCGGCCATCTAGCTCAGAAGCAACAAAGTCCACATGGAAGAACACACCAGCCTGAGTGAGCGAGTGGTCCCAAAGGGATCAGTTACCAGGCATCAAAGAACAAAAAATCATATCATTGACTGCACACCTCCATGATAGGATCGCTGAAGACAAATGGGTGCACAAGCAAATGTGGTGAAGAAAGCTGATGGTGCCCGGCTATCAAAAGAGATAGTGTCTGGGGTCTTAAAGGCTTGAAGGTGAACAAGCGGCCATCTCGCTCAGAAACAAATAAGCCCACATGGAAGAAGCACACTGGACAGTGCGATCACGAGGTGCCCAAGGGACCAGATATAAGGCATCATGCAAAAAAAAAAAAAGATATAAGTGTGTGTATGTATGTGTATATATGTGTATATGTATATATGTATGTGTATATATATATTATATTAAATGAAGGGGGAAGTGCAGAGTGGAGACCCAAGGCCCAAGTGTCGACCAATGGAGATCCCCTCATAGAGGGGCCTAGGAGAGGAGATGGGTTAATTAGGGTGTGAGGTAGTATCGATGAAGGACACAGCTTTCCCCCAGATCCTGGATGCTTCCTCCCCCCAACTACCATGATCCGAATTCTACCTTGCAGGGCTGGATAGGACAGAGGCTGTACACTGGTACATATGAGGGTTGGAGGTACAGGGAATCCAGGGTGGATGATACCTTCAGGACCAAGGGCGTGAGGGACGATGCTGGGAGAGTGGAGGGTGAGTGGGTTGGAAAGGGGGAACTGATTACAAGGAGCCACATGTGACCTCTTCCCTGGGAGAGGGACAGCAGAGAAGGGGGGAAGGGAGACCCCGAATAGGGCAAGATATGACAAAATAATTATTATTTTATACCTTACACCATCCGACGTCTCCCTCACCCAGTTCTCTGCTGTCCGTCCTCCAGGGAGGAGGTTATATGTAGACCTTGTCATCTGTTTCCCCTTTCTCCCTCACTTTCTCTCCAACATCATGAATCACCACTCTCACCATTGTCCTGAGGGGCTCATCTGTCCTACATTCCCTGTATTTCCAGTTCCTATCCATGCCAGTGTACATCTCCTGGTCCAGTGGATATGTATGGTAGAATTTGGATCATGATATTGGGGGAGAGGAAGCATTCAAGAACTAGAGGAAAATTGTATGTTTCATTGTTGCTACACTGCACTCTGACTTTTTCGTCACCTCCCCATAGCCCTTCTGCAAGGGAATGTCCAATTTCCCCCAGATGGGCCCTGGGTCCCCACTCTGCACTCCCCCTTATTCACAATGCTATGATTTTTTTTTTTGTCTTTGATGCCTGATACCTGATCCCTTCAATGCCTTGTCATCTCACAGGCTGGTGTGCATTTTCCATGTGGGCTTTGTTGTTTTTCAGTTAGATGGCCTCTTGTTTATCTTCCAGTCTATGGGACCCCAGATTCTATATATTTTGACAACTGGGCACCATCAGCTTTCTTCACTGCACTTGCCCATGCACCCGCTTTGTCTTCAGCATTCACGTCAGGGTAGGCTCGTGTGCTTCTTCCTTGTGGGCTTGGTTGTTTCTTAGCTAGATGGCCGCCTGATTATCTTTAAGCCTTTAAAACCCCTGATGCTATATCACTTGATAGCCGGGCACCATCAGATTTGTTCACAACTTTTGCTTATGCACCCACTTTGTCCTCAGAGATCAAGTCAGGACAGGCCGGTGTGCTCCTTCCAGGTGGGTTTTGTTGTCTCTCAGCTAGATGGCTGTTTGCTTATCTTCAGGTCTTTAAGACTTCAAGTGCTATATCTTTTGGTAGCTGGGCACTATCAGGTTTCTTCACCACATTTGCTTGTGCACCCATTGTCTTCTGCAACTTCAGGAGCTATATCTTTTGGTAGCCGGGCACCATCAGCTTTCTTCACCACATTTGCCTGTACACCCATTGTCATCAGCGATTGTGCCAGGCAGGTAAGCATCTCAGACTGCCAATTGTTAGAACAAAGTGTTCTTGAGTTGAGGGAGTACTCAATCTTTTGATAGTACATAGCATGTCTACCTGCAAGGGATAGGCAGAATAAACAAGCCAGAAGAGAGAACAACAGGATGACAGTTCTAGGGGGGACATGAGGGTTGGGGTGGCAGGGGAAAGGAAGACAAGGGGACAGGGGAATAACAAGTGATCCAAAATCATTCTCAAGGAGGGTGTGGGAGGTCTGGCAGGGCTGGGTCAAGGGCAATGTAATGGAGAGGAATTCCTATAACCCAAATGAAGGCAAAACATGATTGTGGAACAAGAGGAAAGTACAAAGAAATAGAGGAAAAAACTAGGAGGCAAAGGGTAGTAAGAGATTTAAATACAGACATATAAAGATGTAAATATATTTATATATGATGAGGGGGGAATAGAGCTATATAAATATATTTATAGATTTAGTATTAAGGAAACAGATGGACAGTGGGCCCCTGCTCAAGTACTCCCTCATTGACTCAATTCTGATTCAAAGTAACCTCATACAGGATTTCCCAGGCTGCAAATCTTTAGGAGAGCAGATAACCTTGTCTTTAACCTTCAGAGAAGCTGGTGGGTTTGAACTGCTGCCCTTGTGAATAGCATTCCACTGCTTATCCAACAGCACCACAAGAACTCCTTCCGAAATGACAGTAAAGAACTATGCAAGGCTGGAGTGTTTAGAGAAACAAATCCAGTAACACTCATCTAGATATAAGGAAGAACTTTATATCAAGAAGTAATTGTGTATAAAGAAAGTATCTAAGCCCATTACAACTCAGATCCATAAGTCTGATACTAGTCCACAAAGTCCCTCTGCAGGAAGATCATGGGCCGGTGGGCACAGAGTCAGGTGGATCCAAGGTCGGTGGAAACACAGATTGACTCTAGGAGCTCTCAAAGTCAGTGGCAGAGTCCCACCAAGCAGAAAGGCGAAATTTCAGAGAGGGAGTTTCCCAGTTTCCCCACTCATAAGAAGGTCACACCCCCAACAAGGTGACATGATTGACAGGTTGGACTGCACCCCTACATTTTTGTGAAAATTCAAATTGACATAAAATCATTAAGTAACATATGATCATTTCCCTAAAAATATTTGAGAAAAAAGAAGTCCGTATTTGACACCCAGATAATTAGGACACAGCAGTCTTTAAAAAAATGAAAGATTTTAAAAATTAAAATCCTTGACATATATTTAAATCCACTATACAGAGATACAGATAATGGTATGGTATTTTTGATGTCACCGTGGGTGTTCAAGAATATACATATCACTAAAAAATGCACGTACCTATTTATTCTAGGCATTGGCAGAGCAGGGAGAACAGAGAAGAGAGTGAGCAAGACAGAGTCCTGGGTAAATGCTTCTCTGACATGACAGAAACTTTTCACTACAGGAAATGGGAAAGACTCTAAGACGTGGAATAAAACAGGGTGGATCAATTTAATCAATTGGTATAAGTAAGTTTTAGAACTTTTAAGGACAAGCATTCTATTCAGAATACACAAGCAAACATGTTAGGAAGGAAACTAACAAAGAATCCTTTAACATCATTTTTCTAATATCAGAATTATAATAAAACTTTAAAACAAATTTTAGTATAGTACATTTCTTTGTTAGAAAGGTATTATTCTTAATTAGTTTTCTAACATTTATCACTACTCTCTGGCAGACTGATTTTCAATCCTTGTTTCTTTCATTTTGAGCCATTAATTGAAATGAAGAAGAGTTGTGTTTAGACACTAAGATGAAATTCTTCTCATTGCAAGGAAATGAAGATTTTATTTTATTGTTATTATTATCATTCCTAGTTAAGACCTATTGGAAACATTGAAAACTAATAAGGAACTAGGAAATTATAATACCTCAATTATTTATGAGGTAAAACCTGCCAAAGGAGGAAAGAGCTTTTCACAAAATGCTGGGGCTAATAACACTGGCCTCTCTTACCATCAGAGCTGATAAAATTATACTAAAGGTAATTTAAAAAATGGATGCAGCAGGACATCAACAGGAAACTGTAAGATAAAGAAGAGAATGGAACTAAGGATATAATTTTTCATGACAGATATTAGCTAAAGCAGAAAATACAAAAGAAATTATCTCTGTTTTATTAATTATATAAAGGCACGTGAGACCGAATTTGGACTATGAAAAATACAAATAATGTTATAAATCATTGAAATTCTAGCCCACTTAGCTGTGCTCATGTGGAAATGATACTCACGCAGTCATTCAAACAGAACAAGGGAATGCTTCTTGTTCTTACTAGGTGCCGTAGAGATGGTTCATCCTATGAACAACAGAACAAGGCATTGCATGGTCCTGTGCCACCTTCACAATGATTGACTTCTTGCCTATTGTTGCAGCCACTCTGTCAATGCATCTCAAGATTCTTTCTCTTTTTCATTGACTTCCTACTATATGATGCCTGATGTCCTTTTCCAGAGACCAGTTAGTTCCTCCTGATAACATGCCCACAGTAGGTAAACCAAAGTCTTCCCATTTTAGCTTCTAAGTTAAACAAGGCAAGGGAGCAAATATATGCATGGCTAGAACAGAGACAAGGCAACATTATATCTGAGTGGGACTAGAGTTCCAACAAAACTTGTCTTAATGAAACTTTTAAGCTATTTAATACAGATAGTGCCTTAGAGATTAAGATTTATCACCATCTTTTATAATCTATTATGCTCCTAGGACTACATTTTCCATATCCTTTGCTTCTGGTGGACACAGGCATGTTGTTGTCAAGTGGTATCAGAACGGGCATCCAATTTCTAAACTGCCCACTTATACCAACCCAGTGTTCTGAGGAGACAAGTATGTTTTTTGATGTGAAGAATCTTCATTCTTGATGTAGTTAGTTAGAGTTTATCATGCCAACCTGGCCAATTAACACATGTGGGGTTAATTGAAGTGTGCAGAGATAAATGACTTGGTGAGCCTCACCTTTCTAGTTTTGGGTCTCTTGCTTTCTGATGGTCACACTTTCTAATGGTGCAGCTGCTTTAGCCATTTCTCTGCTTTAGCTGGCAAGGCTCATTTCCTGCAAGATGTCCCTGAGGAGAAGTCACATGGGCCTACCCCGATGCAGCCCTGGGTGCTGGAGCAGCCGTGTAGAGACCCCTGGCAGCGCTGAGATGCTTACACATTCACTGATTCGGCTTTCCTCCTGCAGTCAGTGTCATAGTGTGTGTTTTATGAGATGGAGGAGGACTTTGAGGATTGGTGTAGGACATGTGGGTTAATGTTGAACTTACGGGCCTGGGCAGCAATGGGTTGGGATGTTTTCTTGATGCGCACTTAACCTTTATATAAAACTCTCTCTTATATGTGAGTTTCTGTGGATTTGTTTCTCTAAAGTACCCAGACAAACACAATTCTTGTGGAACCTTGTGAGCAAAGTCAAATCAGACAGTCTGTCAATAAAGTCAGCAGCAATATTCACCAATTCACAGGCCCTAAAATCTTATCTTCATCTGGTTGGCTTCTGGTCATCTCAATGTGGGCTGCCTTGCTAAGCTTCACCAGGGTGCCAATTGGCCACAATGCCTATAGACAATGGGCCTATCACAAATTCTCTACAAATCTAACCACTTTGGGCTAACTCATTAACTTCATAAAAGATAACCCGCTCCCATCTTCTCCTCTAGTCTTTGTTAACTAGGTCCATGGGTGTCAGTGGCCAGACTCAATCTGTCTATTGCTGTGTTTCTGCCCCTTTCATGGAACAAATGGATCCAGGTGGTCAACTAGAAAGCACTTAAGGCTGCTTACAGTTCAGCCCTTTAACGTTCAGTCCTAGATAGGAGTTTCTTCATGACTCCAGTTTTTTCTAGCTTCAGGCACAAACCATTAGTTCAAAATTCAAAAAACCAAAGGGTTCCCTCTTGTTTCTGTCAACAGCCCCCTGCACAAATGTCTTCAAATTTGAATGCTTTGAGGACCCTGGATGGGGCTTATCATATCAGAGACTTCTTTTCAGGTGTGTTCTAACCCATTTAAAGATCCAATTTAATGTCTGAAGGCAAGTGGACCTACAAAGTCTCTATTTTTACTTCTCAGTAATGATTTCTAGCAATCATTAAAAAGCAGTATAAACCTAGTACAGTCAGATCTTATACTCAGTTCTTAAAACAGTCAAGTTAAATCTTTATCTTATTTAATCCATATCTAGACTATTCCATTGATACAAAATATTGGCTTAGGCCTCTGACTTTGTCAAACCAGGGCCAGGCTTTCTGTCGGCCATGTTGACCTTTTGTTAGCCATTTTGACTAAGCAGTGTGGTCTCAGAGGAAGAGTTCAAGAGGTGATTTCTCCACCTTAGCTCAAAATTTACATTTATCACATTCATTTTGCCATTTTAAACAGGAGTAACCAAAAACAACTTCTAGGAATTAAAACCTCACTTCCCACACCCTTTCCAGAAACCAATCAAGGAAACAATGTAGCCTTATCTGACCTCTGGTTAGCCAAAGAAGAAAAACTACCATGAGGCAGATGTCAAGCAAGCATCTACTGTCCATCTTCATGATTTGTTTCTCTAGCAGCAGTTCTCAACCTGTAAGTCCCAACCCCTTTGGGGGTCAAATGACCCTTTCACCAGGGTCACCTGATTTATAACAGTAGCAAAATTACAGTTATGAAGTAGCAATGAACATAATTTTATGGTTTGGGGGTCACCACAACATGAGGAACTGTATTAAAGGGTCATGCATTAGGAAGGTTGAGAACCACTGCTCTAGTATCCCACTACCAGTACCATAATGTATTAGTCTGGGTTGACTAGAGAAACAAAGCCAGAGGCACTCGTGTGTAAGAGAAAACTTTATATCAAAAAGCAAATGTAGATTGAGAAAACATCCCAGCCCAGTTCAGTTCAAGTACATAAGTCCAATATTAACCCATATGTCCAATACTGGTCTATAAATTCCTCTTCAGACTCATGCAGCACATGCAATGGTGCTGAATGCAGTAAGATCAAAAGCTAGTGGGTGAAAAGTTTTGTGGATCCAGTGACAGTGGAAACATCTCAGTGTTGGCATGGGTCTCCACATGGCTGTTGAGACACTGGGAGAGCTGAAGGATTTGTTTCTCTAGTCAACCTGTACTAACACAGGTTGAGTAAGTTCTAACTCATAGTGACCCAATGTTCAATAAAAGCAAACACCGCTGGGCTTGTGCCATCCTCACAATCATTTTTATGTTGGAGCCCATCAATGCAGCACCATATTAATCCATCCCTTGAGGGACTTTCTCTTTTTCACTGCCCTATTACTTTACCAAGCATAATGTCCTTCTCCGGGGATTGCTCTCTCTTGGCAACATGTCCAGAGTACCTGAGACAAAGTCTTGCCATCCTTGCCCCTAAGGAGCATTTTGCTATACTTCATGCAAGGCAAATTTAAATGTTATCTTGGCAGTCCATGATATTTTCAATATTCTCTGCCAGTACCATATTTCAAATGTATATATACTTTTATAGTTTTCCTTATTCAATGTCCAACTTCATATGCATATGAGATGACTGTCCAGGCACAGTTTAGGATTCAAAGGAATATTCTTGCTCTATAGAGGTCTCGTGCAACAGATTTACCCAGTAAAAATATGTCCTTTGGTCTCTTGCCTGCTGCTTCTAGGAACCTTGATTGTGGATTCAAGCAAGGCAGCATCCTTGAAAATTTCAATCTTTCTCCATTTATCATGATATTACCTACTGGAATGGTTGTTAGAATTTGAGAATTTCATTTGCGGGGGTGGTGGGTGATGGTTGTAATTTATGCTGAAGACTGTAGTCCTTGAGCTTCATCAACAAGTGTGTTAAGTATTTCTCATTTTAAGCAAGCAAGATTGTGTCATGTGCATGTCTAAGGCTTTTAATAAGCTTTCCTCCAATACAGATGCTACATTCTGCTTCATATAATCCAGCTTCTTTAATTATTTTCTCAGTATAGATAGATAGATAGATAGATAGATAGATAGATAGATAGATAGATAGATAGATAGAAAGGATGCAGCCTTGACCCACACCTTTCCTGACTTTAAACAATGCAGTATTCCCTTGAACTGCTCACACAACTGCCGCTTACTGTCAAAGAATGTTGAACACAATGTAGTGTTCGGGATGCCTGTTCTTCTCAAGGCCATCCATAGTTTGTTATGGTCCAAGCAATTGAATGCCTTAGAACAGGCAATGACACATGAGTAAACATCTTTCTGGTATTCTTTCCTTTCAGACAGGATCCAGCTAACTATAGCAATGAACATCCCTTGTTCCAAGTGCTCTTCGTTGCTTGAACCTCCGAAGCTGTCAATGTACTGCTGCAACTGTTGTTGGATGACCATCAGCAAAATTTTATTTTTGTGTGATATTAATCCTTAATTTGAGTATTCTGTTGTTGTGTTAGGCCAGGTTGACTACAGAAACAAATTCAGGGGCACTCATATATGTGTCAGATATATATAATATATATATATATATATCTTATTATATATATATATAAAATAAAGTCATTATTTATTAGGAAAACATACAAGCTACATTCAGATCAAGTGCATAAGTCCAATACTGGTCCATAAGTCTGATACTAGTCCATTAATCCCACAAGCAATGATGCAAGATGCAAGAAGATCACAGACTTGTGGATCCAATGATGGTGGCTGGGTCACAGGGTTCACATAGGTCTCAGTGTGGCTCATCAAAAGAAGGTGAAGGCAAGGAGAGAGAATGGCCCACCTCCAGAGAGCTATTGATCTCTGTGGCACCACCAAGTGATGTTATCAAGCTAAAATATGATTGAAAGGCTAAATTCTATCCATATTTTCTTACAGGTACCATGTTGGCACAATTTAAAAAATCCTATCACAGTCTACTCCTTGCCAACTTGGCACTCGTCCATCATTTTTAGCTATATATAATTTTTGAAACAAGGACAAATGTAAAATCATATTTGTCCCTAATAGGATAAAACTAAAATACATACAACTAAAAATGTGCTCATCCCATTTAAACATAATGTTCTATAAGTGAACAAAACAAAAATATTCTATGCCAACTAATTGCAGTTATGTGAAATACTACATCTTAATTCTACAGTTCTATGAATACACTTCCCCACCTCTGAAGCCAGCCACTGCGTGCTTTTATCTACGTATTTTGGGTGTCCAATTTCTATATTGCCCATTTATATCCACCCATTGCTCTCAGGAGAAAAACATGTTCATGTGGAGAATCTTCATTCCACTTGGAACCTTGTAAGTCCACATCCATCAGTAAGGTGAAATTAAAATGGGCTGGTCATAAAGTCAGCAGCAATATGCATCATTTCACAATCTCAAATATCTTCATCTGGTCAACTCAATGGGGGCCACCACTTCGGCTTTCAACCAAAGGCCCCTTTAAAAATTCTCAACCATCCTAGCTACCTTAGGCTAGGTCATGCCATAGGCTCAGATTCCACACAACTCTTTACACATCAGACCAGCCAACCCCGTCTCATCTTCTCCTCTACTTCCTGTGAACCAGGTCCATGGGTGTCAGTAGCCAGATTCACCGCATCTCTCTATTGCTGCATTTCTCCCACTTCCATTGAACAAGTGGATCCAGGTGGTCACCTAGCAAACCACAAGCTGCCCACGGGCTTCTTTAACATTCAGTCCTAACGAGTTTCTTCATGACTAAATTTTTCCGGCTTCAGGGACAAACCATTAGTTCAAAATCCAAAAAGGAAAATGGCTCCTTCTACTTTCTTCAGTCAGCCAACAGCTCTTTCAGCAAGTCTTTTCAAATGCAAATGTTCCAAACTCTCAAGGAACTGGGTAGGGCTTATCTTTAAGGAGCATTCTTTACAGGAATTTCCTACTAACCATTTAATAGAACCAATTTAATGGCTGGAGGTAGGGGGCTTACAATCTTTCTATTTTCATACTTCCCAATAACCATTTTATCACACATTATAACAATAACAATGGGTAGAAAAGATCGGTATAATTCTAGTACAGCCATATCCTAAATACATTCTTAAAACAGTCAATTCACTCCTTATCTAAACTATCCTATTCAAATGCAATATGGCCTTAGGGTCTGGCTGCATCTAGCCAGCCTGAGCTTTTGGTCAGCCATTTTGACTAGGCAGCATGCCTCAGAGTTCAAAGGGCAATTTTGCCCGGAGTTTAAAATGTACACTTGTCATATTCATTTTCACCATCTTAGACCAGGCATGACTAAAGACATGTGTCCCGCATCCTTCAATATTTTTTCCCAAAAAATCGTTCAGGATTGCAACTCAAGGCTTGAGTTGAGATTGCAACTTGAGACTTAATATGCTGAGGATGTTCTTCCTCTTTGCCTTCATCATTTCTTCCGCTTGCTTTAGCTAGTCAACGATTGCGAACAAGCTTCTGAGTCTCTGCTGGCATCCTCTTGGTTCCTTTCCTCTCCTATTAATGACATGTTGCCTTCTTCACCAGGGCTCTGCCATTCGTGCTCAGTGTGTGAAACCTATGCTTGTGATGTTCTTAAAATTCAGGCAGTATACACTCAAGGTGGTATTTTGGCTCTCTTGGAGGTTATTTTTCTTCAACTTAAATCTAAACTTACATATATGCAATTGATGATCTGTTCCACAGTTAGCCCCTGACCTTGTTTTAACTGCGGGTATTGAGTTGCTCCATAGTTTCTTCTTCCAAATATAGTCTATTTAATTCCTCTGTTTTCCACCAGGCAAGGTATTTGTGTACAGTTACCATTTATGGTGGGATATTTAGAATGAATGAGTAATTTGTTTTGCAAAATTCTATTTTTCCAACTACTGTACCTTTCTCTTTGTTTCCAACTTTGCACTCTGACTGCCAATAATTACCAATGCATCTTGATTTTCTATTATATCAATTTCAGACTGAAAAAAATCAATGGAATTCTTCCAGTTTTTAAATCACTAACCTTCATGGTTGGTGTGTAAATGTGAATAATAGTTATATTAGTGGAACTTTCTAATATGCATATAGATATTATTATATAATAGTTTTTTGGAGATAGATCTTTAAATGTTTTTTTATTATAATTCAATACCACCTGAAGTTGACATGCCCAAAATAGTAAACCATATGATTTATTGTCTGATTCAAAATAACCAATTTCTGTCCATTTAAAGACTTTGTAATGCTCTCAATATTGATCTTTATGTATTTCATTTCATTTTTTGAAGATTTCCACTTTCCTGGGTTCATACTTTGTATACTCTATATTCTGATTTTGAAAAAATGTTTTCAGTTGTGTCTTCTTACTTTGAGTCATGCACCATCAGCAAGTGAAGCTCCCCAAAGCTTGACTCCATCCACGTCATCATGATCAACTCTAAGTAAGCTGCTCTTTCTCAGTCAGGTTTTGTGTACCTTTCAACTGGAAGGGCTTATCTTCAGGAACTATGTTCTGACAATATTCTGTTGCTATTCATGAGATTTTTAGTGACTAATGACTCGCAGTTAGATAGACTATTTGTGGTAGTTACATAATCTGTTGTCAACTTGAAACTATTAAGAGTGGAGGGGTGGAGGTTAGCCTGTCAATCGGGTGCAGCTTGATGATCTCATTTGGAGGCACTAAGGAGATGAATAGCTCACTGGAGGTTGGATACACACTCCCTGTGAGACATTCTTGTTGACGGACCACATGGAACTATACGCTGATGGATCCAGAGCCCTGGAGGTGGAGAAGCCATGTGGAGACCCATGCCAATGCTGATATGCTTCCACCACCACCGGATCCATAAGAATTTCCACCCACTGGTCTGCAATCCTCCTACATTCAGGGTCATTGCATGTGTTGCATGAGTGTGAAGAGGAATTCATAGCCTGATATCAGACATGTGGGAAAATACTGAACTTACAGACTTGAACTGGACTGGGCTGGGATATTCTCTTAATATACAATAACTCTTTGATATAAAGTTATCTCTTACATATGAGTGACTCTGGATTTGTTTCTCTAGTCAACCCACACTAACACACGATATCTTCTTTATCATCTGTTTTTAGTCTTAAAACTCCACAGGAATCTGCTCACACTGGATGACCCTGCTGCTACTTGAATTATCGGTGACATATCTTCCAGCACCACAGCAACACAGAAGCTACCACAATATGGCAAACTGACAGACAGGGGTAAAGGTTTATTTAGAATGAAGTCTAATTCATTATGCTATCTTTTCAGAACCTCTAAATAGAAAGCTTTATTAACAATCTGACCTGGTGGAATGAACCCCAAATGCACTACTAGTAGATATTTTTGTCTCTTTAGGAAGCTGATGGATGTCCAGAATGAGGCTTGTCATCAATTGACATTTTGCCTTTTTGAAATGACATACCCACTCCTACTCCTGAGTTTTTCTCATAGCACTGACCTTGTAAGCTGTGTTCAACACCACAGCAGTTTCTGCAGCATTTTTCCCAAGCAGGAAACAAAATTCCACAGCTGCCTGCTGTCCTCTTCAATTGGCCATCGCAAAAAAATTAGGTTTGAGCAAAACTGCTTTTATTAAAACATTCATTAAAAAAACCTTCCGAGGTGACACCACTGGGTGCTCTAACTCAGAGCTAGTTGCTTGATGCTCACCTAGTGGGAAAAATATATACTATAAAAGCTCCTCTCCGCCCAGTACAATTCCGGGTTTTTTGTGTGTGGGGTACCCCCTCATATGATAAGGCTCTTCATGGGCATAATTAAGTGTTCTGGAATCCCTGTTTTTCCTAAGAGTATCAGTAATTTATTTTTATCCTCTTAGTTAAATATCTTGACTTAAGTGATAAAAGCAGGTAAAAATATTTCTTTCACTCTCTGATTTCAGCCAAAATGTATCTGACAACAGGAATAAGTTCTTTGTTCTACATCTTCCTCTGGATCCAGCTGAAACTTCTGATAATTCATCATGCATGCAGCTTTTAAACTGTAAGTATCAAACAAACAAAACCCGAAGATGAAGATTGGTGGGGTCCTGATAACAAATGTTGGATTATGACCAATAGGAAAAGTAGTACATTACTTGTATACAAAATAGTGATGCTGAGTGTATTAGTCTGGGTACTTTAGAGAAACGAATCCACAGAAACTCATATGCATAAGAGAGAGTTTCATATAAATGGTAAGTGCACATCAAGAAAACATCACTACCCAGTGCTGCCCAAGCCCAAAAGTCCAACATTAACCCATATGTCTGACACCAATCCACAAAGTCCTCCTCCAGCTCACAAAATAGACACAATGATGCTGACTGCAGGAAGAAAGCTGAGTCAGTGAGCGTGTAAGCATCTCAACGCTGGCAGGGTTCTCCACACGGCTGCTCCAGCACCCAGGGCTGCATCGGGGCAGGTCCATGCAGCTTCTCCTTGGGGATGTCTTGCGGGAAGTGAGCCTTGCCAGCTGAAGCACAAACTGGCTAGGGCAGCTGCAGCTGTCACAAAGCAAGAGACCCGAGAACTAGAACTAGAAAGGCAAGGCTCACTGAGCCATTTATGCCTCTGCCCTTCAATTAACCCCACATGTGTTTATCGGCCAGGTTAGCACAATAAACTAACTGCTTCTCTGAACTTTGTCCTGCTCCCTTCTGTTGTTAAAGAGGATACATCAAGCACAACAACCAGCACCGCTATTTTCCTGGTCTGCATTTCCTCCGAATTTCATATGGGCTTTCTTCAGAATCAGTACTTAATTTGAAGAACACAATTCCAAAGGCAAGCATATTTTCTAGACTTCTTATTCCATATTCTATTTTCTCAATTTATTGTGATTTCAGTTAAAGTTTACAGAACAAATTCATTTTCCAGGCAATAACCTATGCATCTTTAAATTTCATGACATTAGCTGCAATCCCCTGAATATAACAATGCTCCTTACATTAATTACCTCCCTTAATTTCCTATTTCCTTTTGTACTTCTGACCTACTCCTTCCTCTTTTCTGAGCTTTATGTTTGGGCCTACGCTGCTCTAATGGTATTATATGATTCATTGTTCGTTGCAGTGTTATTCACAATCACAAAGAGATCAAAACAACTTAAGTGCTCAGAGGGAAATTAGTGAGGGGGGTGGAGGAATCTATGGTACATACACACAGTGGACTACTATGCTATATTAAAGAATAATGATGCATCCACTAACATCTCATAAAATGATTGAACCTGGAAGGCATTATGCTGAGTGAAATACATCAATCACAAAAGGACAAATATTATATGAGGTCACAATGATAAAAAACAAGAAAAGGTTTACACACTAAAAGAAAACTGATGTGATGGTTCCTAAAGATAGAGAGGGTTAACTTTTAGGTCAACTTGGATTTTAGGAGGGATGTAGTCCAACCTGTAAATCAGGTCACACCTGATGGAAGGATGATACCCCCTGGAAGGTGTGGTCTTATTAGAGAGAGACTGCGGATGCCTCCTCCCTCTGACCCTTTGCTCTCCTACTTGCTGGGACCCTGTGCCTGCTTCCAGACTGGCCCCATGTGGATCACCTGATGTGGGAGCCAACCTGGGAGCTGTCAGCACCCTGCCGTATTTCCATCAACTTTGGGTCCACAGGACTGCACCCATCAGCCTGTGATGTCCCTGCACCCCCCTTTAAACTTCCTGTGAAATTGTACGTGGGTCTGAAGGGGGCCCTGGCTAGCATCAAACTTAGGGACTTGAGTTGAACTTGACAAAGATGCCGTGGTAGTCACATAATCTGGTGTCAAATTGAGGATTAAGAGTGTAGTGGTGGAGTCTAGCCTGTCAATTGGGAGGCCTCTGTGCATACATGACCTTCTCCTTTGGCTTCTAGGAACTCTAGTACTTCCTCCTTGGAGATGGGAAACTCTCTTAGCTCACTCCCTGAGAGACTCTCTACTTACAAGACTCAAGAAGCTATGCTGATGGCAGCAAGAACCCCGGACCTGGAGAAGCCATGTGGAGACCCTTGCCAGTGCTGAGATGTTTAGAACACCACGGAAACCTAAAGTATTCCCACCCACTGACCTGTGATCTTCCTGCATTCTGCCCTATTGGATGTGTTTCAGGAGCCTGAAGAAGATGTTATAGATTGGTATTGGACATATGAGCTAATATTGGACTTATGGACTTGATCTGGCCTGGGCTGGGATATTTTCTCAATATTCAAATGCTCTTGTATATAAAGCTCTTTTCTATAAATGAGTGAGACAACTTCTTGCTATAAGGTTATTCTTCATACATAGATGAATGTCACTGGTTTTGTTTTTCTGGACAACTCAACCTAACACACTATCTCCAGAGTAGACTTGTATGAAGGACTATTATTGTATTTAACCCATATGAAGGAGTAAAGAAGAGATGAGGACAATATTATCAAGGTCAAAGAAGACACAAGAAGGTACACAAGAGTTAAAGCCACCAAAGATAAAAATTATTACAAAGGCATCCTGAAATAGCAGTAACAATAAACAATGTTCATATTACCACTGCTTTTGTGACATTTCTTAGTGAATTAGTGTTATTAATCTTTTGCATGTTGTCAAACCCTCATTGTTTTCTTAGCGGTATTCGGTCACTTATGGTTTTAATCTGGCTAACTGCATGTTCCAGGTATTTTAGTCTAAGAAGCTTTCCTATATATTACTATGTCCCTTTTGCCATTAGTATTTCAACTTCTATACCATCAGCTAGATTCATGATATTGTTAGAATTATCAAATGCCCCAATGGAGTTTGTTTATATTATTTCTCCAGAAGTTGGTAGTGCTGCCTCTCAAGTGAGCCAGGGATATATTGAAATTGATATATGAATGGATTTTGAGCTTGCACTTTATAATAAGCCCCACCCTGAGAATAGTTACTTCTTATGATGTGCCTGTGCTCAACACTTGCCCTCATGAAGTGATCACTGAGACATTGATGCTATGGAAAGGTGCAGTAAAGAAACCAGATAGTGCTTAGCTCACAGACAGAATCGCTTTGGGGGATCTTAAAGGCTGGTCTTAAAACAATCAGGCATTTAAGTGAGGTACCACATGAGAGAAACATACCAGTTGGTGTCACCCAAGAATTGTTAATAATAAAATCCACGATTAGAGGGGAGAATTATTTTAAGGCTTAATTTCTGAGCACCCAGTTTTCTAAAGGCTACGGATAACAGTGGAAGCTCAAATTCCAATGACAGAAACCTAATATTGATTAAACCCCCTTTGAGTCCCCTCTGATAAATGACTAAAGATGTGGGTGGTCTTGCCTTTAGATAATGCACATTAGAAAGTGGGTTACTTTCACCTGCCCTGCCCCCTACCAGCCCAGGGAGAAACAAACTCCCTTAGGGGATTCCTGGATGTGTTCTGATGGAGATCACTATACTTGATCAAATAGTTATTAATCCTGCGCTGACTGCTTCAGCAAAGGCCCCAGACCAATATCGTATGTTCCTTTGCCACTCATGGCTCAAATTCCACTTGGGGAGTTCTGCCAGTACCTAGGATGTATTTATCTGCCACCAAGAACATTTTTGTGACAGTATTCTTTGACATTCCATGTCCTTTTTAAAGCTCTGTATCGCAGCAAACCCTCAGACACCATTATGACATCAAGCTAATTGTCTCCCTCATTTGGATATATCTTTGTAGCTATATTGCCCATGTCTCATTTAAGACTTAATAAATGTTCTCTTCAAATAAAATAAAACATAAGAAATAACATTGTAGTATACACACCACAGTAATAACA
Organism: Tenrec ecaudatus; assembly: GCF_050624435.1. NCBI lineage: Eukaryota > Metazoa > Chordata > Mammalia > Afrosoricida > Tenrecidae > Tenrec > Tenrec ecaudatus. Next base: position 106,883,932 of record NC_134542.1, read on the forward strand.
AATAATAGTCTCTGGGTGGATACACAATTAGATGTACAAACTGAGCAGGTGTGGAAAGACAGACAGACTACACTCATCATATAGATTGGCAGAGGACTTTTCAACCTATGAAGGGGCTTCAAAACATTTATGGGAAGATTACACTAAAAGATAATGGAACTTTTCCACTCTCTTTGCAGCCTCCTTATATATTAGTATGTGTTGCAAATATATCCAGGTACGTAGCAGAGAATACAGGGAGCACAATTTTGAAAACACCTTGAGGGAATGAATGATTCATGGATCTTGAGAACTTAGGACCATGGTGTTGAGAGGCATCTAGGTCAATTTGCTTAACACAGTCCACAAAGACAATGCTCTCTTCTCTGCTTGGTAGTTACTGGAGCTTTAAAAATTTATATATGGTCATCTATAGCATACAAATTAGGCTCTCTGGAAACAAAACACAGTAGAGTGAGGAAGCAATTAGTCCAGAAGACTAACGGACCATGCAAACTACAGCTTCTACTACTTTGGTACAAAAAGGATGAGGTGCTAAGAGGCCATCTCAACCAACTTGCCCTCTCACAATAGGAAGTAGTTGGCAGAGCGGCAGAAAAGATGAACCAAAATTGAAAATCATGAGACCAGGATGAGCACATAGAGTGTTGAAGTCCAAGACTGTGGCCCTTAGGTGCCCTTTAAACTTGGAACCAAGCTCACTCCCAGGCCTTACCTTTCTTTAAAAAAAAATCATTTTGTTGGGAGTCCATACAACTCTTATCACAATCCATACATACATCAATTATATAAAGCACATTTGTACAATGTTACCTTCATCATTCTCAAAACACCTGCTCTCCGTGTAATCCCCTAGCATTACCTCCTCATTTTCCCCTCCCTCCCTGTTCCCCTCCATCATTAACCCTTGATAATTTATAAATTATTGTTTTGTCATATCTTACACTGTCCGATGTCACCCTTCACCCACTTTTCTGTTATCCATCCCCCAAGGTGGAGGTTATATGTAGATCCTTGTAATCGTTTCCCCCTTTCCACCCCACCTTCCCTCCACCCTCCCGGTATTTCCACTCTCACCACTGGTCCTGAAAGGATCATCCATCCTGGATTCCCTGTGTTTCCAGTTTCTATATGTATCAGTATACATCCTCTGGTCTAGGCAGATTTGTAAGGTAAAATTGGGATCATGATAGTGTGGGGGAGGAAGTATTTAAGAACTAGAGGAAAGTCGTATGTTTCATCGTTGTTGCCCCGTACCCTGCCTGGCTCGCCAGGTAGATTGGTCACTTGGTTATCTTCAAGTCTTTAAGACCCTAGATGATATTGATAGCCGGTCACCATCAACTTTCTTCACATTTGCTTATGCACCTGCTTTGTCTTCAGTGATTGTGTCAGGAAGGTGAGCATCTTAGCATGCTGGGTTATTAGAACAAAGTGTTCTTGTGTTGATGGAGTACTTGAGCAGGGGCCCAATATCCATCTGCTTCCTTAATATTAAACTTATAAACATATGTACATAGATCTATTTCCCTCTCATCATATATAAATATATTTACATATGCATATATCTGTATTTAGATCTCTATAAATGCCCTTTGCCTCCTAGTTCTTTCCTGTATTTCTTTTTACCTTCCTCTTGTCCAACTATCATGTTCAACCTTCATTTAGGTTTCAGGAACTCCTCTGGGTTGCATTGTCTTTGATCAGACCTGCCAGACCTCCTACACCTTCCTAGCCATCGATTTTCGGTCACTTGTTCCCTTGTCCCTGGGTTTGGATAATGGAATTCTTAACGACTGCTCCTTATTTCCTTAACCAAGGCTCCTTATTTCCTCACCAACCAAACCAAAGTTGATTGCCATCCAGTTGATTTGAAATCATAGTGACCCTATAGAACAGAATATAATTGTTCCTTGTGATTTTCCAGACTGCAAATCTTTATGGGTGTACAGCATTATCTTTCTCCTACAGATCAGTTTCTGGCTTGAACTACCAACCTTGTGGTTAGAGCCCGTTATGCTACCAACCCAACCCAAACCAACCACCAAACTGCCAGTGAGAGGAATCCACCTCATCACAACCCTGAAGGATGGAGTGGAAGAATCACATTGGCTTGTAGTAGCTGCAGTTCTAAACCACCAGTTTCTCTGCTGGAGAAAGATGAGGCTTTCTAATTTGGTAGAGTCTCAGAAACCCACTGGGGAAGTTCTACCCTGTTCTATAGGGTCCTAAAGGGGTGAAAATAGGAAATATGAAGGGGTGTGTGTGCGTGCGTGCGTGCACACATGTGTGTGAGTTTTCAAGGCCATCACCTAGAGCAGCCTGTGGTTTCCAACACTTGAATAAACAGACCAACACGACCATTGTATCAGCAGGGCTTGGAATTCCCTCCATAGTGGGACCAAGTAGTCTACTAAATGTGAACTCCCAACATCAAGCAATGCTTATGAGTATATCTAAAAAGAATCAGCTTCCAAGGAACTTAACTATAATCTAGAATGTAACTCATTTATAAAATGTAAATATCTATAGAAATACCAAAAATTCTGGCAATAGAAATATATAATCCACTATTTCAGGCATTTAAAAAATTAGCAGCCATAAAAGAAGCAGGGAAATATAACTCATAATGAAGAAAGTAATTATTCAATATAGTAGCTCTAGTACTGATAATAAATTAGTAGATAACATTTAGAGAGTATGGTTCTATGCCATATGTTCAAAATTGTATGGATGCACAAAATCCATAGTATAAGTCCTAGGTCTAAATACATGATGGAGTTTCAAAAAGTTTATGGAAAAATTCCACTATCTTTTCATTCCATTTTTCCATGAACATTTTGAAGCCCTCTCTTATGTAGAATAGCATAGTGTACAGTTACAAAACTCTACAAGTAACAACACGATGAAAAATGATCAAAAGTTCGAGGAGATGTTTCACCAAGAAAAAAGTGCAGATAGTACATACACACATATAAAGATGTACAGCATCATCAGTTACCCCAGAAACACTTAGTAATCCATAAGGATATGCCACTACATTGTTCTTAGGATGCTTAAAGTTTTAAACAACTGACACTGTCAAATTTTGACAAGATATAAAGCAAATAGAAGACTCATTGATAATGACAAAAATTTGAAAAGTGGAACAACTGGTTTGAAAAACAGTCTTGCGATTGATTAAACATTAAATGTAACTAATAAGCATAGATGCAGCTATGTCACTTCTGGATATTTACTCATGAGAAATGAAACCATTTATTGCTGTGTGACAAAAAGGTGGGGGAGTAGAGAGTGTATATTATATACCATGCATAAAACCCAACCAACCAAACAGTCACCAGTGTGTTTGTTGACTCTGACTAGTGGCAATCTTATGTGCTGCAAAGTGGAGCTGTGTTCCATAGGGCTCTCGAGGCTGTGGTCTTTTGGAAGCAGTTTGCCAGACCTTTCTTCCAAGGTACCTCTGGGTGGGTTCAAACCATCAATTTTTCAGTTATTAATCAATTACATAACCATTTGTGCCATTCAAGGACTCCTACCTCATGTATAAGTTTTTAGAATATGTGGGTTTATCTACAGTGATTAAAACAATTGAAATAGATTGGGGATAGAGTAAAGGTAAGAGATGAATTATGGGATTTAGAGGAAATTGTGAAGGGTGATGTGTATATTCATAATTTGATTATAACAATGATGTATTGAATGCCTACAATTCAAAACTTATAATACTGTACTTTTTAAGAACAGCTTGCAACATACATATGCCATGCCCAATTCAATAAAGCTGTAACGTTTCTCTCCAATGAAATGGTTGACATAAGTCATCTGATATTTTTCCATTCATAAATCTTCCCACGCTACAGCATCTCAAACCCCAAAGAATGAAGATTGTAAGTGATGATTTCAATAAAGCTTCAATAAATCCTCCTTTGGACTATTGTACTCATTTATTAGGTTGTTTTTTGGTGATCCCAAAAGATGCCACTGTAAGGGGATCTGCATAGGAACAAAAATCCTAGAAGCTTAAAAAAAGAAAAATCAAGGAAAGACATTTGTTTCCTTGGCTGGAGTATTTTTGCCTATTGTCCATTTTGTATACAATTTCAATTCTACAATAATGATTTTTTCCCCTAGACGTTATCAACTGAGACTCATGGTGTGACACATCACCATTTTATCAGAGCAGTAGTCTGCCTGGTACTCCATGGATATAAGTCTCCCTCCTGCCATCTCTACTCCCCTTCAACCTCATTAATCTTTTGAACTTGATTCTTCACATTATAAACTCTTTGGCACTCAGAAGCCAAAGGCCTAAAATGCAAGAGTGTTTTCTGTAAAGAAACTCATTAAATTGGCTTAAATTTGGTCTAAATGCAGATTGGAAAAGGGAGGTTTGAGAGACCAGGACAAAAGAGATCCTCGGGTAGGACAATGACAAGAGACATGGGCATCAAAAGGGCGTATGCAAATAGTGGGTGCCCTGGGCAGCACAGAGCACAGGAGCATTCAAGCTGGGTGTTGACAGCACCTATGGGGAGTTAGTGGATGTAATGGCATGTCAAGTACACCCATTTGTGTTTTCCTCGAATATCAGTTTATCAGCGATATTAGCACACTAAGTAAATGGTCATTGATAACTGCCTCATTAACCAAGGACTTTGTGCCAGCCAAGCTACTGCTGCCAACTGCTCTTCTCATCTTACTGTGCTACTCGCCTTTTGCTGTGTAAGTGGCATATGGTGTCCGGATGGAGCATCAGCGTAAAATGGCTGTGTCAGGCCTGACCACTGGCTGCTGTGTCATCTGATTTTATATAGTGGAGTTTCATTCATATCAGTTCAAGCATACATGAATCAAGAAACCATACGTGTCTGTGTCTGCTGCCAGGAATAAGTCTCCAGCATTTCCGGTCACTGTGTCAGTCAAAGACCAGAGGACAGGTTGGTTCGAGGAACTCTGTGTATTCTGCAAGTGCAAGACAGACAGAAACAGCGAATTTTGCCAACTTCAACCTGCTTCAAAAGTCCAGTGAAACTCAAGCAAGCTATATACCTCAAACACTGAGGTAAAATACAATTTTTGCAATGATCACAAGAAACAATTATTTATACATATATTTCTTCAGGAGTTATCAGACCACCTGCCCTGAAGCCCCATAGTCTATTGCTTATCTAAATGGGGAAGCTGTGTGCCTGGTTACCTATTTTCATAGCCTTTCTTATCACCTTCCTGAGTTAGAAGACTATCGCTGAAGACCAGATTACAAATTAAACTTAAAATTAATTTTAGAGCAAGGGAGGGGCTGTTATATTTTGGATTTCTAGCAACTAAATATTAAATGGTTATATGTCTAGTAGTTTGATTAACAGCAGGCTAATTGCTTCACTTCCCCCTACCGTGCCTTATGGAGAGATATCAGTAAAAGGCAATCCTGTCCTTATCTCACAATGGGCATATCATGTTCTTTGAGAGTTTACTCTCTAGTGTGGGGTCCTTATTTAAAATATGGCGAGAGCCTTGCTCTGTACATTGAGGGGAGAATTAATGGTTCACTCTCATGAGACTTGACAGTCTAGTTTAGAATTCACACAGGCACTAATGTAACTCTTTCTGTGGATTCTGCATTCTATTGCATTCAGCAGTCTCTCTTAATTCAGAATTGTAAAAAAAAAAATCATTTCCATCTTAACTATAGGTAAACTGAGGCAAACACATCATCATGTCCTAGAAGGTTGCTCTGCGTCACCAAGGGCTTGGTGGCAGTGAGTGAGAGTGAGGGAGGCTTGTGACAATGAATGTCATAGATGCACACACAGCTAATTCCTCAAGATTTGGGGAAGTGCCTAGGTTTTCCTATCCAAGTCTGGGATTCCTTCCACAATGTAAGTAGGACTGGATTGAAAGCCTCTGTTTCAAACCAAAGTTTTCAAAATTGTCATTAGTCAAGCTTTTACGACCTAATTGCAGCCACCACAACTGTACGGAGGCGTGTCTTCTACGGTAGTACTGGCAGAACTATGGAATGTGCTTAAAGTAAAAGCAACATGCTCCACACAACGGAGGCTATTCAGGGTTTAAATATTAAAATATCAGCAAAAAAATCTCGTTGGCTAGCTAACGCAAGTTCTTCTGATTGGCTACTTTTGGTAAACCACTAGGCTATGTCCTGCAAGTATCTTATGTAAGCGCTTCTCAGCATACTACTTAATCTTTCAATCACATTATTCCTAAAGGCAATCTGTCCTTCACTTAGTTACCCATCAAAAGCTACTGGCCACTTTCAGAGGAACAGAAGCGGAGCCTGGATAAAATGGAGTCTGAGCTAGACCTGGCAAAAACGTTCTCACTCACTCACTCACTCACTCACTGCCATCGATTGCTGTCGACTCGGGGGACCGGCACCCAAGACTTTGAAGTGCCCTTACATATTAGGAATGGTGGAGCGGAGTTCATGGCGTCTAATCAAAATACTAGAAATATAACACAATGAAGATTTAGTCTGTTAGAAATCCTAAAGGTAAAAGCCCTTTCCTCTGCAGTAAGAAGTCCTTTTAAGCTTCATGAGAAGAGAGTGTTGTAACTCAGGAAGGGGACAAATTGTGGCCATTAAGAGAAGCAATGGAGTGGGGGTTCAGGGGATGGTGGTCTGATGACCCCCTCCCCACGCCGAGAAATGTGATAGAGATAAGACCTATGATCATTGAAAAATCTGTTTGGTGACATTGTTTGGAGTATCAATTATTTCCCGTGACTGACAAGGACAAGGGACAGGGAAATTCACCGGGTCATTCTGAGTGATGAGTCACCCTATAACAGAAATGAGATGGCCAGAAGCCATGAGGCTGGCCCCACTCCCAGGACCTTGCTAGATGAGGACATAGTTGGGTCCCGGCAACCAGGGACCACTCCTTTTTTTGGTTTCTTTTTAAACCCAGCCCCTAGTTCAACGGCCCCTGGCAGACATATAAAAAGAGCCTGCCTTTCTGGCCCGTGTCTCACTACTTTTGCCCTTTCCCTAGTGCAGTTCAGCCAGGCTCTGTCCCCAGTGTATCCTGCCGGAACTCCTGTGCTGCTTCCTGCTACTTGTTTGTTTGGGTCTTTCCATTGCCGCCAAGGCCACCACTCTTGAGAAGCCGGCAGCGCCGGGATCCCCCTGGAAAAGGGGTCACCGCACATACCATGATCACTGTAAACCTTGCCAAATGTTGTCTACATATTGCAAAACATGCCTTTTCTCACATAGCTCTGAGTCGATAACAAACCCACCATTTCACACTTGGACAACGAAACTTAGAATTTCTCAATCCATCTGGTCTCTGTCTTTGGCTGAATTAATGACAGGCAATCCCAGGCCCTGGCTCACAAGAAACAATAGTATAAGTGTGCGTCCTCTCCATCAAAGCTGAAGACCAAGAAAGGAAAGAAATGTAATAAGCCAAAAATAGTTGCTGGAGTCTGTAAGGTTCAGTGAGACAAGCTAATGGCGGCTTCTTTGCGGCTTCCCTAGTTGCGGTGCCGGAGACTATTCTTGCAGCTACTTCCTGCGTGTGAGGATCTCAGCGCCAGGTCCATCTCCAGTTAAAGAGAGGCTATTTGGGGCTTTAGCAGACCAAGCAGAGATTTTTATCATATGAAAAGAAATCATTGCTGTAAAAATGAACCAAAGGAGGGGGCAGCGGGGAGGGAGGGGGAAAAAAAAGAGGACCTGATGCAAAGGGCTTAAGTGGAGAGCAAATGCTTTGAGAATGATTGGGGCAGGGAATGTATGGATGTGGTTTATACAATTGATGTATGTATATGTATGGATTGTGATAAGAGTTGTATGAGCCCCTAAGAAAACGTTAAAAAAATGAACCAAAGAAACAGGCAATACATGGGGAGACTACGAGTTGCGGAAACAATGCCGTGAGGGGGCACACGGACAGACCGTATGATATTGTAAAATAATTAAGGAAACCTACCGTCTGTGCCTCAATTGTTTTCCAGATCAGAGACGCTTTCCTCCTCAAAGACCCAGTTCAACTGGTTTAAGAGGGGTGCACCGTGATTTAAATTGATGGTTGCGCCATAACTCCAGGATTCTAACTAATGCAGGAGTTGTACTCCTGCCCAACCACCCGACTTAGGTTAAGAATCCCACATCCCCTTGATCCAGACTTCATTTTGAAGGACCCTGGCTGGCTGCCCTCCACATATTAAAGGCAGCCTCCTACCACACCACAAAAGGCTCCGAAGGCCACGGGTTAGTTAGCAGAAGGACTCTTCTTGACACTGGTCTTCAACACCTGATCGACTGTAAGCCTGAACAGAGGTACCTTATTTTACTGGGGGTTTTGCTTTCTGACACCCACACATGGTGTTTTATAATCCCACCCTCCAAATTTGCTTCATTGTGTCTAGCTCCTTTAAGCCATTTTCTCTTTCTGGATTTGAAATGTCTCCGTATTTTGATTCCAGAAAAAGCAGATGGTTCAAGGAAGGTAAATACAAAGGGCCTCGTGTCTCAGTTGTGAAAGCACTTGGCTGTGAAGGAAATGTTGGTGATTGGCAGACATCTTCTGTAAAGATTTGCAGCCTTGGAAAGCCAATGTGGCAGTTCTACTGTCGTGTGGAGTTTCTGTGAGTGAGAGAAGTAATTAATTGGCTGACAAGAAGGCATTTTTTTTTCTTTTTACTATATACTATTGAATAACTGCTCAGAGTAAACCCTAAGTTCAAATTTCATTGTTCTGCTTGTTGTCAACTTCAGGAATGTTTATCCTGATGACCGCATGTTCAAAAGCGTTAAGAGCAAGTGTGAAGAGTGATACTGAGACAGAAATATTAACAGCTTCTTTCCGTCCAGATGTTTCACTGCCTCCAAGGCATTGCGAGTGCATGAACTCACTCGATGGCCCCAATGTTTTACAAAGCAGGGAGGCTAATGATCCCGGTGTGCCTGAGGGGAAAGTAAGTATCACAATTGCTAAATTCCTGGACCGGCCATTCCTTGAAATGCGCATTTCTCTCAAAGCAATGACATTCTGGCTCAGTACCTGTTTCACCAAAGCCAGATGATCGGGCTTTAGCCCAAGTGCTGCTAGATTCTCATGGAGGATTGTGCTAGGGTTCAGGGCCAACTACTTAACTTTTAAATAGAAGGGAAACTTTTAAGGAAACCATCACTGGCAATATAAAATAAAACAATCAGTAATAAAGCATGAGTCTAAGCACCACTGCCTGGTGTTTGCTTACTACACATGAGCAGAGACCAGCAGTCTAGTCAGCACACCTTCAGATGAAAAGACAAGTGCATTGATAAGGGTATTTCCAAAGACACTTCCATGAACTCTTTGATGAGCATGAAAAACTATTTTCAGTTACTTGATGCAAGAGTTGAATCCTCCTTTATCATCATGTCTTTTCATGAGCGTTATTCAATGCTTCTCCAAGCTGCAGAGAACTGGAGGCTCCTGCCACGACAGTAAAAACATAAATAATTAAAGATGGCTTAGCTGGCTCTTTCCTTTAACATTTGCTGTCCAAAAGGGACAGAAATCACTTTGGTAAGAGTGCCTCCTTTTCATAAATCCTGGATCGGATCTATGTCTCAATTTATGTGCTTCGACACGATGTATGCATCTGACACAGCAAGAATTAAATTGATTCCTGACACTACAGTGTCCTGGAAAGGAGCCAGCTAGCCAGCAATCCCTATAAGGGGTGATCACAAAGCAGATTTCAAAGGGAAACCTGCGCAACTCTCTCCTGCTGGGGATTTTGATGGAGGAGAGTGAAAGAGTTAGCCTGCTGTTAATAAAAATACTAGAAATGTAATATACTTTTAGGATTAGTTTATTGGAAATTCAAAATGTAACATCTCCTCCCTTGCAGTAAAAATTTGGTTTAAACTTAATCAGTAGGGACGGTCTTCTAACTAATGAAGGTAGTAAGAGAGGCCATTCAGATAGTCAGGCAGGAAGAATTCCCCATTTAAATATTAGAATGTGGTGCTTCAGGGATGATAGTCGGGTAACCCCTGAAGAAATGTAGGTATAGATCATTGTTTCCTGTGATCCTAGTAAAACCTGCTTTCTATGACAGTTCGGAGCACGATCATTGCCGAAGTGACAGGCAACCTCAGAGTCTTGTTCCCAGCAACAATTTCAATCTCCATGCTCTAACTCCAGCTCTCAGTCATCATTGACTAACTATGCCAATGAGGCTTTCAGGATTCAAAAGTGAAGGAGCATCTGCAACAACTGTAGCCTACAAAGTACCTGGTACTAACGATTCTTTGCTTTATGAAATATGTATTCACATCGTTAATCCTATTTTCCTCATTCACCAGACTTGACACGGCACATAATAAAAATGGAACCGTCTAACTTTATATAACATTTCTGTGTGTGTGTGTGTGAGTGTGTAGTCACATAAATTCTTAGAAAACATTTATTTAATCCATATTGAGGATTGTACTCTTTGCTCTTTTTCATTAAGTGCTTGGCATCCTCTTAGATTTTAGCAAGCAGGTTGTTAATGAGTCTTCCTCTCATCCTAAGGCCGCCTTCATCTGCACATAGCCCAGTTGCTGAGATTATGAGCACACAGATGGAATAAGTAAGAGGAAAGGACACTCACTCTGACACATGCCTGTCCTGGTTTTCAATCATCCCAAATCCTGTTCTATTACAGTAACTGTCTCTTGATCTATGTACTGGGTGCAAATGAACCAGGACCAATAATGAGAGAAGAGATACCAGTAGGGGAATGGGAAGGTGGGGAACCAATCACAATGATCTAAATATAAACCCCTCCCTGGAGGAACGGACAACAGAAAGTTGGGTGAAGGGATACCTAAGACATGAAAAAATAATCATAATTTATAAATTATCAGGGGTTCATGAAGGAGGAGAAGTAGGGAGGGAAAGGAAAAAAATGAGCTGATACCAAGGGCTCAAGTAGAAAGAAAATGTTTTGAGAATGATGATGGCAACAATTATACAAATGTACTTGACATAGAGGATGGATGTATGGATTGTGATAAGTGTTGTATGAGCCCCCAATGAAATGATTAAGAAATTAATATTCTGGAATACCCATTTTTACCATGTTTTCCTTATATGTTAAGATCCACAGTCAAATTTCTTTGTAATGTTAGTAAAACACAAGTAAACATTTCTCTGACAGCCTCTGCTTCAAACAAAATCCATCTGACACTGGTATGACAAGCTGAGAGGCAAGGGGTGGCCTAGAATGTTGTTGTTGTTGTTGTTGTTGTTGTTGTTATGATGGGGCTTCCTTGAGTCAGTTTCAAATCACAGCAGCCCTATGTACAAAATAACGGAGCAGTCACGTCCTGTGAGCAACTCCTCTTTATTTGAGCCTACCAGTGCCGTCGCCACTGCAATCCGTCTTGTGAAGGGACTTCCTCTCTCTTGCTGCCCCGATACTTTCCCCAACATGATGTCCTGCGCTAGGGACTGGTCTCTTCTGACATGCCAAAGCACATGAGATGGAGTCTTTGCATCCTTGCCTCTGAGGAACATTCTGACTGTATTTCTTCCAATTCAGATTCATTTGTTCCCTGGGCAGTCCATGGTTCTTTCAATATTCTCTGCCAATGCCATAATTCAAATGCATCTATTTTTCATCAGTCTTCCTTATTCAATGCCCAACTTTCACGTGCATATGAAGCTATTAAAATATCATGGTGCACCTTAGACCTTAAGTTAAGATCCTTTCTTTTCAAGACTTTAACAGTTGAAAGAGGTCTTGAAAATAGATTGATAGATAAACAAACAGATAATAGATAGATAGATAGATAGATAGAGAAATAGAGAGATAGAGACATAGATAGGTCTTGGCAGCAATCTGCCAATTGATCTTTTGGCTGATGCTTCTAGGAACATTGTGGATCCAAACAATATGAAATTCTATATCATTTTGATTTATTTCTCCAATTACCATGATATTATCTACTGATGGCAGTTGTGTGGATTTGGATTTTCTTTGCATTGAGTTGTAATCCATCCTGAAGGCTGCAGTTCTTGATCATCAGCTGCAAATACTTGAAGTCCTCCCACTTTCAGCATAAAAGGTGGTATCATCTGTATATCATAGGTTGTTATTAAGCTTCCCTCCAATCCTGAGGCCACCATGCTTGTGATAAAAGATTTCAAATATGTATGAATATGGTAGTCACATAATCTGGTGTCAATTTGAGGATTAAGAGTATAGGGGTCGAGTCTAGCCTGTCAATCACTCTATAGCCAATGAGGCCTCTGTGTGCACATGGCCTTCTCCTGAGGATTCTGGGAACTCCAGTATTTCCTCCTTGGAGGTGGGAGAAAAGTTCTCTCTCTGCTCACTCCCTGCGAGATATTTCTGATGAGAAGCCACATGAAGCTACCCTGCTGACAGTCAGAGCCTTGGAGCTGAAGGAACCACATGGAGACCCCTGCCACTGGATCCACACAACTCACCAGCCACTGGTCTGTGATCTGCCAGCATTCGACATCATTGCATGTGTTTTGTGTGTCTGAAGAGGACTTTATAGATTGGTATCTGACATGTGGGCTAACATCATACTTATGGACTTGATCTGGACTTGGCTGGGATATTTTCTCAATATTCAATTGCTCTTACATATAAACCTCTTTCTTACACACATATGAGTCTCCCTGAATTTGTTTCTCTAGTCTACCTGGACTAACACATGTGCATGTCAGAATTTATAGGGCTTTAAACACTGTCCTTAAGACAGATATCTTATTTTTTGTAAAAATAGGATAAAATGTTACTAGCTGCATTACTGCATAAATTTCATCAGACAGCAATTATTTCCCCTCATTATAACTGTTGTCCAATAACCACAAAGAGATGAAAAGTATATATCTCAACCTGTGTTTTCTTTTCTTTTGTTTTATATCCTTTTATTTCATCTATTAGACACAGATGTTTATAAACCTAGATTTTCTTATAGCTTTTGAAAAAAAATGAAGTAAGTGTATGTTCAAACAGTCTCAAAGCAGAATCATCAAAATGATTCAACAGTGCTGGAAAATTAAACCTAGAAGACAAGATCTAAATATTCAGAATTTCTCTATCTTCACAAGTTCATTGGTGTCAGAATATACTAAGGGTTTCAATTTTCATTTAAAATAGCAAGACAATAAAATAGAGATGTTTTTTAGTTGGGGAGGTAGAGAAGGTGAAGCCTTATGTAATCTGAGACTTGGATTCTGTTTCCCAATAGTAACTTTGAGATTATAGAATTGAGATCAAGGAAATTTTAAAACCTTCATCTTAATTCTGATCCACTTCGTTTATTAGAGGAGATGGTATATGCGAGCTCTATGAGAAAACAAAGGAAAAGAATATACTCGTAACTACAGTTTGGTGATAAGAACTCGCTCTTAATTATGCACACCAAAAGAGTAAAACAAGAGCCCACGGAGTGGAAAAATCTTTAGCAGTTACACAGTGGACGAGGGATTGGTTACTAAAATCTAGACAATTCTGTAACACCTTGTGTTAGTCCGGATACACCAAAAAAACAAATTCATAGAGACACTCATATGAATGTGTTAGTCTGGGTAGACTACAGAAGCACATCCATAGGAACTCATGTGTACAAGAGAGTTTTATATAAAGGGTAATTATACATTAAGAAAGCATCCCAACCCAGTCCAGTCCAAGCCTATAAGTCTGACATTACTCCATATGTTCGATACCAATCTATAAAGTCCTCTTCAGACTCACAAAACACACACAATGACACTGAATGCAGGGCAATCACAGTGGGTAGAAAGTCTTTGGATCCAGTGGTGTTGTGAGCATCTCAGCACTTGCAGGGTCTCCACGTGGCTTGTCCAGCTCCGGGCACTAGCATAGCTCCATGTGTCTTGTCAGCTGCAATGTCTCCCAGAGAGTGAGCCATTTTCTCTTGTTGCTTGCATCATATAGAACAGTGCATATTACAAAGTAGTAGCTCAGGTATTACTGAATGTGGACAGGCAAATTGATGGAGATCCCCTCACAGAAGGGTCTAGGGTAGGAGATGAGTCAGTCAGGGTGCGATGTAGCACCGATAAAGAACACAGCTTTCCCCCAGATCCTGGATGCTTCCTCCCACCAACTACCATGATCTGAATTCTACCTTGCAGGACTGGATAGGACAGAGGCTGTACACTGGTGCATATGGAAGCTGGAGGCACAGGGAATCCAGGGCGGATGATACCTTCAGGACTAAGGGTGTGAGGGGCGATGCTGGGAGAGTGGAGGGTGAGTGGGTTGGAAAGGGGGAACTGATTACAAGGATCTACATATGACCTCCTCCCTGGGGGACGGACAACAGAGAAGGGGATGAAGGGAGACACCGGATAAGGCAAGATATGACAAAATAATAATCTATAAATTATCAAGGGCACATGAGGGAGGGGGGAGCGAAAAGGGAGGGGGAAAAAAGAGGACCTGATGCAAGGGGCTTAAGTGGAGAGCAAATGCCTTGAGAATGATTGGGGCAGGGAATGTATGGATGTGCTTAATACAATTGATGTATGTATATGTATGGATGGTGATAAGAGTTGTATGAGCCCTTAATAAAATGTTTGGGTTTTTTTTAAAGATAAACGGTTGATTTTGTGAGTTCATTGAATCCCTTATACCTTCAAAATCACTTACTGGGGGTGGGTGAATCGTTACCTTCTGATAAAGACAGTTCACAAGTGAAATTATAAATAGATCGTTATGAAGGAGAGGGGTCAGAGTGCAGACTCGAAGCCCTTCTGTAGACTGTTGGACATCCTCTCACAGAAGGGTCACACAGAAGGGACGAGTCAGCCAGGGTGCAGTATAGCACCAATAAAACACACAACATTCCTCTGGTTCTTTAATGCTTCCTCCTCCCCACTGTCATGACCCCAGTTCTACCTCAAAAATCTTGCTAGACCAGAGTACGTACACCAGTACAGATAAGAGCTTTCAACACATGGAAGCCAGGACAGATAAACCATTCAGAAACAGTAATGGGAATAGCCATACCAAGAGGGTGGGGAAAGGGGGCGGAAAGGAGGAGAAAGGGGAAACCAATAGCAATGATGGATGTATAACCCCCCTCAGGGGGGGTGAATAACAGAAACGTGGGTGAAGGGATAGAGTGGGCAGTATAAGATATGAAAAAAATAATAATTTATCAAGGGGTCACAAGGGAGGAAGGGAGGGAAAAGAGAGGAGCTGATAACAAGGGCTCAAGTAGAAGGATAATGCTTTGAAAATGATGGTGGTAACATATGTACAAGTTTGCCTTATATGATTGATTTATGGATTTTTCTAATATCTATAAGAGCCCTCAATAAAATGTTTTTTTAAAAAAGAAAGAAAGAAAATAGTACTATGGCCTCTTAAACGTCTCGAACATGCTGTTTACAAGTATTAGACACAGACCTCCCTCTTATTTGCTATTCCGATTATTGAGTACCCTGAACACAACTGGCGACCATTCCTCAGAGACATGGGACAACATTCTGTGGTGTGTTCCTTTATTGCAATAATTAAAAGAATGTCAATGTTCCATTGACTTTGGTAAGCTTACACTGAGTGGGAATGGCAAGGAGTGGGAAACTGATTTAAAAACTTCACTAATTTTTAAACACAATGATTCAGAAGGAAAAACATAGGTGATTCCGTGCCAATTATTAGCTAGTAGCATATGGTTATTTGGGGAAGAAAAATAAATTTAAACATATATAAATCAGATATGTTTTCTCTAAAGAATTGACCTCATGCAGAAAACATATTAAAAAAAAAAACAAGACCCGGGACTTCAAATTCCACCATCTAGAAATAAACACTCCCAATATTAAAAGCATATCATTCAAGGTCTCATTCTCATGTATCTATGGAGACATAAAGATAAACAGATAAAAATATTGTTATACAATATGATTATGTGAGCTTTCTGGAGTGGTTTCTACCTCAGTGCTTTGCTTCACACAGAAAGAATTCACACCAAAGCACTTTTGTAATCCAAGTGAGTTTTTAATGAAGGAACAGAAAAGTTTCAGGTGTTACAGTCTCAAAAGGGTACATACGATTTCTGGGAAGCATGCCAAGCTGCCCGGAAGCCACGCTGGGGTTCACAACTGGACACGAACCAAAGTGCGGAACTGGGGGTGGGGAATCCCAGGAGGCCTGAAGTCCAAGAGCTCTAGAGGCTGAGATCATGTATGCCAACAGGCTGTGGGTCCCGAGTAAGCCCGGAGCAGGCTCATGTGTGCCCAGGCGGGGGAGACCCCCACCCTCCACCTGCCGCTGACCAGGAGCAAGGTAAAAGAGAGAGGCCTTCCCACAGCCAGGAGAGTTCAAACCTCTTGCTGGGGAGGCGTGGTTGATGGTACTGGTTGACCTTGTTGTCTTTGTCTTAGTTAGGTCCACCTGGGTGATGTCATGAGCCTATGCCTAGTTTGGGTGCCCAGGTGTTCTTCCCACCTGGCTGGAAGCTTGTGTATGCGCATGCTCCATTTGGGGACTTCCCACAGGTGCCTAATTGTTGCCAATTCCCTTCCAACCTCCTCTACTGGGGTATTTGCAGGCACGGAGAAACAACCCCCTGTCCCTAAGCTAGCTACCTAACAATTACTATTTACATATTCTTTTACATTTTAAAATAAATATAACTTCATTTTGGTTTTGCTTATCAAGGGATAAAGAAACTAAATACTGAATTTTGAATTTTAAAAAATTAGAGTTTAGATTGATTTTGACTGAAGGACTTTGTAATTTTCAACTCTGAGTTTTGATGGCTTCTTTAAAAACAAGAGCAGAAATTTTGCCTAATCTACTAGTTTTGTATCGTTTTCTTCCATCTAGCATCTACTGGAGTCATGTGAATTTCCCTAAGATTATGGCATTCTTACTTGACTCTGCCTTCCGTCTCGACAATCAGTGCTAGAGCTCCTGGTCCTCTTCAGTGGTCATGTCACGAGAAGTTAGTTCATCCTCCAATAGGTTCGAACAAATGCTAAGATTTCTGTGTGCAGTGCACATTCCCAGACTGTAAGCCCTTTGAGAACAGTCTGAGAAAATTTAAGTCTATTATTTCTCTCTTTCTCTACCATGTACCCTCCCACTGTTTATGCAAATGATATCCACCTTCTGTGTAAGTTTGCCACCAGCTCCCCTGCTTTCAGAGATCTTTTTATAAACTTGCACTAGGTAATTTTCTTTTTTTGCAGCAACATGTTAAGGGGGGAACAATGACATTATGGTGTTTTCCTGAAATGCTTGCCAGGAGGAGGGAGCAATTACCAAACAACTGTAGAACTTGTGTTTTATTTGCATAAAATTACAGCAATTCGATTCTTACCTTCTCTTGTCTGGAATGTTACGGTCCACTCTACATGAGTGGTGGAATTAATTAACCAAACAATCAATTAATTAATGGATTAATTAACCTACAAAGCATTGGTGCATGAGGTCCTTTGTAGAGAGACTCCACTTAACCAGTTTGCCTCATTACCAGTTTCTATATTGAGTTTTGCCTGCTCGTATTCCAAACTCTACCATCCACGTAAAGGTGTACACTGCTGAGCTCCTTGTGAATTGTCCTTCTGAGATGCATTTTGGAGGCTAACTCCTCGGTGCACGTGTAGACACGGGAGAGGCCCAGCTTCTCCTGACCTTAGACTGAGTTCACAGTTTGCAATCTCTGTTACCAGGTCTCCTGTCTGTAAATGTATCTGATCATTCGTCACACTTTATTGACATTTTGTCCATCTCTCCAAATAAATTGTATATGCTGCACATATATCCAGAATGCATTCTCATACATGGACAATAGAGGTATATTAAAATTATCAAAATATTAATTTTTAAATAAAGAGAAAAACTTTAATGCAATATTTCCCCATTTTGTCTATTAAATTTAAGATGAATTTCATTCTTAGCAGTACAGAAAGTTTCATTCTATAAAACCTAGAGCTAGCGCCTTGCAGTCGCTGCTGGTGTTGTCACTAACAATAATCTAGACAGATGCACATCAGTCGTGAGTGTGGTCTTCAGTTTTAACACCCGCGAGCCACACTGAGTGAATTTTGATTCTCTAGTCTTAGTATGCGTTTCTTGGCTGCTTCAACACTGAGTCAAACCATGAATGTTATTTCCAGCGATATGCTATCTCCACAGAGTTTTGACTTTTTTAAGTGAAATGTTTTACACATGGAAAATGCACAGGTATGTTATGTTTCTGGTTTTTAAATGTACTGTGAGCCTCCAAGTTGCTTGTACATTTTTTAAGACTTGATGCACTCAGTTAAGGCACTCAGCTACCAACTGAAAGGTTGTGGGGTCAAGACTACCCGGAGGTTTCCAGCAAGAGAGGCCTGGTGATCTATTTATGAAAAAGCAGTCATTGGAAATCCTATAGAATTCAGTTCTACTTTGACACACCCAGGGTAAACATGAATTACAAACAACTCAATCGAAACTGTTTTTTGTTTTGTTTGGCTTTTACCCTACACAATTCCCAGAAAATGACAGACGTTAGTGAATGTTTGTGAAGAAGTAAAACTGTTCTCATGATTTAAAAAGAAAGTCCTCTGACCCTTAAAAATAATTAAACTTTCATACAATCATCAAATTTCTATTCCTATAAAAATAATATGCATGGTTGAAACTGATGGCCCGAAATAATTTTTCCATAATTGATGCTGCTTTCAGTTACACTGTATCATCCTAGAATTACCGAACTTTAAATACTACTAGGACATTTAGAATCTCCCCAACCAGATAACTTTAAACTCGAGAAGTTTTCCTAGATAGCTTCATACACCACCTGCACATCTCCGATTTGGTCAATCCCAGCTGGCCTTCACAGAGAGTTTAGCCAACAATGAAGCTTCTAATCCATGCCCAGTCTCCTTCTGACTTCTTGTTGTCCACATGTGTGTGGGACGGCCGCCTTTCTTTTCTGCGTACCTTTTCCTGTCACCCGATCTTAGATACCTTAGCTAAATTTGAACACCAAGAAAAGGTATGCATGTTTCTGATGCTGAAAAGAATTAGACATATAACTGATTCTTTCTCAGGATGAACGCTCACTCCACCAGAGGTCAGATATGTGGGAAAGAAATCAGCAAACAGATCATTGGGCTCTCTATCCCACAGTAGAATCTCTTGTATGCCCATGTTATTCTTTATGCACCATCCTCAGTGACATAACTTTTCAGGCATACCCTGGTTTCTCAGCATAAACAGGAAGAGATTTGTGGAGCTCTACTTCAGGCCCCCTTTCTTCATAAGTAATTAATTAGGAGCTTTAGAGATCACCAGGAGGATTTTTGAAAAATTACACAGCTGGCATTTGTTAATACTTCTGCTTTTAAGTTTTGGTCATTTGAAGTAGAAAAAAAGAAAATGGGCAGTCAGCCCTTCATAGACTCACAGGAAGAAATTGACTTGCAAGAAAGTAAAGCAAATATAACTAAGCATATATACTCAATACTTGCTGCCAGAGTCAATTCTGGCTCATAGCAACCCTATAGGGCAGAATAGAACTCTACCTTTGAGTTTCCAAAACTGGAACTCTTTGGGGAGTAAAAAGCCCCATCTTTCTCCCACAAATTAACAAGCATAGAAACTAAAAAAAACCAAACAAACATTAGACAAGAGGAAAAGAAATCCAGTGGAGAAGGGAAAAGTAGCAAGTGTGTTTGCATGTGGTGATTACTGTGTGACTGGCCTTGTGCCAAGAAGAAGAGGATTTACTAACAGTGGTTACAAGTTAATATTTTGATTAATAGTGACTGGGTCTTTTTTAGCAACATGAGTTCTTGTAGAGCATTCATTATTCTTGGTCCCTTAAGAACAACATGGCCTTGACAGCCAACAAATGACTTTCCTATATCAAATGAGGGCTAGCATGAGTGTACCAGGCTTCCTCGCTCTTGACAGGGAGAGCACTGGAGGTCTTTGTCCCCAAACCATTCTTATCTCTTCTCATGCTGTGGACAATAGAATGAGAAGGTACAAACATTTTCAGTGACCTTGTTTAATAACTAGGTCACAATAGTTCTTGAGACCAGGAAATGTATAACTTTCATATGAATTGCAAAACATAGATTACACATTCCTCCAAGCAATGCTACGGTCTGGGTATACAAGGGGATTTATTTTAAGTTTGTGGGAAAATTTAATTAAAATGTGAAAATAATTCGGATCATGGTAGTTGGGGGGAGGAAGCATTTCCTCCCCCCAACTACCATGATCCGAATTCTACCTTGCAGGGCTGGATAGGACAGAGGCTGTACACTGGTACATATGAGGGTTGGAGGTACAGGGAATCCAGGGTGGATGATACCTTCAGGACCAAGGGCGTGAGGGACGATGCTGGGAGAGTGGAGGGTGAGTGGGTTGGAAAGGGGGAACTGATTACAAGGAGCCACATGTGACCTCTTCCCTGGGAGAGGGACAGCAGAGAAGGGGGGAAGGGAGACCCCGAATAGGGCAAGATATGACAAAATAACGAGGTATAAATTACTAAGGGCATATGAGGGAGGGGGGAAAGGGGAGAGAGGGGGGAAAAAAAAGAGGACCTGATGCAAGGGGCTTAAGTGGAGAGCAAATGCCTTGAGAATGATTGGGGCAGGGAATGTATGGATGTGCTTTATACAATTGATGTATGTATATGTATGGATTGTGGTAAGAGTTGTTGGAGTCCCTAATAAAATGTAAAAGAAGAAAAGAGAAAAAAATGATTAGGGCAAAGACTGTACAGATGTGCTTTATACAATTGGTGTATGTATATGTATGAACTGTGAAAAGAATTGTATCAGCCCCAGTAAATTGTTAAAAAAAAAAAAAGTGAAAATAAAAGCTATAAACTCTATTTCTCAGTATAAGTTCCATCAACCTCAAGACATTTTTATAAATAATGACACTATCCATTAATCCATCCCTAAATAACTGAAGATCTTGGGAATTTAAATATGCCAAGCAAATAATTTTTACATTATTAATGGTAAAAAATAAATGCCATTAAAGATTTTTTTAAAGGTTAGGAAAAAAAAAGAAGTTAGAAGGCATCAAATCAGGATTGTAAGGTATATGCGGTACCTGATGATTTGCTGATGAAACTCATGCAAACTTTCTTGCTTGCTATTTTGCTGTGTTTGATGAAAGGGAGGGGTGGGAGCATTGTCGTGATGAATGACTTTTTGGTGACGATTTCCAATGAGTTGTCCTGTGAAAACTTTAGCTAACTATAGTTTTGGTCCCCCAGAAAGCCAACAAGCAAAATGCCTGTAACATCCCCCCAAAATGCTGCCATGAACTTTATACTTGTCACCAGTCATCTGTCTTTGCATTGACTAGACCGCTGCTGGAAGGGTGCTTTGCCTTCAGCATCTTACTTACTGCTAAAGCAGTTTCACCTGCTTTCATTCTTCTCAGAAATGCTTCTGGATCTGAATCTCAGATTGGAAAATTTCCACTGAAAGCTCTGCTTTTGTCTGCTGTTAACCTGGACACACAATGTTGGCATTTATTGAGCAAATGGCTTGTGTAACTTTAATTTCTGTCAGAATTATGTAAGCTGAACCAATTGAGATATCTATTGTATTTGTTGTTAATGATTAATTAATCATTAGTTAATAATAATAATTCAATCAAGGCACAAAGATGATTGACATTTTCCTTCAAAAATGTATTTGGATAGTTTGCCACTATAGAATTCATTTTAAACATCATTTCCTCCCTTCTTCAAAGAGTTATCCTTTTATTAGGTTAACTGTCTTCTTGAGCCACTGTCCTCATAATTATAATAAAATACCAATGATTTCACCATTTTCCAGGCAAAGATTTTGTTTAAAGTTATTATTAATTGGGAGATAATACATATATCGTTCAATGCTTCAATCACATCAAGCAGAATTGTATAATCACTACCACAAGCAGTTTCCAAACATTCTTTTACTTCCTGGACTCCTTGACATCGTCTCCCTTTTACCACCACCCCCCAGCATTACTGTACAACCCCACACACACACACACACAAACACACACTGAAACCTCTATTCTACATGCTGTCCATAGAGATTCTTCAGCAATCCTTTGGGTTTCATATACCGAAACACAGAAAAATATATAACACAACCTCAAGGTAGTGATCTCCAATGACATAACACCTCTGAGGCACACTCTGTAATGAACAAACAGGAACAAAACAAAAATACAGAAAATGTGGAAAACCAGATCGGGTCCAGCGTGCATCCGAGGGGGGATCAACTGAGAAAATTTTATCTGTTCAAGTCAGATGCATGCCATCGATCTTCTAGGCTCATCTCTCCAATGCCCTCTGTTTCATAACCACTTTTCTCCCATCCCTCGACTTTGGACAAAAGAAGTTCCCTGGAAGCTTACTTCCTGTATAGTTCCCACAAAGGAATCTTGGGCACCCACTCTCATCCATAGCCTTCTGAAAACCGATTCTCACAATTTTAGGCTCTGATACTAATCCCTCCTTTGACTTCGGATCAAATGATTTACAATCCTTTGGTGACCGATGATGGGGTGCTTCTTCCATGTAGACTTAGTTGACATCTAACTTAGATGTCCAGCCAAACTGTATTATAAATTCAATGTTTGTACTTGCTTCTAGTTAGCATAATTCACTTTATTCTGAAAGGAACTCTTCAAATTGATGTCTTATCCTTCTTAGTGCTTCAAACTACAAACATGTTCAGATATGTTATAACAAGTGAGCGTAAGTTTATTTTCATGGGAAAAATGTGCAATCAAAGCATAGTTGGGTTTTTTTTGTGTTTCATAATACACACTTTCTATAAAACTTTTAAAGACCTGTGGTATTTCTGGACCCAATCCTTAAACAGCATTTAAGTGTTATGCAATACAATCAGTTTCATGACAAGTTGAAGCATGCAAAGCCATAATATTAAAGAATGTGTTTTTTACTGCTAGATAGTTCAGCCAGCCACTTTTCTAAAAAACTGAGAGAAAGAAGAGGCTTTCTGCTAGTGGTGGGATTCAAATAACTTAACAACCAGTTTACTGCCATAATTATTATTCTAAGTATAAAAATAAAAGATATGCCCAAAGGGAGATTATTATTTCATACCGTTAATAGTTAAATAAGAACAATAAAAGAGGTGCACCAAACTAGATTATAAGAATGAATTTCACAATGTTCATGAAAACCTGCTAAATAATACCTTACAAAAAACAATGGAAGTGTTATTTGAGTTATTTTCATATTGCTTTTTGATTGGTATCCTCATTTGAAATATTCTTCGCGTTTATCTGAGCATCTTCAATTGTGTGATTTATCCTTAAACATCTTTTCCCTGTAGGGGTACGATCTCATTCCTTTACAACTAGACCAATCAGACAGTAGTCATTGTGTCTGGTATAGTAGAAACAGATGACTTCTCATCTCTGAACATATCATGTTCATCTTTGAAAAGCCCCTTCCCACTTCTGTTGAACTTCCAGCAAATGTTCTGACCATATTTTTAGCTCTTTGAACAGAATGAACATTATTACAGGTGTTACACGGGTGAACATTAAAAAAGAGTGAGTAATGGAACGTGGTGATGGCCACATCCTTAGAACCCTGGCAAGTGCCATTCTCACCACTGGTTTGAAGACCTCAAGAAAAAATTGGGTTTGGGGTCTGCCGAACTGGTGCAAACTGGCTGAATCCCACCTTTGATTTCTGCTCCCATGAAATCGAGTCTCAGAAACCCAGAGGGGCAGTTCTGCCCTGTGTCCTGAAGTCAACACTAGTCCGAATGGACTCCATGACGGTGAGTTTTTGTTTTCTTCTTTCCAAATCCATATAACATCCATGCACCCACTGTATCCAATTCTTCAGAAATGTTTACAATCGGCAGTGTCTACAAATATAGATACAGACCACATGTTGTTGATCTTGACATGAGGTGCAACCGAGTTGGTTTGAGCAGGCGACAGCTCATTGTCCCACGGAACAAAGCACCGGGTGGCCCTGCACCACCCGCATGCTCATTGCTGCAGTCGCTGCCTCAGTTCATCTCCTACTTGTCTTCCTCTTGCTCCCAGGTTGTCTACGTTGCCAAGAATAATGTTCTTCTCTAAGACCTGAAACTTCCTGATAACATGCCCAAAGTTAGTTAGAAACAGTCTAGCTCATAGCAAAATGTTTTGAAGAATTTAGATGATGCCCGGCTTTTAGATAAAATAGTGTCCGGCGTCTTAAAGGCTTGTCTCCAAACAAGCAGCCATCTAAGTGAGATGCCAACTAAGTCCACAAGGGAGAAGCACACCATCATCAGTCATCAAAAGATTGGGATACACCTAATCTAAAATCAAAAGAGGAATCCGCATTGGAGCCTCCATTGTGAGCATCGGTGTGCAGAAGGCGATGGTGACAGTGGGAGTCCAGGATTCATCTGTGGAACTACCCAGGAACTAAGTCTCCAGAGAAGTCCCCCTGTCTACAATTGAGGGATGAGAAGTTAGCGGTCACTAAGTAGAGTGCTTGGGAGGGAGGAGTACAGATGATCAAAGGGGTAAATCTCACATGAACAGCTAAAGACTTTATCAGTAGAACCCGCCTCTATGATGTGGGCTGGACCCGATCTGATTCCAAAATGTTCTGTGTTTTGGGTGTGCATTGTGTTCCTGGGTTTTTTGTTTGTTTGTATCAGAGTGTATCTCAGGGGTATTATGGCAATGGAGGTCATCCTCTTGAAGCCGTGTTATATGCTTTTCCATTTTTTAGTGTATGAAACCCAGGATTGATGAACCTACAGCAGCGGTTCTCAGCCTATGGGTTGCGACCACTTTCAGGGTCCAATGATCCTTTCACAAGGGTTGCCCAATTCATAACAGTAACAAAATTATAGTTATGAAGTAGCAATTAAAATAATTTTATGTTGGGGGGTCACCACAACATGAGGAACTATATTAAAGGGTGGCGGCATTAGGAAGGTTGAGAACCACTGCCCTATAAGGATAGCAAGTAGAATAAGAGATTTGTTGGGAGGAGGGTACAGTAATGGTGGTGGGTTGAAAGGGAGATGAGGTCAAACAGTCCTGGAAAGAAAAGAATGTTTGGAAACTGATTGTGGCAGCAATTGGACACTCTACTTGACATGGCTGAAATATGTAATGATATGATGTATGTATTAAATCCCAGCTAATTAAAATAAGAAGAAAGAAAAAGTCTAGCTCATCTCACTTCTAAGTAGCATTCAGACTGTGATAGAGAGGGTGAAAGAGTTATTCTGCTATTGATCAAAATACTAAAAACATTACCATTAAAAAGCCCAAAATGTAACAGAGGCCTCCTTAGTTGTAAAAAACCATTTTAAATGGACTCAGGAGGGTGATCCAAATCAGGAAGGAAGCAAGCAAGGCCCTTAAGATAAGTAGCCAGGCAGGAAGCAATCCTCACAGGACTCAGGGCTAATGTCTGGTGAGGTTAGGCATGGAAGTAAGCTCCTATTGAGATCAACAAAGACACAGAAGGCTTCAGGGGATGGTAGTCTAATGGTTCCCGGAAAAAGGTAGGAAGAGATTAGGATCCTTTCCTAAGGATCATTGCAAAATCTGCCTTTGGGGAGACTCAATTGTATCCTGTGATCATTGCATAAGCCTGCTAATCTCTTCCTGTGACCATTGCCAAAGCCTGCCAACCTCTCTCTGCGATCATTGTACAAACCTGCTTCTGTCACATTGTTTAAGGTGTATCATTTCTTTGATTTTTACTAGATATCCTGAAATGTGACATGGAAGGAAACAGTGGGGCTTGCTAAGTCCACTAGCATAAGGATAAAAACCAAGCTAATGACAGTGCATGGACCCCGACACATACAGACTCTTAATCAGGTTCCCCCAGCCAATGAAGCAATGTATCTGCCGGACTCACATGAAATAGACCACCCCATGTTAGAATACCTCAAAATCCAGGTGGAGAGAGGTAACCCCACTACAGACCAGGTCAATCTCCTAAGTGAGGGGAAATAGGAGAAAACGAACAAATTACTGCCACGTGGCAGTATTGTGTGCCCAAATGAACAGACATTCAGAGATTAACAATCAGTGAACTTTCCTGAGAGACATCATATCCAGAACAGGGGTGGTTCATGAATCTATTGGGAGAAACAAACTGCACTTTAGAGGCCAAGAAGCTGATTGGGACACCCAGACACTGGGGAAGATGCTTATCACTGTTTGTAGAAGCCCAAAGCAGGGAACATGCCTGGCAATTTACTCCGACCTGGGCAGTCTTGACCCGCTCCCGATCAACTCCTGAGGCCCCAGGCAACGTAAGACAGACTGATCACCTGAGATGCAGGGCAACCTCCGCAGGCCACACCCTAAGAACATAAACCAGAAACTCTATGAAACACATGGGACTTTAAATTACAGTCCAAGGAAAGTACTCATGCGTCTGTGGATGGGTTCTGCCGGCCTATTGCTCTGAAGATGTCCAACAAATGGCAAGCCAGGACCAACAGATATTTGCTTATTTCATGCTCTATCTTTATGTAACAAGGGTTAGTCCAACACAAAGGCCTCTACCCCATCAATGAAGGCTACCTAAATTATTACCATATCTCCAGCCCCCAAAATAGGTATAACTAGCAGCCAAGCACCCACATCTTGGAGATATACAAGCTAACTATTCAGGTAATGGAGTCTGTTAAATCCTACACACATGTGAAATTCTCTACTCAGTAATGCTATACCACTGAGTAAAATAACATTCCTATCAATAAAATTACTTTAAACCCTAAGGCAATGATTTAAGATGTACTAAAATAAACTAAAAATCATATCCTCTATATTGAACCAGGAACCTATACAAGCAACAGGTATAACAGTTTTGAATTATCACTTGATCATAGTCCAAATATAAGAGTAATTAATTCATACAACATGGTCCTGCCTAATACTTGCCTCCATGAGGAAATCACTGAAGACCGGGGTACCCTAGCAAAATGTGGCGAAGAAACTAGATGAATAACAGCCTCTGGGGTCTTAAAAACGAGGAGTCAGCTAAGTCCAAACAGATAAAGCACAACACCCTGTGTGGTCCAAAGGTAGCTAATATGTGCTCTAAGCCTTGTAGGGGAACAGCACCAGTGCCCAAACCCTAAATACCTGGATTGTGAGAAACTGTCAATGATAATGAGAGCGCAAAACTCATTTACAGACTTACTGCATGAGATGGGCTCTGATGGAATCTCAGTGCACACTGGCCAGTAAGGACACGAACCAACACTGCAAATGGTGAGCCCTGTGAAGGAGATTTTAGCAAGTGTACTTGGGCCTGAAAGTAATGTCTTGTAACTGACGGTAATCTCCCGAGGGACCCAATGTGTATTTATTCTTCTCATATTCTCTGCTTTCTATTAGATTGAGGCACTTATCAGTTTTGTCTGGCCATTGTTAATGGATCCTTGCTTGGTGTCTGCCCTAAGCTTATACAGTTACCTGCTTTAAGCAACTGGATTGAAGGCAATATGAAGATAGTAAGGGGATTGATGATTACACAGAGGTAGAGGGAGGGGAAAATAGGGAATCAACATCAACGTTTAAAAGCATTTTGGGGTGGGGGGAATTCCAAAGTTGATTGTGATGCTGATTTCACAACCCTTATTGACAGGACTAAGCCATTAAATTGTATGATGTATTAATTATAACTCAATTTTTAAGAATAGGAAAAATAGATAATTAGTGGTTAACTATGTCCATATGAAACTTTGCCATCTACAGATAAGTTTTTGCATTGCTGATGTTCTAAAACATTTGACTAGAAATTTCCAGTGAAAAATGGACTATATTGGACTTATTGGAAAGCACAAATACTGAGTTAGAACCCACCAGCCTAAATCAAGATTTCTAAAACTCTGTGAGGTGACAAGCTTCATGAATTTTAGCTGATCCAAAACTTGTCAAGAATAGGAATTGCCAATAAATAGATTAAATGCTTCTATATTTTGGAAATATTGTGTGTATTTTTTAAGTATTCTCTGCAAACAAGTAGCTATTTTTCTCTTGTCTCAGATTGCTTAACTTGTGAGTTTAAAATATGAAGATTTTATCAAATATAAAAATATATCTCTCAAATGGAATACTTTTTATTAACAGATTTCAACAAATGCATAAAATACTGATAAGGAAACTAAAAAGAGCTGAGCTATGGGTTAGAAAGTAAAATAACAGTAAGGTTTTCTCCTAAATTCCTTGCTTGTTTGTACCTGAAGTTTTCCCAGATATAGCTGGTGTTACTTAAATATACACAAATACTTCATGGTACCTATTTTTTCTTGGTTTTATATTCTATTTTCAAACACTTGGCTTAATATTGTTAGCAGTTCTGCTCTGTCTTTTACTTTCTTGAAGTTGTAATAAACCAAATCTGGGCTATGGGCCCCAAGAGACCCTCTTTTATGGACCTTTCATTCTTAGACATACCAAAACAAAATAATTCTTGTTTTTTGAATTTAAACGATGGTACACAAAAACCACACGACCATTTTGCCCAGAGCCTTGTGCCCTATTGAAGAATTCAGCTAATTTAAACAGACTCAAAGGAGGGGCTGGGGCTGGGGATTAGACTGATAGTTTAAGTTTAAATAAGTCATTTAATAATTTAATAGGGTCACCCAAGCAAAATTATGACGTATCTGTCTAATGTTTACACTATCTCGTCCATCGAATCTTTCAATATTGCAACTCGAGATGTGAATTTTTCTTCAGATTTTTTCTGTTTAAGGTCAGCTGAGCTTGTTCTTCTTTTTGGTTTTCTAACTCTATGTCCTCACACATTTCATTATAATATGAATGTGTCTTCTCAAATTGTCCTTTGAAATTTTCTGTAAAGCTCTTTGACTTCATCATTTCTTCCATTTGCCTTAGCTACTCTGTGATTCAAAGCAAGTTTCGGAGTCCCCTGTAGCATCCACTTTGATCTTTTCTATCTTTTTAATGACATTTTGCTTTCTTCATGTGTGAAGCTGTCATGTCATTACAGAGGTCATCAGGTCTTCCGTCATTAGTGTTCTATGTGTCGAGGCTCATGGAAGCAGTTAAGAGATCAAACAGACACATTGCCTTGAGTAAATCCGCTACACAAACCTCTTCAAAGCGTTGCTTTGGGGACTCAGGTGTACCTGAATAAACGCATGATATTTTTTTCTTTTGTTACATTTTATTAGGGACTCATACAACTCTTATCACAATCCATACATATACATACATCAATTGTATAAAGCACATACATACATTCCCTGCCCCAATCATTCTCAAAGAATTTGTTCTCCACTTAAGCCCTTTGCATCAGGGCCTCTTTTTTTTTCCTCCCTCCCCGCTCCTCCCTCCCTCATGTGCCCTTGGTAATTTATAGATTGTTATTTTGTCATATCTTGCCCTAGCCGGGGTCTCCCTTCCCCCCCTTCTCTGCCGTCCCTCTCCCAGGGAGGAGGTCACATGTGGATCCTTGTAATCAGTTTCCCCTTTCCAACCCATGATATTTTTAATTGCCTCGTGCATGTGAAAGTTGGACATTGAATAAGCACTGCCTTGGAAGAACCGATGTACTTGAATTGTGGTGCCGGAGAAGAATATTGAAAGTACCTTGTACTGCTAAAAGGCCAGAACACTCCTTAGAGCAGTGGTTCTCAACCTTCCTGAAGCCACGGCCCTCTCATAGAGTTCCTCATGTTGTGGTGACCATAAAATTATTTTTGTTGCTCCTTCATAACTGTAATTTTGCTACTATTATGAATCAGACGACCCCTGTGAAAGGGTCCTTTGACCCCCAAAGGGGTCATGACCCACAGGTTGAGAACTGCTGCCTTAGAGGCGAGGATGGTGAGACTTTGTCTTTGTCTTATGCACTACTTTTGACATGTTATCAGAAAAGACCAGTCTCTGAAGGACATCATGCCTGGTAAAGTGGTGAGGCAGTGAAAAAGAGTCCTTCGACAAGGTGGGTTTGACACTCTGGCTACATTGATGGGCTCAAACATAAGAACAATTGTGAGCATGGCACATAACCAGGGAGTGTTCTGGTTGTGCATGGGTCTATTGCACATGGTCGCTATCAATTGGAATTGACTGGCTCATAGGCACCCAAAAACAATAAAAACACAGCCTGTATCATCGCTTTGTATTTACCATATGTCACTCAATTGAAACCTGTTTACTACACAAACCACAAAAGCCTCTCTCTATTCTAATTCAAGCACTAACAATACGTCCTGCTCCACTGCTCATAAGTGCACACGCAGCGCATTACCACCTCCACTGTAACCGCGCGGCCAGCAAAGAGCTGATTGCTCTCCCGGAATTCTCCGAGATGAAAGAGTTGAAAGGCCTTCCTTCAGTCTATACCTGTGCATTACTCGGAACCACCAGGCCATTTCAAACATTAGGTTTCATTCATTTATCTCTTTTACGGAAGGGATGAGTATTTTAATAATATTTTCAAGATTTGATTATATCAACACCCCATCCCACTGCCATCCAACTCATAGGAGCCCTATAGGGCAGAATGTAATTGTTCCATAGGGTTTCCAAGGTTGTAAACACTGACAGAACCAGACTGCCCTATCTTTCTCCTGCGGACCAGCTGGTACATTGGGGCAGCCAACAGTCAACCTTCCAGTTATCAGCCCAGTACTTTAACCATCACGTAACCAGGGCTATTTATCTGATAAACACCATGTAAAGTGAATGTTGATATTTAACCCACCCCCAGTGCCCTGGCAGCAGTGTGATTAAGTACTTTGATATTCAATGACTACTACGCAAGAAAACGATATAGCGGTCTGCCTCCCTGTAGATTATAGCACTGGAAAACCTGTGAGTGAGTTCTACTCGATTTTATGTGTTGGAACTGTCTCACTGCTGAATTTTCTTTGGAGACATTTATTAAAACTGAAAATATTCACAGCAAATGAGGATTATTTTTTTCACAGAATATCCTGGTACTGTTTCAAGATAGTTCTAATAACTTTTTAGCAATAGAGGAAAGAAGTAGGAGGCAAGATACATTTATAGAGGTTTAATATAGGCATGTATATGTGTAAATATATTAATATAAAACAATATGAATTATGTACATGTGTATATTAAGTATCAAGGTAGCACATGGACATTGGTCTCTACACAAGTCCTCCCTCAATGCAAAAACACTTTGTTCTAATAATCTTGCATTCTGTGATGCTCAACTTCCCGACATGATTGCTAAAGACAAAATGGGTCCATAAACTAATGTGATGAAGAAAGCTGATGGTGCCCGGCTATTACAAGTCACAGCTCCTGGGGTCTTAACGACTTGAAGTTAAACAAGTGGCCATCTAGCAGGGAAGCAACCAAGCCCACATGGAAGAAGCATACCAGCCTGTGTGATCATGAGGTGTCAATGGGATCAGATATCTAGCATCAGAGATCCAAAATAATCATATTTATGTGAATGAGGGAGTTCAGATTGGAGACCCAAAGCCAATCTGTAGGCCATTGGACATCCCTAACAGAAGGGACAAATGGAAGGGATGAGTTAGCCAGGTGCAGTATAGCAATGACAAAACACACAACATTCCTCTAGTTCAGTGGTTCTCAACCTTCCTAATGCTGTGACCCTTTAATACATACAGTTCCTCATGGCATGGTGACCCCCCCAAGCATAATATTATTTTCATTGCTACTTCATAACTGTCATTTTGCTACTGTTATGAATCATAATGTAAATATCTGATATGTAGGATGTATTTTCATTGTTACAAATTGAACATAATTAAAGCATAGTGATTAATCACAAAACAACATGTAGTTATATATTGTGAAATATTAATTTCTAATTATAAATGAATGAAATTTTGTCTTGAAGCATGGTGTAGCATGAGTAACAGTCGTGCTCACCTTTACAAAACTGACAGAACTTCTGACACTTTTCATTACTTCTTATAACTCTTGTGGCAGTGTCTTCCTTGCTAATATTTGCCAATGAATCATACAGTGAGTTCCGATGACTTTTGGTGACCCATTCGGTACCAAACATTGAAATTGAAATTACCCCAGCTTAGCTGGAGCACCATCTATTCAAACACCACAAACCTTTTCCTAAGAGACCTTATGTTCTTTCATAAATGAACCAACTGTGTCAAATACATCATGTTCAATAGTTGTCATTTCAAGAGGTTTGCCAAAAAAGAAACTCATCTTTAAAGTCGCCATCATTAATACACCTGACATAAACCAGTATGTGTGAACAGTTTGCAATGTCTGTAGATTCATCAAGCTGGATGCTAAATATTGGAAGTGGAGCAGATTTAATTTCCTGAATTATCTGCTCAAGGATATCAGCAAACATATCTATTCTTCTGCAGACAGCGTCATTAGATAAGGAAATTGCACTGAATTTCATAACAAATTCATCTCTGATCATAACTCAAACAATGTCTTTGGCCACTGGCAACAGTAAATCCTCAGCAATGGTGTGAGGTTTCATAGCTCTGATGATTCTGAGTCCCACCAAATATGAAGCATCAATGGCTGCTACGTTTTCTTTGTGGTACTTGCTACCAGTGTCAAGTCTGGCTTTCTGGAGTTCATCAGCTTTGCCTCTAAATTAGTTGGTGTCCTTGCTGGCAAAGCTCAGATGCTTGCTATCAAAATGGCATTTTAGTTTGGTCGGCTTCATAGATTTGGCTGATAGAACTTCACCACAAGTAACACATTGCTTTTTCTCAATTTATGCTGTAATTATTGAGGTAAAACCATACTGTAAAAAATCCTGACCATATTTTCTTTTCTTAATGTTTTTCTCTATAGGATCCATTGTCATGGGATGGTTTGCTAATGAAAACAATATATAACAATATCTTTAATAATACAAAAGATAATACATGGCATAGTTCAGTCAATATAGTCATTAATGATTTACCATTCTCTGTTGTTTTTTTCTTACATGACTGTTACTATCACAAGGGGCAGTATTCACATCAACCACAGCTGAATATAAAGACTGATCAGCATCCAGATTAAGTACCCATGGTACAGATTTTCTTTTTGCAGTAGTTGATGATTTTACAGTACATGATTTTACATTACCCAGTAATTATAATTCATGAAATGTCATGTTACCTCCAATACTGCTGCTTTCAACACAGTAGCTGCTTTTAACAGAGTAACTGCTTTCAACACAATAGCTGCTTTCTACACAGCAGCTGCTCTCTATATATGTGTGACTGGTCCATTTAAGTACATTATGGCGCCAATCCTGTCACATACACCTGCATTTTTATGGGATGTATGTGATGAGGTTAGTGCAATGACGTAATCACATCGGGTACTCATATGTGGGCGTATGTTCAGGTGGGCAGACCCGCCTGAAGACAGATAGAAATATGTGTTTTCCCATGGTCTTAGGTGACACTTGTGAAAGGGTCATTCAACCCCTAAGGGGTTGCAACCCACAGGTTGAGAACCACTGCTCTTGTTCTTTAATGCTTCCCCCCCCCAACCCAAATATCATGACCACAGTCCTACCTTAAAAATATGAGAGCATGTCCACTGGTACAGATAAGAGCTCTCAACACACAAAATCCAGGACAGATAACCCCCTCAGGAACAATAATGAGAGTAGTGATACCATGAGGGTAGGGGGCGGTGGGGGAGAAAGGGGAAACTGATCACAATGATCAATGTATAACAACCACCACCACTCCTAGGAGGATGAACAACACAAATATGGGTGAAGGGAGGCAGTAGATGGTGTAAGATATGAAAATAATAATAATTTACAGTTTATCAAGGGTTCATGAAGGTGGGAGGATAGGGGAGGGAGGGAAAAAAGAGGAGCTGACACCAAGGGCTCAAGTAGAAAGAAAATCTTTTGAAAAGATGATGACAAGATATGTACAAATGTTCTTGATACAATGGATGGATGAATTGCTTTAAGAGCTGTAAGAGCCCCAATAAATTTATGAAAAGAAATAAATAACTTTCCAGCTTCTTCCTCTATAATAGCTTATTTTAAATCACATTTTTGTGTGGGTCTTTTAAATCCAACTTAAGAAAAAGAGCAAGCAGACCTCTAAGAAATATGTAACTCCTTTCCCTGTCTGTCCAAGAAATAGATGAAACTACCTATCTTGGCCAAAGCCCACTTAGCCTGCCTTTATTCTGAGTTCCCTACTCCTGCCTGCCTGTTTTATGGCCATTTATTCAAAATTATCTCTCATCTTGTACATTAGCTTTCCTCCCTTTCTTGCTTCTCCCCTCCCGTCTCCTCTCTCCTCCTCTCTTCTTTCTTTTTTTTTCCCTTTATCCTTGTTGAAATATTGAGTTTGGGGTTAGAAATACTAGGTGTGATGTCATTGCTGTCACTTACAAGCTGTGTCCAAATAAGCTTACCCTGATTTTCAGCAACCTCACTGATAATCCTGGAAATAGTATCCCCTCCTTACAAAATTTTTGTGAAGATTAAATAAAATTTCATATGTGAGAACAAGCAGCATAATGAGCAATCCAAAATACATTTCTTATGTTCCAATTTGGGCTTACCATCCCTCTTCCTTTGTCTCTCATATTCCACCAACATTTGATGATGTAATATGATCCGAATTGAGAAGTTTGATATCAATTCTGATTAATATTTAACAGCATCACCTCTAATAATTTTCTGGTTCACATGAGAATTCCATTCTCCTACATTAATCTAGATAATGCATGAGAAGAGTGATATAGGAGATTATGTGATAGAAATAATTCACCCGTTCTATTCCTACTACGCACTTCAGGGACTGCCCTCCTCTCATCAGTGCCCAGGAGATGTATGCTTAATTTGACCTCACAAGTCTCTTTAAAAAAAGAGAGATGAATAAGAAATCACGTGGCCTTGAACAGTTAAGGGGATTCATAAATTAAGATATATAATCCATTTATTCGGCTGTGAATTTTCTTCAAATTTCTTAAGATTTTAAACTCCGCATTATGGATGGCTTTAGGTTTACAGTAGCATTATCTAGATGCACTTATCATATGGACATGCCTTTCACAACCACGAAGAAAACACAAGCACGATGGGACGTGCACTTAAGAGTAAAAGAAGAACCTCTTTTTCAGTGGTCTTGCTCAGCTATCAATAACCATGTGCTTCCCCTACTAACTTATTTATAGACTATTAGCACTGGCAAGAAACATCGAGGTCATCTCCCTTGCATCCCTTTGAGGCAGAAATCTACACTGGCCCCTTCCCAGTATACTATAAAATTAGTATTTGTGACAGAAGGTGAGATTAAATCATTTTGCTCTGTTTTTCTACATAACAAAATGCTGATATGATGACACTTTAACCCAATATGACCTCATAAAACCATGAGTGCATATGAAAGTGACACGCCTCATTATGAGCGAGCTTAAGTTTTAGAAGGAACATTTTTCAAAATACTTGTGTAAGAAACATTTGCTTGCCCCTGCTTTCTAAGGAGCCGTGTCTTAGACCAGTGGGAGAAATAAAGCTGAACACCATCTGGCTTGTGCCTCACAAACCAGAAGAGGTCGTAATGGACTTTGTGTAGTGAGGCTATCTACAGAAATATGAACCCACATTATTTCAGTTAGATCACAAAATTCATCAGAAAGGATCAAGTAAAGGTTTTGCACCCTGAACATTTGAAAGGCAGAAAATGCACTTCCTGCTGAAGTACTGCAGCCATGTCTCTTCCCTAACCACCTTAATCGTACCATGCCAAAATTTCAAAACAGGTAGGGAATCATTGGGTTTTATTGCCAATCTCACACAAGACAAACACTTGATAACTATTAGAGTTGATGAGGAAAGTACTAGAAATAAATAGAAGACAGTAGATTATGTATGCATCTTCACTGGACGTAGAGTCTGTATCTGAGAACCCCGAAAAAGGAGGAGTCGGCAATCACGAAGATATTAAAATCTCATTACACCCTCAACTCACTGCCATCGAATCAATTCCAAAGAGCAACCGTATGCGACAGAGTGGCTCTGCCCTTGTGTGTTTCCAAGACTGAAACTCTTCCCTGGATAAGAAAGCCCCATCTTTCTCCCTTGGAGATGCTGGTGCTCTTGACCAACGGCCATGGCAGTTAGCAACCCTATGTCTAATTTCCTAGGGTAGATGAAAATTATCAGGATCCTCTGAATTTCCTATTCTTCTCATGTACAATTTCAATTTATATTGAAGAATAAAGATTTCAAATGCATGTAATTAAAACTTCTTAAATATGTGAAAGAAAAATATGAGTAGAGAGAATGTAGCCGAAGGCCTCAAGCTGGCTTGAAGAAGATGGCTTTCACTTTCGTGGTCTGGTTTTACTGTAACTGCACTAAGAATACCTATAGAGTCAAGAAAAGAAAAAAGTGTATATATTTTTCTGAGTCATCACTTCTGAGATAGATATTGTTTGCCTGGCTCAGCCCGGTCCATTCATTGAAAGTGATCTGGTCTACATAGTTTCCTGGTGGAGCAGAGCATGAGAAAAGGAGTTAATTGGGGTGTTAGAGGAAATAGCTCAGTGGGATAGGAAATGAGACCCAACAGGGAATGAAGCCCCAAAGGATGTGTAATCATCTGGTTTCCACAGAAGTGCTGGGGCTCATTGCCCCTGGAGAAATTTAAGGCCAGTGTGGTGAGGATCCTGGATCTAAAGATGAAATAGCTAGGGTGTGTGTCCATTCACTCTTCAGTCATTGGTTGAGAACTGCTCCTAATGGTATGGGTTTTCCCCCGAGAAAGGCCTTTGGTGGCCTGTTTCGCAGACCAGAAAAGAGGGCTTAGGAGGGCAGTGAAATTGACCATGGAAATGTAAAGGCAGATGCTGAATCAGACTGTGCCCTGAGAAAGACAAGCAGGATACCATGTGGGGCTGTGCCATGCTGCCGTCCGTGGAATGCATGTCCAGCCAGAGTAAGCATTTCAGAAGTTATCATGCTAAAAGCCTGAGAGGCAGCAGCAGAAGCCTCCTCTCAAACACCGTGTTGGGTCACAACAGCTTTTGTGCCAGTTTCTGGCAATGCAGCACCCCCACCCATTCATCTATCTTCCTCTTCCCCATCTCACTCTAGAAGACTGACAACACAAACCGATCCTAGAGTCAAATTTTACAAAATCCACCTCCCTGAAATTCACCACAGCAGCATACCTGAGATGCAACAAATCTCTGATGGAAAATCCCTCTGTAACAAACCGTTGTTGTTCAGTGTCGATGAGTCAGTTTGCAACAAAAAGACACAATGCCTTATCTAGGGCCATGCTCAACTTGCTCCTTAGGTTTCAGTCCATTGTTGCAGCCACAGTGTCGATCCATCTGGTTGAGTCTTCCTCTTTTCTGCTGCCCTCTACTTGAGCAAGTATGATGTCCTTCTCCAGAGACTGGTCTCTCCTGACATGTCCAACATATATGAAATGGAAGTCTCACCAGGCTCGAAGAAGCATTTTAGCTGTATTATATCCAGAATAGATTTTTGGTGGTTGTTCTTTTGGCAATCCATATACTTTCAATATTCTTCACCAGCACCATAATTCAAACGCATCGATTGCCCTTCAGTCTTCCTTTTTGAATGCCCAACTTCCACATGCATATGAGGCAATGGAGAACACTATGACTTAGGTCAGACGCACCTTAGTCCTCAAAGTAACACCCCTGCTTTCCAACACATTAACGAAATCTTTTGGAGCAAATTTACTCAATGCAATGTAATATTTTGAATCATTGACAACTGCTTTCATGAGCACTGATTGTGGATCAAATCAAGATGAAATCCTTGACAACTCAAATCATTTCTCCATGTATCACGATGTTGGTCCAGTTGTGAGGACGTTGGTGTTCTTTACATTGAGTGGTAATTCATATTGAAGGCTAATATTCCAGATCATCGTCAGTAAATCCTCCTCACTTTCTGCAAGCAAAGCTGTGTCATCTTCATATCACACGATGTTAATAAGCCTTCCTCCAATCCTGATTCCACATTTTTCATTTTATAACCCAGCTTCTCTGATGATTTGATCAGCGTACAGATTGAATAAGCATGCTGAGAAGATACAACCCTGACACACAGTTCACTGATTTTAAACCATGCAGTATTCCCTTCTTCTGTTTGCACAACTGCCTCTGGATCCATGTACAGGTTCCCCAGGAGCACATTGCAGTGTACTGGAATTCCCATTCTTCCCAAGGCTGTCTGTACTTGGTTATGATCCACAGAGTTGAATGTCTTAGCATAGTCTTAAGTACAAGTAAACATCTTTCTGATAATATCTTCTTTCAGCAAAAGGACATCTGACACCAGCAACGATGCCTGCTGTTCCACGTCCTCTTTTGAATCTGACCCGAAGCTCTGGCACATCCCTGTGCAGCCCCAGCCTTTTTGTTTCTCTCCTCAATTCTCGCAGTGAAGTTTGAACCTCTTCCTTCAGCGCTGTATGTTCTTGCTCACATGCTACCTCCTGAAACAGATGAATGGCAACTCTTTTTGTTAAAATGACTATGTATTCTTTCCATATTATTTTGAGTTTCCTTTATCATTCAGTATTTTGTCCTTACACTCTCAATATTGCAACTTGATGGTTGATTTTTTTCTTTTCAACAATTTCATTAGCAATTCATCCACATATCATAAAATAGTTCAATCAGATCAAGAAGAGTGATACTATCTT
Source organism: Tenrec ecaudatus (assembly GCF_050624435.1). NCBI lineage: Eukaryota > Metazoa > Chordata > Mammalia > Afrosoricida > Tenrecidae > Tenrec > Tenrec ecaudatus. Next base: position 106,922,622 of record NC_134542.1, read on the forward strand.
TATTGAAATCAATTTTAGAACATTTTAAATTTTTCTTGTACTCATAGTTATTCATGCAATATATTTTTTTTAATTTTGGTAAAAATATACCCAACAAATCATTGGATTAGTTCTTTCTTTCAGTTTTAGATATGCTGAGCATGTTCTTCAATTTTGTTTTTCTCATTTTAATTCTTAGCACATTTCATTATAAGATTTTACTTTGCATTCTCAAGCTGTCCTTTAAGGTTTTCTATTTAGCTCTATCATCTCATAATTTCTTCTATTTGTTTTTGCTACTCTATGATTAAGAACAATTTTCAGAGTCTCTTCTGCCATCCACTTTGATCTTTTCTTTCTTTCCTTTTGCTTCTTCATGTATGATGCTCTTGATATCAATCCACAGGCCTTCAGCTCTTGCCGTCATTAGTGTTTTTTTTTCTCTTTATTTTTTTTAAAATTTTAACAATTTATTAGGGGCTCATACAATTCTTATCACAGTTCATACATATACATACATCAATTGTATAAAGCACATCTGTACAGTCTTTGCCCTAATCATTTAGTGTTTAATGTGTCAAATCTGTTCTTGAGATGTTCTTGAAATGCAGGTGGGACAGACTCGGGTCGTATTTTGGCTCTTGGGGACGTGTTTTCATTTTCTTTGGCTTCAGTTTATATATGGCAATTGATAGGCTGTTCCACAGTCAGCCCTGGGTTGCTTTTAGCTCCTGATATGTCACTTCTTCATTTCTGCGTATTCCACCTAGAGAGTCCACGTGTTGTTGAAAAGGCTATTTTCTATACAAATTTCTATCATGTGATCTTTTGCCTCTTTTCTTTCGCCAAAAACATATTTTTCCAGCTACAGTTTCTTCCTCTTTGTTCCCAACATTTGCATTCTAATCACCAATAATTACCAGTGTATCTCAATTGCATGTTAAATCAATTTCAGAGTGACGTCATTGGTAGAATCCCTCAATTTCTTCATCACTGGATTTGTGGTTATTATATAAATTTGAATAACAGTTGTATTGATTGGATTTCTTTGACTGTGGATAGATATAATCCTATCCCCGACAGCATTGTACTTCAAGATAGATTTTGAAATGTTCACCTTGACTAGGAATATAATGTCATTTCCTTTATTGTTGAATTTCCAGAAGAGTAAACTATATTATTTTCTGATTCAAACGGCCAATACCAGTCCACTTCAACTCACTAATGCCTATAATATCAAATTGTATACTTTTTATTTCATTTTTTAGAACTCCCAATTAACTGACATTCATACTTTGTCCATTCCAAGTGCTGATTAATTGATGTCTTCAGCTGTTTCATCTCTTTTTGATGGTGCCCCAACAGCACATGAAGGTCCTTATATTCAGCTGTGCTTTTAGAAGGCAGTTTTTCCTCAAACGTCTTTTGAGTGCCTTCAACCGGAGAGGCTCATCTTTTGCACTGCCTCTGACAATCACTCTGTATCTTTTATGGATTTTTTTGGTGTCTGACAATTTTGTTGTTGTTGTCAATAAGATTTTTGTGGATAATTTCTTAGAAATGGACAGCCTGTTCCTTCTTCGAACTACAGATGGAAAACTGTGCTGCAGCCTGCCCAGTTTATTATGTAAGCAGTTGAACTCACCCTCATTTGATTAGTAATTAGGAAAAATTAGAAAGTGTTTCTACCAACAAAGCTGAAGGAATTGTTTGCAGAATTTGAAACTAGCTCTAAAATAAATTAATATACTTGAAGTCCATAGTGGGTCTCTGTTGGCAGTCTAGATATTTAAAGAGAAAACTTTCCCACTAATATTAAGCTGTTGTAAGCAGCCTTTGACTGGTCATAATACGTATGGCCTGCTTCCCACAGCATCAACTCCCTGGCAGAAATCTCTGTCAAACCAGGATCCTCATTATTAAACAGTCAGCATCCGCAGAAAATAGTCCACTAGTCACATTTCTAATGAGCCGCAATTGTGACTACTGCTGAAAAATTATTCTTCTATCCTCATATGGAAAACAGTATAGACGGATCCAGTCAATCTAAATAAATAATCGCCATCATCTAGGCTTGAGATTTGGGAAACGCAAGTAATTTTCAGAACTAATGCTTTATAAATTCTGAAGGAAGGCTTATTCTCTACACTGTACATTTGCCTGTTTTAGGACAGTCTCTGTGAAATTACAGCTGTCTGGTGTTCAGGGACACTACAATGGAACACCCAGAGAGGAGGGAGATTTTGAAGACACTTTAAGTAAAATAAATTGGTTTATTCTTATGCAATGTAATCTATGTTCTTAGTGTATATATTTAATTTTTATTCATTTATTCTTTCCACAAATTTACTTTCAAATATTTACTTTTCAATAAATACTTACCTTGAGTGGCAAAACTTGTTTGAAGGTTAGGTGTATAATGTTGAGCAAAACAAGCATAGTCCCTTCCCATTTGATTAGTTATCATACAAACAGCATCCTAGATGCCTTAAGAGAAATAAAAATTCAGAAAACTGCATATCGTTCTGCCATTCCTATCGGTCTGGTTGTTTCCTTGTTACCTTCAGTTGCTCACCATTTTCTTTAACATGTCTTTAGGTGCCTGGAAGATCTTCATTTGCAATAGAACTGGTAGTTTTTCTCAAAAACTAGTATTATATTATAAATATAAATGAAGTTTGATACATTCTACACCATTCAATAACAATGAAAACATTGTGTTGAGTGAAATAATCCATCTACAAAGTGATAAATATTAGGTGATTCCACTTATGTAAAATGTCATTTATCATTAGGCAAATGGTTGCAGGTCAAAATTTATTACTGGTTACCAGGGCCTGGAGGTGTGGAGGAGTAGGGGTCTTTGCTCAGGAAAAAATGAGTTTATACTCAAGTTGATAGAAAAGCTTGTAAATGGAAGTGGAGGTGTCATACAGCATGATGAACTTAATTATTGAGTTGTACAAGTAAAAAAATGTTGAATGGCAAATTCTATATTTTATAATTACAGGTGTATGTGTTCAGATGTATGTTTACAACAACTTTTTAAAATTTGTGTTTGGTAACTTTTGAGATAGTATCACATGGGAAACAAGATTATACAGTATGAAACTATATTTTCTTACTCCAGAGTACTTTTGCAAACATGATAAGAAATTATCTTATGTAGTTTTTGATAGAGAAATCTGCATGGAATCTATTGACATATGCAAATTATTGTATTCAGAAACCCCAGAATGGTGGTTCATTGGTTTTTATAAAAGCAAGGAAGTATAATGTAGAAATGAATTCATCAACATGTTTAAATATAGTTATTTCAAATGTACATGCTTGGGTTTATTTTGAATTTTTTGAAATGTAATTTTTAAATTACATGGCTTTGCATACAAGGTTTTGCCCTTGGATTTTATTATAAGAATTCCTGAAATACTTAAATACTCACCAAGAAATCCCATTGTTACAGTCTGTTAGTTCAATGAACTACCAAACCATAGAATACGGTCTTTAAATAGAACTATAAAATTGTAAGTGATTTATGTGAATTGTTGCAGACAACTGTGATAAGTCAGGTTTTGACTTGATAGCTTAGTCAATGAATTCTAGAGCAGACATGAGACTACCTGGAACTTCTTGGAAAGTTTCTAAGGAAATCAATGTCCCACGATTGTGAGAATGCTTGGCTAATGTGACCTATTGTAGAAAACAAACCAGCAAAAAAAAAAAAACACACCAAACTATGAGGTATACAAGGAACAAAACAACAAAAAATAATATATTGTACAATTTTACTTGAAGAAAAGAGCTCTAGACATAGGTGTAACAATTTTTCCACACCTTGCTTTGAATTACATTGCTTGTTCTCCCCCTGTACCTTTGTAAATAAATATCAATTTTTCTCTATTCCCTCAACCCATAGGGAACTTGGTGGTTAAGTGTTCCAGTTGCCATCAATAGCTATTAACATTAAATGTTTAATAATTCCCTTTGATCATGATAAAAAAGCATATGGCTTACCTCAGTCCATTTGTAAGGTATACATAGATAGACTGTAGGTTCTCCATAATTTCTCCTGAGTACTCATATATGCTACGTACTATTTCTCTGAGGGGAAAATGTAAATAAAGCATCCAGCAGAGGACTCTGAGGCGTCAAAATGAGCAGAGGCACAGGGTGGACATGGAAGGCTGACTAAGTAGTAATGAGACCAAACTCTAAACCCCCATAGTGTCAGCTGCAGTAACCTAGACCACTGATTGATGAAGCATTTGTCCAGTCTCCCACACCACACCCACTGCCATGAAGTGTATTTGGACCCAACCCATAGTGACACGATCTAGCAGTAGTTCTCAACCTTCCTAGTGCTGTGACCCTTTAATACAGTTCCTCATGTTGTGGTGACCCACAACCATAAAATTATTTTCATTGCTATTTTATAACTGCAATTTTGCTACTGTTAGGAGTCGCATGAGCCCTGTGAAAGGGCCGTTTGATCTCCAAAGGGGTCGTGACCCACAGATTGAGAACCGCTGCTCCAGAGGCTGCATCAATGAGATTCCATGAGGGAACTCCATTGGGTGAACTGGACTCCACCTGAGGACTTAAATCGGGAAAGTCCTGGTGTCCAAGGAAGCAAGAGACAACTGTACCACAAGTGGTGTGCTACTGGTAGGCAAACAAGCAAGGACCTGCTACATGCTGTATTAAGATATATATTATTCTGGAAATCCAGTGGTGTACATTCTGTTTGATTTTGTTTATGCTTGTTCATATTAGGGTGTAACTCAGGTGCAATGCCATTGGGTCACCCTCTTTAACTTGTGTGATTTGTTTTTCTGTTTTTTGGTAAATGAAACTCACACTTGGTGAGCCTATAAGGACAACCAATGGAACAAGGGTTGGGTGGGGGATTGGGTTCAGAGGGAGGGAAGTGATAAAAAGGGAGATCATGGCAAGGTGTCCAGTAAGGAAAAGCATGTTTAGGAACAGATTATGGAAGCAATCGTACGATTCTGTTTCACGTGATTGAACTATGGAATGATATGACATATGTATTAATTCTCAATAAAAAATGTAAAGGGAAAAAAAGCATATCCAGAAATGGGTTTGAGGCTCACACTAAATCCTAGCTCCAATTAAAGAAAATTTTACAGCATGGTCCTGCTCAATATTGGCCCGCAGGAAGGAAAAAGAAGACAGTACAAAATGTGGCAAAGAAATTAGATGGTGCCCCACTGACAGATAAAATAGTATCTGGGGCTTTAAAGGTTTGTCTTTAAACAAGCAACCATCTAAGTGAGATATCAACTAAGTCCACATGGAAGAAGCAAACCATCAGTCATCAAAGGATTGCACTCCATATAATCTGAAGCCGAAGGAGGGAAGAGTATCAGAGTCTAAATTGTGGGAATCCAGTGTGCAGAAAGCAATGGATGACAGAGGGAGTCAAGATACATTTGTGGAACTTCCTAGGAAATCAGTCTCCAGAGAACTCCCCTGTCTGTCTAAAACTGAGTCACGGGGGAAAGTGGTCACTACACAGAGTGCGTGGGAGAGAGGAGCATCAGAGGCCTAAACCTTAGTTGACTAGTTAAAACGTTGTCAGGTGATACCCCTTCTGATGCATGCTGGACGTGATCTGGTTTTCAACATTTTCTGTATTTTTGGTTTGTTTGGTTTGGTTTGGTTTGGTTTGGTTTGTTCACATGAGGGTGTATCTCAGAGGTGTTATGCCATTGAAGGTCACTGTCTTGATGTTGTATTACATGTTTTTTTCCATTTTTTGGTATATGAAATGCAGGAATGATGAAGCTATAGGGACAGCAAATAGAATAAGGGTTTCAGGGGGAGAGGGATACAGTGGGGGTGGGGTGGGGTGGGGTAAAAGCGAGACAATGTCAAGGAGTCTGTGTAGAAAAAGAATATCTGGAAACTGATTGTGGTAGCAATTGTGCAATTCTACTTGACATAATTGAACTGTGGAATGATATATGAATTAAATCCCAATTAATAATAAATAATATATACATGCACATACATACAATTTTGGGGAAAATTATTTATTATTTTTTCTGTTTGCTTATGAAATTGTTTCAGAATAGAAAGTCATCATTTAAAAACATCACATTAGGACATTATCCAGACATGCTATTTAATAATTCAGTCAAAATCAAGCTGTGTTGTATAATCTCTATCACGATCAGTTTTTTTTTCTGGTTTTCTTTTTTAAAATTATTTTTAATAGTTTTATTAGGGGCTCATACAACTCATCACAATCCATGCATACATCAATTGTATAAAGCACAATTATACATTCATTGTCCTCATCATTCTCAAAACATTTGCTCTCCACCCAAGCCCCTGGCAGCTCATTTTTCCCTTCCCTCCCTGCTAGACCCTCCCTCATGAACCCTTGATAATTTATAAATTATTTTTTGTCATATATTTCCCTGTCCGACGTCTCCCTTCATCCACTTTTCTGTTGTCCGTCCCCCAGGTAGGAGGTCACATGTAGATCCTTGTAATCAGTCCCCCCTTTTCAACCCACCCTTCCTCCACCCTCCCAGTATCACCACTCACACCACTGGTCCTAAGGGATCATCCACCCTGGATTCCCTGCGTTTCCAGTTCATATCTGTACTAGTGTACATTCTCTGGTCTAGCCATATTTGTAAGGTAGAATTGGGATCATGATAGTGGGGAGGAGGAAAGTAGTATGTTTCATTATTGCCACATCGCACCCTGACTGGCTTGTCTCCTCCCAAAGACCCTTCTGTAAGGGGATGTTCAGTAGCCTACAAATGAGTTTTGGATCTCCACTCTGCACTTAACCCCTCATTCACTATGGTAAGATTTTTTGCTCTGATGATGCCTGATACCTGATCCCTGTAACACCTCATGATTGTACTGGCTGATGTGCTTCTTCCATGTGGGCATTGTTGCTTTTGAGCTAGATGTCCGTTTGGTCACCTTCAAGCCTTTAAGACCCCAGACACTATATCTTTTGATAGCCAGGCACCATCAGCTTTCTTTGCCACATTTGCTTATGCACCCATTTGTCTTCAGCGATCATATCATGGAGGTGAGCACAGAATGATATGATTTTTTTGTTCTTTGATGCCTATATACAATTTTTGAAAAGAAGATGACATCCATGGAGAAGAAAATGCATCCAGGAGCAGTTTAGCACCAACAATACACACAACACTACTCTAGTTCTTTAATCCTTCCTCCCCCCACTACTATGATCTCAGTCCTACGTCACAAATCCCTCTAAACCCCCATACATACAGTGGCACAGACGAGAGCTTTCAATATACAGAATTCAGGGAAGACAACCCCCTTCAGAATCAGTAATGGGAGTAATGATTCCAGGAGGGTAGGTGAAGGGAAATAGGAGGAAGGTGGGGGAAAGGAGGAATGGATAGCAATGACAACAGAATAATCCCCCTCAGGGGGATGAAAATCAGGATAGCATATGAAGAGATATAATGGGCTGTGTAAGATATGTATAAATAATAATAACTATGCATACTGTATTAAGGGTTTGTGGGGGTGACAGGGGGAGGGAGGGTGGGGAGAAAAGAGGAGCTGATATCAAAGGACTCACGAAGAAAGATAAGTTTAGAAATTGATGATGCTAACAATTGTACATGTCTGTTTGATGGATGTATACATTGTTATGATATATGTAAGAACCTCCAATAAAATGATTTATTACAAAAAAATAAAATAGACTAAAAATAAAGAATTGTTGAATGTAAAACTGATTATTATCTTGGCAAGCCTTAATCCAATCCACAATAAAAGGCAATAAAATAGGGAGCAGGGCACTAACTCACCTAGGTGGAGAGTATTGGTTATATCTCCACAGAATTGGGAGTGTGCAGACAGACGCCACCACGGCACACCAAACCATGAGGGCAACGTAAGCACGTGGAGGAATGCAAGAAAAGATTGGGCTACAGAGCTGACCCCAACCAGAGCCAAACTGACCCCTGCCCTAGAAGTACGTACAACAGAGAACAACACTAAACCTTCAGGTGGGGAAAGGGGCTGACTTGCCATGCCCACACCGATGCAAACCAAGAAGGAACAAGAGAAAGGGACAGTCTGCCTAGACCCCATATTGGCACACCAAGCCGGGAGGATGATGCTGCTGCAAGGAGCTGCTAAGATACAGAGAGGACTCTAAGGCTAACAACAACTCAAGACATGCTGTCACCTCACTGGAGCATACTGAGACAGAGGACAATAATGGAGACACATGGTGGAGAGGTAGTGTGGTCTGAATGCCCTGCAGCAGGGCAAACCAAGAAGGGAGCATAACAGATCAGCAACTGAAGCAAAGCCAAACCACAAAGATCCTAAAGAGCCCCCCAAATAGACTTCAGGCTCGGAGGGGCAGTTTCCAGAACTACTCCAGGACCAGGGGGAGAGAGTCATAAAGACAAGTGGACAGACCTGGAACTATGTATGATTTTTCTCTTTGGGTTTGTTTTTTTCTTTTCTTCTTTTTTTCAATCTTTTCTTACTGTCTGGTATATGACATTGTTGGTTTGCCTACTTATATAAGACAAGCATGGGAAGCAAGTGTGGGGAGAAAGTAATGGGACCAATGACCAAAGAGGATCTTGGGGGGAGAAGGTACAGGAGGGTGGGGAAGGATGTGGTGAGCAAACAACTCCACAGAGAGATGAGTCAAGTCCAGAAACAGGGGAAATGGGAGTGGAGGTGGCATTGAAGTTGGGAGATCCTAGCCACAGATAATTAGTGGACTGGCCCATTGAGGCTGTGGGAGGGGGGTGGTGGATAGAACTAGGCAACACGTCAGACGAAGTACACAGGACAGCAGCTAACCTGAGGGATCTATAGTCAGTTTTTTTTAAAGAAGCACAAATTGGTTACAGAAGTTCACAAGTTCACACACTCAAGAAGGGGCAGAGGGAGAACAAGGTGCTGCTGAATCTCACCAAGAGCTGAGGACCTGTGTACAGGCTCCAGGACCTACACACGCTGAAATGGCATGCAAGCAGACATTGGCGTGAGCATGCGTCATACAGGCAGCCAGAGGGAAGCAACTGACTTCCTGCCCAGAGCAAGGCACGACGGTAGCAATTGTGCAGTGGTACACGTAAGACACAAAGTTTGCTCCACCTTTGTTTCAGACCCCTTTAGGCTACAAGAGACCCAAACCTCACATTGAACTTAAGGAGAATATTTATTAAGTCATACACAGGAAAAGACAAAGATAAAAATACACTATAAGGATGAGGAAGATCATTAGCACAAGGTCTTAATGGCATCCAAGGGCTTGCAGAAATGCAGATATTTCAAAAGGCCTACGAGGGCAAAGGAAACTCACGAAACCACGGTCAATACATCACCGTGGAATGGGACAAGCATGGCGCACGTGCATTCTGGGAGCCACAAGAGCTTACAGGAAGGGCTTAGGGCTAGCGGACCAAGGCAGGCAGGGTATGACCATGACCAAAGGAACTAACACCCCACTTTCCATTAAGGGCACACTCACGCAAGTTCCTGAGGTCTACAGATTGACAGAAATCCGCTTTCAACTGCTCTCTGCATAAGGTCACAGCTATCGATATAGCTGGTTAATGGTCAGAACGAATTCCAGGGAAGCAGAACTTACGTAACTCAGCCAAACTCAGCGTGCCGCTCAGAAGACACGGGAGGAGGCTCTCCTGGGTGTCCGGAACTGTAAATGTCTATGGGAACAGAAAGCCTCCTCTTTCTTAGGTGGTGCAGCAGGTTAGATGGGGACTAATAAATGGATTTTGAGCTTCCACTGTGAATGAGATCCTTCTACAAGCTCAGTGCTCAGTAATCTAATCTCACACAAAGCGAAACCCACCTCTTATATCCATGTCCACATACACACAAACTTACAAGTTCACATTGAGCTACAGAGGCTGTTTTCTCAAGTTCTGCGTAAGGGGTAAAAAAAAAAAAGGCACTGCACGCAAACATCAGCCAATTCAGCACGTGGGTAGAATCAGCGGTAATAAGCAACCCCAGGTGAAGAGGACAGAGACAACCTCAGCCAGAAGGCAGGGCTGGGCGCGGAACTGCGCACGGGTAAGAGTGCCCTCTAGGGGTGGCGAGAAGAACATCTCACTCGCTGCTGTCAGGGGAGTTCTGATTCCTAGCGACCCTGTGGGTCAGAGGAGAACTAGGGCCTTGAGTTTTCCAACGCTTTAAATACTACTGAAGTAGAAGCCTCATCTTTCTCCCAAACCACTGACTTTCCAGTTCGTAGCTCAATGCATCGTCCACTCTACCACCAGATCTCTAATACATACAACTCCCTTGAAAAATAAAACCTTAGAATGTGAAATAGTAAAAAGAGATATTAAAAATATAACGTGTTCGGATGTTGAAGGAGAGTGGTCAGAGTGGAGACCCAAAACCCATCTGTTGATAATCAGACATTCCCCCACAGGAGGGTCACACAGAACGGACTATGCAGCCAGGGTGCAGTGTAGCACCGAGGAAACGCACAACATTCCCTTAGTCCAGTGGTTCTCAACCTTCCTCATGCCGCGACCCTCTCATACAGTTCTTCATGCTCTGGTGACCCACCAACCAAAAAATTATTTTCATTGCTACTTCATAACTGTAATTTTGCTACTGTTACGAATCGAGTGACGCCTGTGAAAAGGTTTGACTTCCAAAGGGGTCGGGACCCACATGTTGAGAACCACAGCTCTAGTTCCTTAATCCTTCATCTCCCACTATTATGACCTCAATTCTACCTCAAAAGTCCTGCTAGACTGGTGTATTGACATTAGTACAGATAAGAGCTTTCAATACACGGAATCCAGAATAGACAAGCCCCTTAGAAACAGTAATGGGAGTAACGATTCCATGAGGGTATGGGAAGGGCAGAATGGGGAACTGACTGCAATGATGACAGTATAACTCCCCTGGAGGGGAGAAAATATCAGAATTGTAGGTGAAGGGATATATCGGTGTAAGATGTGTAATCATAATCAATTATAATAACGGTTCATGAGGGTGGTAGGACAAGGAGAGAGGGAATAAAGAGGAGCTGATATGAAAGGTTTCAAGAAGAAAGTTTTGAAATTGATGATGGCAACATCTGTACAAGTTCGTTTGATATAATTGATTTATGGATAAAATATATTATGAACCACCAATGAGATGATTTATTAATATAAATAAATAAATAATAAATATATGCCATATTCAACAATAAATAGTAAAATAACAAAAATCACAAAATAAGGACTAATCAAATTGAAAACATAATTTTCCTATGGATATCAGGTTATTTTTTTAAAAAAGGAAGAAGAGAACTTCCAGACAATGGTATTTGAAGAAAGCAAAGGCACACAGAAAACACAATGCAAATCAGGAAACAAATTGAGGAACAAAATGAAAAACTTTATAAGGAATTTGAAAACATGCAAACAATGACTGGAAGTGAACAATAAAGCAATTGAAGTAGAAAATGCAATAAATAATAGGGTTTAAAAGAACAAATAAGTGAACTAGTAACGGAACTTATCAAATTTCAGGAGAAACAAGAGAAAAGATACGTGAATGAAATCAAATGGAAAAACAAGATTAAATTAAGATATCTAACATCATAGTTAAGGAACGGCATAGTACCTTAACAATAATAAAGATATAGGGAGAATTTTCCAAGACACAGTCATAGAGATTTTCCCAGACCTACACCAAGAAGCAAGATTAAAAATACATAAAGCTTCGGTAACTCCAGTTAGAGGAGAGAGACAAATATCACTGTTATACATTGTTATCAAATTCTTGAAAACAGACGACTAGAAGAGAATTCAGAAAGCAACAAAAGAAAAACACAACATAACATAGCAAGGGTCTTTCTAGAGACTCTGTGTGGATTCCTTCCAGAAATTACAATGAAGGCAAACTTCCAGATGGCAATGACCAAGACAAGTGCACAGTCCCATAACAACAACAAAGTATTTGGGGGTGCCTTGGCCTGTTCCTGAGGCTATTTCAAGCATTGATTCAGGAAATTACATTTGATAGACTGTATCAGTTTTAGTTTCTTAGATATGGTTCAACCTATAAAATTTTAGTCCACCTTTTCAAAGGTCTCCTCTGAAAAATCAGGGTGTCGTAACAAGCTTTCTTATTAGAATGGGAAATGTATGTATTTAAGTTACCCACGTTTTTTTAATTTACTGACCTGTGTTTCCTAGCAATTCATCTGTCTCCTTTCCTGTAATGCACAGTTTCACATGCAGATCTTGTACAGTTTCCAGCTCTGAGCTCTCCAAGTCTTGCGTGTCTGATAGCACAGAGGTAAAGCAAGTGGGGGCAGTAACAGTGATTTCCAAACAAGCTCACTTCGTGAACATTTTTATCAGAATAAACTGAGTGATGTGAGCAGGGACGTAAAGCTTTCTAAGGAGTTGTCTGGATTGCTTCCCTCCTAACTAAAGGAAAAGAATGAACTCCACCCTGGAAAAATCACTGCATTTTATTCAAGGAGAGCAATGGATTTTCTGCCATTCTTTAGTAAAGACAACAACTCCTGTAATGACATCAGAAATAATATAACTTTCATAGTAGAACTCAAGTTGAGTAGTCTTTTCGTCAATCAATATTCAAAAAGCAGTGTGAAATGTGTTCTTTTGCATAAGGATGACAAATATGATTCTGTTCCAATTAACCATCCACCAGGAGGAAAGAAGAGGACAAGGTCACTCCTAAGTCTTAGAAAAGTGCCAAGAACATCAGTGGGTGGTCTGTGTAGACTCAAAGATGGCAAATTTTCTTCTTGATCAACAAAGTGGTCACACAAACAATGCCTGCTTTTTATGCCTTTCAGGTAGTAGAGCCAAACATGGTCAGTGGGCAAAAAAGCCTGGCCTCTGAGGAACTACAGGGTAGTGAGAGGACAAAATATAATCAATGACCCATCAGTAACACAAGACAGAATCGTGTTCTGAACACTACATATAAAGGTAGGCCTGATGAACACATTTGTAAAGGCTTTGAAAAAAGGCCATTTATGCATTGAATGCATACATAAGTGCATAAGTCAGAAGGTAGCATATGAGCAAAAAGCAATGGTGCTGAAGGAAGGAGTTCAAACAACATTGAAGGCACTAGCCAAAAACAAGCCTCTGGGAATTGATGGAGTACCAAACAAAACATTTCAACAAGCTGCTGAAGCACTGGAAACACTCACTTGTCTATGTCAGGAAACTTCAAGACAGCTCCTTGGCCAACTGGCTGCAAGAAATCCATATGTGTTCCCATTCCAAAAGGAGCCACAGAATGTTCACACTATGGAACAATATCATTGATATGACACACTAGCAAAAAATTGCTTAAGATCATTCGACAATGGTTGCAGTAGTACATTGACAGACAACTGCCAAAAGTTCAAATTGGATTCAAACGAGAATGTGGAACAAGGGATATATATCATTGCTAATAGCAGATGGTTCTTGGCTCAAAGGTATTCAACTGTGTGGACTATAATAACCTATGGATAACCTTTGGAAGAACTGGAATTCCAGAACAGTTAATTGTGCTCATTCAGAACTTGTACATGGATCAAGAGGCAGTTATGCAAACAGAACAAGGGAATGCCACATGGTTTAAAATGAGGAAAGGTGTGTCAGGGTTGTGTCCTGTCACCATTCTTGTTCAATGTGCATGCTGAGCAAATGATCAGAGAAGCTGGATTATATGAAGAAGAATGTGGCATCAGGATTGGAAGAAGACTTATTAACAATCTCTGATATGCAGATGACAGAACATTGCTTGCTGAAAGTGAGGAGGGCTTAAAGCACTTGCTGTTGAAGATCAAGGACTGTAGTCTGGACTACAGCTGGACCAATAGGTAACATCATGATAAATGGAGAAAAGGTTGAAGTTGTCAAGAGTTTTGCCTTGCTTGAGTCCACAATGAATGCTCATGGAAGCAGCAGTCAAGAGATCAAAAGATGCAATGCATTAGGTAGATCTGCTACGCAGACCTTTTAAGAGTTCTGAAGGGTAAGGATGTCACTTTGAGAACTACAGTGAGCCTGACCCAAGCCATGATATACTCCATTGCATCGTATGCATGTGAAAGTTGGGCAATGAATAAAGAAGAGCATAGAAGAATTGATGCATTTGAATTAAGAAAATTATTGAAAGTACCAAAGACTGCTGAAAGGATAAATAGGTCTGTATTGGAAGAACTAAGGGCAGAGTACTCCTTAGAGGCAAGAATAGTTATTATGCTTTGGATATATTGTTAAGAGAGGCAATGAAAAAGATGAAGGCCCTTGTTGACATGCATTGACACAGTGGCTGCATCAATGGGCTCAGGCAACTGAATGATTGTGAGGACTGCCTATGACCTGATCAAAACCATAAACCTTGTTTTGGTGCTGTATACTGCCTATAATCTTACCCCTGTTTCAGTTAAACACCATCGGTAATGCACCAAGACTGGCACTTACTAATTGGCCCACCCAGACTGCTGCAGCACTCATGTCTCACCGAAGCTCAACACCACTGGCACCCCCAGCCATAGCAAACATTATAATAATATGAACCCCACCCCAATATCAGAAGTGAGCCCTCATAGAAAAGTGGGTTTGAAGTAGTGCAGGCCAAAGTGCCTGAGCATGGTATCTGGAATGAGCATGGTTGGAAAGGGAGACTCAGCAAGTCTGGGAAATAGCAACACAGAGCATTCTAAAACTAATCCTCTGATCTCCAAGAGTAAAAACAAATAAAACTCTAAAATATCTTACTGTCCCTTAGATAACAGACATTTATAAAATATATGAAGAGGCAGGAAACACTGGCACAAACAAATGAACAGAGCGAGGAGTTAGAAATCATCCCTGGGGTTGGTTTCTACAATTCCATTAAAATGGAATTATCTGACAAAGATTTCAAAGCATTATTACTTAAAATGATCAAAGAAATGAAGGAAGACACAGATAAAGAGCTAATAGAAATATAAAAACAAAAACAAAATTCAATTGAGATAGATTTCTTAAAAACAAAAAGATTTAGAAATGCTGAAACTTAAAAGAGGTTATAGAAATGATTAAGACCAGGGAGAGCAGGGAGGAAGGGGAAAAATGAGAAGCTGATGCCAAGGGCTTAAGTGGAGAGCAAATGTTTTGAGAATGATGAGAGCAATGAATGTACAAATGTGTTTTACACAAATGATGAAACATGGCCACCAGGCAAGCAAAGGAAGATCTCCTCAACAGCAACCAGAGAAATCCCACCAAGAAGAGATTCTTGCACTGTCTGGAAGCCAGAAAAACAACTTAAAAACTAAGCACAAAACACTTCTTAAAGTTGGAGTTTGTGGGACCAGAGGGAGCAAGGGGAGAAAGCAGTGCAGTCACCCACAGCTGTCATTGACTCCACGTCACCACTGACTAGTGGCCCAAGACACTTCGGTGCACTCCCCCAGCCCCCGCACTAGTGAACACCCAGGGATCTTCATCACAGAGCACCTTGTTCCCTGCCCCTGCTCCAAACCAGCTGCACTTCCTCCCATTACGACCTTTGGTGTGGCCCTTCATGGATGGCATACCACACTGGCGGCTTGCTGCAGACTTCCTCTTTGCTCCTACAAATAATGCTTCCCACACTTTTCTTCTTTCTTCCTTCCACCTCCATGGCAACCACCACCACCATCAAACACAGACATGCACCCCTGCACGCAGACCTGCAAAGGATGCATGCACATAACTCCACCACCAAAGAACGGGAATTTCCATATAAACTACATCCCCACCCTACGTATACTCTTGAATAGCTCCACCCTACTATTGATAGAGGTTACCACACCAACACTGCCTCCATTCTGGACTTACCCACACAAACTACATTTCCCCTCTCTCTGCTGCATGTGTACCCCTAAGGGCACAGACCCACCCATGTTTATGCTGCCATAGCAACAGAACCCTGCAACCACACCCAAGCCAAGTCCCCCACCCCTTTTCTTTCTTGTGCCTCTGTAACGTTTGTCTTCACCCCCCTTCACCTTATCTCTTTCTCCTTCTTTCCACCTTTTCTTTTTCTTATTTCTCCTTTAGTTCAACTCTTTCTAAACATATGTAAACATAAATCCTTGTCTTCTGGTTTGGTGATTTCCTTACACTTTTCAATTGACTCATCATCTTTTTCTGCTCTCTTTTTTCCTTATGAAAGATATTAGAAAATCCCTTGAAGGCAAATAACATGACGAGAGACAAAATAGACACTACATTAAAGGATCAATAGACCAGGAACATATAACCATGATTAACATATACACACCAAATTTAAGACCTTCAGAACATATCAGTCTAATCTTCACAGAATTGAGGAGAAAAATCAACAGCTTGACAATAACTGTAGACGGCCTCCTTAATACAACACTCTGAAGGAAAGACAGATTGCCAGAAAAATATTGAATAAAGAAATGGAAGAAATAAACAACATAATCAACCAGCTCAACCTCCAAGATACATACAGAGTACAAGACCTGACAAAAACAGTATACATTCTTCTCCAGTGCACCCAGGTCATAATCTAAGATAGATCCCAAACTAGGCCAAGAGAAAGCATTAACATATTAATAAAGATTGAGATCCTGCAAGCCATTTTCTCAGACCACAGCACTAAAAACCTGGAAATCAACAATAGAAACAAGAGAAGCATAAAGAAGAGCAGATGGTAACTGAACAACTAACTACATAAAATTGACTGGACAATAGATCAAACAAGGCATGACATTAATAAATACCTTGAGGATCAGGTATCAAGGAACAAAAAATCATATCATTGTAAATGTGGGTGAGTGCAGAGTGGAGATGCAAAGCCCATTGGTAGCCAACCAGACACCCCTTCCTGAAGGGTTGTGGGGAGGAGATGAACCAGTCAGGGTTCAGGGTAGCAAAGATTAAACATATAACATTCCTATAGTTCTTAAATTCTTCCTTCCCCCACCACCACCCTCATGATCGCAATTCTACCTTACAAATCTGGCTAGACCAGAGAATGTACATAGGTACAAATAGCCACTGGAAACACAGGGAATCCAGGACAGATGACTCCTTCAGGACCAGTGGTGAGAGTGGCGATGCCTGGAGGGTGGAGGGAATGTGGGGTAGAAAGGGGGAACTGATTAGAAGAATCTACTTATAGCCTCCTCCCTGGGGGGATGGACAGCAGAGAAGAGGGTGGGGGGAGACATCAGACAGTGTAACATATGACACAATAATAACAATTTATGAATTATGAAGGGTTCATGAGGTAGGGGGCAGTGGGGAGGGAGGGGGAAAATGAGCAGCCGATATTAAGGGCTCAAGTAGAAGGCAAATGTTTTGGGAATGATGATGGCAACAAATGTACATCTGTTCTTGACACAATGGATGTATGTATGGATTGTGATAAGAATTATACGAGCCCCAATAAAATGATTTATTTTAAAAAGAAGAAATCTCTTGAAACTAGCAAGAATGATCATACAATATAAAAAAATATTGGGGACATTTCAAAAGCAGTTATCAGATGGTAAATTATAGTAATCAATGCACATATGAAAAGAAAGAGGAGGGGGCAGAAACCAACACCTTAACACAACATCTCCAAAAATTAGAACAAGGGAAACAGTATAAACTCTCCAACAATAGATGAAAAGAAATCATACAGATTCAAGCAGAAAGAGTCAAACAGAAAAACTATTGGAAAAAAATCACTAAGACAATAAATTGGTTCTCTGAAGGGTCAGCAAAAATAGAAATGTTTAAAAAAATAAGATACAGATATGTAACACTAGAGATGAACTATGTAGAATTAGAGATCATAACAGATTTAAACAAAATAAAAAGAGTTATAACCCACTACAACTCCAAGTTTGATATTCTAGAAGCAATGGAAAAATACCTAGATCTATAACATCCACTCAAATTAATGCAGACACAAGTAGAAAACTTCGAGACCCATAATCAAAGAAGAAATCAAGGGAGTCATCAAACACTCCCAACCAAGAAAATCACTATACCAGATGTCACATCAGAATTCTACCAAGCCTTTAAGGAAAAGTTGTCACCAATTCTACACCAACTATTCCAGAATGTAGAAAGAGACAAGAAACTCACAAACTCATTCTATGAACTGAGCATAATCCTGATACTAAAAGCAGGCAAAGACCTCACAGAGACAGAAAATAATATTCCACATGAACATAGATGTAAAAATTCTCAATAAAATTCTAGCCAAAAGTATCCAACAACATATCAAAGGAAAGTTCACAATAACTAAGTAAGATTCATACCAGGATGCAAGGATAGTTCAATATTAGAAAAGTCATTCATGTAATTCACTACATAAACAAGAAAAAGGATAAGAAACAGTCATTATATCAATAGATGCAGAAAAGGCATTTTGCACATGTTTCTGGTGTTAAAAATCATTCAATAAAATAGAAGTAGAAAGGAAATTCCTCAACATGATAAAGGACATATACAAATATCCAATGACCAACATCTCATTGGGAATAAATGGAAAAATTTCTCCTAAACCTGGGAATGAGACAAGGACACCCCTTATCACCATTCTGATTCAACATCGTGTTGGAAGTCTTAGCCAGAATACTAAACAACAGAAAGAAATCAAGCAAATAGAATTGGAAAATTAAAAAATTGAAAATCTGGGTATTTGCAGATGGCATGGTTTTATAGAGAGAGAACCCCTGGGGCTCCTCAAAAATATTACTGGAAACAATTGAGGAATTTGGTAAAGTAGCAGGGTATGAGATTAACAAACATAAATTGAATTCCTGTCTACCAACAAGAGAGTTCCAAAAAAGACATCAAGAAAGTAATAGCATTTACAACAGTCACATATGAGATGAAAGACTTAGAAATAAACCTAATCAAAACAAAAAGGACATGTCCAAAGCAAACTACAGAACACTATTACAAGAAATCAAAAGACACCTACACAAATGGAAGAATATCGGATGTTCCTGAATAGAAAGACTTAATACTGTAAAAATGTTGTTACTACATGAAGAAATCTACAATACAAAGCAATCCCAATGCAAATCTCGACTTCGTTCTTTAAAAAGAAAAATGGAAACACTTCATACGGAAAGGGAAGAGTCCCAGAATGAGCAAAGAACTCCTCAAAAAGAAGAACAAAGTAGGAGGTTTCGTACACACTACCCAACCTCAACACCTATTACATAGCCACAGCAGTCAGACAGCTTGGTACAGAAAAGAATAGAAACTCCAGAAATTTTTAAAATCACCCACCTACAGACAACTGTTTTTCGAAAATGAACCCCAAAATGATTGAATGGGAAATAGCCTATTCAACAAATAGTACTGGAAAAATTGGTTTGCTTTCTGCAGAAGAATGAAACAAGACCCGTACCTCACCCTATGCACCTCACCCTATGCACAAAAACAAATTCAAAGTGAATTAGAGACCTAAATTTAAAGCCCAGCGCTATAAGAATTGTCAACGAGGAAACTGGAATAAGGTTAAGGGCCCTAGTGCAGGGCATACACGTTCTACCACACATAATAAAGGAAATAAAATCACTAAAGATAAAATAGATGACTGAGACTTATTAAAAATAAGAAATGTATGCACATCCCAAGACTTCATTAAAAGAGTAAAATGAGAACCTGCAGATGAGCAACAAGGGGCTCAGGGGTGTAATCTAGCCAGGACCTGACAGACAAGGGACTAACATCTAAAATTTATAGAATCCTGCACCTCAGCAAGAAAAGTAAAAATAATTCAATTAAAAGTTGGGCCAAATGGTGGGAAATGATCAAGGGTAAGGTTGCTTAGAGAAGAGGTATACTCTAGCCCAGGTGGCAATGAAGCATGGTAGTAGGGCAGGAGGAAAGTCAAGGGAGATGGAGGAAAGAGCTAGGAGTCAAAGGGCATTCATGGAGGTCTAGACAAAGACATGTACATGCAAATATATATAGGAAGATGGGGTAATAGATCTATGTGTCTATATTTACAGGTCAAGTATTAAGGTGGCGGAAGGACCTTGGGCCTCTACTCAAACACTCCCTCAATGCATGAATACCTTCTTTTATTAAATTGGAACTCTATGATGCTCACTCTCCCGACACAACGGCTGGAGCCAAAATGGGTGAACAAGTAAATGTGGTGAAGAAAGCTGATGGTGCCCGTCTATCAAAAGAGATAGTGACTGGGGTCTTAAAGGCTTGAAGATAAACAAGCGGCCATCTAGCTCAGAAGCAACAAAGTCCACATGGAAGAACACACCAGCCTGTGTGATCGAGTGGTCCCAAAGGGATCAGTTACCAGGCATATATATGTGTATATGTATATGTGTATATATACCATATTAAATGAAGGGGGAAGTGCAGAGTGGAGACCCAAGGCCCAAGTGTCGGCCAATGGAGATCCCCTCATAGAGGGGTTTAGGGGAGGAGATGGGTTAATTAGGGTGCGAGGTAGTACCGATGAAGAACACAGCTTTCCCCCAGATCCTGGATGCTTCCTCCCCCCAACAACCATGATCCGAATTCTACCTTGCAGGACTGGATAGGGCAGAGGCTGTACACTGGTACATATGAGGGCTGGAGGTACAGGGAATCCAGGGTGGATGATACCTTCAGGACCAAGGGTGTGAGGGACGATGCTGGGAGAGTGGAGGGTGAGTGGGTTGGAAAGGGGGAACTGATTACAAGGATCCATATGTGACCTCTTCCCTGGGAGAGGGACAGCAGAGAAGGGGGGAAGGGAGACTCCGGATAGAGCAAGATATGACAAAATAACGAGGTATAAATTACCAAGGGAACATGAGGGAGGGGGGAAAGGGGAGGGAGGGGAAAAAAAAGAGGACCTGATGCAAGGGGCTTAAGTGGAGAGCAAATGCCTTGAGAATGATTGGGGCAGGGAATGTATGGATGTGCTTTATACAATTGATGTATGTATATGTATGGATGGTGATAAGAGTTGTATGGGTCCCTAATAAAATGTAAAAAAAGAAAAGAGGAGAAAAAAATGATTAGGGCAGGGACTGTACAGATGTGCTTTATACAATTGATGTATGTATATGTATGAACTGTGATAAGAATTGTATGAGCCCCTAATAAATTGTTAAAATTAAATTAAAAAAAGATTAAAAAACAAAAAAAAGAAAAAGAAAATGATTAGGGCAAAGAATGTACAGATGTGTTTTATACAATTGATGTATGTATATGTATGGATGGTGATAAGAGTTATATGAGCCCCTAATAAAATGTTTTTTAATAATAAAAAAAATAAAATAAAAGTTGGGCCAAGAAAATAAACAGAGAATTCACTGAAGACTCTAGAATGACTAACAAACACATGAAGAAATTCTCATGATCACTCATCATCCAGGAGATGCAAATCAAAATACTGATGAGATCTCACGTTGCAATCACCATGATAGCCCAATTTTTAAAAACAGAACAACAAATGTCGGAGAGGTATTGAAAGACTGAAGCTCTCAAACACTAGTTAGTGGGATTGTAAACATGTACAACCAGTGTAGAAAGTGATACAGTGTTTCCTGAATCAATTAAGAAAAAATACAATAAAAACTCTTACTACCATCTACTCCATGTGGACTGATAGCAACCTTATAGGACAAGGTAGACCTGCCCCTATAATTCTTTACAGGAGTACATAGTTTTGTCTTTCTCCCTCAGAGAAGCTGGTGGTTTTAAACATCCAACCTTGTGGTTAGCAGCTCAATGTGCAGCCACCATGCCACAGAGCGCTGTAGAGATCCCATACAACCCAGCAATACCTTTATACGACATGAACCTCAAAGAAGTGAGAGACAAAACATACACAGAGACATATGTTCTCCCATGTTTATTACAGCAAAGTTCACAAAAGCAATAAACTGGAAACACCCCAAATGCCCATCAGTAGAAGAATGGATAAAGAAATTCTGGTTGATACACACAATACATCCCTAAAATGAAAAATGATGGAACGCCTCATGACATGGATGGACCTGGAAACCAATATGCGGAATGAAGTCAGTCTATTTCATGACAAATAGTCCACTACTATAAAGATAAAAACCAAGACAAAGGTGGTTCCGATCTCAGGCCATGTCATCTTCTAATAGGGTTCCCCCAAACAATGAGGTAGTGCACCTAGCTCCCATACACTATCACCCTCTAATTGGAACATCTCACAAACCACTTCAGGAGACATGACTCCGCTTCAGATGAGGCCAGTCTCCCACATCGTGTGGTGAAGGCAATCAATCAATTCTTGTCCTATAGCAGTGTTTCATGACCATGCCAAATCAATAAATACCCCTAGAAGAGGAATTAACGAACCTTACTGGTGACTCCTATAAAGAGTGGGAAACATGTTGGATTCATAGCAGGTTATTACACTTCTGATGGTGGGTAACTTGGGGAGGGTAGTCCGCCACTGAGAATAATGCTTAACATTACTCATATAGATGTAATGTTCCTAACGGGGCACTTCTTTTTCCCCAAATTATTATTTTTTAATTTGCTTTATTGGCACATTATCCACATATCATACAACTCCAGAGTTCAATCATATCAAGAAGATTTGTATAGTCATCACCGCAATCAATTTTAGAAGTTTTTCTTTCTTGTACTCATTGTTGTTAGCTCCTCGTTTCCACCTAAATTTCCCAACCATATTGTTAATAAGCCATTAATCCAGTTACTATCTCTATAGATTTACCTCTCTGGGATTTCCTGGATTTCATACATAGAAAAACATCAAAACTAGACGAAAGTAAACTAACAACAATAAGAAAAGAAAATACCTCAGTCAAAGAGAAAATATTAAAAAAAAAAGAACAACTTTTAAATGGGTCAAAAGGGGGATCAAGTGATCAGTAAGGCATTAAGTTTTAACCTAACTACGCCTGCCATGATTCACTTTCCAACACAATCTGCATGGCAGCAAGACTATTCACATCCTTGGTAGATGGTCAAAGGAGAATCACATGAGACTTCATTCACGTGTATTTTCCATTCACTTTTTTTAACTGAAACAACTTTTAAATGGGTAAAATGGCAATCAAATAAGTTACTACATTTTAACCTACCTATTCTACTATAATTACCTTTACAATTCTCTCTGTCTGATTCACGTCCTTGACAGTGGCCAGAGAGATTTCCCTGGAGACTTAATCCAGTGGAGACCCTTTAGATGGATTTGGGCCTTCCACTTCTGTCCATAGCCTTCTGCAACCCAGGAGTTCACAATTTAAACTGTGATACCATCCCTGCCTTTGGATTTGGAGTTTATTATTTACAAACTTGGATCACAGGTTGTGGAGTGCTTCTTCCACGTGGCCTTGGTTGGTACCTCAGTTAGGTGGTTGCTTTAAGACCCCACACACTCTTCTTTCTGATAGCTGAGCACTGTCTAGTTTCTTCACCACATCATGCTATAGCGCCCATATCTTCAGTAATCTCTTCACAAGAGCAACTATTGAGCAAAGCCATGTCAAAAGAATTAATTGTTCTTAAATTGGGGCTAGAATTAAGTGTGAGCCCCATTTATATGAAATACATTCATATACCTATGGTTTCTATATGGTTCTGGTTCACTTTAGAGACATTATTGCCATTTTATGTTAGAAAACGTTATTAATAATCCCTGGGGCATAGGATAGTTCTATTGATAGTGTCATTAATTTAGCCAATGTTATAGAATTTAAAGAACAGTTAAGAAAGGGAGATTATACAAGTATAGGCCAGTTATGAGTAGTAATACATGAATCACTGATTTATACAAATTAAAGTTTTAAGGGGCTAAACACTATTTACACCAACAATGGCAGTTGGTGATAAGGCAAAACTTTCAATGATATTTACAGTGGCTGAACCACAGGTACAAATTTAGTACATATCAGAATAAAGCAAGGAGAGCATTAAAACAATAAGTAGTCCCAGGCCGCCATTCATTGGGTGGGCACCCTCAAAACAAGGTCTGAACCAAACTCCCACGGCCAGTTCCATACTCTTGGGATAGCAGTTTCTTCTCCTACTACGGAATTTCAACCTGAAGTCCAAGGGCTACAGGTGAATTGGAAAAGAGCCCACTTCACTTAGTGCGGTTTCCTCATGGTGTCCTTCTGGTGTGGCCTCTGAAGGATGTTGGGTGCCGTGAAAGAACAGAAACTAATGTCTCAATAGCCTATGTCACCAAGTGCTGGATAGAAGCTACGTCATAAGGGTCTAACTAGGAACGTAGTACTAGGCATATTCTCCCCTTGGTTTCTATTTAAATGTTAAGTGGGTTTTCTTCTCTCTCCCCTTCTCCCTCGATGGGAGAGTGCTCCTCTCCATTTTTCTACTAATAGAAATGTACTTGCCTTCTCTGCAACACGCATGAACCCCCATACCCCCGTGTTAACTGGAATTTCCAGTAAGGTTCACTTAGCACAGTTTTATATGGCAGCAACTGAATGGTCATCTCCCTCTTCCCCAATCTTGAACAATGAACCCCATCTGAGGTGAGATCTCCTCTATGTAAACCTAAGTGCAGTAGCCAACTGGACACCCCTTACTGAAGGAAGGGTTGTGGGGAGGAGATGAGCCAATCAGGGTGCGGGGTAGCAATGATGAAACATATAACATTCCTATAGTTCTTAAATGCTTCCTTCCTCCCCGCCCCCACCACCACTATCATGATCCCAATTCTACCTTACAAATCTGGCTAGGCCAGAGGATGTACATTGGTACAGATAGCAACTGGAAACACAGGGAATCCAGGACAGATGACTCTTCCAGGACCAGTGGTGAGAGTGATGATGCCTGGAGGGTGGAGAGAATGTGGGCTAGAAAGGGGGAACTGATTACAAGAATCTGCTTATAGCCTCCTTCCTGGGGGATGGACAGCAGAGAAGAGGTGGGGGGGATGTCAGACAGTGTAACATATGACAAAATAATAGTTATTTATGAATTGTGAAGGGTTTATGAGGTAGGGGGAAGTGGAGAGAGAGGGGGCAAATGAGCAGCCAATATTAAGGGCTCAAGTAGATGGCAAATATTTTGAGAATGATGATAGCAACAAATATACATGTGTGTTTGACACAATGGATGGATGTGTGGATTGTGCTGAGAATTGTACAAGCCCCTAATAAAATGCTTTAAAAAGAAAACCCAAGTGGGCACTTTCGACCTCATTCCCATCCAGCTCCTGGTAACTAACCCAGGAAATGTGCTACAGACAGCTGGGACATTAGACTTGATCCTTTCAAGGTGCACAACACCTTTCACAGACTACACCAGAAGGTCCTGAATTGGTCGTGACGGTGTGCCTGCCTAGTGACCTGTCTACCAAGCACTCCCTTCTTACTTCTTTAAAATCACCTATCCAGAGGAGACCTCACTGCAATGGGGGTTAGATCTTCTTGTGGGAGAGGGAGAAGACTAATCAGCCCCTGTCATACAGCATTGTTCCAAGGTCACTCCAAATCAATAGACATTCCTTCATGGTTTCCACGAACCGTCATGGAGATTCAAGTTCAGGGAGTGGGGATGGGGGGCGGGGCATGTCTGTCTCAGAGACAGTGGTAACACTTGTGTTGGTGAGTAAACCGTGAGGAGCAAATCACTCATGGGAAAAAATGCTTAAAATTACTTACATAAAGCTCCAATGGGAAAATACCTGCTATATCGTTTTCCTAATCAAACACTTTGACCTAGTTTGTATCCAATACTTGGTGACCCAAGTCCATGACTGAGACGTTAGATTTTGTCCTTTCAAGATGCACAACTCCCTTCATCGTCGGCACCAGGAGGATCCAATATGGAAACCACTAAGCAATTCAAACTGCAGTTTAAGCACACCTGCAGCAGATTAAGGGAACTAACCTGCTCATGTGGAATTCAAGGTGAAATGTATTAGTGTGAAAAGAGGATTTGGTTCAAATCTCTTGCCATGAGGGTGCCCTGTAATGGCAATTTAGACTATCAAATATTTGCTCATTTCATCATCTCTCTGCTTTTTACGGCATATCGTTATCCAGCAAACATAGTTCCACCTTAGTGAATAAGCTTTATTGAAAATTTTATTCTAGTATCAACCTTTATTGTTGGTTTAAATAGTGTCCAGTCACTTAAGTTTTTAATCAGTAAAAGTCAACAATCCATGTATATTAGTCTAAAAACTGTCTTATGCCTGCATACGTTCCTTTTCTCAACAATATTTAAAATTGTATACCATTGGTTTAGTTAATGATGCTATTAATAGAATTGCCATATGCCCCCTAGGAATGACTTATAATATTCCTCAATATAAGAATAATTGTGTCTCTAAAGTTGACCAGTGAAGAATATAAACATATTAATGGATTTGGAGGGTTTTTTTCATTGAAAGCCCCAATTTAAGATAAATTAGTTCTGATGCTGTGTGCCTACTCAATACCTGCCCTCATGGAAAGATCACTGTAGGTATGAGTGCTAGAGAAAAAGGTAGTGACCGAATCAAATAAAATCCAGATTTCAGAAAGAATAGTGTCTGGGGTCTCAAAGGCTTGTCTTAAAACAACCAGCTATCAAGGTGAGGTGACAAGTCCACACTCTAGAAGCACACCACTAACATGATCAAAGAATTAAAATCCAAAATCAGAGAGGGAAATTATATCAGAGCATATGTAATCATTGAATTGACTGAAGGCAATGAATGACAGTTTTCAGGGGCTCCTTTCTTAAAAGAAGGCAGCCAAAAAGAGAAAGGCCCTCAACAAGATGGATTGACACTGTAGCTACAAAGATGGTCTCGAGCGTAGACACAATTGTGAGGATGGCATAGGACTGTGCAGTGTTTCCTTCTGATGTGCTTTGGGTCACAATGGGTCAGAGCCTTCTTGATGGTACCTAGCAACAACATGATGACAGTGAAAGCCCCCAATCCATTTGCAGACCCCGCATGGACTAAATCTCCATTGATTTATGTAGGTCCATGGAGCAAGAATAGGCAAGAGTGTGTCAGAATGGATTCCTGCAAATATTCTTGGGGTAACATTTAAAATCTTATCATTTTGTGTTAGTCCAAGTTGACTAGAGAAACAAATCCAGAGACATTCATAAATCTGTAAGAGACAGATTTATATCAAAGAGCAATTGTATATTGAGAAAATATCTCCGCCCAGTCCAGATCATGTCCATAAGTCCAATATTAGCCACCTATGTCTGATATTAGTCCATAAATTCCTCTTTAGACTCATGTAGCACATACAATGAAGCCAAATGCAGGAAGAGCACAGGCTCATATATGAAAAGTCCTGTGGATCCAGTGGTGGTGGAAGCATCTCCAAGGCTCTAACTGCCGTCTGCATGGCACCATGTGGCTTGTCAACAGGAATGTGAAGCAGAGAGTGGGTGGCCCTCCCCCAGGGAAAGAGGAAGCTCCCAGAAACCTCATGATAAGGACAAGCCCACAGGCTGTGTCCTGTTTGACATGCTAGAATCTACCCCTTCACTCTATTTATTAAGTTGACATTAGATCATGTAACCTTTTAACCAAGTTGTTCTAAATTTTTATTACATTCTGCTATCTTTTGGACTGAGGTTCTTCTGTACTTTATTCTACTGTCGTTGCTGGGGTTATTTTGTTTATTTCTTTTTTATTTGAATTATTGAAATGAAACGCAGAATAGGTAAACCTATAGAGACAGAAATTAGGTTAATAGTTTCTTAGTATTATGACAGATGTGGTTAGGGAGGACAGGGAGCTAATAAGAATATATAAGAATGAAGAAAGTGTTCTAAAACTAATTGGAACAATGGATACAGACCTCTCTTTAATTTACTTAAACATTGAATTGTATGATACATGAATTATATGTCAATAAAACTTTTAAAAATAATGATCAACTTATAAGTTGTGTGGGACCCTGGTGTTGTAGTGGTTACCCTTTGGGCTGCTAACCACTAGTTCAGCAGTTCAAAACCACCAGCTCTGCAGGAGTAAGATGGGACTTTCTACTCCCTTAAAGAGTCACAGTCTTGGAAATTCACAGAGGCCGTTCTACCCTGACCTATAAGGTTGCTGTAAGTCAGAATTAACTTGATGTCAATGAGTTTTGGGAGTCGTTTTTTTTTTGTTTGTTTGTTTGAGTAAAACAAAGAAAGATTTTAAAAATATATTCTCATTGAAACATAATAAAAGGATAAAGCAAATTTATGTAAAGGAAAAGAAAAAATGAAAATAATTCTTAATGCCAGGTGCCTCAACAAAAAATACTGAAGAAAAATATGCCCACAGTACATGATACCAAGTGCCACCAGAAAGGAACATAGTGAAGCTTGAGCACACATAAAATAAATGTAATTTTAGAGTATCAGGAGCCTAAAAAAGTTAGAAAGGAGGACATCAAAATGAAAGGACAGCTGATCAGTGTAGTATATTGAGGAAGTTAGGGGCGTTTCACAATGTCACAATTAATATAATCCTCTGGAAACCACAAGGAAAGTGGTAAATAAAAGCACTTAACCAAAAAAAAAAAAAAGAAAGAAAGAAAGGAGGGAAACCAAGAGCTGGCAATCCAGTAATTTAAAAACCTATATTTAAAAATTACTCATCGCGGAAGGAAAAGAGGAACAAAGAAACCACTAATAGTATAAACACACATTAATGTTAATAAAATCGCTGAAATAAAACCTCCCCTACTGATGAGTACGGTGAATGGAAATGAATTAAAGGCAACAATCCAGAAATAGAGAGTGATAAAATGAATTTTAAAAACCTAGCCCCATCCTAAATGGGAGTCCTGGTGGCGTAGTGGTGATGGTTGGGCTGCTAACCACATAGTCAGCAGTTTGAAACTACCAGAGAAAGATGGGGCTGTCTACACCTGTAATGAGCTACAGTCTTCGAAACACACAGTGACCGTTTTATACTGTCCCTCAGGGTAACTATGAGTCAGCATGACTATGTTATAGTCATGTCAGTTTCTGTTTGTTTGTTTGTTTGTTTGTTTGTTTGTTTGTTTGTTTTAACAAGAATTTACATTGGGCATTGAAACAAAAATATCAAAGGATGCTAAATCAAAACAATCTAAGCAAACAGTAACCAAAAGAAAGTAGGAATGGCAACATTAATATCTGAAAAAATAAACTGAGTAAAAACCCCGTATGTTGTTGTGGTTGTTGTCAGGTGGCTTCAAGCCTGTTCCTGTGCACACGGAATGAAGCACTTCCTGGACCTGCGCCATGCTCCCAATTGCTCTTATGGGTGATACTGGGTCAGTCCATCTTGTCCTGGGCCTTCCTCTTTTTTGCTGCCCGTCTGCTTTACTAAGCCTGGGACGACTGACAACATGCCCAAAATATGTGAAACAAAGTCTCACCATCTTTGCTTCTAAGGAGCATCCTGGCTGTACTTCTTCCACGACAAATTTGTTTGTTCTGGTGGCAGTCCGTAGTTGTGTTAGTCCGGGTTGACTACAGAAACAAATTCATAGATGCTCCTATGTGTGTAAGACAGAGTTTTATATTCAAGTGTAAGTGTATATTAAGAAAACATCTGGCCAAATCCAGATCAAGTCCATAAGTTCAGTATTAGCCTATAAGCCTGATATTAGTCCAAATGTCTGATACTAGTCTATAAATTCTTTTACAGACTCACACAACACCTGCAATGATGCTGAAAGCAGGAAGATCACAGGTCATTGGGTGAAAAGTCTTGTGGAAGCATCTCAGTGCTGACATGGCTCACCATGGGGCTCCTCCAGCTCCAAGGCTCTGGCTGCGATCAGTGTAGCTTCATGTGGCTTGTCAACAGAATGTGAAACAGAGTGTGTCCCACCTCCTAGAAGGAAGGCAGGAGCTCCCAGAATCCTCAGGAGAAGCCCATGCCCACACAGAGGCATCATTAGCTGTGACCTGATTGACAGGCTAGACTCCACCTCTGCACTCAAGTTGACAGAAGATTCTGTAACTGCCACAATGGTACTTTCAATATTCTTTTCCAGCACCACAATTCAAATGTATTGATTCTTCATTTATCCTCCTCATTCATTCTCCAACTTTCACATATATATGGCATGATTGAAAATACCATGGTTGGAGTTAGCAGTGGCTTAGTCTTCAAAGTAGCATCTTCTCTTTTCACCACCTTAAGGATGTCTTGTGCAGCAGATTTAGCCAATGTAATGCATCCTTTGGGTATTGACTGCTGTTTCCATGACCATGGATTGTGGACCCAAGCAAGACAAAATCCTTTTCTCAATTTATCATATTTCTTATAGGTCCAGTTGCGAGGATTTCATTTTTCTTTTCACTGAGTTGTAATCTACACTGAAGGCTGAAATCCCCAGTCTTCAATCAGCAAGTACTTCAAGTCCTCCTCACTTTCAGTAAGCAAGGTTGAGTCATCTGCGTATCATGGTTATTAATAAGTCTTCAAATCCTGATGCCAACATTCTTCTTCATATCATCCAGATTCTCTCTCTGATTATTTTCTCATTATGAAGATTGAATAGTATGGAAAGGATACAACTCTGATGAACACTTTTCCTGATTTAAACCATGCAGTATTCCCTTATTCTGTTCACACAACTGCCTCTTGAACCATGTGCAAGTTGCACAGGACAATGAAGTGTTCTGGAATTCCCATTCTTCTCAAATCTATCCATAGATGGTTATGAACCATAGCTTAATGCCTTAGCATAGCCAACAAAACCCAAATAGACATCTTTCTAGTATCCTCTGCTTTCAGCCAAGATCCATCTGACATCAAGAACGATATCCCTTATATTACAATCTCTTTTGAATCCAGCCTGAACCTCTGACAGCAAACATTGTTGCGAGATCAAAGACCTAATTTTTAAGCCTAAAATAACAAACATAACCAAAGTAAAAAATAGGGGAAAACTTAGTGGGCACTAACACATGACAAGAGCACTGTCAAACATAACTTAGAGCACACAAAAAATCATAAGATGAAAAAGATGACTAGAACCTCCTAAAAACTAGACACTCAGACGCTGCACAAGATTTAACCAAAGAGAATACAATTTTAGCAATGACACATCAGCCAAAGGACTTTTGTCCAAAATATATACAAAACGTCGCTTCCTCAACAATAACACCATAAAAGAAAAATAATTCATTCTTTTAAAAGGGCAGAGTTATCTGGACAGATACATCGCTAAATAAGATGCTCAGACATCCAATAAATATAAGAAAAAGTGATTGTGATCCTTAGCTATTCTTGTTGTTAGTTGCCGTGAAGTTGGTTCCAAATCAGTGTTCCTATATACAACAGAATGAAGAACTACCCTGCCCTGCACCAGTCTCACAATCTTATCAATGTTTTGAACCCATTGTAGGAATCCTGGTGGCATAATGATTACACCGTGGGCTGCGATCCACAGTTCAACACTTTGATCCCACTAACTATGCCATGGGAGAAAGATGGGGCTTTCTACTCTGGTAGAGTCATAGTCTAAACTCACAGGGGCAGTTCTACCCTGATCTACAGGGTCGCTATGAATCGGCATCTACTCAGTGGCAAGAAGTTTGGTTTGGGTTGAAAACACTGTAAATCTATCGCATTTGGGATTTTCCTTTAGTTCCATGATCCTCTAACACAGCTATTGAATTGATTCACACTGATAACCACCCTATATGTGGTTCTGAGGCTGTTGATCGTTATAGAAGCAAATAGTCTTACCTTTCCCCATATAACAGCTTGTAGGTTTGGTCCACTACCGGTGGAGTTAGCAGTCTAATGCTTACCTGACTGCCACCTGGGCTCCTTTTCCTTTACGAAGTCTGATTTCCTCCTCCAGACACTGGTCCCAACTGAGGACATGTCCAAAGTACACGATACAAAGTCTCTCCTTCTTTGCTTCCAAGAATAATCCCAGCTGTGTTTCTTCCAAGGCAGAACTGTTTATAATTTTGGCAGTCATGGTGTATTCAATTTCTTCCCCAACACCATAAATCAAACGTTTCGAACCTTCCCAGGTGTTCCTTATTTGTTGCTCAGAAACACATGAGGTGATTGAATAAATACCATTGCTTGAGTCAGTCCTCAGAGTAATGTATTTGCACTCTAATACTTTAAAGAGATATTGTGGAGTAGATTTGCACATTGCAATATGTCATTTATTTTCTTGCCTTCAGTTATTGCCCATTGGAGGAGGTCATTTATTTTCTTCACTCAACGGATGCTGAGTGTAGGTCCAAGTAAACTAGAATGGTTTAGAACTTAAATTGTTTCTCCCTTTATCATAATGTTCTTTAGTTAAAAAAATGTTTTGCTTGCAAATGTCTTGCCATAGACAAGTGAACGCCTTTCCATGGCTAATTTTTCAGGAGGGGCCCATCTCTTCATTCTTCTAGGTCTGTCTTTGTCTGCAAGCTTCACTGAATTATGTCCACTAGAAATTCCTATGCTGCTATTTGAAGTCCCAGTGACATAACCTCCAGCAACAGGTGATATGAAAGACACCACAGTATGACAAACCTACAGCTAAAGTGCAAATCAAGACCACAATGAGATGTCCCATCCTGATATTAACATGGTGGTTAGGTACTATTGAGTCAGTTTCAACTCAGAGCAACCCTAAGTACAAACAGAATGAGCCACTGCTCAATCTTGTGACATCTTCAAATTTTTGGTTGTTTGGGACCATTTTTGCAGTCACTGTTTCAGTCCATCTCATTAATGGTCTTACCCTTTTTCACCTGCCAGCTACTTCACCTGCCATGCCCTTTTCCAGGGACTGACCTTCCCTGATCGCATGTCCAATGGACATAAGGATGAAGTCCTTGCTTCTAATGAATATTCTGGCTACACTTCTTCTAAGGCAGATTTGTTTGTTGTTCTGGAAGAAGAAATGTATTTCAATATTTAATATTTTTGCTAGCATCATTATTATTTTAAATAAGTTTATTGGGGTTCTTACAACTCTTATCACAATCCATACATTGTGTCAAGCACTTTTGTACATATGTTGCCATCATCATTTTCAAAATATTTTCTTTCTACTTGAGCCCTTGATATCAGCTCCTCATTTTTCTCCTCCTTCCCCCACCCTTCCTCCCTCATGAACCCTTGATAAATTATAAATTTTTATTATTTTCATATCTTACATCACCACTGTCTCCTTTCACCCACTTTTCTGTTGTTCATCCCTCTGGGGAGTTGTTATATGTCTATTATTGTGATCGATTCCCCCTTTCTACCCCTACCCTCCCCCTACCCTCCTGATATCACTTTGGTCCTGAGGGGTTTCTCTGTCCTGGATTCCCTGTATTGCAAACTCTTATCTGTACCAGTGTACGTGCTCTGGTCTAGCCTGATTTGTGAGGTAGAATTGGGTTCATGATAGTCGGGAGAAGGAAATAATAAAGAACTGGAGGAAAGTTGTATGTTTTGTCGATGCTTTACTACTCCCTAACTGGCTCTTCTCTTCCTTGTGACCCCTCTATAAGGGGATGTCCAATTGTCTCCAGATGGACTTTCGGTCTCCACTCCACCTCCCCTTCATTCACATCGATATGATTTTTTCTTCTGGGTCTTTGATGCCTGATACTTGATCCAATCGACACCTCATGACCACACAAGCTGGTGTGCTTCTTCCATGTGGGCTTTGTTGCTTCTCAGCTAGATGACTGCTTGTTTATCTTCAAGCCTTTAAGACCTCAAATGCTATATATCTTTTGATAGCCAGGCACCATCAGCTTTCTTCACCTCATTTGCATATGCACCCATTTTGTCTTTAGTGATTGGCCATCACCATAATTTAAACACCAATTCTTCTGTAGTCTTCTCTAGAGATTGTCCAGGTTCCACTTATGAGGTAATTGAGAACAACATTAATAGGAAAATTCAAAATAAAACAAAAGAACATATGCTTGTGAGTATGTGTAGAGGTTGGAACACTCATATATTGCTGGTGAGGTGGCAAAATAATGCAAGCACCATGAAGGCAATATAGGACTTCCAGAATATTTCTAAATAGAAATACACTATGATCCTATAATCTCATTACTAGGTATATAACTTACAGGAAAAAAGAGCTAGGAATCAAATAGATATACATACAGTCATATTCATTGTAACAATATTTACAACCATAAAAATGGAAATAACCTAAATGCCCATCAATGAAAAAATGAATAAGAAAACTATAGTACATACACAAGATAGAACTCTATGCAACATTGAAAAATAATGATGAATCTAAAGAATACCTCATAACATGAGTGAACATAGAGGACATTATACTGAGTAAAATTAATCTGTCACAAAAGAACAAATATTGTTTGAGGTCCCTATTATAAATATTGAAGGAAAGTGTTTCTTTTTTAAATCATTTTATTAATAGCTCATACAATTCTTATCACAATCTATACATACATCAATTGTGTAAAGCACATCTGTACATTCATTGCCCTCATCATTCTCAAATTATTTACTCTCCTCTTAAGCCCTTGGCATCAGGTCCTCATTTTCTCCTCCCTCCCCGCTCCCCCCTCCCTCAGAAGCCCTTGATAATTTATAACTTATTATTTTGTCATATCTTGCCCTCTACAACATCTCCCTTCATCCACTTTTCTGTTGTCCATCCCCCAGGGAGGAGGTCACATGTAGATCCTTGTAATCGGTTCCCTCTTTCCAACACACTCTCCCTCTATCCTCCCAGTATTACCACTCACACTGCTGGTCCTGAAGGGATCATCCGCCCTGGATTCCCTGTGTTTCCAGTTCCTATCTGTACCAGTGTACATCCTCTGGTCTAGCCAGACTTGCAAGGTAGAATTCGGATCATGATAGTGGCGTGGGGAGGGGAGAGGCTGGAGGAAGAAGCATTTGGCAATAAAGGAAAGGATTTCATGCAGAAAAAACAAACAGCATTGTTTGATGGCTACCAGAGGTAAGAGTGGATGGGAGAGGAAAATGATCCTTTAATAACAATGATCTACAAGTTAATGCATACACAGAAACACTAGCTGATCAGGCGTGGGAAGGAGAATAGGATTGTACCCAAGCCCACAGCAGGCAAAGTTATGAAAATTTCTTAGACACAACCAAAAACCTAGAGAGAATGAGTCCTTGGTGGCTCAGGATCATAGTCTTGGGGTAAATCAAATTCAACTGGTATAAGATAAATAGTTCACAAAGACAATGATCTGCATCCTATTTTGTTGAGTAGTGGACAGAGTCCTAAAAAGTTAGTGTGACGGCTCTGCTTGATACTTGCCTTTATAAAGAAGTCACTGAAGATACGGATGCTCCAACAAAGTGTGGTGAAGAAAGTAGATGGTGCCCAGCTATGAGATGGAATAGTCTCCGGGGTCTGTATGGCTTGTATTCAAACAAGCAGCCATCTAAGTGAGGCATCAACCAAGTCCACATAGAAGAAGTATACAAGCCTGTGTGATCCAAAGATGATGATAACAAAATCCAAACATGATCAAGATAAGTATATCAGAGCTTAAATTGTAAACACTTAATTTATAGCAGGCCATGGAGGACAGTGGGAGCCCAAAATCCATCTGCAGATTATCTAGTCAGATTAAGTTTCTGCAGATACCTCCTGGTCACAGGCAAGGGGTTCAAACAACTTTACCATCAGATGAAACTACTTTAAACTTGATTATGATGGCCCAAATTATGGTATAATATACTTGGTCAGTTGACCTCCCTCTTGACCCAACCTGAATGTTCTCTAGACTTAAATATTTCTCCCTTGTTCTATGACAAAAATTTCTTCTCTGGTTTTTAAAATATAGCTGGGGGTCTTTTCTTTCTTACTCTTTGTATTTATTTTTATCTTTACTATGATTTTCTTTCGGTGTCATTTTATTTTAGTTTTGCTTACGTTTTTGTTTGTTTGTTTATGTTAGGTTACCCATTTTATGAAGCACAAAATGAGTGTGGATGCCTAGAGACAATAAATGACATAATGGTTTACAGGGATGAGAAGGCAAGTGGAATTTGAAAGCAAATGATGAATGTGGGGGGAGGAGGGAGCACTAGAACTGACTGTGCTGATATATATCCACCTCCTTTTAGAAGTGACTCAACTATGGTTGTGTATGATATATGAATTTTAAATCAATAAAACTACTATCAAAAAAGAAAGAAAGAAACCAAAGTTGACCAGTGGTTAACAAACGCAAAGAAGGAAGACCTTTTGCTTAGGGGGCATTGAGTTTATGTTAATGGTGTTGGAATGATTTTGAAAAGGATATCAATAATAGTTGCACAACAGAGTATAATCAATGACATTGAAGTATAGATGTAGAAGTTGTTGAATTGGAGAATATTTTGTTGTGTATAATTTTGCCACAATTTAAAAGAATATCCTAATAATGAGTACAAAGAAAAAGGAAATGTTCTAAAAGTGATTGTCATAATCGTTGTACAACTCTTTTTTTAATGAATGAACTATTTAATTGTATGATGTGTAGCAGAAGTCCAATAAAAGTGTTTTTTTTAAGTTTGTGTGAAACCATCTAAGTTGCCACTACTTGTCTCTCCTCATCTAAAGCAAAGAAGATTGAAGAAAATAATCAAAGACACTTGGAAACAATTAGTCCCATAGACTGATAAAAACCCCAAACTCACTACTATTGAATATATTCTGCCTCATAGCTTCCATATAGGATAGGATACTACTGTCCCGAGGGTTTCCAAGGTTGTAAAGCTTTGTGAGTTCAGACAGTTAAATCTTTCTTCTGAGCAGCTGTTTTGAATGACTGACTTTGTTGGTAGCAGCCCAGTGAGTAACCCACTATGCCACCAGGACTCCCAAGGGACTAATAAATCCCACAGAACTCAATCTCTCTGACCCTGACACCAGAAGAACTAAATGGTGCCTCGCCACTATTCAGTGATATCTACTCTGAATATTAGAAGATCCTGGATAAAGTGGGATAAAAATGAGAAGCAAAAATTCAAAACTATATGTATTTTTAAAGGCCAGACTTACTGGGATTCGTGTGGCATCCCCACAATGATGGCCCTTAATCATTCTTCAGGTCCTGAAACAGGACTCACTCACATGGCTCAAACTGCAGCAAATATAACCCAGTCTGTAGTTGAGCAATGCCATTAGGAAGGTACATACTCATGAGAAGAGTCAGTGATCAAAGCAATACATGCACACATGAAAAAGGAAGAGAGACTTATGGTTGATATGCTGGCACAAAACTTAAACTAATTAGAATACAGTTAAAAGGATAATCCTACTAGTAGCAAAAGGAAAGAAATAATAAAAATCAGAGCTGAGATACAGGAGGGGGAAAACTGTGGGGGGAAATTAATGCAGCTATTGGTTCTTTGAAAGTAATAAAAGAGTTGATAGACCACTGGCAAACCTGACCAAAGAAAGGAAGGAAAAAATTTCAATACCAATGCTGAAGGATGAAACAGAGTATGTTACAGTGGCCCCTAATGAAATCAACAGGATAATTAAATAGTACTACGAAGGCCTGTATTCTAATAAACTCAACAACTTGGAAGACATGGACAAATACTTGGAAAAACAATCCCTCCCTAGACTATCCCAGATGGGTTTCAAGAATCTCAACAGACCCATAGATTTAGAAGAAATAGATAAGTTTACCAAGGGATTACCAACAAAAAAAAATTCCCCAGGCCAGATGGCTCCACAGGAGAATTCTACCAAGCATTCAGGAAAGAACTGACACCAATTCTAAACAACTCTTCCAGAACATAGAAAATGAGAGAAAACAACCAAACTTGTTCTATGAAGCTAGTATAACTCTGATACCTAAAGCAGCAAAGATCCCACAAGAATTGAGAACTACACACCAACTAATAATTCACCATGACCAAGTGGGATTTCAGGGATGGCTCAACATACAAAAGACCATTAGTATCACTCACCACATTCACATGAAAACTTTTCAGAGTCACATGATAATATCGATAGATGCAGTAAAATCATTCAACAACATCCATCACCCATTCCTGTTTAAGACATTCAGGAAGATAGAACTGGAAGGTAATGTCCTCGGTATTATACAAGCTAAATAGGAAGGACCAACAGCCAACGTAGTAATCAAGGGAGAAAAGATGAAAACAAGGGAAAAAGGGAGAGCAGACAAGGATGCCTCCTGTCCCCATTCCGATTTAACGCCATACTGGAGATCCTAGTTAACAACATAAGGCAAAGAAAAGATATCAAGGGTACTCATCTGGGGAAGGAAAAGGCAAAACTATCATTATTTGCAGACGATAGGATTTTATATATTGAATATCTCCGAAACCCCACAAGTGGAGTGTTGGAAGCAATAAATGAATATGGCAGAGAGGCAGGATACAAGATCAACAAACAGGAATCTATCTGATTGCTATACACACAGACAAGACCACAGAAGAGGGGATCAAAAAATATGGTACTCTTCACAATAACCAAGCACCAATTGAAATATATAGGGATAGACCTACAATTATCTAGGGATAAATCTACAATTCTTTGCAAGCTTACAATAAGAAAAACTGACCACTAAGGAGGTGGGCAAAGAACCTGAACAGAAGTTTCACAAGGGCAGAAATTCAAATGACCAATAAACATATGAGAAAATGTTCCTGATCATTATCCATAAGAGAAATGCAAACTAATACAACTATGAGATACCGCCTAACACCCTCAAAAATAGCCCAATTCAAAATAGCAGAAAGTAACAAGTGTTGGAGGGTCTGTGGCGAGATAGGAACTCTCATCCATTGCAAGTGTAAATCAATTTGGCAATATTTAAACAGATGGAAATTGAGCTACCATATTACCCAACAATCCCTCTACTGGACATATACCCAGAAGAGGCAAGAGAAAAACCACAGCCAGACATCGATGCTGCAATATTCATCATGCACAGTCCACAATTGCAAGGTGTTGGAAACAACCGAAATTTCCATCAACGGATGAATGGATCAAAAAACTGTGGTATATATATATATATATATATATATATATACAATGGAGTACTACGCATCCCTAAAATGCAGAGATGAACGCATGAAGCACATTGCTGCATGGGAAGAACTGGAGGAAATTATGCTACAGGAAGTAAGCCAAGCACAAAAGGACAAGTACAACATGAGTTCACTGAGGTAAGCTTAAAAAATGAGGCATAGGGGACAAGACACTATGTACATACATTCCTGGAGTGAGGTACAAGTAATATGTAAGGGACCAAACCCAATCCAGGGATACATACGACAGCCAATTAAATAGGAGGAGGAAAGAAAGAGAAAAAGAGAGAAGACATGGGGGCGGTGGGTGAGAGCAGGGCACTAAGCCACACAAGGGTGGGTATTTTTTATATTTCCATGGGGAGACGGAGAGACAGAGACTATGCTTCAAGCCAGTGCTCCAAGACATAAATACAACATACTGGCGTGTACCAGGGAACCAATAAAGAGGTCTGTGGGACTGGCCCCAATTCCAACTATGTGGACACACCCACTCCCCTCTAGAAAAATGCACTTCGGAGGACAGCACTGAAGCTACAGCTTGGGGAGAGGCGCACGTCTGATTAGAGTACACTGGAGAAACGAAGAGGGGTGGAGAGTGAGGGGAAAACATCCAGGCCCACCAATCCCTGAGGATGATATTCCTGCTCAGAGCAGACAATGCACAGAGAGGACCATAGTGCTGGCTCCACCATGAGAAACAACTTCCCTCACTGAACCATAGTGCTACGGTGGACAATGCTAGAGACACAGTGCAGGAATTGTGCCCTATCTGACCCCATCACTCAGGGGTGATACACCAAGGACATGCAACAGAGCAGCAAGAGGCACAAAGCAATGAGATCCTTGGAGAATACCAAAGATAGAATTTGGAGACAGAGTGTGGCATCCTATCAGATTCAACTGAAAAACACTCCTAAAGTTCAAAAAACAGACCTGAACTATTTATAGGTTTTTCCTTTTTTGTCATTGGCTTTCTTTTTGTTGTTATTTTATTTTTCATTGTTGATGCTGCTTTGTTGGTTTTGTCTTCCTTTGTTGTTTTGTTTGGCTTATTAATGTCTCTGCATGTCTATCTAGATAATATAGGCGGATTAAGCAATTCAAAAATGAAAACAATGGAACCAGTGATTCTGGGGGATATGGGAGAAGGGGAGGTGGGAGAAAGGAAATAGGGGGCAACCAACCCAGGGGGCAAGGGAGCAACACGTGAACTAAAATCAATGGAGAGAAGAGCATCGGATGTCCAGTGGGGCTTAATCAAAGGCAATGCAATAGCAAGGAATTACTAAATCTGAATGATGGTTGAATATGATGGTGGAACAAGTGGAAAGTAAAAGGAAATAGAGGAAAGAACCATAAGGCAGAGGATATTTATAGAAGTCTAAATACAGGCATGAACATATGTAAATGTATTTTTATATAATGAGAGGGAAATAGATCTATGTACTTATATCTATATGTTAAGAATTAAGGTATCAGATGGACAATGGACCTTGACTCAAGTACTCCCTCAATATTAGAACACTTTGTTCTAATAATCCGGAATTCTGTGATGCTCACCTTCCTGCCATGATTGCTGAAGACAAAATGGGTGCATAAACAAATGTGGTGAAGAAAGCTGATGGTGCCCGGCTATCAAAAGATATAGTGTCTGCGGTCTTAAAAGCTTGAAGATAAACAAATGGCAATCTAGCTAAGAAGCAACAAAGACCACATGGAAGAAGCACACAAGTCTGGGATTAAGAGGTGTCAATGATCAAGAGGTGTCAACAAAATCCTACCAATGTGAAGGGGAGTGGGGGCAGGAATGGAGAACAAAAGCCCATATGTAGACAATTGGACATCCTCTTACATAAGGGTCACAAGGAAGAGACGAGCCAGGCAGGGTGCAGTATAACACCAATTAAACACAACTTTCATCTAGTTCTTTAATGCACCCCCCCCAAACATGACCTCAATTTCTACCCTACAAATCATATTACACCAGAACATGCACACTGCTACAGATAAGAGCCCGCAACACAGGGAATCCAGGACAGGTAAGTCCCCAGGGCCAACAATGAGAGTGAAGATGCCAGGAGGATAAGGAAAGGTTGGGTGGAAAGGGGGAATTGATCACAAGGATCAACATATAACCCCCTCCTGGAGGTGGGGGGAAAGGTAGTGGGGTTAATAAACCCATGGATAAGGGAACAACAAGTGATCCAAAGAGGTGGTGAGGAGGGTGTGGGAGGCCTGGTAGGGCATTATCAAGGGTACTGTAACCAAGAGGAACTGCTAAAACCCTGGTGGGGACTGAGCATGATAGTAGGACAGGAGGAAAGTCCAGGGAAATACAGTAAAGAGCTGGGAGGCAAAGGGCATTTATAGAGGTTTAGATAAACACATGTACATATGCAAAAATATTTTTATATGAGGATGGGTAAGTAGATCTACGTGCATAGGATTAGTATTAAGGTAGCAGAAGGACATTGGGCCTCAACTCAAATATTCCCTCAATGCAAGAATATTTCTTCTATTAAATTGGCATTCTATGATGCTCACCTTCTTGACATAACCTCTGAAGGCAAAGCGGGTGAATAAGCAAATGTGGTGAAGAAAGCTGATGATGCCCGGCTATCAAAAGATATAGCATCTGGGGTTTAAAGGCTTGAAGGTAAATAAGTGGCCATCTAGCTTAGAAGCAACAAAGCCCATATGGAAGAAGTACACCAGCCTGTGTAATCATGAGGTGCCGAAGGGATCCGTTATAAGGCATCAAAGAACAAAAAAATCATATCATTGTGTGCTCACCTCCATGATATGATCACTGAAGACAAATGGGTGCATAAGCAAATTTGGTGGAGAAAGCTGATGGTGCCCAGCT
This sequence comes from Tenrec ecaudatus, assembly GCF_050624435.1. Lineage (NCBI taxonomy): Eukaryota > Metazoa > Chordata > Mammalia > Afrosoricida > Tenrecidae > Tenrec > Tenrec ecaudatus. Next base: position 106,964,455 of record NC_134542.1, read on the forward strand.
ATTAAAAGATATAGCATCTGGGGTCTTAAAGGCTTGAAGGTAAATAAACAGCCATCTAGCTCAAAAACAACAAAGCCCACATAGAAGAAGCACACTGGCTTGTGCGATCACGAGGTGTCGAAGGGATCAGATATCAGGCATCATCAGAACAAAAAATCTTATGATAGTGAATGAGAAGGGGAGTGCGGAGTGTAGACCCAAAGCTCATTTGTAGGCCACTGGACATCCCCTTACAGAAGGGTCTCTGGGAGGAGATGAGCCAGTCAGAGTGCGATGTAGCAACAATGAAAAATACAACTTTCCTCTAGTTCCTAAATGCTTCCTCCACCTCTCCCACCCCACCACCTTGACTATCATGATCCCAATTCTATCTTTCAAGTCTGGCTAGACCAGAAGATGTACACTGGTATAGATAAGAACTGGAAACACAGCGAATCCAGGGCACATGATCCCTTCATGACCAGTGGTGTGAGTGGTGATACTGGGAGGGTGGAGGGAGGGTGGGTTGGAAAGGGGGAACTGATTACAAGGATCTACATGTGACCTCCTCCCTGGGTCATAGACAACAGAAAAGCGGGTGAAGGGAGACGTCAGACAGGGAAATATATGACAAAAATAATTTATAAATTATCAAGGGTTCTTGAGGGAGTGGGGAGCAGGGAGGGACGGAAAAAATGAGGAACTGATGCCAGGGCCTTAGGTGGAGAGCACATGTTTTGAGACTGATGAGGGAAATGAATGTAAAACTGTGCTTTACACAATTGATGTATGGAGGGATTGTGACAAGGGTTGTATGAGTCCCTAATAAACCAATATATATATATATATATATATATATATATATATATATATATATATATATATATATATATATATATATATATATATATATATATATATATATATATATATATATATCCCCCTCCCAGGGAAACGAACAACATAAAAGTGGGTGGAGTATGATGTAAGATATGAAAATAATCATGTAAAAAAGAGAAAATAATTATGTATAACTCATCAAGGGTTCATGGGAGAGGGATGGTGGAGGGAAAAGTGAGGAGCTGATACCAAAGGCTCATGTAGAAGGAAAATTCTTTGAAAATGATGGCGACATATGTACAAATGTGCTTGACACAATGGATGAAGGGATGGATTGTATTATGAGATGTATCAGCCCCCAATAAAAGTATTTAATTATATATATTTAATATTTATTATAATATATATCCTACCAGATAGTAGTGGCTTCTATGGCAGTAATAGTAGAGATTTGTGATATACAAAAGAACATGGGTTCAAACATAATGACTGGGACGATGGTGCAGGGCTGGAAAATGTTTTGTTTTGTTCTACATCAGGATCCTAAGTCAGAACTCACTCAACAGCACCTAACACCACCACCAGGATAGGAGAATTTGGAGCAGACATAAGAGTGGGTTTCCTAAAAACCTTCAGAGATGGAAAAGTGGGTTTTGCATACAAGGATTTTGGCTGGAAAGTGATAGGGTAATAGCAATAATTAAAATAGTTGAAATGGCTCTAACTACACCTCATTTCTCAGTAGAGAGATTGAATATATTTAACATAAAACAAAGAAGAAAGATTGAACTATAACTGTCATTGGTGTTATTAAGAGTCCCACTAAATTTAATTACTATGAAACAGTCTGAAAACGGGAAAGAGCAGAAAAATGTGAGTACATTCCTAATTGAGAATTAAGATATCCTATGGGGGTGGGGGCTTGTGGGGTGGAAAGATAGCCTATAAACCGTGGCTATTTCGTTTTGATGTAAATCTCTCCTGCCGAAAACTCAATAATCCTTCTAGATGTCATCGGTGACTGCTTCTGTGTGTTCATATTGCCACACCTAGTGTGCATGTGAAGACATGCGTGTTGCTGAAGACATCCACAGAGAGAGGCGGAGAGACAGAGAGAGGGGCAGAGAGGGAAAACCTATCATCCTATTTCCCCCTTCAACATAACAATTGTGAGGATGGCACAGGACCGGGAGACAGTTCCTGCTGTTGTACACAGAGCTGTGTGATGGAGCTGACTCGATAGCACCTATTAACAATCAGTTTCCCCTTTGATGCCATTCCAATCTGGTCCCCTGTTCTTCGCTCTTCTGTCCAGGTCTTCATTATTTCTCAGTGAGATCATTGCAGTAGCTTCTTACAGGGTAATCCTGCCTGTAATCTAGTCCCTGTTCTGTTTTATCTTCCAATCTGTTTCCAAAATAAAACTCCTAAATTTCAGCTGATCGTTGAACTTCTCACTTGAAATTATTTTTGGCTTTTCTTGGCATTTAGTAGTATGTTCAAACTTCTAAATTCGGCACAGAAAAGCATCCTTCACCAAACAAAAATACATTAAATTCCCTAAATCAGTCAAGCTTCCTTAAACTTTTGTGTGCATTATACAATATACCTGGACTATTTCTTTACCCCAACCTTTAGCTAATTTAGATCCTCCAGTGTTATTTGCTAAAGAATTTCCTCAATGTGTTATTCTGGGTAGACTAGAGAAACAAATCCATGGACACACCTAGGTGTATAAGGAAGAGATTTATATAAAAGAGCAAGTGAACTTTGAGAAAATATCCCAACCCAGTCCAGTCCAAGTCCATAAATCCGAGATTAGCCCATATTTCCTATATCAATCTATAAAGTCCTCTTCAGATTCACGAAACATATGCAATGACACAGAATGCAGAAGATCACAGGCCAGTGGGTAGAAAATCTTTGGGTTCAGTGTCATTGGAAACATCTCAGCACTGGTAGGGGTCTCTCTGTCACTTCTCTGAGGTCTGGTTGTGTCCATGTGCCTTGCCTTCTGCAATGTCTCCCAGGGAGTGGCAGAGAGAGAGAGGTGTCTTCTGCCTCCAAGGAGGAAGTACCAGATTTCGCAGAATTCCCAGGAGAAGGCTGTGCCCACAGAAGTCTCATTGGCTATCTCCAGATTGACAGCCTAGACCCCACCCCTACATTCTCAATCCTTAAATTGACACCAGATTAGGTGACTACTTCACTCTGCATGATTTACATGACCCAATTCTGTGCTACCAATACATTTTTTATACACCTGGACCACTGGTTTACTGTGATTAGTAAATGTTAGTTGTATGTATGAATGAATATTTGAATGGTTATGTGACAAGTAAATAACCTCCATTAAATAGTCTCATTGATCTCCAAGGCCACGCAGTTCTTGATTATGTCATGGACGCTTGCCGTGGTCATGAGTATAAATGTTGAGAATTCCTAACTCACCTCCAAAGGATAATGTGCACATGTTAACATACTGTGGAATGAAAGTAAGCATAGCATCCTTTTGGTAAGATAAGGAGGGTGTATGTTCTGATTTCCCATAAACTCACGATATGTGCTACTTGCTTAATCATATTGTAAAATAAAATGTCATTTTGAAGTCACTAACCACTCTACAAGTTCTAGATATCGAGTGCATTGGTTGAAATTTATTTTTTTAATTATTTAAAATAAAGAGCATTATCTCTTATCTATATCTATGTACATGCTCCAGTTTAGTCCAGAGTTAGAAGCATCCCTAGGGTCATGACAGTGGGGGCTGAGGAAGCCTCAAGGAACCAGAGGAATATTGTGTGATCTATCGGTGCTTTACTGAACCCTGATTGACTCATCCCTTCCCTGTGACCCCTATGTGGGGGCTTGTTCCGTTTTCTACAGATGGGCTTTGAGTCTTCGCTCCGACCCACTTCATTCTCAGCAGCATGTTTTTGTTTGTGTGTTATAAATCTTCTGATGTGTGTTACCTGGTCCTGATAACACCTCATGATCGCACCGGCTGGTTTGCTTCTTCCCTGTGGGCTTGTTGCTTCACAGCTAGATGGCTGCTTTTGTAACTTGAAGCTTTTAAGACCCCATATGTTGTATCTTTTACTAGCTGGGCAAGATCCACCTTTTTTTTTTACCACATTTTCTTATGCACCCATTTTGTCTTCAAGGATTGTTCCAGGGGCAGAGTTGGGGGGATGGGGGTGACCAACCCAAAATGCCAATTTGGTTAGAACAAAGTGCTCTTGTATTGAGGGAGGGTATGAGCTGAGGCCAAAGGTCTATCCACAACCTCGGTTTATTGCCTTAAATATATATATATATACATAGGCCAACACATCTATTTTTATGGATTCATGTATTTACATAAGTACACACATCTGCTTGTACCTCTATCTATAGCTTTGCTTCTTAGATCCTTCCTATGTTTCCTTTTGCCTCCTCCCGCCCCACCTTCACGTTCCCCTTTCTTCCACCTATTAGTACTTCCACTCAGCTCAATTGCTGTTGCTCTATTACCACAGGATCTCTGAAACTCCCTTGTTGTTGGTTTTAATTCCTTAGTTGTTCCCCTGTCTATGGCGTTGTTTGCTCACCATACCCTTCCCCACACCCTGCCACCTTCTCCCTGCCAAGACCCTCCGTCCCATTGGACCTGTTGCTTTCTCCCTGACCTTGCTTCCCATGTCTGTCTTATATAAGTAGGCAAACCAACAATATTAACTGCATTGATTCTTATTGGTCTTCCTTAGGCAATGTATAACTTTCACATGCATATGGGGCAATTGAAAATACCATGCCTTGGATCAGGCACATCTTAGTCTTCAAAGAGACATCCTTGCTTTTCAACACTAAGTCAGTCTTGTACAGCAGATTTACCTAATGCAATGCATCATTTGATCTCTTGACTGCTGCTTCCATGAGCTTTGATTGTGGATCCAAGCAAAATAAATCTTTGATAATGCCAACCTTTTATCTATTTATCATAATGGTACTTGCTGATGGTCCAGTTGTGAGGATTTAGGTCATCTTTACACTGAGTTTACACTTTAGTAATCCATACTTAGGGCTGCAATCCTTGATGCTCATCAGCAAGTGCTTCAAGCCCTTTTCACTTTCCAAAGAAAGGTTGTATCACCTGCATACTTCAGGTGGTTAATACACCTTCTTAAAATCCCGAAGCCTCATTTTTCTTCATATTGTACAACTTCTCTGATTCTTTTCTCAGCAAACAGATTGAATAGGTATGGTGAGATAATACAACCCTGATACACATAGTTCTTGATTTTAAACCAGTGTTCTGTTCATACAACTGCCTCTTGGTCCAGGCACAGGTTCTGCACAACGCAATGAAGTATTTTGGAATCTCCATTCTTCTCAAGGATATCTATAGTTTGTTATAACCTCACAGTCACATAGTTTTGCATTAGCAATAAAACACAAGCAAAAGCAAGCATCTTTCTTCTACTCTCTGATTTCAGACAAGATCCCATCTGACATCAGTAATGATATCCCTTTTCCATTTCTGCTTCTGAATGTGGCGTGGACCTCTGGCACATCTTTGTAAATGTACTGCTGAAACTGCATTGGATTATCTTCAATAATATTTTACTTGCATGTGATATCAATGATATTGTTCTATAATTTGAGCAGTCTTTTTGATCATCTTTCTTTGGGATTAGTACAAATATGGATCTCTTCCTGTCAGTTGACCAAGTAGCTGTCTTCCAAATTTCCTGGCATAGACAAGCTTCATTAGGAATTGGTATTCCATCAACTCCTAGCTAATTTTTGCTACTGTTTTCAGTGCATCTTGAATTTCATCCTTCAGTATCATTGGTTCTTGCTCATATGCTACATTTTGAAATGGTTGAATGTCGATTAGTTCTTTTTGGTACTGTGGCTGTGTATTCATTCCATCTTTTTGTTTCTTTTTTATTTTCTGCATTGTTCAGTATTTTACACATAGAATCTTCCAATATTACAACTTGAGGCTTGAATTTTTTCTTTACTTCCTTCGATTTTAAATATACCCACAATGTTCTTCCTTTTTGTTTTACTATTTTAGGCAAAGACCCAATATTTCAAATATGTTCTAGAGACATTCTTAAAATTCAGGTGGTAGATACTCAACGTTTTATTTTGGCTCTCATGGACTTGTTTTGTCTTTAGCGTCAAGCTGAACTTACATATGAGCAATTGATGGTCTGTTCCACCGTTGGTCCCTGACCTGATTTAGCTACTGATATTGAGCTTCTCCATTGGCTATTCCCACAGATGAAGTCAATCTGATTGCTGTGTATCCCATTTGGAGAAATCCACATGTAAAGTAGCTGTTTGTGCTGTAGAGAAAATGAATTTTCTATGAAAAAGTCATTTTTCTTGCAAAATTCCATCAAATGCAGGTCCCAAAGGTTTTATTCCCATGGGCTTTCCTCCATCTGTGTCATTAATGATTGACTCTGCTTTTAGAAGGCAGCCCTTCCTCAGTAATATTTTGAGTACCTTCCAACATGAGGGACTTATTTTCTGTCATGAAGAAGCCATAAACAATATGAAATGGATGTGTATGGTCCTGTTTTAAAAAATTGCTTATAAGTACTAAAGATTGAAATTCATATAATTTCCACGTGTTTGGAAATACTATTCTTGTTTTCATTTTTTTCCAGCCATTTAAAAATACTGAACCCGTTCTTACTTCAAAGAACATACAAAGTGGGCAGTTGACCAGGTTAAACCTTTGGGGCACAGCTTGCCAATCATTAAGTTAGACTTCATTTTGGATCTTCAGGAAACTTCTCTGGTTAGGCATTCTGGTCCTCTTTGGGTTTCAGCATAGACTGGAGCAAATTTACTTTTATCCTGGGACTCTCCTATTCTAGAAAGTTCCAAGATAGTGCTGATTTGGGTAATCAGTGGTCAAGGGCTGCCCAAGTGGAGACTCAGTATTCTAATTCGGCTGTAATTTGCCAACCCAGGCTTGCTCCAAGAAAGCTTTTCCTAGTTTCTCACTTAACCCTACCCACCTCTGGCTCATCCTAAAGTTGAGAGTCAGTCAGGAAGAAGGAGCTTCCTTCAGCCCACCAATAGTTGCATGCCATTTTCTTCTAGAATGTGGCAAAGGAGACTCCCCTACACAATATGTAGCACAAAGTCTTAGAGGAAAGGGCAGCCACGGTTGCACTACAATCTGCCTCCAGGATATTTGGTGCATGTTGGAGGAAGCATTTTATAGTACACAAGCACTGTGGCAATGGGTAGAGTTCATTTTGAAGTTACCGTAATTAATCTCTTGCAATGAGGTAAAGTGTAATGACTTTCTGAGGGAGAATTATGTTGCTCATCCATTTGGCATAACAATGTATGGAACTCACCTTTAACACACTCAGTTACTGAGCACTTCACCTGGAGCCAGACGCTGCATTTGAAATCTATTCCATTTTCTGCACTCATGGGGTTTTCGGGTAGCAGAGAAGACAGAAAATTAAGCAAAACTTCGCAATAAAATGAGCAGAGTTCTATGACAGTGGAAACATAGGTAGCTGTGAGAACAGAGACTGGGAGGTCTAGAGGGTTGGAGAAGTGCTCCCTAAGGAATTGGGGCTTATGCTCAAGTCTTTAAAATTGAGAAAACAAAGAGATGCTTTATTCATGACTTAATGAGCTGATGGACACAAAGAAGCATGAAAATACACAGAAAATATTAACCTCTGACCCAATGACCTCAGCAGCTCAAACATCTCTCTATATTTGTGTCAGAAAGGCAGAGAGGGTTGACTCTAATTTTGAAGTTCAGGCGGGTCAGGCATAGGCTCTTGTAAGATTGCCCTTCTTTCTACCAAAGCATATAAAAATTAAATTGTAGTGGTATAATGGCTTTGCTCTCCAGTAGCAGGGAAAAGTTTAATATTTCCCTTGACAGGGATCCATTTCCTCGAAGCTTTTAAAAAGTTTGCAATTTAAGAGTATTGATTTCTCTAAAGTAGAATGTTAGCCTTTAGTAAGCAGTAAAGGAAAAGCATAAACAATCTTATCTCTGCCAAAGAATTTTGTTTCACTATCTAAGCGCCCCATGTTTTGTGAAGGCCCTGGATTCAGCAATCTATCAGAATTTCAGCAAGGACAGCAAAATACGTGGGGGTATAGAAGCAAGGAAAGGGCTTTCGATCATTTTTTTTTACATTCATTTCATGACTTCTAGTCTGAACTGATCCTGATTTTCCTCGTTACCTCCAAAGACACTCTCAGAGTACAATATATTTTTAAAGAGTTCCTGACGTCCTGCTGGTAGGTGAGGCTGAGTTGGAACAGATTACAAACTTTCTATAATGTTTTCTCGGCCATTAACTTTATGGGAGTGTATTGTCTGGCCTCTCTCCGATGGACCCACTGGTTGTGTTCACACAGCCAAAGTGAGGTGTTTGATTATGGGGCGACCAGAGCTCATTATGTCACATAAGATCCTCTATTCACATTATTCATTCAGTTTCCTGTCTCTCCCCTGTCCCATCTCGACACCCAAAGAAAAAATGAGTGTGTTGTTTTATTTAGTAATTTACTGCTTTCTTACTAAATAAAAAGTTCAGTGCACCTAATTCTTTCTAATATTTAATTTTTAACCACCTAGCTTTTGCTAGTTCTGCATAACATAATTAGTGATTAACATTGATTTATATGAGGGAGTACCCAAAAAACCTAGAATTCCCTTTTTTATCAAAGCTATATATTTAAATTTTTTAATAAAAACAACCTTATTTTTAAATAAGTACTCTCCATTACATTTGATACATTTTTCAAATCTGCAATTCCATTCTTGGAAACGTTATTAAACTCATCTGTTCTTTTTCTTCACCTCATATATGTCCTCAAATTGCTGTCCTTTCATGTCCCTCTTCATTCGCAGAAACAAAAAAGGAAGTCATTCATAGCGAATTCAGGTGAGTAAGTTGCTGTTGGGCAAGAAAGGCATGCTGGTTTTACCAAAAACTGGCAGACTGAGATGACAGCATGGACAGGTGCATTGTCCTGGTGGCAAAACCAGTCCCCTGTCTGCCACAAATCAGGCCTTTTTTGGTCACACACTGTTACACAACCTTCCAGAACCGCTAAATAGAATATTTGATTAACAGTCTGACCTGATGGAACGAACTCCAGATGCACTATTCCCCTCATATTAAAAAAAAAACAAATGAGCATCGATTTGGGGGAGGGGTACTCCCTCATATAATGTTATAAAGTAAATCTTGAATGATAATGAAATATTTTAGTGTTGAATAGGTTAAAGAAACATTTTATAATGAATATTATGTTAAGGCCATTCTATAAAATTAATGGGCCAATTAAATGTTGTATTCATTTACATTCTCTGATGTCTCACCAGTTCTTATTACTCGATTTATGAGGATCATAAATTGAAGAAGATTCAGAACTGCACCAAAAAATAGTAAATGAGAAACAACCCTCTGATTGTTTTTACAGATACTAGAAGTTATAGAAACCCACTTAAATATATATATATATATATATATATATCTTTTGGCATTATTACTACATCTAGAATCCAAAGCCCATGCTCTACAAAAAACAGACATGACTAAAATTATTTGCAACATGATAGAAAGAGCATTGATCAGGAAATGACAATAGTTTTCTTGTTTTGTCTCTAAAATGTTGGATAAACTTGGGATAGCCACTTAAGTTTCCATTTTCTGAATATTTTAAAATACTTATAGCAAGAACAACTCAATTCAATAAGTAGAATAAATCCCTGTTCTATTTATTCAATATCTACTTGTTCAACATAGTCAACAAATTCAATAAGGTACTCATCCCTGAATACCCAAACATTCACTACTTTCTGCTCGTCATTGCTTTGTGAGTACTTATAACTCATTTGTAAGTAAAGGCCATATACATAACTGCATTAGAAGAAATGTAAGGGCATCAATTTACTATGTTTCTAGTCAAGAGTATTAATACGAGGTTTGCATAGGCAATTATTGAAGTAAGTTCATGAAATTAATATTTATGAATTTATGCAGATCGGAAAACTAAGAAGAAATAGGTGGCCAATTTCTGAAGGATTACCCACAGAAAAGCTGATGAACAGCAGCAGCACATTCTCTGATAGAGTGTCAGAAGCTGAGCTCCTCGTGATAGAAAGCACTGAAAACTCAACTGGGGAGCCCAGAAAAGTAGAGCCCACCTTAATGATGCAGAGGTAGCAAATCTGTCAGGATGTTAATTTGCTAATAGAGCATGAAAAAAATAGAACAAAAAATGGCAAATATCCATTAATAATTAAAATATGGAATTTATAAATTTTGAACCTAGGAAAATCGAACATTGCCAAAATAAAAAATGGACAATATAAATACTGATACCGTAGGCTTTAGTGAACTGAAATGAATTGGTACTAGCCATTCTGAAGTAGACAATCATATGGTTTACTATGCTGTGATTAAAAAATTTAACAGGAATGATGTCACATTCATTATTTAAAAAGAACATTTCAAAATGTGTCCATAAGTACAGGAATAATATTTTAGAAATTCTAAGGAAGATCCATTAATACAATTATTATTCAAGTCTACAGACACATCACTAAAGCTAGTGAGGGAAAAAATTGAGGAATTCTATCAATTTGATCAGTTTGAAAATCATTAAACATGGAATCAAGAAGCATTGATAATTACTGGCAATTGCAATGTGAAACTTGAAAACAACAAGAAAGAATCAAAATATGACCTTAATGATAGAAATCAAGCTGGACATTACTTGATAGAACTATATAAGACCAAAGAGTTCATTGCAAATGCCCTTTTTCAACAAGATAAATAGTGACTGTATACATAAACCTCAACAGATGTAATGCACAATCAAATTATCTATATATGTGGGAAGAGATGGTGAAGTTCAATATCAGCAGCCAAAGCGAGGCTAGGTGTTGGCTGAGGAATAGACTATGAATTTCCTATATTCAAGTTCAGGTTAAAGCTGAAGAAAATTAAAACAAAGCTACTCGGCCTTTTAGCTAAGATCAAGTGTAGAAAATTAAACCAAATCTATGAGAGCCAAAATATGACCAGGAGCTTATTAAACCTGAATTTAGAAACTATGTCAAGAACAGATTTGCTGCATTTAATACTAATGAAGGAAAATCAGAGGATCTGTAACACATTAAGACTATCATTCAAGAAGAAAGCAAAAGATAATTAAAAAGACAAGAAAGAATGAAGAGACAAAAAATGAGTATCAAGAAGACTCTGAAACTTACATCTGAACGGAGAGTAGCTAAAGTAAATGGAATACACTCAGTTGTCAGTCATCTCCCTCCATACAAGCCTGCCGCCCCGCCAACCGTAACAGCTGCACGAAGACACTGCTGTCCTCTTGGTTCAAAAAGGACAAAAAGTCACAAGAAAAGCAAGCATAAACAAACGAGCAATACCCAAATACAAAACAAAACACACTGTTTGTAAAGAAGAAAAGGAAAGAGGAACTACCAGAAAAACAATGCAAAGAAAAATGTTCAGATATTTTCAACAATGGAGCAAGAGAGAAATTGGAAAAATAAGAACAAGAAACAATAGAAATCCATAAAATGAATAATCACTTTTAAATGCACTGCTATCAGGTAGATAAATAACAGAATTAGACAGCTCTATAAAAGATTCCAGTAATAGAAGTGAGGAAAGGAAAAGCCAAATTATGGAGCTTAAAGACATCATCTCTTGACTATCATAGATGAGAGAAATAACAAAAAGAACGGAGTCTGAGGAAAGCTTAAGAATTATATAGGACGCTATCAAGAGGAACAACTACTGTCTCGTTAGGAACCCACAACAGAAGGAAATTTTAAAATATAGTTCAAGAAATCCGAGAAGAAAACTTTCTTAGCAGCGTAAAAGAAGAGAAAACAACTGACCAGTAAGTGAGAGAACCCTTAACAGAATGACGCCAAAAGAAAGCTACCGTACGCATCAGAGTGAAGATTGACCAACAGAAAGGTAAAGATAGATTCCCGAGGGCAGTCAGAGAAAATCATGAAGTCACTTACAAAGAAAAATTCATAAAAATTCACTTGCGTTTTTAAGAAAAGGCCATACAAGAAGAATATGGGATGATATCATCCCATTATATATATATATATTTCTCAAATTTAAGGGGAAAAATGTCAGTCAATAATCTTTTATCCAGCACAACTATCCCTCAGCTGTGAGGGGAAAATAAATTTATTCCAGACAAGGAGAAATTAAGTTAACAGGACAGAAAACAATACCATCAGACAAACTTGAGATCAACTACACTCATTTTTTTAAAATTTAAATAGTACTCAAAACAACATAACATCCGAAAAATATGTACATCAAAATGACAGCAACAAGCCCACACATATCAGTGATAACACTGAATAGTAACTGGTTAACATACCAGTCAAGGCACAGAGTAGCAGGGTGAATAAGGAAACAGGATTCTTCAATTTGTTTATTACAAGAATTATATGCTATACACAAAGTCAAAAAGAGACTAAAACCAAAGGATAGAAAAACATATCGATCTAATGGCAACCATAACAATCAGGAGTGGTAATGTTACTCCACAATAAAACACAATTCAAGGCAAAATCCATCATGAGAGACAAAGAAGATGCATCATAATGAATAAAGGGACCATATATTTAGAAGACCATAACGACTGTGGTTGGACATATTGCCAAGAGAGACCAGTCCCTGCACAGAGGGATGGATTGATGCCATGGTTAAAACAATGGACTCAGGCGTGGAAATAACTGTAATAGTGCAGGACCATGCCGTGTTTCCTTCAGTTGTGCAGAGGGTCACTATGGATCAGAATTGACTCAGTACCTAACAACACTTGTCTGCCAGTCTGTTGGATGGTGGTGACTCCTGTTTTTCTTTGATAAAGAAAGTCACTGTGTTTCCTTGGCATCAGGGCTTCCCACTGTCACCAGGTTTTAAGAGAGCTTCCAGACGAAGAATGGACTATTATGAAGTCTGTATTCAACCTGAATGCTGAGTCAATAAACCTGCAATAAGCAGAGGACACCACTGTACATGCTGAAAGTGAGGAGAACCTGAAGCACTGGCAGAGAAAGATCAAGGACTGTAACCTTGAGAATGGATTACTACTCAATGTAAAGAAAACCAGAATCCTCACAACTGGATCCATAGTTAATGATAAATGGAGAAAATATTGTCAAGAATTTGCTCTCATTTATATGAATGCTCATAGAAGCAGGAGCCAAGAGATCAAAGCACATATTATAGTAGGCAAATCTGCAGCACAAGACCTCTGGTTAAGGTGTGCCTGACCCAAGTCATGCTATTTTCAATGGTCTCACCTGCATGTGAAAGTTGGACATCTACCAAGGAAGACCAAAGAAGAATGGATGCATTTGAATTGTGGTGCAAGAGAATAATATTAAAAGTGCCATGGACTGCTAAAAAGCCAAATCAGTCTTAAAAGAAGTACATCCTGGGTGTTCCTTAGAGGGAAGATGGCGAGATTTCGTCTTACATACTTTGGGCACATCGTCAACATAGACCAGTCCCCGGAGAAGAATATCATACTTGGTAGAGGAGCAGTGGCAACGATGGGTTGACACTATAGCTGCATTGATGGGATCAAGTCTGGTAATCGTTAGGAGGATGGCCCAGGACCAGTCAGGGTCTCGTTCTTTTGTGCATAGTGTCGTTATTGGCTCCAAAACAACAATCGTTTGACTACTCTGTCATTCCATCCCTGCCATCAAGGGTCTTCTTCTTTCTTGTTGATCCTCTGCTTTATGAGCCTTTCTCCAAGACGTAATACACAAGAATCAGATTGTCTATGTATGTGGGAAGAGATGGTGGAGAAATTCCATATCAGCAACCAAAACTACGACAGGTCCCTCCTGATACCGTTCCCAATGTCTTATTATTCGTGCTTCTAATAAGCATTCTGGTTGTACATGCAGTGCCAGGTCCCAGATCACCCCTGGATAGTTGGGAGCACTTTCCAAAATTGGTTCCCTTGCCTCAGGTAGCTACCAAGCTCAAAAGCTTCCCAGCCCACACTGTAAACACCTCAGCTAACGGAAGACTAACACGTACTGGGTGCCGGGCACCACTGTTCTCTCCTTCTTTGGTTTGTTTTTCCCTTTCTTTCTCTTCCATTGTTTATTATCCTGCTTTCTCTACTTTCCTTGGTTTTTCTTTTCGGTCTCTTCTCCCTTCCATTTTTCCTTTTCCTTTTTTGATAATTATCTTCTCTTCATGTCCTCCCTTCCTATTCTTGATTCTTATATTTCTTTCTTTTCCCTCTACCTTTACATTTTTCCTTTTTATTCTCATTTTAGTTATTAAATTATTTCCTTGCTGTTATATGCACACTTTCTCCAGCTACATTTTTCTTTGTTAAAAGTTTTTTTGTTAAAAGATCCTTCTCTCTCTTTCTCCTCTCTCTCTTGTGTGTGTGCTTTCTTGTGCCACCCAAAGAGAGAAAGCAACTGTGTCTATATATCCCAATCACACCTATACCTCCTCTAATCACACCTACTGCAGCCACACCTAATGGATAAGTCCACTATCCATTTCTGTACTACCTGATCATTGATAGCTAGCCCAAACCACCAGCCAAATAGGCTTTAGCTGTGATATATGAACAGCAAACAGAGAATGGTGCACGCACACACATAGTTTCTATTACACGAAACCGATACAAGTGGTGAGTGGCTAATGTCTTATCAACATAAAATTATCAATTAAATATAAATACAACAACACTATGAAGTATCAGAGACAGTGGAAAATTTCACTTCGCAATAAGAAACAAAACAAGAGTGACCCGAACATATGTTAGGTAGAAAAATCATTATAACTAACTTGTAAGGAATTAAAATGAATAGTATATAGACTTCAGTGAATTGAGAAAAAGTTCACAGAATTATAGACAAATAAAAGAAAATGTAGAAAAGAACTTTCAAAATCCCAGAAAAATATGATTAGAACAAACTGACAATAGATGAAAAAATAGAAACTGTTAAAAAAAAGATTAGAAATACAGATCATTAATACTAAGATTTCAGAAACAGATAATACATTCAAAGAACAATAGTCAAATTTGAAACAATCTCTCAAAACTGATCGCTAAGCAGCAGTTCTCAACCTGTGGGTCACGACCCCTTTGGGAGTCAAACAACCCTTTCACAGGGGTCGCCTAAGACCATCAGAATACATAAATATTTCACAATATATAATTACATATTATTTTGTGATTAATCACTATGCTTTTATTATATTTAATTATGTTCAATGTGTAACAATGAAAATACTGTACATCCTTCACATCAAATGTTTACATTATGATTCATAACACTAGCAAAATTACAGTTATGAAGTAGCAACAATAATAATTTTATGGTTGGGGTCACCAAAACATGAGGAACTGTATTAAGGGGTTGTGGCTTTAGGTAGTGTGATAGTCTGGGTACTTTTAGAGAAATAAATCCACAGAAACTCATGTATAAGAGAGAGTTTTATATAAAGGGTAAGTGCACACCAAGAAAACATCCCAACCCAGTGCTGCTCAGGCCCACAAGTCCAACATTAACCCATTTTTCTGACACCAATTCACAAAGTCCTCCTCCATCTCACAAAACACATGCAATGAGAACAACTGCAGGAGGAAAGCCGAATCAATGAACGTGTAAGCATCTCAGCATTGTCAGGGGTCTCCACACAGCTGCTCCAGCACCCTGGGCTGCCTTGGGGTAGGTCCATGCGACTTCTCAGGGATATCCTGCAGGAAGTGAGCCTTGCCAGCTGAAGCAGAGAACTGGCTAAGGCAGCTGCACCCTGGTCGGACCATCACACAGCGAGAGACCTGAGAACTAGGAAGGCGAGGCTCACTGAGCCATTTATCCCTCCACTCTTCAATTAACCCCACATGTGATTATTGGCCAGTTTGGCACAACTAACTACCTCAGGTAGGTTGAGAATCACTGTGCTAAAGGAATAATAAAAAAGGAAAAAGGAAACAAGAATAATGTGGGAAACAACCAAGAGAACTACCCTACATGAGATGAGAATTCCAGAACTGGAAGAAACAACAAAAAGCAATTAAGGATAGAACAAGTATAAAGAAAATCAACCAAGATACAAAAGAACACACAAACCATCAACCTGTGGCAGACATATATAAATGTGCTCCACCCAACAACAACACAAGCACATTTTTTCCAGCTCATATGAAACATTATCCAGAATAGACTATAGGTCACAGAGCAAGCCTCAATCAGTTTTAAAAAATCAAAATATTACAGAGTATCTTTCAGTTTCTGATCATATAAAATTAGAAATCATCAAGGTCAATGGAAGGAATCAAATCCCACCCCCATTAGATATTGACTAACATCCTGCTTAAAAACTGTGTAAAATAAGAAATGCCATTTCATACTCCACAGAATCAAAATAAAACAGAAATACAACATACCTTTGGGACACAGCAAAAGTGTGCTTAGAAGGGGATTTATGGCAAGAAACACACATCAAAAATGAAGAAGAAAGAACATCAGAAAATAGCATCTTCAATAGTTAGAAAAAGATAAGTAAAATGAGCCTAACTGCCACCTGAAAACAAGAAATGATAAAAATTAGAGTATAAAAGAAACAGAAAGGCAACAATATCAACAGGACAAGAAGTTGGTTCTTCAAAATGATTAACAAAATCATCAACCTATTGGAAAATTAACAAAGGAAAAGGAGATGCAAATAATATGTATAAGAAATGAAATGAGAAGCATCACAACAGAATCAACTGAAATAAAGAAGATAAAACCAGAACAGTACAAGCAATGTGATGAAAACTGTACTCCCACAAACTTGAAACCTGGGAAAAAAACCAGATAAATTTCTAGGATTATATACTACATACTTCAACTAACATGGCCTTAATGGAAAATCTGAACAGACCCAAAACAAATGAATAAATTGATCAGGACATTTTTTAAAACCCCAAACAGGCCCATATAACTTTCATGGGGAGTTCTAGCAAACATTCAGAGAACTGACTCCAATGCTACTCAAATTTTCCAGAATATAGAAAAGGAGGTGAGCCTCTTGAATTCATTTTTGAAATGAGCATGCCTTTGATACTTATACCAAGAAAAGACCTCACAAAGGCAGGAAGGAAGAAAATGGTAGACTACTATCCCTCATGAATATCAATACAAAAATTCTCAATAAAAGCATAGCCCCTATAAGCAACAAAAAAAAAGAGAGAAAAGATACAAAATGACCAAGTGGAATTTATTCCAGATATACAGAACAATCAATATTGTCCACTCCAAAAAGATTTTGAAGTTTATGCATAATGTTTTTATAATATGCATATTCCATGAATTTTTGAAGATCTTTGCAGAAACAAGTTCATAAAAACTAGCCAGAGAACATGAACAGACACTTCCACCACAAAAGGTATTCAGGCAGCCAACTTTGACATACAGGAATGTCTGTGATCATGAGACCTTAAAGAGATGCAAATAAAAACAGCAATTAACTTTCATTGTACTAGCACTACACCCGATGCTTACTCACTTCACCACCAAGGCTCCAAGTGGCTGTTGGGTGCAAAGGAGTCAGTTGTGACTCACGGCAGCACTATGTACAACAGAATGAAACGCCACCTAACCTGCACCATCCTCACAATTGTTCTTACAATGTTCTATGCTCCATAGATGTTGCCCCTGAGTCGATCCATCTTGTTGCAGGTTTTCTTCATCTTCACTTTCCCTCTACTTTACCAAACATGATGTCTTTTTCGATGTACTGGTATCTCCTGACAACACGTCAGAGTATGTAAGACGAAGTCTTGCCATCCTTGCCTCTAAGGTGCACTTTGGTCATACTTCTTCCAAGACAGATTTGTTTCTTCTTTTGCCTGTCCACTGTATTTTCTTCTTCTCCAGCACCACAATTCAAATACGTTAATTTTTCTTCTGTCTTCCTTATTCGATGTCCAACTTTCACATGCATACAAGGCAATTAAAAATAATACCATGGCTTGGATAAGGCATACCTTAACATCATCCCTTTTCTGCACCTTGAAGAGGTCTTGTGCAATAGATTTCCGTGATTCAATATGTCCTTTGAGCTCCTGACTGCTGTATCCATGAGCATTGAATATGTATGCAAGCAAGACGAAAGCCTGGACCACTTCAGTGTTGTCTCTATTTACCGGGATGTTACCTTCTGGTGTAGTTATGAGGATTTTGTTTTTGCTTTCTTATATGGAATTGTAATGTTCTTGATCTTCATCTGCAAGTGCACCAGGTTCTCCTTGCTTGCAATCAGCAAGGTCGTGTCATCTGTGTGTCACAGGTTGTAGATGAGCCACCTTCAAATCCTGATGCCACATTCTTCTTCATTTAGTCAAGCTTCCTTTGCTCAGCGCATAACCTGAGTAAATATGGTGAGAGAACAGAATCCTGACACACAATTCTCCTGCTTTTATTTTTTCTTTAAAACATGTTTTATTGTGCTCACCAAGGCTTGGTCCTTCCTACATGGTTCTGGCCTGCCCACGTGACAAGAGAAGGAGGGCTGGTTTGGGGTGTCCTGTCCAAGTGGCCCCAGGACTCCACGGTTTCCAGGCCAACATGCAAAAAATAAAACATGTTTTATTGACATGTGTCACATGTCCTATCATTCAGTAGTTTAAACATATTTTTTAAAATTGTGAAATAATCACCAAATTCAATTTTAGAACATTTTATTGTGTGTTAGTTATCCTGCTTTTGAACCATGAGTATTTCCTTGTTCTGTTCACACAACTGCCTCTTGGCCCAGGTACAGTTTCCACAGGAGTGTAACGGAGAGTTCTGTAATTTCTGTTTTTCTGAAGGCTATCCTTGGTTTACTATGGTCCACAGGGGGCATCAAGGTTGCCTGCAAAGACAATGTTCTACATCCTACTTTGGTGAGTAAAGATTAGAGAGTTACTAGCTCATGACCAACCATCTATGTTGCAATTTTTAATCTTTCCATTTCTGGAACAAAGAAGGGGGAAGAAAATAATATATACTAAGAAACAGTATGGATGTTTCTAATGCATGCCCTTGAGAGACATCATCCACCAACCTTAGACCAGAAGAACTAGGTGGTAGATGGCTACCACTGCTGGCCATTGGAAAGGGATCAAAATAAGATGTCTTGGTTAGAGTGGAAGAAAAATATGCAACAAAATCATATAGACTTACTATTCTGATAAAGACTTTGGACAACCCCAAAGTCTAACACCAAAGTCATCTCTGGAGCCTCCATCAGTCAGAGTCCTATACGGTAAGCAAGCACACCAAGAAGGTGTACGCCTCTTAGAGCAATCAACCACACAAGGCCAAAAGGCAGCATTGTGCAGGGATACATCTCAGAAGCCAGGACGTGATGGAAAAGGACAGGTGAAAACAGCAGTCACATTGATTGTAATCAATGTCACAAAAAATGTGTATGAATTGTTGAATGGAAAATAGTTTGCTCTATAAACCATACTAGAAGTTGTTTTAAAAAGAACTCTGTGTACATTAATAACTGACTAACCTGAATCAACACTCCCAGGCAGTATTCTTGTGCTAAACCACCTTTTGAACCATAACTACATCCTACGTTAGTTGTTGTTGGTTAATGGCAAAACCTTGATGCAAAAGTATTAGATAATGTACCCATCTTTTGTGTGCATATATATGTCTTGGTCAGAAGACACTTGTCATTCATCAGACTCCCAAAAGTGTCCATAGCATGCTTTCATTGTTCTATTTTCTAAATTTTTTAATGTTTTAATATTCTCTTTATATATTCTTGTGTGTGTGTAAGATATGCTTTATACATACTCTAGTGGGTCAAATCTCAAAAGCTAACATAATAGACTACAATTTCAGAATATTTAGAAAACAAAACTTCTATACTCTATTTAAACTAGATTTAACATTTTCCATCATATCTACAGTCTGCTTAAATTACTGTGTTTTTTTATTTAATTATTCCACTGGTACTGGAGAATACAAAGGGCTAAAATTGCCTTTCAAATGATTTCTCTCACTGAAGGATAGTTCTCAAAGTTCTACCATCCCAGAATCGATGATTCTTTCATACTCAAGAAAACCTGCCTCTTAGCTGCAAAGTTAGCTCCTTCCCATTATTATTTTTTTTAATTTTAAATGTAACAATTTAGAGTCAAGTGGTTTTGATGGATCAACCAAAAGACATAAACAAACATTTAATGACTTTCTGTTGAAGACAATTCCATCAATATATTGTTTCCAAACAGCTTTCAAATACACAGTGATCTCGCCAATAGAATCTCTTATGAGACATAAAAACTACTGGCATAGAGGATAATTGAGTTTTACTCCCATCAATGAACATTATCTAATGTCCTTAGAGGTTTTATAAAACCAGGGAATAATCATTCTCCACTGTGTTTACTCCTGAAAATGTGTGCCTTCATGTTGCAGAGGTGTGCGTGGGGGGTGGGGAGGGGTTATTCAACAGAAGAAGCATTGGGGAGTAACTATGAATTCACCCATAGGTGGGGGGGACGCTAACTGCTCAATCACTCACACACATAATTAAAGGCAAATGGGAAGGCGAACTGTTATGGTTTTAGGAAAGCAAAACAAAGAATTAGCTCATCCAGTGATTAGGGTCTGTCTAATTAGTTTAATTGAGCAGACAAATGGAATATTTACCTTGATGAAAAGTATTGCAATTTTGAAACTCAAATTGACTCTAGAAAAGCCTAGGAATGCCTTGTTCTCAAATGGGAGAACTAAAAGGAAACCCAGAGAAGTTAAATGAAGTGCCCCCAGTACAAGGTCGAATTGGCAGGAGAATCAAAAGACTTCCTGGAGGTTCTGCCCCAACTTCTGAGGAATCACATCCGAGAGTGCAGCCTTGGGGATGCGGGACGATATCATAAAACGTGATCTTGTGAACAATGAGTCCATCACAGTTAGTTTACAAAGGTACAAAGATTAACACTCACGGCTTCTAGTTCCATTTCTACCTCTCAACTTCAATTTGTTACCTTTCTTCCCTACACAACTATTTGTACAGAAAGCTACAAATCTTTCCAAAAATATTCATGTACCATATGTCCATGTAAACACGGACTGTTCAGGATCTAATACATCTTTATTTTGGATTTAAATTTAGAGTTGAGTCGATTCTAACTCACAGAGTCCTTGTGGATAACAGACAAAACACTGCCAAATCCTGCACCATCTTCACAATCACTCCTATGCTTGAGCCATTGTTCTAGCAATAGTGTTATTCCATGTCATTGAGAACCTTTGTCTCTTTCACTGACCTGCTACTTATCAAACATGTCATCTTTCTCCAAGGACCGCTCACTCCTGATAACGGGTTGAACATATGTAAGATGACGCTGCATCATCCTCCCTTCTAAATTGTATCCTGGCTGTAAATCATTTAAGAGATTTGTTGGTTTTTCTGATAGCCCATGGTATACACAACGTTCTTCACAAACACTACAATTCAACTGCATCAATTCTTCTCAGGTCTTCCTTAGTCATTGTTCAGATTGTGCATGCTTACGACGCCATGGAAAATATCAGTTTGGATCAGGCACAACTTAGTCTTCAAAATGACATCTTAGTTCCTGAGCATTTTAAAGAGAGCTTTTGCAGCAGAGTTACCCACTGCAATGTCATTGGATGTCTCAACTGCTGCTTTGTGAGGGCAGATTGTGGATCCATGTAAAATGAAATCCTTGACAACCTCGATCCTTTCTCCATTTATCTTGATGTTGACTATTGATCCAGTTGTGAGAATTTGTCTTTTATTTATGTTGAGCTGTACCTTATAGTTAGTGCTCTGAAAATATTGCTATAACTTGTTGAGATACTTAGTTTATTGGGTTAGCCTGGCTGATAAACACATGTGGGACTAATTGAAGGGAGGAGAGATAAATGGCTCGGTGAGCTTCACCTTTCTTGTCTCTCGCTCTTTGATCATCGGACCAGTGTGCAGCTGCCTTGCTTGTTCTGTGCCTCAATTTAAAGGCTACACTACCTGTGGGATGCCTAGCTGGTGGACTGTGTTGCTGTAAGTTGAGGTCCCTTTAAGACCACACGATTGAAATTTATATCTCTTGAGCTGGGGACTGACTGTTGGTGACCTGGCTAACAGTTGGTGACCTGCCTTGCTGTTTATTGAGTGTGATGGGATAGCCTAGCTCTCTCTACAAAGGACTACCTGACGGCCCTCAAGACTTGAAGGACTGCCAGTGTCTCACAACTCTCTCATGGGAGTGAGTTGCGCTGAGCCATCTGTACTGTTCTATAATTTAACTGTTCATTTCTTGTATTATATATTTATCTATCTGTATATAAGTTAACAGTTCATTTCTTGTGTTATATATCTATCTTTATAAATATATATACTTATATATATATATAATTATCAGCAATCTAGTTTTATCTCTCTAGAGAACCCTGTCTAATATACTTGTAATCAGTAAAAATAAGTATTCCTGCATTTGAATTTCATTTGAATTTCTACAGTTAATCTTTCTCGGATACTAAGAATCTCCATGTTTCTAAATCCAGTGGAACTTTAGGGAGGGAGCATGAAGCAATGGGCTTAGATGGCTGCAGGGTGTTGATTTGAGTGTAGCAGAAGCCATAGGTGGGAGAAAGGAAATCAAAGAGTGGGAAAAAGGTAAACTTTTAGGGGATTTAATTAGTAGTTTAGACTGTGAGATACAAAGTTGAATATGTGAAATGTAAACCAAACCACCACCTAAATTACAATTTTAAAAAGAGCATGATATGTAAAAAGAAATAGTCATTGCATTCTTCTGAACCATTTCAGGATTTAGCATGTAAGTGAGAACCAATGGTCTTAAAGGAACTTCAATCTAAACTAAAGGGACTAGGAAAAATCAGGTGTCCAGAAATTGATGAAATACCAACTAAAAATTTCCAATAAATCTATGCTACTACTCTATGCCAAGAAATTTGAGAGACAGATACCAGGGTAACCAATAGGAAGAAAACAATATTTGTGCTCTTCTAAGAAAAGGTGACACAATATAATGGTAAATCACTGAACAATATCATTGATATCACATGTAAATTTTTTTAATTGTAAATCATTTTATTGGGGGAATCTTACAGATCATAACAATCCACATATCAATTGTGTCAAGCACATTTGTACATATGTTGCCATCATCCTTTTAAAAACATTTTCTTTCTACTTGAGCCCTTGATATCAGCTCCTCTTATTTCCCTCCATCCCCCTCCCACCCACCCTCGTGATCTGCAAGTAAAATTTTGATGACTATAATTCAGAAATGGTCACAGCAGTACATCAACAGAGCACTGTCAGCTAGATAGAGCTGTCAAGCTAGATTGAGAAGAGGGCTGAAGAACAAGGATTATCGTTGCTGGTGTCGAATGGATCCTGATGGAAAACAGAGTCTACTGTTTACATGTTTTATTGACTGTGCAAAGTGTTCGACTGTGGATCATACCAAATTATGGATTAGATTACAAGGAATGGAATTTCAGGATACTTTGTTGTGACAAAGGGGAGCTTGTTCAACGATCAAAAGGCAATAATTATAACACATCAGGGCTATAGTGAGTGGGTGAAGATCATAAAATCTGGGTGTCAGGCCTACGATCCCAACCTCTCAACTTGTTTCCATCTATCCCTCTGTCACTCTACATATGTCTACATATGTCTACGTATGTCCACATGGTGGTTAGAAAGTTCTTTTAAAAATGCAAATCCAATTATAACACCTTTCTGGATAAAACCCTTAGTACCCTTGACTAAACCAATGAAGCTCTTCATTGTCTGCTACTGCCTCCTGTATTAGATGCATCCCACCACCCAACTCAGGTTGTCCTCACACCAGCCATACAGATGTGCTTTCAGGTCTTCTCCCACTCTGTATCATACAAGCCCTGATTATATGCTTGCTCTACCAAAGGGTACTACCCATCCTTGCACAAGTTGAATACCTTTTATGCTTCATATCTGAGCTGAAGCATTGCTTGCTCAAGAAAGCCTTCCTTGAGTCCCTGTCCATGACAGACTGACACAAAATGGCACTCCTAGCACCATGTCCTCTCCATGGAGACATTTGTCACTGTTGTACTTTCATATTCATTTATTTAATCAGTTGATTGTGTGTCCCTAGCCTCCACGTTCTCTGAAAGCAGGAACCCTATCTGGTTTTGTAGTTTCTGTATTGGATTCCTAGAACCTAGCGAATTATCTAACACATATAGAGTGCTTAATAAACAGTGCTATCATCGGTTTCACCACTTCTGTGTGAACTTCTATGATTTGCATTCTTAAAAGTGGACAGTCTGTGCTTGAGTTAGCCTGAATTCAGATTCTCTCCTTGCTCCTCCTTCTCCTTCAGTCAGCTGCTGTCCAACCATTTCATTATTCCCATTGCTTCTAAAGCAAGACAAAGGGGCACTTCACTGTATTTACTGACTTGTGTTTTTTGAGAGAAGTTCTTAAATTCCTAGCAAAACCTAGTTCCTGGATCGAATTAATTTATGTCATCCTAGTTCCTGATAAAAATAGAATAATCAAAGTAAGCAACAAAGACTTCTAATCTACAATGTAGGTCTCAGCTCTGCCCCCATGCCCACAACTACCTAACTTCAGCCTCACACGAGTCATATCACAGCACTGTAGGGAGCAGTCTTGACAATTATTCAAGTTGTGCAGCCAAATAATTAATAGAAGGACATATTTGGCCTCAGCAACAGGCAATAAATTTAGAAGGGTAGTTTTGTATTATATTTCTGCTCTTACATTTAAAAATATAGCCACTTGTTTTAAAAACAACACTCCAGACCTTAGATCCCTGATATTTTATCTCTGCTGAGGCAACAGAGTCTGTAGGGGTTTATGTATTTTCCAAAAATAGTAGATCACTTGTTGGAAGTTCCTCATTATGTAGGAATAATTTAATTACTATCAGTTATGCAGACGCTATGTTTAAACTGAATGACCATTAATAATTGAGACAAGAAAGAGAACAATTCTTTAACAGGCTAAACATTAAAAAAATAAAACAGCAGAAACCTTCAGATTGGAAGGGAATCTAGATATTCTAAACACAATGAAATTACTTAACACAAAATCCAGCTCACAAAACATGGCAAGTTTTTAAAAGAGTTTATGTGTTAGGCCAGGTTGACTAGAGACTCTCATATGTGTGTAAGAGGAGAGCTTTATATCAAAGAGCAATTGTGTATTGAGAGAACATCACAGGCCAGTCCAGATCAAGTCCATAAGCTCGGCATTAACCTGCATGTCTGATACTAGTCCCTAAATCCCCTTTCAGACTCACCCAGTTACATGCAATGATGCAAAATGCAGGAAGATCACAGGCTGGTGGGTGCGAAGTCTGTGGAGCCAATGGCGATGGAAGCTCCCCAGCACTGGTGCAGGTGTCCATGTGGCTCTTCCAGCTCTCCAAGCGTGGCTCTTCAACGAGGTGAAGCAAAGAGAGGGGCTCTCGCAGGACTCAGCAAGTCTCCTTAAGGCTTGTCAACAGGAAAAGGAAAGCACAGAGAGAGGAAGTTTCCAGAAGCCTCATGAGAAGGCCAAGCCCTCAAGGAGGTATCATCATTCTGTGACCTGATTGACAGGCTAGACTCCACCCCTCCACTCATTTATCAAGTTGATGTGAAATTATGTAACTATCACAGTGGGTATGCTTAAAAATTGCCAAGAGAAATTACTGAAAATTAACTTACCTGGGACCCATCCTAGAGATCTTGATTTCCTTGGTCTGGACAAGAACCTAGGAACCCACTTTTTAACAAGCATTGCAGATAACCACGCTGAGAACCACGACCAGATACAGCTACTTCCAAAATAAGTGCACTTCGACTGCAATTGTTGCCTCATGGGGAAAAATGATTTAATTCTTTCCTGTTTTCAGTGGTGTTCCTCTGATTATCCCAAAATACCAAGAGTCACTTCAACCTAACACCTTCTTAAGAACTACAACTTGTTCTCTCTCTCTCTCTCTCTCTCTCTCTCTCTCTCTCTCTCTCTCTCTCTCTCTCTCTCTCTCTCAGTCACTCTCACTCACTCACTCTCACCCCCTCTCACTCTCTCACTCAAAAAAAAAAAAGAACTACAACTTATCTTCATTAGCTTAGAAATTAAATTCTCTTGTTATATCTCCTACAAGCTCTCATAAGTCACTATATTCCCTGAGGCCAACCTTAGGATTGAGCCTGTATGGCAACCCTGAACTACTTGATAGGGATTTCCTGGCCATAATCTTTTTTGACTCCCACCAAACAACAGGGTAGAATTATTCAAACATAAAATATTTGTGGACAACTAGGAGATTGAGTAACTTTCTAATTATGTAATCAGGTAGATGGCACCATTGTGGGGTAGGACCATGCAATTAAAGAATATGAAACTTTAAATGGTGATTGATCAGTTTTGCCATCCAGCTGAGTTTAAAATGAGCCACCTTAGGAGCAGAAATGGGGCTTTCTTGTCTATCCAGAAAGAAGAGTTAGGAGTGGAATGCATTGCATTCTTTAAACCCTGAGATCCCTGAGCTAAACCTCCTTGATCCAAGAAATGGAAAACGGTGACACCAGGGATGATGAGAGAAGTCACAGAGAAGCAGCGGCAGCAGTGACAACAGAAGACACAGTGGTGAACTTCCCAACCCACAGAGCAAGAAAAGTCGAGTGTCTTCAGGCTGAACTCACTGGCGGAGTGGAAGAGCTACTCTTGCCAAATCAAGGGAGAGGCGAAAGAGCCATTGGGATGAGAGGTCAAAAACTAAAGAGAACATCTAAGGGTCAGGGCATACCTGTGAGCATAGCTAAGAGGAAATTTCAATGAATAAAAAAACTGTATCCTAGGTGTTTTTGACCTTTCATTGTAACCAATCGCTTCCCTAATAGAGCCCATAATCATCAGTATTGTCTGTGAATTCTGTGCGGCCATTGTAGTACATTATTAAGAGAGAAATATAGAGTGTCATTGGAGTGAGGGTTGGTGTCAGAATTAGTAAAGAATGCTGGAAGGTGGAGGCATGTCTGACATCTATTTCATAGGAATTAGCTTTGGGCTGCTGTTGAGTGTGATTCTCTTTCTTTGTGAAATCGGAGGAAGTAAGATACCGCCATTGTTACCACCTGGTCAAAGCTGAACCATCACGATCTCCCATTGTTTGGTATCAAGGACTCAAGTCCATCTTCTCTAGACGAAGGCTCTATGTCCAGAGAGAGCCGTTTACGCACAGAAGTCTGGAATGCCTCAGTGAGAAACTATGTATCATTCCGATTCTAGTTTATTTTTCTGTTTTCTTCTCCAAACCACTATGCCAATAAGTCTTAGCATCCTAGAGGCTCCATAGATCAAATAAATGGTTTGTGAAATGAGTTGATAGTATTACAATGAAATAACTGAGCTGTTTCGTGAAATATGAGTACCTTAAGCCAAGTGGTTTATTTTACTGAATATATATCCAATGCCTTCTGGAAAAGTGAACAGTACAACTTTATTTCACTATTGTTTGTTTTTAAGTAACCTCAGAAACCAAATGTAAACCACTGAATATTCCAATCTGATGCCATCCTCTAAGATATAGGCTGTGAAATCATACATTGGGTTGGGGGTTAAGTTGCTCTCCAAGAATGTTAAACGCGGTGTCATGTAGATGTCCTAAGAAGCCAGCAAAAGGCAGCAGGCAAACACATTTTTTTTTCACATATGTGCGTCAAAGGTTTGTGTATGTGTGATTTGGGTTTGTTTGTTTGTTTTGTTTTAATGACTAAGTGATCTAAAAAGAGAAAATAGAGTGATTCCATACTGTAAAGTACATATCCACTTTGAATAAGAATCCAAAGATTTCAATGGCCTAATGAATATTTCCTTCCATGTTTAATATTTCCAAACAAAGGAACACCATGGAAGAGGTCAGAAAAGAAAAATGCTCTCAGTGTGCTACAAATGCAATAACTAGTAAATCAAAATGTATCAGTCCTTTCAGTTGTAGTAAATGCAATTTAATTTATGTGCTAGTTAGGTTTATTGTGCCAGTTAGGCTTCCATAGGAACATGTGGGTGGAGTTTAATCAGGTCCAAGCTTGATTGGAGGGCAACCAAGATAAATGGTTCTCTGAGACTGGATTCTTCCTCTGTTTCTCTCTAGTGATTGGATCAGCACCCTGCTGCCTGATCTAGTCCTTTACCTCAACCATGTGCTGCACTACCTATGGACCAAACCAACCCGTGGATCATGTTGCCTTGCTTGAGGCTAGAGCTCAAGGCTCCTTCTAGGCAGGCCTGCTTCACCATGCTGCTAGGTGATCATGTTACCATGAGTGCATCGCTCGAACGTGAGGCTCCATCGGGACCTGCTTTGCTGTGCTCTTGTGCTACCAGCCTCTGCGAC
The DNA here is from genome assembly GCF_050624435.1 of Tenrec ecaudatus. NCBI lineage: Eukaryota > Metazoa > Chordata > Mammalia > Afrosoricida > Tenrecidae > Tenrec > Tenrec ecaudatus. The sequence continues at coordinate 106,992,757 of NC_134542.1, forward strand.
ACCTCAACTTCCTGCTGTTCTTACCCAACCATATGATATCTGTTGTCAGCAGATCAACTCTGCTAGTCTTGCCTGAGGGCAGATTCCACTGCCTGCTTTCTTCACCTTGAACCAGCTGCCAGCATGAGTTGAAGGACCTACTGGAAACACAGGGAACCCAGGACAGATAAACCCCTCAGGACCAATAATAGGAGTATCAATACCAAGAGGGGAAGGGGAAGGTGGGGGAGAAAGGGAAACCCATCACAATGATCTACATATAACCCCCTCCCTGGGGGACAGAAAACAGAAAAGTGGGTGAAGGAAGACATCAGACAGTGCAAGATATGACAAAATAATAATAATTTATAAATTATCAAGTGTTCATGAGGGAGGGAGGGTGGGGGAGGAAGAGGGGAAAAAATGATACCAAAGGCTCCAGTAAAAAGAAAATGTTTTGAGAGTGATGATGGCAACAAATGTACAAATGTGCTTGACACAATGAATGCATGTATGGATTGTGATAAGAGTTGTACGAGGCCCCATTAAAATTATTTTTAAAATAAATAAATAAAGCCTACAGTTTCAAAAGAGGGAGAGAGAGAGAGAGAGAGAGAGAGAGAGAGAGAGACAGAGAGTTGAACTGAGCCCTCTGTACTGCTGTGTGGACTAAGTAGCTGTTGGTTTCCTCTCACTATATAAATCTACTCATATATCCACAAGCAGTTCAAAACCACCCGCCTCTCTAAGGGAGAAAGACTGGACTTTCTATTCCCATAAAGAGTTAGTCTTGGAAACCCACAAGGGCAGTTCTACCCTGTCCTGTAGAGTAACTGTGAGTTGGCATGGACTTGATGGCACTGAGTTTTGGGTTGTTGTTGTTTTTGTTTTTTAAGAACTACACTTTTTTCTAACAATAAAATAAATTCAAGTATTTTCACAGTCTGAGGTTCAAAGTACATAGAATTTTGTCGATTACTTCCTGTTATCATTGTGGGATTTACTTTAGTTCACAAGTTCAATAAATCCAGCTGCCTTACTTATAAATAGGCATGAAAAGAAAGAACAACAAATGAATATTCTTCAATATAATGCAAGGTGTGTTGTTGCTAAGTGCTGTCTAGTAGGTTCCAACTCAAAGTTATTTTATGTTTAACAGAATACTCCTGTGTTTTAGCCATTGTTAAAGCCATTATGTCAATCCATCTCATTCAAGATCTCGCTCTTTCACCAATATTTTACTTGACTTCAATGTTCTTTACCTGAGCACTTTATCTGAATAACGAATGGGTTGCATGCGAGTTGGGCTGCTAATTGCAAGGTCAGTGGTTTGGATCTACCAGTAGCTTCATAGAACGGTGAAGGTGTCTGCTCACATAATGATCTGCAGTCTTCCTGTAATGATTTATGATGTCCTTCTCCAGGGACGGGTTCCTCCTGATGGCAAGTCTGAGTATCCTTGCTTCTAAAGAGTGCTCAGGCATGCTTCTATTTATGCCAACATTTTCTTCTCCCAGGAATCCACAGCACTTTTAACATTCTTCACCAAATACATAATTTAAAGCAAGGGTTGGGAACACCTGGCCTATGGTCACATAAGGTCCTCACAATCATCGATTATCAGCTAAAATGCAGACAGCCATCACATCAAGGGTGAGTTAATTAAATGTTTGACCAGTACAGTCTGCGAATGATGTTATAAATATCCAAATGACCCTTTTCAGGAAAAAAGATTCCCCATCTCTGATTTAAAGGCATCAACTCTTCTTCGGTCTTCCGTAATCCTTATCCACCGGGCATGTGTAAATGAAATCACTGAAAATACCATGGCTCGAGCCTTAACCCTCAATGTGACATCGTTGCTTTATGATGCATTAAGGAGTTCTATGGCAGCATAGTTTCCTAATGCAGCGAGTCATTTGGGTTTGTTTTTTGTTTTAACCATTTTATTGGCACATAATTCACATAACATATAATTAAATCATTCAATTATATCAAGAAAAATTGTGCAATCATTATAATCCATTTTAAAACATTTTTAAATTTATTTTAACCCATGATTAAATCACCGTTAAAATGAATTATGTGATCACACTCTGTTCTAGTGCTCTGTGTTGGGCTAGGATAACAAACGGACTAAATCCAGAGACGCTCATATGTATAAGAAGTAGTCCAGATCAAGTCCATAAGTCCCATACTACTCCATAAATCCAATACTAGTCCATAAATCCCTCTTCAGACTAATGCAGCCACCTGCAATGATGCAGAATGCAGGAAGATAACAGCCTGGTGGATGCAAAGTCTTGTAGATGCAATGTTGATGAACACATCTCCAGTGCTCTAGATGCTCTCAGCGAGGCTTGAAGTGGCTCCTCAATAGGAAGGTGAAGTACGGAAGAGAGGAAGTTCCCAGGATCCTTGTAATGAGAAGGTCACGCCCACCAGGAGGCATCATCAGGCTGTGACCTAATTGACAGGCTAAACTCCACCCTTTCACTCCTAAGACCTTCAAGTTGACAAAAGATTATATAACAACCACATTACTCCCTCCACCTCCTGCCTTCATTGATTACTCCCCAAATCCCCTAACCCTCCCTCCCCCCCCCACCTCCCCTGTAAATAGTTGCATCAGTTATAATCTCTATGCATCTACTCCTTCTGTGCTTCACAAACCAGGAAAACGAAAAGTAACAGTAAAAAACCTAACTAAATAACATGGTACAGATAAAACAATAGTAATATAAAGATAAAATTATAAACAATGAGTACAAAAGAAAAGACCATCAATATTTAAAATGCCAGGGAAGTCAGAGCAAAGACCCAAAACCTATCTGTAGACAATAGGACATCCCTTCACAGAAGGGTAACAGGGAAGGGATGAGTCAACCAGAGTGCAGTATAGCACCAATGAAACACACAGTATTCCTTTGGTTCCTTGAGGCTTCCTCACTCCCCACTATCAGGACCCCAGTCCTGCCTTCCAGTTCTGGCTAGACCAAAGCATGTAAACTGATACAGGTAAGAGTTCATTACACATGGAATTCATGTCAATTCAGGTCAGAAAAACCCCTCGGGAACAGAAATGGGAGTAGGGATACCAGAAGGGTAGGAAGTTGGGGGAAGGAGAGGAGGAAAGGAGAACTGATCACAATGATCAAAGCATGATGACAGCCACCAACACCATCACCCCAGGAGAACTAACAACAGAAACATGAGTGAAGGGAGGGTCACCAAGGTGGGAGGGGAGAGGTGGAGGAAGAAGAGCTGATACCAAGGGCTCATATAGAAAATAAATATTTAGAAAATGATGATGGCGATATATGATGGCAAAATATGCTTGATACAATTGATGTGTGAATGTTATAAGACCTGTAAGAGCCCCCAATAAAATAAATTTTAAAATAAAAAGCCAGAGAAGATATTGTTGTCATGTAACAGGCAAAGATCCTTGCATTTACAACAAATCCAGGCTAGGTCTAGAGGGAGGTCAACTGACCCAGTATCAAGCTTGATACAGCATAATTAGGATTCCAATGATCTAAGTTTGATAGTAAGGCTGTTCCAGACTTTTGCCTGTGGCTACAGGGAATCTTCCAGTTCCTTAATCTAATTACATACTCTTCAGATGGGTTTTGGGCTCCCAGTGTCCTCCACAGCAGTGGAGGTATTCACAATTTTAGCTCTAATACATTTTCTTTCATCATATTTGCATTTGTTATGGTCATCTTTGGATCACACAGGTGGATGTGCTTCTTTCATGAGGACTTAGTTGACTCCTCACTTAGATGGCTGCTCATTTGAATACAAGCCTTTAAAGATCCCAGGCACTATTCCAAGTGATAGCTGGGCACCATCCTCTCTCTTCACCACACTTTGCTGTAGCACGCTTAACTTCAGTGATCATTTCATGAAGGTGAGTATCAAACAGGACAATGTTATCAGAACTAATTTTTCTTGGATTGGGACTAGAGTTAAGTAGGAGCCCAGAATCCATGTGCTTGTGCATGAAATATGCATAACTGAGGTTTATTTTTGGAGTTATCTTTTTTAAAATAAATCATTTTATTGGGGGCTCATACAACTCTTTTTTTAAAAAACATTTTATTAGGAGCTCATACAACTCTTATCACAATCCATACATATACATACATCAATGTATAAAGCACATCTGTACATTCTTTGCCCTAATCATTTCCTTTCTCTTTTTTTCTCCTCTTTTCTTTTTTTACATTTTATATAGGGGCTAATACAACTCTTATCACAATCCATACATATACATACATCAATGTGACCTCCTCCCTGGATGATGGACGGCAGAGAAGGGGGAGAAGGGAGACTCCAGATAGGGCAAGATATGACAAAATAACAATGTATAAATTACCAAGGGCACATGAGGGAGGGGGAAGCGGGGAGGGAGGGGAAAAAAAGAGGACCTGATGCAAAGGGCTTAAGTGGAGAGCAAATGCTTTGAGAATGATTGGGGCAGGGAATGTACAGATGTGCTTTATACAATTGATGTATGTATATGTATGGATCGTACAACTCTTATAACAATCCATACATCCATCCATTGTGTCAAGCACATTTGTACATTTGTTGCCTTCATCATTATCAAAACATTTTCTTTCTACTTGAGCCCTTGGTATTAGCTCCTAATTTTTCACCCTCTCCTCCACCCTCCCTCGCAAACCCTTGATAATTTATAAATCATTATTATCATTTTTCCATGTCTTACATTGTCTGACATCTCCATTCACCCATTTTTCTGTTTTTCATCCCCTCAGGGAGGGGGTTATATGTTGATCATTGTGATCAGTTCCCCCTTTCTATCCCAACTACCCCTTACCCTCAGGGTATCTCTACTCTCATTATTGGTCCTGAGGGGTTTATCTGTCCTGGATTTCCTGTGTTTCCAGCTCTTATCTATGTCAGTGTACATCCTCTGGTCTAGCCGGATTTGTAAGGTAGAATTGGGATCATGATAGTAAGTGGGAGAAAGCATTAAAGAACTAGAGGAAAGTAGTACATTTCATCAGTGCTATATTGCACCCTGACTGGCTCATCTCCTCCCTATGACTTTCTGTAAGGGGACATCCAGTTGCCTACAGATGGGTTTTGGATCTCCACTCCACATTCCCCCTCATTCACAATTATATGTTTTTTTGTTCTTTGATGCCTGATATCTGATCCTATCGACACCTCTTGATCACACAGGGTGTGCTTCTTTCATATGGGCTTTATTGTTTCTCAGCTAGATGGTCACTTGTTTGTCTTCAAGCCTTTGAGGCCCCAGATGCTATATCTTTTTATAGCCGGGCACCATCAGCTTTCTTCACCACATTTGCTTATGTACCCACTTTGCCTTCAGCGATCATCAAGAAGGTGAGCATCGTGGAATGCCAGGTAATAGAACAAAGTGTTCTTATGTTAAGGGAGTACTTGAGTAGAAGCCCAATGTCCATCTGCTACCTTAATACTGAACCTATAAATATATGCACAGAGATCTCTTCCCCGTCATCATATAGAAATATATTTGAATATGTACGTGACCATATTTGAGATTTCAGTAATTCCACTTGGTTACATTGCCCTTGATCAAGACCTAACAGACCTCTTACACCCTCTTCGCCATTGATTTTAGATCGGTTGTTCCCTTGTCCCTGGGGTTGTTAACACCCACTTCCTTTCCCCCACCTCCCCCTCTTCCATGTCCCCTACCCATTGTTTTCTCCTCCAGATTGTTTATCCTGCCTATCTTATCTAGATAGACCTGCAGAGATAATAATATGCACAAAAGAATAAGACAGAGCAAAAAAAAAAAAAGCAACAAAACTGACAAACCCAATGACAAAAAAAGAGAAAAGTCTGTCAATAGTTCAAGGTCTGTTTGTTGACCTTTAGGAGTGTCTTCAGATCGAACCTGATAGGGTGCCACACCCTTGCCCCAAAGTCTATTTTTGGTATTCCCTGGGGGCTTCATTGGCAGTCATCTTGTGACAAAAGCTGACCTCCCTGGCAACAGCCCCAGCATCAAACCAACCTGCAAAAAAGCAGTCAATCAAAGAGAAAGAAATTAAAAAGCTAAGGCAGGAAAACAAAAACCCCATATAAACAAAAAAATGGACAGCCTAGATAATATTGAGTCAAATCAAATGGATTCAAGAGGGCACAATCTGCAATAAGAAAACTTATAGATAAGAGGGAAAAGGGGAAGGGGAAAGAGAGAAAAATGCAGATGTAATTGGGGCACAGGGAACCCTGCAGTATATACACTCTGGGGCCCAGAACTTTTTAAAAAATCATTTTATTGCGGGCTCATACAATTCTTATCGCAATCCATACATATATCCATTGTGGCAAGCACATTTGTACATTTGTTGCCACCATCATTCTCAAAACATTTGCTTTCTACTTGAGCCCTTAATATCAAGTCCTCATTTTCCCCCTCCCTCCCTACTCTCCCCTCCCTCATGAACCCTTCATAATTCATAAATTAATATTATTGTTTTGTCATATCTTACACTGTTCAACGTCTCCCTTCACCCACTTTTCTGTTGTACATCCCCCACGGAGGAGGTTATATTAGATCCTTGTAATCGGTTTCCCCTTTCTACCCTACCTTCCCTCCACCCTCCAGGTATCGCCACTCTAACCACTGGTCCTGAAGGGGTCATCTGTTCTGGATTCTGTGTTTCCAGTTCCTATCTGTACCAATGTACATCCTCTGGTCCTGCCAGATTTGTAGGGCAGAATTGGGATCATGATAGTGGGACGATGAAACATTTAAGAAGTAGAGGAAAGTTGTTTCATTGGTGCTATACTTCACCCTGACTGGCTTGTGTCCTCCCCACAGCCATGCACTAAGGGGGTGTCCAGTGGCCTGCAGATGGGCTTTGGGTCTCCACCCTACACTTCCTTTCATTCACAATGATATGATTTTTTGTTCTTTGATGCCTGATACCTGATCCCTTTGACACCTTGTGATCACACAAGCTGGTGTGCTTCTTCCATGTGGGCTTTGATGTTTCTCAGCTAGAAGGCTGCTTGTTTATGTGAAAGACTTTAAGACCCCAGATGCTATAGCTTTTGATAGCCGGGCACCATCAGCTTTCTTCACCACATTTGCTTATGTACACATTTTTCTTCAGCAATGGTGTCGGGATGGTGTGCATCATGGAATGAAGGGCCCAGAACTTTATTCAAGGCAGGTTTAAATACGCTCCCTGCACGTAGCCTGCAATACATGACAGGTTTACACAAAGGACAGTTAACACTTCTTTGAAGGTATACAAAGAAGCATTAATACATTAACCAAGCTGTTCAAAGACAGGAGGGAGGACAAGGTTGGAAACATGAAATAACTGATAAATTTGCAGACTGCTGCTTGTGCAGCTTTTGCCAGGAGCAGGAGGCAATTTGTCCATTGTATCTCAGGCAGAAGACAGGCCAGTTACTGCTTCATCAGCTCCCATAGTTGAGCCATCAGCATTTCCCATGGGCCTTGAACTGTGGAGGGTGGTGGTCCTGTCACATTTGCCTAAGGAGGAAACAACTTTGCTCCCACGGTATAGCATTCTCAATCATCCCTCTTGGGTATAAGGAGATTGCATTGATGTAATCAATTTTCTCAATGACACAGCACTCGGACACTGTCTGTATGAGGTACATGTACATATCCACCTTGGGCCACCGTCTATGAGTTGTTGCCCTACATCATTCAATCTTACATTCTATTGAGTTCCCTTCACCCCAAGTATGGGGCTTAGTGCCCAGAGGAGCTTCTAGGGTCAGTGCTTCCAAAAGAAAAACTGTTGCTTCGGATACCTACCCAACAGTTCAAAACCTCTCATGTCACTGCAGCGGGGCATGGAGGTACTAAATATATGGTGACTTGGGACCCCTTTCCATTGGACTCCAGCAAGCCGGGGTTCCCTCCAAAGTCTAATTATTGCCACTTCCTCAGTCCCAGCTGGCCATTTTCTGTTTCCTCTCCCATCTGAATATCCATCCTTAGTCCAACAGTGCAGACAACTTTGAGGCATGGCTCATTCCATTCAGCTGGACCTCTATGTTAAGTCCTTCTGGTGTAATCCCTGTATTATGCCACACTGCCTACATAGTCAGCATCCAAGGTCATCATACTGTTTAGCCCATGACATGGTTCACCAAGAGTTTTGTATTTGTAGAGTCAACCCAGAAACATCAAATCTGGTCCATTGTCCCACTAGGTTCTCTGCAATCATTGTTTGGCACCCCTTCCCGGAGTGAGGTTACTTCTCCCCAGTCACCCACCATATTCACCAATGGAACTATCAGAATCTCTTCCGATATGTAGATGCTCCCCTGTTCTTAGCATGGTTTGCCAGGTTTTCCATTCCCATTGTTGGGGGTGAGGGTTGGAGGGATGTATCTTGATTTGCTCCAGTCTTGTTTTTCTACGTTTTGTCTTTTTACTGTGAAAACATTTTTTTTAACTTTTAACTATATTGGTATAATATTTGCTCTTTTGTAATTAACCAATTTCACTCAGCATAATATTAACAGAAGAGTCGTCATTATTACTTAACATAGCACATTATTATTTAACATTGTATGTATGAGCAATGGATTTTAAGTGTTTTTACGCATTTTTGCATTGATGGGCATTTAAGTTGTTTCTTTCTGCTTATGTAAATAGCGCTGTAATGAGCATGGGTGTGTGTGCATTTACTTAAGCCGCAGCTTTTGTTTCTCTAGGATATATAGCTAGTAGAGGAATTACAAGGTGCTGTAGTATTTCTATTTCCAACTCTCCGAGGCAGTGCCATAGCATCATCCACAGAGGATGCACCATTCCGTTTCACAATCCCACCAGTGGTGTATGAGGGTTTCAAACTCTCTACATGCACACCAGCACTTGTTCTTTTCTGGGTTGGGGCTCTGTTTTTGAACTTTGCTATTAATGCTGGGGTAAGATAATATCTTATTCTTGCTTTGGTCTGCATCTCTCTCATGTTTTGTCTTGAAATAAAAACAATCAGGATGCTTCCTAGAAGTGAGGATGGTGAGACTTCACCTCTGTGGTAGTTCCATAATCTGGCATCAATTTGAGGATTAAAAGTGTAGAAATGGAATCTACCATCAATCAGGATATAGCCAATGAGGCCTCTGTGGGGGCATGGCCTTTTCCTGAGGATTCTGGTAACCCTGGCATTTCCTCCTTGGAGGCAGGAGAAACTCTCTCCCTCCTCACTCCCTGAGAGACTTTCTACTGACAAGACACATGGTACTATGCTAATAGACCCCTACCAGTGCTGAGATGCTTACAAGGCCACCGGTTCCACAAGAATTCCCACCCACTGGTCTATGAGCATCCTGCATTCTGCATTATTGCATGTGTTTTGTGAGTATTAAAAGGATTTTATAGGTTGGTATTGGTTGTATGGGTTAATATCAGACTTAAGGTCTTGATCTGGACTGGGCTGGGATGTTTTCTCAATATTGAATTGCTCTTAAATAAAGCTCTTTCTTATACACATAGGAGTATCTATGTATTTGTTTATCTGGTCTACCCACACTAACATAACCTCACATACTTGGGATATGCTATTAGGAGAAGCCAGTCCCTGGAAAATGACATCATGCTTGGCAACGTAGAGGGGAAAAGAGAAAGACTCCCAACAAGGCAGACTGACCCAGCGGCTGCAAAAATGGTTTCAGACACGATTTTGATGATGGCACAGGACCAGACAGTGTTTCGTTGTCTTGTACAATAAGGTCACTATGAGTCAAAACTAACTTGAATGCACCTGACAACAATAACAACAAGAATAACTAATGGATCGTGAGCATTTCTTTGTTTGTTGAGCACCTGAGTATTTTATTTGGAGAAGTATCTGTTCGTATCCTCTGCCCATTTTTTATTGGATTACCTATTTTGTTGTTCTTGAGGTGTGGGTGTTGTCTATAAATTTGGGAGATTAGTCCCTTGTCTGATATGTCATTGCCCAAAATTTCCCTATAGCCTGTGAATTCTCTTTTTACTGTTGGTGGAATTGTTTGATACACATGTGTTTAATTTTTAGGAAAACCAAGTCATCTAGTTGATCCTCTTATGTTTGTATAGTTTCAGTTATGTCTGATAGTGTAGTTCTACCAGATGTTAGGGATCCTAGGTTTGTCATTGTTTTTTCATTGGTAATCTTTATAGTCCTAAATTTTACACATAGTTCTTTGGCCTATCTTGAGTTTGTTTCACATATAGCATGAGATATAAGTACTTCTTCACTCTCTTGCAAATGGATGTCCAAGTTTGCCAGCACCATTTGGTAAGGAGAACATCTTCCAAGTGTCATGTTTTGAAGCTTTGTCAAATAGCACCTGACCATAGATGACCAGTTTACTTTGGAATTGCCCATTCTACTCATTGGTCTATCTGTCTGTGGCTGTATCAGTGTCAGTTTGTTTTCAGACTGTGGCAGCTGTGTAGTAGGTTTTGAGATTGGAAAGTGAGAAGTGTCTAACTTTATTCATCTTGTTCATTGGTTTTTGGCTTCCCTGGGTCACTTCATGTCTATATAAAGTTTGTAATTAGTATTTCCATCTGTTTAAAGAATGATGTTGGGATTTAGATCAAGATTGCAGTGTATATGTACATCACTTTGTGTATAATTGATGTATTCAAAAATTTAATTCTTCTGATACATAATCAAGCTATATTCTCCCACTATATAAGTCTCTGGGTTCCTCGTAGTACTGTCTTATGGGTTTGTTGGTATAGGTCTTTTGTTTTGCTATTTAGATTTATTCTTAAGTATTTTATCTTTGGGGGTGCTGTGGAATTGGTTTCCTAATTGGTTTCCTTCTTAGAGTTCTCTGTTGCTATAAGAAATCTGAATAACTTTGTTTTCACCTCATACCTTGCCATTATATTTAACTAAGTCCAGTAATTCTTTTGCCACGTCTATGGGATTTTCTGTATGTAAGAAAATAGAATAAATTTCCTCTGCAAATAGAACCTGAACTTCTATTTGCTAATTTGTATCCCCTCCATTTCCCTTCCTTAGTTTATAGCTCTGGGTAAGATTTCCAGCATAATATTGAGTAGAATTGGTGGTTTAAAATAAAACCATTTTCATTGAGTTCTTATTCACAAGGAGAATTCTTTCGGTTTCCTCCCATTAAGAGTAATATTGGTCATTGGTTTTCTATATTAATCTGAGTCAACAACAAGAAGAAAGAATATCTGAAACAAACAAGAGACCAATGTGTGGAGACAAAAGACCTTCCTGAGGAATAAAAGGCATTGGAAAAATAAGGGGGAAGCAGAAGATTGATGTTCGCGTATTTTCAACAGATGGAGTACAAGATTTGAAGAACTACTGGAAAAGTATAAGAAAAAATTAGAAATCATGTAACAACAACAACAACAAATTGGAATCCAGGTGATAATAGAGGTCTAAGGTAATAGAATTAGACAACACTTTTAAAGGAGCAGAACAGAAGAATTTAAGCAATGGAAAAACAAATTAGTACATAACACAATAAATCCTGAAAGAAAAATTCCCTAACACCAAAAAAAGGGAGAAAACAACTATTCAAGAAATGTAAAGAACCCAAAATAAGATAGATCTCAAAATAAAATCATCACAGTATGTCATTGTGAAGCTTTCACATATTTAGTTAGTTAGTTTATTGTGCCAAGCTGGCCAATAAACACACGTGGGGTTAATTGAAAGGCAGAGAGTTAAATGGCTTGATGAGCCTCGCCTTTCTAGTTCTCGGGTCCCTTGCTTTCTGATGTTTGGACCAGAGTGCAGCTTCCTTAGCCAGTTCCCTGCTTCCGCTAGCAAGGCTCACTTCCTGCAAGATATCCCTAAGGAGAAGCCACATGGACCTACCCCTGGGTGCTGGAGCAGCCGTGTGGAGACCCCTGCCAGCACCTCAGCACTGTTTACAGGTTCACTGACTCGGTTTTCCTCCTGCAGTAGACATCATTGCATTTGTTTTGTGAGATGGAGGAGGACTTTGTGGATTGGTGTTGGACATATGGGCTAATGTTGGACTTGTGGGCTTGGGCAGCACTGGGTTGGGATGTTTTCTTGATGTGTTCTTAACCTTTATATAAAACTCTCTCTTCTACATGAGTTTCTCTAGATTTGTTTCTCTAAAGTACCCAGACTAACACGCATATCAAATACAAGAAGAGACACCTGAGAACAGTTTGGAGGGGAAACAACAGCTGTTCACAAAGGAAAACCAGTAAGAAAAAGCCACAAATTTTTCAGAATAAAAACATGCAAGCATGAAGCCAATGGACAGCATATATGAAACTCAGAAAGATTCAAATAGAATAGAAATTAAGTAGATATCCAGAAAGAACAGATCGTTTTAAACTTAGGGAGAAAATAACAAAGTGACCTCAAAGAAAATTAAAAATAAAAAGAGCAACATCACAAATACTTAGCAAATACTAAATGTTTGGCAATTGGAAACCACCAGTAACTCTGTGAGCAAGACGGGACTTTCTACTCCTGTAAACAGTTAGAGTGTCAGAAACCCACAGTGGGTCACTATGAGTTAGCATTGACTTAATAGTAGTGAGTTTTGGGTTAAAATAACAGCAATGAAAAGAACACAAGGAAGTACAAGGAATTTGGCACAGACGTTATGGAAAAGAAGCCACTAGCACTAAACACACACACACACACACACACACACACAGGACACAAATGCAGATATATCAATAATGACACTGATGAAAACAGATTAAATTCACCAGTCAAGCTCTATAAGAAAACAGGATACATCAATATGTTGCTTAAAATAAGCACACCTAAACATAACATCAAAAATAGAATAAAAAGCATAGGATGGAAACAAATCAAGTCCATGGCAGTTATTAAATGGAAGAGTGGGAACAGTAATATCTGATAAAATGGGATTCAAGGGAGATAATGAAGGTATTACATAATGTTTAAAGCTACAATAAAATAAGAAAGCATAACTGTAGTAAACAGGTGTACACCCCTAGGAAATACTCTAAAAATGCATGAATCAAACTTTTATAAAATTGAAGGCAGTATTATAATGCTAATAGGAAACTTGATATACCACTCTCAAGAAAGAACAGATTGCGGGGAGCAGGGGGCAGGGGGTGGGGAGTGGGCGGGACTCAACAAAGACAAAGAAGAATTAAGCAAGACAATTTTCAAATAGACCTGCTAGTGTGTGTATATATACATACATACATACACACACATATGTATATATAACCCTTCACTCAACAAAAGCACACTGTTCATTTTTCCAGTGTATGTAGAACGCTCTCTAAAACACTTACTGGCCCATAAAGCAAACCTTAATACATGTTGAAGTATTCAACTATTACAAGCCATATTTATAGATAAAAATACTGCAGAATTGCAAATCAACAATAAGATCAAGGAGAAAGACTCAAATACATGGAAAGTGTACAACACACTGCTTAATAAGTACTAACTGAAGAAATATAAAAATTTTAAATTCTTGAATCAAACGAGAATGAAAACACAACATTCCAAAGCCTCTGAGACAGAGAAAAAGCAACACTCACAAAGCATTGCATAACAATAAATGCGCACATCAAAAAAGAAGAAAGAACAAAATCCAACATCTTGACTCAACAACTAGAACACAATTCACAAAATAAAACCTCAGGCACCAAAAGAAACCATGAACCATATAATCTTGAGTACTTACTCTTTGAATTTTGAGAACATCTCAAGAATAGATTTGACTCATGGAGCATTGTGATAGAAGACCTGAAGAGCTGTGGGATGACATCAAAGCATCATGCATGAACAAAGTGCATGGTCATTGAAAACACAGGCAAGAAAAGATCAAAGCGGATGCCAGAAAGGGTTTTGAAACTTGTCCTTAATGATAGGGTAGCTAACGCAGATGGGAGAAATAATGAAGTCAAAGAGCCGAAGAGAAAATTTCAAAGGCAGCACAATACAAAGAAAAATACTATAATTAAATGAGCAAAAACCTAGAGTTAGAGAGCAAAAAGGAAGAAGATGCTCAACATATTTTATACTGAACATTTGAGTGTGGTGAAGAAATAAGATGGTGTCCAGTTATCAGAAAGAATAGTGTCTGGGGTCTTAAACACTTGTTTTCGAACAAGCAGCCATCTAACTGAGGCGCCAACTCAGTCCACATGGAAGACACACACCAGCCTATGTGATCGAAGGATGACAAATAATAAAATCAAAAACCAAAGGAGGGAATGCTATCAGAGCTTAAATTGTGAACACCCAATTTTCAGAAAGGAATGGATGACAGTGGGAACCCAAAATCCATTTGCTGAGTCCCTCCAGGGATTAAGCCTTGATGAATTCCCTCTAACCATAGGTGAGGGATGTGAACAGACTTACTATAGGACAGAGAGTTTTGTAAATGCAGCCTCCCTTTTAACCCATTTTAAATTTGTTCAGGTTTTTAATATCCCCTGCTTTGTTCTGGATTAGAATTTTGTGTCCATTGTTGGTGTGTGTGTGTGTGTGTGTGTGTGTGTGTGTTTTCTCCAGCATATGAAGACCAGGATGGGTGAAGCTATAGGGAGAGCAATTGAATTAGGAGCTTATTGGGGACATGGGGTGGAGGCAAGGGATGAAGGGAAATGGGATGGGAAGTAATAATTAAAACAAGAGAAAAGAGCATGTTCTAGAATTGATTGTAGAGATGATTGCACAACTCCTTTTAATATGACTTAACTATGGAAGTGTATCTCATGACAATAAAATTATGTTTTTTAAAATGCCCCAGAACCAATCTGAGAGACTTTCTTTTATTATATTATATTTGGGGGCTTACAGATAGGATGAACAGCTCCATTCAGCAGCCAGGCTGGACAAGAACGTTTCTAATGAGGGTGACTCGCTGTGCAGCTTTCTTTTATGGAGACAGTGACATGGGCTACGAAACTCCAGGTAGCCATTAGCACCACGCTGCCCAAATACCAGAAACTCAGACAGCAAGAAAGGAGCCAGCAGTAGGCACGATGTCTAGTTCTGCTGTGGTGCCCTGGCTATCCGTGGGGGAGGGTTCCATTCACCTGGGCAGATTTACATATGAGAGTGCCTGCTTCGCTGCAGAGGCCACTTTTGGAGGGCTAATACACATAGGAATATTTTTAAATAATTGAATATTTTATAGAAATGTACCCTTCAATTGGCAGTCTTGTGGGACAATTCGGTCAATTGGCATAATATAGATCTTAAAGTTTAAGCTCCACATCTTGCTTTGGTGACTAGTGTCTTGCGTCTTGAAAGTTTGTGAGTAGTCATGTAAGATAGGACTATTGGTCTTTGTTTGTCTGGAACAAAGGGGAAGAAGGAAATCTATGAACCATAGCTTCCGCCAGCCTGAAACCAGAAGAACTGACCATTCCATAGGGTCCCAATAGAGAGATGCTGATAGAAAAGGAGAAATGTGTGGGACGGAGCTGGAGGAATCCTTGCGATTATTGCCCTCGGATACTCTTTATACTTTGAAACTTAAGTCATCTATTAACTAAGCATCAGGTTAACTCAAAAGGTCAAGAATGCCACCCAAGAGTAGTGTGCTCTATTAAAAACTTGTCTAAATGAATCCACATTGGCAGCAATTACCCAAAGCACGGATGAGAAAGTTGAGAGGTAGGCTTAGGAAGCAGGAAGTGACTAAGTTCATTTGAACTGAACTAAGGAGAATGTTGACACATAGGAAAAAATGAAACCAGTGCCACCGAATATTATTTGTAGAAATTATTGATGGGGAACCTGTTTTGCAGTGTATCTTTTCACCAGAAATATAATAAAGTATGTATTTTAAATGTACCCTTCAGCCCCAATACATGTCTGGGTAGAGAAACAGTTATATACAACTGTCCATATATAATATGGCATTACACGCCAAATCAAAAACTATTTGATTCCACTGAGGGTACTGATTACGAAGGGTCCCTTGTGGTACAAAGCAAAATGCTGGCAGCTGGTACTCAGTCAGTGACACTACAGAAAAACACAACTAGAATTCTGGTTCTGTGGAGAGTACAGGAAAAAACCAAACAACCCTGTAAGAGAGTTCTATTTGAATAGCTAGGAGTCAAAATCAAATTAATGACATTCGGGAATCAAAGGTGACCTGCTGATTGCATCCCAGAGAAAGGAAGCAGCTCCCAAGAAGAAGATTGAGCTCCGTGCTGGGCTCCTACGTGACAGAGGCAGAGAGGTTTGCCGCCAGACAAGAAAATTTCCCCCAAACAAACAAAATTTCACTAATGCTCAGCCGTTTTCCCTAGTCTAATTTCTTCACCACTCTAACTACAATTTACTAAGCAAGATTCTGGCAATCTGGTAGAAAAACAGCTTTCAGATTTGGGAATCTAGAGTAGATGTATTTCATCAAAGTAAGATTAAAAGTGACAATAAAGGGCTAACGCCTCGTGGTGTAGTGGATTACCCTGTGGGGCTGCTAACAACACAATCGATAATTCAAAACCTCCAGACGTTCTTCAGGAAAAAGAAGAGGTTTTCTACTCCTGTAAAGATTTACAATCGCAGAAACCCAGAGGGAAGGTTATACTCTGCCCTACAGGGTCATTATGGTCAGAATTGAGTTTTGTTTTATTGCCACCAACACTCGAGAGGGCCTGAGCAAAGCAATATTCGCAAGGGCACTATTTTCAGACCGGGCTGTCTACAGCCCTATGTCAGGTGATGGGTAGGCCTCCAACTACCCTTACGTGAGCTGAACTCAACTCCTCTCTCGGAGGATGTGCCTTTTAAGGGTTTTACTGGCAGTGTAGCTTTGTTACTTCTGGTAATTGCTTTGAAAGAACAAAGCTCTTTGTTTAAGTGGAGCCCAGGGATCTTATAATTACCAGGAGGCACATGACAGATTCCTAGACTTTCTGAACAGTTACTCTTTTAGCATTAAATATTAAATTCATAATGTTTGGCCAAAATGTAGATGCACCCTAGGGAGAGCAAGGGGACGCTATCAGGAAGTTCATGGAGACTTAGTAAATTATACCTCTTGGGCTGCTTACTTGAAAAAACCACCCTCACATCACAATGCAAAAAGCACACCTCAAAAGGGTAGAGGTCCCCCACCCCCGTGCCTGGTGTCCAGGGACACTGAGCTGGAGAAGAGCAGTGACCTTCAGAGCTCGCCAGCATTGCTCCCCTCTCCACCTTCTATGACTTGTGTCAAGTCCATTCTTGAGGCAGCGGCGCCGATGTGTTGTCTGCAGGTGCTTACCTCCTTAGCCCTTTCTTTTTCTTCCAAAGGCAACATCTGAAAAACGCTCAAGGTCTTGCACTACATAAGCAAGATAAAGAATGGAAGCGACATGAACATATAGATCAAGAGTTGCTGAAAAAGCACTTGACAGTCTCTGAGACAAATTTCTAATGAAAACATGCGATAAAATGGGAGTAGAAAGTAAATTCCTCAACATAATGAAAACAATATACACAATGGCCAATATCACACTCAACGGGGGAAAAACTTAAAACAGGAACTAGACAAGGGTGCCCCTTCTCATCTGTCTTATTCAGCATTGTGCTGGAAATCTCAGCCAGACCCATTAAACAACAAAAGATATGAAGGAAATACAATTGGGCAAAAAAGAAGCTAATCTGTTGCTATTTGCAAATAGTATCATTTTACATAGACAGAACCCCACACACATAAAAACTGTTGCAAGTAATCGAGGGATTTGACAAAGTAGCAGGATACAAGATTAACAAGCAGAAAATAAATCAAATTTCTATATATAAGTGGAAAAAAACTCCAAAAAAGAAATAACTAAAATAATGCCATTTACAAAAGCCACGCAAAGAACCAAAGAGCTGCACAAGGAAAATTACCGAACATTATTGTAAGACGCCAAACGAGATCTACGCCGATGGGAAATGTCCCATGTTCACAGATAGACTCACTAGAGTGACAATCTTGGTCAATACTACCTAACGCAGTCTACAAATATAATTACTATACAAGTCCCAATGTCATGCTTAAATGAAATAGAAAACAAAAACAACTACCAATTTCATATGGAGAAGGAAGAAGCCTAGCATGAGCAAAGAGCTTCTCAAAAGGAAGAACAATTTGTAGATCTTGCATTGCCCGACCTCAAAACCTATTTCACAGCCTTGGTAGCCGAACAGTGTGGTACTGGTACAGTCAGAGATATACAGACCAGAAATAAAAGCATCCCCTACAGAAAACTGAGTTTCAACAAAGGACCACAAACATTAAGTGGGAAAGGGACACTCTTCAACAACTGGTTTTGGAGAAATTAGATCTCCGTTTACAAGATGAAACAGGACCAATACTTCAACTTAAGCACACACAAAAATGGATTCAATATGAATTAGAGATCTAAATGTAAATCTTAGAGCTTTCAAGATCACCAATGAGAAAACTGGGACACATTTAAGGACTCTGCTGCAGGTGTACATGGAAAGGACATAGTGGAAGACAAACTATATTACTGAGGCCTATTAAAAATAAAAGACTTATGCATAGTAAAAGATTTCATTAAAAGAATAAAATGAGAGTCAACATTTGGGGAAAATGTTAGTAATGACATAATGGACAAAGGACTAACTATTAAAATATATAGAATTATGTAACACCTCAATCAGAAAAATAATAATACCCAATTAGAAGGTGGGCAAAAAGCATGAGTAGCCAATTCACAAAGGGTGGCACTCAAGAAGCTAACAAACAAAG
The DNA here is from genome assembly GCF_050624435.1 of Tenrec ecaudatus. Lineage (NCBI taxonomy): Eukaryota > Metazoa > Chordata > Mammalia > Afrosoricida > Tenrecidae > Tenrec > Tenrec ecaudatus. The sequence continues at coordinate 107,011,483 of NC_134542.1, forward strand.
AAAGAAATTCTCATGATTGATGGCCATCTAGGAGATGGAAATCCAAACAACAAAGAGCTATCCCCTCAGATCCCCAAAGATAATCCAATTAAAATAAAAACAGAGAACAACAAATGCTGGAAAGGGTGCAGATTGGAACTACTGTACATCACTGGTAAACTTGTACAATAATTGCAATGTGTACAGCCATTATAAAAACAAGGTGGTGCATTGTGAAACACCTGGGGATAGAAATACCATGCGACCCAGCAATACATTTTCCCAGCCTGTAATGAGAGGGAGAATAATGTTCGGTTGCTGCCATATACAATTTTGCTAAGGTCACCCAAAATTAACAGACATTCATACCAGAGTGATAAGTGAACTTTACAAGACGTGGTGAGGGGGGCACGTATGTCTCAGAGAAGATGATTACATTTCTGTTAGTACTAAAACTGAGGGCAATGCTTATCAATACTTATTTCGAATCAAAGGAGAAATATGCCTGGGGGTGCTAGGTTCCTAGTTAGACAGTTTATCCAGACTTTGGTGGTATGTTACAGACTACTGAGACTTTGGATTCTGTTTTTTGAAGTCACACAACATCTTTCTAGGCCACACCAAAAGGACTTGATGTGGAACCCTACTAAGTGAACTGGTCATTGCCACTTGGAGCCTTTGGACTTGAGGCTGAACCTCCCTGGAGTGAGAAAAAGAGATGACTGCTATCCCAAGGGAATGGAACTGGTGGCCGTTGACCTTTGATTCAGCTCTCTTGCTTTGAGAGGGTCCAATTAATAGTAGCCCAGGACTACCACATACTTGCTATGTTAATGCCCTACTTACTTTGTGTTCAGACATATTAATCTTGTAGCCAAGGTTCTGCAGTTGTAAATGAATATTATTGAAAAATTTGCCTATCATTAAACTCCATTGTTTTTGTACATAGTGTCCAGTCACTTAAGAATTTAATGTGTACAAGTGAAAAATTCATGTAATTCAGTTTGTAGCCAGTCTATACATGTATAATGTCCTTTTCTAAACAGAGTTTTAAATTCTATGCAATTAGCTAAATGAACGGCACTATCATTAGAATTACCATATGGCCCAGGTAGGTGTTTGATAATGTTCTCTAACATGAAATGACAATGATGGCTCTAAGGTAAACCAGAAATATATAAAGGAGGAATCCATCACAATGATCGACGTATCATTCCCTCCCCACCCCACCCCCACCTCCCTGCCCCACCAAGGAGAACGAACAACAGAATAGTGGGTGAAGGGAGACAGCGCCGATGTAAGACAAGTAAGACATGAAAAAAATAATTTATAAATTATAAAGGGCTCAGGAGGGAGGTGAGGGAGGGAGGGGAAAATGAGGAGCTGATGCCAATGTCTCAAATAGAAGGAAAATGTTTCAAAAATTATGATGGCAACATATATACAAATGTGCTTAACACACATTTGGATGGATGGATGGATGGATGGATGGATGGATGGATGGATGGATGGATGGATGGATGGATTGTTATAAGAACTATAAGAGCCCCTAATTAAATGTTTTTAATAAATAAATATATATATATATATGGACTTTGTAATTCTGGCCCCAATGTAAGAACAATTAGTTCTTATGACATGGCCCTGCTTGAGGCTCACCTCATAGCTTTGAGGCTCACCTCATAGCTAAGTGTGGCAAAGAGACTAGATGGTTCCTGGCTCTCAGAAAGAATAGTGTCTGGCATCTTAAAAGCTTGTTGTCAAAAAGCAACCATCTAAGTGAGGTGTCAACAAATCCTCATGGAAGAGGCATACCAGCCTCTGTGATACAAAGATTGTGAATAATAAAACCCAAATCCAAAGGAGGGAATGATATCAGGGCTTAAATTTTGAACACCTGCTTTGTAGGAGTCTATAGATGACAGTGGATTAAGTAAGCATTGGGTGAATGCTCTGTGAGCATATCTGAGTCTTTTTATCAGACAGACAGTATTATAAAGTCAACTATGGCATGTGCAGTTATGCTAAAATGTAATATATTATCATTTGGTTTCCTTTACCACCAATTTTAAAGTTGTTTCACTTTTTTTGTGTATTGAGGTCAACAAACATACCTGGAACTAATCATAGCAGTGGTTCTCAAGCTGTGGGTCGCGACCCCTTTGGGGGGTCATATGACCTTTTCATAGATGTTGCCTAAGACGATCAGAAAACACATATTTCCAATGGTCTTAGGAAACAACACACTGCTCCTCTATCCGTTTCTAGGTGGGTCCGCCCACATGCAAATATGCCCACATAGGAGTACCCAGTGTGAAGACTGTTACCCATGCTACGCCATGGTTCAAGACAAAATTTCACTTATTTGTATTTAGAAATAAAGATTTCACAATATATAATTCCATATAATTGCATTTGTGATTAATCACTATGCTTTATGTTCAATTTATAACAATGAAAATACATCCTGCATATCAGATATTTACATTATGATTCATGACAGTAGCACAATTACAGTTATGAAGTAACAATGAAAATAATTTTATGGTTGGGGTCACCACGACGTGAGGAAGTGCATTAAATGGTGGCATTAGGAAGGCTGAGAACCACTGGATTGTAGGCTTTTCTTTTTTTTAATGTCTTTTTTCTGTTGTTTTTTTGTTTTTCTCTGCCTTGTTTTTGTGCTTCTTATTGTCTCTGCATGTCTATTGGATAAGATACACGGGATAAACAACCTGGGGTAGAAAACAATGGGAACAATGGTTCCAGGGGGGCACGGGAGAAGGGTAGCCGGGAGAAAAGAAAGTGGGTGTTAACAAACCCAGGGACAAGAGAACAACAAGTGATCTAAAATTGATAGCCAGGAGGGTGTAGGATGCCTTGGTAGGGTTTGGTCAAGGGCAATGTAACTGAGAGGAATTCCTGAAACTCAAGTGAAGACCAAACACGACAGTGGGACAAGAGAAAAGTAAAAGGAAATAGAGGGAAAAAACTAGGAGGCAAAGGGCATTTATAGAGGTCTAAATACAGACAAGTATATCTATAAATATATTTAGATATGAGAGGGAAAGAGATCTGTGTACATATATTTAGATGTTAAGTATCAAGGTAGCAGGCAGATATTGGGCCTCTACTGAAGTATTTCCTCAATGCAAGAACACTTTGTTCTAATAACTTGGCATTCTGTGATGCTCACCTTCCTAACATGATCAGTGAAGATAAAATGGGTGCATAAGCATATGTGGTGAAGAAAGCTGATGGTGCCCAGCTATCAAAAGATATAGCATCTGGGGGTCTTAAAGACTTGAAGATAAATAAGCAACCATTTAGCTCAGAAGCAACAAAGCTCACATGGAAGAAGCATACCAGCCTGTGTGATCATGAGGTGTCGATGGGATCAAGTATCAAGCATCAAAGACCCAGAACAAAAAATCTTATCAATGTGAATGAGGGGGAGTGCAGAATGGAGACCCAAAGTCCATCTGTAGACAATTAGACATCCCCTTACAGAAGGGTCACAAGGAAGAGATGAGCCAGTCAGGGTCACAAGGAAGAAATGAGCTAGTCAGGATGAGCCAGTCACAAGGAAGAGATGAGCCATTCAGGATAAGCCAGTTTCATAGCACCGATGAAATATACAACTTTCCTCTAGGTTTTGAATGCTTCCTCTACCCACACCCCCCACTATTATGATCCCAATTCTATCTTAAAAAATCCGGCTAGACTAGAGCTGGAAACACAGGGAATCCAGGAGAGATAAACCCCTTAGGACGAATAATGAGAGTAGCTATACCAGGAGGGTAAGGGGATGGTAGGGGGAGAAAGGGGGAACCGATTACAATGATCTACATATAGCCCCCTCCCTGGGGGATGGACAACAGAAAAGTAGGTGAAGGGAGACTTCAGTCAGTATAAGACATGACAAAATAATAATAATTTATAAATTATCAAGGGTTCCTGAGGGAAGGAGGGTGGGAGAGGGAGGGAAAATTGAGGAACTGATATCAAGGGCTCAAGTGGAAAGAAATGTTTTGACAATGATGATGTCAACAAATGTACAAATGTGCTTGACATAATGAATGTATGTATACATTGTGATAAGAGCTGTATGAGCCCCCAGTAAAATGATTTTTTTTAATGAAGGGGAAACTCACATGGATTAAGTCTCTGGTGAATCCCCTCTGACCATAGATCAGGGATGTGAGTGTCCTTGCTATCATGTAGAGTGCACTAGACCGTGAATTATTACACATGAAGTTAGGTTAAAATATATCACCTTAACAGTTGATCTCCCTTTTGAATCATTTTACATTTGTTTTATAGTTTAGATTATTTTCTGCTGTCTTTGATTGAGGATTTCATTTGTTTTACTTTGTTATTATTGTTGGTTGGGGGGATTTTTTCCCTCTTTTTTCTTTTTTTCTCTTTTCTTCTTCTGTTTTTTTTTTTTTTTTGGTTTGTTTTTAAATATGTTTTCCTGTATATTGAATCCAGGAGAGAGGTAAATCTACATAGACAGTAACTGGATTGATGATTTCTTGGGAGAAGGGTAGAGAGGTTAGAGGAAATAACACTGATTACAAGAAAGAGAAAAAGTTCTAAAACTAATTGTGGTGATGATTTAACAATTCTTCTTGATATGATTGAACTACTGAAATGTATGATATGTGAATGATATGCCAATAAAACTGTTGGGGGAAAAAGAAGAATAAATAGAGAACATTATGAAGAAACTTCCAAACAAGAAAAAAACAGGACCAGATGGCTTCACAGGTGAATTCAACCATGTATTCAGTATGTAGTTGTCACCAATTCTACACAGACTATTCCAGAATACAGAAAAGATGGGCCAACAAACTCCCAATCTCTTTATATGAAGTGAGCACATCCTTGATACAAAACCAGGGAAACTCTCATAAAGACATAAAACTACAGACCAATACCTTTCATGAGCATAGAATTAAAAATTCTCAAAAAAGTCTGGGCAATAAATTCCAACAGCATATTAATAATAATAATACACTATGACCAAGTTGGATTCAGACCATGGAGATAAGCATGTTTCAACATGAGCAAAGCAACTAATTTAATCCACCCCATAAAGAAGACAAAGAATAAGACATGATCATATCAATAGATACAGAAAAGGCATTTGCAACATCCAACACCCATTTCTAATAAAATAGGAATAAAAGGGGATCTTCTCAACATAATAAAAGTCATGTGAAAATCCAATAGCCAATATCACACTCAATGTGGACAAACTGAAAACATTTCTCCTGAGGACAGAAAATGGATAAGGATGCCCCTCTATCATCACAATTATTCAACGTCATGCTGGAAGTCTTAGCCAGACAACTAGACAACAGAAAGAAATCAAGGAAATGCAACTGGCAAGGCAGAAGTAAAACTCTCACTATGAGTGGATGACACCATTTTTCATAGCAAGAAGCCCATTAATGCTGGAAATGATCGAGGAAAATCTATGGGATTCCTGTATACCCATAAAAAGAACTCTGCAAAGATAGAGCGGCTGGGGTCTTAAAGGCTTGACCATAAACAAGCAGCCATGTAGCTCAGAAGCAACAAAGCCCACATGGGAGAACACACCAGCCTGTGTGATCATGAGGTGTGGAAGAGATCAGGTAACAGGCATCATCGGAACAAAAAATCTTATCATAGTGAATGAGGGGGAGTGTGGAGTGGGGACCTAAAGCCCATCTGTAGACAACTGGACATTGCCTTACAGAGGGGTTGCAGGGAGAAGATGGGCCAGTCAGGGTGGAGTGTGGCAATGATGAAACATACAACTTTCCTCTAGTTCTTAAATGCTTCCTCCCCCCGCTCCCCACAACCCCACTATCATGATCCCAATTCTACCTTACAAATCCAGCTAGACCAAACAATGTACACTGGTACAGATAGGAACTGGAAACACAGGGAATCCAGGACACATGATCCCTTCAAGACCAGTGGTGAGAGTGGTGATAACAGAGGGTGGAGGGAAGGTATGGAGGAACCGATTATAAGGATCTATATATAACCTCCTCCCTGGGGAATGGACAACCAAAAAAAGCGAGTAAAGGGAGACATTGCACAATATGATTAATGACAAAATAATAGTTTATAAATTATCAAGGGTTAATGAGGGAGGGAGAAGCCGGGAAGGAGGAGAAAAAATAAGGAGATGATACAAAGGGCTCAAGTAGAAAGCAAATGTTTTGAGAAGGCAACAAATGTACAAATGTGCTTGACATACAATGGATGTATGTATGGATTGTAATAAATGTTGTTGAAGGCCCCAATAAAATGATAAAAAAAGAACTATGAAAAAAGACATCAGGAAAACAATACCATTTACAATAGTCACACAAAAGATGAAATACCAAGGAATAACCCTAACCAAAGAAATAAAAAACCTATTATATAAAGAAAACTACAGACCATTATTATTACCAAAAAATGGACTCCTATATAGATGGAAGAATATCCCATGTTCATGGATAAGAAGACTTAAAACATTGAAAATGTGAATACTAAATAAAACTAAAATCACTGCTATCAAGTGAGTTTATGAGACTGTAACTCTTTATGGGAGCAGAAAAGTTCTTCTTTCTCCCATATACTACCTAAATCCATATAAAAATACAATGCAATTCCATTCAAATCCCAAGTTCATTCTTGAAATAAATGAAGAAATGAATTATGTGCTTCTTAAGGATAGGGAACTCAGGATATGCAAATGACTCCTCAAAAAGAAGAACAAAGTAGAAGGCCTTGTGCTACACCAACTCAAAACTATTACATAGCCACCGTAGCCAAAACAGTCTGAACTGTTATAATGACAGATACAGAAACCAAAGGAACAGAAAAGAAACCCCAGAAATAAAAGCATCCACCTACAGGCAATTGATTTTTTATAAAAGACCCAAAAAGAGAACATTGGAACAAACATAATGGCCCTATTGCAGGTATACACAGACTTCTAAGTTCAATAAAGGAAGCACATACAGTGGAAGGTAAAATAGATGAGTTGGATTTATTTAAAGTAAGACACTTATGCACATCAAATGACTTCATCCAAAGAGTAAAACAAGAAGCCACACATCACATCGGGGGTGGGGGGGAAATCCTTAACAATGACACAAAGGACAAGGGACTAAACGCATGAGGAAATGCTTATAATCAATAGTCATCTGGGAGATATAAATCAAAACAATTATGAGATACCACTATACACCCATAAAGACAACCCAATTAAAAAGCAAAACAGAGGACTACAAATAATGAAGACCATGTGGAGAGATTGGAACTCTCATACATTGCCAGTTGGATTATAAACATGCACAACCATTGTGGAAAATGATATAATGCTTCCTGAAACATTTGGGAATAGAAATACCAAATGACACAACAATGTCTTTGTTGGGCATATACCCTAAAGAAGTAACAGATATATGCTCTCCCACGTTCGTAGCAAGCAGCACAGTTCACAATAGCAAGAAGTTAGAAAGCAGCCTAAATGCCAATCAGTTGAAGAATGGATAAAGAAAGACTGGTGCAGACAAAGAATGGAATGCTATGCATCCCTAAAATAGAGGGTTGAAACCATGAAATACCTCATAACATGGAGGAACCTGGAGACCATTTTGCTGAGTGAACATAGTCAATCACAAAAGGACAAATATTGTATGGTTTCATTTCTATAAAGATAAAATCTAAGACAAAGACAGGTTCTAGTTTCCAGGCTATGTAGCAGTGTTCTACAATCACTCCGTATTAATAAGCAATCCTATAAGAGTAACTAGTGAACTTTAATAGTTTGGAGGGGGTAATTGCTCTTCTGATGGTGTGTGGACCAGATGGGGCACCAGTCATTGCGAAAAAGACTTAACATGGTTTGTAGATATTCCGTGGGGAAAATGCACCCAGTATTATGTCCCTGAATGGGCACTTTGGACTAGTTTCTAACCAAATCCTGGTGACCCAGACAATATAGATAACTGGGACATTAGACTGTTTTTTTCTGAAAGGTCCCTCCCTACGTGGAATGAGTCCTCAGGGAATCCCCAATTCCATACACTTAGAAGGGTATCAGCTCTAAAATATCAGACAAAGCACATTGTAAATTGCCTTGAGCAGCTGTACTTAGGCTGGAATGTAACACCTCGTCATTTGATATCATTCTGGAGAGAATATGTGAATATTCTAAATTTTTTATATTCTCTGCTGTCTCTTAGATTGAGGTCTTTCTCTATTTTATATGGCCATTGTTGCTGAATTCGTGCCTGTTGTTTTCCCTTGTTTTGTATGTTTCTTTGTACAGGGAAAGCAGGATGTGTGATTTATGAAGCTCGTGGCTGGATCAATGATTGCCTGGGGCATGGGTGGGAGGGTGGGGGGAATGGAAAGCCAATATCAATGAGCACAAGAAGGAAGAAAAGGTTCCAAAGTTGATTGTGGCAATCATTGAACAATCCTTCTGGATAGGATGGAACTATTAAATTGTATTCTACGTTAATTATAGCTCAAACAATTTTTAAAATCATGTATTGAGCTCCTAGTGTGAGCTATTCAATTTAATAGGCAATGGATATATAAAAGTTAATATATGACATAACCTCAGACATGAAAATTGTCAACGGATCTGTTGATTGAGAATTTTTTAGAGCAGGTATTAAGAGCACAAAATCGGGATCCAGATTGCCTGGGTGAAAGCCTGGTTCTTTCACTTGGTAGCTCCCTATGATTTGAAAAAGTTACTGAAATCTTTCTGTGTCTCTATTTTCTTATCTGTAAAAGGGACCAGAAGTAGAATCCATCTGGTAAGATTATCTTGAGGAGACAGCACTCAGTAAATGCTAACTATTACTATTAGTAATAAATCAGATGAAAATGAGTTTCAAATACTTATGGAATAATGATGGGTTTAAATGAAGATATCCACATTGAATAGTTCAGACAATATTATCATAACAGAAAATTTTAAGTGTGCCAGAATGTTGGAAAATTGCAACAAATATTTCACAGTTGGACAGAATGTGGGGAATGTTTCTTCTTCTTTTCTTTATATTCCAAAATTTTCTTCACAAAAATTAATTTCTTGTGTTTTTTTAATTTTTGAGAAAACAGAATTTATATCTGCTGACACACTAATCTGCTGACTTGGCTAAAATAATGAAACTATTTCCCATTAAAAGAAAATCATCCAACACAAATTATTGCACCTCAGATGACTGCTCCTGAGCTTTCAAGACCCCAATCTTTTTTTCCCCCGACAAACCCTTGTGACGAGAGCTGACTCTCAAAGACCCCAATCTTGACAAAGAATATTAGAAGTACCCTGGACTACCAGAAGAACAAACAGATCTGTCTGGGAGTAAGCACATCCAGAATGGAGTAAGCACATCCAGAATGGAGTAAGCACATCCAGAATGGAGTAAGCACATCCAGAATGGAGTAAGCACATCCAGAGTGCTCATTGGAAGTGAGGATGGTCAAACTTTGTCTCATGTCCTTTGGAGGTCAGCAGGAGACTCCTGTTATCAGAAGGTACCAGTTCTTGGTAAAGGACGTCATCTGGGGAAAGCAGAGGGTCAATGAAAAAGAGAAAACTCCTGATGAGATGGAGTCGTACAGTGGATGCAACAATGTGCTCAAACATAATTAAGATTGTGCCGGTGATGGAGGACCAGGCAATGTTTAGTTCTGTTGTACAGGTTATTGCTATGAACCAGAAATGACTTGACACCTGACAAGAAAAATGTTCACCTAACATGGACAAAGGAGATTTGTACATGTGCATGCGGTCAAACTTTTTTTTTCTTCTTTTGCATTTTATTAGGGACTCAAACAACTCTTACCACAATCCATACATATACATACATCAATTGTATAAAGCACATCCATACATTCCCTGCCCCAATCATTCTCAAGGCATTTGCTCTCCACTTAAGCCCTTTGCATCTGGTCCTCTTTTTTTTTCCCCCTCCCTCCCCGCTTCCCCCCGGAAAAAAATAATGATGAAAATCAAAAGGCTTTGAAGCATTTAGTCTAATGGACAAATGGACCAAAAAACTATCAGCCTCCACAATCCTGAGACTGGGAGAACTAAACCTAGAGACTAGGTGGCCAGCTCTGGAAAGGGTCACCTTAGAAAACCCTGGATAGAATGAGAGAAAAATATGAAACAAAACCCCAAATCACTAAAGACACCAGACTTAATAGTCAGAGACAAGTGCAGCCCTCAAGACTATGGCACTGAGTCCCTCATTAGGACTGGAACAGAACTCACCCCCAAGTTAGAATATCTATTATTTATGATCAAAGGGGCAGTCTTTATCCAAAGAACAAAGGACAGAGCGTTAGGAAAGAAGGCAGAGTGGAAACAGGGAACACAAAGAGAGAATGATGGGATAAATGATGGAATATTGAGTATTACACTAGATGAGTTGAATTAAAATGTGTTTAAGCTGTTGCAAGTAAAACTGATTATCTGTTCTGTAAATTCACAACCAAAAATTAAAGAATACATTTAAAAGTAAAAAAAAAGAAAATCATATATATAAGGATTTACATTCCCTTGTACTTGTGATTCCCTTTAAAGCTGATCATATTGATCTGATCATATTGATCGACACTATACTTCGCTTTCACCAATAAAACACTTCATTCTGCAGCCTATAGAGAAGTGAAAGAAAAATAATCTGAAATTTAACAACATGTAACCATCTGAATTAATAATGCCTGATGGGTTAATCTCAGATACCCCAAAGGACTTCTGTCAGCCTTTAATGTTTCACATAACCATCTATATGTTTCAGATTTATCTCTATACCACTAAGGCATTTGCAAAGCATGTGAATATTTAAATATCTGAAACTATTACATCAACAGAAAATGTGACAGATTCACAGTTGATATTTCTTTGGTTACCCATTCCTGTGCACCTGGGGCTAGAGTCTGAAAGGAAACCAAGATTCAAACCACCTGGATGGATTTAAACCCAAAGGAAGTAAGTTACTCATAATAATAGCTAACATTTGTTAAGTCTTAACTACATCATCTGCATCAACTTATGTATTTAACACTTATTTTCTCACTTATTTTTCCTAATAGTTCTATGAAGCATAAAATATTGTTTACTCCACTTTCACAGGAGAGGAAACTAAATCCCACAAAAATTAAACATGTTGTCAAGGCCAAGTCTATGTTCTCCACTACAGGAACCGCTGTGTAAACTTCTGAGCGCACCTGCAGAGAACGCCAGGCTACGCCGAACTTCACAAGCTACTCGGACAGACATCACTACCACTTCAAATTTGTATCACTCGATTCCACAGGATTAAAAGACAGAGGTTTAGCAAAGGCAGTGTTGGTCCTAAATGCTTCTCCACAAGAAAGTGTGGGCTGGTATAAGGACTTGCACCAGGCCTCTTTAAAAGAAAAATGTTCACTTTTTGGTGCTCTACAAAAAATCTCCTGTCGTTTTTCACTTCTTTACTTAGAATAAGATATTGATGGAAATTTTAACAGATTTGCAATTAAAGAGATGGGAAGTTATTTTTAAATGAATGTTCCAACAACTTATTCCAGAGCCATAAAACCCAAAGCAGGGTCTCAAACCTCTTCATTCAAATTAGACCCCCTACTAAGAATTTGTACTTACCCCTTGATATACTAAACCAGAATCTATATTTTTAAGGAGATATATAAGAATTACCTGGGGATCTTAATAAATTACAACTCTTCCATAGGAAGTCAAACAGGAATGAACCGGTTTAAAGACAGAGCATGAGAAATAACCAGATCAAAGTGGGTGAGCATCAGCTCAGCCAAAGAAATTCAGCAAGTTATGTAGTAACCCACCTCAATTAACTCCAATGTAACCATGATGTGGAAGTCAGTTTAGATGTTGCCATTTTAACAAAGTAACCATATTGTGTTAAGTAGTCTGAGTTTAGCCATTTGTACTGACTCAAGTGGGCCAATTTGCAAATTCTGTACATCCTCTTGGAAATGCGGTTTTCTTAACTAGTGAACGGTGCCACTTTAAAAATTGCCAAGTGTCTAAAATCCTGCTGAAAGATCCCCTTTTCCCATACATTGAGTTGCCACCTGCCCCTATCCCTTTATATCCAAGTTCTCCCTTTCTCCATACAACATATTGCCACCCTGCTCCCTCTGTCCTGTGCTCTACCGAGTATAAAAAGCTCCCATTAAGCACTCTGGGTCTTTGGAGAATTAGACTCTAGCCGCCATAAGATAACCAGCTAATAGAGGCTTACTAACTTTGATTAAAGTAGCATGTGGTTTAATTGATCTTATTGCAGCACAACAGTTAGATATAATTGGAGAGTCTAGGGTGGTCAGAGTGAGCTCATAAAAACTGAGAGAAGATATAAAAACATAACATGCAGAATGAGAAAATGACTGGAGAAACCACACGGAATGCCCTGCCAGCACTGAGATTCTCACAACGCCACTGGATCCAAAGACTTTTTACCCACTAGCCTGTGATTGTCCTGCATTCGGCATCATCGCATGTGTTTCATGAATCTGAAGAGGACTTTGTAGATTGGTATCAGACATATGGGCTAATATCGGACTTATGGATTTGGACTAGACTGGGTTGGGATGCTTTCTTAATGCACAATTACCCTTTATATAAAACTCTCTCTTATATGACTTTGTATGGATTTGTTTCTTTAGTCTACTCAGACTAACATGGTTACTCAATAAAATTAGTTAATTCTGGAAACCCATAACTGAAAGGGAACACCTTTTTCAGATAATGTGCAACATGGACAGAAGAGCAGGTAGTATTGAACCAGCAATGGTTGGGACCGAAGCACAGAACATTGATGGTGGCTCTGTGATCAAAGGTCTAAAGATGCTTGTCTTCATTCAGACCCCACGACATGGTCTGACCATCCTTTCTTCCAGAATCACATTGGAACCCATCTATAGAGACTCTCGTGGTGTGCAAATAGCTTGTGTGGCTGATGTGGTTGGTTTTCAGCTTATAATTAGTCAAGCTCCACATCTTGACCAACTTTTTCCAGTCACAGGAGATGATGATGGGATTGGTTAGCCAAGTTTTTATAATCAATTTGTTTCCTTTGTGAACTCTTCATTCTCTGGAACAGACAGAGCAGGAGATGGTCACTTGATCAATTGTGTGCTATTGTTCCAAAGGGGATTTGTATAAGGCTTCTCCAATTATTTACTACAGATAGGGAGCCAAGACTCAATACTTCAAGACACATCTTGGAATGTATCCTTAAGAACTGGGATAAGTTTGACCCCAAGACCTTAAATAAAAACAGACTAATATTTTTCTACAACTCGACAAAACTTCAGTATAAGTTTGGCCTAAGAATAGTAGCCTCTATCATAAAGCCACCTTACAACTTGATCTGCCTTATTGCTGACAAGGGAAATGGATAGAAATTCCATTTATAGCACTTTTATCACTTAGAAATGATCCTGAATTATGCAAAGACGCAGAATAGATTCTGCCCTTCTGACAGTCGTGAGCAAGAAGAATTCCCAATAAATAGCAAAATAAAGTTTAAAAAAAATTAAATCCTGTCTCCACCTATGGTCTCATGAGAGTTTGCAACCCCTGTTGCCCTAGAGTCAGTCCCAGAACTGGCTTCACCCTCTACTGAATCTAAAGATCATAGGGAAGAAAAGAATGTGCGACCAAAGAAAACATACCAATCCCTGATGAAGCAATGCTTTCCCCGGTTGTTTCCTATATAAAAAAAAAAGTCTATAGGACTAGATGAGATAGTTGGGGTTCAGTTCCACACACCTGATAAATATAAAAGACAAACTGGGAAGTTTTGTGGATGCCCCAGTAAATGTATAAAAGAATGGAGGAAGATAACTTTAACCTTTAAGTTATCATTGGAATATGTTAATCTAATCTTTCAGAAGTCCCTAGCAACCTCAAGATGAAGCTATGAGAGGAAAGGCAATGGCTTAAACCATCAAAATACATATGCAGAATGCTAATTACTCACCAGGAACAGAGGCTGTGCCCTATACAAATCCCCTTTAGAACTACAACACACAGTGATCAAGTAACTATATGCTGCTCTGTTTGTTACAAGGAATGAAGAGTTCATAAAGGAAACCAATTGACTATAAAACCTGATCTTCAACCCCATCATGGTCTCCTGCGACTGGAAAACATTGGCCAAGATGTGGAGCTTGACCAATTACAAGCTGAGAACCAAATGCATTGGCCACACAGGCTACTCGAATACTGTGACTGTCTCTCTACAATGTGGTCTGGAAGGGGAAAAAATGGATGACAAAACCATGCTGTGGGACTTCAATGAAGACATGCACCTTTAGACCTGTGATCATAGAGCCATCAACAATATCCTGTTCTTCAGTCCCAACTGTTACTAGTTCTATGCCACCACAAGCCCCAGCATCAAGATCTGGGACTTAGGGGACAAGATCGTCATAGATAGCCTGAAGCAAGAAGCTGTCAGCACCAGTTATAAGGCCTCGGTACCCAGTGAACCTCTTTAGTATGGTCTGCTGATGGCCAGACTCTATTTGCTGGCTAAACAGATAAACTGGTGCAAGTATGGCAGGTAAAAACTTATGGCCGAGCTTTTTGAAATTAAAAAAAAAACTGGCTTTCTGAAAAATAAAAACTAAAACAACCTAACTGCCATTGGTTCTCAAGAGAACTCAATGGCCTTTTTAATGAAGCTACATGCTAATCTGGATCCTGAGAACCCTGACAGGATAATTGTACACAAAGATAAGTTCATAACTCAGGCAGCCCCAGACATAGGGAAGAAAGCACAAAAGTTAGTAATGGGCCCATCAACCTCACTGAAGAAATGTTTAGGGCAGCTCTTTAGTGTTCTATAATATGGAATAGGAAGAGAGAGAGCTAGAAAACAGCACCAGTAAATAGCTGCCCTTCAAGGGAAATGGCGTCATCAACACATGACAGGTACACTGACATTTTCTCAGGTGCAGAATGCATGGACATTGGAAGCAAGAATGCCCTAGAATAGGACACCTATGAGGACATGTCCCTTGTGTCAACAGCCTGTCCATTAGAAGAAAGACAGCCATCGGGGCTGTAGGGATCTTGGATCAGCTCTGTCAATGGCTATGGCTTTGAACTGATGGGCCCTATACTCCAGTTGAGTTCTGCTAAGCATATCACTATATCAGAGTCGAGTCAAGAGTTAACCTTCAAAGTGGCAGGAATTAATCAATTAATTTTCTTTGGGACATAGAAGCCATAGTCTCTGTCCCAATCTCCTATCTGAGATCTCTCTCCTCTAATATTTACCATCATACAGAGAGTGCATGCCTATCTAGACATTTAATGCCATACTTGATTTGTCTCTGTGGTACCACTGTTTCCTGACCAGTTTTCAATCATGACTGAGTGCCCTACTTTACTCTTAGACAGAGATATTTTAAATAAAACCAAGTCTCCCAGTGGACAGTAAGGAACATATTTCTCTTATGAAACGATTTGTTTAAAGGGTTCAATCAAAAGGAATACAAACTCAGAGAAGAGACTTGTTAGTGGAGTGTGGGTAACAGGAATCCCAAGACAAGCTCCTAAGGCTAAATCAATTATGATGAAGTTAAAAGACCTAACTCATTGTCCCAATAAAAGAACTATCTTTATAAATTGAGAGGCAAGAGAAGGTAAGCAAAAAATCATCACCATCTTTGTTAATCAGTCAGTGCTTATAATCATGGATTATAACCTTCAGTTTCCATTTAATACCCCATATCACTTGATATGAAAAGGATGGAATTAATGGAATAGTTCAAGATCTCAGGACTATCAATGACAGCTACCTGGCCAACTGTCTGAAAGATATCCATGTTTATACCCATTCCAAAGAAAGATAATACAACAAAACATGCAAAATATAAAACAATATCACTGATATCAATGCAAGTAAAATTTCACTGAAGATCATCCTACAATGGTTGCAGCCGTACAGTGATAGTGGGTGGCAAGAAATGCAATTTGGATTCGGAAGAAGATATGGAAAAAGGGCTATCATTCCTGATGTCAGATGAATGTTTGCTTGTGTTTTACGAACTATGAAAAGATAATCCTGTGTGGGTCATAAAAAACCATGGATAGCCTTAAGAAGAATGGGAATTCCAGAACACTTCATTATGCTCATGTAGAACATGTACATGGATCAAGGCAAGACATTGGCTATTAGAAATAGGGAAGGACACAAACACAGAGGAGGCACAAATAGACAAGTGGGATATACTGAAGATAAAACACCTGTGTACCTCGAAAGAATTCACCAAGAGAGTAATAAGGGAGCCCACGGACTGGAAAAACATCTGCAATACTCTGCTAGCTTCCAAAAAGAAAAAAACTAATGGCACACTGAGGAGATGGGCAAAGGACCTGAACAGACGTTTCACAAAGGCAGAAATTTGAATGGCCAATAAACATATGAGAAAATGTTCCTGATCATTAGTCATAAAAGAAATGCAAATTAAAACGACTATGAGAAACCACGTAACACCCTCAAAGATAGCCCAATTCGAAAAATCAGAAAGCAACAAGTGCTGGAGTGGGTGTGGGGAGACAGGAACTCTCATCCACTGCTGGTGGATCTGTGGGTATGTACAGCCACTCTGGAAATGAATTTGGTGATACCTAAAGCAGATGGAAATTGAGCTACCATGCAACCCAGCAGTCCTCCTACTGGGCATATACCCAGAAGAGGCGAGAAGCAAACCACGGCCAGCATCTGTGCTCCAGTGTTCATCGCGACACAGTTCACAATTGCAAAGAGCTAGGAACAACCCAAATTTTCATCAACGGATGAATGGATTAAAAACTGTGATACATACATACAATGGAGTACTATGCATCGCTAAAAAGCAGCGACGAATGCATGAAGCACATTGCTGTGTGAGAAGAACTGGAGGAAATCATGCTAAGCAAAGAAAGCCGAGCACAAAAGGACAAGTACAACATAAGTCTACTGAGGTAAGCTTAAAAAAAATGCAAAAGGGGCATAGGGAAAAAGCTGCCATGTACATACATTCCTGGGGTGAGGTCCAGGTAGTATGGCAGGGGCCAGACTAAATCCAGGGTAACATATGGTAGCCAACTAAAAAGGAAGGGTGGTGGGGAAGACATGGGTAGCAGGGAACAGGATACTAACCCACCCCAGGGGAGGGTGTTGTTCATATCTCCACAGGGAAAGAGGGACCAGGTGCTCTTCAACCAGGTACTCCAAGATGTGAATGCAACATACCGGCATGGCATGAAGCAGGGAACCAGTAGAGAGGTCTGAGGGGCCAGCCCCAATCCCAACTACATGGACACCTGCCCCTACCCCCAGAAGAATTTACTTCAGAGGACAGTACTGAAGCTAAAGCTCAGGGAGAGGGACATGTCTGATCAGAGCACACAGGAGCAAATGAAGGGGAAGGAGGAGAGAGTGGAGCACATCCTGGCCCACCAAGCCCTGAGGACAATGTTCCTGCTCAGAGAAGCCAATGCACAGAGAGGACCATAGGGCCGATCCCACTACAAGACACAACACCTCACTGATACTGATGTCCTATAACTCTACCGGGGACAACACAGGAGACACCGTGCGGGAATTGGGCCTGATCCGACCCCACCACACCAAGGTGAACCACCAAAGGTGTGCAACAGAACAGCAAGGAGAGCAGAGCAATGAAGTCCTTAGGGCATACCAAAAATAGACTTTGGGGCCAGGGCAGAGTACCCCATCAGACTCAACTTGAAAACACTCCTAAAGGTCAACAAACAGATCTTGAACTATTTATAGGTTTTTCCATTTTTGGTTGTTGTTGTTGTTTCCTTTTGTTGCTTTGTTTTGCTCTGTCTTGTTTCTGTGCATATTATTATCTCTGCAGGTCTATCTATATAAGAAAGATGAGATAAAAAATTCGGAGAAGAAAATAATAGGACAGATGGTGCCAGGGGATGGTGTATGGGAGGCATGCAAAAGGGGGAAATGGGGGAAAGGAAATGGGTGTTAACAAACCCAGGGACAAGAGAACAAATGATCTAAAATTGATGCCAAGGACGGTGTGGGAGACCTGGTAGGGCTTGATCAAAGGCAATGTAACCTAGAGGAATTACTGAAACCCAAATGAAGGCTGAATTTCATAGTGGGACAAGAGAAAAGTAAAAGGAAATAGAGCCATTTTTCTCAACCTGTGTGTTGCGACCCCTTTGGGAGTCGAACCACCGTTTCACTTGGGTTGCATAAGACCATTGGAAAACCCATAAATATCTCACAATATATAATTACATTTTGTTTTGTGATTAATCACTATGCTTTAATGTTGTTTAAACATGTTCAATTTGTAACAATGAAAATACATCCTGCATATCAAATATATACATTATGATTCATAACAGTAGCAAAATTACAGTTATGAAGTAGCAAGAAAAGAGGAGAAAAAAATGATTAGGGCAAAGACTATACAGATGTGCTTTATACAATTGATGTATGTATATGTATGAACTGTGATAAGAATTGTATGAGCCCCTAATAAATTGTTAAAATTTTTAAAAAAGCAAAAAAAAAAATTTATGGTTGGGGGTCACCACAACTATATAAAAGGGTTGCAGCATTAGGAAGGTTGAGAACCACTGAAATAAAGGAAAGAACTAGGAGGCAAAGGGCATTTATAGAGCTATAAATACAGGCATGTACATATGTAAACATATTCATTTATGATGATGTGGAAATAAATCTATGTACATATATTTATAGGTTTAGTACTAAGGTAAGAGAGTGACATTGGGCCACTGCCCAAGCACTCCCTCTATGCAAGAACATTCTGTTCTATTAACCTGACATTCCATGATGCTCATCTTCCTGACAGGATCGCTGAAGACAAAGCGGGTACAATAAGGAAATGTGGTGAAGAAAGCTGATGGTGCCCAGCTACCAAAAGATATAGCATATGGGGTCTTAAAGGCTTGAAGGTAAACAAGCAGCCGTCTAGCTGAGAAGCAACAAAGCCCACATAGAAGAAGCACACCAGCCTGTGTGATCACAAAGTGTTGAAGGGATCAGGTATCAGGCATCAAAAACCCAGAACAAAAAATCATATCATTGTGAAAAGGAGGGAGTGCGTAGTGGAGACCCAAAACTCATCTGTAGGCAACTGGACACCCCTTTACAAAAGGGTTGCGTGGAGGAGCCGCTCAGGGTGCGCTGTAGCACTGACGACACATACACCTTTCCTGTAGTTCTTGAATGCTTCCTCCTCCCCCCCCCACTATCATGGCCCCAATTCTACCTTACAAATCTGGCTAGACCAGAGCATGTACACGGGTACAAATAGGAACTGGAAACACAGGGAATCCAGGACAGATAAACCCCTCAGGACCAATATTGAGAGGAGCCATATCAGAAGAAGGGGAAGGTTGGGGGAGAAAGGGGGGACCAATCACCATGATCTACATATAACCTCCTCCCAGAAGAATGGATAACAGAAAAGTGGGGGAGGGGAGACATCAGTCAGTGTATGACATGAAAAAATAATAATAATTTATAAATTATCAAGGGTTCATTAGCGAGGGAGGGTTGGTAAGGAAGGGACGGGAGAAAAATGAGGAGCTGAAACCAAGGACCAAGTAGAAAGAGACCGTTTTGAAAATTGAGGTAGTTAGTTTATTGTGCCAGACTGGCCGATAAACACATGTGGGATTAATTGAAGGGTGGAGAGATGAATTGCTCAGAGAGCTTCGTGTTTCTTGTCTCTCTCTCTTTGATCATCAGACCAGTGTGTAGCTGCCTTGCTGGTTCTGTGCCTCAATTTGCAAGCTACACTACCTGTGGGACACCTAACCTGTGGACTGTATTGCTGTAATTTGAGGTCCCTTTAAGACCACACGATTGGAATTTATATCTCTTGAGCTGGGGACTGACTGTTGGTGCCTGGATGACAGTTGGTGACCTGCCTTGCTGCTTGCTGCCTGTGCCAAGATAGCTTGGCTCTCTCTACAGAGGACTACCTGGTGGCCCTCAAGACATGAAGGACTGCCAGTGTCTCCCAAATCTCTCACGGGAGTGAGTTGCACTGAGCCATTTGTACTGCTTTATAATTTAACTGTTCATTTCTTGTATTATGTATGTATCTATCTGTATATAATTTAACAGTTCATTTCTTGTGTTATATATCTATAGATAGATATAAAGATAGATAATTATTAGCAATCTGGTTTTGCCTCTCTAGAAAACCCTGACACAAAAATGATGAGGGCAACAAATGTACAAATGTGCTTGACACAATGGATGGATATATGGATTGTGATAAGAGTTGTACATGTCCCCAATAAAATGATTTAAAAGAAAAATCCTGATTAAGTTGAACTTTCCCTTATATCAAAAACGGTACTAACCATGAATAGGGTCATCCCAGCAATTAGCCTTTATCTGTTACTCTATCAGACTTTTCTTCCTGGACCTTCTCTTATCAAGGATCTATAGGATGCAGTTAATTGCCCAGTCAACGGTTCCTACAGCTGCTCTTGATGGATATGTAGGCAAGTGCCAGGCCACTTTAGGGAGTCCTGGCCAGCCCTTTTGCAACTATGGGCCCAAATGCTAGCATTTATGCATTTGTTTAATCTCCTCCAGGTAGCAGGATTTAGATGTAGCTACTACTTAGAAAGGTCTTACCCTGTAATGAGACCTTTTTTCATAGGAGAACATGTGATCCAAGTCCCCTTGGTCTCTGTTCCTCCACATTCAACTAGGGTTCCTTGTAGGGCCTTTGCAGAATACATGGTTTAATTTTACTGAGACCACTGAAACTTCCCCCTCCTCCAGCTACCACTTAAATGCTCCCACCTTACATTCCTCTGGGAAGACCTATACAAATTTCAGCCCACTAACTACAGCAACTTTGGTGGGCACCTAATTTTGGATATATACTTTCAAGAGGGGCCTGAAAAATGAGACTGAATTTATCATATATCACATTTCAGGGTGTTTTACTCTCTAAAAAGGGTTATATTTTGTTTATGGAGAATCTGCTGACCAGTGCCTGCCACTAACCGGATTACACTTTGTACTTAAGGACTACCCTACACCTATATTTGTAGCCAATGTCACCACCCCCATAATGATTCCTTTACGCAGCACTCATAAATTCTTAAAATGAGTGGGACCCTTATTCCTCATTTAGTGCAAATTGGCAATGGAGCGAAAGTGGTTGGGCAAGTCCCAGGGATGACTTCCTCTGATCAAATTTATGCCCACATGCCTTAAAATTAGCCTGCTCACCAGCTAAGTATTGCAGCTTTTTCTCACCCTCTAAACCCAAATAAACTCCTTGGCAGCAGCCATCCTCCAAAATAGACGAGGCTCAGATATTCCAGCAACTATACAGGGAGGTATCTGCACCATGTTTCAAGAGGAAGGTTGTCTGGGGGTGAACCAAACTTGTTGTGTCTAAGATTACATTCCCCACTTTCTAGGTAAAAATCAACTCTAGGCCCAGTCCGAGCAAGGATGGAGTTCCTGGTTCAGAATGGTCATGGGCCTTCCGGTTAATATCTATCTTAGGTCCACTTGCTTCTTTACTACTTTCACAGCTCTTTGGACCTTGTAATTTTAATGCTCTTGTCCATTTCATATCTTCCAGACAAGAGACCATCTGCATATAAATGGCTGCTTGATCAGAATATTTAAATCACCCTTTCAAATGTTTCCAAACTTATTTGGCCTACCATTTGCTTTGCAGGAAAAAAATTACTTGCCCACCCCCACTCCACTTCACCCCTGCAATGAAAACTTTTGTATTATAGCCCATAATTCAAGATAAAGTGTGGGTATCTTCTTTTGCAGTATCCCACTGTGATGGTTAGAACCTTTGTCAATTGATGTATCTCTATCAACAATTAGGTAGATCCCAACCTATCAATCAGGTGACAGCCTCATGACACTTCCTTAGGGATGTGGCCTTTTTATGAGAGATGCTGTGAGTACTTATTTCTCTCTCTCTCTTTCCCTTTGCCTTCCTGCTCCTCTGAGTCCCGTGTTTCATGTCTGGGCCCAGAAATCCATGTGGCCCGCTTTTGGCATCCTGCCATTTTTCTGCGTACTTCAGATCCACATGACTCCTCACCCACCAGTCTATGATCTCCTAGCTTCCTGCTTCACCTTCCTGCTTCATCTGTCAGCAACTGTATGAGCCTGGAGGGCCTCCAGATAGCCTCTGACCCAGGGAGTTGAATTGGACGGGGCTGGACAACTTCCATGATATAAATTTCTTTCTTGGCAGATAGGTCTGTACAAGAAAAAAACATTTTCTAAAATAGATTGTGGTGATGACTTCACAATAATCTCTAGTAAGCTTAAACTATGGAATTGTATGATATGTGAATAATGTGTCAATAAAATTTAACCATTTTAAAAGAGAAAGGAAATATAGAGATTCTCTAATAAAAGAAAATATTTATTTAAATATTTTAATAAAAAATGAAAGTCTTCGGTGTGTGTGTGTGTGTGTGTGTGTGTGTGTGTGTTTTCTGGTTTTGTTTCTTTAGGAAACTCAGCTGAATATACCCACTTTAGGAAACACTGCTCAAGACGTTGACAAATCCCAAGTAGGACTCTAACTCCAAACGTCTCAGAGAGAAAACAAGTGATTCCAACCCAGAACCAACACTACCTCCATGCTCAGAAGGAAGCAGATACAGAAGGCTAAACACCAGCACTCAAGATCACCTGGGTATTATCATTTCAGGGGGAAATGTTAGGCAGACTAAATAGTCACCCAGATAGAAAAAATGGAATGGAAGTAACAATAAAAGAATTTCCCTGGGGTGAAGGGAATGTTAAAATAATTTCCCCACGAATAGAAAAAAGAATTAAAAAATAACATTTTCTCACGAGTATTTTGAAGCCAAGAAAACCCAGTTTAAAATAAATTGAAAAAAGTAAACCCACAGCCATCAAGTCTATGCTGACTCATAATGACCCCTTGTGGGTTTCCAAGATTGTAAGTGTTTACAGGAGCAGAAAGCCTCGTCTTTCGCCCAGGTTGCTGCTGGTGATTTCTAACTGCCAACCATGCGGACTGCAACCCCACTCTAAACCACTACACCACCAGGTTCCTTCAGTTTAAGATAACTGGCCTCATCTCTCCCAACTGGATAGCACTTTCTACAGAAACAAAGCCTCTTTTCAAGTTTAAAGTACCCATTAAGCATGGCTTGCCTATACTTACTTATAAATCTGCATGGTGTACAGTGTCATATTTACCCTGCTAAAATGAAAAAAAAATTATAGAATGAAGTCAGTTTCAGCTTTATTTTTCCTACTTTTCAAGCCAGTGTTGAGATCTGATAGACAAGGAAACCAGAGTTTTCAAGCCTGGACCTTTCCTTTTTTCGTCTCCGTGCTTCCCTTCAATTGGAAGACTATCACACACTCGAGTCGAACGCATGCAAAGCACATTCACACAGCCCATCTCAGCAGACCCTCTGCAGGGCCCTCACCTTTGGCCCTTTCTGGCTACGGTGCTGGGTATTTCCCTCTCACCCTCCTGCCTTCCCTGCCCCACCCCTCCACAGCCCCCACGGGAGCCTTCCAAATTTATTTATTTTTCAGTGAAACCCATTTCTCATTTTAGTCCTTTATCATAATGGTGTCATGAAGTGTTTATCTGTATGCTATTGACTAACTGCTGAGTATAATGTCTTCCAAATATGGCCATGCCATGAGGTTTTACTGTCGGTTTTAGATATGTATAATATCCTATATGTGCTTGTACCCAAGTTCATTTATCCTTTCCACCACACCACACGTGAGGTTTGGGGTAGTTTTTATCTGTTTGCTGTTATAAATAGCACTGCATAAACATGCCTGTGTATATGTCCAGTAGTGAAATTCAGCCAGTTTGAACCAGTTCAGAAGAACCAATGCCTAATTTTTTGTTGAGTTTGGTGAACAACTTGTTAAAATGACACTTATTATCAGGATTCTCTCTAAGGAGGGTGCTGGCAGCTGCCCAGTTTAGAAATCACACATTTATATTTCTGGCTCTTTTTAAACTATATCCGCCTTTATTGACTTCACAGTGCTCTTTATCTGATACCAAGTCTACAAACATCCTTCCACAGTGGACAGAGGGGATTCACTGGAGACAATCCATGTGGGGACCCTGCAAGTGGATTTGGGGGTTCCACTGTCATCTATTGCCTTCTGTGTTGAGAAGAATTGGAATTTTAGAACACTACCCTGTGCACATATGGAACCTATATATGGCACAAGAGGCCGTGAAGTGACCAGAACAAGAGCATAGCACACGGCTTCAAATTAGCACAGTTTACATGAGAGTTATTTCCTCTTACCATACTTATTCAATCTAAATGCTGAGAAAATAATCAGAAACTGGATTAGACAAAGAACACTGGCTCAAGAATGGAGGAAGGTATATTAACAACTCGTGATATACAGATGGCACACCTTTGCTTGCTGAAATAAGGAGTACTTGAAGCACTGCTGATACAGATGAAAGATTGCAGTATTCAGTAAGGATTACAATTCACTATAAAGAAGACCAAATCCTTACAAGTGGATCACTTAGTAACATCATGGTAAATGGATAAAAGATTGAAGTTGTCAAGGATTTTGAGCTGCTTGGATCCATGATCAATGATCATGAAAGCAGCAGTGAAGAGATCAAACAACATACTGCACTGGGTAAATTTGGATCAAATTATGTACTACCCTTATGAATGGTTTCAAAATATTGTCAGATACTGATATTCCAATTAATGAAAGCAGACCATTTTCAGAGACTTTACCAGAGGAGGGGCCCCTGAATCAGAGGGCACTCAAAATGTGACTGAGGAGAAGCTGCTTTCTTGAGGTAAGGGCCGGCCAAGGTGACAAGAGTGTGGTAAAGCCTGTGGGAGAGGAGAACGTCTGGATATTCATTTGTGATATAGCATGACTCAAGGAAAAACTGCTACAAAAATCTTTCAGTGATTGAAACTTATAATGTGCTAAGAATGAATCCAGAAAAATTGGAATTGGTCAAAGATGAAATGCAACCCATAAAAGTCAATATCCTAGGCATTCCTGAGATGAAATAGACTGGTATTGGCCATTTTGAATCAATATGCAATAGAGAATTATTCATCCTCCAATTGTTTGCCCTTGTTTTCTTCACCATGCTACGGTTATCCCTTGTTTTCTTCACCACCCTTATGGCACAGTGATCAGAGATAGACGTCTACATAATCTCTATGTGCTTGAATTTATTCAAGTTCGACTGTGTCCCAGCATGTGGTCTATCTTTGAATATGTGCCATGTGGACCTGAAAAGAATATGAATATCTTTACATGTGGGTGGTAAGCTCTGAAAATGTCTATCAAGTGAAGTCGTCTAATTGTGCTGTTTATATCTATAGCCTCCTTGTTGAGTTTCTTTCCCAGTGATCTGTCTTTTTCAGAGAGTGGTGTATTAAAGTCACCAACTATAATTGTTGAGCCTGTGATTTCTTTTTTCATCTTTTGGAGTGTTAGATTTACGAATTTCACGGGTCTCTCATTGGGCACACATATTTTTATTGTGCTCACTGGTTCTTGGTCTACTGTTCCATTGAGTGCCCCTCCTTGTTTCTTGTTATGGCCTGTATCTGGAAATTAATTTTGTCAGATATTAAGATCACTACTCCTGCTTTTTTTGCATTGCTGTTTGCTTGATATACTTTCCTCCAGCCTTTAATTATTAACCAGCTTTTGTCTGAAAGCTTGAGATGTGTCTCCTGTAGGTAGCAGATCAATGGGTTATTTTTTCTGAGCCAGTCTGTTAGCCTCTGCCTTTTAATGCCTGAGTTCAGGCCATTGATATTCAGTTATTACATCCATCTGTGGACTCTGTGATATCATCTTGTACCTTTTCTGTTGGGTGTTTTCCTACCTAACTACCTTATCCATTTGTGTTGTATGTGTGGTTCATTTTTGCCTTCTTTCCACTATTGAGTCAATGCTATCTTGGGGGCTGTTTTCTCATCACCCTATGGATGGAGTTGTTCTATGTGATGCTCTCTTATTGGTACTCGAGTGTTGATCCTCTCCCATATTGGATTGGCAAGGATCTTTTGTAGGACTGGGTTTCTTTTTATGTATTCTTTGAGTTTTTCCTTGTCTGGGAGAACTCTTACTTCTCCATCTATCTTAATAGATAATTTGGCTGGGTATAGTATTCTTGGGCTTGCATTGTTTTCCTTCAATTTTTGGAATATGTTACTCCATTCCCTCCGCTTCTTCATCATGTCTGCTGATAGGTCTGAACACACTCTTATTGGGATACACTTATATGTGACTGTTTTTCCCTAGCTGTTCTTATGAGCTCCTTATCCTTATAGTGGGATAATTTGACTATTATGTGTCTTGATGACTTCTTGGGATTCAGTCTGGCTGGTGTTCTTCAGCCTCCTGGATGGTTGCCTGATTTTCATTTATTAAGCTGCGGAGGTTTTTCTCTAAGAATTCACTCATTATGTTCACTGTTGACTTCTTTGTTGTGTCTTGTTCCAGTAGTCCAATTATCCTAATATTGTTCCTATTCATAGCATCAGACATGGCTCTCAGGTTTCTTCAACTTCTCTGATTGTCTTATTTGACTGCTTTTCCATTTTGTTGAGGTCTGCTTTGTTATACTGTAGGCCACTGATGCTATTCACTGCCTCCTCAAGTCTGTTGGCAAAATCTGTCAATTTTCCACTGGATTTTGTTATTTCATCCCTTAAGTCTTGTATTTCCCTTTGGTGCATTGCCTTTATCGCCTCTATCATTTCATCCTTTTTCTGTATTGCTTCCCTCATATCCTGTATGACTCCAAGCAGCATTCTGAAATTTTATTTCTGTGGCAGATCAATGTCTGCTTCTTCTATGCACATTGTTAGGTTCATGACTTCTTCCAGCATTGTATTCTGTTTCTCCTGCTTTTTAATTGAGGCTGTTGGGGCTGCTTGCTGTTTATATGTTGTTTTAGAGGAGTTGGGAGCCATCTTCCAGAGTTGATGAGCACTGAGCTCTCTCTTGGGGGCCTCGTTTGACTGCTTCTACGAGCTACCTGCAGGTAGCTGTACTGGTGGGGTGGAGGGGTCGGGTTACTGCTGTATCTTCCTGTGGTTTCACTCTTATCCTAGCCAACCAGTATTATGTTATTTGGAATGTGAGTTGAATAGTCATCTCATGAAACACTGGTCAGGTTGATGTGGGCCCATTAGGGGGGTGTTTCACTGGCTGATCTGTAAGTAAGCCATAGTGGTTTGTCTCACAGTTCTTGGAGCACCTCGGGTGGCATGTGGTGTTTCTCTCTGCAACTGGAGTACTGCAGAGGGCATGTGGGTATACCCTCCTTGGTGTAGAGCACCGTAGCTGGCAGGCAGAATTACCCTAGTCAGAGAGATCGCTGTGGAGGTTGAACAGCATGGGGCACCACTGGTGCTGGCTGTAGTTCCCCCAGTCACTTTCAGGGCCTTGGGGTTTAGGCTGGAGTTCCCCCAGCCATTTGAAAGGGAGAACCCCCAGCCACTTGGGGTATGGAGGAGGACTGGCATGATTTCCCTAGCTTCATGTAAAACCAACAAATGCGGACTGAGCCTTCAGAGTTTCCCTAGGCTGAGGGGAGTGAGCTGGAGGTCAATAATGACTTGTGAAAGGAAAGAGAGGGGAAAGAGAAGAAAAGGGGAGAAAGAAGAAACCAAACACAGGAGCAAAAATACCAGGCAAACTAACACCCACTCACCAAAGACTAAACAAAAGTAAAAACAGTCAAAAATGAAAACAACAAAAAGGAAAACTGTATTTGCTGAGACTGACAGGAAAGAGAGAAGAGATAGAAGAAGGGGAGAAAGAAGAACAAAAGAAAGGGGGGAAAAGCAAAGAAGAGAAAAAATAGATAAATAGATAGCTGAGCCCCGTGCCGTGCCATGTGCAGTACCGTCGCAGGGGGCAGGCTGTACCTCTCCCCATGGGGTGGGCAGAATTGCTCTAGGCAGAGAGTAGAGGGCTGGAAACTAGCACTGGCATGTGGAAGGAAAGAGAGGGAGAGGAGAGAAACAGAAAAGCAGAAAGAGGAGAAGAGAACAAAAAGAGAGAGAAGAATGAAAGAAAAAGAAAGAGGGGAGAAAGCCCAACTGTGCTCACTAAGATTGACTGTGATGGCAACGAGAGAAGAAAAATCAAGAGACAGCTGATCCCTGATTGCCTGAATGTGGGGCTTGAGGAGTTTAAGCCCTGCCCCCAAATGGCAGGTTGGTGTGCCCTTTTAGTGCAGGGACCCAGTGGTGCTGGGTGGAATTGCCCTAGTTGGCAAGATCATCTTAGAGGTTTCCTCAGCAGCACGGAGCGCTGTAGAGGGCTGTCACAGCTGCCTTGTGTGGTGTGCGGCACTCCCACAGAGGGCAGGCTGGAGTTCCCCCTGCAGTTTGGGTTGAGTTGCCCTAGGCAGAGGGTAGTGGCCTGGAAGCCAGCAGTGGTGTATAATAGGAAAGAGAGGGAGAGAAGAGGA
Organism: Tenrec ecaudatus; assembly: GCF_050624435.1. Lineage (NCBI taxonomy): Eukaryota > Metazoa > Chordata > Mammalia > Afrosoricida > Tenrecidae > Tenrec > Tenrec ecaudatus. Next base: position 107,040,034 of record NC_134542.1, read on the forward strand.
AAAAGAGAGAAAGAATAAAGAAAGAAAAAGAGAAAAAACAAAACTGAGCCCATTGAGACCGACTGCAGTGGGAAAGAGATGGGTGCGAGAATAAAGAAAGAAGAAATAGAGTGGTAAATAAGGCGATAACTGAGACTTGATCGCCTGACCATGGGGCTGGAGGAGCTCTAACTCTGCTTCAAGCTAGCAGGGTGGTGCACCTGCTTGCTGTAGGGTCGCACAGATGCTGGGTGGCATTACTCTTGAAGGCAAGATCAGAGCAGTGGCCAGGCATCAGTTTCCACGGCAGTATTGAGTGGTGGAGTTCACTAGTATACCTTCCTTGTGCTGTATGTAGTACTATTGTGGGGTGGGGGTGGGGTGTTTCTCAGCCCTGTGTAGGGTCCCAGGACAGGTAGGACCTCCCCAGCTATGTGTAGAAACACGGAGAGGTGAGCTGGGCTTATTGTCCTATCTAGACTGCTGATGCCCTACTAGATCAGAGGTTTGTTTGTTTTTTCCTGGCCAGCTAGAATAGAATTAAATTAAATTGGCTCCCTGGCTCTGGGCTCTGGGTCTGTGCTCAGTTAGAAATTTAGACTTGCTCCAGAGGGTCTTTGTTATGTTGAAAGCCTCCAGACACTGTAGCTAAGTTCTGGCATTCCTTAGCATGGACTTCTTATACTAATATATGTTAAGGGACTCCTTCTACGTGTTTCCTTGGAGTTGAACAATGAGCCTGGAATTTGCTGTTTTTACCAAGAACATGTATTTTCTTTTTTTATATTCTGCTTATGAAGTGCCCTGATTTGGGGCTGTCAAGCTGACCCCAAGAAGGGGAGATCCAGCTTATCAGGGCGGTTGTTTTCTTCTCAGCCAACTGGACCTGACTATTCCCCCTGGACTGTCGCTATCCACTTATTTCCTGCCAGAGTGCGACCTGACTCAGGTCAAGTCCTGCTTTTTCTTCTACTCCAAATGTATGGCTACACACCAACCCCACTCCCCAGGCTAGGAGCTCAAGGCAGCTAACCGCATAGGAAGCTCCAGTGCAGGGTCCTGGGACTAGGTCTCAAAGGTTCTCCTCGTGTCTGGGATTTTGTCTCCTTTAGGACGTCAGCCTGGGAAAACTGCTATTCGCTGCAAAAAGGCAGAGATCGCTCTTCAGCTGGAGCCCACAAGCCCAGAACACCGAACCTTGAGTGACTTAGTGCATTCTTGGTTCTCTTTGTGAGTGGAAATCACACAAAAAAGCAAGGTTCAGGACAGACCCTAGTACCCTAGTTCTAATTTCAGGATTCTGCCTCCCAGTCTTCTTCACCTTACCTCCCAATTTTCTGGTCTGGCAGCAGGAGCTCTGGGCGGGTGAGTCTTAGCTAGATACCATCTTCTTCTATCTCCCCAAATTAATCTTGAAGGACAATGTTGTCTGTGATAGGATTATATCGATCTGCCTTAAAGGGAATCCAATCAATACAATTATCATTCAAATTCATGAACCTGCCACAAATGCTAGTAAAGAATTCTACCAACATCTTAGTAGCAGTCAAGAGCTCAAAAGATGAGCTACATTAGATAAATCTGCTGCACAAGAGCTCTTTAGAATATCGAAAAACAAAGTTTGTTTGTTTTTTTAGGACTAAGATGTGCCTGCTCCAAGTCGTGGTGTTTTCAATCACCTCATAGGTACGTGAAAGTTGGACATTGATTAAGGAAGACCAAAGAAGAATGGCTGCATTTGGATTGTGGTGCTGGTGGAGAACATTGATAGCAACACAAGTGCTAAAAGGACAAATCCATCAGTCTGGGAAAAAATACAACCAGGGTGTTTTTCAAAGACAAGGATGGCAAGACTTCATCTTACAAGCTTTGGATATGTTGTCAGAGGAGACTAGTCTCTGCAGAAGGACATCATGCTTGGTAAAGTGGAGGTTCCGTGTAAAAGAGGAAGATCCTCCATGAGATGGATTCACTCAATGGCTGCAGCAGGAATAGGAACAATTGTGAGATGTGCAGGACTGGGCAGTGTTTTGTTCTGTTGCGCATAAAGTAAGTATGGGTCGGGACTGACTCAGTGACACTTCGCAAAAACAACATGTTAGAGAAGATTTTGAAGAGGTAAGGGAAGAAGTAATAAGCCTTTGAGTTAGAAGAGTCAAGTGTGAGCCCAGCCCATGGGAGCGAAGAGCACACTATTCGTTACTGATGGCGTGACTGTTTAAAAGAGCGTTACCATGATAACGCCTAGTGTGTGGAGTGTGAGGAGAAGAAGGAAATCCAGGAAGAATAAGACAATTTCTGCCCGACAGAAAACAAAGTCCAGAGCAGGGCTGTCCCATAGAAATTGAATGTGAATCTTAATTTTCTATTAGTCACATGTTTTTAAGGTTAAAAATGTTTAGTTAATTATGTATAAATGATCTAACTTACAATTTTATTATCTAATTCATATCACAACTTGTGGGAGAAAGAACCCTACATAAGGTATGTCAAGATCAGCTAGAGGTCTAGGTGACCTATGAGGTCTGAAGGCCCTATGGTGAATTATCTCCCGGGTGGAATTGTCCATCCCACCAATTGGTCATGTTCCCACGACTCATCCCCACACCTCCCCACCTGATCCTTGCCACCGGTCATGTCAAGGACAACTAGAGATTTGGATGACCCACCCCAAATTCCTTGATATGATCCAGTCAAGAACCTATCAACAAACCCCATCTATGTGACAATGCGGTGATAGCCCCAAAGGAGGTGCACAAGCTGTGAATGATGTGACCAACCATTATGATGTAATAAGGACCAAGCAGGATGCAAGAATAAAGGCCAATGGGAAAGCAGGATAGGAGATGAGGTGAGCCAATGGGGATAGAAGATGAAGAGCAGCCACTGCTACTGGACCCCTATAAAATAAAATACAATGCCACACCCTAGACATCGCCAGCTTCCTCAGATGGTGAAGAGACCCACTCCCGGATTGAAGTGGGCTCTGTTTATTAAATCTCTGGCCCACTTCCTGTCTTTGTGTCTGTCTTGTCTTACTGACTTGTGTCTGTGACTCTCTCTGTTGCAGCCTCAAATCACTGGGAGAAACTCACGAGCTTTTTTAGCAGAAGAAAAGACTGGCGACAATGACTTTCGACCACAACCAGATGGCCTTTGTCCTTATTGGGGTGGGTAGGCGTCATCCAGTCAGCTCTGACGCATGGGACCGTATGCACAATATGGAGAAACACTGCCAGGTCCTCCCCTGGAGCTCATTATCACAGTCACAGTGTCAGCCCGTCTCCTTGTTGGTCTCCCTCCTTGAACGGACTGTCCATGTCACTAAGCAGTATGCCCTTCCCAGGAACTGCCCTGATGTCTTCTACTAATACACCCAAAGCATGTGAGATAAAGTCCCCTCCATCCTTTGTCTTTCAAGTCACATCACATCGCCCTGCCACCACATGAAACCTGCACGTGAAGCCTGTGAGTTTCCAAGACTGCAAATGCTTATTACTTTTTAAAAAATCATTGTATTGGGGGCTCTTACAGCTCTTATAACAATCCTTACATCAATTGTATCAAACACATTTGCACATATGTTGCCATCAACATTTCCAAAACATTTCTTTCCACCTGAGTCCTTGACATCAGGTCCTCTTTTTTTTCCCTCCCTCCCACATCTTCCCACCCTTGTAAACTCTTGATAACTTAGAAATTATTTTTGTTTTCATATTTTACAGTGTCTGCTGTCTGCCTTCACTTACGTTTCTGTCGTACATCCCCCTTGGGGGCGGTGGGGCGGTGAGAGGGGCACGTGTTATAGGTCGATCATTGCAATAGGCTCCTTCTTTCTCCCCTTCTCCCCCACTTTCCCCATACCCTCATGGTATTGCTGCTCTCATTATTGGTCCTGAGAGCTTTATCTGTCCTGGATTCTGTGTGTCAAGATCTCTTACCTGTACCAGTGTACATGCTCTCATCTATCTGGATTTGTAAGGTAGAACTGAGGTCATGATAGTGGGGGCGTGGGGAGTGGGAGGGAAGCATTAAAGAACTAGAGGAATGTTGTGTGGCTTGTCCCTTCTTTATGACCCTTCTGTGAGGGGATGTCCAATTGTCTACATATGGGCTTTGGGTCTCCACTCCAACCCCCTTGTTCACATCAAAATGGTTGTTTGTTTGGGGTCTGCTGATGGCTGATACCTAATGCTGTCGACACCTCATGATCACGTGGCGAAAACTGCAAGTCTTTACAGGAGTAGAAAACCTCATCTCTTTCACACAGAGGGATTGGTGGCTTTGAAGTGGTGACCTTGCAGTTAGCCACCCACGATGCCACCACTTTTTCATTGCTTTCCTCTTCTATCCAGAGAAACAACCATTAAAGTAATTGCAATGCCTCGGTCAATGTCCCTCTCTTACAGGACAGGCCTGTTCCCAGGAGCTTGGCCCCAAAACTGCTGGCTGCAAACTTGCCTCTACTTCTGAGTGGGCATCTGAGACCTGAGTGAAGACAGCAAAGATTATGTCCTGTAGGCCCCACATAGCCCTGATGAAGTACGACTTTTGAAATTTGAGAAATGCAAAATGGAATCTGGGAGAAGTTGACTTGCTCAGGGTCAGAAAGCTAGCAATAATTTGAATCAGCAGGAGTTATTCTGCAGAGAGATTTCATTAATTTTCTTTAATAGGTAAGAAAATGATATAATAACTTATTTACATCTTCTTTAACATCACAGTATTTCCCTGCTCACAAAACTGCTTGAAATATCAACATGCTTTCTGTATTCCAGCCAGATAATCATCCTGAGGCCCTCTTTCCCTGTTCTTTCCTGTGCTGAGAAACTGTCTAGAGAAGGCCAAAGCTAGTTTCCTTCATAGGGCAGAAGAGGGCGCAATTGGATAAGAAAGGGTCATTTTGTTTACACAGATGCCTCAGCCATTGCAAAGTGACTTAATAGTAAGGGAATTGCAGGGAGCTATACCTGCAGTTTTACAATCTCTGTTTGAAACACAAATAGAAGAAACTTAGATATCGATAAATTATTTGTAGAACATTGCTTTTTGTTTTCAAAATATAAACAAAAATTTGTTTCGTTTTTGAATGAATACAAATTAGCAATTAAGGTTTTTTTTCCAGTGAAGAAAACTTTTGTAGGTACCTAAGGCAATTCATTTAATTATAATATATCTGACTATATCTACTGAGAAAACTCATTTACAGAGAAAAGCATTTTGTGTTATTTCAAACCAAAAATTCCTAGATGCATTGTCCCTTTTTCCCTGACCATTCCTGCTTTCTGAGCTTTGTTTTGGGGGAAATGCTCCCATTAGCCTTCTATGGTTGGTTGTTCTGAGGCACTTGTTCCTCGTTGGCATTCCGAGTCACTTTGGAGACCTGTCTATTGTTTGGCTACAAATAGATCCCTTGGGGTGATTTCAATTTCAGACTTGAAAAATGTCTAAGTAATACTGTGTTGGGCCTCCCATTAATCTCTATCATCATATACACCTAGCCTTACATCACTTTGAACTTATGGGGTTTTGTTGTTTTTGTTGTTGTTGTTGTTGTTTTCTCCCTCTTTGCTCAGCACTTTCTATTGTGATCCTGATCAGTGTGGTTTACTTTTCTGTGCTTCCTTCTTACTGCACGTTCCATCATCCGATGTAGCTTTAGACTTGCGTCGAAAGTGTTCTTAAATGCTAAATGATACACAATTTCCTCTTTTAAAAAGTTGGCTGTCTTCTGCAGAGAGTCAGAGTTGGTATTTTTGTTGTGGTGCTGGAAACACTGGAAACACAGTCCCACACCGTCCTCACAATAGTCATGTTGGATAACCATCTTGTTGATCCATTATCCCGAAGGGCTTCCTCCTTTTTAGCTGTCCTACTTTACCAAGAATGGCGTCCTTTTCCAGAGACTGGTGTTTTCTTATAAATGAGGCACATCTTGCTGTCCTTGCTTCTAATGAATATTCCGGTTGTACTTCCTTCATGGCAAATTTGATGGTCCTCCTGGCCGTCCATGGTACTTCCAGTGTTCTTTGCCAACACCACAATTCATGTGCATCAATTCTCCATTCTTTCATGATCATTGTCCAACTTTCATACTCGTCTGAAATGATTGAAAATACATACGATGGCTGAGCCAAGTATATACTTTAGTCCTCAATGGCACCTTTGCTCGTCAACACTTTCAATACATTTCATGCAACAGATGTCCCCAGTGCAGTGTCATCTGATTTCTTGACTCTTACTTCCCTCAGCATTGATTATGGATGACAGCAAAATTAAACCCTTGACAATTCCAATCTTCCTCCATTTATCAGGTTGTCTACTGGTTCCGTTGTGAGGATTTTTGTTATTACACCGAATTTTAATATTTATTATAAGTTTATCATTATTTTTAAATGATCATTTTCTTTACATTTATCATTGTAAGTATTTCAAGTCCTCTTGGTTTTCTGCAAGTAAGATGTGACATCTGCATATTCAAAGTTGTTAATGTCCCTTCCGCCCATCTTTACGACAAGTCCCTCTTCAAATACACCAGCTTTTTGGATTATTTGCACAGCATACAAATTTAATGAATATTGTGAATGGGTGCAGTCCTGACACACATCTTTCCTGATTTCAAACTATGCAGAATCTACTTAGTTTCTGTATAGGTTCTTTATGAGCACAATCAAGTGTCCGGAAATTTCCATTCTTTTTCTCTGTTACTCATAGTTTGTATTAATCTACATAGCCTTTGCATAGCCAATTAAGCACAAGTAACATCTTTTTGGTATTCTCTGCTTGCAGTTGAGGTTCACTTTGACAATTTTTGGGGTGATTTATTTTTGTTTCTTCCTGTTTGGGAACTATAACAACACAGAAGTTGTTCCTCTTGATGTTGTCCAACATAATTCTTTTTTTTTTCTTTTTTTTTGCAGTTTTTTTCTAACAGGTTAATATTAAGATATTTGGTTTTAATTTCTCTACTTTTTTTTCTTCCAGTGATTTGGTTATATTCTTTTGCCTTTTTAATGTTCTATCTATTTCTGAGACTTAATTTTCTGGGTTTTGATTTGCTGTTTGTGTATGGTTGCTCATTTTTCATTTATTTTGTCAATTTCTTCTTGTATTCTTTTTCAGAAATCTTCTAGAGTTTTATCTATGTTTTCCTATTCATTAATTTTTCTCTTTCTTAAACTGCCTAAAGAATGTAAGTATAAATCTTCTGATTTCCTTATCAGGTAGTTCCAATAATGTTTTTTCTGAAAGTTTTTTGTCCTGTATTTTGGTCACTTGTTTAAGCCATCTTGTCGTGTGTGTGTGTGTGTGTGTGTGTGTGTGTGCACTTTTAAGTTGTCTGCTGTTTCTAAGATATTGCAGTGTTGTTATATTAATTTGTTGATTGTATGTTGGCTTACTATTCTTTGATTTTTTTGTTTTGTTTTGTTGTAATACATTGGGGGTGTGATTGTTAGATGATTTGATGTCAACTAGACACTCCTGGTGAGATAAAACCTGTCAACTGGTCACAACTTAATGCTGTGTACTTGGGGGTGTGGCCTTCTTATAACAGGGAACCCCAGGACTGACCTTCTTCCTTTCTCCCTCCCTGCCCCACACCTTGCTGCTACTGGCCACCCCAAGAGCTGTCAGAGCCATGACACATTTCCACCCACCGTGGATCCATATGTCTTTGCACACACTGACCTGTGATCTTCATGTATTTTGCATCACTGTATGTGGCTGCGTGAGTCTGAAGGGGGACCTATGGACTAGTGTCAGATTTGTGGACTTGAATTGAAGTAGGCTGGGATACCTTCTTGATATAAACTTGCTTCTTGATATAAAGCTCTTTATTATACATATGAGTGTCACTGGACTTGTTTCTCTAGTGACCCCATCCTAACACAGGGGGAAAGGGGTGCTGTGCTACAGTGGTTGCTGATTTGCCAATACTAGGGTGCACAGCAACTGTTTCAGGACAGATTGGGGAGAAATCTGTATAGATAAGAATTTTTTACTGCTGGCCATGCAGAACATATAAGGGAAGAGTCCACAGGTGCTAGCCACCATCTTGCATTGATTTGGTGGTGCTGGATCGTGTGGTAGCAATCATCTGGTGGGTTTCGTGGCAGGTCTGGTGGATGTGGCTGGGAGGATATGAGTGATGAAAATAGGAAAAAATAAAAATTGGGAGGAGATATGTTTTAAAAAAGAAAAGAAAAGGAGAGGGGAACAAACCAGGAATATAGAAATAAAAAGTTGCTTTGTATTAGAACAAATTCCCCCTGGCAAACATGGTGTGGTGTGAATGCAATACTTCACTCCACAGGAGTGTAGGCCAACGATTAAAGAAGGTCAGAGATAGGTGCTATTGACTGGAAGAGTGGGGGAGTGACAAGGTACCTATTTTATGGTATTAAAAATATGAGAGGTGGCTGAAGATAAAAAAGGAAAACAAGGTATGTTCTAAAGGAGTGTTCAGAAAGGGAAAATGAAAGGGGGGATTTGTTTTTCAGGAGTAAAAAGCTCCACCGAACTGGATGCAGGTTTGAACCAGCAAGCATGACTGTGTAGCACCATCCCCGGGGATCAGAGGAGGCTATGCTGAAGGCCGCGGCTATAAAGCAAGCAACAACATCCACTCAGCGGGGTGAAAAAGAGAGAGAGAGAGGCAGAGAGAGAGGAGGGGGGAAGTTTTGGCAAGAGGGGGGAAATATAGAAAAATAAGGAAAGGGAATGAGGGAAGAACTTAGAAAAAGAATCCAAACCAACCACAATCACAGTCAAAACCAGCAGAGTGGAGGTCAAAGTACTCACTGCTGAGCATGGCTGCGGGCGCTCCCACAGGCTGGGAAGAAGCACGGGCAAGTTTGCTACCTGTGGAAGACATGGGGTGGGGGGTGGGAGGGGGTATGTGCTCCGTGAGAGTAAAATTAAAACAAGGCAAATGAAGATGCAGAGGAACACAAACCGTGGGTGGTAAAAGGAAGAATTAAGAAAGAAAGGACCAGGCAGCGGCGCACTGACAGTGTAAGTGAGGGACTTGATGTAGGGTACGTGCAGGGGAGCAGGGGTGACATGGGGCCTGCAGAGAAATGCCGAGTCCCACTGCCAGCACAGGGTTTCTCTCCCTTGAGACGGCTAGCAAGTCCTTCCGGGTGGCTTGTGGCTGCTTCAGAGGAGGGGGGACTCACTCACTGCAGCAAAGAGTTAAGCAAACGCTTTATTTAAACGTAGAGTGGACACGCTTCAAAAAGTGAAGCGGGTCCCCTTCCTGAGGGGAGAAGGAAGGTTTATTTCAGCATAAATAAGTACACAGATAAATAAATACATAAGATACTATCCAAGGGTGAGCGGGTCCACTTCCAGGGGAACATTTTTGACTTTAAAGGCACGGTCAGAGGGGTGAAGGCTGCAATTCTGCAGAGTCATGTGGCTGTCGGGTTGTCCATCCAGTGCCTTCTTGGGTCGCCTGCATATTTCTTTTGAGCAGGCTACATTTGCATGTCAGGTGGTCACCAGGGCCTCGCCTCAAAGACCGTTGCTTCCTTAAAAGGCAGAAGTTCCGAGTCTGTTCCTCTCATCCCCCCAGAAGTGAGCAAGACGCTGGATTCTTTCAGGAAAGAACATGACTCTTCTAGCTACTTCCTGATGAAATGGGGCTTCATGGCTCTTAAAGTCTGCTCTCTTCCCGATGCGGTTCTTTAGCTCTCTGCCCGTTAGGGAAGAGAGTCAACAAGCAAGCAGCAAGCTAGTCTCCTGGGTGGACGGTGAGAGCGAGTGGCCTGAGCAATGCGTTGAAAAGGAATTGGTGGATAATCCCTCATAACCATCATCTTTATGTGGAACTGCTGAAGCCTGGAAGGCACAAACATTCCTAGGGTATCCCATAGGCACAGGCTCAATGCTAGGAGGAGTGTTTAAGACTGGTTTGAAAGTCCAGTGTTTAAAGAGGAGAGACAGGTTTATCACAAAGCATTCTTTTCAGATGCCAGCAATCTGCGAAGGTGGCAGGAAAGACTTGAATACGCCACCTTAACCCTCCTTTCAGGCTGCTAACTGTAGAGGCGAGACTGAAAATGAAAAAAGAAAGAAAAAAAAAAAAAAGAAACTGTACTCACGGTCCTGAGTGATGCCAATGCATTGTAACCCCGTGGCATGGGACCCCAATAGCAGCTCCAATCAGTTTGGCTTTTCGGTGTTCTTTCTTCACCTCCTCCAAGTCCCAGTTGTGCTACCCTAAGGTTGTTGCCATTAGGTGCTGATTTGGGGGTTCCATAGCTTTACATTGGAGCTCCCTACAGATGCAGTAACCTGATTAATAAAATGAATATTTAGGGAAGTGTTCCCATCAGCTACTGCTGTATCTCAACTGGTACATCTTTATGTTGTCTCTACTAGGCGGTTGATGAATAGTGCTGGCCTTTCATCCTTGCCTTGGGCCACCTCAGTCCATTTTGAATAATTTACAGGTTTAATCTGAATGTCTTTCATTCCTTGTAAAATACATGTTTAAACTTATCTCAAGAAGCCTTCCTCTCAGCTGGAATTTCACCTAAGTTCCCATTTCTACTAAACAGACAGCACACAGAAAGAGGAGGAGTCAGGTGCTCATAGCTACCGGGACTTGGCCATCAGCTCTGGGCTTTGTTCCCTCTTGCTGGCACATTGGAAGCTGCTGCACTGGCATTTGGCTTTCTAAGAACTGCTTCTCCACGGCCCTCCTACCACTGCTGCCTCGAATTGGCCTTAGTGATCAGGTGTTCTCCGTGGTCAGCTCTGGCATTGTGCCACAGAAAGGAGCCGTAGTCTGGAGGAAGATGTTTCTCGGGAGATTTGACTTGATTCAGTTGGCTGGTGCTTCTGGGGAAGACTTTTTGCATAGGTCTCTAGCTTTCTAAGGAGACTGAAGGCTTGGGCATAAGGTACCTTGCTCCATTTGCCTTCTCATCAGCAAATGAAATCTAACTGTGAGATGGTATTGTAACTCAGAGATCCCTTAGCTGGCCAGGCTGAAGAATCACCAGGTTATTACATAACATTGGCCAAGTGGCGTTACAAAAGAAAACAAAAATTCTTCCTCTGCAGTCTATCCAAAGCTTATCTTGGGTATTTCCAGATCTTTAGGGGGCATCCCAAAGGGTAGGCATGCTCAAGTACAACTGTTCTCTGCCCCATCTCTCTATGAAATAATGTGGCGAAGGGGTGGGCTGTATCCCTGGTTTCCAGGATGTCAGGGACAGGACTCTCTGACAACACTAGAAGCTGATCCCAGGTATCCCCCTTCAGTAGCTTTCCATCTCTTGGGAGGGCTGCACCACCTCCCCAGGTAAGGCCCCACGGACACCACGTACGGATAGCTGAGTACAGTACCATCCCTTCCTGTCAGCCTTTGCCCCTTCCTCTTCCCAGCTTACTCTCTCTCATTAGGGCGCAGCCACAGTAGGATGCAAATGGCATCTTTTGGGTTCCTTGTAACATGTGCCTTTCAGCCCTGGAAAGCTTAACAGGCTCCTATTTGGCATTCCCTTTCCCAGGGGGCTTTGTAGTGAGTCGATGTAAGACCATACTCTGGACCTCAGGAAAACATTCAGACTTTTCAGAATGTCCTTGCCCAAACATGAGCTAGTTAGCTCAAGGTTTTAATAAGAGTCAAACTTTGTGGAGCTCCCAGGCTTTCAATGTGGGCTTTCTTTAGATACACTGATAGACACGAGTTCTTTGGAGCTAAACTGGACAACTCCTGGCAATGCCCTAAATCAGGGGTGTCAGACTGGCAGCTCCCGAGGTAATTTTTGTGGCCCACGATACTCGCAAATAAAATGTAGTGATGGAATTGTGTGTACAGTATTGCCTCAATCTCCCCTAAGCGCTATTTCATGATAACAATTTTTTTCTATTGTCATTTTATTTTAGAGCATTGTGGGCCAAAAAAAATTACTTCGGGGGCCGCATGCGGCCCGCGGGCCACCAGTTTGACACCCCTGCCCTAAATGAACTAAACCATGGGGAAGACTGCTAGTGGAGCCCGCCCATGTTTTCACTAACTGTGAACCTGGTCACCTGTGGAGGGGTGTCAAAGAAACGGACATCCCCACTCCGGTCTCTCCGGCAGACACTCAACATATCCACGGAAACTGATGAAGGGACAGTGGCAAATCCGGGGGGAGAGTAGCCGCCTTGACCGAGGCAGAAACAGGAAAGGCAGTGGTTAAGCCTCTTCTCTCAAGGTCACGAGGTCTTCTCCGGATGGTCCTCGCAGAGCCGGCTTACCCATGGGATGCGTCTTAGAATGTACTCTCCCCGGATGGCGGAGGGCCAGGGCTGTCAGTGACCCACTGACTCAACCCTGGGACACCCCTTTATTGACTCTCTTCAGATCACGGGTTTGTGGACTCAGAAACAATCTCATTTCATGTGCGGGGCCTCTGGGCAGCCTCTGCTTGGCTTTCAGTCATTCACTCACGAGGGGAAGGACATACTGCTGTTTTTCTTCTTCTTCTTCTTCATTCTGGAGAAGGACTGCCCCACTCTCAGACTCATCCACAATACAGCAAGTGCGGCCTCTCCTTCAGACTGGAGAGGGATTTTTCTTCTCTCCTAACTGGTGAGCGTGAAAGAGAAAGAGTGAAAGAGGAAGGAGCACAGATTAAAGTAGAGTCTAAGGACGCGTGATGAGGGTGTATCCTCTCCCAGTGCCTTCTCTGGAGATGGACAAACCTGAAGAAGATAGGTTCTTACCCCAAATGAGTCCCCAAATGTGACATTCTGACTGCAGAGGAATGTCAACTGCTGCTGCCAACACCAGGATGGTGTGGCTTGTCAGAGCTTCAGAAGGGGGGCTCTCTCTCTCTCTCTCTCTCTCTCTCTCTCTCACACACACACACACACACACACACACACACACACACACACACACACACACACCACAGCAAAGAGCGAAGCAAAGGTTTATTTAAGCACAGAGTAGACACTTCAGAGGTGAAGTAGCTCCCCCTTGCCAGTTGGGAAAGACTCTACGGGGAATGTTTCTTGTTTTTCAAGCTCAGCCAGAAGGGTGGAGATTTCAGTTCTACAGTTGGTCATGCGGCTTTCTGATTAGTTCACCTAGTCTGTCCTTGCATTATATAGATAGATATAGATATATAAAATCTCAGGCTACTGTTCTACGTCAGGATGCTCACCAGGTGGTCAGCAGGACCTGACATCAGGTTGGGATCTTACCAGGTCTGGTCTCAAATCCCACTGTTCCCTTGCTGGCAGAAGTCCTTATCAGTCCTGACCGGGGGAACCTCTACTTCTCTGGTGCCAGTTACTGGTGTGGGCGCTGGTGCAGTGCTTGGTGTGCGGAACTGATTACCCGGTTCCTGCTCTAAACTTCTGTTGAGCAAATCCTCAGAGAAGCTGGACTGTCTGAAGAGTGTGGCCTCAGGATTGGAGGAAGGCTTACTGCCAATCTGTGACCTGCAGGTGACACAACCTTGCTTGCTGAAAGGGAGGAGGGATTGAAGCACTTGCTGAGGAAGATCAAGGACTGTAGCCTTCAGTGTGGATTACAATCCAATAGAAGGAAGAGCAAAATGCTTACATCTGGACAATATGTAACATCATAATAAATGGAGAAAAGGTTGAAGTTGTCAAGGATTTTGACTTACTTGGATCCATAGTCAGTGCTCATGGAAGCAGCAGTCAAGAAATCAAAAGACACAATGCATTAGGTAACTCTGTTACATCAGACCTCTTTAGTGTAGCGAAGAGCCAGGATGTTACTCTGAGGACTAACACGTGCCTGACCCAAGCCATGGTATTCTCCATTGTGTCATAAGCATGGGAAAGTTGGACACTGAATAAAGAAGGCCGTAGAAGAATCAATGCATTTGAATGGTGATGCTGGGGAAGATGATGGAAAGTTCCAGGCACCACTAAAAAAACAGACATCTGTGTTGAAAGAGAGAAGGCCTGAGTGCCCTTAGAGGCAAAGGTAGCAAGACTTCATCTTACATACTCTGGACATATTGTCAGGAGAGATTAGCCCCTGGATACCATTTTTGGTAAAATAGAGCGGGGAGCAAAAAAGAGGAAGGCCCGCCATGAGATGGATTGGCAGTGGCTATACCAATGGGCTCAGAGATAGGACCAATCGTGAGGACAGCACAAAATTCTGGAGTGTTGTCTTCTGTTGGCCACAGAGTCGCTCTGGGAAGGAGCCCATTCAATGACACCTAATGACAACTCTAAAATCACTCCACAACAGATGATTCTTAAATAATGTGACCAGGCAGAGACTCAAGGTTTTGTGCTGGCTCCTCTCTTAGTTCTTATCATGCTCACAAGAAAGAGTTTAGACAAGTGATGGTATTCAAGTCTGAGCCAGTAAAAGGTCTAAATGGATTGAGTTTATTGAGAGAGGTACTTGGACCATGAGGTCCCTGGCTCCTTCCAGGGCATAGTAGAATAAAGAACTGGTGGATTTTTATTGCTAATGGTGGACCTTCCACCATTGTCTGGCTTTCTGAGGAGTCTTCTGCTATTGGCTGGCTTTCTGTAGTGTGCTTCCCCTTTCCACTTAAGTGCACCCCAGCACCTCAGAGTTCATGTGCACTTGTCAGCAGGAACTGAAACCAAGATTCAATGCAACCATTGTGAGGGTAGTGAACCATCTGTCATTCCTGGCCCACACCTTTTCCCTGTCTCTGTCTTTTTCAATGTTGATGGAATCTATCTGATCTGACCTCCACCTTCATTTTGCTGGGAGGCCGGAGCAAGTGTGCCTCCAACTCTGTTCTGTTTAGGTTTCCTTTAATTGTCACTTTATCTCCCTTTATTCGGTCTAGCTAACACCCCAACACGCGCACGCGCACACACACACACACACACACACACACACACACATTATTTTGGAAGTTGCAGGGCACAGAGCATCTTTCTGTAACTGCTTCTTGCTGGGTGGGAAGATAAAGCTGATTCGGATGGTCCCAGCTTTATTCCCCATCTGGGAAAGGGGTTGAGGGGAAAGTATCTGCATCAAATCTGGGAGCAGCCCCCTCTACGGAATTGAGAGGTAGGCTAGAATGTGTTGACTGGATAATCGTTTGTAGTCACACAACTTCAAGCCTGGAAGAGATAAAATAGGCAAGGTCATTAAAAGCACACAGTCCCAAAAGAGCTGGGAAAATAACAGGCCCCACGGGGCCCAAGACAGGAGTAACCTGGAGCCCTATGACCAAATATCAGACCAGGCTCTCCATTCTCCTGTGTCTTGCGCCTGTAGTTCTCTTGCTCATTGTAGGAACCGGCACATACGTTCTTGAAGTTGGCCGTTTGGTTTACCCAGGAACCGCATTCTTCCTTCAGCACGGCAGAAATGCTACGTCAGGCCAGTGCCAGCATGTCTGGACCCTGCCAATTGTGGGCTAACTGCCATTGGGGAATTGATCTGAGTCTGGATCACAATGAATCAGTAATCTTGATGTTGTGCTACTTTGGAAGAAAGACATATGTGTGTGTGTGCATATGCACATGTGTATGTGTGTATATGTATATATATGTATACACACACACACAGCTGTGGTTCCTGCAATTCCTGGCAAATTCTGATCCCTACTAGACAGGAAATCAGTGGTCCTGATTGTTTGGACATTCTATGTGAGGTGCTTAAGGGACTAGGATGGGAACTGTGGGATTAGCAATGGATAGAGTAGGTACAGCCTGTCCTGGAGGGTAAAGCCCTGTTCAGTTGGTTGGTAAACACTACAAACACAGAGTTTCTGCAGACAAAAAAACTCCCTTTGAGGGAAGGAGGCATCCTGATATGCAGAATATGGCTGAGGGGCACTTACTTGTTCAGGCCTACCCAGATATCTAGTTCCAAAAGTAAGCCCTGCAGTAAGAAAGCGGAAACAGGCAATAGGGTTATGGGTAGAGTTGTCATGCAAATCTTCCCAAAGACTCTAGGCCGAAGAGTATCAATGAAACCCTTCCCTCTGGCAGCTAGGCGTAAGTAAGCAATTAGCGGTTCTTATGTCCCCACTCCAATTACAGGTTGCCAGTTAAGGGTTAATGGGCACAATACAGAGGCCTTCCTTGGTATCACACATGCAGTTGAGTTCTGAAGAAGGGTCCAGGAAGAAGGAACATCTCCTATTAGCAAAATGTCCGTCCCTTATAGTCTTGCAAGATGAAAAGTTAGGGCTCCCACTGGATACCCATTAATGAAGGCAGGGGATGGAGACAAAGAGGAGCCTGGACTTTCAGGACAATGACAGTATAAACTGGTCCAACAGTAGAATGAGTGAGACCATTCTTTGTCATGGACACGTGTATATCCTGATATCCAGAGGGAGTCGAGCAATTCAAAAATCCCTCTGTTGGTGTCCAAAGCCTCAAAGGGGTGGCATTCTTCCCTAGACACACCTAGGACTTGTAAACACCCAACATGACTGTTAGAAGACGGACAGTCTGTTAACTGCTGATTGTGGTGGGGCTGTAAAAGGGGAGGCAGCGTCTGTAAGTGCTATGCAAAGTGAGTTAGCACCTGAAACAAAAGGCACTCCTGACAGAGCCCCATTTCATTCTAATGTCTAGAATGCCCACATTCATTTTCTGACTGTCCAGCTGCCCAGGTGAAGTCCCAAGGAGGCAGGGAAGGGCAGCAACCCTGAGAAATCTCCTTGGTAATCCGGGAAGGCAGGGAGAAAGAAGCTTATGGGAAGGACAGACAGATGAAGGAGGAACATGACTACAATACAGGGTAGACTTAAAGGAGTCTCCCCTCCAGACCAAGATATTCAAATAAAAGAGGATCACCTCCATTTTTGTCCTCCTTAATTCTTGCCTGATGGATCAACCAAAGACCCCCACTTGACTGTCTTTATCACAAAGTTTTTGACAAAGATTTTTGCAGAAGGTACTTTTAGTGCTTCTCTCATTGATTGAAAGAACCAAGTTACTACCAACTCTCTCTGTAAAGTGTCCATCCCATATTGCTCTTTGGATTCGGTCAAACTTCGCTTTGATGGCATGCCGGTCCATTTCCCACCTCCCTATTCCTTTTACCGCCTATGCTGGATAACGCTGTTTTTCCTCACTGTTATAATCTTGTGATGATTTCCCCCCTAAGGCAAAGGTAGCAAGAAAAGAGTCACAATAAATAATAGGCCCAGGGACAAGGAAAAGGTTTCTAAAGTTGATTGTAGTAAAGAGTATACAACTCTTCTTGATATGGTTGAATGACTGAACTGTATCATATGTGGATAAAGTGCCAAAAAAGCTGGTAAAAATTATGAAAATGGTACCCAAAAAGGACTAACATATTTATTGTATTATATCTATGCGATAGCTAATATAGTTATTGTATGAGATATATGCAGTGAAAAGGAAAAGAGAATCATTGTATATACTAGACTCACCTGACCTTTTTAAAGATTACTGGAAGCTCCTTCAGTTGTTCGCGTATCCGGTTATTGTCCTTTATCTCATGTGTGTCAGATTGTGCTGAGTGGGAAAGCTTTACTCCGGAATGATGTATGCAGCTGATTGTTCACGGACCCTTAAAGGCTGTGGGAGTGGAAAGCATGACTGTAAAGGCCCCTCCACCATGGGGAGACAGGGGATGCTGGATCTAGTGGAATACAGAAAAACAAAACAAAACATCTTTTAGGTCCATGCTGGAAAACCAGAGTTTGGGAGGTAATTTCCTTGGAATGATGTAAGAGTTTGGCACGATAAAGTTTATAGGGATGACTGCCTCATTAAATTGCCCTTAAATCCTGCATCCACCTATAAACCAAACCAAACTCACTGCCATCGAGTCAATGCCGACTCATAGTGACCCCTGTGGGTTTCCCAGACTAACTGTTTACAGGAATAGAAAGCCCAGTGTTTCTCCCACGAAACTGGCAGGTGGTTTTCAACTGCCAACAATGAGGCTCCCAGCCCAGCGCATGATCGCTACACCACCAGAGCTCCTTGAATCATCCTATAGGCCCCTATCGTTCATGCTACCTGGCAGGACAGAAGTAGTACAAGGGGAGTTACAGGTTACTAGTACCTTACGCTGTAGGAATGGATTAATAATTCCATGTAGCCCTTTTTATGGTCTTTGGCGGCTGGGTATTTTCTCCCGTTATTTTCAACCTGTGGGTTGTGACCCCTTTGGGGGTCGAGTGGCCCTTTCTCAGGGGCCACCCGATTCATAACAGTAGCAAACTCGCAGTTATGAAATAGCAACGCAAATAATTTTATGGTTGGGGTGTGATCACAACATGAGGAACTGCACTAAAGGGTCGCGGCATTAGGAAGGCTGAGAACCACTGTGTTGTGGAACTAGGGAGGATCTTTGAGTCTCATCATAATGGGTTTGGCATAAAAGGCTTGTGCTGGATTTCCAATTGCCCACACCTGAGTGCTAAGCGGGCCCCTTTAACCATGTTTGCTTCACCTGATTCTTGTTTGACTGACAGTGACATAGAGGGACTGCTTCTTCAGCATGCACAGAGACTATCACCTGATCTCTGATTTTGCTCAGAATGTCTCTCGCTAAGAGTAGGTCACCCCCCATTCCACCCACACCCCCCACCCCACCCACAAACACCCCCACACACAAAACAAACAAACAAAAAACCAAACTGATTGGTATCCAGTGAAGGCTGCCGACCCCTAGCAACCCCACTTTGGGGTTCTAGACAAGCTTTATCTCTTGTTTACGGGAGTAGAAAGCCTCGTCCTCTGCCATGGAGCTGCTACTGGTTTCAAACTGCTAGCCATGCAGATCACAGTCCAACACATAACCACGATACCCCCAGGGCCCCAGGAGGAAGACAACTGGAAAAGAGTACATAACGTTGGTGTTTTAAAGGGAGAGGGTTCTCCATAGGAGGTTACCACGGGGTGGGGGGGGGGGCAAAGGACCTGTCAGTTCATAGCCACAGTATTTGAGGTTGCTGACCCAAGTTCCCTCCTCTAATGTGTACACTTCTGGTATAGTGGGCACAGCATTTTGGGATTTCTCAACCCAGGACATTCTTGCTTCAAGTGCCTGGGCTTCTCACATCTGCGACAGTCCCCATCAGGAGCACCGCTAGGTTTACCCTGTAGTAAGGCTTGTGGCTCTATCTCTGAAGGCAGCTATCAACTAAGCCTGTCTCTTCTCCTCAATGCTCTCATTATCCAGGGCCTTCTCCTCCTCCTCTGCTATATTCCTATTATAGAGCACCAAAGAAGCTGTTTTTAATGTATCTTCCATGGGGTTGCTGGATTCATTTCTGACTTTAGCAATTTCTTCCTGATGTCTGGGGCAAACTGAATTATAAACTTATCTTTTAACATTATCTTTCCCATGATACTTTCAGTGGGGGGCCATAATGCATTATTGCTTATTTCCACAGCAGATAATTGCAACTTTTACTATGTACTTGAATGGTACAGAGCAAGACTTTTCTTTAATACACTTGCTCTCAGAAGTTAAAAGATTTGATTGACATCTTTTCAAGACAAGTCAAAGATTAGAATAATCTTTTCCATTCTTTAATCAACTTGCTGGGATTGTCTGTTAAACTCCCTAATTTATCTTTAATTCTTATTAACTCTTGCACGGTGAGTGGGTTTTGTACCATCGGGCCGTGAGGTTTCTCACACAGTAAAGAGTTGAGAGTAAGCTGGCCTTGCCACCATGCTATCACAAGGACTTGTGAATTCTGAATTAGTGGGTGGCTTCTGTGGTCCCACGCAGGGAGCTGAGGAGCCTACTCGTATGCTCTCAGGTTCTGGTTTACTTTTTCCCAAGATCTGCAAGAAGGCAGGGTCAATTTTACAATCCCTCCACAATTGAGGAACCATTTGCAAGGCCATGAAAACCTACATATATGAGACCTCTGTCTACTTTCCTTGCGTTTTGAAGAGCAACTCTAATTGTAAGATGCAGTCATAATTTATACTATCATTTTCAGGCCAACTCCCCCCGCCCTCCACCCCGCACTGTATCATTTATTGTGAAACCAATCTGTTTTACAAAAGAATATCGGTCTTTTTTCTTTTTTAGGGTGTGAGCATCAAACTTGCCTCAGTTTTTAAGGATGCATCCCAGAAATATATCTGGAGTAATGTACTTCCCATCTGAAGGGAAGCATGGCAGAGGTCTGGACATCCTTTCCCCCTCCCATACTGTACCCTTGTTCACAGAGGGCGTCTTCTCTCTAAGTTTCATTGTCCAGTACTAACCTGTATTCACTGTGTAACTTTTATCACCCACGCCACTTCTGATGGGTTCTAATCGTTTGTGCTCCTGGGAAACTCTTTCTCTAATTCACTAGGATGGCCAGACTTGGTTTTACATGCGAAAACTTGGATAACTGAAAATCTGGGAGAATAGTAGTTTCAGTGGAGTAGACATGTGAAAAGGCAAAGGTCTCTCTTCTCTCAAGGGCCTCCTGCAATTGGTCAGAGTGTGTGTTTGGATAGTATGAGAACTTCTCCAGATTTTACTGAGCTGGCCTCACCCGCATTGCATGTCTCCGAAATCACTCTTCCTTGATGGTGAAGTGGCTCAAGCTGACAGTGATCAATTGATTTGATACCTGGTATGTTAGTCCAGGTTGACTAGAGAAGCAAATCATATGTCTATAAGAAAGAGCTAAATCCCACATGGAAGAACATAGCAGCCTGGGTGATCACGTGATCCCAAAGGGATCAGTTATCAGGCATCAAAGAACAAAAAATCATATAATTGACTGCACACCTCCATGATAGGATCACCGAGGACAAACGGGTGCATAAGCAGATGTGGCAAAGAAAGCTGATGGTGCCCAGCTATCAAAAGAGATAGTGTCTGGGGTCTTAAATGTTTGAAGGTGAACAAGTGGCCATCTAGCTCAGAAGCAATAAAGCCCACATGGAAGAAGCACACCAGCCTGTGCAATCACAAAGTGCCAAAGGGACCAGGTATAAGGCATCATGCAAAAAAAAAAAAATGACCCAAGGCCCAAGTGTCGGCTACTTAAGATCCCCTCATAGAGGGGTTTAGGAGAGGAGATGGGTCAGTCAGGGTGCAATGTAGTACCGATGAAGAACACAGCTTTCCCCCGGATCCTGGATGCTCCCCCCCCCCCCAACTACCATGATCCGAATTCTACCTTGCAGGACTGGATAGAGCAGAGGTTGTACACTGGTGCATATGGGAGCTGGAGTCACAGGGAATCCAGGGTGGATGATACCTTCAGGACCAGGGGTGTGAGGGGCTATACTGGGAGAGTAGAGGGTGAGTGGGTTGGAAAGGGGGAACTGATTACAAGGATCCACATGTGACCTCCTCCCTGGGAGACAGATGGCAGAGAAGGGGGGGAGGGAGTCTTTCTCCCTCAAAACAGCTGGTGGATCACAGCCCAATTCAAAACCACTGTGTCCCCAGGTTCTCCTTGAAGTTTGTGATGCAGCTACTTAAATTTAACCACCTCTGCTTGAAGTGTTACATATATCTAAAAGATACAGTGGGCTACTGCAGACTTTGTCTTAATTAGAGGGAACACGTTGTGCAGGAGGGTGAAACAGGTGAGAGGATGAGGCTGACCTGCTCGGCAAGTCGCCCCTGTGGTGGAGAGGGCACCAGCAAGGGAAGCAGTTGAGCGCTCCCCATAGGAAGAAGTTACCAACTAGAAAGCCTTTAGGTACCTTCAAGGGTAGTAATAACAAGCAGTTGGGTTCTGGGCTCCTACTTAACTCTAACCCCAACCCAAGAACTGTTCATTCTTATAACATGGTCCTGCTCAATACTCACCTTCATGAAATGATCGCTGAAGATAAGGGTGCTACTGCAAAGTATAGTGAAGAAAGCACATGGTGCCCGGCTACGAATCAGATTAGTGTTTGGGGTCTTAAAGGCTTGTATTCAAACATGCAGCCATCTAAGCAAGGAGTCAACTAAGTCCATATGGAAGGAGCACACCAGCTTGTGTGATGCAAAGATGACAATAACAAAATTCAAATATGACGAAGGAGAAAGTATCAGAGCTAAAATTGTGAATAGCCAATTTTTAGAAGGCTATGGAGAACAGTCAGAGCTCAAAACCCATCTGTGGATGATCTAGTCAGTTTAACCCACTGGCAGATCCCCACTCCCTACAGGCAAGGTGTTTACTAATGGTGACCAATTAGTCCCCTGTGCCTCTGTGTCTTTGCAGACAAAAACATTGAAAAATGACTGTTATTTGTGACCTTGCTGCTAAAAACATTGAGAGATAACTCAGTTATTTACATCTCTTTTAGGGTTCTTTTGAATCTTGCATATCCATGTGATTGTCTTAGAACATAGTGCTTTTATTATTCTAATGTTAAGAAAGGTTGACTAGTTAAGTAACATTTGCATAGATAAGAGTACAAGAATGTTTTTTTAAGTTCCTTGATGTTTGCGTTGTAACCAATCCCTTGTAAGAAGAGTATAAAAACCAAGCTTCAAATATACTCTGGACTTCAGTCCATCAGACTGTCACCTTCTCGATCCCATACTTTGTACATATCTCTTTCTTTTCCTTTCATCCGCATGCCTCATTTCTGACCCAGCTTGGTGCGGGATAGCTGGTCTAATCCCCAGCATTAGCATGGGTCTTGAACAGCATTACTATCAGACAGAGATGATTATCATCTTGATTATGCTGGATGGAACTTGATACTTGGTCAGTTGACCTCCCTATAGATCCAACCTAAATTTGTTCTAGGTGCAAGTATGTCTTTCATGTTCCATGATAAAAATTTCTCCCTGGATTTTTAAATATTGATGGTGGTCTGTTCTTTCTTACTCATTATTTATATTTTTATCTTTATATTATTATTTTATCCTTACCACTTTATATCATTTTTGTTTCTTTAATCATTTCTGTTGGGTATTCCAGTTTGTGGAGCACAGGAGTGGATGTATAGAGATCATAACTGATGCAAGGGTTTATAAGGATCAGGGGTGAGAGACAGGGAGAGTAAGGGATTTCGGGCGTAAGCAATGAAGGAGGGTGGGGAAGCACAACTGATTGTGATGCCACAGTTCATTTTATAGGCGATTTAACCATGGGCTCATGGGTGGGTGGGTGGATGGGAGATGTTCTAAAGTTGATTGTGGTAATGATTTTTCTTGATATGACTGAATGATTCAACTATTGAATTATAGGATATATGGATTAGGTGCCAATAAAACTGTGTGTATATACATATATAGATAGTTTTATTGGCACCCAATCCATATATCATATTATATATAATAAAACTGTATATATACATCCATATATATAGTTTTATTGGCAACTAATCCATATATCACATAATTCAATAGTTCAATCATTTAACCATATCAAGAGAAATCATACAATCTCTGTATACATGTCTGTAGTTTTATTGGCACCTGCTCCATATAGCATATCATATACGTGTGATATGAGTTGTAGTAGAGGAGAGCCTGCATCTCTAGGATGCTAACGCCAGGGACTGGATCCACTCCTTTTGTCATATTGTTGACAGAGATGGATGGAGCAGAATACTGGGGAAAGATGATGCTTTCTACTCTCACCAAGAGGTACGGTCTTGTGGTAATGATTGTACAATTAATTCTCCTTGATGCGATTGAATTATTGAATTGTATGATATGTAAATTATGTGCCAATACAAAAGAAAGAACAACAACAGAGTTATAGTCTTACAAACCCACAAGGGTGATTCTATCCTGGCTTATAGGGTCACCGAGGGTTGGAATCCACGACAGCAGGGAGTGTGTTATTTTGTGGTGGGGCAGAATCCATCAGTGCCTGACCACAGGCCTCTAAGATGTCTCTGGAGAACTGGAGAAACCCAGAGTGACATTTCTATAGAGTGAAGAGGAAGAAAAACATTGTTTGTTGTAACACTACCTGGTCTTCATAACAAATCAGAGATTCTGCGGCCTGGCCAGCTCATGGATCTCTGACTTACAATATTATCTTACAGTTAGACTTGGTTTGCCAAAAGGAAGGCAAAGGGAGCCAGGAACCTTATATACAAGCCTTCACACAGCATAGAGAGACCTATGCAAAACGTCTTTGACTTGAGTAAAATCCCTGAGAAACTCCTTCCCCCAGACCACCCCTCCCCTTCAAGAATAGCTGACCCCTGGGAACACCTTATCACCAAGGCCATTTCCAGGTAGCAAATATAGGACAGTCTGGGTGGAGAATTTCCTGTAGAACCCAGTTAGCGCAGCTGCTCCAAGCCTGTCAGTAGGCAAGAATAACGCACCCCCCCTTCCACCAAAAAAAAAAAAAAAAGATGTTTGTGTGCTATCTGTTTAGCAGAAATAGAAATTCAAGTGAAATTCCAGCTGAGGGGAAAGCTACTGGAGATTATATGCAAACCTACCTTTTAGAAGGAATGACGGACATTCAGATTAAACCTGTAAATTATTCAGAATTAGCTGGTGGGGGGAAGGTGGGGTATTGGGTATAGAAGAAAGTCTGGCAATGTTCAGAACCCGTCTAGCAGAGGCCATTCCAAGACAGACCAGAACCTATCTAGAGACAACTGTTGGGAAAGTTGTGGTAAATATAGATTTTATTACTCCGTTATGGATATCCGCAGGAAGCTGCAACGTAAAACTGCAGGAGCAAAAGTGACCCAAATGTGCTCCTCAGGGCAGCAACCTTGATTTACAACAGCTGGTATTTAGAGGAGGAAAAGAAAGAAGACCAACATCAAAACATCTCAGCGACTGGAGCTGCGGTTGTGGCTCATGTCAGTGCTAAGTCTCCACCAACGGATGGTTCGGCCAATCCACATGACCCTGACCCTGGGTAGCCTGTTACAGCTGTGGGAAGCTAGACCATGTCCAGCCCTAGTGTTCTAGAGGATGTCTCCTCCTCCCACCAACCCCTCCCACCAGTGATGGGGGTAGGAGGGAAGCCTCCCTCTATCTGTTTCTGGTGAGGGATCCCAGGATAGCAAGCTCCTGAATGCCACAAAGGAATGTTGGTGGAAACAGATGGTGTTGATGGAGGGGGCCCAGGCTCCCCTGCTCTTTCTGGCACCGCCATTGACATCAAACTTGAGGCGCCTCGGGTACATGTGGACATTGCTGGTCAACCCATCTGCTTTTCGCTGGGCTTGAGAGCTGCTTATTCAGTTCTAAGATCCTCTGGCGGTCTCTTCGCTTCCTCCTACTTCCATGTTGTTGGCATTAACGGCCTACTGAGGTTCTCGGTCCACCTTTGCCCTGCACTTGGAAGAGCTCTTTATTTTCACCTCCGTTTTAGTTGTTGAAGAGTAACCTCAAGACCACTGTAGCAGTTGGGACCGAGAGAGAGAGACGAAATAAGTACTGTTAGAGACTCCACTTCTGAAGAAATGGGTCCTCATTAACTCCACGAAAAGGGTGATACGATGAAGAATTGATGAAATGGTTCCATCGGACAGGCTTCTGTATGTGTATATCAACTTTAAGCCCAAGCTTTTTTCTCCCCCACTCTGCTCAGCTTGAGCTGGGTTTTTTCAAATTTCCTTTTAAATTTTTTATCATATTATTGGGAGCTCTTACAGATATCATAACATTCCATAGTTCCATCACACCAAGCAATGTTGTACAATTGCTGCCACAGTCAGTTTCAAACGTTTTTTTTCTTCTTGAACTCCTTCATATCAGCTTCCCTTTATCCCTCCCTCTCCCGCTTTCTCCCCAGGAACCCTTATTTGAATCCCCCCCACACACATCTTACACCATACAATATACCCATTTACAAACAATTACGTTGTTTGCTCCCCTCCAGTGGGGTGATACAGTCATCAGTGCTATCAGCTGCTCCCCCTTTCTCCTCCTTTCCCCACCTCGTTGCTTCCTGCTCCCTCAGGGAACCACTACTCCTGTTACTATTTCTGAAGGGTTACCTATCTTGCCTTTCATGTATGAAATGATCTTAATTATATAAATGAACATATGCAAATCTATTTTTCAATTCTTGAACATGATTAATGAGGCAAAACAAATAAAAACAGTAAAGGGAGGAAATATTAAAGAACTAGAGTAGGGGTGTCAAACTGGCAGCCCATGAACCACATGTGGCTCCGAGGTAATTTTTTGTGGCCCACAATGCTCTGAAATAAAATGTAAGCGCTATTTTCTTCATAACAATTTTTTCTATTTTCATTTTATTTCAGAGCATCGTGGGCCACAAAAAATTACCTCAGGGGCTGCATGTGGCCCACGGACCACCAGTTTGACACCCCTGAACTAGAGGATAATTAATGTGCTCATCACACCTGGATTTATCACCCCTTCCATGTGGCCCTTCTGAGATGGACTGTCCAATTAACTTGCAGGTGGGTTTTGGGTCTCCGCTACATCCCCACCACTTAACAATTTTGGGGTTTTGTGTGTGTGTGTGGGGGGGGCAGTTATATAATCTCCTATCAACTTTTGAAAAGGTGGAGTCTAGATTGTCAATCAGATCATAGCCAATGAGGTCTCTCTGTGGGCATGGCCTTCTCCTGAGAATTCTGGGAACTCCTGTCTTCCTCCCTGAAGGTGGGACACAAACTCTCTGTGATACATTCCTGTAGACAAGGCACATGGAGCTACCTTGATGCAGCCAGAGCTCTGGAGTTGGAGGAAACATGTGGAGACTCCCGCCAGCGCTGAGATGAGTTGCTTCCACCATCACTGGAGCCACAAGACTTTCCACCCACTGGCCTGTGATCTTCCTGAATTCAGCATCATTGCATGTGTTGTGTGAGTCTAAAGAGTAATTTATAGACTAATATCCAATATATGGGCTAATATGGAACTTATCGACTTGATCTGGGCTGGGATATGTTCTTAATTTACAATTACTCTTTTAAAAACAGACCTCTTTGTTATTCATATATGACACTCCCTGGATCTGTTTCTCTAGTAATCCCAGACTAACTCAGTTTTGAACTTCTGATACCTTTTCCCATTGATAACTCATGATCACATCAGCTGGTATGCTTCTTCCATGTGGTTTTGTTGCTTTCCTGCTAGATGGCCCCTTGTTTGACTACAGCCTTTCAGACACCAGACACTATCTCTTTTACTAGCCCGGCACCATCAGCTTTCTTTACCACATTCACTTAAGCACCCATTTTGTCTTCAGCAATCATGTCAGGAAGGTGAGTATCATACAGTGCCTCATTACTGAAACAAACCATTCTTGCACTTAGGTAAGATTTATGTAGAGTCACAAAGGTCATCTGCTTCCTGGTTACATTTGCATTTATATACATATATAAACAAATATACCTAAATTTAAATAACTATGTTTACATATATACATGTATATGTATAACTATATATTTTTCCTTTATTTTTCTTTTTTCCATTATCATGCTTACCCATCATTCACTTCTCAGTAATTCCTCTCAGATACAAGTCTATTGACCAGACATGACCAGAAAATCTACATCCTCTTCTCCATTCATTTTAGAACCCTTACTATTCCCCTGTACTGTCTTTATTGGCTCACTGCTCTCCTCTTCTGCCTCCTTCCCTCCCGTGCCCCCCAGGAATGGTAGGTCCTGTAGCTGTCTCCATAGGATTGTCTGTCTTGCCTATCTTGTATGAATAAACACAGAAAAAAAACAAACAACAAAGAAAATATATATGGAGTCATAAGTCTATCAGGGATCCTGACACAGAGCAGATGAATATCTCTGTTAAATAGAGAGAAGGACATTGTGTTAGTCTGGGTAGACTAGAGAAACAAATCCATAGACTCATATGTGTATAAGAGAGAAATTTTATATAAAGGGTAATTGTACATTAAGCATCCCAACCCAGTTCAGTCCAAGCCCATAAATCTGACATTAGTCCATATGTCTGATAATGATCTATAAAGTCCTACTCAAACTCACAAAACGCACACAATGATGCCAAATGCTGAACAATCACAGTCCACTAGGTAGAAAGTCTTTGGATCCAGTGGAGGTATAGCATCTCAGAGCTGGTAGGGGTCTCCACGTGGCTTCTCCAGCACCCAGGGTTGCATCAGAGTAGGTCCATGTGGCTTCTCCTAATTGATGTCTCGCAGGAAGTGAGCCATGCCAACTAAGGCAGAGAACTAGGTAAGGCAGTCGCAACTGGTCCAACCATCAAGAGAGCAAGAGATAAGAAATGCAAGGCTCGTGGAGCCATTTATCTCTCCGCCCTTCAATTAAGCTGTTATAATCCATCAGTCCAGTCCCCCCACCTTTTTTTTTCTTTTCAGGGCTCCATATCCCTAGTGCAGGGATGACAACCCACTGTTGGCAGGGGCCCCTGGAAATCCTTTGCAGGACAGAATGTCACAATTTCAGCCACACACACTTAGCACAGGCTGTCTCCCACGCCAAATGTTAAACTGATGTGACTCCTCTCCTCTCCACTAGCCTGCCAGGGAATATAGAACTGCTGGATCATGCTCTGCACAGAGTGCTGAGAAGGGACAATGTTGTCCTAAGGCTAGGCCCTGTACCCACCGGTTTTGTTTGCTTTTCTTCCAGGGAAAAGTTCACTGAACTGCAGGGGAGATAGTTCAAGTGCTCTTTCCTAGCCCTCCCATATTATGAGGGACCTACAACAGCCAGCATGCAGCTGGGAAGTGTTGAAGCACAAAGAAATTAGAATCCCTCTACAAGCAGTATGCCAGTCTTCTGGCCTCTGGTTGGCTGCAGCAGCCCTACTCTGCACCACCTGAAGCTCATAGGAAAGATCTCTGAGAAGCAGTAGCTTCTAGGTATCTATAATCTCCAACTGGTTCCCAGCTGTATTAGGGCAGGTTGACTAAAGAAACGAATCGTGTGATATTCATGTATTTGTAGGAAAGAGCTTTATATCAGGAGCTTGTTACATATCAAGAAAACATACCATTCCAGTCTAACTCAACTCTGTAAGTCCCCCTTAGGCACACAGAGCCACATGCAATGATGAAGGATGCAAGAAGGTCACAGGCTGATTGATGCAAAGTCTTGTGGGTCCTACATCTGTGGAAAACATGGGTGGGGAGGAGAGAGCGTGAGCGCGAGAGCCCAGGCCCACAGAGAGCTCCAGCTCCTCCAAGGAAGGCTCATTGCTCCACACCCCGTACCACCCTCCTTTGCTTGACTCCCAGTCTCGTTTATCCTTCTGGCACTCTTTTGGCCACGCACCCATAACCAATCACTAGCTTGTGTTTGTTTCTGACTGGTGCTGGGGGTTGCTGTTTTCCGTGATCAGTGGCTCCCAAGCTCTCCCATCACCTAAGCTTTATGAGGAGGGTACAGCATATCAGGATTGCACAAACACTATCTCTTTAAAAACACAGTTCGAAGGGCCATTGATCTGGCTTGTTTCACTTCCCTTAAGACTTGTCTAATATCTAGTCCTCATGACACTGATATCAAGGGTTTGACATTGGGGCTAAATATTTAATAGATATCTCACACACACACCCTCATATTAGGGTCTCACCAAAAACCCACTGCCTTCTACTCAATTCATACTCATAAAACAAAACAGCCAAGCAACCAAAGCATTAAACCTACACCATGATTCTACTCCCACTCTCACATTCACACCTGTTCAGCCTGCATGTTGATCCAAATGGCCACAAGTCAGACAGAAAGAAATCAAATTATTAAAATATATATCAATCTAATGTCAATAAAAAAACAGTAGTGGCGATCTTAATTTCTGATAAAATAGATAGTAAGCCAATACACAGCATTAGGATTCAGTAGGTCATTGTAATCATTTTAATCATTTATAATGATTGAAGTGTCAATTGAAAAAGATGTAATAAATACCTATGCACCCAACGAAAGATCTGCAAAATACATTAATCAAATCTTGCAGAGTAAAAGAGAGAATAGACAACTCTACAATATAGTTAGAGACCTTTTTACAAAATTTTCAATGAAGGATACAATAACTAGAAAGGAACTCAACTAGAAAGGAACTCAACAAAGCACAGAACTAAACAACGCAATCCACCAACGTGACCCAGCAAACACACAGAGCACAGCAGCAATAGCAGAACGACACACATTCTTTCCCAGGGCACGTGGGAGATTCCTCAGAATAGCCTTGGCAAAACTGACACATTCTGTCTTGTGAAGGACTGTCAGGCCCTGCTGCCAGCACCGGGTTGCCATTGGGGGCACTAGCAAGTCCCCCCAGTGGACTATAAAGCGCCATGCTCATATATTCACATGCATACAATAGCAAAGAGTCAATAAAAAGTTACACTTAAGCAAAGCAAACCTCAACATGCTTAAAAGCATCAAGATATTGTAAACCATCTTCTCAAATCAGAATGCTTTAAAATCAGAAATCAGCAAGGAAATAAAATCAAATACATGGAAACTGATGAAGATTCAGCTTAAAAACTGGTGTGCAACGGAAGAAACAAAAGTGAAATCGAAAAATCCCTTGAATAAAATGACAGTGAAAACACAACTACAAAATTGTTGGAACATCGCAAGAGTAATTCTCAGAGCATGATGCAAACGACTACATGTACGCACAAAAGAAAAGCTAGAACTAAAATCAAGGCATTAACTCAATCATTAGAGAAATAAAGCAGCAAAATAAGTCCAAGCCTCCAGATGAAAACAAAAGCATAAATATCAGAGCAGAAAACAATAGAATCAATAAGATAAGTTGGTTCTTGGCAAGGATTAACAAAGTTAACAAACCACCAGGAAATCTAACAAAAGAAAAGCAGAAGAAGCAAATAATATTAATAAAAAATGAAACCAGTGATTTCACAACAGAACAGAAATAAAAAGGATATAAATAGGAATAAAAAGATATAAATAAAATAAAATATAAAGGAAATAAAAAGGATAACATAATAGAAAAACTATACTTCAATAAATTTGAAAATGCAAATTTAAATAATGAAACTGGAATCTGAGATGGAAAACCTTCTTACTAACTTTATGCAGGAAGTAAAGAGACCTCAGGTAAGCATGGCCCTACTGCAAAAGTAGAACAAAGGAAGAGGCTTCTAATTTCCTCCTCTACATCCCCTGTCGACAAAACAGCCCAGCACTGCTACAGTGATAGAAACATAGACCATGGAGCAGAACTGAGAAACCAGGAGTCAACCCATAACGTATACAGAGCTGATCTTTCTCGAAGGTCCAAAGCACATTAAATAGGAAAGCAATAGCCTCTTACACAAATGATGCTGGCAAAACTGGACATGCATTTGCAGAAGAATGAAACAGGACCCAGATCTCACCCACAAAAAATCCTCAACCTCACTGGCACTAGCCATCAGGTTGATTCCAACCCACAGTGACCCCATATGACAGCATTCCCCTATGGGTTTTTTAACCTAGATTTACCCCCCTAAATTTTTATAGAAGTCGAAAGCCTCAACTTTCTCCCATGGAGTGACTGGGGGGTTCAAACTGCTGACTTTGCAGTCAGCATTCTATGCCACCCAGGCCCCTCCACATCACACACCATCTACACCATCTATACAATGAACTCAAGATGGATCGAAGACCTAACTGCAAAATCTATCACTTAAAGGTCATCACTGCAAAGGGAAAAACTAGTGGTCCCAATAATACACGATCATGTGTCATGAAATCAAAGCCATGCGGCATAAATATCCCATCAATTAGAATGAAATAAATGCATACAGAAGAAACCTTAAATGACTAGGACCTCCTCAAAACAGACACATATGCAGCAAAACATTTTGCCAAAAGAACACAAAGAGAACCCGCAGATTGGGACACTGTTTTTGGCAATGACATATCTGGACAAGGGATTAATCTCTAAAATATATAGAAAATCTGAACCACTTCGACAGGAAATAATCCCATTCTAAAATAGGCAGAGAACATAAACAGACACTTCAACACAAAAGACATTCATGTGGCCAACAAAATAGGAAGAGATGCTCATGAGCACTAGCCACCGGGTGATTCAAATCAAAGCCACAATGAAATACCACCTACCCCAGCATTCAGAGCAGAACTCAAGGGAAAGTGAACAACGACGGCTGGGAAGGGTGTGAGAGACTAGAAAGCTCATGCACTGCCGGTGAGGCCATAGATCCCAACAACCGCTGTGGCAACGGGAGGCTTCCTCACAAAGGGGCGTGGTGCTGGAGTGCTGATGAGACCATCTGGCTGCTGCTCAACAGAAGCACACAGTGCTCGGTGCTAGACCATCCTGCCCGTTTTTGCCATGTTTGAGCCAACTGCTGCAGCCCCTTGTCAACTCATTTCATTGAGGGTCTTCCTCTTTTCTCACAACCCTTCTACTTGCTGAAGAATGAAGTCTATGTTAGGCCAGGGTGGTCATAGAAACAAATCCAGGGGCATGCATATCTGTGTAAGAAAGAGCTGGATATCAACAAGTAATTTTAAACCAAGCAGGCATCCCAGACCAGTCCAACTCTAGTCCACAACTGTAGGACACTGACACAGAGAGATAAAGCATGATGCAGGAGGATCACCAGCCAGGGCCTGCAGAATCTCCTGGTTCTAAGGTCAGTAGACACAGGGCAGGGTGCTGACATGGGGCTACCTCTGGAGACCAGCAGAGTCCCAGCAAGCAAGAAGATGAAAGGGCAGCGAGTGGAAAGTTACCAACTTCTTCCTTCTAAGAAGGCCACACACCCAGGGTAGCTGTAATCTGATGACCAGGTTGCGCTCCACCCTTACACCTTGATACAGATTCAAGTTGACATGAAATCAGCTAACTACAACACACTACCCCTTGTCAATTTGACACCTTTATAAAACTCTTTAACCATATATACTCTAAAAACAAAGACAAAAGTCAAACCATATTTGTGCCTAGCACAATATAGTTAACATGAGTACAACTGAAAATACACTGACAAAACAAAAATATTCTATATCTAACAATTGTCATTTTGTGATCACCTACACTTTAATCATGTAATCTTATCAACCTCTTCCTCCACTTATGAAAGCTTGTAAACCAGCCATTTCATGACTTTATCTCCCCTCATTTGGGGCATTTAATTTCTATGCTACTCAGTTTTATCAACACAGTGCTTGGAGGAAACAAGCATGTTCCTTGATCTGAAGAATCTTTATTCTAGTGTGAATCTTGGGTGTCTGCATCCATAAGTTGTTCATCAAACCAGCCAGCAGTATGTGCCAGTTCATAGAGTCAGACACCTGCCTCTTTATCCAGTCAGGTTCTGGTAAACTCAGCCCTAGCCATTCCAAGAGAGGTCAATGTGTGACTAGCGAGTTCCCCACTCAACACTCCTGCTGCATACCATCGGCCCCTGTGCATATTCTGACCAACCCTAGCCCCCTGGAGCTAGATCATGCCATAGGCTCAAGTTCCACGCAGCTCTTTAAACTTCAGATCGACCGCCCTGCTCTCCTCTGTCTTCTAGTCCCTGTGAACAGGGTGTACTGGAGCTTTCTGGCTCTGCTTCTTTCAAGAGAGATTTGTTTGTTCTCCTCTCAATTCACGGTGCTTTCAATTTTCTTCACCAGCACCATAATCCAAATGCATTTCTTCTTTTGTCTTCCTTACTGAATGTCCAACTCTCATATGCATATGAAGCCATTAGAGAGTCACTGAGTTTTAACTGAAGTGTCTTGATGACTCTCTTGGGTGCTTGGAGACACCATATCCTTAGGATGCTTTCCCACATTCCGAGACACAATGAGTAAACTGAGAACACATCTGCATTTGTTAAGATTAGTCCCAAGGAATTGTTTGTGCTTAGAGCAATTTTATCACAATGTTATTGTTACATTATGCAAGCTATATACCCTGCTTCATTAATATCTGAGGCTGTCCTTT
This sequence comes from Tenrec ecaudatus, assembly GCF_050624435.1. NCBI lineage: Eukaryota > Metazoa > Chordata > Mammalia > Afrosoricida > Tenrecidae > Tenrec > Tenrec ecaudatus. Next base: position 107,073,785 of record NC_134542.1, read on the forward strand.
GGAAATAAAATTTGTGTTTGGATCACCAGTCCACGAGCCACTCTTTTTCTTCATGTCGTCACTCACTGCAGGTCCACACCACGAGACGGTAACACTATGATTTGGGCTAGGTGGACTTGTAGTGCTTGATAGGAATGTTTGATAAACACTAATTGATTGAATAAATGAATGGATGGGTGGAGGGAGGGATGGGGAGTGGAAGGGAGGGAGAGGTGAGTGAATGAACAGTGAAAATGGCAATGAAACTAAATTTTTTTCATTTTAGCCAGATTTTTAAAATGATTTTTACTATTAAAAATGTTTAAATGTAATTTTGAAATATTATTATATGGCAAACACATTTGTTATTAACAGGGCCCTGAAGTAACTGTGAACTATGGATCTCCCACAACTTGTCTGTGAGTGTGTCATTCTGTGGTGGCTTGTGTGTCACTGTGATGCTGAAAACTATGTGACTGGTATTTCAAATACCAGCAGAATCAGCCAAAGTGAGCAGGTGTTAGCAGAGCTTCCAGATTAAGAATAGACTATGAATAAATTAATAGGCCGTCCATTTCGGAGGTATTAGTCATCGTAAACCTTTGTCAGCACGACATTTTCATACTGAAAATGTCATGAAAACAGCAGCATTTCACTGATGGGGCCACAAGATGAGCCCTCGGGTTGGAGGCCCTCAGACTGTGACTGAGGAAGAGCTGCCTCCTCGATGCAGATTTGACCATAATGACTAAGACGGAGGAAAGCCTTCAGGACTTTGGTTTGCCGGTGGGGTACAACTCAAAAAGAAGAAACAGATGCAAAAACCTATTTATAATTAGAACTTGAAATGTACAAAGTATGAATCTAGGCAAATGGAATCTTCAACAATGACATGGAAAGCACACAGAATGTATCCTAGGCATTAGGGTGCTGAAATGGTCCGGTGTTGGCCACTTTGAATCAAGCAGGCATACGCTATTATATGCCCAAAACACTTGGTTCAAGAGGAATGATGTAGCATTCATAGTTAAGAAGCACATTATAAGATACATCTTGAAGTACATTGCTCTCTGTGAGAGGTTAATATTAACCCTCATGCAAGCAAATCCAATCAATACAACTGTTATTCAAATGTATGCACCAACCACAAAAGCTAGTGTGTTAGTCTGGGTACTCTAGAGAAACATATCCACAGAAACTCATGTATAAGAGAGTTTTATATAAAGTTATATAGATACACATCAAGAAAACATCCCCACCCAGTGCTGCCCAAGCCCACTAAGTCCAACATCAACCCATATGTCCAACACCAATGCACAAAGTCCTCCTTCAGCTCACAAAACACACACAGTGAGGACAACTGCAGGAGAAAAGCCGAAACCGTGAACGTGTAAGCATCTCAGCGCTGGCAGGTGTCTCCACACGGCTGCTCCAGTACCCAGGGCTGCATCGGAGTAGGTCCATGTGGCATCTCCTCAGGGATGTCTTGCAGGAAGTGACCCTTGTCAGTGGAAGCAGGGAACTGGCTAAGGCAGCTGCACCTGGTCCAGCCACCACAAAGCAAGAGACCCGAGAACTAGAAAGAGGAGGCTCACCAAGCCATTTATCTCTCTGCCCTTCAATTAACTCCACATGTGTTTATCGGCCAGGTTGGCACAATAAACTACCTACCTCAGGCAGCAATCAAGAAATTGAAGAGTTTTGCCAATATCTTCAGTCTGAAATTGATCAAGCATGCAATCAAAACACATTGGTAATTATTGTCGATTAGGATGCAGAATCTGGAAACAAAGAGGAAGGAATAGTTGGAAACTATGGTCTTGGTGATAGAAACCACGGGAGATCACATGATAGAGTTCTTCAAATACCGTTTTTCAACAACACACACTTCTCCAGATAGAGGCAGAAATCAAATTGACTACATCTGTGAGATGAGACGATGGAGATGTTCGATTTCAACACCTAATCAAAGCTAGGAGGCAACTGCAGAGAAGACCAGCAATTTCTCCTATGTAAGTTCAGGTTTAAGTGGAAGAAAATTAAATCAACCCAATAAGAACCAAAATACACCGTTGAGTACGCCCCTCCATGCCATTGAATTCCAAGAACATCTCAAGAGTAGATCTGACACATTGAACACCAGTGGCAGACGGTCTGATGATCTGTGGGAGGACATCAAGAACACCATACACGAAGAAAGCAAAAAGTCAGTAAGGAGACGGCGAAGAAAAGGTCACAGTGGATGTCAAAAGAGACTCTGAAACTTGCTCTTAAGTGCAGAGTAGCTACGGCAAGTGGAAGAAATGATGATGTCAAAGAGCTGACTAGAAAATTTAAAAGGGTAGCTAGAGAAGACAAAATCAAATATATTATCATGAAATTTCAAAAGACCCACAGTTAGAAAACCAAAAAAGAAAGAACACATTCAGTACCTCTTAAATTATAAGAACTAAAGAAAAAAATCTAGGCCGTGAGTTGCAATACTAAAAGTTTTATGGACAAAATATTGAACAATATAGGAAGCATGAAATTCACAGTCATTGTACCACAAACATGAGCAAGAATCAATGGTACTGAAGGAAGAGGTTGAAGCTTCACTGAAAGCACTAGCCTGATGAAGCACTTCATTTATACTTCAGAAGGGTAAGAAAATGTTGGTTTTATGAACTTTTTCATTTTTGTTTTATTAGCTGGGATGAATGGTAATGTGTGAAATTGTACCAATTTTAAACCTCAGTGTCCTCTCTACCTCAAGCCAGGAAGCAAAATAGTGGTGGACTCCACAGTCCAGATTGCAAAGGGAGACACCTGCACCCGCCAGTCCTTGCCCACTGCAAGCAGGAGCCCTAGAGGGCATGGGCTGAAGCCCAGCTGTCAGTGGTAGCATGGAGCCCCTTAGGATAACCTTCCAATTGTCATCTTGGAAGTGCCCTTTCCCCAGGTATTCTAGTAGCAATGGAAATTTTTCATCAACACCCTGTTCCTCTGGACACATTTGGGGCATAACATACTGTCTTCCAGGTCTGGATGTGGAAAATGGCAGGCTGGTAGAAAGAAGAGAACACTCACTCTCCATGGTATTTCAAGGACCCAGGCTTGTACAGAATGAAATGGAAATTGAACTCACTCATCTGTGTTTGCAAGGAAACTTCTCCCCTGTTCCCCACACCACCTGACACTAAGTCTTTTGTGGTGATTTCTCCACCTCCGCCTCCATCTTCCCAGCCCTGCTTGCAATTCTTGACCCGGGAGCACCACAGCCCCGTGGACAGAGCTTGTCATTGGAAAAGAATAGTGAAAGTGCCATGGGCTTCTAAGAGGACAAGCAAAGCTGTCTTGGAAGAAGCAATAGGCAGACTGCGTCTTAGACGCAAAGATAGAGAAATGTCCACTTGCATACTTTGGACATGTGGTCAGGAGCAACATGTCCCTGGAGAAGGACATCGTGCTTGGTAGAGGGGCAGCAAAAGAGAGGAAGGTCCTCAAGGAGCTGTAAAAACACAATGGGTGCAACAATGGGCTCAAGAGTAGGACCCATCGTGAGGATGGTGTTGGACCAGGCAGCGTTTCCTTCGATGGTGCTATGGGTCAGGGCCAACTCGATGGCACCGATCATCAACAGCATGTTTAATTATCAATTATATATGTCATTTTCTTTGAAATAAAGGAACATGTTATAGCAGTTTCCTTTTTAAAAAAAATCTATGTTCTATTGTTCACCCATTCCAGGAGCTCTTTAAAATGATGGAAATTAAGTGAGAAATAACCAAGAGCCTAGAAACTTCGGAGTGGATTTGCCTTCTATTAGAGTACGGATTCTATATTGTATTCTATCACTACATTGTATTCTACCTGAGGGAGCATCTGCGCTAGATTGCTAGTTCGGAAAGAGAATCAAGATAATATAAAACAAGTATTTCTGAACTGGACTGCCAGCAGGTTTCTCTTCCCAGATAGCCCTGGATGGGCTTCAAGTTTCAAACTGGATGGAGAGTTAACCTTTGCACCAAGCAGGGATTCCAGGAAAGTATCAAATGTAGCATTTTTTGTGGACTGTTTTAGCAAATACAAGTCATAGATGACAATTCTACGTGCTTCTTAAGTTTAAAGAGTTCTGGTTTCACAACGGTCATGCTCTACCCAAGAGGTCACTGTTTGCAACCAACCAGCTGCTGCTGCGGGACGTGAGTCAGGTTTACAGCCTTAGACCCCCTCTCTCGGGCGATTTCACTCTGTGCTTCAGGATTGCTCAGAACAGACTTCACGTCCACAGGGTGGGGTTCTTAAGTTTTTAGTAAATGTAGAGATTGCGGAAAGTGGAGTTTGGGCCTGAATCAGAGATTTCCTCGAGATTAAAGTTTATTTAGCATTAAGGTAACGATCAAAAGTGTGAACGCACACATGCTGTACGATCTAAGAATGCAGAAAAAGGAGCAGCAATATCGCTGCCGGAAATTCTTTAGGAAATTCGAGACCTGAGCGCCTCTATCCCTGCATCAGCTTTATGTGCATTCCGCCGCGGTCCATGATCAACATCTCGGGAATATTTTCAGGGAGGCAGCTGCAGCTCAGGGCGAAGACAACCCAAGCCAAGTCCACACAGTCGCACCTGCCGCCGGCCTCCTGATGGAATTTAAGGTAGCGCCACCGGCCAGGGGGAGCCGTATTGACGGTAAACAAAGGGCCTCGGCCGATATTTACGGTACCTGGAGCCGCAGGCGGTGCTCTTTAAGGTAGCGGAGCCGGTTGGGCCGCTACCTTTACCGTAAGGACGCCGGGCTCGGAAGGCCAGCGGCACCGGGCGCCCCGCGGGCGAGAAGCGGCCACCCTCTGCCCGGGGCGCAAAATGCGAGCTGAGCCCTGGGATCGCTGAGGGGTGCGGGCAGTGGCCCAGATCCCGCCCCGCCCCGCGCCCGCGGCCGGGCAGCCGCGCCGCGCTCTGGAGAAGGGGGGTCCCCGCGGCCTGGACGCGGCGCGCGCGCGGATGGGGCTGTGCTACAGTCTGCGGCCCCTGCTCTTCGGGGGCTCCGGCGACCCGGCGCCCTCCCCGGAGCTCCCGGAGCCCCCGGCCTGCGCCCCGGCGGCGGCCGGCGGTCCTCGGGGTGGGCTGCCGGCGTCCGGGCGGCCGCCGCAGCTGCGGCCCGGGCCCGGCGGGTCGCGGGAGGAGCCCGGCCCCGCCGGCCGGCTGCGCACCGAGAAGCGCGAGGCGGAGAGAGAGGCGCGGAAAGTGAGCCAGGGCATCGACCGCATGCTCCGCGCGCACCAGCGCGACTTCCGGCACACGCACCGGCTGCTGCTGCTCGGTAGGTGCGGGGCGCGCGGGCCGCAGGGCTGGCCTCGGGGCCGGCGACAGATCGGTCTGCGAGGGCGCCGCCCGGCTCCCTGGGGTCCCTGAGGCTGCGCAAAGTACATCTCTAGGGCGGAGAGGGGGCCTGGAGGGAGGGTCGGCCAGCGCCAGAGAAGCGCACGCATAGGGCTTGAGACTGCAGGAGGGAGAAAACCCACCCACCCACCCACCCACCAACCAACCCACCCACCCACCAACCCACTAACCAACCAACGTACTAGCAGGAGTCATTGACCACAGCGACCCTAAGGGCAGAGGGAACTGCCCATAGGGGTTTCCAAGGCTGTAAATCTTTATGGAAGCAAAAGTTCTTATCTCCTCCCACATCCCCATAGTGGCGGGTGGTGGGATCGAACTGCGGACCTTGTAATCCACTATGCTAGAGCACTCCAATTCACTGCCATTGAGTCGCTTGCTGCACTCAAAGATCCCTCGATCAGGATGACAAGTGATCCTGGGCAGCTTGTTGGTCCATCTTGGAACCTGCAAATTCTTTGTGATTCCATTAAGAACATTTCTATTGGGTGATGGATGGCCCGCCCATGCTTACTTATTACTAATGAATGAGCCATCCCCCACCTACGTTCGCTCAAGTTCATGGTGTGACCCATAGGGATGCCTTTCATACTCTGATTTGAGCAGCATTCGGTAATTTGTTATAAGATATAAATGAGACCAGGCTTACAGATCCTTTTAGCTTGAAACTTTTCCAACAGTATAATACCGTTGCCGTGGGCGTGTCTTCTTGCCTTTTGAGACATCATTTCAGCAGCTGAATAGACGACGGCGTGCATTCAACCTGGCGCTGTGGGAATAACTGTTCCTCTTTCAGGACTAAGAGAAGAGTGGTGACAGGCTTCTGAGAACGATTCCAGAGTTGATTGCACACACAAAAGCTAGTAAAAAAATCACTAGCCTTTTAAAGGCATAGCTGGTTTGCCAGTACCTTCTTCAAACTGTTCCCGCCAGTTAACAATGAGAGATAGACTGGGCCGTCAAATCAAAGGAAGCAAACTGAATGAGTTTCTGGTGCTGCTTGGTATCTTTTACCTTTCAAGTTGGGCTGCTAACCAGCGATGAGAGGAAGTCTCAGACACCTACAGGGGCAGTTCCACCTTGTCCTAGGGGGTCGCTATAAGTTGAATTGGAATTGTAGGGGGTCGCTATGAGTTGAATTGGAATTGTAGGGGGTCGCTATGAGTTGAATTGGAATTGTAGGGGGTCGCTATGAGTTGAATTGGAATTGATGACAGTGAGTGCAGGTGAGTGTTGGTACTTGGCATGTTTTAAATTTAAAAGCAAAACAAACAGATGTATGATGTGGGCTTGTGACCCAAATTCTGTAAGTTACTAAGAAGCCCAGTGCTGTCTGCTACGTGTGTGCGGAAAGACGTGAGTAATTAATGGGATGTACTGAGATCAAGTGGAGCCCTGGTGGTGAGAGGCTTCCTGGTGGTGTAGAGGTTACACTTTGGGCTACTTACTAGCTGCATGGTCGCCAGTTCAAAACCACCTTCAGCTCCTCTGGAGAAAGATTAGGCTTTTTACTCCCGTGAACGGTTAGAGTCTGGGAAACCCAGAGGGGGTCGCTATGAGTCAGCATTGACGTGATGGCAGTGATTTTGTTTTGGTTTGTTTTACCGAGATAGAGGAGATCTGGTGGTGAGGTTGGTTACATGTTGGGCTGCTAATTGCCAGGTGAACCATTCCAACCTACCAGATGCTCCATAGGAGAAAGATGAGGCTATCTCTTCCCATAGAGATTTACAGTCTTATCCCTACAGGGGCCGTTCTCCTCTGTCCTATAGGATAGCTGTGAGTTGGAATTGAAGGCAGTGATGTTGGGGTTTGGTTTAGATTTTGGTTTATTGAGATCCAGAGTACAATTGAGCTTTTGGATTAAAGTGACTCACCTACTGAAAAACTGAGTAAGTAAAACAACACAAATCTAGCTGTTATATCAGGGCAAAATACCTAAATTCTAAGCCAAAGAGGCATTTTTTAGAGAAACAAAACAACAAAAGGTAAGTAAGTGGGTTACCTACAAAGGAGAGAGGAACAGATAGCAACAGAGTTTTAACTGGTAGTACTAGATCCTAGTCTGTGAAAGGTTGGCGGTTTGATTCTGCTCAGAGGCACTTGGGAAGGCAGGCCTGGGGATCTGCTTTCCAAAAGCCAGAGTCCTGAAAACTCTGCCATGCAGCTGTGCTCTTCACACACCATGAGCCACCTCTTGATGCCACCACTTGATGGCAATGAACTACTGGGCAGAACAGCCTTTCCAGAGTACTGAGGTCTGGATTGTAGCCTGGACTGTCCCACCTACATGAACCATTGTTTGCATGTAGGGGAAATAAAGCTTTTGAAATATCGGTGTTCAAAGTAGACCTACCAATGTATTTCTCTGGAAAGTAATTAAGTAAGAACTTAGTCACATGAAACACAAAGTTTAAAAAAACATTAAAAAGGGAAGGATTTTGTCAAGAGAAAGCAGAGAAAAATACAATAAAAGACCTAGCTGGGTGGTGTTTTAATGTTGAGCAGAACTGGACCCACGAAGCAGAAGATAATTGATGTATAATAAAATGTGAGTCAATGTAAGGTTCTGGGGTCCATATGCAGTGGAGGGGCAGGTGGGGGTTGAGGTTGGGATGCCAATGATCGAGCTTCTGGGAAGTCATTTTGAATGACTGGCACTGGCTGGTAAGTGTTGACCTGCTCGTTTTGAAGTCAGTGGTTTAAATCCACGAGCCACTCTGGAAGAAAGCTGCAGTGATCTGCTATGGTAAAGTTTTGGCTTCTGCAACCCTAGACGGGCTCGCTGTGAGTCAGACTTGACTGGACAGCAGTGGGCTTGTTTGGGGGTGGGTGATCCTTACGTTATGAGAGAGAGTCTCATAACATCGTATGGCTTGCGTATCAGTGCCATATCTTAAGTGATACTGAAACAGAGCCCCGCTCCTGCTCAGTAACATCAGTGGGAGAACCCTCTGCTATATTAAATGAACATTGCCAACCAGATTTTATATAGATTGGAATTAATCCTAGAAAAAAATTCTTGGTTTTGCTAAAATTGGAAGTTAGATTTAACTGGAAAATTTAAAATCACAAGCATTGTTGTTGGGTTTTGTTGAATCAGCTCCAACTGATAGCGAGCCTGTGTTCGTGGACCGAAACACTGCCAGGACCGGCACTATCCATACAACTGTTAGGCTTGAATCCATTGGTGCAGCCACTGTGCCAATCCGTCGCATCAAAAATCCTTCTCCAGTGCCTCCTCTTTTTTGCCGACCCCTCTATCTTATCAAACACGACGTCCATCTCAAAGGGCTGGTCTCTCCTATTGCTTGCCTTTGTTGTTATTGTGTTTAATAACACCACAACTACCGCCCCCATCCCTCACTGATGTCATTAGCTTTTGTTTTTCTTCTAATGGAAATAACATTGAGAGCACAGGAGCAGGGGACATGAGTTCGCGGGCTTCTGAAGAACAGTCATTTCAGTACCTTTGCTTTGTCCATTCCCCCAAGCCCGGGGGCTAGTCCCATCTCCCATGATTCTGTCTCTGAGTCCCCCAGGCGAGGAATAAACCCTTAACTCTTTCATATTCATATCAACTGTTACAGGCGCCTGACTCGTAGCCCTTTGCCACAGTCTGTATTACTTCATAGGCACCTGTATGGGCTCTTGCTTTCCTTTAGCAATTGATTCTCCTGCTGCACTCAGTGCAGTGATTCCTAGGCAACAGCACCAGAGCCTGGGAAGCCCTATGAAAAGGAGGACAGTAGAAAGAGTGATGCGGTCTGGACATAGGAGAGTGCTCTCTCAGGCCAGGGCTGGCTGGGGTTTGAGGTGCAGGGGAGGGATTTTAAGTATAGCTGATAATACACCACTTGTCTTCAAGCCAGATTCAGAAGAGGCTGGTGTCCGGTGGCTCTTGGCTGAAACCAGAGAATACCAGAAAGATGTTTACTTATGCTTTATTGACGATGCAAAAGCATTTGACTGTCTGGATCGTAATAAATTATGGATAGCATTGAGAAGACTGAGGAACCCAGAACACTTGATTGGGTTCCTGGGGAACCTGCACCTAGAGCAAGGTGTGTCATCTGCATAGAGAAGGTTGTGAATAAGCCTTTCTTCAACCCCGATGATGTGTTCTTCTTCATCTCGTCCAACTTCTCCTATTGTCTGGTCAGCATACAGATTGAGTAAGTGTGGTGAAAGGATGCAATATTGACACACCTCTTCCTGATTTTAAACCAGGCATTATGTCCTTGTTTGAACAGATTGCCATAAGAGCACATGCACTTGTCTTGGAAGAAGGTACTGTGATATGGAGTTGGCCTACATTGGCCCAATATTCCTCTCTTATCGGGGCTTTAGAAAATTAGTAGCAGGGGCTAATCAAAGACAATAAAACCGGAAGATCTTTATGCTCTCGGGGGATGGTCCATAAGGCTTTCTACCATAAATTAACGGGGCGGGAGATAGGGTGGGGGGTTGAGAGGGAGCCAAAGGCAGATTCAGGAAAGCAAAAACATAGATCCAGGAAGGGGGTTGGAGCTTACACTAAATCCTAACTCCAATTTAAGAACAGGCAGTTCTTACATCGTGGCCTTGTTCGATACTAGCCCTCAGGAAGGGAACACAGAAGATATGGGTGCTATAGCCAAATGTGGTGAAGAGATTAGATGGTGCCCAGCTATCAGATAAAATAGCATCTGGGATCTGAAAGGCTTGTCTCCAAACAAGCAGCCTTCTAAGTGAGATGCCAATTAGGGCCACATGGAAGAAGCACACCATCATCAGTCACCACGAGATTGTAACTCATATAATCCGAAGGCAAAGGAGGGGTTAATATCAGAGCCTCAATTGTGAGAATCTAGTTTGTAGAAGGCCATGGATGACACTTTGCAGAAGGCTTTGGATGGAGGCGACCTCTGTGGGAGCTACATAGGAAATAAGCCTCCAGCGATCGCCCTCTGTCCACTGTGCTACCAAGCACTGTGCAGTGGAGAGATGGGAGTGAAGATTGAAGGGACAAGCCTGACTTGAACAGCTAAGACTTGGTCAGTTGATCCCCTCCTCTGATTCAGGCTATACCTGATCTGGTTTTCAACATTTTCTGTATTTTTGTTTTGCTTTTGTTTGTTTATATTAGGCTTTATCTCAGAGGTGTTATGTCATTGGGGGTCACCCTCTTGAAGTTGTGTTATATATTTTTTTTCTGGTTTTCAGTATATGACACCCAGGATTGATGAACCTTTAGGGACAGCAAGTAGAATAATGGTTTTGGAGGAGTGGGGTACAGTGGAGGTGTTGGGGGAAGGGAAAAAGGAGATGATGTCAGCGAGTCCTGGAAGGAAAACAATGTTTGGAAACGGATTATGGTAGCAATTGTACAATACTGCTTGACATGACGGAACTATGAAATGCTATGATCTATGTACTAACTCCCCATCAATAATAAATTAAAGGAAAAAACTCACAAAAGGTTGAACTAAGCAAATCGGTTGCCAGAGATCGTTTGAAAGTGTCAACAAGCAAAGATGCCACCTTGAAGACTAAGTTATGCCTGGTTCCCTCCCCACCCCCCCACCCCCACCAAAAAAGCCGAACAGATAGAATGTATGATGGAAGCGAGGATGGTGAGACTTGGTCTCATGTACTTTGGCCATATTGTCAGCAGCAGCAGCTCTCTGGAGAAGTAGTGACAGTGAAAGAGAAGACAAGATGGATTGGCATCGTAGCTGCAGTGATGGACGCAAACATCACAATTGTGAGGATGGCGCAGGACCAGGCAGTGTTTCATTCTGGCATATACAAGAGATTCAATTGCACCTGACAACGACTACAGCCCTGTCTCGGTGGGGACGTGACTTTGAGAGAAGGGGAGAGCAGGCTGAGCAGGAGTCAGGGACTGGGCACACAGAAAGGAGCTCAGGACACCAAATCCTGAAAGATTAAAAGAAAAACAAACTGCCATTGAGTCGGTTCAGACTCACAGCGATCCTATAGGGCAAAGTAAAACTGCCCCTATGGGTTTTGGAGATGATGGGAGTAGAAGGCCTCATCTACCCATGGGGGAGCTGGTGGCTTCAAACCCCTGACCTTGAGGTTAGCAACCCACTCACTGTGCACATCACCAGGGCTCCTTGGAGCTCCCCATGTTGCTCTGACCAGCAGGAAGTCGATTTGATAAGCCTGGTGCTCTGAGAAGGGTTTTAGGGCCAGAGATTGGAGAATTACCACCAATTGGTGTTAGGTAAAACACTGAGAATAAAGGGGAAGTCCCAGAACATGGAGAGTTAGACAAGGAAAAGACAAGTCAGAACCTGGAATGACTCAGAGACAGAAGGAGTGGGCACAGAGGAGTCTAAGCAGAAACAAGTATAACTCATAACCATCTGGATGCCAGGAAAAGATGGATTCAATGTGTTTCTTCCCTTTTCTCCCTCCTGCAAATAAACAGCTGTGTCAGACACTGTGTGCTTAATGGTGGAGACACAGTGGTCAACAATGGAAGTCATATTTCCCTGATGCTCCCAGGTATCAATCAACTAAAAATAAATGAACTTGAAGTCAAGATCCAGCATCCCGCGGTGGATGGCACAGGTGAGAAGTCAGCACGTGCCTGGAAAAGAAGGGAAGCAGGACCAGGCAGCCTCCCGTGGTGGCCGGCCTCTCCTCAGAGATCCAGCTCTTGAAGAAATTGTCCTCACGAAACAGCAATATAAATTTTCTGAATGTGTTTGTTTTAAAATTTGACAACTTTTGATAGGGTGTCCATCCATGTTGAGGCGATAACTGGAACGTAGCCATCCTCCCAGCCAAACTCACTGCCGTCGAGTTAACTGTGACTCATGGGGAGCCCTGGTGATATAGTGTGCTGGGTATTGAACCACTAACAGTAAGGTCAGCGGTTGGAAACCATCAGTCCCTCCAGGGGAGAGAGATGAGGCTGTCTGCTTCCATAAAGATTTAAAGTCTCAGAAACAGGGAAGTAGAGGGTTAGAAGAAAAAAAAAGAGAGTGGATTAGCGCAGTAGGCACAAACATCTAGAAAGCTCTGCAAGTCAGAAGCCTGCTCCACTCAGAGACGGTTGGTTCATATCCCCACATTTGGATCTGCTCATGTTGGTGTGCATTACTCCTGGAATTGTGAGAGAGTCTTCCCCTTTTGGGGGCAGGGGGAGGGAATACAGAGAAAAAAGTGTTGTAGTATGCAAAGAAATTCAGTGTATGTATGGAATAGGAGCAATACAGTACCAGGGGGAGAAGAGCGGTTAATGTCCTTTTCCCCTTCCTGCACCATTAGAAGATTGATTGCATGATTCACATTTCTGAGATGGTTTTAACTGAAATCACTCTAGATTTATTTTGCAATTTGGCAACATACTGAACATCAACTCTTCGATAGATGTGACATAGAACTAAAAGGCAGAGATTAAACATTGACCTCAGCCTAACTCACTGAGAGCATCTGTGTACTATTTAGATCCACTTTCTTCCTTTGGACTCAAACCAAAATCAAGCTCACTTCCATCGAGTCAGTTCTGATCCTCAGAGACCCTATGTGAGAAATGAGTCAGCAGGCTGGTGGTCCTTCAGCAAACAGAGGGCAGGGAGTCAGGCCGTTACTGAATACCCAGGGCACAGGTGGTAACTCAAAGGACAAGCAGGAGATCTCAGGTGCCTGGGGTACGCACTGTGGGAACCGGAGGGATTAAGAGAGTGTTTGTGTGGGGAGACTTAGGCCACACTCCTCGGGAAAGATTGTTAACTGCATAGACAGTCCGCAAAGGTGGTGAGATAGTTAGGGTTCATTGTGCCAACCTGGCCGATAAACACATATGGGGCTAATTGAAGGGCGGAGAGATAAATGGCTCAGGGAATCTCACCTTTCTAGTTCTTAGGTCTCTTGCTTTGTGATGGTCGGACCAGGGTGCAGCTGCCTTAACCAGTTCTCTACTCCAGCTGGCAAGGCTCACTTCCTGCAAGACATCCCCAAGGAGAAGCTGCATGGACCTACCCCGATGCAGCCCTGGGTGCTGGAGCAGCCGTGTGGAGACCCTTGCCAGCGCTGAGATGCTTACACGTTCACTGATTCTGCTTTCCTCGTGCAGTTGGCATCATAGTGTGTGTTTTGTGAGATGGAGGAGAACTTATTTTGTGCATTGGTATCAGACATATGGGTCAATGTTGGACTTGTGGGTTTGGGCAGCACCGGGTTGGGATGTTTTCTTGATGTGCACTTAACCTTTATATAAAACTCCGTCTTGTACAAGAGTTTCTGTGGGTTTGTTTCTCTAAAGTACCCAGACTAACACAGATGGTTAACCCCATAGAACTCAGCCAATGAGAAACTGGAGGAGAGGGCTTGCGAACTAGGGGTTAAAATGCTTTTAGACGATCTGTGAGGTGCGCCCCCCTTTTTTTGCCCAATTTGTCTTCAATTTGCCTGCTTTTGCAAAATAGAATAATACAGGCCTCTCCCTCACTAACGTGAGTACAGACTGGATTTCTTGAGCATCTGTTGGTTAAATTCCCGAGATAATGCTTTGGGAAACTCAGGGGATAAAGCAGTCCATCCCAGTTCTCTCTTGAGAAAGACCCATTGGGGTACGGTAAGGGGTTTGTGCTGGTCAGCCAGTTGTCAAGAGGAACCAATGAAGTATTATCCAGGATGTCAACGATGTGTCTCACACTCGTAGGACTCAATAGGACTGGTCCTGTGGGCTTCTGAGACTGCCGTTGTTTGTCGGAGTGGAAAGCCTCGTCTTTCCCCGCAGAGCTGGTCAGTCACCTTGTGGTTTGCAAGTGCACTGAACAACCCCGCACTCCAACAGGAGAAACGACTGTCCCCGCGTGAGGGAGCTGGGCGTGTGGACTGCCATGCAGTGAGGAAGCTGCCAAGCTCCCTGGTTGGGCAAGGTCACATGGGAATGGCCCATGAGGAGTGAGGAGGAACTCTTCCCACATCTACTGGGCTTCCCCCTGCCCAAAGGAAAGCGTCGCACTTCTGTTTAACTTAAGCCCCCGGCTCGCTTTTGTGTTTGTACCTAAGTGCGAACAGTCCTGTTTTTATATTAATTGCAATGGAAAAAAAGTAATTGGGGAAAAGTCGATTATGAGTTTCTAGGATACCTGCTCAGCGGTGTGACTTTAAACATCGCGGGTGTCCTGACAACATGACCTTGTTGGGGAGAGGGCACTTGAGCAGAGGAGAAAGAAGATGAAAGAGTACCAGGTAAACAAATACCGGCATTTCCAGCAAAGGGAGGGGAAAGTGCAAATGCCCTGAGGTCTGTTTGAAGCTAGTGTGTTCAAGCAACAGAGGCACTTATAAGGCACCACAAGATGTTTTATCATTGCTATTTTGAATTTTAACTAGCCCCATAAAGACTTACAGTCTCTGAAACTCCCGGGGGCAATTCTCTCCTGTCCTCAGGGTCAGTATGAATGGACTTCCCCTGACTGGCAGTGAGTTTGGTTTGGTTATTTAACTAGTGATGGCCTGGAATAGGGCAGGAGCGATGGAAGCGGTGAGCAGTTTGTTTTTAGATGAATTTTGAAGGTAAATGAACATACTTTGCTATTCAATTGAATGTAGGTAGGAAGGGAAGCCATTGTCCAGGAGGAGGGGCGCTCACATTTACTGAGGATCTCCAATTTGTGCTTTGCATCTTCAAAGCAAAACATTCAATATAGCCAGTTGCGAGGTCGACCCCTGACATGCTGTGGGGTAGGCTTCGGGCTGCTAGCCAGTGGGGCAGGCTCTCCAAACTCTCCAGTTGTTCTGTGCAGAAAAGACGAATCTGTCTTACCCCCGTCAAGATGTATCACCTTCAAAACTCAAAGGAACAGTTCTACACTGCCCTCCGGATCTCTTTGAGTCCGAATCGATGGGGCAGCCGTGGGTTATGTGAGGTAGTTATATCTGAATTGTATAATTACCGGAAGATGTATTTCCCCTATTTAGAGAGAGCAGCAATTTGTTTGGGAGGTTGAAAGAAGGAAGGATTTGATTTCGATTTTTTGAATGTGTTTTTAAAATTACTTGTTTGCACAATTCAAAGAAGCCAGACAGCACAGAGATTTAGGCAAAACACAAGGAGTGGGGGTTACCAGAAAGCTGTGTTGAGTGGCTGGGATCACAGGCCACCCCTCGGTCCCTCTGGTGACAGCAGGATGGTAGGTCTGTAGGAAACAGACTGTACCCAGCCAGTCATTAAAAGCTACTTAATGGAAGTGCTCATATATTCATGTTAGTGTCGTTGTTTCATGGATATAGAAAAAAAATCTATATTTACTATTGTTAACTGCAAGCCTCTAGTGCACAGATGGACATAACTCCTGCAAACAAATCTAGCACAACTGCTGTTCCTCCAGCCTGGACTGGCAGCCCTGCCCTCTGGAGAGTGGACGGGCACTGTCTTAGGAAACTCAGAGCCATTCACACGGCTCTGCAGTGACCTGGCTTAACAGAAGCTGAGAGGTTTGCAATAGGAATAAGGAGAACTCTTCTTGGAAGTAGTAATGAGGGAAAGGTGATTAAAAATGTATCATAACGTGTTCCCTTTTAATAAACTCAAAAGGACTAAACATGTATGAATTTAAGGAACTTCTCGATTATTACTGTGTTATCAGGGCCCCAGCTTGCAAGGAGTCAGAACAGGCATAGCCCTTAACTCTGTGAACACTGACGTCTCACCTTTCCTCTTATGTGTACTCTAAGGAAGCTGAGATAGATATGCCCTTCCCAAATGCAAGCTATCACGAATAGTGTCATTTTTTAAGAAATCAAAGGACTACTAATTGTGGAGACAGCTTAGAAACATAGTGATCAAAGAAATAAAGCACTAAGATAATCGCTGATTTACAGTCAAGTGTTTAGTACCTTGAATTGAGAAACAATTGTTTTGGTAGAAGTTACATTTTATTTATAAGGAGTGAAACTCTTGTCATGTGGATTGCTCAGGGGTGGGGGTGGATTAGAAAAAGACCATCTTGATTGAACTCTCCTTTGATCCAGTTCCATGCCATTCCAGACATGCAGACATAGCCTCTTACAGAATGCCATAGGCTGAATTGTATCCCACAAGATGTGATGACATCCTAATGCCCGGTACCTCTGCATGTGACCCTGCTTGGAAGTAGGATGTGTGAAAGTGTTCTTAGTTATCTGTGGCAGTTACAGATTTATAAAAGCATAGGATTGGAGTCTAGCCTGTCAATCAGGTCGCAGCCTAATGATACCTCCTTCTGTGGACTTCCTATAAGGAGGGTCCTGGGGACCTCTCCTCTCTCTGTCTCTCGCTCTGCCTGCTCCTTTCTGATGGCTGACCCTGGTTGCTGTGATGCCACCGCCGCCATTGGATCCACACGACCTTGCACCTACCAACCTATGCACTTCCTGCCTTCTGCATCACTGCAAGTGGCCGCGTGTGTCTGAAGAGGAACTTTAAAAAAAAAAAAATTTTATTAGGGATTCATACAACTCTTATCACAATCCATACATATACATACATCAATTGTACAAAGCACATCTGTACATTCTTTGCCCTAATCATTTTCAAAGCATTTGCTCTCCACTTAAACCCTTTGTATCAAGTCCTCTTTTTTTCCCCTCCCTCCCCACCCCCCCCCCTCATGAGCCTTTGATAATTTATAAATTGTTATCTTGTCATATCTTGCCCTATCCGGCATCTCCCTTCACCCCTTCTCTGTTGTCCATCCCCCAGGGAGGGGGTCACATGTAGATCCTTGTAATAGGTTCCCCCTTTCCAACCCACTCACCCTCCACTCTCCCAGTATTGCCCCTCACACCCCTGGTCCTGAAGGGATCATCCACCCTGGATTCCCTGTGCCTCCAGCTCCTATCTGCACCAGTGTACAACCTCTGCTCTATCCAGACTTGCAAGGTAGAATTCAGATCATAGTAGTGGGGGGCGGTGGGGAGGAAGCATTTAGGAACTAGAGAAAAGCTGTATTCTTCATTGGTGCTATGTTGCACCCTGACTGACTCATCTCCTCCTCTAGACCCCTCTGTGAGGGAATCTCCAGTGGCCCACAAATGGGCTTTGGGTCTCCACTCTGCACTTCCCCCTTCATTCACTATGGTAAGATTTTTTTTTTATGATGATGCCTTATACCTGATCCCTTTGACACCTCGTGATCGCACCGGCTGGTGTGCTTCTTCCATGTGGGCTTTGTTGCTTCTGAGCTAGATGGCTGCTTGTTTACCTTCAAGCCTTTAAGACCCCAGACGCTATCTCTTGATAGCCAGCCCATCAGCTTTCCTGAAGAGGAACTTATGAATGATTATCGAACTGGTGGACTTGAGTTGGACTGGGCTAGGATATTTTCTTTCTTTTTATGTTTTTTAAATCATTTTATTGGGGGCTCCTACAACTCTTATCACAATACATCCATTGTGTCCAGCACATTTGTACATTTGCTGCTGTCATTAGTCTCAAAACATTTGCTTTCTACTTGAGCCCTTGGTACCAGCTCCTCATTTTTTGATATATAATAACTTCTTGATATAAAGTTCTCCTACACATATATGAGTGCCACTGGATTTGTTTGTGGGGGACCACCCCAAACCAAGTATGGCCCACCGAATGGGTAATAAGAAGCAATTGTGTACTTGAAGGGTAAGTTAAAGAAGCAACAGGCAAGACGTGCAAGGGCTGAGCTCTTCCATGGAGCCTCAGACGAACTAGGCCAACTCCTTGCTCTCAGACTCCCCTCCTTCAGAGCTGTCAGACAATATATTTCAGTTCATATAAAGCCACTGGAAACTGCAGGGTCAGTAATTAATATGGCTCTTCTAACTAAAGTCTTGAACTGACCCCAAACGACCTTTCCTGCATGGGGCTGGTAAGAAGGTGGGGGAAGATACTGATAGTATTCTCCTATGAGTAATTGTAAGTTTGATTCCCTGTGTCGTAGTTATATAATTGTCAATTCGAGAGGATTATGTGTGAAGGGGTGGAGTCTACTAGTGTCACTTGGATCATAGCCAATGAGGCTTCTGTGTGGGCATGGCCTTCTGAGAATTCTGGGAAATCTGGCATTTTCCTCCTTGGAGGTGGGAGACTCTCTGCACACACCCTGGGAGACATAGCAGCTGACAGGACACATAGAGCCACCCTGATGAAAAGACCCCTGCCAGAGCTGAGATGTTTACAGTGACACTGGATCCAAAGACTTTCTACCCACTGGCCTGTGATCTTCTACATTTGGCATCATTGCATGTGTTTCGTGAGTCTGAAGAGAACTTTATAGGTTGGTATCGGACATATGGGCTAATGTCGGGCTTATGGAATTGGACTGGGCTGGGTTGAAATGCTTTCTCAATGTGCAATTCCTCTTGTAGATAAATCTCTTTCTTGTACATATATCTGTGTCCATGGATTTGTTTCTCTAGTCTACCCAGACTAACATATCCTGGAATGCCATCCACACTGCAGTGTATAAAATAGCCTTCTGAGAAGCAGGAGAAATCTCCTTACCAGCAAGAGCCAGGAGTGGAGTACATCCTCTCCCCGGGTCCCTGGGCAGTGTCCTGATCCCAGAGGACAGCTATACCATCAGAGGAGCAGCAGCAGAACCAGGAGCCAGAGCATGGAATAGAGCAATCCACAGAGCAAACAAAAATGAGTGCTTCTACAAAGTGGGAGCATAAGCAAATGTGGTGAAGAAAGCTCTTGTGCCTGGCTATCAAAAGAGATAGTGTCTGGAGTCTTAAAGGCTTGAAGATAAACAAACGGCCATCTTGCTTGGAATCAACAAATCCCATATCGAAGAAGCACACCAGCCTGTGTAATCATGATGTGTTGACAGGAAAAGGTACCAGAACAAAAGATCCAGAACAAAAAATCATAACATTGTGAATGGAGAGGGGGGTGTGTGTGTGGAGTGGGGAACCAAAGCCCATCTGTAGGCAATTGGACATCCCTTATGGAAGGGTCACGGGGAGGAGATGAGCTAGTCAGAGTGCAGTATAGCACTGATGAAACATACAACTTTCCTCTAGTTCTTTGATGCCCCCCCCCCAATTATCATGATCCCAATTCTACCTTAGAAATCTGGCTAGACCAGAGCATGTACAGATAAGAGGTGGAAACACAGGGAATCCAGGACAGATAAGCCCCTCAGGACCAATATTGAGAGTAGCCATACCAGGAGGGTTAGGGGAAGATGGGGAGAGAAAGGAGGAACCGATCACAATGATCTACATGTAACCCCCTCCCAGTGCGATGGACAACAGAAAAGTGGGTAAAGGAGATATCGGTCAGTATAAGTCATGAAAAAGTAATAATTTTTAAATTATCAATGGTTCATGAAGGAGGGAGGGTGGGGGGGAAGGGAGAAAATGAGAAGCTGATAGCAACAGATCAAGTAGAATGAAAATGTTTTGAGAATGATGGGCAAAACAAATGTACAAATGTGCTTGACACAATGGATGGATGTATAGATTGTAATGAGTTGTATGAACCCCAATAACATGATTAAAAAATAAAAGAAGTGTGCATCAACAAAACTTCCCAGTCCAGATCAAGTTCATAAATTTGCTATTAGTCCATAAGTCCGATATTAGCCCATGAATTTCTCTTAAGACTCATGTAGTACTTGCAATGATTCCAAGTGTAGGAAGATAACAGGCTAGTGGGTGGGAATTCCTGTGGGTCCAGTGGCGGTGGAAGCATCTCCAGGGCTCTGGCTGCCATCAGCATGGCTCCATGTGGCTTGTCATCTGGAATGTGTAGCAGGGAGTATGTCCCACCTCCAGGTAGGAAGAGAAGAAAAGTCATGCACCCACCAGCCTGTGATTTCCCGGATTCCTGGTTCACCAACCTGCAGCTGTGTGAGTCTGGAGGGGGCTATAGCTAACATATGCCCCATCAAATTTAGTTGGACTAGGATAGACCACTTCCTTGATATAAATATCTTTCTTGATATAAACTTCTTCTTTCATATATATATATGAATGTCACTGGTTTTGTTTCTCTGGAAAACCTAGCGTAACACACCAGTGCATAGGAGAAAGCTCACCTTTTGCCCTGAAATTCATTCTAAGGATCATGAGGGTTCTTTTGTTTATGCATGAATTATAGCTATATGTGTACTCGAATGTAGCCTTGCTGACACTGATAACCTGCTAGGCTTCTATGGGAGACAGTATTCACCCAAGCCTAAATAAGACAATGAATGCAACACCCAGACAAGCCCCCGAAGCAAATCTCTTCAAAGGCAGGACAGTCACATACGTTGAACACATTATCAGGAGGAGCCACTTGGGCTTTCACTGTCATCCACCGTCTTCTGCAAACCAGATGTTCACAATGCAAGCTCTGACGCATTCTCCCCTGCAGATGTGGATCACATCATCTACAATCCTCAGGTTATAGATGAGGTGTGCTGCTTCCACGTGGGCTCTTCCATGTCCACGCCAGTCCCTGGAAAAGACCAACATGCCTTGGAAAGTAGAGACTCTGCAAAATAAAGGAAGAACCCCAAGTGGATTGACACAGTAGCTTTAACAGTGACGTCAGACAACACTTGTGAGGATGGACAGGACCGCACAGTGTTACGATCTGTTGCTCTGAGTCTCAACTAACGGGAGAGCGCCCAACAGCAACCGTAACAACCGAGTACACGGTTTTGGTAATGAAAGCCTGCTAACAAGAAGAACGGAATGGCCTTTGAGGGATAACATTTTGCTTCTTTGGTATTAAAAGTTAATGTAGCCATCCATCAAAATTGGAAAACTGTCTCAAAAAAAAAAAAAAAAGGGCAGAAAGCTTTTGAGTTCCAGTGGTAAATCTTTCCTGTGACTCCACAAGGGACGAGGTGGTCTTCCTGTGCTGGGGCAGTTAGTTTCATCCTTGTGGAGCGGAGCCTGCCAACAGCACCTAAAAGACTAGCCAGCGGCAGGCAGCCCTCCTGCTTCTAGGCAACGGTACACTGGCCCTTACTCGTTGGCTGCGCCTGTGTCAAGCCCCTCTGTCTGTGTGCTCTCGCCCTATGTGCCCACCACCACCTTAGTCCCAGTGCCCATCGGGACTCGCCACCCACTTGCTCTTTTCCCTTAGAAGCCCCTTCCCCATGTCGTTGTGCTGCTTTAACCCCAGTTCTATGCTCCCAACCTCTCCATTTTCTCAGCTTCCTCTGGACACTCTCCTCAACTGCTGCTCCTCCTCAATCTCACTCCCCTTTGTCTGTCTCAGAGCCTCAGCCCCAACTTCATCCCTTCTCCCCCCTGTCTTCCACCGCTTGTCTGCCCGTTTGTCGTACTATAGTGGCTTGTGTGTTGCTGTGATGCTAGGAGCGAGGTCACTGGCATTGCAGAGGCCAGCAGTCTTTGAAGGATTGCAGCCTTCACTGTAGATTACAACTCAAGGTAAAGAATACCTAAATTCTCACAACCCGATCAACAGTTACCATTATGACAAATGGAGAAAAGGTTGAAGTTGTCAAGGATTTTGTGTTGCTTGGATTGACAACCAATTCTCATGGGTGCATAAGTCAATAGAGCAAAAGACATGCTACATAAAGTCCATCTGCTGCACAAGACCTCTTTAGAGTCTTGGAAAGACAGGCTGTTACTTTGAGAATGAAGGCGTGCCTGACCCAGCCATGTTATTTTCCATCGCCTTATATCCATGTAAAAGTTGAACATTGACGAAGGAAGACTGAAGAAGAATCGATGTATTTGAATTGGGGTGCTGGAGAAGATTATTGAAAGCACCACAGATTGCTAAGAGAACAAAGCGATCAGTCTTGGAAGAAGTACAACCAGAGTGCTGCTCCTTAGAGGCAATGATGACCAGGCTTTGTCTTAAATATTTTGGACCTGTGGTTGGAAGGACACAGTGCTTGGTAAGGTGTAGCGACAGTTAACAAGAGGAAGGCTCTCGAGAGTTGCGTTGGCCATAATGCTGGGCTCAGGCATGGGCACCATTGTGAAGATAGTGCAGGACGGGGCAGTGTTTCCTTCGGCTGTGCACGGGGTTATTGTGGGTTAGAACAGACTCGATGGTCCCTAATGACAACAACAATTATGTAAGCCATTTCTTGATGTAAATCTTTGTATATTCATAGGCGGAGTCGTGGTGGTTTAGTAGGTACACGATGGGCTGCTAACTGCAAGCTTGAAACCACCGGCTGCTCTGCACAAGAAAGATGGCACTTTCTCCTCCTGTGAACAATTAGGGACACTTCTACCCTGACCTGTAAGGTTGCTCTGACTCGGGATCTTTAAGATACACATCCTTTTATTATTATTAATTTTTCACATACACATCTTTGATATATACATACACATACAAGTGTCACTAGTTTTGCTCCTCTAGAGGATCCAGCCTAACGCATTAGGGGAAGGGGTGGGGTGGGGAGAATGACAAATATGATAACAGGTTTATATGAATTTGGATAAAGCAAAAGGAAACACAATGAGAAGTGAGCAGCACAATGTCAGTAAGGCAAAATAAAACAAATTATATCAAGGATATACATTATTATGCCCTCCTGTAATATTAGTTATAAAGATCAATCCACGAGTGGATACATTGCAGATAGGCAAGGTGAACAGGTCTGGGTAGGCAAACAGGATGACCCTCAGTTGCTATTGAGTCAAGTCCAAGTCATGGCAACCCCAAGTGTGGCATAGTAGAGCCTGTGCTCCATAGAGTAGTTAGGGTCTACTTTGCGGGGAAGTAGATCATCAGTCCTGTCTTCCAAGGTGTCTCTGGCTGACCTTTGAAACTTGAGGCTTTTGGTATGCAGGCAAACATGGTGTACCAGCTAGGGGCTCCTCTATCCACTCTGGACATTTCACATAAATGGAGTCTAGGTGTCGTTTGTGTCTGGATTGTTTAGTTCACTGTAGTGTTTTCATCCATGTCGCAGCATGTCACAGCACTTCCTCCTGTCATAGTCTTTCCATCTTAGGGATCTGCCACATCTGTGCATGCATCTGTCTGGTGACAGCACTGGGATGGTTTCCACTTTGGGGATACTTTGAAAAATGCTGCTATAAACATTCATTGACAGGATTTTATAGGAACATATAGTTTCAATTATCTTGGATATCTAGATGTCTCTATGGACTTCAAAGAGTTTGTGGGGAAATTCCACTGCCTTTTGATTTAATTTTTTCTCACAAATTTTTGTAAGATCCCATGTGTGTATTCCCTTGTATGTGGATGTGTTCAAAGTCTCTCTCTCTCTCTCTCTCTCTCTCTCTCTATATATATATATATATATATATATATATGTATATATATATATATATATACACACACACGCACACGCACACACACACATACATAAGAGTCCCCGAGTGGCTCCACTGATTAAGTATTAGGTTCATTATGAAAAGGTGGGTGGTTCACACCCACTCAGGGCTTCATTGAAAGACAAGCCTGACTTCTGAAGGGTCAGATTGTAAACCCTATGGAGAAGTTCTAGACCCTGTACATGGGGCTGCCATGAGTCAGAACTGACTCAACAGGAACTAGCAACAGCATAGCAGTACCTCGTAGGAGTGAAATTGCTGGGTCATATGGTAAGTCTAGGCCAAATGTTGTATGTATGGGTACATATATGTATGTACCACGATATACCCCTGCATACACTTCTCAGCAGGATGGCACCAGTTTTAGAAACCTAATGAGTGGAATGGCAGAGACTAATGACTTTCCAAAGTAGCACTTTATGTGAGGGTTCCCATTTCTCCACATCCTTGCTAGCACTTGTTCCATTGTAGCCATTTCCAGAATAGTAAATGGTATTCAGTAGGGGTTTGGTTCATCTTTCTCTAGTGAATAGTGACTGAAAGCACTGACTAATCTTGGCTGAAAGAAAATACCAGAAAGATGTTCACGTGTGGTTTATTGACTATACAGAAGCATGCAACTGTGTGGATCTTAACAAACTTTGACTAACGGTGCAAAGGATGACAATTCCAGACCACTTCGCTGTGCTCATACAGAACCTGGACACAGACCGAGAAGCAGTCCTTGAACAGAATAAGGGGATCATGAAGGCTCCAGAAGTAGTCAAGGTGTGTGTGTCAGGGTTGTAGTCTTACACCATATTTACTCAATCCGTATTCTGAGAAAATGTCAGGAGCTGGACTATGTGAAGAACACAGGATCAGAATTAGGAAGTTTTATGAACAACCTGTGATATGCAGATGACACAACCCTGCTTGCTGAAATCGAAGAGGACTTAAAACATTTGATGATAAAAATGATAGATTGCAGCCTTCTGTATGACTTACAAGCCAAAGTTAGAAAAAAAAAAGAGCGAAAATCCTCACAACTATATCAATAGACAACATCATGATAAATGGAGGGAATGTTGAAGTTGTCCAGAGTTTGGATCCATCAGCCAATACTCAAGAAAGCAGCAATCAAGAAATCAAATGATGTGTTGCTTTAATCAAATCAGCTGTACAAGACCTCTTTAAAGTACTACAGGGGAAAAAAATATGTCACTTGAAGGACTGTGGTGTGCGTGACCCCAACCATGGGATTCTTAATCATTTTGGAAGCATCTGAAAGTGGGACCTTAAATAAGGAAGACTGAGAAAGCATCCCTGCATGTGAGCTAGGGTGCTGGTGAAGAATACAGAAAGTACAATGGCACATGGCGGGTGGCTAGTCTCTCTATGGAGAGGAGCTGGGTGGTGCAGTGGTCAGCCACTGGCTGCTAACAAAAGATAAGTTATGAAACCCACCAGCCCCTCCAGAGGAAAAGCTTGTCTGCATCCACAAAGCTTTACATACAGCCTGAAAAATACTAAATATCCACTGCCAGTGGGTGGATTTCAACTCAGAATAACCCTCTAGGACAGAGTCGAACTGCTCCCTATGGGTTTTCGATACTGTAACTTGTACCAGAAGGAAGTCTCACCTTCCTCCTGAGGAGTGGCTGATGGCTTCAAGCTGCAGACCTTTGGGTAAGCAGCCCATTGTGTAAGCCACGACATTACCAAGGCTCTGAGCGTCACCAAAAGCCAGTCTCCCTCAATAGCATTGGATTTGGTTCTGTGGTTTCAATTTTAATGGAAGCTTGTCACCAAGCCTTTCATCCACAGAGCCGCTGGGTGGATTCAAACCATCAACCTTTGGGTTAACAATTGATTATAAACACCTCGAGCCATCTAGGGACCTGTTACGATTATTGCCAGTCAAAATAATCAAACTTTCTTTTTTTAATTGCATACTTTGAAAAGGGGGAGTGACAAAGAAATTACTAAGTTCCTAGCATCTTCTAAAGTGTGGGATCAATATTCTGACCTGTTTCCTACCCTATTATACATTTATATTTGGTGTCCATCAAATATAAGATGTATTTGTAATTTCCGTTCCAAAATACCCATCAGCAGAGGCCAGGAAGGTCACTTTCATTCTATCACTGATACTTCACCAGTATATCATACAATAGAATGTCCTAGCTGGGACAGTGAGAGGATCAGAATTTACAGGTCCCTGAAACATCTGGATTGTGTTAGTCTGGGTACTTTAGAGAAACAAATCCACAGAAACTCATGTATAAGAGAGAGTTTTATATAAAGGGTAAGTGCACATCAAGAAAACATCCCAACCAAGTGCTCCTCAAACCCACAAATCCAACATTAACTCATATGTCTGACACCAATCCACAAAGTCCTCCTCCATCACACAAAACACACACTGTGACGCTGACTGCAGGAGACAAGCAGAATCAGTGAATGTGTAAGCATCTCAGTGCTGGCAGGGGTCTCGACACGGCTGCTCCAGCACCCACAGCTGCATCGGAGTAGGTCCATGCAGCATCTCCTCAGGGATGTCTTGCAGGAAGTGAACCTTGCCAGCTGAAGCAGGGAACTGGCTAAGGCAGCTGCACCCTGGTCTGACCATCACAAAGCAAGAGACCCAAGAACTTGAAAGGCGAGGCTCACCGAGCCATTTACCCCTCCGCCCTTCAATTAACCCCACATGTGATTATCAGCCAGGTTGGCACAATAAACTAACTACCTCATGGATCTTGGAACCTTGCTTTAGAACTAGAGTTTGGGAACCAACCATGTGTGCAACCGTGAGCTGGTGCAAAGACCAAGTGTCCTAAGCCTTCTTGCAGTTGTTCATTACTTCAGGTGCAATAAAGAGGTTGTGATTGTATTTTTCTGCTGCTCCTGTTGTTGTTGTTAATGTACAGCTTTAAAAATTATTGTATTAAAATCAGGCAGTGGTCTGACAAAAAGACTGGTTAGGGAATGAATACTTATAATAAAGAAGTACTCAAGAAATTTTCAATCCTTAGAACTATGATTTTCCTCACAACATGATGAATGGAAACATCAATTGCTTTTCAAACATGTTAGTTCCTGCCTCAACAGGGGCTCTGTTGCGGAGACTAAAGTGAACAAGGGAAAAATCTCACCAGGCCCTGCAGAGCACATGGCACCTCGGGATTCTCAGGGTGCGCCCACTCGCCTGCTTGCATGCATGGGGGCACACGGCAGCAGCACTCAGGTCCTGAACAGAAATGTGGAGATGCAGCAGGATGCCAGGTGACCAGTCAGGGCAGACAATTTTCCGGGACCTGCCACACACTCCGGGTTCTTTTCGTCCTGCTGGGGACCGGGAGTGACTGCGGCACGGAAACCACAGCCTTCCCCGAGGCAAGATTCTATTGGTTCCAGTTGCCGGACTCCAGATTAGACCCCTCTGGATTGCAAGGATGATCAAATGAAAGCCCTGTAGGTTTACAACGTCTGCCGTTTTGAAAAGCAAAACAATTACAAGAAACGAAAACATTCGGAGGGCCCCTGTGTGCTTACACTGGTCTCCGTGTGGCCTTTCTCCGATTGAAACCACCAAGGACTTTGCAGAGGGACAGGTCTGAGCGACTCTGGGGCGTGTTCTTGCCACCACCCCACAACCTGAGCGAACACAATGAGGACAGCAGGGGGTGGCAGGGCCCAGGAGTCCGTAGTCACGTCCCAGGCTGGTGGGGAGGACACCAGGAAGCTAAGGGAGGGAGGTCAGAGATTATCCGACCTTACCTGATAGTTTCCGGCCAAAGTAAGGAAGGGACGGGGAGGTGCTCAGTGCAGGGAGGGTGTGTTAGTCCTGGTAGACTGGAGAAACAAATTCATAGACACTCATATATGGATAAGAACTTTACATAGAGTAATTGTATGTTACGAAAACAGCCCAGCTCAGTCCAGATCAAGTCCATAAATCCGATATTAACCCACATGTCCAATACTGATCTACAAATTCCTCTTCATTCTCAAGAAAAACATGCAATGACATCAAATGCAGGAAGATCACAGGCCAGTGGGTGGAAAGTCTTGTGGATCCAGTGGCAGTGGAAGCATCTCAGTGCCAGAAGGAGTCTCCACGGGACTCCTCCAACTGCAGGGCTCTGTCTGCATCCCTGTAGCTCGATCTGGGTCTTCATCAGTAATGTCTCCCAGGGAGTGAGTGCATCTGGCCTCCACTCGGCTATTTATCTCCATGGTGGTCCATCAAGCTGTGACCTGATTGACAGGTGAGACTCCACCCCTTCATAAGTTAACACCAGATTATGTAACTAGCACAGAGGGACTCTGGGAGGAAGAAGGGAAAGAGCACATTTGCGGGGTGGAGAGAAGTTAGGGGGAAGCCCTGATCTCCTCACCAAAGGCCAATTTCAGAGGGGTACAGGGGGATGGGAGGGAGGGGGATTTACAGTCAATGTTTGGGCCAAGGGTGGTAGTGGAGGAGAATTGGGGGGAGGATGGCTTGGAATGGGGGGGCATCACTTAAGATATGAGCACCCCGCACACCCAGCAGTAGTCCCATAGGCTGCCACCTGAAGTTTTCACATCTAGTCTAATAAGCCACCCTAAGCTGCAAGGCTGTTGCAGTGGAGGCGGGGTGTGGGTGAGGAGGCAGAGACCCCAGGCCATGTATAGGATGGAGATCAATTTAGAGGTTCTTGATCCAGGAAGGAGTTCATCTACGTGGACATGGTTACACTTGATGATCGGATTTGTGTTATAGCACAACTGAAATATTTCAAATAGACAAAAAGTTAATGTCATGTACAGTGTCTTAAAATAACTTTTATGTGGAGAGGTCTGAGGGGCCAGCCACAATCCCAACTACATTGACACCTGCCCCTCGCCCCAGAAGAATTTATTTCAAAGGACAGCACTGAATCTGCAGCTCCGGGCACATCCTGGGTCACCAAGCCTTGAGAATGATATTCCTGCTCAGAGCAGCCAATGCACAGAGAAGACAATATGGCCGGTCCCACTAGGAGACATGAGATCCCTTACTAACCCATAGCCCTACAGGCGACAACACGGGAGATACAGTGTGGGAATTCTGCCTGATCTGATCACACCCCACTGAGGCAAAACACAAAGGGCATGGAACAGAATAGCAAGGGGAACAGAACAATGAAATCACCAGGGAATACCAAAAATAGACTTTGGGGCCAGGGCTTGGCACCCAATCAGACTCGACTGGAAAACACTCCTAAAGGCCAACAAACAGCCCTTGAACTAATTAAAATCTTTCCTTTCTTCTTGTGTTTTGGGTTGTTTGTTTGTTTGTTGTCATTGGTTTATTGTTATTGTGGTTTTGTTGCACATTGTTGCTTGGTTTTGCTCTGTCTTGTTTTTGTACATGTTATTATCTCTGCAGGTCTGTCTAAATAAAATAGGCTGCATGAACAATCTGGAGGAGAAAACAACAGGACCAAAAATTCTGGGGGGCCATGGGAGAAGGGGAGGTGGGGGGAAAGGTAGTGATGTTAACAAACCCAAAGACAAGGGAACAATGATCCAAATCGGTGGTGAGGAGGGTGTAGGAGGCCTAGTAGGGCATGATCAAGGGTAATGTAACCAAGAGGAATTACTGAAACCCAAATGAAGACTGAGCATGATAGTGGGACAAGAGGAAAGTCAAAGGAAATAGAGGAAAGAGCTAGGAGGCAAAGGGCATTCATAGAGGTCTAAATAAAGGCCTGCAATTATGCAAATATATTTAAATATGAGGATGGGGAAATAGATCTATTTGCATATATTTATAGGTTTAGTATTAAGGTAGCAGAAGGAAATTGGGCCTCCATTCAAGTATTCTCTCAATGCAAGAATACTTTCTTCTATTAAATTGGCATTCTGTGATGCTCACCTTCCCAACATAACCGCTGAAGACAAAGCGGGTGAATAAAGCAAATATGGTGAAGAAAGCTGATGGTGCCCGACTATCAAAAGATACAGTGTCTGGGTTCTTAAAGGCTTTAAAGTAAACAAGTGGCCATCTAGCTGAGAAGCAACAAAGCCCACATGGAAGAAGCACACCAGCCTGTGCGATCACGAGGTGTCGAAGAGATCAGGCGTCAGGCATCATCAAAACAAAAAATGTTACCATAGTGAATGGGGGGGTGGGTATTATGGCGGGAAACCAGAGCCCATTTGTAGGCCTCTGGACATCTCCTTACAGAAGGGTTTTGGGGAGGAGACGAGCCAGTCAGGGCGCGATGTAGCACTGATGAAGAATACAGCTTTCCTCCAGTTCCTAAATGCTTCCTCCACCACCACCCCCGACCCCCCACACAGACACACTACCATGATCCTAATTCTACCTTGCAAGTCTGGATAGAGCAGAGGATGTACACTGGTGCAGATAGGAGCTGGAGGCACAGGGAATCCAGGGCAGATGATACCTTCAGGACCAGTGGTGTGAGTGGCGATGCTGGGAGAGTAGAGGGAGAGTGGGTTGGAAAGGGGGAACCAATTACAAGGATCTACATGTGACCTCCTCCCTGTGGGATGGACAACAGAAAAGTGGGTGAAGGGAGATGTTGGACAGGGCAAGCTATGACAAAATAATAATTTATAAATTATCAAGGGTTTATGAGGGAGGGGGGAGCAGGGAAGGAGGGGGAAAATGAGGACCTGATGCCAGGGGCTTAAGTGGAGAGCAAATGTTTTGAGAATGATCAGGGAAATGAACGCACAAATGTGTTTTACACAATTGATGTATTTATGGATTGTGATAAGAGTTGTATGAGCCTCTAATAAAATGATTAAAAATAAAATTTAAAATAAATAAATAAAATAAAACTACAGGATACAAGGTACCATCACTTGCGATACCAAGAAGCAGGAAAAACACAACTTAGAAAAGGAAAGACAATCAACACCGAAATAAATCAAAGGCTAGAATGGTCGGATAAGCATTGTAGAGTAACTATAATAAAAATGATTCAACAGCAACAAAAAAAAACAAAGACACAAAAAACTCAATGGTGGTAGTTAGGAGTTTATTATTGAATTTGTATGAAAGTGTAGAGGTGGAACCCAATCTGTCAATCAGGTTACACCCTGATGATGCCTCCTTTGGTGGTGGTGGTGGTGGTGGTGGTGTTGGGAGGGAGGAGGCTTCGTATAAGGAAGAAACGGAGAACTGTCTCTCTTATTCTCTCTACCTTTCACCTCCTGCTTGCTGGGACTGTGTGACTGCCTCCAGGGGCAGTGCATGTGGACTTCCTGGAGCCTTGCCATTTACCCCCCAAACTTTGATCCATTCAGTTCTGCACCCACTGGCCTGTGATCTTCCTCCATTGGTCTGCAGCTAAGTGAGTCTAAGGAGGGCCCCAGCTAGCATCGGATTTATGGACTTGAGTTGCATTGGGCTGGGACACCTTCTTGGTATAAAATCACTTCTTGATATGAAGCTCCTTCTTCTACATATTTGAGTGTCACTTGTTTTGTTTTTTTCTCTAGACAACCCCGCCTAATACTTTAATTCAGGGCTTTTAGCTTATGCTTAAAATTTTATTTTTGGTGAAAATATAAGCAGCATAATGTATTCATTTGGCAATTTTTCCATGTATGGCTCACTGACGATGGTTATCCATTTCACAGTGTGTCGTCCTTTCTGTTCTGTGTGTTGCTTTTACACCCTGAACTTAGATTCTTTGTGCCTTAAGGTTCTCATCTGATTTACAGTTATTGTTGTCCTTACATATCCTATTAAGACTTTTTAAAAGTGTACCATGCCCAAGGCCATCATTGTCTATTAAATTGTTTTTTTAATTATAATTGGTGTTTACAGGTGCAATGCAAAGATAAATACATGTAGCCTATATTGTTCTTCATCTGAATCATGGGAAACCGAAAGAGGGATAGATTCAATTTCATTTGTCATAGAAAACGGTAAGAATCAAACCGATCAATTCATTTCAGTTTCCACCTGCTGTTCTGACACCCACTTGACACAGCACATCTGCCTCCGGCTCTAACCATCCAACACTGGCTCCGGCTGCACGCATTAAAGGGCAAATCCTCTGCCCTTCCAGGTCTCACCAAGATTCCAGACCCCGATGAAAAGCCTCCAATGTTCACAATACGAAGACTTCTGCCCTGCTCTCTGTGAACGCAGGGGTTCCCACTGACTTCTCAGGATGCCAGGCACAAAGTGTGGGTTCACAGGCCTTCCTCAGTGCTGACTGATACCCACCATTCATTCAGGTTTGATATTTCACTAGAGTGCCTCAAAGAACTCAAGAGACACTGTGCTTATGATCAGAGATCAGAGCTGTGTTATGGAAAAACAAACAAACAAAAACAGTACAACAGAAGGTGAGTCTGGGAGAGTCTCCAATGTGAAACTTTTATGTCTTCCTTTGATATGTGTGTGTGATGGGAGAAGGATTAAAATTCAACTATATTTTATAGAGACCACTTTATTATTCTTAAACAGGAAGAATAAAAAGACATACTATCTGGAGAGGGAGACTGTCAGCATAAGGCCTCAGTGGTGTTCAGAGGATGTGTAGCCACATGATTAGAAAGCATGATAAAGAAAATCATCACAAAGTCATGCTGGTGGCAGGTCAATTCATCACTGTTACTGTGTGACTGCAGGAGCTGGAAAGAGACCACAATGTATATTATTGCAGAGTAGAAATGCTTACAGGGTTGACCTGCGGCCCTCCAGCCACTTGTTTACATGATGGTGGGGTTCACTTTATGACCAAACAGCCCTGGTGCACCCATTTGCATTAAGGATCCACCCTGACAATTCTCTGAGGGCAAGATTACCCCTTTGGTTCAGCTCAAGAAGTGTACTCTCCTTTCAAACACTCTCACTCACTGAAGGCAAAGCATGTTATATTGCTGGTTAATGATCACACCCTGAGGCAATTGAAAAGAAGTTTTCTTGAGGTGTGGCCTGCTTCTTCTATAACTGGGCGCTTTGGAAAAGCTTGTTGCTTATTTCTGGGTCTGGATCTTGCATCTGGTCCATCAGCTTTCAGTATTTGGACTTGGGTCAGCAGCCTGCCATATTGCCTGCTGATCCTAGGAGTCTGCCATCTGATCTGCGAACTGTGGATCATTTGCCTCTACAGTCAGTCTGATCTACTGACCTTGGTTTCAGTTGTCTGTTCAGCCACAAGCTTGTGCTCTTCCTGCTGATCTTGGGTTCATTAACCCTGAAGCTGCACAAATTAGAAGCTTCCAGCATCTGAACCACTGTTTTAGAACCTGCTTGAGCTTGGACGCTTCTACAGCTTTGGGAGCCATGTTTTTGATGGAAATCTTTCTGTCTCTCTGTCTCTGTCATATATATATATAGTTTTGCTTCTCTAGTGAACCCAGTCTAAGGCAAGGGTTATATGTTAGCTGACTTAACTATTGATTTCTTGTTCTTAGTATTACAAAATAGGCATAAATGTGTGATAAAAATGAAAATTAGGGATTATAGTTTGTAAGCCCATCTTTATTTATACTTATTGGGTTTGATAAAAGAGGATTTGGAAATTGCCATGAAGAAACAGGCTTTTTTATTTTAAATCATTGTAGAGTCTGTGTCCTTGGGTAGAAAATCTGAGCCCTTTCTGAGCCCAGAACATTCAGCATCAGAACATTTGCATTTGAAAAGACATGCCAACCTACTTGGAACTGCTGAGAGAATAGGAGATTTGTATTTAAAGGAAAGATAAGAGTGAGGAAAAAAAGATTCTTTGATGTTTTAAATTTTGAGCAGGGATTTGCCTTTGCATACATCTCAGCAGGAAAAAGTTGGTGCTTATCAGAGAAAACCCCCTTCCAGTACTGAATGTTAAAAAGAACTAGCAAGCAGCCTGGTATACCAGGGGTTACCCCACCACCACCACCAGAAAACAACAACACTTAATTTGTTTTTCAAAGCTATGTCTTTAAATTTATTTTACAAAACAACCTTATCACCTTTACATTATAACCTAATCACCTTTCCATTACACTTAATACATTTGTCAAATCTGTGATTCCATTCTTGGAAACATTTTTCAAACTCATCTGTTCGAATGGCTGATAACATCACTCTCGTTTTGTTCTTCATTTCTTCTACATGGTCAAATTGCTGTCCTTTCATGTCCCTCTTCATTCACGGAAACAAAAAGAAGTCACATGGAGCACGGTCAGCTGAGCCAGGTGCATGGAGCAAGAAAGGCATGCTGTTTTTTTGCCAAAACCTGGTGCACTGAGATGGCCGCGTGAACAAGTGCGCTGTCATGGTGGCAAAACCAGTCCCCAGTCTGCCACCAATCAGGCCTTCTTTGTTGCACACTGTTAGCACTCTTTTGGGAACCTCTAAAAAAAAAGCTTGAATAACAGTCTGACCTGGTGGAATGAACTCCAAATGCACTATTCCCCTCAGATCAAGAAAACAAATGAGCATCATCTTGATCTTTGATTTCACTTGATGAGCTTTTTTTGGGTTGAGGTGACGATGGTGTCTTCCACTGGCTTGATTGACGTTTGTTTTGGGAGTCATAAGAATAGCTCCATATCTTGTCCCCAGTAATGACTGTGGGGAAAAATCTGGGTCACTTCAGAGCTGTTCTTCACAGGATGGCATTTCCAGCAGATGCTCTTTTTGCTGGTCAGTCAGAACCTGAGGCACAAATTTCCCAGCTACCCTTCTCCTTTCCAAATCGTCCATTACAGTTTGCTGAACCAGGCTCCAAGACAGTCCAGCTAACGTCCCCACCTCTTCATGGTCCAGCGTCGGAATTTGAGCACAAGTGCACACATTTTGTTGACAGTTTCGTCCATTCTGGAAGGTGACGGACGCCCAGAATGAGGTTTGTCATCGATCAACATTTCACCTTTTTTGAAAGGAGAAAACCACTCCTCCACTTGAGTTTTTCCCAGAGCACTGCCCTTGTAAGCTGTGTTCAACAGCACAACAGTTTCTGCTGCATTTGACGCAAGCAGGTAACAATGTTTCACAGCTGCATGCTTTTCTATTCAAGTGGCCATTACAAAAAACGAGGTTTGAGCAGAACTGCTTTTATGAAAAAGTGGGACCAGAAAGAACCTTCCCAGGCCAAACCACCGGGTGCACTAATCCAGAGTGAGTTGTTCAATACTTGCCAAGCGGGAAAAATGTGGACCACGGGCCACCCTGCCCAGAACAATTCCGGGTCGTTTTGGGTGCCCCGTGAACTTGCTGTGGTGACCACCTGCTTGTTGAG
Organism: Tenrec ecaudatus; assembly: GCF_050624435.1. Taxonomy (NCBI): domain Eukaryota; kingdom Metazoa; phylum Chordata; class Mammalia; order Afrosoricida; family Tenrecidae; genus Tenrec; species Tenrec ecaudatus. The sequence continues at coordinate 107,108,639 of NC_134542.1, forward strand.
GGAAGTGCGGGAAGAACAGCAATGCAGAGATGAGATGAATTCAGAAATGTTGCATTTTAACCATTAAGCCGTTCCACACGGCTAGAGATGAGAAAGGAAAGTCTGAAGTTGAAGAAGTTGTGAGGATCCTGAGCCTATGGCCAATGACCTACCTTGAATTGCTAGGCTGGTGAGAGTGTGTAAGGGGCTAGCTAGTCTGAAGTACCAGAAAGTGCGTGAACTTCCAACCTTGTTACTGGAACCCTTTTGACCTAGTTTGGATGGCTAGGACTGAGTTGACCAGAACTCAACAATTGAGAAATTCTGGACACTGGGAGCTGGTGAAGATTCGTGCAATTCTGATGGCTTTTCCCTCGACTATTCTTTGTATTTGATGCAGATTCTCAACGCTCTAATTGGTCTGAAGAGTCTTCACATTCAAGAGCATGCTTTTCTCCTCAGAATGTTGAGTTGGTAGGGCTGGGCAATTTAAAAATCGGATGCCTGGAACGAGGCGTGATTAAAGTATGCAGCTGCTGGCTTACAAGCTGTTATGAGTATGTTTGGGCTCAAAATGAGTAGAGCAAAGGAAGATCAACATTTAATAATTTGCCTTTTACCGTGTGGGTCTGAGGAAAAGAGGGTGGGGGACATTGTTGATAGAGTTATATGAGTCAAGTGCAAGTGAATATTAGCAGGGCTAATTTGAAAAATTCAAACTCATGGCCATCGAGTCAATGCTGACTCACAGTGACCTTGTAGGACAAGGCAGAACTGCCCCTGTGGGTTCCCGAGACTGGAACTCATTCCCAGCGTAGAAAGCCCGTCGTTCTCCTGTGGAGCAAGCAGCTGGTGATGTTTGAACTACTGACCTTGAGAAGCCTGCAGTATAACCACTGTTCTACCAGGGCTCCAGCAGGTTCACGAGTGATTGTAAAGCTACAATTTTAGAAAATTAACTGAAGGAGAAAGGCAGTAATTTTTATGTATAAACGGGGTAATGGCTAGAAGAATCAGAGGGTCAACAGTGCTGAGTGAAATTACTTGCTATGACTCTCATAGTCATACCTTTCCAACTCCTACAAATTATTGCGGGGTACCAGGCAAATAAAACCTCAATGTACTGACATGGAGTCCATTCTAACTCAGAGGGACCTTATAGGGTAGGATAGAATGCCTCTGTGGGCTCTTAAAGCTGGAAATCTTACAGAGGAGAAGCCTCATCTTACTCCCTTGGAGCAGTTGGTAATTTTGAACTGCTGGCCTTGTGGCTAGCACCCCAGCATGTAACCCACACCACCACCAGAGCTCCACTGTGCAACTAGGGTGTATGACAAATGAATATATGTGAGCCATTTCAGAAGCAGGGAGAGAGAGAAACCCACAACCATTGGGAAAGAAGAGCCACCAGTGGGGCGCAAGTGAAAGGGAGTCGTGGAGGCAGTAGAGGTGCCACAGGCCAAAACACTGAGATAAAGAGACAGACCGGAAGAGCGTCACCAAGAGCAGGAGGCAGAGTGGCAGAATTCTCAACCCACAGAACAAGGCATGGGCCAAGGGATCATACAACTCAGGTCAAAGTCAGAGAGAGACCTGCCTGCTAGCATAGCGGAGAAGAGGCATTGCAGACCAAAGAATGGTACCTTAACATTTTGTAACCTTAATAAACCCCACCATCATGAATATGTCTGTGAATTTTGTGTGACCATTGTAAGAAATTATCCAACCAGTAGAAAAGTAGAGTGCCATGGCAGGGAGGGAGGGAGGGATGGTTGGTATCAGAAGGATGGAGGGTGCAGGCAAGTCTGATCTCTACCTTGTGGCAATTGACCTTGAGCTAGTGTAGCCAGAGGAGGCCATGTAGGGAGTATACCATTTCTTCAGGACCTCAGCATGTAGCCATGATTGATTGAACCATCGCTTTCCCCAGGTCTTTGTGGCCTGGCCAGCCCCCACCTAAGTCAGAGAATTACCATAAACTCTCAGAGGTCATTTAGAGACCTGGAGATCACAAACCAAAACAAACCACACTTCACACTGCTTGGATCCACAATCAGCGTTCATGGAAGCAGAATCGAGGGAAGAAATGATGCTTTGCATTGGGTAGTTCTGCTGCAAACAACCTCTTTAAAATGTTGAAAAGCGAGGATGTTACTTTGAGGACTCAGGTGTGCCTGACCCCAGTCATAGTATTTTCAGTTGCCTCGGGCATGTGGAAAAGGGATATTGAATAAGGAAGACAGAAGAAGAATCGATACATTTGAATTATGGTATTGGCAAAAACATATTGAAAGTATCATGAACTTCCAAAAGAAGAAACAAATCTGTCTTGGAAGAAGTCCAGTCAGAACAGTCCTTAGAGGCAGCGATGGTGAGGCTTTGCTTCATGTACTTGGCATGAGGTCAGAGGGGATCAGTCCCTGGAGAAGGACATCATACTTGGTAAAGTAGTAGGGCATCAAAAAAGAGAAGACCTGCACCAAGATGGATCCACACAGTGCCTGCATTGATGGGCTCAAACCTACAAGGAATTGTGAGAGTGGCCCAGGCCCGGGCACTGTTTGATGCCGTTGTAGGGTTGCTATGCTCTGCAACTGACTCGACAGCACCTAACAACAGCACAAGAACATCCCGCGAGTCCAACTGCTATTCAAAGATACGCACAAACTAGTCTACCAACTTCTTCAGTCTGAAACTTATCGAGCCTGCCCTCAAGAGGCATTGTTAATCATTGGAGATTGGCATGGGAAAGTTGGAAACAAAAAAGGGGAAGAAAGCAGTGCTTGGACAATACGGCCTTGGTGATAGAAATGAGGAAGTTGCATGATAAATTTTCATAAGATCAACAATTTCCTCATAAATATGTTTTCCTGAAAAAACAAACAGCGACTTTGTAGCATGAAATAGATATGAATCAAATTGATGACATGTGTGAGAAGAAACTATGGAAAACTCAATATCAACAGGCGAAACCTGGTGAAGGGCTGACTGTGGATCACAACATTAATTGCCTACATGTAAATTCAGGTTGAAGGTAAGGGAAATTAAACAAGTTCACAAGAGCTAAAAATATAATTTTGAGAATATCTCATCTGAATTTAGACAGCATCTCTGGACAGATTTGACACCAATGACAGAAGGCCTGATGAGTTATGACCCCAAGAACATTCTATATGAAGAAAGCAAAAGGTCATTTAAAAACAGGAAGTCGGAAGAGATTCTGAAACTTGCTTTTGACCATAGAGTACTAGAGCAAACAGAAGAAATGATGAAGGAAAGAGCGTAACAATTTCAAAGGGCAGCTTGAAAAGAGCAAGCGGATTATTACAATGAAATGTGCAGAGATTTGGAGTTGCCAAGTCAAACACAAAGAACATACTTAACATATTTTAAGGTGAAATACGAGGGGGTACCCCCACCCACCCAAAATGGAAAATAGCTCCACTGGGCAGTACTTTCGTAGTACTTATTTTTCCCACTTTGAAGGTGATAAAGTTGTTTAATTAAAAAAAGATTGAATACATAGCTTTGAAAAAAATCCAAATTGGGGCTGGGGTACCCCCTTGTACTTGAAGAAAATATTCCAGGTACAAAAGGAAATATTGGAAGATTCTATGGGCAAAATATTGAATAGATTTTGGAAAGAAACCACAGAGTCATTGTCCCCGCCCCCTAAAAAAAGGGTCTGTAGTCCACTGTCTGAAAATGTAGTTTAGGGCCAAGAACCAATGGTGCTGCAGGAAGACCTCCAAGATATACTGAAAGCTTGAGCCCCAAATAAGGCAACAGGAACTGACAGGATATTGAAATGTTGAAATCAGCAGGGGTCCTCAAACTTTTTAACAGGGGGCCAGTTCACTTTCCCTCAGACCCATTGGTGGGCCAAACTATAGTTTAAAAAAAACTATGAACAAATTCCTATGCACTGCACATATGTTGTTTTGAAGTAAAAAAATCAAACGGGGCAAAAATACCCGGTGGGCCAGATAAATGTCCTCTGCGGGCCACATGTGGCCCGCGGGCCATAGTTTGAGAACCCCTGGTTGAAATGTTTCAATAGGCTGGTGACACACTGGTAGCACTCACTCCTCTGTGCCAGGAAATCAGGAAGAAAGCTACCGGTCAAGGGAGGAGGACTTGAAGCACTTGATGACGGTGACAGTACAGTTAGGGCATGGCAATGGATTGGTTGACACAACTGTATTAGAATTTTTTCATGTAAAACTGATCATCTGCTCTGTTAGCCTTCACATAATTTACAATCTTTTTAAAAATTCAGTATTCCTAGCATATGGATAGTTTTTCCATTGATCTCTTCCATCATATTGTCCTCACCAAGTGTTTGAAAAATATTCATACACAGGTGCTTCAAAAAGGTCATATGGAAAAATGGAATTGAAAGATAATGAAAATTTTTTCCACGAGCTTTTTGAAAGAGACCTCAAATTCAAATATCCCGAGTATGTCTTAAACAGCACAAAGACCAAGACTAAAGCAAATCATCTGGATGAGGCAGCCCATCAATACAGTCTATTTGCTGTAGTGCTTAGGTGCCACTGGGCCAGCTGTTACTGAGAGTGGCCCTATGTACAACAGAGGAACAAGGCCCAGGCCTGTGTCATGCTCGCAATTGATCTTAGGCTTGAGCCAATCGAGACACTGCCGATCCATCTTGTCCAAGGTCTTCCTCTGTTATGCTGTCCTCCTATCTTGCCAGGCTTGGTGTCCTTCTCTGGGGACGGGTCTCTCCTGACATGTCCAAAGCATGTGAAAGAGAGCCTCACCATCCTCGCCTCTTAACCTATGTTCCCGGTGTCCATCCCTTCTCTCCTAACCTTGTGAACTTTGTTCATGGCTAAAGCTGCCCCTGTGATCTTGACTGGTCTGTCCCTCTAACCATAGTGTTAGTTCTATTCCGGGCCTGATAAGAGACAACGACTGGCAGTTTTGCGGGTCCCACACATCTCTATTGGATTAGTTAATTTTTTATGGCTTAGGGTTTAGTTCACAGTTTTCTCCCCCCACTACTCTGGCTCTGCCAAGAAGTCGATTTCGATTCACAAAGAACCTAGATAGGGGTCCAAAGCTGTACATCTTTATAGAAGTAGATAACCTCATCTTTCTCAGACAGAGCAGCTAGTGGGTTCGAACTTCTGACCCTGTAGTCAAAGGTTTACCCAGCAGTGACACCAGAACTCCATTTTATCCAGAACCTTCTAATGTGATCCTTTTCAGAGCAGTTGGTCGTGGTAGCTGGGCACCACTGGTCAGTTGTGGAGACTGATGTTTTCATTAGCCCATTGAATTCATTGTATCCATATATGTTTTGGGTTTTATCACCCTTCTTTTCCTCTGGAGATCCATAGTTGCACCTTAGAGAGTTGCTCATGGGCTTTTAGGAACCCAGTTACCACCCACTCAAGTGGACCATAGAGCATTGTCTTTGTGAATTCTGTTACACCAGCTGACCTAGGTGTCCCCTGAGACTATGGGCCCAGCAATGCATTCCTTCAAGGTTATGTCTAAACAGTTTTCACAACGTTGCCCCCTGTAAGCCGTACCACATTCATGGATATATTTGCAGCAAAGGTAGATACACACATGCAAATGTCTTCCGTCAAATTTATATAGATCCGTGGGAATAGTTCTACTTCCCCTCCCACACCTGCTCAGCTTGCTTGTCTACCCAGCTATCTCCTGGGAGAACCCACCAGTGCCGGATTGTATGTCCAACAGTATTTGCCTCCTTTGTCTTTGACTCTTGCAAACCTTACAAGGTCTTCCTCTGCCCTTCGTCACTTTTTTGCCAGCTGCAACTCCGCCAGTGGGCCTTGGACAGAGGTGCTCAGGTCCAGCTCTGTTGGCCAGAATCTAGGTTGCCCACTTCCCCCACATTAAACACTAAGAGGCCATCCATGCCACTATCCAGCCTCCTGCTGAAAGGCTCTCGGTTTTCAGACTCCGTGGGCTGGGACAGCCCTGTGCTGTCTTGTGCTTTTGTTTCAGCTGCCGGATCTCTGGTGTCAGAGCTTTGTCTACCTGATGGAGGATGTTGAGCAGAGATTTCCAGGTCCAAGGACCCTTATTTATCTCATTGGCAAGCTATCCAATCCTGTTGGTGGGCCACTAGCACCTCAGTTTGCTTAGTCCCACACCAACTTTGGGGGGAGTTACAAAGACTAGCAGCCACATCAAGTAACTCACTGCACATTACAATGTGGGGGGGGGGGGCTTCAAAAAAGTTCATGGAAAATGGAGTGAAGAGATAATGGGATTAGTCTTCTGATTTTTGAAGTTCCTTAGTAGTTAGAAATCATGAATTTTTATTTGTATTTTTACGATCCCTGTCTGCCCTCACAGGGGATTTGCTTGCCTTCCTTCATTCAATACTGTTTGTTCCTTATTCCTTTAGGAAAATCCTGACTTGCATTAAGATCATCAACACATTTCCCCCATCTCTTAATCTTGTAATACATTTTAAATCATTTGGGATTTGTGTGTTCTTAGAGAATCTCTTTTAAAATCAGTCCTTATTGTAATTAACCCCACCAAATGGTTCTTAATTCATGATAAATATAAACTGTACCTTAGTGACAAATATAAATAAATTAAAACTTCATTTTCTTAAAACCATATTCCTTCTTAGCAGCACGGACAGTTTTAGAATCATCCAGCCAAACTTGGGTGGGAAATGTGCATCCCACTCGTGATAACACTTGCTTATGCTCTGTTTAATCCACCGTGTACGTGCGAAGGTCTTCTGAAGCATTGATGTCTGTAATAACTAAGCTAAGCGCTAAAAGAAATCAGTCCCTAAGCTGTAAGAGCTAATGGAGACATCAGTCACTGTACGCAGATTAATCTATGGGGTGGAGTTAGAATGGAGATAAGCTCGTTTGATTTTTCCCTGTGGAATGTTAGTGAATAATAGAGATGTCACCTGACATGCAAGTATTTCTCCACAAAACTGTGCAGCCAGTTTACCCACTTCAAGTCAGTGGAAGGAAGAGATGTTTTTATTTAAAAGACCTACCAGAGAGGAGACCACAGCAGTGCAAACCCTGTCGTTGGGGTGCTCTGTTTGACATCAGAAAATATCCCTTTGGCTTTGAAATTTACACTTGGGAGTCACATATAGATGTTTCCCATTAACTCAGGTTTCAGAGTAGCTGCAGGAAACAATAACCGGCCGTGAGCAAACAAGCAGTATGGTAGGGTTCCTTACATCTTAGGCCAGTCTCCGGGTGTCCTAGATAGCAGGTCACCATATGGGATGCTTTTCCGCTGTTCTTGAGTCTCTGCATGGAAAACATTCACACAGCAGAAGCAGGATAGTAAGTTAAAGTAAGCTTTTATGAGTTAAAGCAAAGATATCAATAGTGTGTTCTCACAAACCTCTCCAGAGGGGGGCGGTGTGGTAGAAAAAAGGAATGCATGGGCTGTGCCTTCAGCTTACCTAGCCTTCCTTCCCAGCTGTCTGCTTCCCTAGCCGCTCAGGGGGCGTGGGCGTGTGAGTTGGAGGGTTTGCTGGGTTACTAGTGGATGTGCTTAAGTGTGTGTGTATGGCATGTGACATGAACTGGTCCTTACCATGGATATCCACACTTTGAGTGTGTGTGTGCGCACGCACGCGATATAACTGGCCATTAGTGTGCATGTCTTTTCCCATAGCGTCAGTGCATGCCTGATCTATTAGGAAGGTCCCTTTTCCTTGTGGACTGAGCTAGCTCTTCCTTGTTGATTGGTAGGCTTTTGGGGGACAACTAATTTTCTCTAAGCTTCCTGCCTATCACCCACTCCACTCAAGGAGTATGGACCCAAATCACTGGGGGCAGGATGTTGGTTGTTCTGGCTACTTCCTGCTGAATGTAAATAAAGAGGGGGTTTAGGTCCATTTCTTTCTGCTTTTCTGGAAGGGGTTGTCTGTCCAGGTTGTAATGGAAGTTGGGGTAGGACCCAGATACTGTTATTCTTGAGAATGATAACCGTGGCTTTATATCATTGGTAATTTGATAGGTTCAGTTCTGGAAGTGACAAGGTGGATGAACAATGTAAATAGGGTTGGGCCCAGAGGGATGAGAATGGTGATGCCCATTGAGGTATCCTGATCATATGACCATAGGGACACCTGAAAGTCCTGGAGACCTTGCTGATTGGTAAGTATGTTAGACAGAGTTCTCTAGGGAAACAAAACCAGGACACTTGTAATTATATATATATATATATATATATATATATGAAATAAACAGTTAATCTATAGAGCAGTACAAATGGCTCAGTGCAACTCACTTCCATGAGACAGCTAATACACTGGCAGTCCTTCGAGCCTTGAGGGCCACCAAGTAGTCCTCTGTAGAGCAATTCAGGCTATCTGGGCACAAGCAGCAAACAGCAAGCAGGTCACCAACAGTCAGTCAGATGACAGGGTCTGACAGTCCCCAGCTCAAGAGATGTTCCTTCCAGTAGTGTGGTGAAGCAGGTCTTGAAGGAACCTCAAGTTACAGTGACACAGGACACGGGTTAGGTGTCCCACAGGTAGTGTAGCTTGCAAATGGAGCCACAGAACCAGCAAGGCCACCACACACGGGTCTGATGATCAAAGAGAAAGAGGAGGAGAGGCTGGCTGAGACATTTAGCTCTCCGCCCTTCAATTAATCTCACATGTGTTCATTGGCCGTGTTGGCAAAACAAACCTACCTATCACGGTAGGTATTTATTTCTCTCAGAGATAGGCTCAGGTTAATGAAATGTGCCTTAACAGTTTGGAGAAATTGGTTAAAATGATTTTTTTTTTTACATCAAACACATCAGCTCATATGTGAGGTCCCAAAGGAAATTCCCTCTGGAAATATTCTTCAGGGGAAAATTTGGTCCTGTAAAGAAAGGATGACTTAGGGAGCAAGGGAGTTTTCCTACTCTGAGTTCTTGGTTCGAAGTGTTGCTCATTGTGAATAAAGGAGGCTTTTCTTAGAAGCAATTAGTCAAGTAAGAGAATGTGGGCCCAGCAGGGGGAGATGGCCACTACTGGGAAAGGGAAGATAGATTTAGGGAGAGGGGCCTCTAATCTTTTCAAGCTAGAATGAGATAAAAAGCTTGTTGAGAAAAGCTATCGGAGAGATTTCCCCATTGGTCAGGGCGTATGAATTGTACCTGGCCCTAACTTTGGGTTGACCGGCACCGTTAGCAAGCCTGCTTGAAACATAAGAGCTGGTTGGTGGCATTCATAAGCTCAAAGACCATTGGGGGATCGAGAGTTGGTCCTTTGCGGAGCATTTACCTGTGTCAGGATGTTGAAGAAACATCATCCTAAGACCTACTGGTTCACACGTGTATTCATCTTGGTTTCTTTGGTCTGAGGATGGAGGGGCTGGCACTGATGCTTTGCACAACTTTACTTGGGAATGTTGGATCCATGCCCTTTGTCCTTGGTCTTTGATGGCATCAGGTGAAGATAGTATTACTGGGAAAGGACTCTTCCAGACTGGTTGGAGCTGGGATTTGGGGGGAGCCTCTAGGAACAACTTGATTGGACTCCCATACTTAATGAGGCTTCTGGAGTAATTAAATACTCCTTCTCTTCTTCGGCTGAGGTGAGGTTACTTGTTTTCCCTCGGCCAGTTCAAGGCACCGGGTCAATGCTGGGAGTCCAGCTAGTTTGGCTGAAGTCCCTGGGGGCAGAGGGTTGTTCTCAGTGACCTGATGGAGGAGCACTAAGGCAGACCCAGTTCCAAGCACTCCTTTGATTACAGAGCTGCTGCCACTTAAGAACCATATGCAATCTGTTAGAGAGAGCGCGTGGTCTTTCAGTCCGGCCAAGGCAGGTTGTTAATAGAAAGCAGTTCAGAACAAGAATGAAGGGGCTCAGACACAGCCTTCGGTTAAGGTTGCTGAAAGATTGAACTGTGGCATCAGGTGTTCTATAAGAAGAATTTGGCATTTTAGCAGGTAACTCTCAGGCAGCCAGTTGTAACCTTTGGCCTGTAGGACCTCGGATACCTTGTGGCTGGTTAGGACTTCTACTGCTCTACACCTCTACTGCTAGGCTCTCCTCATGGCGCCCCGGACTGCTGCGTGGACCAGCATTGCCACAGCGGTTATTGGGCACTTTTCCTCTTGCTGGCTGAAGGATGATCTACTCTTTCTGATAAACAAGTTACTGGTTGATATTGGGGCATCGTGTGTTTGAATTAACACCCAGCGAGCTACTATTTTTCATGAGCATTCAAGGGAAAAACATTTTTGAAGGGTTAGGGAGATCGAGGCTCTTGAAGCAGAAAAGCCCGAACTTGGTCAACTCCATTCTTTGGCTCCAGACCCCACAGGAGGGGTTCTAGGTCACACCCCCCTTTTGGCGTTCACATAGTGGTCTCACTAGGGGCCCATTGTTGGGGATCCAAATTGGACAAAAGCTGGTGAGCCCTAGGAAGCCTGGTAGCTGTCTCAAAGTCATGGGCTCAGGTAGCTGTACAAGTGTCCTTACTCAATCTAATGGCAGGCTTCTTTTCCTGTTGGATAAGATTACTTCTTGTATTACGTGGGTCGTGGCCCTAGACAGTCTATAACCCATTTTCAGTTAAGAAGTTTAGAATTTGTGCCAAGCCCCCCACCCCCCGAAATTCATTGCCATTGAGTTGATTCCAACTCATAGAAAATCTTTAGGAGAGGGTAGAACTACCCTTGTGGGTTTCCAAGACAGTAGCTCTTTATGGAAGGACAGAGCCTCATCTTTCTCTGGAAGAAACTGTGTAGTGAGGCTAGCAGACTGTTCTCAAGTGGTGGAACAGATGAGGACGGCACCTACGTGTTGTAAAATCATGCCTCCTTCTAGCCTCCAATCAGCCAACTCCCGATTTAGGGGTGGTCCAAAAATATGGGGGCTATCTCAGAAACATTGAGGAAAAACTGTCCTAGTAAGCATGATTGCTTTGGTCTAATTTCTGTTCCAGAAACTGGCTTTGAGAGTCTAGGACAGTGGTTCTCAAGCTGTGGGTCGTGACCCCTTAGGGGGTCAAATAACCCATTCACAGGTGTTGCTCGATTCATAACAGGAACAAAATTACAGTTATGAAGTAGTAATGAAAATAATTTTATGGTTGGGGGGTCACCACAAATGAAAATAATTTTATGGTTGGGGGGTCACCACAACACGAGGAACTGTATTAAAGGTCCACGGCATTAGGAAGGTTGAGAACTCCTGGTCTAGGAGAATGCAGAAGAAGGCGTTTTTAAGTCTAGGATGCTAATACCCCGCAGTGTGGTTTGGCTTTTGTCCTAGGAGCATATAAGGGTTAGGCGGTGTGCAGTGTGACCACTGTTTCATTTATGGTATTATCCTATGGTCTGAGCAAGCCAGTAAGATTGGCTGTTACACAGTGAATTAACAGGGACTAGGTGTCCATGCTAGAGGGACTTATTAATAAGAAGTTGTAATCCTTTGAGGGCTTTGAGTTTTAAGGATTATTAATGCTGTCAGGGAAACTGGGTAGGAGTCTTCAATGCAGATATTTACAGGGGTTGCATAGCTCAGCCAAGGACTCTGACTTCAGGGTTTATGGCACTTTCCCACTGTCCTTCAGTGGGTTTAGCATATCCTGTGAAGTGGGGAGCATTTGGAAAGCTGTGCCAGCGCTAGGAGGAGGCCCTGTGACTCTGTGTGTTTGTAATTTTGACGATATGTCTTGGCCTAGGAAAACTGCTGGTCATTCAGAGACTATTAGAAATTTGTTGGAGAAATAAAGATTGTTCCACAGCTACAAGCGCTGGGCAAAAGCAGTGCCTACTATTCCCATGGTGGTACGGGGCATATGTTTTGAGCACCGCGTCCAGGGAAAGAAATCAGGACAGAACAGGTGATGCCAGAGTCCAGGAGGAACCTCCCTGGCCTATTGTTGCTCACCTGGGCCTCCAGAGCAGTATCAGCAATTTCTTGGTGTTGGGCCCGCCAGCCGGCCTCATTCTTGGGCCAACAGTTGGAGACTCTGGTGGAGTGCTCTGAACTTGGGGTTTCCTGTCGTCCAGAGTGCCACCCAGTGGACATTTTGCATATAACGGTAGCACAGCCCTCATGGAAGTCTATTTTTATTGGGCTACATCTTTGCCCAGTGACCCCAATGTCAGCAGACAGCCACTTAGTGCCCTGTGTGTGGGGCTTTTGCCCCACACAGGAGTCTACATTTTAAACGGCATGTTTAGCTAGGGCTTCTGTCAACCATCCTGAGAAATTGGCAGGACTTGATAAACACAAGAAAGTGCTCCCGTGCCCACTTTTCGGTGGAATTGTTATAATACCAGTGGGGGTCAGTTGGAGGCCCAGCTGTTTCTCCTACTGAGTATTTCTCAGTCATTACATGTAAGCCATCTGCAAATTTCTTGTCCTCTTTAAGTACCCATTCTGTCTCAAAATCTGTCCTAGTCTGTCCTGAAATTATGCCGGTGAATGTTGGACATGGACTAAGGAAGACTGAAGAATGGATGGATCAGAATTGTGGTGTTGGAGAAAAATATCGACAGGACCGTGATTCCTCATTAGACACCTTTGACCTAGTTTCTATTCAGCCTTGGGACCCCGGGCATGTCCTAAAGACTACTGGGACTTCAGACCCTGTTTTTAAGGCACACAGCACCCTTCATAGGGCACCCCAGGAAGACTCAATGTAGAAACCCCACTAAGTGAACTGGACTCTACCCCAAACTCACCTGTAGCCCTTGGGCTTAAGGCCCAAACTTCACATTGTGCGAAGAAGCAGATGGCTGCTGTACCAGGGTGTGGAATCCAGTGGTGGCCAGACTTTGACTCAAATCTCTTGCCGTGAGGGTACCCCATGAATGGTGGCCAGGGACTAATATACTTGCCATTTTAATGCCCTCCTTTCCCTATTGAGATAAATATTAATGTGGTAAGCCTGGTTCTGCCACCGTCAATTATTATTGAAAATGTTGCCTTATTGCCAACTTCCATTGTTGTGTAAATAATGCCCAATCGTTTACAAGTTTAACCTGTAAGTTAATAATTCACATATTGCTGTTGTAGCTAGCTTATAATTGTATAATCTCCTCTGCTCAAGAGTGCTTTACATTCTAAACCATTGACTAAATTAATGACACTATCAATAGAATCATCCTGTGCCTTAGGGAGATGATGCTACTGCTCTCTGCCATACAGTGACAGTAATGTCTCTTAGGTAAACCAGAGACACATATAAACCTTGGAGATGCGAATAGATCTTGGGCTTTCATTTCATTCTCACCCCAGTCTAAGAACAATTCATTTTCATGACATGGCCCTGCTTGATACTTGACCTCATGAAGAGATTACTGAAGAGCGAGAGCAAAGTGTGATGAAGAATCTAAATGGTGCCTGGCTGTCAGAAAGAATAGTGTCTGCGGTCTTAAAGGCTTGTCTTCAAACAAACAGCCATCCCAATGAGGCATCAACTAAGTCCGAATGGAAAAAGCACACCAGCCGGTTGGACCAAGGATCAAAAATAATAGAATCCAAATCTGCAGGAGGGAATGGTATCAGAGCTTAAATTCTGAACACTGGTTTTCAGAGGGCCGTGGATGAGAGTGGAAGGCCAAAATCCATGTGCAGCTCAAGCGTCTGATGAATTCCCTCTGACTAGAGTCAAGGGAGCTGAATGCCTTGTTATCAGCAGACATTGTTGTAGAGACAATTATAGATCAGGTGAGGTTAAAATAGAACATCTGATTTGATTCCTCCTTTAAACGATTTAAATGTGCTTTGTTTTTTAAGAAATGAAGGTGGAGTAAGTCTCGTGTGAATCCCCTCTGAACACAGACCAGGGATGAACAGCCTCACTACCATGCAGAGTGCATTGGAAAGTTGATTATGGCAGATGTTAGTCGATTAAAATTGAAAAGTTTATCATTTGATCTCCCTGTTGACCCATTTTAAAGTTGTTCGAGTTTTTTAATATTTTCTGCTTTTGTTTTTATTGAGATTTTTCTTCATCTTAGTTTGTTATTGTTGTAAGTGCTTTTCTTGCTTGGTTTTTTGTTTCCATATGTTTTTATGGTATTTGAGATCTAGGATGCATGAATCTTTGGAGACAGTAACTGGACTGATGTTTTCTTGATACGATTTAACTGTTGAGTTGCATGATATATGCGTCATGTCCCAACGAAGCTGTTTATAAAAGAGAGAAAGAGAAGAAAAAAAGAAAACGAATCATGAACTGCTAAAAGGTCTTGGAAGAAATACAGCCAGAGTCTCTGCTGCTCAGAGGCAAGGGTGGAGAGACTTCATCTCACAAACTTTGGACACGTCTTCAGGAGAGCCCAGTGCCCGCAGAAGGACATCATGTTTGGAGGAGTGGAGGGCAGGGAGAGAGAGGAAGACCCGCAGGAGATGGCCTGACACAGTGGCTGCAGGACTTTGCTCAGCCTCCTGGAGGCAAGGACTCAATGAACCTTTGCATCCTATAATCCATTGTCTTTGTGTCTGTCTAATAGAGAGAGAAAAAAAAGAGAAGTTCTCAAGGACAAATCAATATGAATTTCTAAAATTCCTGGCTTCACTGACGGGCTCGAGGAAGGGAACAACCGTGCTGACAGCACAGAGCTGGGTAGGGTATTGTTTGGTTGTCCATAGGTCGCTATGGGTTGGAACGGACTCACTGGGACCTGACAATGATGATACATGGAAAATGAGTTGCTGTGGGTACTCCCAAAACCACACTCACTGCCATTGAGTCGATGCGAACTCACAGAGGGTCTGCCTCTGTGTTTCCGAAAATAACCTCTCTATGGGTGTAGATAGTCCCATCTTCCTCCCGTGCTGGGTTAAGAATCAACGAAATGGCACTGAGTTGATTTTTGGTTATTGTTGGAAAGCATCCTTAGAGCATCGTTTCCCTCACAGTCTACAGTGCCACCTGCTGGACACACGCTGTACTTGCAATAATTATTTCTCAGAAAAATGACCAAAGTCATTTACCTGTATACTGGTAATCATGAGTCAGAACAAACATCCCGGAGCCAGAAATGTGTGCTGTCAACCACCCACTTCGAAAGTCTTCTGTCTTCTGGAAGAGTTAGTTTGTATATTTTGAAATTGTTTTGTTAGAGGAAATAACCAGGATGCTCCTTAGAAGCAAGGATGGTAAGACTACAGCTCACTTATTTTGGATATATTATCAGGAAAAACAAAAACCCAAAGAACCCCCAAATGGCAGGAAAGGACAGCATGCTTGGTGAAGTACAACAGGGAAAATCAGGCAAAGCCTCAGAGAGGGGCTGGCACTGACCTCCAGTGATGGCCTCAAACACAGCAAGCCCTGTGGAGCTGGTACATGACTCGGCAGGCAACGTCCTCTCTGATACACATGGCATGATGAGTCAGCACCAATCTGACAGCAACCAGTGATCGTGTGTCTTTGCTTTTATGTTTCCAGCCAGCAGCCAGGACTTAGCTCGGCCTCCTGTGGGTAAATGCTCAGTGCATCTTTGTATCGTACAGTTCATCGTCTGGGTCTATTTAATGGAAAAAAATCATTTAGAGGTTCTCAAGGATCCATGAACATGAATCCCTAAAATTAGTAATATAAGAATAATTACTTCATTTTTAGGAGCTTACGACTGGCCAGGACCTATGACAAGAATTACTCTAATTCTCGGTGTCACTCTATAATGTGAATACCGTTATCCTCATCAGCCTCTGAGCAAGGATACTTGAGAATAACATCATTGAAGAGGGATAAAAACACAGAAATTTAAAAACAAACAAACAGAAATTTGTACTCAGTAGCCCATACTTTTAGTCACCATACTCTAAACTTCATGTAAGAGTCTCTGCCTTGTTCCATGATGCTCAGCTTCCCGACATAGTCACTGAAGACAAAGCGGGTGCATAAGCAAATGTGGTGAAGAAAGCTGATGGTGCCCGGCTATCAATAGACTTAGTATCTGGGGTCTTAAAGTCTTGAAGGTAAACAAGTGGCCATCTAGCTGAGAAGCAACAGAGCCCACATGGAAAAAGCACACCAGCCTGTGTGATCACGAGGTGTCGAAGGGATCAGGTATCAGGCATCATTAGTACAAAAAATCATATCATTGTGAATGAGAGGGAGGGAGGAGTGGAGACCCAAAGCCCATCTGTTTGCAATTGGACATCCCCTTATGGAAGGGTTGTGGGGAGGAGATGAACCAGTCAGTGCAGTGGATCAACGATGAAACATACAACTTTACTCTAGTTCCTAAATGCTTCCTCCCGCCACCCCTCCACCCCAAATATCATGATCCCAATTCTACCTTACAAATCTGGCTAGACCAGAGGATGTACACTGGTACAGATAGGAACTGGAAACACAGGGAATCCAGGACTGATGATCTGTTCAGGACCAGTGGTATGCGTGGCCATACGGGGAGGGTGGAGGGAGGGTGAGTTGGAAAGCGGGAACCAATCACAAGGATCTACATATAACCTCCTCCCTGGGGGACGGACAACAGAAAAGTGGGTGAAGGGAGACATTATACAGTGTAAGATATGACATAATAATAATTTATAAATTGTCAAGGGTTCATGAGTGAGCGGGGAGCAGAGAGGGAGAAGGAAAAATGAGGAGCTGATGCCAGGGGCTTAAGTGGAGAGCAAATGTTTTGAGAATGATGAGGGCAATGAAAGTATAAATGTGACAATTTATGCATGTATGGATTGTGATAAGAGTTGTATGTGCCCCTAATAAAATGATTTAAAAACAATAACAAAAAAAGAGTATCTGCCTTAAGAAAGATTTCCTTCCCCAGGATATATTTCCTGGGACAAACCACTGGCTCACCATGCCTGTACCTCTTGAGTGTATCTTCTTTGGGCTTCCAACTCCCTTTTTGTGCGTTTACTTTAGTGTGGTCCTTCCTCAACTGAGATGTCCTACTTCCCCCACCTACCCTGACCCATCATTCTTCAAGACCGACCTCAGGCTCCCCTCTGTTATGGAGCCTTCCTTGGTCCTGTGACCACCCCACTCCCCACCCCCGATTCCTCAGAGCTCCATCACACCGTGAAGTGCCTGCTCACGTGCACAGCACGGTGCGCTGCCCTGGGGTGATTGCAGCATAGGGTTCTCCTAGTCCAGCTGCCCAAGAATGGCAGAGTGTGACACGATTCCGGTTGACTTTTTTTGGTAATATAGCTTGATAGAGCGGTCCTCAGGCTGAAATGGACACGTGTTCAATGCTCTGAAGCTATGCTCTGCAGATAGGGTATTCAGGGGTCAGTAGTAGAATTCTCATTTTCCATTCCTAGTCTGCACACTCTGTGTGCACCACCCCTCACCTGCCAGTAGAGCCTGGGGTGTTCATAGGTTGTTGAGCAGGTTCACATTAAGATATAAGGAGGTACCCAAAAGAAAACCAGATTTTTTTTCAGTGCTATATATTTTAAAATTTCTACACAAAAGCCTTATCACCTTCAAAGTACTCTCCATTACACGGAATATATTTGTCAAATCTGTGATTTCATTCTTGGAAACAATTTTTAAAACATCTTGTTTGGATGACTGACAGCACGTCCATCCCCCCCCCCCCCCATTTCTTCTACATCGCCAAATTGCTGTACTTTTATGTCCCTCTAGATTTGAGGAAAGAAACAGAAGTTGCCCCCAGAGTGACGTCAGGTGAGTCAGGTGCGTGGGGCAAGAGAGACATGCTTGGTTTTTTGCCCAAAACTGGTGCACTGAGATGGCTGAGAGAGCAGGTGTATTGTCGTGGCAAAACCAGTCCCCCATCTGCCACAAATCAGGCCTCCCTTTGTCATACACTGCTAGGCAATCTTTTCAGGACCTCTAAATAGAAAGCTTGATTAACAGTCTGACCTGGTGGAATGAACTCCAAATGTTTTATGAGTCAACATTTTCATCTGTTTTGGAAGTTTATAGATGTCATCAATAGATATTTCACCTTTATGAAATGAGAAAACCACTCTTACACTTTAGTTTTTGCTATAGCACTGTCCTTGTAAGCTGTGTTCAACTTCACAACAGTTTCTGTGGCATTTTTCCAGAACAGGAAACAAAATTTTACAGCCTCATGCTGTTCTCTTAAATCCGCCATCACCAAAAAAAAATGAGGTTCAAGAGGAACTGCTTTGGTGAAAAAATTGACGATGACCATAGAGAACCTTCCCAAGCGATGCCACTGGGTGCACTAACTCAGAGTGGATTGTTCAACATTCACCTAGTGGGGAAAATGCAGACTATAAAAGCTCCACTCTGCCCAGCGTAATTCTGGGTTTTTTTGGGCACCCCCTTGTAGGCTATGAAGAAAGGCCTGGGGAATCCAATTCTGAAAGTCAGTCAATGAAAACCACGGTTTGACCCACAATTGATCCTGTGGGTGGATGACAGGACCAGATATCATTTTTTCTGTTGTGAATGGAATCAAGGAGGAGCAAGGGGACCACTCAAAGGCAACTGACAAAATTAAGTGCTATACAAGCATCACATTATATTAACCATCTTTCCTTATAGCATAATTTACATCATTTGCTTAAAAAATAAGTTAAAGAAATATGAAGCAAGCAGGAATTACTTCTGTCCAACATGGATTCCCTTTTAGAAGAATAGGATTCATCTTTGTTAGGTGTTTTTCTATGTTTTCCTGTATCTGAAACCCAGGACAGATGAACCTCGAGAGAGAAACTAGAACAAGGGTCCCTGGAGGGCGTGGGAGGTTGAGGGGTAAAAGAGAGCTGAGTTCAAGAAGGAAGAACATATTTGAAACTGACTTTGATAGCCATTGTACAGTATTGCTGGGAACTATGGAGCGGTGTTATGTCTGGATTAGCTACTAATAAAATGGTTTGGGGAGAGAGAGAGAGAGAGAGAGAGAGAGAGAGAGAGAGAGAGAGAGAGAGAGAGAGAGAGAGAGAGAGGAAGACTGCCTACTCCCATGCCTCCTGCGGCTCGAGCATCTCCCTGGAGTGCCTGGCTGATGCCAGGAAACATTCTTAAGCATTTACAATGCAGAGCGCGTTTCTTGTCTTTCTGCCATAAATCAAAACACGTTATGAGGCCCAACTCACGTTATAAAAGAACGTGCTAGTGACTCTAGTGATTTGGGCGCTGGAAGACTGTACATCTAGAACCACCTATCAGTGCTGAAACTTTACTTTTCCATTATGTATGTCTCACTATTCAAAGAATCATATCTGATAATGTGATTGGCAATTTATACATTGTGTATCCCTTGAGGTTTGATCATTAGTAAAGAGACTTCCTTGAAACAGGTTGGCAGTTGTGGAAGCTTCACGTCAACATTGAAACCTACCAATTGAACAGCCTGTATCTGTAGGACTGCAGCCTGCAGAGTGGATTGTAAGTCAATTGAACAACATGTCTTGCAGGAATGCAGTCTTCAGGGTTATGAGTCAATGTAAAGAAAACCAAAATCCTCACAACTGGACCGAAGCTAGACGGAGAAAAGATTGAAGTTGACAAGGATTTCATCTTACTTGGCTCCGCAATCAGTTCTCCTGGAAACAGCAGTCAAGAGATCAAATGCTCTATTGCCGTCAGGTAAACCAGCTGCCCGAGAGCTCTGTGGCGTTGAAAAGGCAGAATGTCATCTGCAGCAAAGCATATTGAAAGTAACATGGACTGTCAAAAGAAGAACAACTCTGTCGTGGAGGAAGTACAGCCAGAATGCTCCTTAGAAACAAGAATGGCAATGCTTTAGCTCATATATGTTGGGCATGTTGTCAGGAGAGACCGTTCCCTGGAGAAGGACATCATGCTTGGTAAAGAGGAGGGGCAGCCCTCCACAAGATGGTTGGACACAGTAGCTGCAACAATGAACCCAACCGTACGAAAATGGTGAGGATGGCGCAGGACAGGGAGATGCTTTGTTCTGTTGGGCATAGGGTCATTAGGAGCCGGACCTGACTTCATAGAACATCTGCTGCCATCCAGTATTTTGCTAGGCTCTCTGAGGTTAAAGGGGGAGTCTTAGTGGTTCAGTGGTAGAATTCTCACTTCCACTGTAGGAGACTGGAGTGTCCTTAGGAGGTTGAAACAACTTTCTCTCTCTCTCTCTCTCTCTCTCTCTCTCTCTCTCTCTCTCTCTCTCTCTCTCTCTCTATCTATCTATCTATCTCTCTCTCTGTTTTTCCTGATACGTTACCGACCAAATTCCTGGTGATCCTGGCTCACTGTGATCCTCTGAGTTTCAGAGTCCATTTGGACCCACTTTTATTGATGAGTATTATGTAAAAGGGTACTTGTAGTTAAAGAAAAGGAAGTGGATTAAATACTAATGAAGAGAAGAAACAGAACAAAAATGGCCACAAAGAGACCGACATGTGAATTGTCTGACACAGCCCTGCCATCTTAAACTTTTGCAAGCAGCCTTCGAAACAGTGGCTCAACTTTCCCAAATTCACACCAGTGATAGGTGATGGGAAAATCGGGATCCTTCTTTGTTCCCCACACCCTCCTACTACCCAGAGCGATGGCCAGTTCCCATCATCATCCACCCAGTGGCTGGTGTCTCTCTTGTCCTGGTAAGCCCGAGGTTGGAGCCACGTCCAATGGTGGTTATTGTTAGTAGGTGCACCAGCTCCTCACCTGGATGTACAGTGAACACCACTTCATCAGACAAGCGGACCATGCATTGCTGGGACCCTGGCCACCCCTGAACAGGCAAGATCTCCTTCCATAACCTGCCACTCCATCCCTTCCAGGCCTGAACTAATGCATTCTGAGAACAAGACCCTGAGCTCAGCCACTCTCTGAGGAGGCACAAGCCACTTCAGAATCAGTGCCCTGACTCCAAGCAACACAGAGGCCAGGCAGCGGGGACCCCACCATGGTAAGCCTGGGCACCACCCCCATTCAATGAGCGCCCTGCTCTCCCAGAGTTATCTCCCCACTTTCCTGCCCCCCTTTTACCCTTTCCTTTCTCTCTCATTAATAATACCAGCCTTGCATTTTTCCTGATAGAAGCACTGTTGTGTTTCCCAGTGGTGCGCAGCGGTGTAAGAGGATCCTCTGCATACACACTACAAGTACTGGAGCCAGACTGCCACACCCCATGCCCACACCCGTAAAGCTTCTGTAAAATCACTGGCCACGCATTCATAGTAGGAACATTGTAACTACAGGAGGAATGATGTCATGCTAAGGATTGAGCACCATGCCAGTCACCGCTCAAGAACTATAAGCTATTCTACATGCAATGATCTCATTGATATGTTAATTGCCTGGCTTTGCTATGGTGTACTTTTCGTCATATCAGTTTATGTAACTGTTCATAAATTCCAATGTAAACAATTACTTTTAACCTAAGTTGCAAGATCTTATCAAGTGGAAATATTGGCTATATTTTTCTAATAACTGAATATCAGTCTGAGTTATGTGGTCTAATTTAATTGTCCCTTATCAATTTTCATGATATTTGCTTTACCTTATTGTCATCCTCCTAACAGTTTATAGGAACCTTAGCATAAAAACGCTTTGACTAATTGGTATCAACATCCCACAACACTGCCTTTTTATATACCCTTTCCTCACATTCTGACTTCCCTATTCGCTAAAATGTGTGCTAGCTGGTGTCATTTGTGAGCTGTGAGGTGTGATAACAATGCTAAGTGATAGACTTCTTCCACAGAGCTGCAGCTTTTAACCTAGCTCGGCACAGAGTATTGCAATGTACGTTTGCATCAAAGTGTTTGAATTTTCAAAAGAGCAAATACGACTCTCAAACTCGATTATGAAATTCTTGTCAGGAGGTGACACATTTTGAGCAGGACATATCTTTGGCCTTCTTCAGTTCATTCAGGCATTCAGCAAATATTCACACAGTACCTTCCCTTATCCTGCGAACTGCTGGGCATCCCTGACTCTGCTTTCAAGGAACCCACAATCAACTGATGTTTTCACAGGGTAGTAAACAGACGTACTGCATGAGCTGATGGGTGAGGTGGCAAGGTTTACTGAGGCTCTTTGGGGCACTTGGAAGGGTGACCCGTCCCAGCTATAGAGAGAATGGGGATCAGTTTGGGGCTGGAAACATCACTGGGAGCTAACCAAATGAAGAAGAGCCCCAGTGTGTCCTAGAGGGAAGAGCAGTCAGTATTTCACCCTAGTTTGGACATTGGTCAGACTGTGGCAGAAAGCAAAGGACAGATGTTTAGGCACAATAATTGGGTTTACGAAAGGTAACAGTCTATATAGGATGACCTAAGGCATGGTATTTGTAATTGCCTCACATGCATGTGAAAGTTGGACATTAAATAAGGAAGAAGAATCAATGCATTTGCATTATGACACTGGTGGGAAAATATTGAACATCCATAGACTACCCAAAGGCAATATTCTGTCTTGGAAGAAGACAGCCAGCATGTTCTTCAGGAGCAAGAGTGATGAGACTTTATCTCACATACTTCGGAGATGTTATCTGGAGAGAGCAGTCCCCTGAAAGGGGCATCATGTGGAAGGGCAGCAAAAAAGAGGAAGAAGGAACTTCATGTGATGGATTGACACTGTGGCTGCAACAATAGGTTCAAATCTAAGAACAATTGTGAGGATGGCCCAGGATCGGGCAACGTTTCATTCTTTTGTACACAGGGTTGCTTTGAGTTGGAACCAATTCTAAGTCACTGAGCAACAATAGGATAACTCCGTGGCTTTAGTATGAAAACTGGAGATCTTGTTGATAGCGAGAACACAGAGCGCAGGCAAGGTGTGGAGTGTGGCAGGAGAAGCTTAGTCTTTGGTAGGTTGAATTTGAG
This sequence comes from Tenrec ecaudatus, assembly GCF_050624435.1. Classification (NCBI taxonomy): domain Eukaryota; kingdom Metazoa; phylum Chordata; class Mammalia; order Afrosoricida; family Tenrecidae; genus Tenrec; species Tenrec ecaudatus. The sequence goes on from NC_134542.1 coordinate 107,131,362, forward strand.
ATCTGCGCAAGATATGGTGATAGATGGTAGGGTAGACAGGAGGGGGGACTGGGATGGAGGCCCAAAGTGAGAGGATACACATCTGTGAGTACAGGAGTGGGAATATACAGTTGTTGTGGGTAAGTGCCATCGAGTAGTCTCCAACCCATGGCGACCCTATGTACAACAGAAGGAAACACAATTGCTCCCACACCTGAGCCCACTGATGTGACCAGTGTCCATCCATCTCATGGAGGGCCTTCCTCTTTTGAGCTGCTCCTCCACTTTACCAAGCAGGATGCCCTTCTCCAGGGACGGGTCTCTTCTGACAACCTATGAAAGACGAAGTCTTGCCATCCTTGCCTCTAAGGCGCTCTCTGGTCTTTCTTCTTCCCATACAGATTGGCTTGTACTTTTCGCAGTCCATGGTACTTAGAATATTCTTCTCCAGTGCTGGGAAGGCAGCCTGTGGATGAAGTGGAGATCATCTAACCCAATGTTTCTCAAAGTGGGTGATACTACCCCACCTACAAACACACACCCCCCACACCCCGTGGTGCTGGAAACATGGGGGGGGGGTGCTGTAAAAGCAAATGCCTACACTGTATCCTGGATTTGCGCTATAGTACAAAAGTTTCTCACAACGGGTGTTGAGTTAATTTCACCCCCCTAATGAATGGTAAGCCAAATGAGAACCTATGATCTAATCACAGAGGGAGCAGGGCAATTGTGGAAGGCTAAGGGAGCCAAAGAACAGAACCTCAGCAGGTGGTCAGTGCCTAGCGATACAGTGTGGTCAGGTGAAGACCACGGTGAGCTGACAGACCTAGCCACTGGGCAGCGACTGCGGTGACCAGTGTGGATCCGAGTCAGCTTGCCGGGTGGAGGTGGGAACAAGAAGCTAAGAAATAACAGACCATTCCAGGTAAACTCGTACTTTCGATGGCATCCGCTGATGCGTCAGCGCTGAGCTGATTTGCTTGTTCACAAGAGGAAAACACGGCACTTGGACAAGTAGGGTTCTATGACAAAAGGTAACTAAGAGTGGCGAGAGGAGAGGCGCAGCCTTGGGCGTTCCAGGGATAACTCTCCTTGTCTGCACTTGGAAGGTCAAGGAGAGGTGTGGGGAGGAAGCGTGGTCCGGGGCTGCGCGGTCTTTGGGAAGGCCCCAACTGGGTCCCAAGCTGAGCACAAGCACAGTGGCGACATGTGAAGAAGGCAATGCAGGGTGGAAGGCCTGAGCGGAATGGTGGGCAGCTGAAGATGTACGGGACACAGAGACCACTCAGTTTTGCGTCAGCAATCCACCCACAAGAGGAAGAGTTTTTCCATTGCCGCTCGCCAACACGGGCGACTTCGGTGTCATTCTCTTTGTCCTCCTCCTCCGGAGTCCAGCGGCAGGAAAGGACAGTGCCTGGCGAAGGAATGGCGACAGACGCCAACCTGCTGTGCCGCCCGCGACCTTCCAGTCAAGCGCCAAGTTCAAGGCCCCCCGGCCTAGTAGATAAACGTGCCCCGGCTCGGAGCGCTGCAAAGGGAACTCGGGAGCAGGCGACGAAGGTGGGAAGCTCCGGAAGGCGGCCGCGTGGGCGGGCAGGAATCGACAAGAAAATTGCCAGAACAAAGGCTGAGTGCCTGGCGAACCTCTCCCAGATCCGCCCCCCCTAGAATGCGCGGGGCGCCCGGCCCGCGCACGCGCGCGCCCTCACCTGCCGGTGCTGCGGCGGCCTGGACGGGCTGGCTCCGCAGCGCCGGGCACGCGGCGGACGCCCCTGGCACCGGGTCAGCGCCTGCACCCCGCCGGCGAGGACGCCGCGGGCTCCCGGAGCGGCCCGGTTCGCAGCCCGAGGAGGCGGCGCCGCGGAGCCGGGGGCGGGGCGGGGGCGGGGCGGGCGGGGGCGCGTCCGCTCGGAGAGAGCCGCCCCCCCGCTCGGTCCGCAGAGCTCGGCGCGCGCGCTCGCGGCTTGCTCGCGGTGCCAGGGTGTGCGCGAGCCCCGCAGGTTGAGTCTGCTTTCCCGGGGCGGCTGCCTGCCACCTGCCAGTCGGCGGCTGCGAGTTGACGGCGCGCAGGGGACGGCGGCGGCGGTCCTCCAGCGCCCGGGGACCCGAGCATCTCTTGGAGCCGCTGGAGAAGCCAGCGGATCTCGCCTGATCCGGTGCTCCGGGGACCCGTCCGATCGAGCGGGCAGATATGGGGTGTCTGGGCAACAGCAAGACGACCGAAGACCAGGGTGTCGATGAAAAGGAGCGACGCGAGGCCAACAAGAAGATCGAGAAGCAGCTGCAGAAAGAGCGACTCGCTTACAAAGCGACCCACCGGCTGCTGCTGCTGGGTAAGGCGGGCGCGAGGCCCGTCCCGTGCGGAGGGTGCGCGGCGGCTCCAGGAGGATGCTCGGGGCCCGAGCTGACCCGCACCTGGCGGGCCGGGCAGGGCCGGAGCGGGTCGCTGGGACGGGACAAGTTCCCAGACCGCTCACGGTGCGGGCACGGTGTGGGAGCAGCCCCCGATCGCGGGAGGGTAATTGCTGAAGGCTCGGGTTGGCAGAAAGAGATGGCGAAGGTATGGAGATACCGAATGCAGCAGGGTTTGTTTGTTTGTTTATTTGCAGGGGCTGGTGAGTCCGGGAAAAGCACTATTGTCAAGCAAATGAGGATCCTGCACGTCAACGGATTTAATCCCGAGTAAGGAACGCTATGTTGGCTTTGCTCCCATATGGCTTACAAACTTTGTGATTTCTCTTTGGCCCTTATCCAGAAGGCCCAGATTTCACAACTGAATAATCCTTTAAGGGAAAATACATATATACTGTTGAATTTGATATAGTTACACAGATCTCTTTCTGGTATTGTCTAATACTACCCCCTCCCACTCCACTCTCTGAACACACCAACCATGGTTTAACAAGATAGGCCATATTAGATGGGATTTTCTTTCTGCTCTGAACATACTTTCCCTATATCATTATAAATTAGTAGCATTTGTTCACCTCTATTTGAATTCGTAACACTCAAATATGGGTAAATTGAAATATATGAGCACATGTTATCACAACAGTTTCATCCTGTTTCTCTGCAAGCTACATCGTTTTTAAACTATCGATTATAACGTGTACATTCAGCCGTTTTAAGCTATATACTCGAAGCCTGTGGAGATATGCTGTAGAAACGTATGACTCCAAGTCAGAAAAGATGAGGTTTCCCTCTCCTGGATAAAATCTCCGCAGGTGTTGACATGGGGGTTACTATGGATTTCCAGAGAAGCCAGCGGGGTTCTTTCCTGCTGCTGGGACTGTAAGATTGATCCTATTGCATGCTAAAGGTAAATTAATACACGCTATCTTTTAACGCAGGGAAAAGAAGCAGAAGATTCTGGACATCCGGAAAAATGTTAAAGATGCTATTGTGGTAAGGACTTTTAAAAAAAATGTTTGTTTCCTAGAATAATTAAGTGGTGTGTGCGCTACACTATTCAGGGGAAATTTACACAGTTTAGGAGATCATAGACTATGTTTATCTGACTACATGTGGTTTTCATTGCATTTTAGACAATTGTTTCAGCCATGAGTACTATAATTCCCCCTGTCCCGCTGGCCAACCCAGAGAACCAGTTTCGATCAGACTATATCAAGAGCATAGCCCCAATCACTGACTTTGAATATTCCCAGGTAAGCAAATGCCTCCTTGAAATATTTTAAATGGTGGGAGATGGGAGCTTTTCCAGTGAAGTTGCTTGCTGAGAATCCGTGCTGATACTTGTGTATTCATTTTCTTTGAAGTCCAGCTAAAGAGCAGTGCTTCTATGCCATACTGTTGTCACTGGTTAAAAATACTTAAAGTGAGAGAGTCGTTAAGAAATTCTTTTATGCGTTTATTGGTAGGGTTGATAATCAAGAAGACAGCAGAACTTTGAAAACATAATGAGATTGCTTTTTTTCTAGGCAATTTTTAAATGAACCGATAGAGTAGGAATTGCACGAGTAGAGAAAAATACTCTGTGTAGTTACCTCCGTGGGATAATGGGAACAACAGAATCCCGTTGGCTCACCATGCACACCCTCAGTCAAATTAGAAGAGAATGGGTGCTCATGCTGTGGCATGCAGCTTTTTTAATGTCTGTTATGTAATGTAATTTTGTCTAGATCTGCATTGTTTAGGACCATTTTCCTGATCACTTGGTTGCCAATAATGTTATGCAGAAAGGACATGTATTGTTTTATTTTGTGTGGTAGATATATATTTCTTTAAAAATATTGTTGATAAATCCACTTGATAAAATCACGTTTCAAAGGAAAATTTTAAAATATTTTTGTTATACATAAAATATATTTTACATATTTTGTCACAGTGGGGCTAAAAGGGCATATTTGTGTGCCTACATGTGTGCCCCTATCAGTAAACTTATTTTGAAGCTGCTATTGCTTGCCACAGTGGTTTCTAAACATTTTCCGTCCATTAGACACCTCACTTTCAAGGAAAGCTTACGTGTAAACAGGTAAATCCACTGTCTTGCTCTGAGCTCAAGGCTGTAACTACCTGTGCACCTTCTCTGTAGTAGCGCACAGTTGTCCACCGCATAACCACTATACCACCAGGGCTCCCAGATAAAAAAATTACTACTTTACAAAAAGATTCCACTTGCATCCTCTCATGTGGTGTTACTTCTCTTTCACATTTCCGTGCAGCTAAAATGTCTAATTTCCAGAATATCTGAAAGGGAGGGGTCAGAGTAGCACGTTGGCTGTAAGAGGGGCCCAGACATCTGGCTTGACAAAATGCTGGCCCAGTAGGTGAACTGTGTGGACTGAGCGTGTTAACCTAGAGGGACTCGGAATGGAGACCAGGGAAGGGAGGGGCTCCACAGTAGAGTTGTGTGGTGTTCTTCACTAACGTCTTACAATATTTTGGCAGTTTGTGGGCTTTGAATGGCACTGTGGGTTAGGCATTGGACTACTAACTGCAAGGTGGAGAGTTTAAACACACAAGCTGCCCCTTCGAAGAAAGATCAAGCTTTCTGTTTTTGAAAATAATTTGCGATCTCGGATGGCAGTAGATAGGTAGCATTTTGCAAACTGGAGAAGTCATCCAAAACCACGAAATCCAATTGGAAACCACTCCTGGCTGTCCCCTTCACCTTCACATATAGGCATTTGCACAGTATGCGTTTCAGCTCTTGAATATGCCCTAGTCGGTTTGCCCCAAATTGTCATAAAACATCTCATGTATGGTTCTAATTTAGGAAAGGTTAATCTTCTGCAATGAGAAATTAGTATTAAAAGGTGCTAATTCGTCTCACAGCAGCCCGGGGAGTGCAGTGGTGAAGCCCTTCACTGCTAATGTGAAAGTTTGGTGACTCAAACCCACTAACCACTCAGTAGGAGAAAGAGGTAGCAGCCTGCTTCTGTAACGATGGCAGCGTGGCAACGACGATGGGCAAGTTCACGGTCCTGTAGGCAGGCTATGAGTCAGAACCTACTCAGAGGTAATTTTTTAAAGTGGGCTCTGAATCATGTTCTGTTCATGATAGATTTACAGGTAATAAAGGGTACCGTACCTGAAGAATCTAAAACACCTTCTTTGTGAAAGTGATTCTTCAGCTTAGTCATGAACTTTAAAAGGAAAATAATGACCTCTCTTAATAACCATTTATATACACATTTTAATAGATATGTTAAAAGCTACTTTAAATTGATCAGAAGCTATGATGATTTATCTGTAAAATGAAAGAAAATTGGGGACCAGCAGATATGCTTTCCCAGAGGCGATACTTTTGTGTGGTTTTATTTTTATTTTCCCAGCTTCATCCTCTGTTATGCATCACATTAGAGTAGGTTTCATAGCGGCCCCTGTAGCACAGGTTGAGCTGTTCCCCGGTGTTTCCCAGGCCATTGACCTGCATGCAGGCGGACTGCCTCATCTTCCTCCTGAAGAGTGGCTGGTGCGTGTGAACTGCTGGCCTTTCAGCTAGCAGCCCAACAGCCTGGAGTTCTCTAAATAAGAAAATTAATATCGAAGTGTAACCTTCCATCTGAATGCTCGTTCTTGTTTTCAGAGGCATGCAAGTGTCAGTGGCATTTATCCTACGGTGCACTGAAATCGTTGGTTACCTCCTAGATGATGCTATTATCATCTCAATGATATGATTATGTCATAGGGCAAAACTGGTGTTGTTGTTGTTAGCGTCAGTCTCACACTTCTGACTCGTGGTGACCCCAGGTATTCAGAGCAGAACGAGATACCCTGTGGCTTTCAAGGCTGTGATCATTGGAAGCACATGACCGGACGTGTCTTCTGAGCAGCTTTGGGTGGGCTTGAACACCTTTCCACTTGATTAGTCTATCACTTAACCATTTGAAACACCCGAAATTTTTAGGTACATGCTTACATATAAACACACGTACATACGTACATACGTATATACATACATCTTAGGAAAATAGAAATTTGTAGATGGGCTGATTAGAACGATCAGCCTTTGGGCTAATGGTCAAGGACTTTACTGTTTGTGTCACTCAGATGTAAAAATAATAAAATTATATAGCATAATAACATTATGCACTATTGGACTTATATTTTTATTACCTTCACTAAGAATGCTATCAAGAAAAAAATCTGACTTTATATACTAGTAAAATTAGTACATTTGGAAAAAATTCAAAGTTTCATCAAAAAGAAATAGAAGTTTTTGTTACTATCTTAAAAGTAAAGCCAAATGAAGTACTTAGTAAGTTAGCATTGTATAATTTAGTAAATTAGTGTACTGATATGTGTACGATTAAGATTAAATCCTTACAAAAATGCCTTAGTGTCACAGTACCATTCTTTGAGGGTCTTAAGTTTATTTGTTTATACATTAAAATAACTTTGAATCCATTTAATCCTAATATTAAATTTCAGAGTCTTTGAGTTTAAGAAGGAAAATTAGAAGACTATTTAGAGAATAAGAGAGCTCATAATTTTAAGAGGTCTAAATTCATTTTAAGAGTCTAAAAGGACGACACGTGGCATTCTCTGGGCCAGAGGCTCTCTTTCCTGGGACTTCCTGTCTGCATGGAGCAGAGTTGCGGCGGGAACCCAGTGCTAGTGCTGCCCTTGTTTGACAGGTGACCTGGCACACATGATGTCATTACCGGCCCCAGCTGGGAATCTTGTGGGTTTTTTGCCTCTCTAAGCACAAGGCCCAGGTGAGAACTCTGTCCGCCATTCAGGCTGGCTGACATGGAACTGGTGTCCGTCAGCCACAGGCTCCATAGTGGGCCTTCTCCCTCTTCCTCCCTTATTTCCTTTCAGTGATCCTGGTCATCCTCACTTCCCTCATCTTTCCAATCCTTGTCTCACCCTATGGCATGATGGTCTACCAACCACAGGTGATCCAAAGCTGCAGAGAGCTAACCTGGACCTGCTAGATGTTTGGGTGGATTTTTTTTTTTTTCTGGCTTTCTCCCTGGGGCTAGTTTCTGCCCCACTTTTGCCACAAGTTCCAACACATTTCTTGCTAATTCTTTCAACCCAGGACTCACCCCGACATACTCTTACTTCATGCCATCTAACGATAGAAAGGTGAGCTATACCCTAAAGCACCCTCCCCAAAGGGGATTTTTACTGGAACACAGCAATAGGAGTCTTTTCAGGAAGATTAGCAGCATTTTAAATTTGGGGATATAAAACATTTTAAGTGTCCGAGGAAGTATTATAGAACACTTAATTATTTTTAATCCTAGACAAATAATCCCTTTAGACATGAACAGCATGTATTCTTCTCTAATGTGCACATCTGGTTTCTTGCCGTGATGACTGCTTTCCGTTATGAGGGTTGCTGAAAGTGGAGGATGCCCGCAGTTAGATTCAGGGTGGCCATGTGGGTCCAAGGAGGATGCCTGCAGTTAGACTCAGGATGGGCATGTGAGTCTATGGAGGATGCCCACAGTTAGACAATAGTTAGACTTGGGATGGCCATGTGGGTCCACGGGGAATGCCTGCAGTTAGACTCAGGATGGCTATGCGGGTCCACGGAGGATGCCTGCATTTAGACAAAGGATGGCCATGTGGGTCCATAGAGGATGCCCGCATTTAGACTCACTGTGGCCATGTGGGTCCATGGAGGATGCCCGCAGTTAGACTCAGGATGGCCATGTGGGTCCATGGGGGATGCCTGCAGTTAGACTCAGGATGGCCATGTGGGTCCACGGAGGATGCCTGCAGTTAGACTCAGGATGGCCACGTGGGTCCATTGAGGATGCCCGCAGTTAGACTCAGGGTGGCCATGTGGGTCCATGGAGGATGCCTGCATTTAGACTCAGGGTGGCTATGTGGGTCCATGGAGGATGCCCGCATTTAGACTCACTGTGGCCATGTGGGTCCATGGAGGATGCCTGCAGTTAGACTCAGGATGGCCATGTGGGTCCATGGAGGATGCCCGCATTTAGACTCACTGTGGCCATGTGGGTCCATGGAGGATGCCTGCAGTTAGACTCAGGATGGCCATGTGGGTCCATGGAGGATGCCCGCATTTAGACTCACTGTGGCCATGTGGGTCCATGGAGGATGCCTGCAGTTAGACTCAGGATGGCCATGTGGGTCCATGGAGGATGCCCGCATTTAGACTCACTGTGGCCATGTGGGTCCATGGAGGATGCCTGCAGTTAGACTCAGGATGGCCATGCGGGTCCACAGAGGATGCCTGCAGTTAGACTCAGGATGGCCATGTGGGTCCATAGAGGATGCCCGCATTTAGACTCACTGTGGCCATGTGGGTCCATGGAGGATGCCCGCAGTTAGACTCAGGATGGCCATGTGGGTCCATGGGGGATGCCTGCAGTTAGACTCAGGATGGCCATGTGGGTCCACGGAGGATGCCTGCAGTTAGACTCAGGATGGCCACGTGGGTCCATTGAGGATGCCCGCAGTTAGACTCAGGGTGGCCATGTGGGTCCATGGAGGATGCCTGCATTTAGACTCAGGGTGGCTATGTGGGTCCATGGAGGATGCCCGCATTTAGACTCACTGTGGCCATGTGGGTCCATGGAGGATGCCTGCAGTTAGACTCAGGATGGCCATGTGGGTCCATGGAGGATGCCCGCATTTAGACTCACTGTGGCCATGTGGGTCCATGGAGGATGCCTGCAGTTAGACTCAGGATGGCCATGTGGGTCCATGGAGGATGCCCGCATTTAGACTCACTGTGGCCATGTGGGTCCATGGAGGATGCCTGCAGTTAGACTCAGGATGGCCATGTGGGTCCATGGAGGATGCCCGCATTTAGACTCACTGTGGCCATGTGGGTCCATGGAGGATGCCTGCAGTTAGACTCAGGATGGCCATGCGGGTCCACAGAGGATGCCTGCAGTTAGACTCGGGATGGCCATGTGGGTCCATGGAGGATGCCTGCAGTTAGACTCAGGGTGGCCTTGGGTCCATGGAGGATGCCTGCAGTTAGAATCAGGATGGCCATGTGGGTCTACGGGGCACTGAACATCGGTGTGTACTGGAAACAGACCGCGAGTGATGCCCTGGAGACCATTTCGTCTGAGTGTCACCGAGGGAAGGCCGCTCCAGGAGTGACTGGGAGGCTGAGGGAAGAAACAGAGAATCTGTTTGCCTTCAAGGCACTGGATGACGATGTAAAATGGATCATCTGGATATGTCTTTTAGCAATTTAACTGTAGTCTCTAAGTTAGTCTGAATGATGTTGATGGTTCTCAAGCCTTCGATGCCTATACCTGAGGATGAAGTAAGAAAGTAAGAGACCTGGTTTGGGAGCGGGCCCATCTCATGTTTTTGCTGCTTTGATAGACCACGCACCGACTTTGTTTGTAGATATGACATAGATCTCCTTGTTTCCCTCAAAGAGCTTATTGTTCACAGAGGAAAATACTTCTGCAAATCGAGACGATGCCGTTGTAAGCCACTCCGTTGGAAGGATGTTCAGGAGCTGTAGGAAAGGAACCCAGGGAAGGGCTCCATCAAGCCAGTTCACCCTGAGCCGAGTCTTCCTTTGGCGAAGAGTAGACTTGACCGTAGATCTGTGCACAGGCCCTGAGGCATGCGGCATGTTGCAAGCATGTCCTATGAGGGCCCAGAGCCGGTAGAGATGGACCACTGTGCTTGGGCCAGGAATGGGGCCCTCTGCTCAAGCAATGAAGAGAAGCTCAAGCATCTTATCCAGGGAGTGACATCGATAGGCAGTGTTTCTTAGAAAGTTAGCTCTTGCGTTCTTAAGCAGGCTGCTCTTACCAACTGCCCTTGGCCGGGCGCGCTGAGAATTTGGCTTTTTCCTCTTTGGATGAAGCATGTTTCTTTCCTCTGCCACAATAAAGCCTCACACTATAAAAAAAAGTAAACGAAAAAGGAAACCGCACTCATGGTTATCTAGGCAATCCCACCTGCGACCAACCCTGCAGGCCAGGATACAGCCGCCTCTGTGGGTTTCTGGGACTTACTCTTTCCAGGAGAATGGCTGAGGGTGGCAAGCTGCTGACCTTGGGGTGAGCAGTCCGGCGGGCAGTCACCCTGCCACCAGGGCTCCTCAGCTAACGCCAGACAGTTAAGGACAAGTGAAAGCTCATTGAGAATTATTGCTACATATATCATTCTACACATCAGGTAGACTAGTAGGAATCTTCGTCATCGTAATCAAATGTTTTAAGGTGCATCAACCACCCAAGAGTGTCAACAAAATACTTCACTTTAAATTCTAATTTTTTCCTTTGAGACATTATAATTGCATTCCTAATAATGGTAACTTTGTATCTTATTAACTTACCAAATGTAAACAAGAAGAATAAAAAGAACTCCCAGGTCTCCTGCACCCAGACTCACCCATAGCTAACGCTGGCACGTTTGCTTTCCCATTCTGTCTATGCTGTATTACAGTTTTTAATGTCCACCTCCCTCTTACCGGATATTGTCTTCGTCTTCACCCAAGTCAGCACTTTCCTACCCTCAAGTCTATAACTTCTCCCACCGTCCCGTGCCCTCTCATTCCTGGTTACCATCTCAATACCTGGGTATGTATTTCCAAGAACAAGGAGGCTTACTGATACAGTTATGCTACAGTTTCCAGACTCACTGATGTTAATACAGTACTACTGGGTAATCTACAAACCAGAGATTTTACCAATTGTCTCCCTGATACTCTCGCAGTGGAAGAATCACAATAAAAAGAATAGTGATGTTTGTGGCCAGGGACTCCATTCCGGCTCCGCGGCCTGCCTTTCTCCTTCACGGCAGTGACTGGACACCTCTTGTGGAGACCATCCTGGTGAATAGTTCAGTTTACAAACTTTGGCAGAAAGAGCTTCAAGTGAGGTTTCTGCTAGATTAATGCTGATCACATAGGGAAGGCCTTACGGGTCTGCGAGGCTTCTCCACTGGAAAGGCGCCCCTGTTCCCTTTGGGGTTCATACGTAAACTTTAGGAATATACTTTCAGGCTACAGATTCCCTGTACTTCTCAGAGATTCACACTGCAGTTTTACACACGAATGCATTATAACAACAGTAGATACGAATGGTGGAAAGCTGCAGCCTAATTCTTTTGACGGTAGTAGAGTGAAAATAAACTAGAACGTGTGTCATGATTCTACATTACATGGAATAAAAACTCTTGTCAGTCCATACTCGATCATTACAATGCCTGTGGAGGATTAGCAGGATAACCGTCTCTTATCTTCACCTACATACCAAGAAATCTGAACGTGGACTACACAACCATTTTTTTTTCCTAAGGTGCGTTACCTGGTAGGAAATACATTTTAAGGAACACAAGTTAACTATAAAAATAGCGTTACCTGGTAGGAAATACATTTTAAGGACCACAAGTAACTATAAAAATGCTCTTTTATTTCCTCGAGTGAGATGCCATGCAAACTCCAGATTCTTTAAAAGTAGAAGGCTCGACGCACATGACTGTTGTCGTCCTGGCGTCGCTTGCCTTTGGGGGTTGTGCACATCCGTTGCTTGGAGAAACGCTCACTGCTCAGCTTGTGTCCTCCCTGCTGAACACTGTAGCCTTAGAAATCCCTGTGCACGAGAACAAGTTTCTTATTTTTTCTAGTTTTATGTAACTCGGAGAGAAAACATTTTAAACTTTCCAGCTCTCTCTTGGGAAGAGGTAGAAGGAGCGGTGTGAGTAGGCTATTTTTATCCCAAATTAACACTTCAATGAGTCAACACGTGTGGCTGGTGAGAGAAGTCACCAAGGCTTCTGAGACAGAATAATGAAGGCCCCCCACCCGCCGAGGAGGTCCCTTGGAAACACTGCCTTCTTTCTTTTGTTGTAAGTTTTGCATGAGAATGTCATCCACGAATGTGTTTAATACTTCATGCCTTAAAATAAGTCTGTACTTCTTTCATCCTGTCACTTATTATGGTATCAAGATTGAATTCAGTCCACTGTACACATCAGTTTCTCACCACACAGCGATTTCATTTCTCGGTTCTGTTTGTATTTGTTCCAGTAGGAATGATCTGTGTGTGCGGTAGAGCCTACCCAAATGAAAGAATGCAATGGGGAGTCTCTCTCATACTTCTCAGCCCTGGAGGCAAGCCATGTAGCAGGACAGCTAGCACAGGGCTTCGAAGCAATATTCCAAACATTTGTATCGCATTGTGAATAGGACTCAGGTACGGACTCGAATTGCAAGTAATCTTGTTAACGCAGTGACATTATCTAGCCAAGTAAATTTTTTTTCCGATAAAGTCCAACATTAAATTGCACGGAAACGGTTTTATCACTGAGAAAAACTGCCAGCAGACGTGATCATGGAAATAAGGAATGCTTGTACCATCCATCCATCAAGTAGGGCTGCTTTCCAGTGTGGAGCCTGCAGACCTTGTCACTCAGGAGGATCACCAGGGTGCTGATGACCGGAACATGAGCTGGAGAGCGCTTTAACCCTCAAGTTAGGCCTGGCAGGTCCTCTCCCTTCTCGGTTCATGCTACCTGCCATCCCTCCCCTTTGTGTGGTCATCTGCGAGCTCACGAGGGATTCCTGTTGACTCGTACTCTCTGTATATTCTTCCTTTGCGGCATTAAGCCACTCTGTCCCTCCTATTACTATGAGGCGGTACCCAAAGAAAACTGGGTTTTATTTTTCAAAGCTCTGTATTTAGATTGTTTTACAAAACAACTTCATCATCTCCCTTACTGTGTTCCCCATTAGACTCAATATATTTGTCAAATCTGTGAGTTCATTCTTATAAACAGTTTTCAAACTCATCTGTTTAGATGGCTGACAGCACCTCCCTCGTTTATTTCTTCACTGCTTCTACATCATCAAATTGCTGTCCTTTCATGTCCCTCTTCATTCGTGTAAAGCAAAAAGTTGTACAGAGCAAGGTTTGGTGAGTAAGTGTGTGGGGCAAGAGAGACAAGCGGTTTTTTGGCCAAAAACTGGTGCACTGAGATGGCTGCTTGAGCAGGTGTATTGTGGTGACAAATCCAGTCCCCCATCTGCTACAAATCAGGCCTTTTTGGCCACAGTCTTTTGTTGTGCAATCTTTGAGAACCTCTAAATAGAAAGCTTGAATAACAGTCTGACCTGGGGGAACAAACTCCAAATGCACTACCCCCTCACTTCAAAAAATCAAGGGAGTAGCATCTTGACCTTTGATTTCACTTAAAGAGTTTTTGGGGGGTGAGGTGATGATGGTGTCTTCCCCTGGCTCGGTTGATGCAGCGTTCGGGGTCTTAGGATAGCACCATGTCTCGTCACCAGTAATGACTCTGGGGAAAAGCCGGGGTTGCTTCCAAGTCCTTCTTTCAAAGTAGGACATGTTTCCACGCAACGCTCTCTTCCTGGACATTCTGAACCCAAGGCACAGATTTTGCAGCGACCCTTCTCATTCCCACATCTTCCATTACAATTCGCTGGACCAAGCCCCACAATAGTCCAGATAACTTCCCCATCTCTTCAGTGGTCCATCGTCAGTCTTCAAACGCAACTGCACAAACTTTGTCAACATTTCAGTTCATTTGGGAAGTTGACAGATGTCCAAAATTAGATTTGTCATCAATCAACATTTCAGCTCTTTTGAGATGAGAAACCACTCTTACCCTTGAGTTTTTCCCATAGCACTCTCCTTGTAAGCTATGTTCAACAGCACAATCGTTTCTGCAGCATTTTTCCTGAGCAGGAAACCAACTTTCATAGCCGCACGCTGTTCTCTTAAATTGACCATCCCCCCCCCCCAAAAAAAGAAAACGATATTCAAGAGAAACTTCTTTTATGAAAAAATTCATTGTGACCAGAGAGAACCTTCCCAGGAGATGCCACTGGGTGCACAAAATGCGTACTACAAAAGCTCTTCTCTGAAAAAAAGCTTTTCGCAGTGGAACTTTTCTCCAATATTTTTTCGGTACCCCCTCATATTTCTATTTCAGAGATTCACTTTGAATTCTGCTAAGACGAGACTCATGGTTTCCCTCTTTGGTGACCTGCTTACCGTTACACCATCCATACCTTTGTCCCTCCTTTCTTCCAGCCTGTATTTTACTTCCTTCAAAACCCTGCCCCCTCCTTCTTTTCTCTCTACCTGAAAGACCAAATCCCAGTAAAATCCTGTGTATGCTGTCTTCAAATATTGTCCTTATTGAAATACTTGAAAACTGTTACTCCAAACCTCTTTTTAAGTACTGAATGAATGTTGACTGACTAAAACGACCAAGGAAGCATGGTGTTTGCCCACTTTTAAGTCCTCTGATGAACCAGACTAGACTGACTTCAGGTACAGGATTTATATGTCGTGATTTGAAGTGCTTGTGTTTTATGTGTGCCCTTTTGCGCGGCACAGCATTTGGTACCGGAGGATCCCTGGTACCACAGTCAGTTCAGTGCTGGATAGGTTATCATCAGCTCTATCATAGGAGAAAGAAGGAGAGACCTGTTTTCTGTAAAGATTTCCATCTTCAGAAACCTGTTGGGACAGTTCTACTCTGTCTCCTAGTGCTGTTATGAGTCAGAATTGACCCCAGGCGTGGGCTGGGTTTTCACTCAATGTGCTGTAGACTAGAAATCAGTAGCTACTTAGAGAGAAGCTAACAATTGATGTGGTGAGTCTTCCTGGGAGTGTACCATTCTCATAAGCTACGCCCCAAGAACTAAGGACCATGTGGGGAGAAACCGGCTTCACTCAAGGAGAAGAAGATGGGTGTTGGGAAGTAGAGACGTGAGGGGAGGGGGAGCACACTGCCAGCTTGGAATGTGGCTGAGGGAGGATTGAAAAGGAAAACACAGACCTGGGAAAGAAACACTGGCAGGTCTGAATCACCCTGACTCTCCTGTCACACAGTACCCTCCCCTTAAAGTCCAGGTCTGCGCTCCGGCACAGCGCCTCCATGCACAGCAGATCTGTAGTCAGTAAGCTTCACCTTGAAGTCAAGAGGAATTCCTATTGCACAAACACAGGTGCATAGTCTTAGAAAGACCGACCGTCTTCTTCAGTGTCAACTGTGAACTCAGTTAGTTGTTGCAGTTCATTTACAGCACACATGTATTTACTTAGTGTTGAATTCATTGTTTGTTATGAGAATATGTTTAGGTTAATTGTGTTTTCTTATTTTTCCCTTTTGAAATGATTAAATTTGATGTCAAAAGATAGATAGATACTTGTTGCTTCATCCATTCCCGTTTGACCTCTCACCCCAAGTGGAGGTTAAAAAAACTTTAACAAAATTTTGTTTTTCCCATTTATTTATCATTATGCATTTATAAAGCACACACACACACTACAGATGAAGGCTGAACCATTTGCAATGGTCTTTACAAATTACCCAAATGCTGTACTTCTCCAAATAGCAAACTCACTACAATGAAGTCCATTCCGACTTATCTCAATGATGAGTCTTCAACAGGAGGATAAGCCAAAAAACATTACTACAAAACAAAATCATGGAAGCTTTTGTTAGCAATATCCGAGTGTGAAGCTCTTTTATCTTGACATAGCCTCTCTCTAGGTCTCTGCACTTCTGAATGCAGGGTTTTACATCTCTGTAACCTTTTCCCCCAGATGCGGCACTCTTCCGTGTACTATACCGCATCAAAACAACAGCTTTGACAGGTTCAAGGAGCTCAAATTGTGTTCCTTTGAAATGTTCTCTGAGCTTGAGGAACAAAATGGAAGCCTGGAGGGACAAGATCAGGTTTGTAGCGTGATAGGTTGTAGCGTGATAGGGTTGTAGCGTGATAGGCTGTAGTGAGATAGGGTTGTAGTGTGATAGGCTGTAGTGAGATAGGGTTGTAGTGTGATAGGCTGTAGTGTGATAGGGTTGTAGTGTGATAGGTTGTAGTGTGATAGGGTTGTAGTGTGATAGGCTGTAGGGTGATAGAGTTGTAGTGTGATAGGCTGTAGCGTGATAGAGTTGTAGTGTGATAGGCTGTAGTGTGATAGGGTTGTAGTGTGATAGGTTGTTGTGTGATAGGGTTGTAGTGTGATAGGGTTGTAGTGTGATAGGGTTGTAGTGTGATAGAGTTGTAGCGTGATAGGGTTGTAGTGTGATAGGGTTGTAGTGTGATAGGGTTGTAGTGTGATAGGGTTGTAGCGTGATAGGGTTGTAGTGTGATAGGGTAAGGTTTCCCTGTGAAGTTCTTGTAGAAGACAGAATCTGCTACCCTTGCCAAAGGAGCAGATGCCTTGTTGTGATGGGGGAAATGTCGTACTGCAACTTCCCTGGCTTTTTATTCACCAAGGCAGTTTTCCATTTTCTTTAAACTTCTTCAGAACTAATGCTCTTAATTATTCTGTGTCCTTTGAAGAAAATCTATTGAGATGATCCTTTTGAAGTTCCCTAAACACCATAGCCTTTTGAAATGACCTTTTTTCTTGAATTTGGGGGTTTTCAACGCTCCATAAAGCACTTGATCCTTAGAAGTCATTGCTTTATGGGGATTAGCCTTCGTAGAGACTTGTAAGACTTCAATGATTTCGGAAGGTGTCTGCCAGAGTTTGTTTAAAAGTTGATATTAGCACTAACTTTGGGGAAAAAAATTTGCCCATGACACAAAACATAGACCTTTGTTTGAGGGCTGGGGGGGGGGGGGAAACCTTCTATACTATGCAAATATATTACTGAGAGACCTTGTCTGCAGCTATCCACTGATCAGAGAGACGTGCTTAACTACCTTTTATTTAGGATAAACCTGTTCGTGTTTGAACTGGAACCTCAGTAGCAATATTTATTTACTTAGCCCCGCATATCTAAAATGAGTGAAACTATTTTTTGTGTAAGAAAGTGTATTTATAGAGTCACTGTAAAAAAGAAAAGCAGAGTCATCTCTACGGAAGAAAACTGGAAAGAAAGATAGCTTCTTTCTTTAAAAAATCATTTCATTGGGGCTCATACAACTCTTAGCATAATCCATCCATCCATCTATTGAGTTAAGCACATCTGCACATTGGTTGCCATCATCATTCTCAAACATTTTCTTTCTACTTGAGCCCTTGGTATCAGCTCTTCATTTTTTACCCTTTCTCTCCCACCCTCACTCCCTCCCAAACCCTTGATAATTTATACATTATCATTATTTTGTCATGTCTTACACTGTCCGATGTCTCCCTTCACCCACTTTTCTGTTGTCTGCCCCCCAGGGAGGGGATTATATGTAGATCATTGTGGTCACTTCTCCAAGACATATATTTTCTTTAACTCTTTCTCTCATACCACCACCACCCACCAGTAATAATTATGGTATTCAATTTCTAAACTGAGTGTAATCACTCATATTCTTGATTGGATTCTATAATTTTATATACAATCACATATGAATAATTTTTAACTAACATATTTCTAGGGTAATGGCAGTTATTTTCACGGTAATTAATGGAATTATCACATTTTATTTCATTACCATGAGCAATACCTCTTACAATGAAACTATGAATCAATTGATTTCAGGTACTGTAGGGAGTCCACTCTCCTTTTTCTCCCCCAAAGCTTCTGTTCTGAACACGAATTTGTCATGATTTATACTTTATCAAATTGTTCTACTGCTCTACATATTCAGGGGTGACTTATTTGGGTTGAAATCTTTAAAGATTTTTAATAGATCTTAAATTGTTCATTTGTTTTTATTTTAATCATTTTATTGGCTTACAGCTCTTCAAACAATCCATACATCCATTGTATCAAGCACATTTGTACATATGTTGCCACCATCATTTCCAAAACATTTGAAACGTGTGTATGTGTGTGTGTGGGGGTGTGTATATATATATACTAACAAAGAAATGAAAATGTCAGCAACTGATATCTTTAATTGCCTGGTTTAAGAGTTAAGCCAATAAAGATTACCATCAGTGTTTCTTATTAGTTCTGTTAAAAGGTTATAGCTAATAAAGATTACATCATATCACTATGTCAGTTTCCATAATGCATTGGCAGTTGATTAACAGGCAGTCACCAGGTTACAAACCAGGTCCTTTCCTGTGTCTTTAAGAATGTGTAGTTCAGTTGGATCAGATGCATAGGGTCCTTACTTAGAGAGAAGCCATGTGGTGCAGTGTGTTCAGCACCGGGCTGCTACCTGAAGCGGTTGGCAGTTCCAGCTGACCAGTCCACTTGCTCTATCCATCTTTATAGGCTCCGAAGCCCTGTGGGGCAGTTCTTCTCCTTCCTGTAAGGTCACTCACTGTGAGACAGAGTAGACTTGAGGGCAGTGAGTTTGATTTTGGTTTCTGCTTTGTGTAAGAAAAGGCTCAGAGCCATTTGTTTCAGTGGTGTAGAGGGTGTATGTGCCGCAGGGGAAGGTGATTGTGATGAAGAATTGCTGTGAGTAGGGATTGGTCCAGTCGTTTCAAAAAGAGGGCAGATGTGCAGGATGTGACAGCAGGATCGAACGATGGAGGCGGTCCACTCAGAGATGAATGGAGGCCCACCACACCACCTGGAATATTTGTAATTCCTCAGTCCTGCCCATCTTCCAGTCTCACTATGCTGCTGCTGAGTCTGCCATCCCAGGACTTTGACCCATATGTTTTCCTGTTCGGGATATCGTGATGAATCACCCAAACTATAAAAAATCTGTTGTGTCCCTTGTTCACTTCATCAGTCATGACAGCACCAGTCTGAGCCCTACATCGGAAGGAAAATAGGAGTGGTCTGTAACTTGGCTGATCATAGTCCAAGGGATTCCCTACATTTCAAACGAGCCACTCTCACTTTTATCTGAATAGGCATTCAATTTCATTTTAAAAAATTACCCAACATGTGTTAGGCATCGGAAATATGGGGGTGATTTTGTGGACCTTGCATAGTGGGTTAGCTTTGAGCTACAAGATCAGAAGTTTCAGCCCACCAGCTGAGGTTTTCTCTGCGGGAGTAGGATGAAGCTTTCTACCCCTGTCCGAATGTTCAGCCTCAGAGACCCTAAGGGGCACTTCTACTCTGCCCCAGCTGGCCAATCGGAGTCCAGCTCGACTTGATAGCAGGGGGTTTGACTTTGCATGGGCTTGACCCACAAGAGGTAAGGTAGCACAGCCTCTGAGAGCAGGTAGTCACGCTGTGCCAGAGAAAGTGAGCTTGACCTGCCCTTTGAGGATTGGGTGCATTCAGTAGATAGAGCAGGAGTGGAGGGACACAGCCAGAGGATTAAAACCCAAACACTAAGCCCATTGCTGTTCAGCTGATTCGGTTACAGGTTTCACCTGAATGTGTTAGCGAGTAGACCTGAGCCTCACCTGGCTTGTGCCGCTGTCATCCCCATGGCAGCAGGTTTCCATGGGTTTCCTCCTGGTGAATCGTCAAGAATAGACTCTCTGCACCACCGAGGGGCCCCGCTGAGGACCACAAGGTGCAGAATGGTGAAACTTCAGAGGAA
Source organism: Tenrec ecaudatus (assembly GCF_050624435.1). Taxonomy (NCBI): domain Eukaryota; kingdom Metazoa; phylum Chordata; class Mammalia; order Afrosoricida; family Tenrecidae; genus Tenrec; species Tenrec ecaudatus. The sequence continues at coordinate 107,151,151 of NC_134542.1, forward strand.
CCCTGCATCCTATGGGGAATGTTAGAAAGGAGCCTTGTCCTGCGGAAAGCCACGGAGTGCATAGTCGGGTAATTCCCCTAAAGTCTCTGCCCTTGGTGCAGCATGGCAGTTTATTGGGTGAATGAAGTGTGGATTCTGTGGTAATAATAAGTCTAACACAAATAAATCTTCACAAAACAAAAATAATAATAATAATAATAATAAGACAAAGCACCAGTGCAGATTACAGCAAAAAAGTTAGAATACATTCAAGGGAATTTCGGGCTTCAGTAAAAACACTGCTCTAAATTGTCCGAATTTATTTTATTGATGGTATATTTGAGGCACTTATGATGCAGTGGTTATGAGTTGGGCTGCGATCCTTTTGGTCAGCAGTTCGAAACCACGAGCAGTTCTGCAAGAGGAAGACTGGGCTTTCTATTCCCATAAAAACACTTGCACTCTTGGAAACCCGTAGGGGGTCGCTGTGAGTCAGCACTGACTCAGTGGCAGTGAGAGCAGTTAGATCACATGACTACCTGCACTTTGCTTGTGCCTTTCCCCCCCAACAAACTGGGGAAAGCTAAATCTTGCAAGGTTTCTGCTTCAAGTACCCCCTCTTCACTCATCTGCTTGTGCCGGCTGCCCTTACGCCTTTGGATCCCGGGGTCCAATAGGGCAGGATTTCTCTTCCTTCTAGTGGTTGTGATTCTCTTTTGGGCAGTCTTGAGGTGCCTTTTCGAGCCCCAGTATTTCCGCTGAGAATGGACTCAGTGTGCTAGGACCCTGACAGGCTTTACAGAGGAGCAACCTGGACCACCAGAAGGGGGAGAGCCTGGTCCCAGGCTGTCTAGGAACTGCAAGTTAAGACCAGAATCTCCGCGCATCCCCGCGCCCTTCAAATTGCTTCTGACTCCCAGCCCCCTGTTGGAAGGAGAGGCGTGGCTCCATGGGATTCTGAGACTGCTCGACCTTTTTCCTGTGGAGCCTCTGGGGGGTTCAGCCCACCACCTCTTTAGTTTATTCACTGCTCCTCAGCTAGAACCCGAGTCTCCTCCTTCCTCACTGAATTCCTTGTTGCTCATTTTCACCCACAGAGGGCACAGGAGCCAGGAGCTGGATTTTACTATCTTTGAGGTTGAACTGTAAGAATGTGTCAACATTTGACTATATTTGACTTATAAGATTGTTGTTCCATGTGGTTTGCTTTAGAATTGCGTGTCTGTTGGCAACCCATTCAGACAGCCACTCCATCCCGTTCCTGTGTGAGGTGTTGGTGGGGACGATGTCGTCATTACCTCTGCACCAGTCGTGCCACCTTGCCTCCTTACTTCGCGGCTGCCACCTCCTCCCTCCCTCCCTTCCTTCCTTCCTTCCTTCCTTCCTTCCTTCCTTCCTTCCTTCCTTCCTCCCTCCCTCCCTCCCTCCCTCCCTCCTTTCCTTCCTTCCTTCCTTCCTTCCTCCCTCCCTTCCTTCTTCCTTCCTTTCTACCAGTAATAACAAATGTTTATTTAGACAAAGGAAACCATGTCTGATTCCCTCATCTGATTCACATGTCAAGGGAGATACCAAGCCAAGCCAGACATAGTCAGGCAATGTCCTCTTCTGTGAATGCTCACTGTAAGCAGAGGTTTATTGCTTTGATGATTAAAAGCAACCTGAAGCTAAGCGCTGCGTGTCACCTGCCTGCCTCTCCCGGTGGGCTGCCTACGCTGTGGTGGCCATCCCGGCGGGCTGCTTGGGCTGCTTGCTCGCAGTCAAGAAGCATGCTGAGAAGTGGAGCATCGGGGCAGTCATCCGGAGGCCTCTGTTCCAAAGGAACAACTTAGGTGTCAGAAGTAAATGAGCAGCTCAGGGTTCAGAAGTATCTAGTACCAGGAGGAGAAGCCCTTTTGTCTGGGTTTAGGCTGTCAGAAGACAAAGAATTCCTCGCTTCAGCAGTTCTTACTTTGGGCCCAAGGAGCCAGGAGGAGCTGCCCTCTTGCCAGAGGGTGGAGGGGTTACTTACGTGTGGGGCTGCCATCCTCCTAGATGGGAGTTGGAAACCCTCCGGAGAAAGTGGGCTTTCTACTCCCACAAACAGTGACAGTCTGGGAAACCCTGGGGGGTCGCTCTGACACAGAATTGACTTGATGGCAGTGGGTTTCATGCAGGAAGAGATGCTGAAGTGGCTGCATTCCCGCCCTCTGGTTATCAGCTGATGGGGAGAGCTAATTAAGCCATAGAGGAAATGAAAGAGGTGTTTTGGGAGCCCTCACATCCTTTCATCTGTTTGCCTGCTTCTCTGTGATCTCCTAAAATCTCACCTGACTCAGCAGTCCTGCTTGAGCTAGAAGCAGGCCCAGTTTCAATGACTTTTCAGAGCAACTTGCTGCACCATCTGTGGCTTTTCAAGGCTTGTGGTTGCATGGAAGGGTCAGAAGTACTGTTCCATTTGGATTCAATTCTGTTACTTAGATGAATAATAGGAAATAAGATAAAATTTGGATTTTAACATGCATGAAACCCTATCACAGAGAAGTGTCTGTTCACTTTTTGCCTTCTTGGTGGTTAGTGTTAGTCAACTGGCAAGTCGTGATATAACAACTGACTTGCATAGCGTTTACTTCCCACCAAGGGCTCTCCCAGGTTAGAGATTCCTAGGAGGCAGGCACTTCTGTGAACCTTGTCTCACAGATGAAGCGCAGAGCGCAAAGAAGGCCGTTGAGATAGGCAGTCGTGAATCAGGTTAGTGTAGGAGCAGATCTAGTCCAGACAGTCTGAATGCTGAGCCTCCCCACTGCACACTGGCATGACCTTCCTGGTTCTGGAATCCTGGGTCCATGCTTTCTCAATGACCTTCCTGGGGCTGGAGTCCTGGGTCCATGCTTTCTCAATGACCTTCCTGGGGCTGGAGTCCTGGGTCCATGCTTTCTCAATGACCTTCCTGGGGCTGGAGTCCTGGGCCCATGCTTTCTTAGCTTCACGTTGGCATTTGTTCTCAGTTGATGTGGTCAGACTCTTTCATCATTCCTCATTCTCACTTTTGTTTTCAGAGTTCAGGTCTATAGAAATCGCTGGTTCGTTTACATACTTTAAGTAAGAATGGATAAAATCCTACTGCCATGATTGAGATGTGTGAGTGTAGTCATCTGTCTGACTACTAAAGATGGGGCCACCTTCTAGTTCAGGAATGGAGGGGCAGTGAATCTTCCAGCAGCGGCAGGGGAACTCAGGAGAACACTCGACCGAAATCTTCTACTGATGAATGGCTTCTGCTTAGTTTTTTATTCACCAAAGGTGGCCTTGAGGGAGTTACTCTGTGATACTTACCAACTCTGGAGTGAAAGATTCCAGGGAACTAATATCCATTTGCTGATACAACCTGAGTGATGATGAAAACATGGCTAGGCTAGTCTGGTGAGAGCCTCCATTACTTATCTGTTCACAAATCCACTTTCATTTATGGAAATGCATTCTAAACAACTGATTTGGGTAATGCATATTCAACCACACTATCCTGATATTGGCATTGATTATTCCATGTAATAAAAACACACATGTACGAAATATCCACTGTTGTAATCCACAGGACATGGGTTCAGAAGCTCCAATACAAGTACTGCCTTAGGAGTACGTAACTGCAGATGAACGGGCCCTAGTGCCTACCCACAGAGACTCAGGCTCTATACTGTGCAGTAAAAGGGCCTATCTCCATCTGAAACTATTACTTTACACATGGATCAGATGACAAATTAAGAGGAGCCAACAAGAAGAAATAATTATAAGAAGTATGGAAAACATATAAAAATTAAAAGAAAAAATTTTATTCCCATTCAAGAGTCATTGATAGTTTTAAAAGTCTTGTTGGTTAAAGAATAAACCACAACGATCTAGAAATATTTGCTTTGGTTCAATAGGCCCTCTAGGGTCTCATAAGTTGTCGACTTGCCTAGAGCTTACATGTAGTAGGAGAGATCTCTGGAGAGAAGTGACCTGTAATGAGCTTACACTCATTGCCATTACCCAGTGCTGCCAACCCCCATGTTTAACAAGTTACCAGCTTTGGAAACTCTAGGTGTTCTTTGTTTACTAGCATCTTGAAAGTTTCCCAATATAAATCGGGGGAATCACATTTTGCTACTACTTGGCTCTTAAACCACCTTTGACAGTCTTACATTTGCCTATGTAGGTTGCTCTTTTGATTTCTCGACTACACAAAATGCTTTTTAGATAGCAACCATTTCAACTTGTTGATTAAAAAAACTATACTCTTGAGAAAAGTTATATAGCTTTGCTTGTGAAAAGAGGATTCAAATCTTATGAGAATATAACACTTCATCATGTAAATATGTATACAATAAAATTAAAAGTTAGAAATACTATAGTCTTCACCTTTTGATGGAAACTTCCTAATTATAAAATTGAGATTATACTTCCTAGTTATTGATAGGAATTGTTAGTGGCTGTGTGCTACGAACCCCCTTTTCCATTCAGCAAACTTATCTACTCTTCAGGCAGATAGTAATTTGTGTGTAAGCAGAGCACCCCAAATATGAAAGAAAATTATACTTGAAAAACAAAAGCATAAATAGTATAATATTAAGTTAAAAAATATTTTGCTTCTGGCCGGGGGCACAGAGCCGCGCGGGAAACAACGGCTTGAAGATAAACAATCTAGCTGAGAAGCAGCAAAGCCCACATGGAAGAAGCACACCAGCCTGTGTGATCATGAGGTGCCATTGGAATCAAGTATCAGGCATCAAAGAACAAAAAAATCATATCATTGTGAATGAGGGTGTGTGTGGAGTGGCAACACAATGACCATCTGTAGGCAACTGGGCATCTCCTTACAGAGGGTCGTGGGGAGGAGACAAGCCAGTCAGGGTGCAGAATAGCACAATGAAGCATATAACTTTCCTCTAGTTCTTTAATGCTTCCTCCCCACCACTATCATGATCCCAGCTCTACTTTACAAATCCAGCTAGACTAGGGGTTATACACTGGTGCAGATAAGAACTGGAAACACGGGGAATCCAGGACAGATAAACTCGTAAGGACCAGTAATGAGAGTAGTGTTACCAGGAGGGTAAGGGGAAGGTGGGGTAGAAAGGTGTAACTGATCAGAAGAATCTACATATAACCCCCTCCCTGGGGGATGGACAATAGAAAAGTGGGTGAAGGGGACGTCAGACAGTGTAAGACATGACAAAATAATAATAATTTATAAATTATCAAGGGTTGGGGGGCGGGGAGGGAGGGAAAAAAGAGCTGATACAAGGGCTCAAGTAGAAAGAAAATATTTTAAGAATGATGAGGGCAACAAATGTACAAATATGCTTGACAAAATGGATGTATATATGGATTGTGATAAGAATTGTATGAGCCCCCAATAAAATGACTTTTAAAAGGAAAGAAAAAAGAATTGCAGTCTCAGAAACCGACAGGAGGTGGTCCCCCCTGCCCTGTAGGACTCCTAGGAGTCACCATCACCTTGATGGCAGTGAGAAAAGTTACATTGAGTGGGATAATAGTATGTTCTTTTGTGGTTGACTTATTTCACTCAACATAGGTTTTCAAAACTCATGTCATAGCATGTGGCATGACTTCATTTCTCTTTATGAATATTATAGATGTGATAAATACATACAATGATTGTTTCATTTTATATACTCATCATATTTTTAAGATTTCTAAACAGCTTCATTGTGACATAACCCACATATAATCAATCGTTTTATATCAAAAAGAATTGTACAATCATTACAAAAATCTGTTTTAGAACATATTCTGCTTTTTTGTATTCCTTGTTATTAACTCATTTCCCTCCCAACCTCCCCTGGCATAGTACCAAGAAACCATTCATCCAGCTTCTGTCTATATAGATTGACCCAGCCTGGATTTCATATACCTAAAAACAAAACTCCAAAATAAAACAACAAAAATATCTAACAATAATAGCAAACTGGAGAAAAATCCTCAATGAAAAAGAAAGCAGAAAATATTAAAAACTAAAACAACTTTAAGATAGGTCCAACTTTAAGATAGGAGCAAAGGTAAGGTGTCAAATTTTACCATGATCCCCTTTCCCATGCTTTCTGTGTGGTAGCAAGGCAATTCACATTCCTGCTCTCTGTTCAGAGGGGACTCACCAGGGATTTGATCTACACGAATTTCCTCTTCACTTGTTTTTTTAACTGATACAATTTTAAATGGGTTAAAAGGGGAATCAAATGAGATGTTATATTTTAACCTAACTATATCTACTATAATCATCTCTACAATGCTGCCTGATAACAAGGCGATGCACATTCAATCCAACTGGTCAGAGGGACGTAACCAGAAGCTTACACTGCGTGTGGACCCTGCACATGGGTTTTGCACTTCCACTGTTGTCCATTGCCTCCTGCAAACCAGGTGTTCAAAATGTAAATATTATTAATCATCTCCCTGGAGAACAAAGGTCATTAATATAGACAATGGTGTAGAATTTAAAGCCCAGTTGAGAAAAGGAGATAATACACAGATAGGTTGGCTGCAAGCTGCAATTCACAAATTATTGACTTGTACAGATTAAACTCTTAAGTGACTGGACACTATTTACATAAACATGTTAATACGTGGATATTCTTTATGTTCTGGACATTAAGACCCTCATATGCCCCCTCCCCATTTTTTGTTTCATCTGTAGGCTGTCTCTTTACTTTTTTGATGTAGTCCTTTGATTACCAAACTATTTTTTATGTTGATGAAGGCAAATTGATCTATTTTTATCTTTTGCTGTTTGTGTTTGATGTCATATATAAGAATCCATTGTTAAAAACTAACTCCCAGAATATTATCCCTGTTTTTTATTTGTTTTCCTGAGACTTTTGGTTTTAGATCTCACAAGTAAAACTTGATCCGTTGTGAGTCAGTTTTTTATAGGGTGCGAGGAATGGATCTGTCCTCATTCTCCATGTTCATCCCTTTGTGCCATTTGCTAAGGACACCCGTTAGGAAATCCATTGACCAGAGACATATTGCTTTATTCCCAGTCTCTCAGTTCTGTTATTGGACCAGAACCAAGCCCTTTTGATTATTGTAGCTTCACAGTATTGGGAAGAATAGGAATTGCAGAAGACTTCATTGCGCTCATGCCAAACCTGTACCTAGATCAAGAGGCAGTTGCTCAGACAGAGTTAGGGAATACTCTATAGCTTAAATTCAGGAAAATTGTGATTGTAGTTTGTATCCTCTAGCTGTAAGCTGAGCAAATAATCAGAGAAGCCAAATTATATGAAGTAGAGCTTGACATGGGGATTGGACGAAGACTTACTACCAGTCTGCAATATGCAGATGACGCAACCTTGCGTGCTAAAGATGAGGAGGATGTGAAGCACTTGCAGATGAAGACTAAGGATCGCAGCCTTCAGTGTGGATGACACCTCAAAGAAAACCAAAATCCTCAACGTGACCATGAGATCATGATGAACGGAGAAAAAATTGAGGTTGTCAAGATTTTATCTTGCTTGAATCTGCAATCAATGTTCATGGAAGCAGCAGTCAGGAGATCAAGCAACCCTCCTTGCAGTGGGGTAAATCTGCTGCCCTCTTTAAAATCCTGAAGGGTAAGGGGCTCACTTTAAGAACTGAAGAGTGCCTGACCCAACCCATGATGTTTTCATCCCCCTTATATTCATGTGGAAGCTGGGCAATAAATAAGGAAACCTGGAGAAGTTGTGCATTTCGATTTGGCATTTGTAAAGAATATCGGAAGTCCTATGGACTACCAGAAGAGCAAACAAGTATGTCTTAAATGATGTACAGTCAGAATACCTGTTAGAAGCGAAGATGGTGAGACTTTGTCTCACACACTCTGGGCATGTTATCAGGAGGGATCAGCCAACAGCACCACCTTATATTGAGTTAGGACTAGGGTAGGGCCAGGGTAGGGACCTGACCCACACCATGGTACTTTCAATATCTTCAGGTATGTGAAAGTTGGGCGTTGAACAAGGAAAACCATGGAAGAATTGATGCCTTTGAATTACGATGCTGTTGATGAATATTGAAAGTACCACGGCTTGCCAAAAGAATAAACAAATCTGTCAGCCAGAATGCTCCTTAGTAGTACATCCTGTGTATACTGGTGCAGATAGGAACTGGAGGCACAGGGGATCCTGGGCGGGTGATACCTTCAGGACCAGGGGTGTGAGGGGCGATACTGGGAGGGTAGAGGGTGAGTTGATTGGAAAGAGGGAACCGATTACAAGGATCTACATGTGACCTCCTCTCTCGGGGATGGACAACAGAGAAGGGGGTGAAGGGAGACGTCGGACAGGGCAAGATATGACAAAATAATAATTTATAAATTACCAAGGACTTAGGAAGGAGGGGGGCCGGGGAGGGAGGGGAAAAAAGAGGACCTGATGCAAAGGGCTTAAGTGGAGAGCAAATGCTTTGAAAATGATGAGGGCAAAGATGTACGGATGTGCTTTACACAATTGATGTATGTATATGCATGGATTGTGATAAGAGTTGTATGAGCCCCTAATAAAATGATTTTTAAAAAAAGAACTACATCCTGAATGCTCCTTAGAAGCGAGGATGATGAGACTTGGTCTCATCAGGAAAGACCAGTCCTTGGAACAGGACAGCATAGTTGGGAAAGGAGAGTCAGCAAAATAGAGGAAGACTGCCAAGGAGATGATGGACTGACACAGTGGCTGCAACACCGGACTCAAACATAACAGTTGTGAGGGCGGCCCAGTAGGAGACTGTTTCATTCTGCTGTGCTTCAGTCGGAAATGACTTAGTGACACCTTACAGCAACAGCATAGTGTGTGTTGAAATTGAGACGTGTGAGTTCTGCTTTCTTATTTTCTATGATTACTTTAGCTGCGTGGGCCACTTGCAATTCCATATGAATTTGAGGGTGAACGTTCCCATTTTTTCAAAAACAAAACAAAAGTCTGTTGGATTTTGACTGGGATTTAATCTATAGACTGCCTTGTGTAAAGGTTTAATAAAAATTTTAACAATAAAATCATAACATTTGAACAATAAGTCTTCCAATTCATAAGCACAAAATATCTTTAGTTTTTAAGTCTTTAATTTCTTTTAGTAATATTTTATACAGTTCAATATACAAGCCTTTCACGTTCTCGTTAAATTTGTTCCTAGGTATTTTATCACTTAGATGTTATTTTAAATGGAACTGTTTCTTTTACCAAGATCATAATCTAAGTACATGAATTCTCCAGTCTTCTTTATTTATTGTCTAGTTTTCACATATATATGGGGTTATTGAAAATGTCATGGCTTGGGAAACTTTGTATATAAAGCAAAAATGTCTCTTCTCATGAACCAGTTTGGCTGTCAGTGTTCATGGTGGTGGTGGTGGTTGGGGTGGGGGTGGGGGTACAGATGGAAACTGCAGAAAGGACCAGAAACCCACCCCTGCTTCTCTGCCACAGTGACATGATTAGTGATGCAAATGGAAGGCAGGAGATTTACAAGCAACCGTGGTGTAGAAGCACTGCCTTGTGCTCCGTATCTGTCCCTTCTTTTCAGTTTGTCACTGTACCTAAAGTCTGCATTATCAGATTTCTTCTCACAGATTACATTGTTGCTTCCACATAGGAGTTATATGGAAAGGATATCTCGTAATTGTCTATTTGATCGTAACTGTTGAGCCAGGATGAAATCAGTTGTTTGATTAGTTGCTGTCAAACTGGTGGATAGACTCTTTTATAGACGACAGGAGCGTGCTGACGGGAACTTTTGTGGTAGTGGTTCACCTTTACAGAGCAGCGCTGAAAGGGGGCTGCCCCTGACCTAGACTTGGAGGATGTTGTTTCAATCCGCTGTGATGATTCCCCAGAACATCCTTGACAGTTCTCTAAGGAATCAGTTCTTTTAGGAGCTAAAATGCAAGTGTGGGAGTTAATTGGATCGTTCACAAGTCGAATTTCCTAACACCTCCTGGATTCTAGGAGTTGTCTAGAAACAAGTACAACAGGGGAGCAAGGCATGGGCCTGCCGGGCCGACACCATTTATAGCCCAGACTTGTGATGGAAGTCAGCCAGTTTCACTTGGAAACTCTTGCAGTTTTATGAGCTTCCTTGCATTGCACTATAAAAATGTAACGATGCAGGCATTAACAGAAATCAACATGGGGAGTATTAATCTGGGGTTATCTTTCCACTGACCTCAAGGAGAGTCGTTCAGCTTACTGAGTCAGGAAGGGGCTCATTCGTAGTGGTGGTGGTGTTAGAATGTTGTCCAGGAATTCTGGGCAAGAATTGTGTACTGTTTATATACTCAGTTGTATATACTCAGTTCCTGATTTGTAGGTCTTTCTTTCAGAGAAAATATCTGAAATGTTTAATGCTGTCATATACGTGTATGTGTGTATATATATATATGTACGTACATACGTGTGTGTTGTTAGGTGCCATCGAATAGGTTCCAGCTCATAAGGACCCCCTGTACAACCCAACAAAGAAGCCCCGCCTACTCCTCCGCCACCCTCACAGTTCCTGTTGTGTTATTGCCATTGTGGCAGCCGCTGTGTCCGTCTGTCTCACGGTGGATTACGTGTGTGTGCGCGCGTGTTCATTTATACGGCTGTTTTAAATCCAATTTAGAACTTGCGAATTCTGGATCTTTAAATATTTTAAAATCTTCAAACAGTGAACACGTGTAATTTTGCTGTGGTCATATCTTTGGTTCATTAAAGTAGAAACATGACAGCTATGGATTTAAAGGTGGGTCCTCTGTCTCAGCACTTCTTACAGAGTATTTCATTGAGCCCCGGTGAAGTGTGATGCAATGGAATGACCTGGGGGGACACAGTCTCTTAGCCAAGCTGCCTTTCAGTTTTCCAATCTGTAACATGAGACTTTCTGGAGCTGTTATGAGGAACTAATTAGATCACATGTATGAAAAGACTTGGTAAGTTAAAAAAGTCTCTTTTGAATTATTATTGCTCTTGCTAGTGGTCAGATTCAAACATTAATACTAGAAAGGGGCTTGGAGTACAGTGAAGCACTGGAGACTTTCATGTACATACTCCTGATAACTGTATCCCTAACTTCAGCAGTTCGAAACCAGCAGCCAATCAGTGGGAAGAAGATGGGGCTTTCTACTTCCACAAAGAGCATAGTTCCACCTGGCCTGTAGGGTCACTCTGAGTTGGAATCAACTCATTGGCAGTGATTCTGAGGTTGTTGTGTTGTTTGTTTTTTAATTAGTCCCATCAAAGTCTAAGTCACATAGACAACAGAAAAGTGGGTGAAGGGAGACATCGGGCAGTGTTAGATATGACAAAATAATAATAATTTGTAAATTATCGAGGGTTCATGAGGGAGGGAGGAGCAGGGAGGGAGGGGAAAAATGAGCTGATGCCAAGGGCTCAAGTACAAAGCAAATATTTTGAGAATGATGATGGCAACAAATGTGTGAATGTGCTGAACACAGTGGATGTAGGTATGGATTGTGAGAAGCGTTGTATGAGCCCCAAATAGAATGATTAAAAGATAAAATAAATAAACTAAGGGAATAGTTTTAAAAAAATCTAAGTTACATTAAGGTATAAACTACTGTCACCTTACCAGGGGAACTGGAATTCTCCCAGACTCAAAGCCTTTGTTGAAAGGATGGATATTCAACTCGTTAACATTTACATATTTAGCAGTGAATGAGGACAGTTAAAACATGAAACGTACTGTGGCTTTTATAACAGATTTATATTGAGACTTTCAATACAGGGAAAATGTTTTACTATCCTTTTTTACATTTACACTTTTGCATAGGTGGCTTTGCATGAAGCCATACCTCCAATAGCAGAAAAAAGAGCACCCCCCCCAGCTTATAAACAGAAAACTGAACTAAAGATCCCTAACCATTGATCTGCAGCTCTGAATAATCCTCAAGATTCCCAAGCGGCTCCCTGACCCTTGCGTTGAGGGGACACTGCTTCCAGTGTGCACCTTTAAAACACTTGGAACCTCTGTCATTGGAACTTCGCTTAAAATAGATATGCACATTTAATGAAATAGCGTTTCGCTTCCCATACACCTCCACACCTTCAAAAATCTATTATTAAAGTGATGCTACATCTATAATCTGTAACCGTTTCGAATGAAGGGAATGCAGAGTTTTGTAGGAACTTAAACACCTTTTGCAACAGAAAGAGGAGAGAACAATTGTTCGTATTTCCTCAACTAATTGCAGATTTCTTAGGAAACAGCATTTTACACAATGAACAAATTACTGAGTCCTTAAAAAATAAGCTTCATCTTTGTGGGAATTATACAATTCTAGGGGAATTTAATTATTTTCTACATGTTTGAAGAGTAATAGTTAAAAGGAATCAAAAGCTGTATATTTGATAAGGTATCCCATGAAGAGGAAATTGCATGTAGTGGGATCATTAAGGTACCAGGTCTGTTTATTCCACCACATTTGGAGAAAATTCAGGAGATGTTAGTGGCAGAAGGGTTATAGTGAATTTCAAAACTAATTTTGTTTAAGTAAATAAAGTAAATGTCATTAGGAATGTAAAACAAGAAAATGTGTAACAATATTTTTTAATCATTTTATTGGGGGCTCGTACAATTCTTATTGCAATCCATACATACATCCATTGTGTCAAGAACATATGTACATTTGTTGCCATCAACAGTCTCAAAACAGTTGCCTTCTACTTGAGCCCTTAATATCTGCTGCTCATTTTCCCCATCCCTCTCCACTCCCCCCTAGCTCATGAACCCTTCATAATTCATAAATTATTATTATTTTGTCATATTTTACATTGTCCAACACCACCCCCCCGCCGCCGCCCTCTTGTCTGCTGTCCATCCCCCAGGGAGGAGGCTATACTTAGATTTTTGTAATCAGTTCCCCCTTTCTACCCCACATTCCCTCCATCCTCCAGGCATCGCCACTCTCACCACTGGTCCTGAAGGAGACATCTGCCCTGGATTCCCTGTGTTTCTTGTTGCTATCTGTACCAATGTAGATCCTCTGGTCTAGCCAGATTTGTAAGATAGAATTGGGATCGTGATAGTGAGGGGGAAGGAAGCATTTAAGAACTAGAGGAAAGTTGTATGTTTCATCGTTGCTACCCTGCACCCTGACTGTCTCATCTCATCCCCTCAACTCTTCAGTTAAGGGGTGTCCTTACTGGTGTACTTCTTCCATGTGGGCTTTGTTGCTTCTCAGCTAGATGGCCACATGTTCATCTTTAAGCCTTTAAGACCCAAGATATTATATCTTTTGATAGCTGGACACCATTAGCTTTCTTCACCACATTTGCTTATGCACACGTTTGTCTTCATTTATCGTATCAGGAAGGTGGGCACCCACTGATATGATTTGTAGTTCTTTGATGTCTGATAACTGGTACCTTCTACACCTCATGGTCAGACAGGCTGGTGTGCTTCTTCCATGTGGGCTTTGATGCTTTTCAGCTACATGGCCACTTGTTTTTCTTCAAGTCTTTAAGACCTCAGATGCTATATCTTTTGATAGTTGGCACCATCAGCTTTCTTCACTACATTTGCTTATGCACACATTTTTCTTCAGTAATCATGTCGGGAAGGTGTGCATCATGGAATGCCAATTTCATAGAACAACGTGTTCTTGCATTGAGTAAGTGCTTGAGTGGAGGCCCAATGTCCATCTGCTGCCTTAATACTAAACCTATGAATATATGCACATAGATCTGTTTCCCCACATTCTTATATAAATATATTTGCATATGTACATTCCAGTCTTTAGACCTCTATAAATACCCTTTGTCACCTAGTTCTTTCCTCTATTTCCTTTTACGTTCCTCTTGTCCCACTATCATGCTCAGCCTTCATTTGGGTTTCAGTAATTTCTCTTGGTTACCTTGCCCTTGCTGAATCCCTACCAGGCCACTCACACCCTCCTTGCCACTGATTTTGGATCACTTGTTGCTCCCCTGTCCCTGGGTTGGTCAGCACCACCTCCTTACCCCCTCCTCCCCCTCTCCCATGCCCCCCTGGAACCATTGGTCCCATTGTTCTCTCCTCCAGACTATTCATCCAGCCTATCTTATCTAGATAGATCTGTAGAGATAATAATATGCACCAAAAAATCAAGCCCTATCAAGATAGGTGATGAGTGAGAACACAGCAATGACAACAAAAAAGGAAACCAATTACCCATAGAAGAATAAATTAATTAAAAGAAAAAAAATTTAAAAGAAAGAAAAAACGGTAAATAGATCAAGGTCTGATTTTTGATGTCTAGGCATGTCCTTCAGTCGGGTCCAATGGGGTACCATGCTTTGGCCCCAGAGTCTGTCCTTTGTACTCCCTCAGGGACTCCCAGCTCTGCTCCCACGCTTTTAGTGGTTTGCCTCAGTGTCACAGGGTCAGTCTGGGCCAGTCCCAACAGTGAGTCTTCAGTGTTGACCCCCTTAGGGCCCTGGGCCATCAAGGGACAGTGTGTCTCGTAGTGGGATCAGCCATATTGTCCACTCTGTGCATTGGATGTTCCGAGCAGAGATATCGTCCTCCAGGCCTGATGGGTCAGGATGTGCTCCACTCTCTTCCTCCCCCTTCATTTGCTCCCATTTGCTCTGATCAGACATGCCCCTCTCCCCTAGCTGCAGCCTCAGTGCTGTCCTCTCAAGTAAATTCCTCTGTGGTGAGGGGCAATTGTCCACGTAACTCTATGGGCTCAACAGTATTGATTACTCACTTGCTGCCCTGGAGTCAGCAGCAGCCCCCTGTAGGTTTCTCAGACTGTAGTGGCTTAAGGAAGTAGAAAGGTCCCTTTGTTTGTTTTCCCCCAGAGTGGCCGGCAGTTTCAGACTGCAGACCTTTCGGGTCACAGCCGATGTGTAACCACTATACCACCAGGCCTCCCAGAATATTGATGGAGGCATTCTTTTAAAAACTTATCCACAAAACTGCAAGTGCCCTTGAACAAGAAAATGAACACTTGATACGTGAACTTAGTCACCTAATAACACTGGTAAGTCTTAGCCACACGCAACAACATGGATGGATTTCAGGTCTGAAGGTTGAATGAAGGACTCAAGTGTTGAAAGATTATATACAGTAGAATACTTCTTTATGATATCCAAAAAAGCAAAATTAAATACTATATTATTTAATCATTGATATGTTTATCATTAACATTCATAATATAAAAATATTTAAGAGGACAATATGATAATCACAATATTCAAACTGGTATGGGATATGGAAGAGCACAAAGGTCAATTTTAAGTAATGTCCAGTTGTGGGGAAGAGAGGAGCAACAATAGGAGATTGCTATAGTACTAGGCAAACAAATAATAAATGACAGTGAGATCCTGAAGAGGGCCACTCTGTTGACGTAATAGAGAAATTAGTGTTTTCTAATTTATTAACATAAACACAGAGCTTCTTTGTGTCATATTCTCTCTCTCTTTTTAAAAATCATTTTATTGGGGGACTCATACACCTCTTATCACAATCCATACATCCATCCATTGTGTAAAGCACATTTGTACATTCGTTGCCCTCATCATTCTCAAAACATTTGCTCTCCACCTAAGCCCTTGGCATCATCTCCTCATTTTTCTCCCTCCCTCCTCACTCCCCCCTTATAAACCTTTGATAATTTATTATTATTTTGTCATATTTTACACTGCCCAATGTCTCCCTTCAGCCACTTTTCTGTTATCCATCCCCCAAGGAGGAGGTCACATGTAGATCCTTGTAATCGGTTCCCCCTTTCCATTCCCCCCTCCTTCTCTCCCCCGCCTCCCAGGTATCACCACTCACACCACTGGTCCGGAAGGGATCATCTGTCCTGGATTCCCTGTGTTTCCTGTTCCTATCTGTACCAGTGTACCTCCTCTGGTCTAGCCAGATTTGTAGGTAGAATTGGGATCATGATAGTGGGGGAGGAAGCATTTAGGAACTAGAGGCAAGTTGTATGTTTCATCATTGCTACACTGCACCCTGACTGGCTCGTCTCCTCCCTGCGACCCTTCCATAAGGGGATGTCCAGTTGCCTACAGGTGGGCTTTGGGTCCCCAGTCTGCATTCCCCCTCATTCACAATGATATGATTTTTGGGGGGCTTTGGTGCCTGATACCTCATCTCTTCGACACCTCGTGGTCATACTCTCTTTTAAAGAAAGCAATGGCGTAGATGCTAAGCCATAGAAGAGTCTGGGATGGCACTGTGGGATCAGCGCTGGGATGCTCTCAGACAGATTGGTTTCAAGCCAAGCAGCTTGTTATCAAGGGAAAGACGAGTCAGTCTGCTTCTAGGAAGACTTACAGTTGGGAATATCCTATGGAGCAGGGTCTTTTACCATGTCTCAGAGTCTCAATCAACTTGATGGCAGCGGGTGGGGTGGGGTTTTATAGAAGATAAATCTCAAGAATTGATTTAAGATTTTGTATTTATTGTGATAGTGGATAACTTTAAATTTGCTGTCAGAAAATTACTAAGTTTATTACCTATTTGAACATAGACTGATAATGCAAAGAACCTAATGGTAGAAATCAATGAACATTTGTGAGATTAAGAGGACCCGTGATAGTGTAGTGGGTTATCCATTGGGCTGCTGCCCACAAAGTCAGCGGTTCAAAACCACCCCCTGCTCTGAGGGAGACTGATAAGGCTCTCGGCTCCTGCAAGGATTTGCTGCCTTGGGGACCCACAGGGGCGGTTCCACTGTCCTTTGAGGGCAACTCTGAGTCTGAATTGAGCAGCAGTGAGTTTGGGTTTTGCTTTATTATTTTAAAACTTTCATTGGCCTGCAATCCACATGTCATACTATTAAATAGTTTAAATATATTTTAAAAGAATTGTTGTTTGTTTCTGTAACGTTGAAGGAATGGGATGACACAGTAGCTGTAACGGTGGACTCAAACACAAAGCAGTTATGAGGATAGTGCTGGATGGGCGGTTGCGTTCCCCTGTTTCAGGGCTTGCTTGTACAGCGGAATGGACCTGACGTGGACACACCTAGCGATAGTATTTTATACACTTCATGTCACACGCTAGCGGGTCTGCTTGCAAGTAATCAAACTGTAATGGAGAGTGTCTCGAATGCCTTAGCATTGTGAATATCATCGAGGCTATACTGAACGTGTTTGCTGGCATTTAGCGGGAGTGGAAGGAAGGCCGCTCCCTGCAGTTTGGATTGTAGGTCTGCCCTCGTGAGCGGGGGCACTGCAGTGTGCCTCGTTTTGTTTCCGTGTAAAATGGGCATGATGATGATAGATTTGCTGTAATGGTTAAATGAACTACTCTACATAAGCTCAGGAGCCCTGGCAGTGCAATGGTGAAGCATGTGGCTGCTAGATTTAAGATTGGTGGTTCAAATACGCCCTGCAGCTTCACAGGAGCATGACCCGACAATTTAATCTTATCAAGATTCCAGCATAGGAAACTCTATGGGGGCTGTGCTGGTCTGTCTCTCTAGACACTACAAGTTGAAATCAATTTAGTGGTACCTAACAACAAGAACAAAACAACATATGTAACACGCTAGACCTAAGGCTTGCACGTAGTGAATACTAGCTATGGAAGAAAAATATGCATAAATCAAACGTTCCGGTTATGTTTGGAAAGCCAAGGTGTTCTACTGATCTGAAAGTAACTGTGATCATTCATGTAAATATGACCAGGGCTGTGTAATGAGAACAATTCTCTCGACTAGCACTGACCAGAGATGAGGACAATGGCGGGCCTCACAGAGCCTCAGAGGAGCTTGCTTTGTGGGGGCTCATGGTACCAGCCCACAGTGGACACGGCTGAGACAGAGAATTATGGCTCCTCCTCAGGGAAACCAGGCTCTCTGGCATGTTGATGAGAACCACTTGCTCTTCTAGAGCCCTCTCTGTTACTCTTTTCTGTCTTTATGTCAGCGAAGGAGGCGCCCTGACACCTAGTCCAATCGATTGCTCCCGACTATGAGACCTGAGTCTTCACCCACTTGATCTTAGGCTCCAACAGCCATGTCTTGGGTGTGAGCAGCACATGACACCACACCTTCCTAAAGACACCCCCAGCCATGTCCAGACCTGTGTTGACCTAGTGCTCTTGGAGCTGTGTTTCTTCACCCATTCTCTCCTTGGTGCCTTGGGCTCCAGCTAGATGATTGCGTATTGCTCGAGGGAAGGCATGAGTGATGCACATTTTTTTCTTTTTTATAAATCATTGTATTGGGGGGGTTCTTACAGCTCTTATAACAATCTGTACACCCATTTTTTCAAGCACATTTGTACATATGACGCCATCGTTATTTCCCATACATTTTCTTTCTATTTGAGCTGTTGGTAACGGCTCCTCTTTTTGTCCCTCCCTCCCCCTCCTCCCAACCTCGTGATCCCTTGATAATTTATAAATTATTTTTGTTTTCATGTTGTACACCATCCGCTCGCTCCCTTCACCCATGTTTCTTGTTCTTTTTGTTTTATGACTTCACTTTTTTACAGGATTTTACAGTTCACAGAAAGCATACAAATTAGCATTTTTACTTCTGAGTGAAAAAAAAAATGCCACCAGCCTTTATGCATTTAAAAGAACCACATCACTGGCCTTGAGTCAGATTCATGAAGCAGTATTCTCTCTCAGCCTTGGAGGGGTTAACCAAGCAAAGCCCTGATTTCCTGAGCTTTAGAGGAAGGGACTCGCTGTGTATGCTCTGCTGGATTAACGCGAGCTGTGTGGGCCAGTCATCCTGTGCAGAAAAGTGGGAGGAAGCATGTGAGTCACGGTGTACAGAGAAGTCAAGTTTAGAAAAGGGCAATAAACAAGAGAAATTACTTAGTCACTGCTGTTTCAAGCTGGAAATCAGAAGACAATTAACACAACAGGGTTTTAAGAGAGAAAATTCCAGATACTATACTAACATGATCATTTCTCCCAAGTCTGATTTCTTGTGATTCATACTTCTCAGGCCCACCACAGGGCTCCATCCCTTCCTCCTAGCCCGAGATCACGAGCTCTCCCCCAAGTCCAGACCACTGAGTTACACAGGCTTTGCCCCACCGATGCTTGGAAATGAACTTGGAAAGCTGTGCATTGAGAGGGTTCATGAAATACAAAGCGCAGGCAGGCAGATCTGAAGTCTTCGCTGTTTTCCACAATATTCGATGCTCTGGAACCTGGACTATTTATGTCCGTGCCAGTGTGGGTACTCTGTAGACTGGTTAGTAAGCTGGCGTGACTCTTCTGAGCCTGCTGGGGTGCACGGAAAAAAGAGAACGAATGGTCATCAGCTGGACTCTGACGTCAGCTTATTTTTCAGGAATAGATCACCGCGCCTTCCTTCCAAGGTGTTCTTCTCAAGACACTTACCTTGAATTTAGCCACCAAGCCCCTTAACTGTTCGAGCCACAAGTAGAACAACTTGGAAATAGAAATTTCCCAAATCTGCAGCAGCACACGTAGAGGAAGCAGCCTGCTGCCTGCGCCCGGCCTGGCTGTGTCAACGTGCCCAGCTGGCCGCGTCCTCCACTGCTGGGCAGAGAGCCTGCTAAGGAGGACTGACTGGCTGCTGGTCGTGGGGTAGGAGCTGCTTCGTTCTCTCAGCCTTTCTAAGGGTTTCGGTTTTTCCTGTCTCTAGCATATTGTTCATTATTTTAGATTTTTTTTTTAAATCAGGGCTGGCGAATTTTAAAGGGCCTGGCCATTGCATTTTTGTCCTTTTGTGTGCCGTTCCTAAATCGAGTCCTGGTTTATGTGTGTAAGGCCGGAAGGGATCATTGTGTCCCGAGACTTCGCCTTCGCCTTCTTCTGCAACAAAAATCGCAGAAAGTAGTTCGGCTCTTAATGAGTTACATCACAAGCTCTTCCAGCTGAATTCAGTGTCAAGCTGTTATTGAAGGTCTTTAAAGATTTCCACCCACCATCTTCCCACTCTCCTGGTAAATGAAAGACACATGAATTCTTTCTCCAGGGGAATTTACTGAAGTGAAGGAAAATCACTGTTCCCTGTTCTAAAACGAGGAGAGAGACTGGTGCAGCTGCCCCTCCCTCGCCATCCCTTACCTGCGAAGGAGCGCTGTCAGAACTAAGGTTGAGGATTCCAACTGCAGGGACACATAAATAGACCTTTGTCCTGGCTGCCTTTTAGATGCTTATTTCAGCGTCTGATTCCGTGTCCTGAAATGGACTACACTGTCCAATATAAAGTGTACTCTGGCACTGTCGGATCTGACAACGATGGATAAGATTATGTCCTCGCGGACAGTGCACTCAGAGTTGCAAAATAATGAAAATATGGAGAAGAGTGTGAGAGGGGACTGTACACCACGCTCACTGTTTCCACCTCTTTGAGCGCGAGTCAGATGTGCACGAGCAGGAGGATTTGCTGAGAATGGCCACATGGCCAAAGGGTTGGAGGGTTGCCATTTTATCTGTCAGGAACCTAATTTCATAATTTCTCTGTTAACTCAGTTCCTCTTGGTATATTCCGCACTAATAAAACTATTTGCATAACAACACTCACTGGGCTCCAGCTCTGGGCAGACCATTAGCAAGGTCTTTAAAAAGAATCCCCGCCTAGGGCTTAGCCTAATTAGGATGATAAGGGACAGCCCTCATGAAAAGCTAAGCACCAAGAGATCATAGGACTTAACTAAGGAACAGGTACACATAAAGTATAATGAGTAAATATAAAGGAAAACAGGAACCTGACTGAAAAAAAAGCCTCTTCGGTGCAGGTTCACAACAGTGCATGCTTACATCTTTGTAAGACAGGCGGGTCTGAGACCCAACGGCTAGTTGGGTTCCTTTCTGTGGCACAGTGATTGCAGCTGGAGGCAGCGAGCGATCGGGCAGGGGCATAGTTGAGCGTGGGCTCTGGCATTTCTCCAGCTACTGGGTTGTCATTTCATCATCAGTAGCTTTAGGCAGCATTGTGTGTGGCCTCCCTTGGCATCATCCTGCACTAATGAGTTTAGCCTAATTGGATGATTGTCTAGATGTGTGGTCTCCCTGCCTCCCTGAGTTTTATGTAATGAAGTTGTAATGTCCATTTAGGAAACACGTTCATGGGGCCAGGGGCACAGTGCACTGACTTGGGTGATCGGCACGGTGGCCGGGCGGGAAAGACTGCGAGGACGGTGCTGCGTCACGCCGTGTTTGATTCTTGCTGTGGGTCAGAGTCGACTCGATGGCACCTGATAACCGTGCAGTTCCTCACCTGGTTCCATCCACGTTGCCAGTGTCCCATCATCTCCGGCTTCAATCCCCGAGGCACTCTGCTGGCCTCGTGCTTGTGCAGTGGACTACGATAGGTAAAGCAAGCAGGTGGAAACCAGCAACCGCTTTCTCCACAGGAGAAAGAGCCGTTCCACTCTGTCCTCCAGGATCGCTGTGAGTCGGCATTGACTCGATGGCAGTGGGTTTGGTTTTTGCTTGGTTTCCAACATTGGTTTTCTGTTTCCTGTTGCTTGTCAAGTAGATGAATCCCTGGCCAGGCTTTGACTATACCAGTGTAGCTCTGAGAACGCCACAGCCATGGGTAACTGCTTGATTCCCCCTGGGGTTGCATCTCCGCGTCACTGGGGAATGGTACAAATAACATCTCTCAGCAGTATCCTCGGAGATTTTGGTTCAGGAATTCTTGGATGAAGGTTTGAGAAATTTGTCTACTTTCAACGCCCCCCCCCCCCCAAGGGTTTCGAATGGACGCCCCAGTTTGGCCGTGAGACTTGTGCACCTAGCCTGACACTTGTTTTTAAAAGGACAGTCACAGCGAGTGAGGGCTTGTGATAACCATGCGCTCCTACTTTCTCCACAGTTCCCGTGCACACCCATCATAATCATTGTGCTTCACCGACAGTTGGGGATATTTATCGCTCAGAATGAATCTTTGTCGGTTAAAAGTTATTGACGGATTTTTGCTTAAAAAACAGTGTATGTCAATACATGTGTTGGTTGAGCTACCACACATGTCATCTATTTCTTGGTTTAGGTTCCTCTCCTTGACCCTTCTGCCTTGGAAGTGAGCCACACCAGTCCGCCTTCCTTCCTAGCAACTCAGCCACCCCTATGGGGTTCATAGGCTTGACGAACCAAGGTGTTCTGTGGAGCGCTAAGTCATGGACGCAAGCAATGAGGCCTTGTTTTGGATTGCCAAAAATTCGTTACACTAGCCCAGGGACATCTGTGGAGCCCAGGAAAAATGGCCCAACCTCTCTTTCTTCCTGGTTAATAATCAAGTATCTAAGCCCCAGTCAATAAGCGGAAATAGAAGTTTCAAATGACATACAATTCTGGCCCCTATCACCTTTTCCCAGTCTTAGAGACTAAAGTGATAGAATCACACCTAGACAGCATTGTGTGATGAAGATGGAATTGTAGTCCTACTTGTGTCCGTGTGATGTAAAAATATATTTGACCTGAAATGTATCACTTTATCCATTTTAATTGTAATTCATTGGTATTCATTTGCATTAATTTTAAACAGTGGTCAACCACCCCTAATCCATTTTCAAAACTTTTTCCATCGATCCAAACCGAAACTCTGGACACATTAAACGATAACTCTTCATCCTTTAATTTCCCCAGCCTCTAATAAACTAACTGTAAGCTTGTCTATTTTAAATGTTTTGTATGAATGTTGCTATACAATAGTCTCCATTTGGGTCAGAATTATTGTACTAAGCATAATGTTTTTGAGGTTCATCCATGTTATAGCAGGTATCACTATGTCATTTGTCTTTCTATCACTATATTTTATTGAATGATATACCACATTTTATTCATGTATATTTGAGTTGCTTCCACCTCTTGACTATTGTGAATAATGTTCCATGAACATTGGCACACATGTATGTGTTTGCATTTCTAGTTTCAATACTTGAGGTTATATGAGGGCCTGCAGAAAGTTTGTGGGGAAATCCAATTATCTTCCATTTCATTTTCCAATGAAATTTTAGAAACACTCCTTCCCAGAGGAGCCCTGATGGCATAGTGGTTATGCAGTGGGCTGTTAACCGCAGGGTCAGCAGTTTGAAACCACCAGTGGCTCCATGGAAGAAAGATGGGGCTCTCCACTCCTGTAAACAATTACAGCTTTGGACACTCACAGGGGCAGTTCTACCCTGTCCTAGCAGGTAGCTGTGAGTCGGCATTGACTTAATGCCTGTGAGTTTAGTTTTTGTTTTTCATGTATTTAGAATTGGGATTGGATCATATGATAATTCAATGTCAAACTTTTTCAGGAACCACTAAACAGTTTTCCATAATAGCTGTACCATTTTACATTCCCTCCAGAAATAGTATCCAAATTCAAATTTCTCCATATCCTCAGCAACACTGTTGTTTTCCATTTTTTGATCATAAGTATTCTAGTGGGGGGTGAAGTGTATCTCTTCAGCTTTTGATTTATATTTATCAAATGAATAAAGATATCAAGAATATTTTAATATGTTGATTGACCATTTGTATATCTTCTTTGGAGAAATATTTACTCTTAGGGGTGCTAGGGGGCATTTAGAGCCTACTGTTGCTCTTGTGAGGCGTACGTTTCCTGGGGGATGCTCAAAACGCCACAGTCTACATGTGTGGGGTAGAGGGTGCAAAAGTGTGCCCAGAGCCCAGTATTGTGAGGGACAGGCAATCCTGGGCACGCGCTCACTCTCCGATTGTGCCACTATTTCATCGGGATGTTACAGAACGATTGCGGGGACTAAGAGGTTCTCAAGGGCTCTGATTAGCTTGCCTGACTTGGAGCTCTGTGACATCATTGTGTCCTTAGGGGATATGTTGTTTACAAAAAATGTGACAGTCACACCAGAAAGATAGACTTCATTTTTAATGAAGAATCATAAAGGCTTTTTCCAATACTTGTTTTATTTAGTGATTCTTAACACTAAATTGGGGCTGAGGATGACTGATGGGGGGGGGGGCGTAGGGGGTAGGGGACTGGAAAGGAGTCTGTTTCCATGTTTGATTTGCATCTCGGAGGTATCTTTACCAACACTTAATGTAACATAAAAGCCTGTGCTTTGCAGCTTGAGTACAGATTTTTCCATCAGAACTCTTCCCTCCCCTAGAATTGACAGGAAAATACCCATCTTTGGGCGGAGGAGGGGTCACTAGCAGCAGGGAGCGTGCACTGGACATGACTGTTGTCATGACGGAAAGGCGTGCGTGGCTTCCTGTTCAATTATGAGGACTTTAGCGCGGGGTTTTTATGAAAGTGACACTGAACCTCTGAAGAGACCTAATGACCACAATTCCTGTTGAGATTCTCTGCCTGTTTGTACCTTTGTTGCCAGCCACAGATGTGGGGACAAGTGTTTTTCAGTCGCCATAGCAGAGCAGGCTCCCTTGCTGAGTCACAGAGAGACACCGAGGCGGGAGGACGGAGGGCAGAGAAGCCACAGGGGCTTTATTTGCCTTCTAAACAGAAGACTGATTATCCAGAGATCCTGCTTGTTTGTTTGAAATAAATGAGTTGATTTCTCTCCTGGGTGCTTCTCTTGGGTAAAAGATTTTGAAAGCTTATAACGAGAGATGGCAAAGAAGAAAAACTAAATGGTAGTGGAACAATTTGGAGAGGGATATCAATAAAGGTTGTATATTATGAGTAGTAAAATCCTTGGCACTACATTATACATGTAGAAGTTGCAAATGGTAGAATGTCTTGTCTATATTTTTGCCCACAATTGGAAAACAAGCACAAATAGCAAAAAGTACAAGGAAGAAGAACATATTCTAAAATTGATGATGGTAATGATTGTACGACTCTTCTCGATATGATTGGATTTAATGAAATGTGGATGAAGTGCCAATAAAACTTTTTTAAAAAAAAGAAAAAAAACCTACAGCCAACTTTGCACTATCTAAAGATTCTAAGCTCATATAACAAAGACACAGGGGCCTACACCCACCCATCACACACATATCTACTGGTGCTTCCAGTGTACTTGGGGTAGACATTTTTATTAGAGAATAAAGAGGTTGCCTTGTGAGTGCAATCACTTGGAATGGTCAACTACATAATAGAGCAGAATTGTGTGATGCAGTGAATCCATTGGGTTAGGTAACAAGGACGTGAAGAAGTACGAGCCCAAGAACTTTTATTCCAGTTCCGCGGTTCCCAACCGGTGGGTCGCAACCCCTTTGGGAGTCGAACGACCCTTTCACAGGGGTTGCCCAGTTCATAACAGTAGCAAAATCACAGTTATGAAGTAGCAACGAAAATAATTTTATGGTTGGGGGGGGGGGGTCACCACAACATGAGGAACTGTATGAAAGGGTCGTGGCATGAGGAAAGTTGAGAACCACTGCTCCAGTTGGTTCCCCATGCATATCTCTGCAGTCATTCATGTGTGTAGAAACTCACATGTTCCCCCAAGTCCCAATTGTCAGCACCATCATCTCATGTCCATAGCCCCCTGGTCTGTACTTTTTGGCCCACATAGCCTAGTCTCTTCAAAGGCTCTTGTAATTTTTCATTTTCTGTTCCTTCTTTGAGTTCAAGTCCCTCTTCGTTTGAGATCTTAATGAAATTGAATGGTTTCTCCATTCCTGGACTTCCTGTGACTTTCTTAACTGACGCTGTACCTTCAGTAACCATGTTATATTCATTGTTTCTTTTACTGGCATTACTTACACACCTTAATCATGCTCATGCCACAACCCCTGGAGCTAATGTGTTCATCCCAGCAGAACAGGAATTGCAGCTTACTGTGTGTTCTATGCCCAAGGCACCCACCTTGTGTTGGACACATGCTCTGCAGTATCACAAATTGTGTGAGTTCAGGGACCACGTCTTTCCCACTCGGTGTGAATGTCCACGTCTTACATGTAGTCCAACACGTTTATGTATATCCATTTTGCATTCCAACAGTGCCAGGCACAGAGATGGAGAGTGATAAATATATGCTGAGTGACTGATATTGTTCGAACTTATGGAATATATGGGTATTGATGATATGTTTTGAGAGAGAGAACTCAAAAAACCTTCATTGCTATCTGGTCGATAACACAGTAGAATTGCCCCTATGCGTTTCCAAGCCTGTAACTGCTTACAGGAGTAGAAAACCCCATCTTTCTCCTGCTCAAAAGAGAAAAGATAGCTTTGAAAAAATGTCTTTGGAAAATTACCATCAAGGAAATTCTTCATCCCCCATCTGCTGGCAATATGTCCAGAGTCTGTAAAATGCAGTCTTTCCATCCTTGTCTCTAAGGAGCCTTCGGGCAGTACTTCTTCCACAACAGCTTAATTTGCTCTTCTAAGAGTCTGTGGTCCTTCCAATACCCTTCTCTAGCACCACCATTCAAAAGCACTGCTTCTTTACGGCCTTCCTTAGTCAATGGTGAACAATGACATATGAGCAGATGTCGCGAAAGGAAAGGGTTTTGTTACTTATGATAATTAAAGGCCCCTTTATGAGAAATATTTAGCTGAGACCTTTTCACGGCAGATACGTCTCTGAAATTTAGGTGGTGTGTTGTCTTCGGCCTCTTTCACATGTGTGGCTTCTCTTGTATCACAATAGGATGATTATAGGCTCCCCCACTGCTATTTAGGTCTCTGGCGCCCTGGATTTGTGTATTTGGTTGTGGCTGGATTTCCTCTGGCTTCTTGGATCTCTTCAAATGTCCTTAAGGAGAATTGTCTTCTCTAGGGAGAAAGGAGAGATCCATCATGGCCTAGTGAGTTATGCACCGGACTGCCACCCACAAAATCAGTAGTTCAAGTTCACTTTCAGCCATCCCTCGGGCGGCTTTTGCTCCTGTAAAGATGTACATTCTAAAGGAGCACAGTAAATTAGGATTCGTTCGACGGCAGGGAGTAAGTGAGGACTAGACTTCCCATGGCTTCAGGGTTAAAAATTCCCATTTCATCAGCTCAAGTGACCAGGGATAGAACTCTGGTAGACGGCAAGAACGGAGTTCCTAGTTTCAAAATTCATAAGGTTGGGCTTACCTAAAGTCACCAAAGCTCTCATCCATTCCATTTTATCTTATTAAGCTATGCCCTATATTTAGAGACGAGTACAATAACATGAGGGCAGAGAAGGGTAACCTTGGGACAGCTGGGGCCACATTAGCTGCTGTCAGGTCAGCCCCGGGCAGACTCGTGGACAGTGACAGTACATAATCCTCCGGGCTGCACTATCTCCATAATCAGTTGTGGTTCATTCTTTTGTGTTCCCTAGGGTTTGTTGGCTCTTTTTCCAGAGTTCATTGCCAGGCCTTTCTTTCCAGTCTGCCTTAGTCTGGAATTTTTTCTGAACCTGGTCAGCATCGTAGCCATTCAAAGGCTTCTCCACAGACGCACATGAGTGGGAATTGCACGTGCGCGCCATTGGTCCAGAACCAAATCTGGTCTCTCTCACGGAGGGGAGAGTTCTACTGTAGAACCACCGATGCCTCACCATGAGGTAGTATTGCATGTTTATTTTGTTTTGTTTTTTAATTATCCAAAAGTACAATGAAGAAAAATAAATCCCTCTATAGCCCATTAGTAATTTCCAGTATCTCTTAGATGGGCGTGCCCATTTTTCATTAAATTGAGATCTTAGCACATGTACGTGCTTTCTAAACTTACTAAACATTTTTCACATCAATAAAAAATGCCTTTACACCCGAGTTTCGGTGGCTACATAGTATTTTATCCTGTCAGAATCCGATTATTCATTTCCTATTTAGACAGTTTGTTTTGCTACTAGAAAAAATCCTGCATATGGATATAGCTTTATATATCTCTGAGTTTTATCTCTTATTCACAAAGGAAATCCTTTTTAGGACTTTTGCTTGAAAACGTTAAGTTGCTTTTCTTGGTCTTACCTAATTTATTTCCTCTTCATGGTCAGATGAAATGTTTGTTTCATCTCTTGATTACACAGTTATTTAGTATTCTCTTTTTTAAAACTCTTTTAAGAAATATTATTTATAAAAACAAGGTTCGTGTTCAGTTCAGAAATTAATCAGTCAGAATCAGATACGTATTTTAGAAACAGCACAAAAAAAGATGAGCATTTTCTGATGAGCTAGTGAACTCATGACAAGACATAGAGTTTAGGGATGGAGAAAGGAGAAAGAATGAATGCATTTATCACACAATGCTAAGTTGCACATTTTAATTAAATAGTAAATTAACTTTTCAACAACAAAAAGTACTCCAACAAAAGTTTTTCTGTAATACAACTATAATGAGCAGTCTTCCCCACCACTTGTGAAACACTTGTCCACGGGCTCAGAAGAAACACTCCCTGTCTGGCTCTCTAGACAAACTGGACAAACATTCAGCTTCATGAGGACCAGACATGTAGAGGGAGTAGACTGAGTCGTCTTCCCACCAAGCTCACGTTGGTTCCTGCCGCAGGAAAATACCTACTGCTGAACGGCCCAAGATTCCATACCTGGGGCCCAGCTCCAAAAGCATCTGGCGTCTCTTTGGGGGTCTGTGCCCATCAACTTGTGTTTTGAGGGTTATTGTTGTTGTTTAATAAAATGATACCCTTAGCCTAGATACATGCTCTTATAGCAACACCATTTTAACTGCCTGGGTGACGTCTCTGAATTGCTCTGTCTTAGACATAGCAAGATCCTGGGTGGTGAACACATTTAACGTACAGACCAAAGTTTGGAGAGTCAAGTCCACCCGGAGAAGCCTTGGAAGAAAGTCCGGGTGACCTACTTCAGGAAAACACAGCTACTAAAAACTGTAAAGCACAGCTTACACACTCGGGGTCACCCATGGATGAGGTTGACTCGTGGCAATTCCAAAAGAACCCCAAACCACTCCCGGCTGTTGAGTCAATCCCTCATAGGAACCCTACAGGACAGGTAGTGCTTCCTTTGTGGAGTTCCGAGCCGGTAACTCTCTCCAGGACTAGAAAGCTGCCTCTTCCTCCTGCAGAGCAGTTGGTGGTTTAGAACTGCCCACCTCATAACCATGATGGCACCAGGGCTCAGGGTTCTAATGGAAATGGGTTCTTGTTAAACATGTTGTTAGTTGCTGATTCTGACTCAGGGCAGCCCACGTGTGCAGAGTCAAACTCTCCCCGGGCGTTAACAAAGTGGTTATTACTAGGCCTGTCTTCCATACTGGAGCCGCGTGGATTTGAACCACCAGCCTTTTGGCTAGTAGTAGAGCGCTTAACTCCTTGGGCTACCCAGGATTCTTTGGTTAGACAGAACACTTACATAAAGATGATTCTTTTACGTCCGCAGTGAGAAATGATGCGTGATTTCCCTGGTCTTAGACCGTGACACAGTGATATGATGGGCCCGGCAGCCTGCGCGGGACACACTGCAGCCCTGGCTCATTATCCACAATCACCCAGAGTCATTACTACTTTCACATGCAACTCTGAAAGGGAGGGGGGGGGGGGAGAAAAGGAGGAAAGACGGAAGAAAGGAACCACTTACAGTGCTATTTTACATGGACATACTTCATCCTTTTGTGCATCGCTCTCTCTTTCTCTTCTTCCCTCCCCCTCTCTCTCCCCCCTCTATTATTAGCCCCAGGGCTGCTATAGCATAGTATCACAAGCTGAATGGCTTCTGAGAGCAGAAATGTATTCTCACACCTGTTTGTAGATTCAGTATATTAGCTCTTCTGACTTAGGTCTCTGAGAGCAAATCCCTTCCGTGTCTCTCTCCTGGCTTCTGGTAACAGCCAGCAACTTTGGTAACTGGTAACAGCCAGCCACCATCTCAACAATTGGCTGAAGTGACCCCATCTCCAAAGACCCTAGTTCCAAACATTTCACGTTCACAGGCACCAGATTAAATCCATCACTGTTTCGATGGTTTTCTCAGAACCTCTTCATCCCTCCCTTTTCCTCCCTTCCTCTTCAATTGACATGTTTCTCTCCCTATGCGTGCCTCTGCTTTCCTCTGTTCTCCTGCCATGTATGTGTGCATATGTATAAATGTACATCTACTTGCCATATGTGTGTAGATGTATGTATGTGCATAGATGCATGCTCTTCACAGGCCATGACACTAAAGTGGCATTGTCATTATTATTAGCTGTATTGATGACATTGAATCTTGAATAGCCTGTATTCTGACTTGTTTTCTTGTCAATCAGTGCCCTTGACAACTATATAGTGACAGCGTGTGTGTGTGTGTGTGTCACTGTCATCGAGGCGATGACTCACCGTGGCCCTACAGGACAGGGTAGAATTGTCCCTGTGGGTTTCCAAAACGGTGGCTCTTTATGAGACGAGGGAGCCTCATCTCTCTGCTGTGGAGCAGCTGGTGATTTCAAGTTGCTGACCCGGTGGTTAGCACCTTGAGGCATAACCACTGTGCCACCCGAGCGCCTAAAAACATGTATGTCTGTGTTTCGTGTGTATACATCAGAGGTGGATAGCATGGCCTTTAGGCCATATAAGGCCCTCAAACTCCTCAGTGCCACCTAACATCACACGTGTTAGTAAAGAGAAGCAGTTCCAGCCATCACATTGTGTTTAGTCCCGACTCATGGCCATTTTATGTGCAACAGAACGAAACCTTGCCTGGGAAGGGTGAGTTCATTCAATATTGGACTAGGATGGCCTGTGAATGATATGATCTTCACAAGGCCTTTGGCATAAAAAGGTTCCCACCCCAGGTATACGTGATTGAGTGATAGATTAAATGACAGACACCTTGTGTTCAATTAATCCCTGCAGTTAAACCAATTATTTAAGGGTTAAGTCAGGGGTCCTCAAATTACATCCCACGGGCAAAATGCGACCCACTGAGGACATTTATATGGCTCTCCAGGTGTTTTTGCCCCGTTTTGTTTTTCACTTCAAAATAAGATATATGCAGTGTGCATAGGAATTTGTTTATAGTTAAAAAAAAAACAATAGGCTGGCCCTCCAATGCGTCTGAGCGACAGTGAACTGGCCCCCTGTTTAAAAAGTTTGAGGACCTCTGGGTTATGTGGATGTAAGTTTACAGATTAGATAAAACTATAAATTGAAGAATAGTTGAATATGTTTCTTAGTATTTTTATTATCATCAGTCATAATTAATAATTTTACAAGTTTGAAATAAATCGTTCCTAATAGATATTGTGGGAGTCTAAGTACCTGAAGGAATTAACCACTATGCCAAAACAGCATTGAGTCTGGGGAACTAGGCCATGGGCCATAGGCTCCTGAGACATTGAACCCTGGATCTTTGAAGTGCACAACATACTGGAAAGGCCATCCCAAAAGAATGCGGGCTCTACCTCAAACACACCTGTAGCCGAAGGAGCTAAGGAGTGTGAAGAAGCAGAGGACACCTATACCAAGAGTATAGATCTGTTGGCAAGTGGACTAACATTTACTTACTACTTCACTGCCTTAAGTTATGTATTATTCTTCCATACCTGTATGTGACATTGTCGGCAGAGAACATGGAGGTTTTCTCAGATAACAAATAGTGAATGCCAAAATGATCCTAGGTGGGTCATTAGAACAATCGTAAAAACCTGTGTTAACACATAACTATCCTATCTGGCTTTTATGTCTCCAAAACTTTTTCAAAGGTGAGCTCAGTTAGCTGTTTCCTGAAAGACTAGAGATATTTTTCTTCGGCAGGAAGAAAGGTGGGTTTTGGGACCATTACAAAGAAAACACTTTTTCTTGTGAATAGTCAGCTGCCCTAATTCATTTCCTCCTGGCACACGCTGCCCATTTTCCTGATAGTTAGACAAGTTGGCAGAAATACAGAGCATGTTTCTTGTACACTGTTGCCCCTCCTCCCACTTTTCTGTCGCTGTCTGCTAATTTTATTGCTTGGCTCTAGAGGACTGATGAGAGGTAGGAACTGAAACCGACCTGTTTGTGGAGTCTCCTGTGTTACTGCCAGCCCCGAAAGTTGTGTAAATCCAAGTGCAAAGTCATGTAAAGTCGTTTAAAGCTAAGCATTACCTACAGAAGGAAGTCCACACATCTTTGCTGGCCCAGCCTCTTGTTGTTGTTGTTGTTGCTTATGTTACCCCATGCACTCTGTCCTCACGAATGTTACACCGTCCAGATCCTCCATAAAGATTTTGCTGAATGAATAAATGAATGACATGCCATGCTTTGGTTCAGCCCACTAAGGGATGGCATCCAGCCCGTTAGAAGCACCTAAAATACTCCTCAGTTAAGGAGTGTAAGTTCCAAAGGAACACGGTCTCCGTCTTTAATTTATTGGTGTTTTTGAGAATATACACAGCAGAATATATGCCAATCCAACAGATTGCACAAATCTTTTTAATATGTTTAAACCACTGCCTTATATGGTGTGTGAATTATATTTCAATAAAATTAACATTCTTTAAAAGTTTAAAGTAGCATATCAAAAAGAAATTTGTAATAAAAAGCCAAACCTTGAAAAATATATCTCTTTTCTAGATATACCGGTTCCTATAGTTTGTGTGGTCTATCTTTCCCCATTCTTTTACTTTGAACAACACATAAATGGGTTTTGATTTTTGTAATTCCTTTTCTGTTTATTTATTTATTTATTGGAGTGCAGAATGTTTATTGAGCGGGAAGGGAGGGCAGGGGCAGAGGATGGGAAGAGAAGGGAGAGATACAGAAAAGACCCTTTTATGTTTATTTTTATGGGCTGTTTATAGTTTATAAGATTTATAGTTTATAAAAGATTTATTTTTATAAACTATAATATTTTTATAAACTATATTTATAGTTTATATTTATTTATAAACTATAAGATTTATAGTTTATAAAATAAGATTTTATCTACATTTACCATTTTGCTATGTGTTTTGTTCCATATGCTATTTTGTTCTTTTCCTAATTTAGGGGTTGATTGAACATTTAGAATTTAATTTTTATACGTCTACTGTGACTTGTTATCTATATTTCTTGCATTTTTTAAATGGTAGTATGAGTATCAAGCTTGTGTCAACTGGCTTGGCCAAGACTATCAGTGGTTTAGAAATTAAGGTCTAGAAATCTCCCATGATGAGACACGTAGCCAGTGTCTTCAACCCCAGAATGAGGTATGCTGTCAGCAGCCAGTCAGCTGTAAATGTAGGGTGGAATGCAACCTCCTTATTCAGGTAACAGCTCGGATGAAGTTTCCGTGAGCTGTGTCCATAAGCTGGGAGGAACGAGCTTGCTGCGTGCTAATTACATGGTTTCCTGTTCCAATGAAGTCAGCTCAGGGTGAGGCAGTTGCTTGGACCGGAGAACAAACAGGAGGGACAGGGCAGAAGCTAAGTAGTTGGAGCATCGTGAAGCTTTCTGATTTGTTTGGAATTGTCAGGAATCCCAATAATACTAAGTCTAACTGCATTAAAATGTTTTCATGGATAATTTCATTTACTTTGTTGTTTTTGTGGAGAAGGTGCCCAGTAAAACATACACCAACTCGACAGTTCCACATGTAGCCTTTCCTGGTAATGATTACATTCTTCCAGCTGTAGAATTAAGGTGTATAATCAGTTGTAGAAGCTCGCCCTCCTTTCTAAGTTGTTCCTCCCTCATTAACATAAATCCACTGCCCACTAGCTTCCTGTCTAGCCTTTCAAGTTGCTGCTCCCAATGTAATCCACTATAAGTGGTGTATAAGGAACAAAGTCCTCACGTCAGACCTTCCTAGTGCTTTTGTTTGGTTTTAAGATTACTTCAGGGAATATTTTTGGTTTATGGCTTCAAGGGCAATAGTTTCAAAGCTTCATCCAACCTTCATGGCTACAGAAAGCCTGGAGCCCATGAGGATTTGAAATTCTGTCCTCATTTTCCCCCTTGGAATCAAGACTCTTCGTGGGATAGTTGATCATAATATTCGGTAGTGGTGGCCGAGTACCATCCAGTTCTGGTCTCAATATAGAAGCGGGCAATGAACCCCACATTCCACGTCCTCCTTCTCCCCCCTCCTCTGTGGTTTCAGACACCAACTGTTGTGCCTTGGACAGCTCTTGCCTGCTTTTAAAACTCCACATACTATGCATCAAACTATAAATTAAAAAAACAGCATTAAATGTGTTATTAGGCCAATTTACTGGGATGCCTCATGAAGCCATGACCCCAAACTTCCAGTGCGAGAAACCAAATCATATAAGGCCCTCTCGACTTTTAAAAGGCAGCACATTTTATGTGTCTTCCAATCTGAGGGCTCATCTTTTAGGAATGTCTGACAGTGTTCGGATGCTATTCAGAAGGTTTTCAATGGCTGATTCTTCCGAAACAGACCGCATATTCCTTCTGCATAGTCTGTTTGTAGTTGGGAAACTGCCAAAACCTCTTCACTTTTGAGTGGCTGTTGGTATTTAGAATACCACTGACAAAGCTTCCAGCATCAGCAACACACAAGGCAAACGAGTGGTGGCAGACCTGGGTAGAAGAGCCACATTCAGAAATTTCACTTTACCACTAATTCTTTCATACATGAAAAATTAACTGGCCCACCCTTTTCAGCTAAATCTTAGCCAATTCCAATTGTACAATCACCATTAACTCTGTTGACACTCAGACCTGAGTCACATGATCTAATCAACATCCTTCCCTACCTCTCTTCCCCTGACCCATCAGGAAGAGAAAATTATTCCATGGGAATTGTCCCTCGTCCCACTCATTTGAGAATAAAATTGCTTTTGAAAATGATAGGCAGTTACTCAGTGCCCTTTGTACTCTGTTTTCAATGTACAATTTCTAAATTGCCTATTCTTTCAGCCCAGTATGCCGAGGGGAGCGGGAGTTCCTTGATATGAACAATCTTCATTCCAGTTGGGAACTGGAACATCTGCATCCATAAGCAAAGTAAAATCCAGAAAAGACATCAGAATGTAGCAGTTTACACCAGTTCACAGGCTCACCATGTTTCTGTTTATCCAGTCGGGTTCTGCTCCACTCCGTCCCAGCTGCCAAACAGCCTCGGTCCAAGGGTTCCTGTTAATAAGCTGGGAACTCACCCCTGTGCACCCTTCACAAACGCATATCAGCCATACCCCCGGGGCTGGGTCAGGACCCACAAAACTCTTTGCTTTCGGACCAGCCTCACAGTGGTGACGGGCATCTCTGTGATAGCTAATGATGCAGAGTATTTTTCATCTGTGTGGCCGGTATCCATTTGCATGTCCTCTGTGGAGAAATGTGTAGTGAAGTCCTTCCAGCGGTTCTCAAGCTGTGGGTCTCGACCCCTTTGGGGTCAACCGATCCTTTCACAGGGGTTGCCTAAGAGCATCAGAAAACACATTTCCGATGGTGTCAGGAACCGAGACACCGCTCCTCTATCATCTCCAGGCGGGTCCACCCACATGCAGATATACTCACAGATGAATACCCGTTTGTGAATATTGTTATCCAGGCTACACCATGCTTCAAGACAAAATGGCATTTATTTGTCATTAGAAATAAATATTTCACAATATATATAATGACATAATGTTTTTGTGATGAGTCACTATGCGTTAATGATGTCCAATTTGTAACAATGAAAATACACCCTGCATATCAGATATTTACATGACGATTCATAACAGTAGCAAAATTACAGTGATGAAGTAGCAATGAAAATAATTTTATGGTTGGGGGTCTCCACAACATGAGGAACTGTATTAAAGGGTCGCAGCATTAGGAAGGTTAAGAACCGCTGACCTAGATGGAGGATATATATTGAGCAGCAATAGCTTCACATTTTGATTATTGTGTTTAATAAAGTTTTCTATGCATGGCTTAAAATCAGGCAAAGTGTACATCAGGGTGTGTCCTTTCACCAAACTTACTCAAACTGTATGCTGAGTAAATCAAGAGAAGTTGGAGTACATGAAGGAGAATGCAGCATCAGGATTGGAGGAAGGCTTATTAACAACTTTTAATATGCGGTGGCACACTTGTTGAAGAAGATCAAAGACTGTAGCCTTCGATACGGATGACAGCTCAGCGTCAGGATGACCAGAATCCTCACAGCTGAACCAAGAGGTAACAGCAGGATCAACGGAGGAAAGGTTGGAGTTGTGAAGGATTTTGTCTTACATGAATCCACAGTCAATGCTCATGAAAGCAGCAGTCAAGAGATCAAAAGACGCATTGTATTGGACAAATTTATTAAAGCAAGATCTCTTCAAAGTGCAGAAGAGCAAGGATGTCACTGTGATGACTAAAGTACCACTGAGCCAAGCATGGCATTCTTTGTCGCCCATGAGCAATGTGACATTGAATAAAGAAGAACAAACCGCATTTGAAACGTGATCCTAGCCAATAATATTGCAAAAACCATGGGCTTCCAGTAAAACATACAAATCTGCCTGGGAAGATGTAAAGCCAAAGTGCTCCTTAGATATACGGAGTGCCAAACTTTGTCTCACTTACTTCAGACATGCTGTCAATTTCTAGAAAAGGGCATCCTGCTTGGTAAAGTGGAGGGGCAGTGACAAAGGGGAAGACTCTCCACAAGACTGATTGACATCGTGACTGCCGCACAGAGCTGAACCGTAAGAACAATTGTGAGGACGGCACAGGGCCAATCAGTGTTTCATTCTTTTGAACGTACGATTGCAGTGAGTCGGAACCAGCCTCCCGACATTTAACAACATGGTTACTTCACCAAGAATAATGGTTGGGATGGTGTGTCAACTTGACTGGGCCATGATTCTTGATGCTTTAGGAGTTAGGATGTGGCCATCCCCCATGGAGAAAACTGCTCATTTCACTTCCATGATGAGATTGCTGTGAGCAACCAACCAACTGAAAAGAAGGCTCCTCAGGAGGTGGGCCTGCTTCCAGCTGCTGGTTTCAGATCCTATACCTACCTGCCTTCCAGGTCTTTGGACTTGAGCCAGTGAGTGCCCTGCCATCGTGCCTGCTGATCCCAGGAGTTGTTGGACTCTTCATCTGAGTCAGCAGCCTGCCAGTCAGCAGTCTGTCATCCAACCTTCCAACCTTGTGTCATTCAGCTCTGCAGCCAGTAGCTTGCTCTCTGACCTGCTGGGCTGGCGTTCATCCACTCCTTCAGCTATGTGAATCCAGAGAAAACCCCCAATGTGACATTTGGCCCACGAACGTGCAATTTGCCAGCCTCTGCAACTGCATGGGCCATTTCCTTGAGATAAACCTTTCTGGATTATAAACAGATGAGGAGTCTTGCTGGTGCTTTGAGTTAAACATTGGCCTGCTAACTGCAAGATCAGCATTTTAAACCCCACTAACCTCCCATAGGGAGAAAGATAAGGCTGTCTGCTCCTATAAAGATGTATATTCTCAGAAACACTATATAGATTCACTCTGAGTTGGAATCAACTTGGCAGAAGTGGGGTTTTATTTTTGTTTTTATGTCTTTGGGGTTTGTCCCCCCCACAGTAGATATACATATATTAGCTTCACATATTTTGCTTCTCTGGAGAGCCCAACCTAAGACACTAGGAATGCTAAATTGAAAGGGACTAGTATTGCACCAAGCATTAAAAAGAATATTGTAAAGATCTATCTTAAAGTACAATACTGTCACTGCTAGGATACTATCTATACACCTATAAGGAAGACCATTTGATATGACTATTATTCAGATTTATACACCCACTACTAAAGTCCACAAAGGAAAAATTAAATATTTTTACCAACTTCTATAGTTTGAAATTGATCAATCTGATTTGTTATTACTGGTGATTAGGATGTGATGTTGGAAACAAAAAGAATTGGTCATTGGAAAATATGGCCTTAGTGATAGAAATTACACCAGAGATCCATGGCAGAATTTTGCGAAGATTGATGATTTTTTCATTATGAATACCCCTTTGCCACAGCATAAGTGGCAACAATACATGTGGACCTCACTATATGAAATTTATGACCATTCCCAAGAAAAGTGTTGCAACAGAATGAAACTGACTGTATCTATGAGAAGAGACGATGGAGAAGCTCAATATCGCCTGTCAGGAAAAGGTTGGGCTGACTGTGGGAACAGGACATCAATTTGCTCATATGCAAGTTCAAGTTGAAGCTGCATAAAATTAAAGTATATCCACGAGAACGAAAACATGACCTTGAGCATATCCTACATGAATTTAGAGATCATCTTTTTTTAAAATCATTTTATTGGGGGTAGGGATCATCTTTAAGAATAGATTTGATGCATTAAACACTAATGACCAAAGACCAGACATATTGTGGACTGATGTCAAGGACATAATATATGAAGAAAGCAGACAGCCCTTTGAACAGCGTGCGGAGGACGGAAAGAAAAGACTAATGGAAGTCAGAAGAGTCTGAAGCTTGCTCTAAGAAGTACAATGACCAAAGCTACCAGGAGAAATGATGACGTAAAAAAGCTTAGCATAATTTTTCAAAGTGTAGCTTGAGAATCCCAGGCAAAATATTATAATGAAATGTGCAAAGTCGTGGAGGGAGAAGCCCTAGAAGGAACAACAGGCCAGCCTCTCTTGAGCTGAAAGAACGGAAGAAAACATTAGCACCTGGAGTTGCAACACTGAAGGATTCTATGGGCAAAATATTGAAAGATGTGGGAAATTTTACCAAAAGAAGATGGGAGGAATACACAGTTACTGTGCCAGAAAGCAGTGGTTGATTTTCAGCTATTTCAGAAGACAACATACGGTCAAGAACAAATGGCACTAGATGAAGAAGTGCAAGCTCTGCTGAAGCCATTGGTAATCAAGGAATCGACAGAATACCAATGGAAATATTTCAACCAACAGATGCATCTTCCATGCAAGAATTTGGGAGAAAGCTACCTGGCCAACTGACTGGGAGAGATAGATCTGTATTCGTGCCTATCCCCAAGAAAGTTGATCCAACAAAATGCAGACATTATTAAACAATATTATTACAACCACATTCAAGTAAAGTGTTGCTGAATATAATTCAAACATGATTGCAGCTTTTTATCAACCGAGCAATGTCAGAAATTCAAGCCAGATTCAGAAAAAGACATGGACTAAAAAGATATCATTGTTTATATTAGATGGATCTTGGCTGAAAACTGAGATTATCAGACAAACTCTTGCCTGTGTTTTATTGAGTATGTGTGGATCAAAAATTTATTCAATCTGTGTGCAGCCAAGAAACTGGATTATGTAAAGAAGGCAGCATCAGGATTGGAGAAGTCTCATTAACGATCCTTAATATCCAGATAACACGGTCTTGTTTGCTTGTGTATGAATTATACACAAGCATAAAGAAAACACCACCCCCCTTTTTTGAGTTTTGGGAAATCCTTGCTTATCCTGGGCCTCTTCTCTCTCCATATGAAGTTGATCATTTGTTTTTTCCATTTTTGTAGGTTGCTTTAGATAGTATTGGCATTTTCACAATATTGTCTTCCTGTTCATGAACACAGTAACCCTAGTGATTACCCACTGGGCTGATAACAGCAGAGTCAGCATTTCAAAACCACCAGCTGCTCTGAGGGAGAAAGACAAAGCTTTGTCTTCTCATAAAGAGTTAAAGGCTTGAAAACTTACAGGGGTAGTATTACCCTGTCTTCTTGTTATTAGTTGCCATTGAGTCAGCTCTGAACCATTAGCAATCCTGTGCACAACAGGAAGAAACACTGCTCTGTCCTGTGCCATCCTCACAGTTGCTCCTATGCCAGAGCCCATTGTTGCCGCCACTGTGTCAATCCATTCCATTGAGGGCCTTCCTCTTTTTCTACCCTTCCACTTTACCAAGCAGGATACCCTTCTCCAGGACTGGTCTTTCTTGACAACATGCCCAAAGTATGTAAGACATGCTCTTCCCATCCTTGCCTCTAAGGAGCACTCTGGCCACACTTCTTCCAAGGAATACAAGCTTGCCCTCTTAACAGTCCATGGTACTTTCAATATTCTTCTCCAGCACCACAATTCAAATGCATCGATTTTTCTTCAGCCTTCCTTATTCATTGTCCAATTTTTACATGAATATGAGGCAATGGGGAATACCATGGCTTGAGTCAAGCTTACCTTAGTCTTCCAACTAACATCCTTGCTTTCCATCTTTAAGACATCTTGGGCAGCAGATTTGCCTAATGCAGCACATATTTTAATCTCTCGACTGCTGCTTCCATGAGCATTGATTGTGGATATGAACAAGACAGAATCCTTGGCAATTTCAACCTTTTCTCCCTTCATTTTACCTATTGACCCAGTGGTGAGGATATTCGTCTTCTTTACATTGAGTTGTCGTCAATACAGAAGACTGCAGTCTTTGATCGTCATGAGCAAATGCTTCAAGTCCTCTTCACTTTCAGTAGGACAAGTTGTGCCATCTGTATATTGATGGTTTTTAGTAAGCCTTCCTCCGATCCTGATCCCACAGGGTTGCGATGAGGTGGAATCAATTTGACGGTATTGAATTTGGTTGTTTGGGTTTTTTGGGATCCATGAACGCATGTTCCTCTCCCATTTGTGTATGTCTCTTAGTTTCTGTAATTTTCTTTGAGCAGCGCTTTTGTCTCTTTGGGTAGGTTTATTCCTAGGTATTTCATCTTTTGTATGGCTATTGTAAAAGTGATTGTTTTCCTGAGGTCTTTTTTGGAGCTCCATTTGTTGGTATATAGGTATCTGGTAGATTTCTGTTATTCATTATATCCGATACTTTACCAAATCCCCTAATGATATAGAATTTAAAACACTTTTGGGAAAAGGATATTATATAATAGTAGGTTGACTATAAACTCCAATACATGAATTATTGATATAGATTAAACTCTGAAGTAACTGCACACTATTTACACAAACAGTGGAAGTTGGTGATAGAGTGAAATTTTCAATAGCAT
Organism: Tenrec ecaudatus; assembly: GCF_050624435.1. Taxonomy (NCBI): domain Eukaryota; kingdom Metazoa; phylum Chordata; class Mammalia; order Afrosoricida; family Tenrecidae; genus Tenrec; species Tenrec ecaudatus. The sequence goes on from NC_134542.1 coordinate 107,191,765, forward strand.
TAATTCACAACAGCAGAACCATGCCTACCAAATTAATACATACCAAAATAAAGCAAGGAGAACATTAATATGGTAAGTATATGACAGACCTAGCACACCATTCATTGGGTAACCGCCATCCCCGCCCCCCCAGGCAACAAAGCCACACCGAAACCCAACAATTACCAGTTCTGCAGCTTTGGGATAGCTGTCATCTGGTCTGAAACACTAGGTAGCCTCAGCCTTAAGACCAAGGGCTATGAGTGAGTTGGAGGGGACGTCCTGTTTACTTAGCGGAGTGTCCACATCAAGTCCTTCCAGTGTGGCTGATGGAGGACCATGTGCACCTCAAAAGAACAGAGTACATAGTTGATACATGTATCATCAAGGGCTAGATAGCAACTAGATCAAAATGTCTGATTAGGAGCATAGTACCAGACATATTCTTCCCTTGGGTTCTTTATAAGTTTAAGTCTTTTTTCTCAAAGGAAGGTTGCTCCTCCCCTTTTACCCACCAACTGAAATGTAATTTCCTTCTCCAAGACAAGCGCCTTCTTCTACTTCGCTCCATTGTATTCCTTTGATTTCTCTTTGGTTGTCTCATGGTTCCAACTAAGATTTCCAGCAGGATGTTGAATCAGAGTGGTGCCAGGAGCCACCTTTGTCTAGTTCCCTTTCTATAGGAAAAGATTTTCAGTTATTTCCCCATTGAATGTTATATTGGCTAATGCATATTCATATATAGCCTTTATTATGTTGAGAAATTTCTCTTTTTAAAAAACTTTTCAAAATGTTTATATTAGAAATGAGGATGGGATATTGTCATCTATTGTTTTTGTTTTGTTCTTTTCCTCTGCTTTTCCTTTTTTAAAAAATCATTTCATCGGGGGCTCTTCCAACTCTTATCAGAATCCATACATACATACATTGTGTCAAACACATTTGTACATATGTTGTCATCATCATTTTCAAAGCATTTTCTTTCTACTTGAGCCGTTGGTGTCAGCTCCTCATTTCCTCCCTCCCTTTCCTCCCTCTCTCCCTCATGAACCCTTGATAATTTATAAGTTATTATTTTTTTATTTCTTGAACTATCTGATGTCTCCCTTTACCCCCTTGTCTCTTGTCCTTCCCCCTGGGTGGGGGTTATAGATAGATCATTGTGATCAGTTCCCCCTTTCTCCTCCCACCTCCCCCTTCCCTTCCTGGTATCACTACTCTCATTTTTGATTCTTAGGAGTTTATCTCTCCTGAATTCCCTGTGTGTTTCCAGCTCTTATCTGTACCCATGTACATGCTCTGGTCTAGCCAGATTTGTAAGGTAGAAATAGGGCCATGATAGTCGGGGTGAGGACGCATTAAATAACCAGAGGAAAGTTGCATTTTTCTTCATTGCTACACTGCACCCTGATTGGCCCGTCTTCTCCTCACGACCCTTCAGTAAGGGAATGTCCAATTGTCTTTCCATCGTTGAGCCAGTGTTATCTTGGGAGCTGTTTTCCCTTTGATGGTCTCTCAGTGGAGTTGTTCTGTGTGGCGGTCTCTTGTACGTGCTTGGTGAGTGTTGTTCTTCTGCCCATACTGTGTCAGTGAGGATCTTTTGTAGTGCTGGGTTCCTTTTAGTGTATTTCTTTGAGACTTTCCTTGTCCAGGAAGACTCATTTCTCCATCAACTTTGATAGATAATTTGGCTGGATAGAGTATATATATTCTTGGGTTTGCGATATTTTCCTGCAATTTTCGGAATATGTGGCTCCACTCTCTCTTCTTCATAGTGGCCACTGAGATGTCTGAGCATATTCTTCTCTGCTTGCCTTTATCTGCCATTGCCTGCTTTTTCCTTAGCTGCTCTCATAATTTTCCCCTTTTCCTTGTAGTTGGATAGTTTAACAGCTATCCAACAGTCTTGGTGACTTCTTGGGATTCAATCTAGCTGGCGTTCCTTTGGCCTCCTGGATGGTTTCCTGGTTTTCATTCGTTAAGCCTGGGACATTTTCCTTCAAACATTCCATCACTATTTTGGACTTTGATTTCCTTGATGTGCATTCCTCTGGTAATCCAATAATTTTCATGTTCCTTCTCATAGCATCAGACATAGCTCTGAGGTTTTCTTCAGCTTCTCTGATGGACTTGTTAGACTTTTTCTCACATTTATTAACGTCTGCTTGTGAGTCCTCTAGGTCACTGGTGTAGTTATCTGCCTCCTCCTCAGTGGGCGAAGTCCGTGAGTTTGCTATTAGTTTTTGTTATCTTCCTCCTTAGCTTGTATTTCCCTTTGGTGCATGGCCTTTATCTCCTCTATAATTTCATCCTTTTTCTGTAATACTTCCCTTATGTCCTATATGGCTCCAAACAGCCTTCTGATTTCTTTCTGAGGGACGTCACCCTCTGCCTTTTCTAAAACTGCCCTTAGGTCCAAGTGGTCCTCGGGCATTGGATTTTGTTTCTCTTGTTCAAGCTGTGGAAGCAGCTTGCTCTTTTTTGGTCAATTTATTGGAACTAAGTGCCGTTTTCCTGAGTGTCTCAGAGCCCTGGGTGGTCTCTTTGAAAGGTTGGTGTTTGTGTTTCTGTAGGCTCCCTATAGCCAACTGCCTTGAGGGGTTGTGATTCACCTTTGTCCTGCTCAGGTATCTTGCCTCGGCTTATGCTTTGCTCCAGCCACCCTCGGGTCTCCTGAGAGGCTGTTTGCAGCTATGCAAGCTGCGGTCTGTTAGAAAGTGTTTACCCGAGTGCCGGGATCATATTTAGGGGATGGGTTGGGGATCGGGTGATTTGTTCCTTGGTTAGGGGCACTTCCCACAGGTAGGTGGATGGGAGGGAGGGCCTGCTATTTCTGTTAATGTGAAGATCCAGTGCTTGGAGCACAGAGGGTGGGAAGCATTTAGTAGGGAGAAGGGAGAATGTAGTAGGCAACCCCAAAGGCTTGGGTCCCTACGCCACCGCTGCAGATGCTTCTGCTGGACTTACTTGTGTCTGGCACCTGACAGATCCAGAGTGTCACAGCAGGATGGGAACCTCTGTGTGTGAGGGGTAGAGGAGTAGGGGGCTGGCTGGCAGGTTTATGGGGAGCACTGAAATGGGGTGGGATCCTGTGGGTATGGAGGGTTTGGCTAGTGGGTATGTGGGGAGCGCCGAAGTAGGACAGAAGCCTCCTCCATACAGCTGGCTGCCCTGTGGTGTCAAGGCATGGACCTCTTGGTGGGGAGGGTAAGGGGGCTGGCCAGTGGGTCTGCATGAAGTGCCCAGATGGGACGGACTCCCTGGAGAGGGGTGGGTACTGGTTGGAGGGTCTGCATGGAACACCAAGGCAGGGCAACAGCCTCTGCTGTGCACCTGGCATGCCTGAGGCACAGTCAAGGCAGAGCAGGACCCCTGAGTGCCACACAAGGCCATGGAGTTCGCAGGGAGCACTGGCGATCGGGTAGAAGTCAGTTTCTGGTTCAGAGAAGTGCTCTGAGTGGTCTCAGGAATTGACAGACAGACTTGATACCCCTACTTGGACCCCAAATCTCCCCACTCACCAACCTCCATGAAGCTCCAGGCGTGAGCTGCCCATCTGATCGCCATCTTAGCCAAGCTCTGTCACCTCTTGTTGTGATCATGCAGATCTTGTTCTTTATCTTGTTTGTGTGGTAGATGATATTGTTTGTTGTTGTTGTTGAGTCAGCCTTGCGTCCCTAGTGTGAATCCCACTTAGTCATGATGAATTTGTTTTGGATTCTATTGGCCAGAATTTTGTTGAGAGTTTTTGCATCTATGTATATGAGGGATATTGGTTTGTAGCTTTCTCTTTGTGGATCTTTGCCTAGTTTATAAGAGTTACGCACACTTTGTATATTGGAGTTTGTTGTCCCTTTCTATGTTCTGGAATGATCTATGTAGGAATAATGACAACTCTCCCTGAATACTTGGTAGAATTCACCAATGGAGCCATCTGGTCCCAGTATTTTCTTAGTTGGAGGTCTCTTGAAGACCTCTGTTTCTTCATTTGTTAAGTGTATATGCAGGATTTTCTACATCTGTCTGTGTTAATTTGGGTAGGTGTGTACATCTAGGTATTTGCCCATTTCTTCTAGATTATCAAACTTGTTGGAGTACAGTCATTTGTACTGTTATTCTTTTTACTTCGTTTGGATCTGTTATGTCACCCTTTTCATCTCTTATGCTAGATATTTACATCATCCTTTTCTTTTTCTCTGTTAAATTTGGCAGTGGTGTGTCAATTTTATTTATCCTTTTCAAAAAACCAACTTTGTGTCTTATTAATTTTTCCATTGCTTTTGCTTTTTAGCTTTGTTTAATTCCAGTTTGTTTGTTTAAAATAAATATTTATGATTTATTTTCTTTTGTTGTCAGAGGGTTTATATTGTTGCCCTTGTTCTATTGTTTGAGATGTGTTAAAGTGCTGAATTTTAATTTCTCCCTTTTTCATACATGCATTAATTATTATATATTGCCCTCTGATAACTACTTTTGCTGTGTCCTAAAGGTTTTGGTATGATGTGTTATTGTTCCCATTTGTTTCAACCACAGTAGTCAGAACAGCCTGATACTGGTACAATGGTGGATACATAGATCAATGGGACAGGATAAAAAACCCAAAAATAAAATTATCCACCTACAAGCAACTGATTTTCAACAACAACAAAAAAAAAAATCCCAAACATTACATGTTAAAAAGACACCCTCTTCAAAAATGGTGCTGGAAAAATTGGAATTCCATCAGCAGAAGAACAAAATAGGAGCTGTACCTTGCCCAGGCACAAAAATGAACTCAAGATGTTTTAGAGACCTAAATGCAAACCTCAGAGCTATAAGGATCATGAATGAGAAAATTGGGGCAAACTTAAAAGCCCCGTTGCAGGGCATACATGGATTACCAAATATAATTAAAGATGCACACACAATATAAGACAAAAATAGATAACTTGGCCCGATTAAGAATAAAAAGCCTTTGCATATCAAAAGACCTCATCAAAAGAATAAGACGAGAGCCCATGGACTGGGGAAAAAGTCTTTAGCAATGACACAGGGGCAAGGGACTAATTAATAAAATCTTGAAAATTCTGCAACACCTCAATAAGAAAAAGGAAATAGTGATAAGAATTGTGAACCCCTAATAAAATGATTTAAAAATAAGAAAAAGGAAATAATCCAGTTAAAATGTGACAAAGGACAGGAGCAAACCATTCACAATGGACACCACTCAAAGTACCAGCAAACCCATGAGGAATGCTAATGATCACTAGCTTTCTTGGAGATGCTAACCAAGACAATAATGAGATACACCCATAATAATACTCACAATGATACCCTAATTAAAAAAAATACCTGAGAACAATAGTGTACTGGTGAGGGTACAGGGAGATGGGAACCTCTTATACGCTCCTGGTGGGCTTGTGACTATGTACAACCATTGTAGAGAGCTGTATGGATTGTATGAAAAATAATACAGCCTCAGAATTTGATGAGGGCTTATTAACAACCTGTGACATGCAGGTGACACAACCTTGCTTGCTGAAAATGAGGGGCACTTGAATATTTACTGATTTATATCAAAGGTTGCAGCCTCCATTATGGATTACAACTCAAGGTAAAGCAGACCCAAATCCTCACAACTGGACCAATAGGTAGCATCATGATAAGGGAAACGATTGAAGTTGTCAAGGAGTTTGTCTTGTTTGGATGCACCATCAATGCTCCTGGAAGCAGTAGTCAAGAATTCAAAAGACTAGCTGCATTGGGTCGATGTGCTGCAAAAGACCTCTTTAAAGCAAGGATGTTACTGTGAGGACTAAGGTGTGCCTCTCCCAAGCCATGATGTTTTCTTTTGCCTTGGATGCATGTGAAAGTTGTACCTCGAATGAAGAAGATCATAGAAGAATCCATGTATTTGGAGTGTGTGTGCTGGTGAAGAAAAGTCAAAGTACCATGGCCTGCCAAAAGGAAAAACGAATCTTTCGTGGAAAAAGTGCTGCCAGAGTGCTCATTAGAGGCAAGAATGGAAAGACTTGGTCTCATATGGTTTAGACATGTTGTCAAGAGAAACCAATCCCTGAAGAAGTTACATCATGTTTGGTAAAGTAGAGGGGTGGAGAGAAACAAGAATGCCCTCAACCAGATGGATTGACATGGTGCTCGAACAATGGGTTCAAGCACAGGAACAATTATGAGGATGGCCTAGGACTGGGCTCTTGTGCTCGGGGTCCATGTGGATCAGAACTGACTCAATAGCCCCTAACAACAAAACAACTGAGAATAGAAATACCATATGACATGGCAATACCTTTGCTGAGCATCTACCCTAAGTAAACCTAGTAAATAAGAGATAGAACACAAACAGATGAATCTTTCCCATGTTCACTGCAGCACAGTTCAGAAGAGCAAGAAGCTGAAAACAGCCAAATTACCCATAAATTGAAAAATGAATTAAAAACTCTGGTACCTACACACTATGGAATACTGTGTATCCCTAAAATAAAACACACACACACACACACACAAACAGCGATGAAACACCTCCTGTCATGGATGGACCTGGAAACCATTATGCTGAGTGAAGTTGATCAAAAGGACAACTATTGTATGAGTTCACTGCTATAAGGATAAACACGAAGATGAAGGTAGGATTCTGCTTTCAGGTCACATAATCTTCTAATCTGGTCTCCAAAGCAAGAAGGTAGGGAGCCTTCCTGGTGCTCATGAACCTTGTATCACCCCCTTTGTATGTATATCTTAAAAACCACTTCAACATAAGAGACCTCTCCTCAGTTGGGGTCAATTTCCCAAGGTTGGGCTGGGGTGGAGGAGGGGGTTTGAAGAAGACCCTTCAGTTCCTGCCATACAACATTACTCTAAGGACACCCCAAATCAGCAGACACTCCTAGACCACTGATAAGGGAAACTAATAGAAATTCAATTCCAGATGAGGGGAAGGGCTCATGCACGTCTAGACCCATTTCCAGGGTCTGTCCCTTGACTCAGCCTCCAGCATCTCCTCTGACCAGCATTTCCTCTGTGAAGAACCTTGCTATCAGACAGAGAGCATTGTAAAGTCTCTTCTTTCAGGTGTAGTTAGTTTAAAATGCTACATCTCGTCATTTGATCTTCCTTTTGACCCATTTTAAAGGTGTTTCCATTTTTAATCTTTTCTGCTTTCTTTTGATTGATCTTGTTCTATGTTTTAGCTAGTCGTTGTTATTGTTTTGGGTTTGTTTGATTCCTGATTGTGTTTTGTGTGATTTTTTTTTTTTTGTCTATGAAATCCTAGATAGGTAAGAAATCCAAGATCCAAAGAGACCATACCTGGATGGATAATTTCCTAGGGGCATGGCAGGGAGGATAGGGGGAAATGGACGACTAACAGTGTGTGAAAGAAGAAAGTATTCTGAAAGTCTCTGTGCGATGATCGCACATATCTTCTTAATATGATTAAACAATTATGTTTTATGACACATGAAGCCTATGCTAATAAATGTATTTTAAAAAACAAAACAAAATAAAAATCCTCACAATTGGAACATGAAGAAAACATCGTTAAAAATGGAGAAAAGATGGAAGTTTTTCGGATTCTATTTTACAATCATGGAATTTATCTATGATAAATGTTTATGGTAGCATTAGGCAATAAATAATGCACTGCATTGGGCAAAATGTCTCTTTCAAGGGTTAACCAACAAAGATGTCACTTAAAGACTAATGTGCCTGACCGTCGCCCCATTTTCAATTCCCTCCTACGTACTGGAATGTTTTAAAATGATTCAAGAATACCAAAGAAGAGTTGAGGTGTTGGAATTGCAATGTTGGTGAAGCTTATGGAATATCAGGAAACTAAACAAATCTCTGTTTGAAGAAGCCAAGCCAGAATGCTCCTCTCCAGTGAGGAGGGAAAGATTTCATCTCAGATGCTTTGCTCACATTTTCTGGAATCACTGGTCTCTGCAGAAAGACATCACGTTCCATAGGAAGGCACAGGGTCGTGAAAATGAGGAAGACGCTTAATGACATGGATCAATGTCATGGCTGTAGCAAGTGGTCCAAGCATAGCAACCATTGTGAGGATGGCACCAGGCCAGGCATGCCCCGCTCCTCTGGGCATGGAGTTGCTGAGTCAGAAGTGACTCATGTCCTTTAACAACAACAGGGTTTAAGATTTTGGGGGAGGGGGGGGCCTGATGAAAGCATTCTAAAATTGATTGTTGGTTGTGGTTGCCCAACTCCACGTATACTACAAAACATTGCATTATAATTAGGGGTATTGTATGGCATATGAATGATATCTTGTTAAATCTGTTAGTAAAAAAGAAGAAAAGTATTGACCTGAAAATGAGAGTATCCCCAAACTGAAAGAAGTCTTAAAGAGTTGTGGAGAACAATTCCACAAGGAGGGCACTGCCAACTATTTAAGGGTCGTTTGTTTGTTTTTTCAAGAATTTCTTTTTCTTTTCATGTCGGTTATCTATTGCCAATTAAAGGCAAAACTCAGCCTTCAGCCAAGAAAATGTCTCCCCAAAGAGGGGAAAGAAAGAAAAGAGTGTCATTTGGGAGCAGTTTGATTATTCAAACTGGAATGTGATGCATCACAGGCAGTTCACTAGAGAGACTGCAGAGAAAGAGAGAGGACTCACCCTCTCTCTACCCAGGCAGACAAGGACCTGTTTCATACATGTTCCAAAGATAAACAGTAAGTAGCACTTGAGTAAGAGGCATTAACCACAGCATTTTGCACGCATACTGCATCCTAAATTTATCTAGCAATTGGGGGAACTACCTGTGTTTCTTAAGTGCCGTTATCCCAAGAAAACATAAACTCTTTTCTTCATGATATGAAATATTTTGGCAACTTTGGACCAACACACCTGCTGAAGTTCAGTGTCTGTACTCCCACAGAGACTGGGAAATGGGGATGACATCTTTTCAGAGAATTCCATTGTCAAAAGTTGGCTCTGGGTCTTTGTGAAAGACACTCCTGGATTGTAAACTAGCAAAACTCTGGTTTGGGCTTTCAAAAGGACTTATGTACATTTTTAAAGAAGCAAAGAGTTAACAAATTATTTGAAGTACAGGTAGTTTGCAATTTAGGACATTGACTCAGTTGCAAGACAAGTACCTTATTTTTTTTTCAGTTTTCATTATTGACATTATTATCAGTATCTTTATAATTCTGGTCTTTATTTGTCTTTTAGAGATTGAAACATTATATATAAATGAATAGATACATATTGATACATGCATAAGTATGTAGAAAATTCATTAATCATAACTTATTCTTGACACAAGGAAGTGTTGTTAGTTGCACTAATAATTTCACTTGTGGAAATTTCTGGATTATGCCTGGGAATGGGAAGGCCATTTCTAGGCATAAAATCAGTGAGTTCTCTGTATGATTCTTTGCTTTTTCTCTTCCCACTGTAACATCTTACTGCTTCCTGAATCTGCCTCTTGGCCTTCCAAAAGCTGTTACTTTGTTTCAAGAAAAGAAAACCCCTGCTTTAGCTTAGGGAACTAAATCTCCATGGCAGTGATTTGAGCAGTAAGCATAACATTGAACATCCGAGAGTGTACATCAGAGAACAATATCAGCAAAACTACACTGTGCAACATATGCATTGTAAGATATACAGAAACACAAAACCAAAGGTCGCAAATGTTAAGGACTCCCTGTACATGCTCTTTAAAAAAAAAAAAAGGAAGGTTGGCTCTTTGTACTTTTGCATTGTGGGGAATTTGTTTTTCCACATTTTGTTTAATCTTTACCCCACGAGAACAGCAGCTGCCGAATTGTGCTGGAGTTCCGTGGTTGGGAGTCTCTTCTATGCCGTACAGAAACTAGAATCGTCTTATCCCTCTAATTTAGGGCTACGTCTTGGGTTTCCTGTGACTGTCACCTACGCAGGCTAACTGAACCGCCGAGGGGACTGTGCTTTCGCAGTAGCAGCTGGTTTCATTGGTACCCGCTGAGGGCTCCTGCTGCAGAGTTTTTAGGGCATGGGTGTCTGGGACTCCAGCTAGCTCAGGTGGGGTTGCAGTGCAAGAGGGCGCTGTGGTCACCATGGCTGGGGCAGATGAGACTGGGTCACTGTCCTACTGTCAAAAAGGGGGCCCTCCCAGAACACACCTTCCCATTACCCCTTGCCAGGAAAGTGTCCTGTAGTTTGTGTCGCTGGACCTGTCCCTGCTGCCTCTGCTGCCCCTGTACTGTGGACCTCAGTCCTGGACAGCCGGGTTTGCCACACCAGCAACTAAGTACTTAACTCTCGATATGAGCATGGGAGCAGGATGTGGGGGACTTTCTTGGGAGGTCCGAAGGCCTGTGGCAGAGCCAGGAATTGAAGGATGTGATTAGAGATCAGTAAAGGGAGCGGTGTGTGACAAACAGACACGGCCCTTCTAACGGGTGTCTGCTTGCCCTGCAAGGCATTCATTTGCAGGCCCTGTTCTGCCTTGTGCTGTGCACTGCAGCATAGTCCCTCCCCTTCCTGCTTTCCTGCATCCCGCCCTTCAGCAGCCTGTGCCTCCCACATCAGAGCCCCAGTTGTATGCCTATAAATGTTTCTAAAACTTCACTGCTAAGCCCCACAGTGACTTTTGCACACCACGTGTTTTCTTCTTACCCTGTGGATGTGGCCGACTTGGCTATAGTTTTGCCCACAGTCCAGTGGCCTGTCCATGTCCCTGCCATTTTCAAAAGCTCGGGGATTCTTTTCTGGGCTGCTCTCCATGAGCCTGCTCCTGCACATCGTGCTGGTGGTTCTGACTGTCTCCCACCACATCACTCACACCCTCTCATTGTCCCCTTCACTGCCCCTTGCTACTTCTCTACACTGTGGATAAGCCCCATCAATGGCTCTACCCTCTGCCCTGATGGGCAGATATGACCTCTTATAACAGTGAAGGAACTGTGCTTAACAGTCATTGGAATCCTGTGTGGGAAGCCAGACCACTGGGATTTGAACCTGTTACTCAAATACCAAAACCTGTGTTCAAGGCACTGTGTTTTGTTATTCTTCATGACACACTTTAAATGTATTTTACAGTAAAATTCCCAAAGAAGTGGAATGATAATTCTCTAGTAGTCATCGATAGGAATATAGTGGACACACTTTGACAGACAGATGTCCCTTCAAAGAACAAAGAAGAGCTCTCCGGTCTTCTTTTTGCCTGCAAGCACATAGACTACAAAGGATTCGACAGAATTGAAAACACCACGAGTGAGAACAATACCTAAAACTGTTATATAATTCTCCCTTTTCCAAGGAGAATGTTTGTCAAATAACTTAAAACCCTGTCTGGAAGCAAAGGCTAAAGTCGTGATTCTTTGAATCTTTCTTCACTAATGAAAATCCCTAATTATTTTACTCCTGTTCCCACACAGACAACTTTGTCTTGTAAGTCTCTGGTATGCAGCCTCGTGGACAACTTCCTCAGAGAATCGGGTTTTACAGAGCAACTGTGAGGAATAGGAGTAGGAGTATTGTGAAGAGAGAAATCAAAAGCTGACAACTGGTTTTGTGAAGAAAACAAAACATGAAAATGACATGTTCCCATTCCTATGGAATAGAGTCACGGAGTTCTCTACTCTGACTTTGCACAGTTGTTCTGTGAAATTGGAGTTCGGAAGTCACAGGTGGAATTCCTATACAAATCTAGGGTGTCTTTAAAATCGTAAGGTGTCTTTTCGTGGATTCACAATCAATGCCCATGGAAGCAGCGATAAGGAAATCAAATGGCATGTTGCATTGAGTGAAAATGCTGCCAATGATGTCTTTAAAGTGAGTCATCCAGACACTAGTCTGGACAAGACGATTTAGTGTCTGGCAAAGGACGACATGCGTGGTAAAGTCCTTGTTTTTCGGTTCTGTAATGTTGACTCTGACTCATAGCAACCCTGAGCACATCAAAAGAAACTCAACCTGATCATGCACCATCTGCACAATCTATGGCTGAGCCAGCTGCTGAACCCCTGGGTCAATCCATCCGCCTTCCTTTTTTTGTGCTGACCTGTGCTTCACCAAGCATGCTGCCCTTTTCCAGGAGCTGCTCTGTCCTGACACCATGTCCACATACTGAAGAGCATTCTGGCTGTACTTCTTGTCGCGCGCTCAGTCTCGCCAGCAAGAAGGACGCGCCACAACAGGATTCTTCCACAGGCGTTTAATGCGGGTTCGATTTGCAGATGCGGAAAAAGACCCCGAAGCCCCAAACTACTGCTGCTTATATGCGCTCTGTGGGGACGTGCTGTGCATTGATTGGTGCGTTCGCCAGAACCCTTATTAGCATACTCCAGGGTGGAGTTATGACTACGTCATCTAAGCAGTGCGCATGCTCTAAGTGGTTGTTTACCACTTAACTGGGCCACCGCCCTGACTGCCCGGCGCCATCTTGTAATGGTGGCAAGAGCTGCGGCTTCCCACAACTTCTTCCAAGATTGATTTGTCTGTTCTTCTGGCAGTCCTCTGTACTTTCAATATTCTTTGCCAACAGTAAAATGCAGTGTCATTAAAAAGTGAAAAAGAAAAAGAGGAAGATCCTCAAGATGGATGGACTCAGCGCCACAGCAGTGGCTCCAACCTAAGAGCAAGTATGAGGGCGGGCTGTGACCTTTCTCTTGTACTGGGGTCGCTACGAGTCGGAACAGATGCGATGCCCCCTCAAGACAACAGGAACAGTTCCCGTGCCGAGGAAAACAGTAGAATTTATTGTTCTACGTAATAATCCTATCATATATAGAGAAACCATGTGCCCCAGAAAGAGCAACGCAATGGTGGGAGGTCGTGGACAGAGCTGTGGAGACAATGTTAGTATCAATGTCTGTGTGTCTATGTGTGTCTTCCACGCTCTGGCTCTTTATAGAAAATATAGGTTTGCAATGCTATCCCAAAGTAGAGAGTTCTTACAAAATATTTCACACTGGTGTAAAACAAAGAAGCCATTACCATTCATTCATATGGCGAAAAATTAGTGTTCCCAAACCCAGAAAACAATCTGCCAACAACTCATACCAAGTGACACATAGAACCTGACATCTTTTTACTGTTGTGGGCAGCGCTGTGATGAGCAAGTGTGTGCATATATCGATTCGTGTCACGGCTCTTATTTCCTCTGTTACATACGCCTGCGTGTGGGGTTGTTGATCCTTCGATCCAATTTTCTAAAGAAGGGCCGTGCTGCTTTCCAGTGGCTGTATCATTTTACAATTCCTCTAGTAGTGCGTGAGGTCCCATTCTCACCAGCATTTTTTGGTTTGTATTTTGAATGCATTAATGTTGGGCAGAGATGATATCTCATTGTTGCTTGCATTTGGTTCTTTCGAATCACTAATGTTCTCGAGCATTCATGTGTTTGTGACTGCCTATCCAGTCCTCCTGGGGAAGTAGCAGTTCAGGTCCCCTGCCCATTTTATTGTTGAGATCTCATAGTTTCTATCAATTTTAGAAATTAGTTCCTTGTCCAATCTCATTGCTGAAAATTTTTTTACAGTCAGTGGGTTCTCTTTTCACTCTTTTAGTGAAATCTTTTTGATACACAGATGTCTAATTTTTAGGCGGTATCAATCATGCAGTTTGTCTTCTGTCGTTTCTGTATTTTCAGTTACACAGCCTTTAAGTTCCTTCTCTTTTTTCTTTGATGCTCTTCAGTGTTGTAAAATTTACATTTAGACCTTGGATCCATCAATACCGTATTCATATGTTATACGGTGTGAGACACGGAGATCCTCTTTTATTCTTCTGCACATGTAGATCTAGTTTTCCTAGGGCCATTTGTTGAAGAGATGATCTCCTCCCCATTTCATGCATTTGGGCCCTTTGTCAAGGATCAGTTGTTCACATATGGGTGGATTTACTTCTGGGCGCTCAGTTTGGTTCCATTGAGCTATGTGTCTGTCATTGCACCAGGAGCAGGCTGTTTTGACTACTGTGGCTCTCGATGGTGTCGATTTTGAGATGGGGAAGTGTGTGCTCTCTGACTTTGTTCTTCTTTCATGGTGCTTTGTTTATGTGGGGGTCTCTTTCCTTTCCATATAAGATTGGTGATAATCCTTCCCAGTTCTTTAAAGAATGATTATGGAACCTGGATCAGGATGACATTATATGTATAGATTGATTTGGCTAGTATTGACATTTTCACAATGTTAAGTCTTTTTCTATCCATGAGCATGGTATAGTCTTCCAATTTACATGGGGGTTTTTGGTTTCTTATAGTAGTGTTTTGTTGCCTTCTTTATATAGGCCTTTCATAGCTCTGGTTATATTTATTACTAAGTATTTGGTCCTTTGAGTCCCTATTGTAATTTAAGTAATTTTTCTGGTTTCCATTTTAGAGTTCTCTTTGTTGGTGTGAAGAAATCCAATTGGTTTATTTATTTATCTATTTATTATTAATTATTTTATTGAGGGCTCTTACAGATCTTATAACAATCCATGAATTAATTGTATCATGCACACTTGTACGTATGTTGCCATTATCCTTTTCAAAACGTTTTCTTTCTACTTGACCCATTGATATCAGCTCCTCTTTTTTCCCCTTCCTCCACCACCCTCCCACCCTCATAAATCCTTGATCAATTATATATTATTGTTATTTTTTTATCTTATACTGTGTGCTGTCTCCCTTCACCCACATTTCTGTTGTTCATCTCCCTAGGGGTGGGGGTGGGGATATATCCATCTGTTCCCCTTTTTCCCCTTCCCCCACTCCCTGCATGGCGTTGCTACTCCCACTACTGCTCCTGAGGGGCTTATCTGTCCTGGATTGCGGGTGTCGGATAGTTCTTATCTGTACCAATGTTGGTTTTGTATTGATCTTGTGCCTTGCAATTTTTCTGAATCATTCAATTAGTTCTAATAAGTTGAGTCTTTGGGGTTTTTTTAATGTATAAAAAAACTCAAACTGTCATTGAGTCAATGTCAACTTACAGCAGCCATGCAGGACAAGGTAGATCTACCCTGTAGTTTCCAACACTGTAGCTCCTCTCATGTCCAGGATAATATTATCTGCCAACAGGAAGAGTTCTGCTTCTTTGCCATATGCCAACCCATCCTTATATACCTGGTATGAATCCCACATCATGATGTATTTTTTTTAATATTGTTGAATTCTGTTGGCTAGGATTTTGTTGTATATATTTGTCTATGCTCATGAGTAGTTTTGGTAGGTAGATTAGATAGATAGATAGATAGATAGATAGATAGATAGATAGATAGATAGATACAGATATAGATATATTGGCTTAATTTGGGTTCAAGATTATGCTTTCTCCATGTATTGGATTCAGGAGCAATGCACCTTTTCTACATTCTGAAACAGTGTGCATAGATTTTATTTCATGTCTCCTTTAAATGTATGATAGAATTTAGCAGTAAAGTCATCCAGGCCAGGACTGATTTTGTGGAAAGTTTTTAATGACTTGTCTATTTCATTTGCTTCTGTTCTGAAGTCGTACTTTTCTTATCTGTGCTATTTGCATCTTTTCATTTGTTAGATTTGCCAGTGGTTTATCGATTGTATTCATCTATTATGCAAAGAAGCAACTTCTAGTCTTATTGATCATGTTATTTTCCTGTTTCTATTTTATTTATTTCTGCTCAAAACTTTTTTTCCCTTAAATTTATCTATATTTTGGTGAAAAGTCTTTATCTTGTATATTATTCAAAGCTCTTTTTTAAAAAAAGTAATTTTGTTGGGGACTCTTACATCTCTTAAAACAATCCGTACATCCATGGTGTCAAGCACATTTCTACATATGTTGCCATCATCCTTTTCAAAACATTTTCTTTGTACTTGAGCCCTTGGTATCAGCTCCTCATTTTTTCCTCCCTTCCCCCTCTCTCATAAACCCTTGATGATTTATAAATTATTATTATTTTCATATCTTACACGGACTGCTGTCTCCCTTCACCCATGTTTCTGTTGTCCTTCCTCCTTGGAGGGGGGTGGTGGTTATACGTCGATCATTGTGATTGGTTACCTGTTTCTCCCCCTTCTTCCCCATACCCTCATGGGATCACTACTCCCATTATTATTCCTGAAGGGTTTTTATGTCCTGGATTCCTTATGTTGAGAGCTCTTATCTGTACCAGTGTGCATGCTCCAGTCTAGCCAGATTTGTAAGGTAGAGTTGGGGTCATGTCCCCCAGTTCTGTTGTTTTCTCTTTGGGATTGTTTATCCTGCCTATCTAGATTCTGGGTAGACATGAAAACACAAAAACAGAACCAAAACAAAACATAAAACAACAAAAAAGAAAAGCCTGTAAATAGTTCCAGGTTTGCCTGTTGACCTTTAACAATGTTTTCCCATCAAGTCTGATGAGGTGTCACACCCTGCCCCCACTGAAGTCTCGTTTGGGGATTCCCCGGACACTTCATTGCTCTGTTCCCCTCGCTGCTCTGCTGCATGCCCTTAGTGTTTGACCCGGTGTGGTGGGGTCAGATGGGGCACAATCTCCACGCTGTCTGCAATATTGTCCCCCTGTAGCACTATGGGTCAGTGAGGGATGCTGTGTGTCGTGGTGGGGCTGGTGGCCCTATGGTCCTCTCTGTGCATTGACTGCCCCAAACAGGAATATCATACTTGGGGCTTGGTGGGCCAGGATGTGGTCCACTCTCTCTTTCTCTCCCCTTCCTTCTTAGTTTGCTCCCATGTGTCTGTCTCCTCAGATCTTTTCTTCTTCCTTTATTTCTGGTGACTTAAATTTTATTAGGCTGCTCTTTTTCTTGTAGGAGATGTTAATGAAGGTGTTAATTCTGGTTTTTCTTTTTTGATGTGTGCATTGTTATAAATTGCTCTCTGAGCACTATTTTGCTACATCCCACATGTGTTGTTTTCATGTTGAGATTCAATAAATTTTTATTTTTATTCTATTGCCCAGTAATTCTTTAGTCCTATGTTATTTGTGGATTTATTTATTTCCCTTAATGTTCCTTTTGTTAATTTCTAAATTCTGGCATTGTGATCTGCAAAGATGTCTGACATTATATTTTAGTTTTTATATTATCAGTTTGGCATTATATGTTTGGCTTTTATATTTATTGAGACTTGATGTGTGCCCTAACGTATGGCCTGTTCTGGAGAATGGTCCATGTGTTCTGTAAAAGAATGCTTAGTGTGTCGTTGTTGAGTGACAGGTTGTGTAGGTCTCTGAGGTCAAGATGGTGGGTGATGTTTAGCTCTTCTCTTTCTTTATTGAGCTTCTTTCCAGTTCTGTCCTTCAAAGAAAAAGTAATGTATTAAAGTCCCCAATTAAAATTATGGAGTTGTCCATTGCTCTCTTTAATTCTCTCACAGTATGATTTATGTATTTTGAAACTCTTTCATTGGGTGTATAGGTATTTATTTTGGTCATGTCTTCTTATTCAATTAACTCTTTATTGTATAATGCCCTTCCTTGTCTTTTATGATGGTTGTTGCCTTAAAATATACTTTATCAGAAATTAATATTGCCACTCTTGCTTTTTTAAAACTGTCATAAACTTGATTTTATAAATTATTTTATTTTTAGTTTACTTTTGGTTTTGTGTATAAAGTAAGCCTCTTGGGTCCTCTTTTCTTATCCATTGTGATATTTTGTTTCTTGACTAATGCATTTAATAATTTATATCCAATGTAATTATTGATAGGTGTTAATATACCTGTCATTTTGCTATGTATGGTTTATGGGTGGGTGGGGGGTTGTTGCTGACATCTTTGTTCCACATAATTTTCTGAGCTGAGTTCATTTTGTTTGTGGGTTTTCTTATTATTTCTTTTGTTGCTGTTGCTTTTATGTTTACTACATATTTAGGATTATTTTATTTGGATGAGGTGTCCTAACTTTCTTTGAGGTTATCCTGTAACTTATTCTTCCCAAATTTAAAACAGTATGTTGTACATTTTGAAATTCTTTTGACTTCTCCTCATTTGGAAGTTGTGCTTTACACAATTGATGTATATATGGATTGTGATAAAAGTTGCACAAACCCCCAATAAAGTGATTTATTATTTTTAAATCACTCCAAAAAAAGATTGATCTGCAAAACAAGCAACATATTGATGAGAATTGGGGTGGGAGGTCAGAGTGCAGACCCAAAACCCACGTGTAGACAATAGGATGTCCCCTCATAGAAGGGTCACAAGGAAGGGATGAGTCAACCAGGGCACGGTATAGCACCAATGAAACACAATATTCTTCTAGTTCTCTGAGGTTTCCTCACACACACACCCTATCATTACCCCAGTCCTGCCTTTTAGTTCTGGCTAAACTAGAGCATGTACATGGGTACAGATAAAAGCTTACGACACGCATAGTCCAGGTCAGATAAACCCTTCAGGACCAGACAGAGTTTCCTTCTGCTTTGAGATTAGAAAAATTCTTGTTTAGAATGGAATCAAGCACTCCAGTCTCTCACCTCTAGAGTCATGAGCTACCAAGTACAGTTCACACTTACCCAAGATTTGTAAAATTCCAGTAAATAATAAATTTTTACAAAAGCACAAAATTCTAGTTTCTTTTCTAATTAAATACTTTCAGCCATCTATTTATAATCATGGCTCATATAGAAAATATAAGAGCTAGCAGCTAAGACAACTGACCGTTATAATGTGCATTTTTTAAATTGCTAAGGTGGTAATTCAGCTAGCTAAGTTACTGAGTGCACACACACACACAAATCAAAGAAGAAAATGCTCTAACTGACCGTGTTCATGGTTGTGCAACTCTTGATGTGACTGAACTATTGAATTGTAATATGGGCATTTTATGCCAATAAGACTGCTTTGATAAAGCATAATGTTAGTTGCATTTATAGTGACTGAATGGCGTTAATTTTTGACTTACAATATTTAGTTTGGCTAACTTTCTTGAGTGATAAAAGTGCTTTATACTCTTGTTACTGGCCCCACTGCTGTAGAGTCAACAGACCCCTGTAAGATAGATAGTCTTCCCCTTTGGGTTTCCTAGACAGTATAGTTTTACAGGAGCAGAAAGCCTCCTCTTTCTCCCTCAGAGCATCTCATGGAGTTGAACTGCTGACCTCAAGGTAGCAGCGCAACTTGCAGCACACTACACTGGCAAGCCTCCTTTTAGACTTCTGTTAGAGTGATGACAATACATTTACGTTTTATCAGACTGAACATAAAATCTGAATTTTCTGTGAACGAACTATAGCTCTCTAAAGGGAGGGGGGGAAGCCTTACTATTTACAAATTTTTCCAGGTTTTTTAAACTTTTAACTCCTTGAATATTAGTGTATATGTGCTTTCTCATTTGTAATTTTTATTTTATTTTAGGAATTCTTTGATCATGTGAAAAAGCTGTGGGACGACGATGGTGTGAAGGCGTGCTTTGAGAGATCAAATGAGTACCAACTGATTGACTGTGCACAATAGTAAGTCTGTTCGTGTACGTACTCCACCTCCCGGTGGAGAGTGTCACTGTACTTACCGTGGCTGACTCCTCATACTGTGGCTATGGAACCTTGAATGCAAGGAGCAGATTGTTAACACATTACTATAGACATCAGCTTTTAAAAAACGGCACATGTTTAGCGACTGACAGACAATCCAGTAGGAATCGGGGGCACGGAACGTGTGATGTTACCCATCTCTCCTTGATTACTGATTTTAGTTCTGTTAATTTTCTTTTCCATAGAGTCACAGGCGTGGTTGTAATTTACAGTGTGCACGAATCTTCCCTGTTACATTGTCATGTTTCGGCTTGTTCTTCAGTGCTGCAGTGTCCATGTGGGCTCAGAGTGGGTCCCTGGGTCGAGGAGCACTGCCCCATAGCAGGCTCTCGGCTGCCATGGTCACAAGAACCGACTGTCAAGTCTTCCCTTTGGGGAGCTAATGGATGCGTTTGAACCACCAACTTCTGTCTGCTTGCAGCCAAGTGTTTAACCATTGCACAGGGCCTCCCAAATTAAAAGTTTACAATATTAGCATCTGCGATCCACCGCTGGCTCTTAAGGTAATTGGATTCTCCCATCCACAACGGAAAAAAGCAGGATCCTTGAAAGTAGGAGGTAATTAATAAGTCAATATCTGGTTCAAAAGTTAAATATAAAGAAAAGAGCCTGAGTTGGCTCAGTATTTTTCCACGAAGTGCCTCTTTTTCTATTTCCTTCTGTATTTTAGTTCATTCTACTACGAATAGGAAGGAAGGTGCCCAGAAAAATGTTCAGAAAGAAAGAAAGACTTGACCAATATGTTTACCATTTTGGTAACAGAAAGTGAGTTTAACAAGTTTTAATGAATTCTTTGGGTAGCAGAAATGAGTGGCTTTACATTTTTAAGTTTGTAAATCCTAAAAATTAATACTTTGGGGAAAGATTCCATAAGCAGAAAATCAGGAAATTCACAGAGAGAAAGTTACATATTTGAGACTATAAGGGCTGTGTGATGATTCTCCTATGAGGAGGAGGTTATGTGGCCACCACACCCCCACCCTATCCACACCCCCATCCTATAGATCACACCCCCACCCTATAGACCACACCCCACCCTATAGACCACAACCCCACCCTATAGACCACACCCCACCCTATTCACACCCCCACCCTATTCACACCCCCACCCTATAGACCACACCCCCACCCTATAGCTTGACCCATTGTGAAGAAGGACATCACGCTCGACAGAGAAGCGGCGCAGTGAAAAAGAGAAAGCCTTCAACACAGTGGATTGGCAGCATGGCCACATCGAGGCACTCAAACCTAAGAACAGTGGTACGGATGGCAGAGGGCAGGGCGTGGCTCCTTCTGTAGCGTATAGGGTGGCCGTGGGTCCGAGCTCACTCAGTGGTCCCTGACAGCAGCAGCACCAGCAGCAGCAAAAACATCCCAGTAAGAAGTTTCTCTTCATCCCGCCCCCCCACAAACACACAACATGGTGACATAAACCCCAATTTTATCATGACTCAAATGACTGTGAAGTGAAATATTCAAGAAGGAGCTAATGAGAGTAAGAGAGAAAATAAAGGGCTCTTTGATGCAGTCAGTAGCACCACTCACCAAATCTAAGTACCGTATATACTCAAATATAAGCCAACCCGAGTATAAGCCGAGGTACCTAATTATTACCTGGGAAACCAGAAAAACTGATTGACTCGAGTATAAGCCTAGGGTGGAAAATGCAGAAGCTATTGGTGAGTTTCAATAATTAAAACAAATGAAATTACTAAAAATTGAGACATCAGTGAGGTCATGTATTTAAATATTTATTTTAAATAAAAAACATAAATAAAAGGACAGCAAGTCATTTACCATTAGTAAGCCAGCACAGGAAGTGGAAAATAGGTTCAGCAAAAACAATAAGAGTACTATTCCCTGAGCTCCATCAGCAACCAAGCTAAAATGTAAAGAGGTAAAATCCTTCAAAACTGGATTCATCATCATCATCATCCGTATCCCAATTCAGAGCTTCAGCTGGTGTGAGGTCATCATAGATGCTGCCCTCACTGAGATTGCTGTCATCACCATCACTGCTGTCATTTTCATACAAAGCGCAGTCTTCACTGCCATCCATAGCATTACTAATACTACGTTTCTGGAAGGCACGTTGCACCATGTCTTCTGGAATGTCTTCCCATGCATATCGAACCCACTTTGCTATTAACTCTATGTCAGGCTTCATGAGATTTCCTCCTTTTGTTAGTCAGGCTTGACCAGATGACATCCATTCATGCTACATCCTTCTCACCTGGTCTTTAAAAGGCTTATTCAAAGATACATGTCATAGGACAGCTCTGATTGGAAAAATGGCAGTCACCGTGAAATAACAGGCACTCGTCCCGTTAACTTGGGGGAGGGGGCAGTGAGATGTTACAACTCACTGGGGTACCACTGACCCGGGTATAAGCCGAACCCCAGTTTTTCCGCACATTTTTTGTGCTGAAAACCTCGGCTTATACAAGAGCATATACGGTAGGTCTTGCTCTCAGCAAGCTAGTCAACTCATGGTAGGAACAGGAGCGCTCTTACATAGAAAGACTGGTCACAAAGATGTCTGCGCACATTTACAGTGAGAATATTGAGTTACAGCAAGCAACCTGCTGGCTTGTCAATACTCGGACGAGGTCCTGTGCAGGTTTACCCGATGAAGTGCTTCATTTGATCTTGTGACTGCTGGTGCCATGAGCCTTGATTGTGGATAAGAAAAACAAGCTCCTTGGCAACTTCAGTCTTTCCTGTGTGTATCATGATGTTACTTGTTGGTCCGGTTGTGAGCATTGGGGTCTTCGTTGCATGAAGCTATTGAGAGCCCATCCTGAAGGCTGCAGCCGTTGATGTTTATCAGCAAGTGCTTCAAGCCCGCCTCACTGTCAGGAACCCAGGTTTTGGAGCCATGGAAATAGTTTGGAATTAGGTAGACATGACGGTTGCACACCATGAGTGGACTAACTGCCCTGGGCTCATTCATTGTGAACTAGTTTCACGTTAGATAACTTTTACCTCCATGTTTTTAAAAAATCACGATGTTTGCAGGAGGGGAGAGGTACACCGGAGCCATCCTGGTGATGGGGGTGTGGCACAGTCTGGGCTCGCATTAAAGCATAGGTCTGCATTTGAAGTTGATGTGGAGTACATGCGCTATCACTCCTTTGTATGACATTGAACAAAAGCAAAAGTCAACCTTGGGGAAACCAGTGGTGTTCAATGTCATATTGGGGCCTTCTCCTTTTTAAGGGGTTCGGGGTGGAGACAGAAGCGGACTTATTGTCATATTGCCAAGTGATTAAAATGAGAGACTTAACTTAGAATAGGATATGCAGTAATAAATATAAAAGAAGAAGGAGTTGCAAAGTAAATAAATACCAGAGTAGCTAAGTAAGATCAGGGTTCGGCTCCTAGCTCTGCACTGACGGTGGGTGAGACTTCAGTCAAATTATTTTCGTGGTAAAAAGATAAAAGGATCTATTCTTACATGGTTGAAACAGACATCCAAACAATAGTGCCTGTCCCATAGTGATCACTAGAGAAGGGCCAGCTGTCCTTCTTTCTTTTTTAAATCATTTTATTGGGGCTCGTACAACTCTTAGCACAATTCATACATACATACATTGTCCCAAGTACATTTGTACATATGTTGCCATCATCGTTTGCTTGTTTCTTTTAAAATCATTTTTATTAGGGGCTCATACAACTCTTATCACAGTCCATACATAACATCAATTGTGTAAAGCACATTTGTACATTCTTTGCCCTCAATATTCTCAAAACATTTGCTCTCCACCAAAACCCCTGGCATCAGATCCTCATTTTTGCCTCTTATGAATGCTTGATAATTTATAAATTATTATTTTGTCATATCTTGCCCTGTCTGACGTCTTCCCTCACCCACTCTTCTGTTGGCCATCCCCAAGGGAGGAGGTCACATGTAGATCCTTGTAATCAGTTCCCCCTTTCCAACCCACCCTCCCAGTATCGCCACTCACACCACTGGTCCTGAAGGGATCATCTATCCTGGATTCCCTGTGTTTCCAGTTCCTATCTGTACCAGTGTACATCCTCTGGTCTAGCCAGACTTGCAAGGTAGAATTGGGATCATAATATTGGGTGGGGAGGAAGCATTTAGGAACTAGAGGAACTATGTTCCATCGTTGCTACATCGCACCCTGACTGGCCATCTCCTCCCTGAGACCCTTCTGTAAGGGAATGTCCAGTGGCCGGCAAATGGGCTGTGGGTCTCCACTCCTCATTCCCCCCCTCATTCACAATGATATGATTTTTGTTCTGATGATGCCTTATACCTGATCCTTTCAACAGCTTGTGATCGCACAGGCCGGTGTGTTTCTTTCATGTGGGCTTTGTTGCTTCTAAGCTAGATGGCTGCTCGTTTACCTTCAAGCCTTTAAGACCCCAGACACTATACCTTTTGATAGCCAGGCATCATCAGCTTTCTTTGCCACATTTGCTTATGTACCCATTTGTCTTCAGCGATCGTATCAGGGAGGTGAGCACACAATGATATGATTTTTTGTTCTTTGATGCCTGATAACTGATCCCTTCAGCACCTCATGATCATGCAGGCTGGTGTGCTTCCTTATTTCACCAATACAGAAGTTGAACCCCAAGAGGCAAAATGACATGCCTACCACAACATCATTTCCAAAAGCTGAGATCTGCAGTTTACATTTCAAATCACAAAGAATCACTGATAAAGGATGCTTTTAGTGTTAGACCGTGTTGACCAGAGAAACAAATCCAGAGACATTCATATATATATATAAGTGTTTTATACCACGAAGTAATTATTTATGGAGAAAACATCCCAGCCCAGTCCAACTCAAGTCCTTAAGTCCAAAGCATGTCCTTAAGTCCTTCTTCAGACTCACAGAGCCACATGCAATGACATGGAATGCAGGAATGCACAGGTTGGTGGGTGCAAAGTCGTGTGGATCCCATGACGGTTGCTCTGGCAGCAATCAGAGTCAGCAAGCAGGAAGGCGAAGGAAAAGGAGGCAGGGAGAGGTTCCCAGGACCCTCCTTGTGACCTGATTGACAGGCTAGACTTTACACCCACACTTTTATAGATCTTCAAGCTGACATGAGATTATGTAACTGCCACACTTTGTAAGTGAGGCTCTGAGGCATATTGTCAACACTGCCCTCTCAGATGTGTTGGGAATAAAAATTTGAAAGCTGCTGTTAAGACTTTCTTAGTGCTGAACTTGGTAACATGAGTGAAGCCAATTTAGCTTCTACACCTCACTGTTCTACATAAGTTAAACATATCCAGCTTGCTTATATTATCCATTTTAGAATAAAGGAGAATCCTATGAAATCGGGACTAGCCTTTCTCTTAGCAACCCTTGGCAGATTCTTGAATTTGGGCATGAGGGATTTCAAAAACAAGTAACAGGTCAATAAAAGCTGTTTGGACAACATACGGTTGTCATATGTTTTAGTTATGTAGAACTGCAGTAGGAGAAAGACCACAACATGAGTGGCTTCAAAAAGTCAGAAGAGCAGCTCCAGGGAAAGCCTGCCTGGCTGGCTGGGGCACCTTCTTGTCTCCTTTGAGCATCTGTGGGCCAACCAGGCCTTGGCGATCTTCCTGTGATTTGTCCCCACTCTTCCCGGGTCTATGAGGTTGTCAGCCCTGGTGCCAAGGTTATCCTCTACCCCCGCCTCAGGTCAGGACTTGGGTACATGAGTTAGATTAACGACGACTAAGGTTGGGATTTCTTGTAAGGTTAAAATTCAAGCTACAACTCACCCTAATGCTACCTCATTAGCGTGTAGAAATTGGGATTTACAACATACAATTAGAAATAGAGCATAATTACATCATATCACAAAAGAGTGGTCAGGGGACCATTACCAAATAAGAGGTTTAAGAAGAACAAGCTGTTACCGTGTCTCATTATCATCACCGAAGAGAAAACAAAATCAAACTCTCTGCCATCGAGTCATTGTGGACTCTCAGTCCAGCCCTCTGGGTTTCTGGGACTATACGTTTACTGGAGTAGAAAGCCCAGTCTTTCTGGTGGTTTTGAACTGCCGATCGTGCAGGGATTGCAGCCCCAGGCATAACCACTGAGACACCAGGGCTCCTCGCTGAAAAGAAAGGACATTCCATACCACCCAAGTGGGGGACATCATCCCAGAAGCTAGTATTCAGATTTGAGCTTGTCTTGTTCAGCCCGGGAGCTTTTAAATCCGGAGAAGGCAGGAGACCTAAATGCCAAGCTCTGGGGTTGGTGGTCTTGCATGTACTGGTGCTCAGTAGGTGTTACTTGAACAAAGGACAGTTGACCCTCCTTTCTGTAAATCCATACTGAGAGGCTGTCACTCTGGGGCACCGCTCTTCTTGCCCCTTGCAGAGGCCCACTATGGCCACAGGTTTCCTTCACTGCCCCCATCGTCATTCCCTGGAGTAAAGGATCTGAGTCACACGTTGGTGTCCCTGTCAGGAGGTGACCCTTCTCGAGAGCATTGCATTGTGAAGCCCAGGTGCTTTTCACAAAGGCGTGATTCCAAACTCAGTGAGAGTGTGTTTTTTCCCATGGCAGAAATCAAAGTCGTGTTTTGGAGAGAAGGAACTTCGCAATGGTAATGAAATTCTGGCTACCCTTTAAGGATCTAGGGACAGTTTGGCAGGTCCTCTAGAAGTTAAACAGAGAGTTGCCATATGACTCAGCAACTCATCTCGTGGGTATCCAGCACAGGGGTCCAAATGTATTTGACCTACTGCCCCCTTTTCAGCGAAAAAACAAAACAAAAAACTCAACGTACTCCTAGAAATTAAAAATGTTGTACTATAGCCCATAATTCAGGATAAAATGTAGATGTCTGTTTTTGCATCATTCTCTTCTACCCCTTCCCCCCCTCCCCCAGGGACTTTTTAAACATCCCTGTGGGGTGGTATTTCCCACTTTGGGAAACACTAGTATATACCCAAGAGAAATGAAAATACATGTTCATGCCAACACTTACAAACAAATGCTCAGAGCAGCATTGTTCATAACAGCCAATAAGTATAAACAACCCAACTGTGTTTCAAATGACAGATCATCCAAATGTACTAGATCCGCATGGTGGAATACTTTTCAGCCTTAAATAGAAATGAAGTTCTCAAGCATGCTATGATATGCATGAACCTTGAAAATATTATGCTTAGTGAAAGACACCAGACATTGAAGAGCACGCACCATATGATTCTATTTCTATGACATATCCAGAAGAGAGAAATCCATAAATATAGGAAGGAGATGTAGTGACTTCCACAGCTGGAGGAAGGAAGAAATCATGAGGAACTGACAGTTAATGGGTACTAGGTTTCTCATTGGGATAATGGAAATGATCTGGAATCGGCGAGTGGAGATGGTTATAGAACCTTATGAATATCCTAAAAAGCACTGAAGTTTATACTTTGAAATGAATATTAGGTGAATTAGAGTGCATTTCAAATTTAAAAAGCAATAGAGATAGCGGGAGGGCAAAGATTCTAGGCAAGGGAAGCAGTAGAAGTTGTAGTCGCCATGGGGCGTGAGGGCTCCTTAGTGAGGCCTCTGAAAAGAGGGAGAAAGTACCACTTCTCGGGCCTCCTTGCTGAACACACCAGACCCCCTTCTCAGCCAGACCAGGATCTAAGGCATATAGCAGGCCTCCCTCGTAACCAGCCCCAAGCCACGCAGCCTCTCCTGAAAACTCACAGTATGCCTGGGGACCTCCACAGTGACATGCACACCTGGTATCCAAGTAGAAAGGCCACTAAGGTCTGTGTTGTGCTATTTGATGGGCGAGGGATGAACTCTTCCTAAGAAAGGGGAGTTTATGAGGAACCTGGGAGGTCTGATGCACGCAGAAGCTAAGGGAGACCACGTCTGCTGGGTCTTGCTCTTGACGTTTCTTCTACCAGACCTACTCTGCTCTTGATGGACTAGCAAGTCTGCTCCAGAACCTAGATGTTAGATTCCAGAGGGAACTAGGAAGGTAAGTTCCCTGGACAGTTCCTTTGGCATTACATTTTGATTATCATTGGGTACACGCTCAGGTTGTTGCTACTTATTGGCTGCTGTGAATAATGTTCTTCTGCGCACTTGTTTAAAGTTTTGGGGTGAACACAGAATATTTTCATTCCTCTAGTGTTTCCCAAAGTGGTCAATATCCCACCAGGGCACATCCACCTCCTAGTGCTGTTGACCAGGTGTAGGAGCCCCGTTGGCATACTGGGTTATGAGTCGGGCTGCTAGCCATAAGGTTGGAACCCACCAGGTGATGCTCAGGAGAGAGATGAGCCTTCCTACCCCCACAGAGTTACAGTCTCAGAAGCCTGCCGGGATAGGAGGGCCTTTATGAGTCAGAATTGACTTGGCTGTAAGTTAGAAGGTGCAGTGTTTAGTCCTCAGCTCAGCAGAGACTGTAGGTAAGGCAAAGCAAGGCAGTGCCAGCCCCCCACTCCCTCCCCAAACTGATGTGATCAAAGAGGTAAATCCTAGTTTCCGTTAAGTCACTTCCTGGTCAGGGCAACGATGTGTGTGAGAGTAAAACTCTGCCAACCCCTTGGTTATCTGTTTGCACTTCCCGGGGACTCTGATCAAAGGAGTGTTGTTATAAGGTGCGATCAAGGTGTTTCTGACCATTTACAAGAGAATGAAACACTGCCCATCTTCACAGGTGCTATGAGAAGGTAGTAGCGCCCCCCCCCAAAAAAAAAAAAACAACCCAACCCGATGCCCATTTGATTTTTTGATGTGAGGATAGTGCATTTGGGGTTCAATCACCAGGTCAGACTGTTAATCAAGCTTTCTATTTAGAGTTCTGAAAATATTGCGCTTAACAGTGTGTGACAAAAAAGGCCTGATCTGTGGCGGACCGGAGACTGGTTTTGCCACCACGGCAATGCACCTGCTCACACAGCCATCTCAGCATGCCAGTGTTTGGCAAACAACAAAGATGCCTCTCTTGCCCCACACACCACACCTGACCTCGCTCTACGTGACTTCCTTTTGTTTCCGCAAATGCAGAGGGACATAAAAAGATAGTGACTTGAGGACATAGAAGAGGTGAAGAAAAAAGGAGGAGGTGCTGTCAGCCATCCAAACAGATGAGTTTAAAAACTGTTTCTGAGAACGGAATCACAAATTTGACAGACGTATTGAGTGTAATGGAGAGTACTTTAAGGCAATAAGGGTGTTTTGTAAAAAAATAAAATAAAACACATAGCTTTGGGGGGAAAATTCCAGTTTTGGGGGTACCCAATCGTGTTGTTGCAGCTAGTATTTGATTCCATCATGTGAGGGACTTCCTCTTCTTCTCTGATCTTGGACTTCCCAAGCATGAGGTCCTTTCCCAGGAATTGGTCTTCCCGATGACATGCCCAAGGTACGTGGGGTGAAGTCTCACCATCCTCACGTCTAAGGCGGAACCCTGGCTCGACTTCTTGCAAGACAGATTTGGTTCTCCTTCTGACAGTCGGTGGTACTTTCCACATTCTCCATGAACACCATAATTCAGATGCATCAGTCTTCTGTGGTCTTCCTTGTTTGTTGTTCAGTTGTCACATTGCTGATGAAATGACTGCAAATACCAAGGCCTGGGTCCTAAGGTGGTTGAAAATACAGCTTAGTCCTCGAAGTGACATATTTTCCCTTTACTAGTTTCAAGAAGTCTTCTGCCGCGTATTTTCCCAATGTAATATGTCTTCTGGTGTCTTGGCTGCTGCTTCCATGCGCATTGATAGTCGATTTTGAAATGAAATCTCTGAAAACAATTTTTTTTTAAAGTAGGAGAGTAATCATTATAACCAGACTTTAAATATTTCGGACCCTTGGTGACAAGGAGTGTCTGTGTCGCATCATTTTTCTGATGCTGTTCATACGCTGAGCAAATGACCGGAGCAGTTGGACTGAGTAAAGAAGAAAGGGGCATCAGAATTGGAGCAAGGCTCTTTAGCAGCTTGCTGTGTGCAGACGACGGACACAACACTTCTCCTTGGAAACAAAGCGTTTGAAGCACTTACTGATGAAGGCCATGCATCCGACAGCCCTCCTTGTGGGTTACACCTACTATGAGGAAAACAAAAATCCTTACCCTGGAGCAACAGACGGAGTTGTCAAGGGTTTCATTTCACTTGGATCCACCGTCGACACCCATGGGAGCAGCACTCAAGAAACCAAGAGTGTATCGCATCGGACAAGTCATCTTCTGCACAAGATCTGTGTGAAGTCTAGAAAGCAAACCTCACATGCAAAAGCTGAGCAATAGATAAGGAAGACTCGTTCCTGTTGTATGGTGATGTCGGCAGAGAAGATTGAATAGACCTTGGCCAAGTCTGCCTGGGGGATGCTTATGCGTAGAAGGGATCCGTGTCTGCAAAGAGCATCGTGCCTGTGAAATAGAGGACCAGCGACAAAGAGGAGGCCTCTCCACAAAATGGGCTGAACCAGGGGCTGCAACAATGGACTCAAAGATAGCAGGGCTTTCAAGAATGGCACAGGACCGTGGAGTGTTTCATGCTGCTGTGTGTAAGGTTGCTATGGGTTGAAACTGACTCTCTAACACCTAAAGCAACGGGAACGTGTTTCATCCAGAATCAACCAGTTCCCGCTCTGAAAACTCAACAAATGTCTCTACTGGCTTATCCCCCAAAATACATTTCTTTTTAAGTCCTAATGATAAGTGATTTTGTAACCATGGAAATAGCTATTTGGGGAGAAAGAAAACCAGAGAAAGTAGATCTTTAGAACAGCTTTATCAAATCAAATTTTGCTTCACGCAACTTTCAGCTCCACTGCTCAGAGAATGTAGAGTCTTGCACTCTGTGCCCCGACCGACTCCCGTAGGAGTGCCTTCATTCAAGACTTGGTTCGAGAACACTCTGGAAGAGAGAGTGTCCCAGAAACAGAAGGAAAAAGCCATGGAGAAAGGAAACTGATTTTCAGCTTAAGTTCCTTCATCTGCTTTCTGTACCCGGTAGCCATGCCCCTGGCTGCGGAGTCTCCCGTTAGCGCTATAGCTCACTCTCCTGTCCTAAAACACCTGGAAATAATTCATAGAAATAAATGGTCAACTTCAAAGTCGTTTTGTAATTAATTAAACTGGATTAGACGTGCATATTACTACATTGTCATGTCCATGTGATAACATGTGCCCGCCACGTTGGTGCACCGTGTGCAGTTGTCCCTATCTCAGTTTGCCCTTCACTTCCAGACAGATCTACTGGCAGGTTTGTCTTTTCCTAATCTGCAGAGATGGCCCTGTGTATGGGCAGTGCAGTGCTTATTTTTTCATATATGAAGCATAAATGTAGCGGTGAGGCACAGTAAGAGAACAGGCAACTCGGAGTGACCCCATCAGCCCTGGGTGCTCAGTGTGACATTGCTTTGAAGAGGGTTTCACACCGACAGGGTTTCTGCAAGAAAACGGTTTTAACGTCTCGCAGTACGTGCATCCTTGAGTGGAAATGCTTCCTCGTTGTACGTAAGAGACCTCCAGTGGGCCTGCTTGGACTTCATCCTCAGTCTTCCTGTGGGAGTACCTGTGGCTGACCCAGCGTCGGACACTAGTTTCGGATGCACTTCACCTTTCTTTTTTTCTTTTATTATTATTTTTTTTGCATGTCACCTTTCATTGCCTACCTTAGGTTCATTCTGAACTGTGCAAAAATAGGCTCCTTGGATTTATGTTAAAAAGAGAAGCTCCCACATTTTTAATGCTTTAGGACTCTTTCAAGAGGTGGAATACTAGGTCACAGAGTTACATGTAGGACAGTACACAGAAAGATGACACTTGGCCTCTCTCCTGAAAGGGGCGTGGCCCATTACCTCTCCGTGCCCACAGGGGCTCTGGGTGCTACAAAACCTAGTTAAAACCTTTAAAAGTTTTTAGCAGCAGAATAATTTATCTAAATGACTTTTACATCAAATATCAACTCAAAGTATTATTTTTAGAATAAATATACAAACCAAATTAACATTTCATTATAATAAAATTTATCACATTTATAACAGGTATGAGGGTAGGTAATATATATATATATTTCTACTAAAGCAAAGAAACCTTATTAAATAAATATCAAAATGTGAAGTGATTGCTTCTTGGTATATTCTCCATCTAGGTCTACACCCAGCTGAAGGCAAGGGTTTCCCACTCACTAACCTGTCCTGTGCTCTTCAATTTATACTGCATCAATGTGACGGTTTGGGCATCCTTGAGAGCCTCAAATCATGTGCCGTGTGAAAGGTCTTTCAACTTTGGGGCGGGGTGGGGAGTGGAGTTCTTTCAACTTCTTGCTCTCAACTGGAGGATCCGGGCTGTAAGGCAGAGGGAAGTAAGCGCCTCAGAGGATAGGTGTAGCTTCCATTGAACACGGAGTCCGGGCACTGGCCCGGCTCTCCTGGCCTTTTCCTTAGGAATGCAGATGTGCATTTTCTTAAAGTGTCTTTCTGATACGCTCCTGAGGTTGTCTGATGACATTTCAGAAAATCCATTATGATTACCCCTTTGGGATCCCTTAAGAAACAGTCATCATAGCCGTTGGAGCTGACTTCTGTGCCTTGAATTGAGTTGGCCCCGCAGACACCCTGAGGTGCCCTTGTTTTGATTAGACCTTATGTTGAAGGCATGCAAGTATACTACTGAGAGATGGTGCCTGCAGCTACTCACTGGTCATGGAGACATGTTTAAATGCACTTAGCTGGCAATGAACCAGCATGTACTGACGGGAACCCCAATATGTGTCAGCTTGGCTAGGCCATGATTGTCAGTTATGTAATGATGCAGTTATTCTGCATTGTAAACCCTATAAAGCAAGATTAGGGTGGAGTTTGTTAGTGTCTCACCCTTTAAGCACTGCCTTATTTAAATCACTATATTCATTTAGAGACTGGACTTTCTACTGCCATAAATAGAGTTTTGGAAACCCACAGGGCAGTTTTGGCCTGACCTGTAGGGCCACTATGAGTTGGCATCGACTCAGTGGCAGTGAGTATTGCGTGAGAATCCTTCATTGCCGGAAGTCTTACCTTTGCTTGAGTCACATCTATTATCTTACAAGAGATAAGACAGAACTCACTGCCATTGAGCCATTGCTGACTCATAGGGACCTCCTCTGTGTTTCTGAGACTGTAACTGTTGACGGGAGTAGAAAGCTCAATCTTTCTCCTATGGAGTTGCTGGTGGTTTCAAACTGCCAACCATGCAGATCGAAGCCCAACGCATAACCACTGTGCCTCCGGGGAGAGAAAAATGAACAAAGAGGAAGGGATCTACTATCACCAAGCAAGAAGAGCTAGAAATCAAGAAATACACACATGAGAAGATGCATTACATCTATTATAGCTTGAATTGTGACCGCCCACTCCCCACCCCCTTCCAAATGTGTGTCATCTTGGCCAGGGCATGAGTCTTAGTAATAATTTTCCACTTTGTGATCTGATGTAGTTACTCTATGTACAATGAAGCCTAGCCTGAAGGAGCCTTGGTGGCATAGTGGATTATGCATTGGTCTGTTATTCAGAAGGTCAACAGTTTGAATCCGCTGGCTGCTGGCTCCAAGGTAGAAAAATAACACTGTCTGCTCCTATAAAGGTATATCGCCTCAGAAACCCAGAGAGGTCAGTTCTACCCTGTCCTATAAGGCCACTATGAATCACAATGGATTCACTGCCAGTCTGTTAAAGAGCCGGGGTTCCTGGCAGTTGTGTGACTGAGGCAGGCCACAATCTGCAGAGTGAGGTTCTATTTTGAGTCAATCTCATTTTTTTTCAAAAGAGATTTAACAAGCAAGCAGAGATGAGTGGGGCCTCCGTGCTACCAGGAACAGAGAGCAGAGAGTGGAGCATGCCCTCTGGAACTGGGGTACCTATACTGAGAACCTCTTAGACCAATGTCACACCTGTGACACACGACGGTCTTGAAGGGCTGCCAACAGGAAGGCGCCAAGGACTTTTCTCATGAGCCAACACAGAGAGAAAGCCTCTCCCCAGTGCTTGGACCCTGCATTTGGACTTCTAGCCTAATTTCTAGTTGTTAAAGCTACCCACTTGTGCTCTTTCTGTTGGGCTGCACCAGATACCTAAAGCAATCCCTTTCGTCATTGCTGTTACTGGTTGCGGTCAAGTTGGGTCCAGCTCATGGTGAACCCACATACAATAATTAAACACTTTCCCTGCCCTGTGCCATCTTCATGATCTGTGGTGTTCATTCATTCATGTCATTCATCAGGTGATCCTTGGCTGATATTTGAAAATAGATGGCCTGGTTGTTGGGTTTTTTTTGTTGTTTTTTTTTTTGTCTCTCTGAATCTAGAAGCTCCGCCAAAACTTATTCCCTATGGGTGACACTTGTGGTGTGTGAAATACTAACGAATGCATAGCTTCCACCACCACACATAGCAAGTCATTGCAAACCACTCGAACTGGGAAATTGGCAGACTATTAGGAAAATGCACCTCCAAGTCACAGTCAAATACCACTCCACAGTTGATCAGGTGGCTATAATCACAAATACAGATAAAAACAAGAGTTAGAAAGGATATGGAGAAATTTGAATAGAGATAAAAAATTGCCCTTCCACTGTGGAAAACAGTTACGAGGACTCCTCAAAGTTGCGAGGGAACATGGGAGAGAGGGAGGTGGGGGGAAAGGAAGTGGTGTTAACAAACCCAGGAACAAGGGAACAACAAGTGATCCATATTGGTGGTGAGGTGGGTGTGGCAGGCCTGGTAGGGCATGATCAAGGGTAATGTAAAGAAGAGGTATAGCTGAAACCCAGGTGGGGATGGAGCATGATAATGGGACAGGAGGAAAGTCAAGGGAAATAGAGGAAAGAGCTGGGAGGCAAAGGGTATTTATAGAGGTCTAGACAAAGACATGTACATATGCAAATATATATATAGAGAGAGATATATGTATATATATATATATATGGTTGGGGAAGTAGATCTATGTGCTTATATTTATAGATTTAGTATTAAGGTAACAGAATGACACTGGGCCTCCACTCAAGTACTCCCTCAATGCAAGAATACTTTCTTCTATTAAATTGGCACTCTACAATGCTCACCCTCCCTACTCAACTGCTGAAGACAAATCAGGTGAACAAGCAAATGTGACGAAGAAAGCTGATGGTGCCCGGCTATCAAAAGAGATAACGTCTGGGGTCTTAAAGGCTTGAAGCTAAACAAGTGGCCATCTAGCTCAGAAGCAACAGAGTGGAGACGCAAAGCCCATTTGAGTCGGCCACTGGAGATCCCCTTGCAGAGGGGTCTAGGGAAGGAGATGAGTCCGTCAGGGTGCCATGTAGCACTGATGAAGAATACAGCTTTCTTCCAGTTCCTAAATGCTTGCTCTCCCCCAACTATCATGATCTGAAATCTACCTTGCAAGTGTGGATAGAGCAGAGGATGTACACTGGTGCAGATAGGAGCTGGAGGCACAAGGAATCCAGGATAGATGATACCTTCAGGACCAGGGGTGTGACTGGCGATACTGGGAGAGTAGAGGGAGAGGGGGTTGGAAAGAGGGAACCAATTACAAGGATCTACATGTGACCTCCTCCCTGGGGGACGGACAACAGAAAAGGGGGTGAAGGAAGATGTCAGACACGTCAAGATATGACAAAATAATAATTTATAAATTATCAAGGGCTCAGGAGGGAAGGGGTAGCGGGGAGGGAGGGGAGAAAGAGAGGACCTGATGCCAAGGGCTTAAATGGAGAACAAATGCTTTGAAAATGATGAAGGCAGAGAATGCACAGATGTGTTTTACACAATTGATGTATATATGGATTGTGATAAGAGTTGTATGAGCCCCTAATAAAATGCTTTTTAAAAATGGTTAAAATGTAAAATTAGTATTATTACCCAATAGTTCTATTCGTAGGTACATACCCAAAACAACTGAAAACATACAGCCACACAAAACTTATACACCAATGTTCATTGCATCATTATGCAAAATAGCCTATGGGTGGAATGACCCATAAATGTCCATCAAGAGAGGAACAGATAGGCAAAGTAGGATGTAGTTCATCTATAGTGGAGTATTATTTGCCCAGCAAAAGGAATAAAAAGGAGTAGTGATAATAAGAAGCTGTGCTCTGATTCATGCTGTAACATGGATGAGCTTAAAAACAAAGTCAGATGCAAAAGGACAAATATTACATGATTCATCCCATCGATATGAAATCCCCAGAGTAGGCAGATCCACAGAGAGAGCAAGTGGATGAGTGTTGTCTGCGACTAGCCAGGGCCCAGCTGCCCTCCGGAGCAACTGCTTCGTGGGGTTGGCATTTCTTTTGGAGGTGCTCAAAGTACTGGCGGGAACGGCTGCACAGCTCTGTGAGTGTACAAAGAACAATGTAACTGCACCTCTAAATGGTTTTAACTTGTGTGGCATCTGAGTTACATCTCTATAAACCTGGGTTGGTTTGCCTATTTATGTTTTTAAATGAATGATTCCAGACCCATGGGGAGCCCCCAGTCCCCCACCCATTGTTACTGGTTGTTATCATTTTAACTTGGACACATCGTTACGGTTCATTTAAGGCTGCTGTTGTTTGAGGCTGTCTGATTTCAGGGACTTTTGTTCTAATATTTTGTAGCTAAAACTACACATGATTCTAATCCTCCAAAAGTGAAGATTACTCAAAATCTCCACTTTCCCATTTTTCATTCGTCTCTGATATCAGCTCCTCAGATAGCATTTCTCTCTGTCGCTAGGTCCGCTCTCACAGGTGAAAAACACAGCCTGCCGGGCGGCCCAAGCTCAGAAGCTGATCTGAAAGCCGCCTAGCTGACCTGTTGCCCATACATTCAGGGGGTTCGCTCTGCCACTTGAACGTTCAAGCCCTGAGCTCGGTGGGCCTGCCTTATGATCCATCCCTCACTTCTACTCTCTCTTTCCCAGTACCCTTGGGTTCAATTAAAAACAAAACAAACAAACATGGGAATAATCACAGGCAACATGGTGTATTTACACTTAAGGAGCTGCTATAGAAAAAGATACAGATCAGGATGAACATAAAGAAGGTCGGCTAGGAGCAGGGTCTAGGAGAACTCCAAGCCCAGAGCTTCTTTCCTAGAGTGTGGTCCTCTGCCCTGTTCGATCAGTATCTCTCACAAAGCAGGAAGTTCCTGGAGCTTCCCAGCCCTGAGCCCTCCTGGATCTCCTTGCACAGTTGCATTTAAATCATGTGCCCTCCCACTGATGTCAGCTGCTACTGTATCATGAGATAGTCCTTTTGGTTTAACGAATCCCCCACTTAGTAGCATAAGTCTTCTTAGATCTAGGCAACAAACAATTAGGGCATTCCCCGGGTAGGATTACATGTCAGGAACCAAGGGCAAAGGCCAAATTATCCTCTCTAAGGATGACTGTGGGAGAAATAAGAGAAGGCCTAGGGAACCTGCAGAGCCTGTCCTACAGGTTTGCGCTGAATCAGAATTGACTTGATGCAGAGTAACCCCTCAGGGTTGTTGACTAAACAATTCAATTAGTCAAACTTGTAAAACTGGGCACTGGATGGCTTGGTGTGCCCTTGCTGAGTGGAATGTTGCTAACCACTGCACCTGGAATGCGTAATGCCTGGCTCATAGTGTGTGCTCAGTAAACATAAGTTAAGCGAGTGAATCTTTTTATATTATAACTGTTTCTTTTCAACTTTCTCTACTACTCACAGAAAACCATTCTCATGTATACAGATTCAGTTTTTCAGAAAGTACACGCTACCTGAACCACTGATTCCCTTCTCCTAGTGAACGATGAGAATAGGTGTTCAAAACTTCAAGAAATGTAGCTAAATATGTTT
Source organism: Tenrec ecaudatus (assembly GCF_050624435.1). NCBI lineage: Eukaryota > Metazoa > Chordata > Mammalia > Afrosoricida > Tenrecidae > Tenrec > Tenrec ecaudatus. The sequence continues at coordinate 107,228,974 of NC_134542.1, forward strand.
GAAATAAAATTGGATTTAGGGCATCAGGGGGCTGCTCCTGGATAGCTTCCTATCAAAGAAAAAATTCAACAAAAAAAAAAGAGAGAAGAACAATCTCGCTTCAAATAGTGCACACATCAGTGTCTGGAATCAGTATCATTATTAGACCACGTTCCATTGATCACATAATAGATGAGATCCATGAGAGCAAGCACGCTACCTTTGAACTGTGAGATGTAGTGCTATGTTTACTTACTTAAGACCATGTAAGTGTAAATTTATTTTTGTGTACAAACACTTGATTCATATAAAAGCAATTAAGTGATGGCATACCTGTGTCTTATCATTTCCTCGGGCACTGGTGTAAACCAAGTGTTCAAATCCATGCATGGAATCCATTCTGCATTGTTTCTGGGGGAAGCCCCTAGATGCAGGCCACTGGAGCTGTACCACGATAGCTAATAAGGAAAAGGTTCCGCTTTGACGTTCTGTGAAGACACACGCACTGACTAAATATATCTTCTTCTAAAATAGACAAGACTCCATCGTTTTTTCCAAAAAAGGAAAAATGTCATTACCCTCCATTGAACGTGCTTGATGACGCTTCTCATCTCTTTAAAAATCAAGAACTCTGCGTCAGGTGAACCTACAGCGGGAGGTCAGTTTCTCCTTGCCGAACCCCCGGACGCAGCGTGCGGTCCCAACAAGCCATGGGTCTGAAGCTTAGGATAGAGGAAAGCAGCCCACTTGGCCTGGAAGTCCTCGGGCTCCCTTCTCCACCTGTACAAGCAACATGCTGCTTTTAAGGACCTTTGGGGATCCCTGCCCCCCTCCCTCCCCGGGAAATTGTCACTAGGACAGATCCTATAAACATGGCGGGGATAGAAAAGAAAATTCTTCTAAGAGCAGTTGTTCTTGTTTCTTTGCCTTATTTCATTTAAATGACGTCAAGGAATTTGCAAAAGGTTTTCACATTGATGTCAGCTGAATATGCTAAGATGTACTATTAAGTGTTCTTTCCCAGATTTTAATCTGGGCGAGGAATTATTGTACTGAGGGTAGGATTAATAATTGTGAAAAGTCACCCTAGTGGCTCCAGGAAAAGAAATTCCTTCCAGATGCTTCTGTGGCTCAATTGCAGAGAAGCTTCCATGAAAAGAAACTGGGGGCGAGGAGCAAATGGCTTCTGGCTTTATAGATCATCGTATGATACACAAGGTGTACCCGTTACCTACCTGGGTTCTTACACTGCCCATCCCCTCACCTTAAATTCAGGAAATAGTTGTGGAGTACACGTGTGGACGGGAGAGAGTACCAGTCCAACTCCCACCAATAACAGAGCAAGAAAATAAATCCATTATATTTTAGTTCAGTTAGCTCATGTCTGCCGATTTTATTCAGAATCAGTTTAAAGTTAACAATTAAGACACCTCAGTGTCATCATTACGTGTCATTATTATGCACATCGTTTTAAAAACATTTAATTTTTTTAAGTGTTAAATATTTCTTTGTCCTCCTTTAAGCAAAAATTTTAACCATCCCAGAGAAGTGTTCTAGCGTAGGAACGAAGAGGTGCCTGGTTACACTCTCCGTCCTAAGGCACGTCTCAGTTTCTTCCAACGTCCGTGTTGATCTTTTCTGTCGACCGTCTCTTTTTAATGCCTTGCTTGTGTGGGGTGTTCTTGATGTCATTCCACAATTCGCCAACACCAGGTTCTTTTTGTTCCATGCATCCAATCTCTTCTCGCGATGGTCTCAAAATTCAGGTGGGACAGACTCCGGGTCGTATTTTGGCTCTCACGAATGTATGTCAATTATCCTCAGCTTCCATAGCCCGCCCTACCCCCCGCAACCCACCCGCCCTTGCTTGGACTGAGGATAGTGATCCCCTCCATGCTCTCTCCACAAATGCCATCCATGTGATTTCTGTGTAGTCCACCTGACAAGCTCCAAGTATACCGTCAGCGTCTGTGTGGATAAAAAATAAGGTATTTGGAAGAAATAAGTTGTTGGCTTTACACACTGCTGTCACACAGTCTCCTGTGATGTCCAACTCTTCCCCTGTATCCCTGATGCAACCGTTTCTGCTGCTACAGGTGCATAGAGACCAATTAATTGCTGGTTGCTCCGGAGTGTCTAAGTGCCCTGGCGATACAAAACAACCTGTGAGCCAGGACAGAAGCACCCGACATGTTCTGAGGCCACTCACCCGATAGGGGCTGTAAAATCAAGGCACTGTACCTCCAAACCAGGGAGCCCAGTCCCATGAGAGTTAGGTTGACTTCAGCAGCCTTTGGCCACTAGTCCTTTTTTCTTTCCTTTTCTAGTCATTGTTGTGTGTATCTATCACATCTTTTTTTAATTATTATTTTATTGGGGGCTCATACAACTCTTATCACAATCTATACATACATCCATTGTGTCAAGCACATTTGTACATATGTTGCCATTATCATTTTCAAAACATTTTCTTTCTACTTGAGCCCTGGGTATCAGCTTCTCATTTTATTCTTCCATCCCTCCCCCATAAACTCTTGATAATTTATAAATTATGATTATTTTTCCATGTCTTTCACTATCCGATGTCTCCCTTTACCCCCTTATCTGTTGTCCATCTCCCTAGGAGGGGGTTATAGGTAGGTCACTGTGCTTGGTTCCTCCTTTCTCCCCCCACCTTACCCTTAACCTCCTGGTATGGCTACTCGTAATATTGGTCCTGAGCAGTTTATCTGTCCTGGATTCCCTGTGTGTTTCCAGCTCTTATCTGTACCCATGTACATGCTCTGGTCTAGCCAGATTTGTAAGGTAGAATTAGGGTCATGATAGTGGGGTAAGGAAGCATTAAAGAACCAGAGGAAAGTTGTATGTTTCATCAGTGCTATACTGCACTGTCTTCTCCCCAAGACCCTTCTGTAAGAGGATGTCCAATTGCCTACAGATTGGCATTGGGTCTCCACTCAGCACTCTCCCCCGACCCCCATTCACATTGACATCATATTTTGTTTGGGGTCTTTGATTCCTGATCCCTGATCCCTTTGACATCTCATTATCACACAGACTGGTGTGCTTCTTCCATGTGGGCTTTGTTGCTTCTCAGCTAGGTGGCTGCTTGTTTATCTTTAAGCCTTTAAGACCTCAGAAGCTATATCTTCTGATAGCCGAGTACCATCAGTTTTTTCACTGTATTTGCTTAAGCACCCATTTGTCTTCAGTGATCGTGTTACACATCTTTTGCCAGTACAACTTTTTACAGGTGTACAACTTATTGATGGCATTTATAATGTATCCCTACCTTAATCAATATAATTTATACATCACCACAAACCAAAATTCAGCACTCTATAAGTTATTGTCATCCCCATCTCCCCAATCTCCCATCACTCCCTGGTAATCACTGAGAACCTGGTCTATATATAGGTTACATACCTCCAGAAATATTCTCCTGGTCAGTAGCTTACCTTTTTCATCTTTTTTTTTTTTTGGTCTTTCTCTATCAATGAAGTTATACAATATTTGTCCTTTTGTGGTTTACTTCACTTACCATAATGTCTTCCAGTACTATAGTATAACATGTATCAAGACTTAATTTTTCCTACTGGTTGAGCATATTTTATTATATGCTGTGTAGCTAATTGGATTTAACCATTCATCCATTGATGGGAATTTTGGTTTTCCCCACCTTTCGACTATTGGAAATAGTAATGCAAGGAACTGCTACATGAGTGTCTGAGTCTCTGCTTTTAAATATTTAGGGACTAGCAGTGAAATTTCTGGGTAATATAGTTCTCTGTTCCATTTCATTTTTATATCCACCACACGTTTTCCACAACATTTTACATTCCAGTTGTCAGTGGATAAGGGCTCCGGTTTCCCTTACCTTCACTAACATTTATTAGTTTCTACTATTTTAGTCACCCTAATGGGAGTGAACTGCTATTTCATTGTGGGTTTGATTTGCAACTAACAAAAGGGTGATGATGATGATCTTTTCATGTGTTTGGTGGATATTAAATGTCCTCTTTGGTGAAATTCATATTCATGGTTTTTCCCATTTCATTATTTTGTGATTTATCTTTTTTGTGTGCATAGTCTCCTCATTTTATCATTAAAAATATTTGGCTTGATTCAAAGCTTTCTGAAAAGAGATATATATACATATACATGTTTTCTATTAGAGTCTGAGTAGATACGTGATTTCTGGAAGTATTCTCCCATTTGATAGCTTGTCTTTTCGCTTGTTTTTGGAAGGTCTTTTGATAAAAGTTTTTAGTTTTTAGGTGGTGCCATTTCTGGATATATGGAAATTGGTTGTAGTTGGCACACTAAGGTCCTTTTGCACTTTGAATTTTTTTTCTTTTTAAAATCATTTTATTGGTGGCTCATACAACTCTTATCACAATCCACACATCCATCCATTGTGTCAACCACATTTGTACATTTGTTGTCATCATCATTCTCAAAACATTAATTGAACTTTGACTTCTTTGATATTATATGAGGTATGGATCCTGTTTCATTTTTCTGCATGTGGAAATCCAATTTTCTTAGCACCGTTTATTGAAGAGATCCTTCTTGACCTTCAAATGAACTTAGCACTCTTGTCAAAAATCCGTCGACTGTGGATATATGGGATCAGTTTTGGACTTTCAATTCTATTCCATTGATCTGTGTGTGTATTGTTTTAGCAGGTTCTTTTGATTGCTTCTGCTGATGCACCAAGTGTTTTCAAGTGAGGAAGTGTGAGCCCTCCCACACGAGCTTTCTCTTTCAACATTGCTTTGCCTTGTGATTCCATATAGAGTTGAGCAATGATTTGTTTTATGATTTTTAAAAAGTCTTGCTTTATGATTTTAAAAAGTCTTTTTTTATGATTTTAAAGAAGGGCTTTCCATTTCTGTAAAGTCGGGTGCAAGAATTTTAATTGGGTTGCATTGAATCCAGGGATTGCTTTGGGTAGTATTGGTAGTTTAACAGCATTAAGGTTTTCAATCAATTACTATTTAAGTGTTTTTAGCAGTATTGTATCATTTTCATTGTATAAATTCATCACTTCTCTAGTTAAATTTATTTCTAGGTAGCTTATTGTCTTAGGTTCTAGAGACAGGAGTATTTAATGTTCAGCTTGTAAAGAAATTATTAAGTCATTCAGTGCAGAAAAGGAGAAAGGGGACAGGTGCACGAGAGAAATGATTCTAGTGACACTCATATATGTGTAAGAGAAAGTTCTCAATCGAGAAGTAATTATAGATCAAGAAAAGATCCCAGCCCATTCCATAAGTCCGTGGATACAAATCCATAAGTCCCTCTTCAGACTCACACATTCACATGCAGATGCAGTGATGCAGAATGCAGGAAGATCACAGGCTGGTGGATCCTGTGGATCCAATGGCGGTGACTCTGGCAGCAACCAGGGTCAGTCAGCAGGAAGTTCAATGCCGGGGGGGGGGGCTGGGGGGAGTGGGGGGGGAGGGAGGGTTGTTTCCCAGGGCCTTCTTTATGAGAAGGCCACACCCACAAGGACACATCATCATGCTGTGACCTGAGTGACAATCCCAACACCACCCCTACATTTTTGTGTTATCTTCAAGTTGACATGAAATTATGTAACTACCACAGGGATCCCTATGTATACAATATTAAATGCAAAAAAAATATCAGGACATACATATGAAAGCTACTACACTGTGCACAAGGATATTGAAACCATACATTTAACTGTTCATAGGCTACTTTTCTGTTTCCTTCTCTTTCTCATTTTCATTTTAAAACCTTGATATCATGTTAGTGTGATTTGAGAGACAATGACCTTGCAGTTTCTGTTCTTAAAACATGATTTAAAGAAAAATAATATATCTATATTAACTATATCTAAGTACACATATACTTATATGTAGTTCATGCTGTTTTCTTTGCACACTCATACATCTAACTGGATTTTATTAAGCTTTCAGTTTGCTCCAATAGCATTACTAGGTATAAAGTCATAAGCCAAAATATCACCACATGAGGCTTATCTAATAGGACAGGTTGCTAATTCATGAAACAACACCAAAAAAATGTGTAAATTCAAATGAAAAGGAATAATAGCTCTAAAAGAGAATTTGAAGTATATCAGTACCAAAGATCCCTATAAGAACCCAATAGTGTTTTAGAATATTTGTCATATCTCTTATTCCCCATCCCCTTTCAGGGTGTCTAAATGTAGTAAACTCTTACTGGAATGCCTCCAGTTGAAACGCTTGGTGGTCTAAAGTAAGAAAAGAGATGTGCCAAAAAGTATAGCTTATTCTTTTCCTATTTTATTATGTAAAATTTTTTTTTCCTATTTTGACTGAAGGCTTTCTAGAAGTTTTTTTTCCTTTCACCAAACTTTTCGCTCCATTTCTAAGAAAACTTTCTACTTTGACTATGCAGACTCTGGGGTAGTAAGGTTTTAGCAGAAGTTCTACTTCCGTGACTGTAATAAGCTGCCTGGTCTCTAGTCACATTGTGTATGGAGTGCAGAAAGTTCTCACGTGCTGACAGGATTGCTCATAACACCAAAGCCTCCTTTGATAATGTTTTGGGGGTTTTTTTTATCAGAAGGAAGTGGTCCCTCCTTAGGGTGGGACAGAAAATAGGGCCTGATTGCTTTAGATGGCTCATAACCTTCAGGCAGATCACCTTTAAGCAGTTGGCCTCCAAGTGTATTGTCAGGGACCATGTGTTCCCAAACAGCACCTTAGGTTTGGGATTATGATGGGGGACAACCTGGGGAATCACTTCCCAGTTCTGTTTCCCACACCTAGTGCCTAAATGATGCCCGACTTTCATGCATCAGCCTAGTTTGACTGACCCTAGGTGAGAGAGAGGGAAAGGGGACTGAGGACACTGTTTGAGCAGCTGGGCTGCATGGGGATGAATTAAGTTTGATGCCCAGATGTTGAGCACAGGTGTGAAATAGTCACAACTGGGTTTGAGGAAGCTGCGTGACGCTATGTAGTTTTGCCACAAATAAAAAAAAATACATGGAAAAAAGTCTCATCTTTCTTCCAAATTCCTGTGTTCTCAAACATATGTGGTGTGAGAACAGTCTGCAAGCTATCCTAAGAGGTCCAGAGATAGGGGGAGTCTCTTAGTGTAAATGATCAATAGACACACACACACACACACACACACACACAGAGCTGTATTGGTCTGTATTTGAGGACTAATGAGTCTAAAAATAAGTTCCAGTGCTCATGGTTATGGCTTGAAAGTCTGTCTCTCAAGGATGTAATGATATATACTGATAGCTTCATGGCTGAGGCAGATGGGTCCCTATATTTCACTGTCCTCTACCTGCACAACTTAAAATGACAATGTAGCCCGTCAGGTTTAAATGTGAATGAAGTTCCCCGAATATTTATAAAACAGCAAGCAGTGTTGTGCCAGCAAACAGTGAGGTTTGTGTGTTTTACTTTACTAAGCCACAGGACTGTATGGGACAACTCATCTGTGAGCTGAACTCTCACCTTCTGATAAACTTGCTGGCGCCCCAATGAAAGGGTATGACAACAGCAGCAGAGATTGTAGTCCAAGATGGAGAAAGTCAGATCACCGTGCCTCGTGTGTGGTTTCGTACTCTGGAGCAACAGAGCCAAATCACCAACTCCAAGTTAGAAAAAGAGACTTTTATTCAAAGGTGATCCCCTTGGGGAGACCAACATTGAAGCCAGGGTCTTGATGGCATTCTGTCTGAAATCAGAATACACCCAGATCATGTACATTTTACCTTGGAAGACACTCTCAGGAAGTCTCATACAGATGTTTTACATTGATTCAGTTTCAAGATAGTTACAGAGTTGCAGTTGTTGACTGAGAGCCAGAAGACAATCAAGTTCTTTTAGCTTTATTAGGATATCTCTGTTGAGTAGCCTTTTGGTAACAATCAGGTAAATGAGAGGGGTTTCTCAGTAATCTAGTCCTTTCTGGATACATTTTGTTAAACTCTTATTAAATTTAACAAGTCAGGCAATACAATGTAGCAAGTTATAAAAAGTTACATTTGAACGGTTCAAAGGGATTTAGGGTTGCAAGGAAAAGATGGTGTCAATTAGACTGCATTAAGTAAATTAAGTTAGAGGATAATTTTTGTTTTGTTGGGTGTCTTAATGCATTAACCACGAGAGTTCTGGCGGGCGCACTCCACAACTAAAGGACAGTTAAATGCCCAGACTCTGGAAAGCTGTATTTTCATTCTCCTGGCCAAGACACCCTTAATCCGGCTAATTTTGGAGTTCGAATGCTTCGTTACATGCACCAAAAAAAAATGTCCTGTTGACTTTAGTGTCCCCCTAAGAGAGTGCGTAGACATTGATTTTTGAGAATGTAATAATGCTTTGCACATGGCAGGGGAGGCTCGTTTTGAAAAGGTGGGTGAGCGTTAGGCTGCTAACCAGCAGGACAGCAGTTTGAAACCTGTCGCCGTTGCGCGGCTCCCGTGAAGAGTCGCAGCTTCGGAACCGCCCGGACGGCTCCGCTCTGCCCTCTCCGGTGACTCGGAGTCAGGACTGCCGGTGGCGCCCAGTTTGCTCCTGTGAGTTTCGGGCGGAAGGCGACGGCGCAGGAAACCGACGGGCGCCGGGTCAGCGAACTAGCCCCGCCCCCGCGCCCGATTCTGACGTCACCGCCTGCGCCGCGCGGCAGAAGCAGGAAGTGGAATCAAAACAAAGGAACGGCGGCCGGGAGCGGACTTTCCTCCTCCTTCTCCTCCCCGGACGCGCCGCTCTCGACCCCGGCTTCGGACCGCCCGGAGCCGCCAGACCATGTCGACCATGGAGAAACACCTGTTCAACCTCAAGTTCGCGGCCAAAGAACTGAGCCGGAGTGCCAAGAAATGCGACAAGGAGGAGAAGGCCGAGAAGGCCAAGATCAAGAAGGCCATTCAGAAGGGCAACATGGAAGTGGCGAGGATACACGCGGAGAATGCTATCCGCCAGAAGAACCAGGCCGTGAATTTCCTGAGGATGAGTGCGCGGGTGGACGCGGTGGCCGCCCGCGTCCAGACGGCGGTGACGATGGGCAAGGTGACCAAGTCGATGGCGGGCGTGGTGAAGTCGATGGACGCGACGTTGAAAACCATGAACCTGGAGAAGATCTCTGCCTTGATGGACAAGTTCGAGCACCAGTTTGAGACGCTGGACGTCCAGACGCAGCAAATGGAGGACACGATGAGCAGCACGACGACGCTGACCACTCCCCAGAACCAAGTGGACATGCTGCTGCAGGAGATGGCCGACGAGGCCGGCCTCGACCTCAACATGGAGCTGCCTCAGGGCCAGACAGGCTCCGTGGGCACGAGCGTGGCCTCGGCCGAGCAGGACGAGCTCTCCCAGCGGCTGGCCCGCCTGCGGGACCAGGTGTGAATCCGGAGCCGCTCGGCCCGCGCCTGGTTCAGGGCCGCTGCCGCCGGCGCCGCCGCCTGCGAAGCTCTCTTGTGAGAGACGCTTGCCAACCGGAGATTCGGAATCCCACCGGAGTGCGGAGATGCTAGTTGTCTACACGCGTCGATCTTTGGGCTCACAGCCACCTCTAAAATTCCAGGCTTTCTTTGCTCTCGACTGAATTTTATAGTTCCGTATCGCTTGTGATGATGTGTATTTTTATAGCTGCCTTTGACAGAAAATTACGACTTAGTTTGGGGGTCTCCAGATCTACGCAATTGGTCAGAACTCGTTTCCGTGTCCCCCGTTGTATGCCCAGAATTATCCAATCGAAGGTCTGTTTCTTTTTTCATGTTAATTGATAATTAAAAGATTAACCGGCGGTGCATAAAAGTGTAGAGGGAGGGAGATTACTTATTTTGATGACATGCCTATGAACTCTTCCCGCCTCGTCCTTAGTAGATTATTCTGTTTTTCTGTGTGTTTTGTTTGTTTTGCCCCCAAAGTGAGACTACAATTTGGCCTCTCACATTTTTACTAAAATGACCTTAACACGTTTTTGCACACTACTGTTTACATTCTGTAAATTTGTTTCCATGCAATAAAAAGCTACGTGGGTTAGTTGTACGGACCTGGAAATAAAAATGCCCCATAGCCTCAGTGCATTTTTGCTGTCTTATATTATCGGTTTACCAAATTGTGATTTTGAAATATACTTGATATTTCTTTCAAATGAGCTTAACGTTTGTTATTTCAAATGAGCTACATATTTTGAGTTATTTACCTATTTCAATCTGGCTAAATTAGATTTCTTATAATTACCATGTTCAGTCATGTGACTTGCTCTAATATTGCCAAAGAACTGTTGATTGGTTGGGGAAAATCCTGGACTGTGTTTGTTTTTTGTTTTGTTTCTAACAACCAAAAATAGAAATAAAATTAAAACTATCTAACTTCTCATTTTTTGAATTAAGTATTTTATCTTTTAGCAATAACTCTTAAGGAACCTTAGAAATAAAGATTGATATATTCTATGCAAATAACTTCCGTGTACATCCAGCCAGCTGGAAGTCTGGGAAGTAAAGAAAGAGATAAGAAAGGACCACAAACTTGTGAGACAATGGAATTAAATGATAATAGAATTTCTCCAAGAAACTGACACCCCCTTGTATTTAAGTTAAATACTTAAAAAGTATTTTAACTACTTATTTTCCCATACTCAATAAGAGAGTCTGTCTCAGAAAAATAATCATAAGGACTCTTCCAAGTCCTTGGAAAGATCCTTAACCAAGTAGTCAACATTGTTTTCATGTGTGAATTAGTATGCTTAAGAAAAAGATAATTAACCTTTGCATGCAGATTAGGAATGAGCATCCTATTTATATACATTTAACTGTCATTCGGCCAAGTCTTCTATAAGGTGCACCAGCTTATTGTCACCACTCCCTCTCCTCTTGTCTATGTGGTTGCATCAGAACCAGCCTTGTATAGTTACAACAGTCTTAACCCCACTTTAGACTGGGGAAAAAAGTAACTGCAACTTGATAGTTAATCCTTTGGCAAATTGAAGAGCCTTCAAGTGCAAAAATTCCCAACAAAATGAATATATTTTATGAGATTAAGCAATGTTTGTATATGCATAAACTCCTAAAACATGTTTTTTAAAGTCATCTGAATATACATTTTTATGAACCATGTATTTTCAAAATAGCACCTTATCGTTAATTATTCCTCAATTTGCAGGTGGTAAAATGTAAATTACAAAAATATTCCAAATCCTTCTAACTACATGTTAAGCCATGAATGTGCACCCTATTTAAAAGCTATTTCAGAAAGAATTCAGAAAGCATGGTGGTTTGTTTTGCTTTTTTATTCAAACATCCTCAGCTGTACCGCCAGATTTTTTGTTTGGTTACCTTGATACTCAAATGCATCTTTCTAGAAATCCTGGTTATTTGTTGCTTCATGTCAGCAAGATTATTCATACTGTTACTTCTCTAGAATCGATACAGATATATCTACAAAGGATTCCACTGAAATATACCACATAGTTATTTAATTTTCCTTAGAGCTGTAGTACTACTTTTATAGTTATTTCACTACTTTTATTGTCCCCACCCCCCCTGCTTTTTTTGGATGGGGGCTTATAAAATGTCATCATTTTATTTTTTAAGTTTTATTGGCATGTAATTTACATATCATATAATTCAATAGTTCAATCATATCGAGAATTATAAAATCACCCCCACATAAATTTTAGAACATTCTCCCTCCCATTGTTAAATCACCTCCAAGATGAGTTATGTTATCACAGTCCATTTCAATGCTGCCTCCCCCCTCCTGTCTCCACCTTTACTCTGGAGATCCTCTGACTCTTCCCATTATCCACCCCACCATCCCTGCATTCCCTTATAACCCCTTGTAGTCTCATTATTAATCCATTCCTGTACCCCTCTGCTTTTATAATGCAGTTTCTAACAGGAAGATAGAACTAATGAAAAAGTGTGGATTGATAATTAAACTAACATTCCCCTCCCCAATTTTGGTTTATTTCAGTTCAGGAATGAAGGTGATACTACTTGAACTATTTGAAACCTTTTTGGGTGTGTCAACAACATCTTTGTGGAAGAGTGTTTAGTGCAGGCGCATAGCGTTATACATGAGTCCCATGAGACATAGACCCTATTGTATGCTACCTTGCCATCTTTGATTTGGAAAATATCCCCTCAAATAAGCACCAGCCTGGTAATTTGCTTGCCTGAACCTCAAACTCTAAATTGGAGGAACCTGGTGTTCTGAGAGTCATCCTGGTGGCGTAGTGGTTACAGCTGGGCTGCTGCCCACAGGTCAGCACATTGAAACCGCCAGCCGCTCCATGGAAGGAAGATGGGGCTTTCTGGCCGACCGGTAGAGTTAGGGCTTCAGGAACTCACAGAGGCACTTCTCCCCTGCCATAGCTGGTCAATTCTGACTCAATTCTGTATGAGTCAGGATTAACCCGATGACAGGGAGTTTGGATTCCAAAGATAACTCCGCTGCAATCACCAGGACGCCCACTTGGTGGCACTGTAGCCAAAAATCCAAAGCTCAAAGCCTTGGGTAAATTGGCAAAGTAAGTTACTATACCTTCTCTTTTTAGCCAAATGAAGTAGAATTAGAAAATGTCTGCCCGGTTTACCAAATTGGGTTTTTTTTTTGTTTTTTTACAGATAGATTGCAAATTAAAAAAAAAAAAAGATTGCAAATTCCATGCAGATCAGTATCAGTGGGCATCTGTCTTGGTCACCATTATGTCCCTCGGGCTGGTGTGATGCCCAGTACAAAGTCCATGCATGGTACGGTCTCTGTGGCGTGAGTGCTTGCCTAGAGCAATTTAATAGCAACACGCACAGGAGTTGGATGGTGGGGTGACAGAGCCCTGGGTACTCCCAGAAGCACATCCTCTTTCTCCTTAGGATTTATCCCAGTCTTTCTCCTTGCTCTTCAGGGTTTATACATCATCTCTCCCTCCTTGTTAAAAGGAACTCTGGTAGTGTGGTGGTTGTGCGTTAGGTAGCGATCTGCAAGGTCTGCAGTTCGAAACCACCAGCCACTCCCGAGGGAGACCGACTGGGTGTTCTACTCCCATAAACACTTACAGTCTCAGAAGCTCACAGGGGCAGGTCTACTCTGCCCTATAGGGTTGAGATGAGCTTGTTCAGAATATAAAGGGGCAGCTCTACTCTGCCCCTATAGGGTTGAGATAAGCTTGTTCAGAATATAAATACACTAAAAGTTTACTCCAGGATCGCTGGCTGTGCGGGCTGGCTGTGCGGGCTGGCTGTGCGGGCTGGCTGTGCGGGCTGGCTGTGCGGGCTGGCTGTGCGGGCTGGCTGTGCGGGCTGGCTGTGCGGGCTGGCTGTGCGGGCTGGCTGTGCGGGCTGGCTGTGCGGGCTGGCTGTGCGGGCTGGCTGTGGAGGTAAACGTGAGCTGTGCCCTTGAATGGAATTCAGGTAGGACATGCCCAGGAAGGGAAGTGGATACAGAGGTCAAGCCACAACCAAGCTGTGCATTTGAGATTAGTGCACGTTACCCACATGACACAGGTTGCACGGCAGTAGAAGTAGAGGAGCCCTGGTGGCGTAGTGGTTATAACTTGGGCTGCACGCTCAAAACCACCAGCCGATCTGTAGGAGAAAGCACCCCTTCCACTCTCGTAAGAGTGACCGTCTCGGGAGCTCACAGGTGCAGTTCTTCCCTGTCCTGTAGGGCCGCTCCGAGTCAGCATGCACTCCATGGCAGTGGGTTGGGGGGGAGGGGGGTTCATATATTACAGCGAAAGGCAGCACAGATGGAATCATTCGATCATGAAGCAATCAATGAAGGGATGGCTGAGGCCACGGCAGATTTAGCTGCTTAGAGAAGGCGGGGTTTAAGCTGGCTTTAAAAGAGGGAGGGAGGAGTTCTTTAACAGGTAAGTGAGGCCACCTGTGAAGGCTCTGGAAGCCCGGTTCAGAAAGTGGACTTTACCCCTAGAAAGGAGCATGAATCATCAGAAGCTGTTGCCCGGGAAACAGATTGGAATCCAGATCAGGGGCTGTGAAGGCAGGGGAAGGGTATGTGTGTGCATCACTAATGCTTTGGGGCCCGCGGCGGCTTTGTTGAGTCTCTGTCTGAACAAGACTGCTGCTGACCAGCAGGCACCTTTTCAGTACTGAGGGACTAAACTCTGGCTCCACTGTATCATTTCATAAGTCATCGTTTTCTCCATAGATACCTTCACACCATGTAGGTATATATTACTCTCTAAATGTTAATTACATCCCGAGATCTTTTCTTCTTCCTTGTTTTGGTCCAGTTCCAACTTGCCACATTTTCCACAAAAGCTCATTTAAAATATATGAAATTCTACTGCCATCGAGTTGATGCTGACTCATAGCGACCCTGTAGGACCAGAGCGAACTGCTGCTGGGAGTTTCTAAGACTTAACTTTTTGCAGGAACAGAAAGCCCCAACGTTCTCCTGCTAATTAAATTAATTAAACTTGGGGGGGGTGCCTCTCCGATTAATTTGTTTAATTATAAAGGCATTAATTGGTTTTCATTGCTGTATGAATAGCCTCATCTCCTTTGGAGGGTCATCATCATGCACGGTCATCAGAATACTGGCATTCGGATTATGTTAATAAGGCATCCAGTTTTAACAAGAAATTTACAGTGAAGTGTGTGTGTGTCTGCCCATGCACGTGCCAACGTCAAAAACAGGGAAGCTAAGTTATGAGATAAAAACTATTTTGCCAACGTGAATATCTTAAACGACAGCAGGACACTTTTTTTTTCCTAAGTAAGTTTCTTTTTTTAACTCCCTTTTGAAATTCTTTCCATGGAGGTGAAGAGTTACTCCTGGTAACCTGGGATTGTTGTGCAGCTCTGTATTGGTTATCCGAGTGAATAGTCTGCGAAGAGGAGCCCTAAACCTGCTCGATTGCCCTGCTGATCATGCACCGGTATATTTCAGGTGTTCCTTGAAAACGCAGTCATACGCAGAGTTCCTTGTGTGCTCTGGAAGACCCTTCTAGATCATCTCTATGTGGAATGTTGTTAGTTGCCAGCTTGGCCTCAGACTCATAGGGATTCCATGCACATAGGACCCGAAGACATTCATTTTCAGAAGTAGGTCACCTGGCCTTTCTTCCTAGTATGTCTCACATATATGGAAGTTCCCCTGAAACCTCTTCACAGTGGTGAACCACTCAGCTGCTAACCCAGAGGTTAGTGGTTCAAAGCCACCAGCCACTCCACAGGGGAAAGATGAGGCAGTCTGCTTCCATAAAGATTACAGCCTTGGAAAATCTTTGCGCTCCATCCTACAGGGCCACCACAAGGCAGAATTGACTCGAAGGCAACAGGTCATGATTTTAGGAGCCCCAATTTGAAGAAATGCTTACGCAACACGCATAAAGACAAGAGGCCGACACAAGTGTAGCCCCTCGGCTTAACCCCCTCCCCAGTGTCCTTAACCCCCTCCCCGGTGTCCAAAGACTGGGAGCACATTCACCCACAGGGGCAAATCTTTCGCTTCATGTCCATTGCCAAAACTGGAAAGCCGTGGGCTCATGTCTGCACCGCTCAAGATCAGTAACCACAGAGAAGATGCTCCTCAGGTGCTCAGTGATTCAGGTCTTACGCAGACATGAGAGCTCAGCGCTGGGAGGCACTTGGACTACCTGGCGATTGGAGATGGAAAGAGTACTGAGCGCCTGGCTCCTCCACCCTCGTCATCAGCATCTCAGAACCACTGGTTCCCCATAGGATCACAGGAAAGCACTACCATCGCTTCCACAGGAAGGCAGCTGTTGTCGAGAACTTTAGAGGTATTTCTGCCTCACTGTATTAATCTTTCTACTCACAGTGTTTATTATCACCTGAATAAATTCACCCGCCCACCTCCACCCTGTTTGCATCCTGTCTTTAAATGTTTGCTTCCCAACTTCTAACAATAGGCGAAGACTTCACGTCCTGTTTATTTTCAGTGCCTTCTAGCCCTTTTCATCGGACACCACCCGCTCTGTGTGCCGGGCTCAGTGCCTACAGCTATTTCTGAATTCAGTTGGCACCACCCACCATGGTGCCGTGGGCATCTTGGACCTCTGTTTTCCTCCCAGTCGCAGGCTCAGGAAGGCCCTTTATGCCGGAAGGTTGAGAATGTGTGCACCTACTCCCAGGCATCCTCACCCACCACTGTCAAGGGCATCAACGGCTGCATCCCAACTGCAGTCTAGGAACCCTGTGGCGTCTCGGTGATACACTGGGCTGCGATCCACATGGTCAGCAGGTCAGAACCACCAAAGACTGGGCTTTCTATGCCCATAAATAGTTACAGCAGCAGTTCTCAACCTGTGCGTCACTACCCCTGTGGGAGGGGGGGTGTCGAATGACCATTTCACAGGGGTCACCTAAGACCATCAGAAAATATCAATATATAATTACATATTGTTTTGTGATTAATCACTATGCTTTAATTATGTTTATGTTCAATTTGTAACAATGAAAAGACATCCTGCATGTCAGATATTTACATGATGATTCATAACCGTAGCAAAATGACAGTTATGAAGTAGCCACGAAAATAACTTTATGGTTGGGGTCACCACAACATGAGGAACTGTATGAAAGGGTTGCGGCATGAGGAAGATGGAGGACCACTGAGTGACAGTCTCAGAAACCCGCAGGGCGTCATGGTGAGTCGCCCTTGACGCCATATCCATAGCAGTGAGCTTGGAACTGCAGCCTGGGTTCCCACTGGGCCTCACACAGGCCCTCTCCCCCGGGCCTGCTTCCTGAGCCCACACTCCCTGGGGCGTCACTGCATCCAGCTCTGTCTTTGCTATGCAGCAAACCCAGTCCTGTGCGTCGAAGACTGCAGCTCCTGTCCATCTTTTACGAGTATGTTCACAACAGATGGTGGGTCCAGCTGCTGTTCCCGATCTGGTCATGTCCCACAGGAGCCCCAGCCTCCGAGCAAGGGACCCCAGTCCTCACACCCTCAGATCCTCACTCGCTTCTGCGCACATTTTGGATCCGAGGCACGTTGTATATTGGAATGGGTGGGCCTGGCCATGGGCCCTGGCTTTGTAGTCATAAAGCAGCCCGGATGGAACTAACACAGAGCTGGGCCCCTCATCTTGAGCTGCAACTTTCTAAGCTGAGGGAACTCAGGTGGCCTAGAGAATCTACTGCTCTTCTCTCGTCTCTGGTCCCACACACTGCCAGGGAGTCGTGTCTGATGCAGAGCAACTCTAGGGAGCAGAGAAGACCCGGTGACTGGGGGCACAGGGCTCTCCAGGAGCAAGTGGCCTCGTCTTCTGTTCTCGAAAGGGCTCATGCATTTGAACTGCCGACCAACACTCAGCCCGGGGCTTCGTACCTTGCTCCAGGGCAGCACCCATGGAAACATCCCCACAGTGAAAGCATCACTGGGCCTGTGTGGGTTGACGTGGAGGCACCTGGATGGGGCTGTGGCCTCTTCCCCTGTGCTCCACAGACGCCGGGCAGTTCCTTACTTCTCACACCTCACGGCAGAACCCAGCCTCCCAGCACCTGAGCCAGCCGTGCACCGCCTTGCTTACCGCACATCTGCTTCGCAGTGCAGCTGCCCACCTGCCTCGATGCTCAGCCCCATGTGGGTACTTCACAGCTGGGGGAGAGTGAACCCCACACAGCCCCTGTCTTCCTCATGTCATCTCCCTCTTCCTCAGAGAGCGCCCTCCCCCACCTCACCCCCCACACATGCTTCTTTTCCATTGAGTGGTCCCTGGCCACCAGTTAACAACTCCCCATCTCCTCCAGGGATATGGAAGTCTCTGGAGCCTCCCCTGTGGGCCAGACATCTCGCCACTTGCTCTCGTACCTCTTTCTGTTCCTGGAGGGGGATGGGAGCATTCATTCTTTCATTCGTTCTCGGAAGGTTTGCCAGAGCCAGAGCTCTCAGTCTGTCTCACGTTGCAGTGACGAGTCAAGGCCATAAACAGACAGACACTGACGGCACAGAGAAATGAAATGAGTGCGGCATAGCGGTGGGCAGCAGGATGCTCTAGATCGGTAGACAAGGAAGACCCCTCCGCGGAGGTTACCTCCAAGAGTGGGGCATGTGTAAGACGTGAAAAAATAATCATTTATAAATGATCAAGGGTTCATGAGGGAGGGAGGGCGGGGGAGGAGGGGAAAATGAGGAGCTGTTACCAAGGGCTCAAGCAGAAAATATTTTTTAAATGATGACAAGAAATGAACAAATGTGCTTGACACAATGGATGGATGGATGGATGGATGGATGGATGGATGGATGGATGGATGGATGGATGGGTGGAAGGATAGGTGGGTGGATGGATGGATCGATGGATGGATGGAAGGATGGACGGATAGGTGAATGTATGGATTGTGATACATACAAGCTGTACGAGCTCCTAATAAAATGATTTTTTTTAAGTAAGAAAGAGCCAGCCCTCAAGTAGGCATGGCCGTGTTTGGTGCATAGGGCAGAGATAGGAAGAACTTGCAATGCTGAAGCAAAGCAGGGATGCTGGGATCATCAAACACACCAAGATAAGCTGTGACTTCCTTTGCTTCAGTGGATCTCTCCCTCCTGTGCTTTACCCTGAGCTCCTCCAGAACAGCTGACCTCGCACACTGCCGGGATTGCTCTCACACAGCACACAGATGACGTTTACCAACACTCAGAGGCACGCACGCACGCACACCCACCCACAAAACGTTTGGATCTTATTAGGAATGTATCGTGCTAAAGGAGTATTCTCGCCCTCCCTTTTTTTACTTCCATTACAATGTTTCCATCTTCTCTCATAATCTTAGAAGGGGGGCCTCAGGCCTCTCCCCACTATCTGTGCAGCCTTCCTACCAGCCGTGGGCTGGGGGAGGAAGGAAGAAGTCCCGGCAGAGGTCAAACAGACCAGGGAGTGCAGTCTGTGGATGAAAGTCCTTGGAAGCAAGCATGTCATCCAGGCAGGGTCATATCCTAGAGCAGCGGTCTCAACCTGTGGGTCACGACCCCTTTGGGGGTTGAACGACCCTTTCAGAGGGGCCGCCCCATACATAACAGTAGCAAAATTACAATGATGAAATAACAGTGAAAATAATTTTATGATTGGGGTCACCACCACATGAGAAACTGTTTTAAAGCATCGCGGCATTAGGAAGGTTGAGAGCCACTTTCCTAGAGAGACAGTGGGAAGGGACTTGGCTGCTCTGCCTGAGCCCATTCAGTAGGATGTATGCGAACCACACCCACTCGGACCCCAGGACCATGTCTCACCATGTGCTGGTTTTCTTTTCAGCTTCTTGGAAAGAATCGACAGCGTCAGTTTGGTTGACTACACACCCACAGACCAGGTAGGTGGGACCTAGAGCCTCTCACCTCCCGTTGACAGGCTTCCACGTCAGTCATTTCAAATATTGTTCAGAAGTTTGTGGGGGTTTTTGTTTTTTAAGATTTAATGAAACTTTTCCTCAAATCTTAAAATGGTTTCTGGCAAATTCTTTATACTGTCCCTGTGTGAAGGTGGTATGTTTGCACAATCCTGTGGCCTTGCTTTCTTATATGTGAACACGTCTTAAATGTGTGAAGCTGCCAGTATCAAGATGTTCTGTCTGTAGCGCGTTATTTGTAGGTGCTGGCAGAACATCTGGCTCCTGGCGACCCCGTGCCCAAGGAAATGTCACCTGCCCCCGTGCCATCTCCATGATGACCCACAGGTCTCACCAGTGTGCTCCACTCGCTCCCAGGCTTTGCTTTCTAGCCCGTCTTAGACTGATGCTCTGCCTAAACCTGTTGGTCACTCCAGCAACACACAGTGAGAGAGGAGAACAGTGGCTGGCTGCAGGTGGAGCCAACTGGCCAGGAATCAAGCCCAGGCCTCTGCACAGCACCTGGCAAGTCTGAGCCACTTCCCACTGCTGCCCTCTTGCGGCAGACTAAAAACATGCAATTCTCGCTGCTCCGACAGCTGTGCGTAGAAAAGCCAAACCTTCACCCCTGCTTGGGGAATGTGTCTAACTTCTGCTGGCCCCTTTAAGAGCCAGGCCCTATGAACAGGATGATTTCCAAGAATGAGCGATTCCACTACGCATGTGTCAAAGCAGAGAGGTACACTGTGCCCTGGCCTATGGGAATCATGGAACCTGTGAACATCTGCAGAGACTTGCTCATTTGGGGGACCCCAGACCTCTCTAGGAGGATCCCTGGTGGTGTAGTGGTTATGGGCTGTGATCCACATGGTCAGCAGTTTGAAAACCACAACAGTTCCAAGGGAGAAAGACTGGGCTTTCTACTCCTGTAAACTGTACAGTCTCAGAAACCCACAGGGGGTCGCTGTAAGTCAGCTTGGACTGGTGGCGGTGAGTTTGGTTTGTAGACCTTCCCGAGCTAATCAGGCAGGTGTCTATTCAAACCAGCTCGTCCATCACTTCTCTAGCATTTATTTCCCTGCAGGGAGGACACTGGACTGGGGCTCCTCCGGAAGACATTCTCACACTATGTCTGACTGCACGAGCGTGGAGCCTTCCCAGTTTAGAGTCAGGCCTTCCAGGCTACCCTAATCATGTCCGCTCCCCTCCCTGTGGCAAGCACCACTGTAATGATCAGAAACAGCTCCAGTAACTTGGCAAACTTGTCGGCTTTGTGAGCATGTGTGATGCTCTCATCCGGCCTCGTCCACCACCAGCCTGTCCTTTCTGACTTACGGCAACCCACTAGGGCCGAGAAGAACTGCCCTGTGGGCTTCTGAGACTAACTCTTTCCGGAACTAGAGAGCCCCATCTTTCTCAGGCTAGTAGTCTCAAACTGCTGACCTCATAGGTTAGCAGCCCGGCGTGTAACGACTGCACTGTCAGACTTTGTAGTGATGCGTTTTTCTAGCCCAGCATCCTGCATGTTGGAAAGAATAGAGTGTCAGCCAGCCTTCACTCCAACGACCCTTCCTCAGATTTTTTTGGTTTCTCACCAGATGGTTCTGAATCCATTTGGAACAGGAGGCTCTAGCTATTGTAGCTACAGTACATTTCGGGCTATGATGTGGGTGTGAGGCACCTAACAGGCAGGTGCATCAAAAGTATTATTGTTACTGTTAGGGTTGGGGGAGATTATTATTTCAAAATAACAGTCTGTTGTTTTCATTATAGCCAAACCCGCCACCCTTAGGTGCATTCCAATGCGTGGCCACTCTGTAGGACAGAGAAGGAAGGCTCTGCCGGGTGTCCAAGACTGTGCCTCCACTTTCTTGCATGGAGCTCCTGACGGGTTCAAACCACCCAACTTTCGATTTGCTTCTAAAGCATAAAAACGTAACCTGGACTCTTCTCATTTCTTGCTTTCAGGACCTTCTCCGCTGCAGAGTTCTGACATCAGGGATTTTTGAGACCCGGTTCCAAGTGGACAAAGTGAACTTTCAGTGAGTGTGTGGTTAAAGGGTATAGCCCTGTGTGGAGGAGGGCGGGGGGTAGGGTTCTCCCCTCTGATGTAAAAGTCCGCTCCACAGAGCTCCCATGCCCACGGAGCTACTGGGAGTTGGCATGTAAACCCACGATCTGTGGCACTAACAGTGTGATAAATGCTGCTTGCGCTCAGTTCGAATTCTAGGCAGGGTAGAGGTGTGGATTTCTGCCACTTGATTGAAAGTAGAAATGAGAATACATCTCAGATATAGAGTTTGCTCGCCCTTCAGTCAACCAGGGGCCCTGTCAAATGTGCTGTTCTGATGCTGGGTCTTTGGGATTCATGGCCCAGTTGCAGAAGGATAAGTAACCACCTCCTTTTGCCCTCAGTGGGGTTTGAGGCTGACCCAGCATGAACTCCAGGAAATACGCTTCCCTTCCTCACTCTCTTCCTAGTCATGAGGAGCTTGATACTCCCTCCACAACGACTTCTTCACATACCACTTGCCACCTCCTCACCCCTACAGCCACCCCTCCAGCCCCCAGCATCCCCGTATCCCTTCCCCCCACACCCCATTGTGGTCCCCCACTTCCTAACTTGGTGCTCCACCTGACTGTCTGCCTACACGAACCTTCCCAAAACATAGCTCAGCCGTTGCCCCTGCACCCCAAGCCCCAGACTTCCATCACAGGTGTACCCCGGGGCTTGTCCTCAGCCCGTTCGTCTCCAGGCCTGCCTCCACCTCACCAGGCTGGGCGCTGCATGGGGGTCTTCCCAGCTCAGCGGAGCCCATGCTCATCCTGTTGTCCCAGCGCAGGGCTGCAATCCAACTGCACACATCCACCAAGGTGTCCGTCAAATCTCGGCAAAGAGTAGTTTCTGTCGCACCAGCTAGATCCCTCAGCACTCTGTGTCCTGCTGCTCCCTGCCTGTCCAAGTTCCTCCGGCCCGTTCAGCTCGGCCGCGGGCAGCAGGAGTCGGCCAGGCCTGCGTGTTCAGAGACATCCCCATTCCCAGCCCTCACCTCACAGCCCAGGCCAGTCACCGTGACTTGGTTTGCGGAGAAGACACCACCAAGGCGCTGCAGGAAAGTGGGCCAGTCAAGTCGCGGCATTGGTGTGGGTTGTGGCGTTTGCCCGGCGATGAACTCTACCCACATGACGGACAAGTCCCCGGCAGAGCAGACCTATTATGAGACTGTACTCTGCGGTGGTGCTTTTGTTAAGGAGCCCTGGTGGCAGAGGGTTTTGCCCATTAGACTGCCCAACCCAAGCTCACCAGTCCAGAAACACCAGCTGCTCCTCGGGAGAAAGCCAGGGCTCGCTGCTCCCGGGAAGTTCTGAATTCTCGGAAACTCAAGGGCCACTGCTACTCTGTTGAGTCTGCTCCCCGTGCATGAGTCACACTGTACTTGACAGCAATGAGTCAAGACCAAGTGCTCCCTCATCACCTCCTCGGTTTTCCCCAGGCCCCTCCTGTGTGGGCCACATGCGCAGAATTAAACAGACAGATGAAAATCATGTAGGGCCACCACCGTATGCCCTGACTGATTAAACACAAGCTCTTTGGTCCTAAAACAGGTGCAGTAAGTTTAGAAGAAGAATACTTAGTGCCGGAGCCACGAGAAAGCTAGAAAGGCCAGGCGGCATTTGGGTGGGTGCAGAAGAGAGGACTCCCAGCCGGGGGTACCCTGAGCCCACATCTTGAGAAGAGAGGCCAGGAGCCAGGCTGTGGGTCCTGTGTAAATCTCTGGGCGTACCCACCTAGATCATGGGGTGGAAGGTTATTTCACCACAGGTGTGTCCCTGAGCAGAGTTATGTGGAAACTCCCAGAGGTACAGGGAGTGACAGGCCATCTAGCAGCCTTTCTGTCAGTTCATTGAGAGACAAGCATGGGGTCATCTCCTTGGACTGGGTCACACATTAAGAGGGCTCTGTCCCAAGCAGGGACTTAGCCTGTGCTCAGAGAAGCAAAGCGTCATTTAAACTAGTGATGGCTGCATTGATTTAGCACCCACTGTTCAACCCAACAGCTGCATTGATTAAGCACCCACTGTTCGACCCAGGCCACCCCGGCATTGCGTTGTCGGCGTTGTGTCTGATTGCTGTGCCCACCCTGCACGCTGGCGGATGAAGGAGCTCAGACTGGGAGCAGCTGAGTACTGGGAGCCCAGGCCCCAGGGCAGGCTGGAGATTGTGCCTGCAGCCAGCGCCGAGGCCCACGTATCACCTGGACGGAGCCTTTAGACAGAAAAGCAGAACAGTGAAAGGTTGTGCTTTGTCCCCTGGCTTCCCCAAAATTAAAGTCTCGCCCATTGCTCCCCCAGCATGTTCGATGTTGGCGGCCAGAGGGACGAGAGAAGAAAGTGGATCCAGTGCTTCAACGGTAAGCCACATGCTCTCGGGAAGGCGGCCGGAGGCCTCCCGCTGAGCCCACCACTACACGCGTGCGTTCTGGAACTCGTCTTAGAGTTGGGGTGCGCCTGCCTTCAATGTGCATGTCATAAGCAGCGTAGTTAGGCACCTCAGACTCACGTTTAGTCTTTGGTGTCGTCTGTGTGGCCTCAGCTTGCAGTCCTGGGACAGCCCAATGAGAGATGCCACGCTGACTTGTCATTCGGAAGAAAGTAGCCGTTACTGTGCATGCACTTCCTTCTACCGTCCCCCTTTCTGATCTGTCTCACGAAGGCACTTTCTTTTCTCTCGGTCCCCTTAGACGTCACGGCCATCATCTATGTCGCAGCCTGCAGCAGCTACAACATGGTCATTCGGGAAGATAACAACACCAATAGGCTGAGAGAGTCCCTGGACCTTTTTGAAAGCATCTGGAACAACAGGTTAGAAGCACAGCAAAGCCAGGCCCGCCGGGGCTTTTCCAGTGCTCAAAATTCAAAGTGCCACTCTGCCAGGGTGCCTCGTCAGACACAGTGTGTCCTTCCTGGTGAAAACCAAGCTCAGAAAGATGTCTCTCCCTCCATCGCATGCATAAGCGTACTTAGAACGGGTGTGTTCTGGGTGAAGCTCCAGCAGTGCTTTGTCAAGGGCATTTACATCTCTGTCTCAAAGGCTGAGGAAGTTGAAGCCCTGGTAGATGAAGCACGGGGCCATGGATTGCAAGGTTGGTAGTTCAGACTGAGAAGCCACTCTGCAAGAGAAAGATGGGGTTCTCTGTTCCTGTCACTATTCCAAGCCTCAAAAGTCCACAGGACTAATTGTACTCTGTCCTATAGGATGAGGAGCCCCAGTGGTGTAGTGGTTACAGGTTGAACTGCAATCCTCAAGGTTGGCAGTTCAAAACCACTCTCAGCTCCTCAGAGAAAGCGTGAGCTTTCTACTCCCATAAAGATTCACATTCTCAGAAACCCACAGGGGCAGTTCTTCCCAGTCCTTTAGGGTCACTCTGAGTCAGTACTGACTCAGTGGCTGTAATGTGTTTGTTTGTTTGCTTTGGTGGGGGGTGGGAGGGTGGGTGGGAGGTGGTTCCACAGGAGATGAGTAGACTGAACTGCATGGCAGTGGCTAACACAAGACATGGCTGATATCCCTCACATGATTGTCTCGTGACCATGGCTGAAACTACCTGCATTGCAAAGGAGCAATGGTGGTGGTTATTTCATAAAGGAATGTCAATCAACACACACACCCTGCACCCATGCTGAGAGTTTAAGGTCATCATTTCCTTCCTGAAACATTTAGAAGGAAGTGTGTGTCACCAGGGAGGACAGGTGCCGAACGTCAGTAAGAGCACTTCTCTGCCAACGTTCACCAACCCCTCCTCTCCATCTTACAGGATTAAAGCAGTGACTGGGAAAGAAAAGGGACAAGGTGGAATTAAGAAAGGCTGGTTATACAAGAACTATGGAGACATATTTTCATATCTCTCTCTCTCTCTCTCTCTCTCTCTCTCTCTCTCTCTCTCTCTCTATATATATATATATATATATATATATATATATATATATATATATATATATATATATATATATATATATATGAAAACTCAAACCCACCACCAGTGAGTCAATTCCGACCCCATAGAACAGAGTGGAACTGCCTCATAGATAGGGCACGGCTTTAAGTATTTGTGCGAGCAGATTGTGTATATGTGTACAAGTATCACATCTGAAACGACGTTGGTACAGTTCAATGAAAAATCAGGTTAAAAGAAACATCAGGTTAAAATAACTTAATTTTATCAATATGTGTGAGGATAGAAAATAAAACAAACCTAGGGGTGGAAACATAAAAATTCTAATAGTAGTGCTCTCTGGGTAAATTACATTAGGGTTGTATGTGTGTATGTGTGTATTTATTTAATTTAAGGTTAGTTTGTACAAAGATATATGTCATAAATTAAACAATGATGGTATTCCATTTTGGGGGAAAGGAGTTGTGTTTTAATTTATGTTAAAACTCCTGGTTCCTATCAATCAGCTATTTGCAATGAAGAAGTTATTGGTCTTGAACAATTCTATCATGGCCCTCCATCACCAGAGCCATATGTTCCAAGCCATGTTTTGGATTTTGGCTGAAAGTGGAGAATGCCAGAAAGATGTTTTCTTGTGTGTTATCGACTTGGCAAAAGCATTTGACTGTGTGGATCAGAACAGACTGTGGATAGCCTCGAGAAGATCGGGAACTCCAGACAGTGTCATGGTGCTCATGCAGAAACTGTACGTTGATCTAGAGGCAGTTTTGCGAACAGAACAAGGGAATACGGAATGGTGTGACATCAGGAAAGATGGGCATCAGGGTTGTAGCTTCTCATCTTGCTTATTCACTCTGTATGCTGAGCGCAGTGATATGAAGAAAAGTGGGGCATTAGGCTTAGGGCAGTGGTTCTCAACCTTCCCAATGCTGCGACCCTTTAACGCAGATCCTCATATTGTGGTGACCCCCCAACCACAAAATAATTTTCGTTGCTACTTTATAACTGTAATTTTGCTACTGTTATGAATCGGGCGACCCCTCTGAAAGGGTCGTTCAACCCCCAAAGGGTTTGCAACCCACAGGTTGAGAACCACTGGATTAGGGGAAGGCTTATTAGCAATCTGCAATGTACAGGTGACACAATCCTGTTTGCCAAAAGCAAGGAGGAATTAAAGACCTTACTGATGAAGAGCAAGGTTTTTAGATTTCAGTGTGAATTACAACTTGGGGTAAAGAAAGCAAAAAATCCTCGCAACTGGAGCACTATGTAACATCATCCTAAACTGGGAAATGATTGAAGTCGTTAAGGATTATGCCTTGCTTGGGTCTACAATCAATGCTCATGGAAGCAGCAGTCAGGAAATCAAGCAACACATTTCACTGGGTAAATCTGCTGAACATGAACTCTTTCTAGTGATGTAAAGCAAGGATGTTACTTTGAGTATTAATGTGTGGTTGGCCCAAGCCATAGTATTTTCAGTTGCTGAATATGCATGTGAAAGTTAGACATGGGTTATAAAAAACACCGAAGAAGAATCAATGCATTTGAATTGTGGTGGGGGCGAAGAATATTGAAAGTACCATGAACTACCAACTGAACAAACAAATCTGTCTCGAACAAGTACAGCCAGAATGCTTGTTGGAGACAAAGGTGGTGAGACTTTATCTCATGTGCTTTGGACCCGTATCTGGAGAAGGAGATCTTGTCTTGTGAAGTAGAGAGGCAATAAAAAGAGGCAGGCCCTGACTGCCACAATGGGCTCCAACGTAAGAACCATTGTAATGAGTAATGGTGTTTCAGTCATTGGGTGTTTCAGTCATTTGTAAGTAGGGTCGCTCTGAGGCCCAGCTCACTCCAGGAAACCTAGCAATAGCATCAGGCAGCTTATTTTCATAGCAATAAACTGACTATCAAAGGCTTTGAAAATTTGCACAGTTGATCAAGTTGTGAGCCCACCCTATTTAACTCCTGTGTAACAAGGACAGAGAGAAAGGCCAGAGACTTGTCCACGTGTCACCTTCACTGTGAAGTTTGCTTGTCCTGGAGAGCACAGTGACTGGATCTGATGCACATCATCTCCAGATTTGATGACTCTTAGACTGGAGCAAAAAGGAAGAGACAGAGGAGACAGGGAGGAAGACCCAACCCAGCCACAGTGAAGTTCTGTGTGGTTTGGTGAAGAATAAGTTACTTTGTTAATTCTTTCATTTCCTTTAGATTAAATTTGCTGAGCCATACATATCACACCACAAAAATCCCAGTATACTTACTGCGGAAGTCAATCGTCGCTTTGGTGTACCAACAAGTTTGGGATGGGATAGATTGAATTAGACCATGCTGAGCTGCTCTTAGGGATGAGACTCTGTGCTCCTACAAAGATCTAAAGCACTGTTCCCCAAAGTGGGCAGTATTGGGGCAGAGGGGTATGCTGGGACGATCCATTTTATCCTGGATTATGGATTACAGTATCAATGTGTTTCACTTGCGAGAGCACCACTGAGTAATTTGCTTTTCTGTAAAGGGGGCTGGGTAGGCCAAATAAGTTTGGGAACCCATGACCTACACCTCAGAAACCAAAGAGGGGGTTCTTCTCTGAGCTATAGGATCGCTATGAGCTCAAACCCACTCAGCGGCGGTGGGTTTGATTTGGTAACTGCAGAATTGATTCAGCTACATTTCATTATAAGAATGCTTTGCAGACTAGAGACTCAAAGCCCATCTGTAGGCGACTGGACACCCCCTTGCAGAAGGGTCACAGGGAGGAGATGAGCCGGTCAGGGTGCAGTACAGCAACGATGAAACTTACAACTTTCCTCTAATTCTTAAATGCGTCCTCCCCCCACTATCATGATCCCAATTCTACCTTACAATCTGGCTAGACCATAGGATGTACATAGGTACAGATAGCAACTGGAAACACAGGGAATCCAGGACGGATGATCCCTTCAGGACCAGTGGTGAGAATGGTGATACTAGGAGGGTGAAGAGGGTGGGGTGGAAAGGGGGAACCGATTACAAGGACCTACATATAACCCCCTAGGTGATGGACAACAGAAAAGTGGGTAAAGGGAGCCATTGGACAGTGTAAGATATGACAAAAATAATAATTTATTAATTATGAAGGGTTCATGAGGGAGGGGAAGGGAGGGAGGGAAACGAGGAACTGATATTAAGGGCTCAAGTAGAAAGCAAATGTTTTGAGAATGATGATGGCAACAAATGTACAAATGTGCTTGCCACAATGGATGGATGGATGGATTGTGATATGAGTTGTACGAGCCCACAATAAAATTATTTTTTTAAATGCTTTGCTTACAGGTGGAATGGAGAACCGCGATATTGGTCAAAGAGTTCTACCTACATCTGTACATTTTTAGGAGGATGACAGTGTGCTCCTGTTAATTGAATCGTCCTTTCTGTATTAGGGGAACTTTCCACATTGCAAACAAAACTCCCCGCTGCCAGGGCATTGATTCTGATTCATAGCAACCTGTGTAGAGTTCCTGAGACTGTTAAGATTGACCGCGGCAGAAAACCTCATCTTCCTCCTGCACAACAACGAAGGGGTTCGAACCACCAACCCTGCGCTTCGCAGCCCAATGCCTAAGCCACAGCGTCACTGGGGCTCCCGTCCACAGCATAGTGCATGTGACGTGAAATGTGCTTCCCTTCTCCTTTCCAGGTGGCTCCGGACCATCTCTATCATCTTGTTCTTGAACAAGCAGGACATGCTGGCCGAAAAAGTCTTGGCAGGGAAATCAAAAATCGAAGATTATTTCCCAGAGTATGCTAATTATGCTGTTCCTGAAGATGGTAAGTTTGCCAGGCAACTTTCTGCTAGATTCAGGAAATAAAGCAGTGTGCTTTAGTAGGCTTGAGACTGTAACTCAATCTTCTCTGTCACTGGCCCACCCTAGAGGACGGGAGCATTGACTAGGCCTGCTTAGGTTTCCAGCCAAGAAAGAGCAGCTTTGGAATCCGAGCATCAGTTCTCTGCCTCTCCCGAACCCACAGCAAAAGGTGTCTTGTGACCGGGGCACCGCATCATGTGCTTTACGTGATTAGACATTCTCACTCTGCCTGATGGGGGTCATTTTTATTATGCTTGTTTGTCCTGAGAAACTGAGGCTGAGGGAGGTACAGTATCTTTTCCAAGGATACCTGAATAGAGAAGGTAAATGCAAACTTGAGCCAGTTCACTGTTCCACTCTGAGGCTTCTATCCACCAGGCAACTCCCTCTTCAGCTGCAGCGTCGGTGGTTCCCAGTGAGGGGGCCCACCATCCACCCAGCCTGCCGGAGGCACGGTTATTACTGCGAAAACCCAGAAAATCCATGATGGAATTGGGCTCCTCTTGCGAGTGACGCCCAGTTTTCAGTGCCCGCTGGATCTTCCAGCTGGAAGTGAAATGTCAAGGAAAACCATCCTCTTAACATTTGAGTTGGGAACTAGATGAAGCACAGTGCATGGGACTTCCCTGGAAACTTCAGTAGAGATTATAGGATTTAAAAATTATTACTATTACTATTCATGCACTGGGGAAAGGTGCTCTAGCGGGTTAGTAGATTACACATCCGGTTGCTAACCCCTGCTTGAGCGGCAGAGGAGCCTGCTCCTATGAAGATAGGGAGCGCTACTCTGCCCTAGAATTCCCTGGGAGTTGGAATTAACTCAGTGGGAGTGAGCAACGAGGAGCAAGAGGGAAACCTGGCGTTCTGACATTTCTGGTTCCTGAGGTACCATTTCCTTTTCATCATAAGGGTAGAGGCTCTGTACATTCACAGGGCAATTCCAGATCATGTGGGATCTTTAAAAAGCCCTGCTGCTCATCTTTTTCCTATAAAAGGAATGTGAAAATGTGCTAGTGTGCTAATTCTTCTCCTAGGCTCCCTCGGAACCCCCTCGTACTCGTAACCTACCAGAGCAGAACCTGCAATGTATCCCAAAGGGAGCTGCAGTGTCAGCCAACACGTTTTCACAGAGTCTCTACTCATCCTGAGTCCCTCAGCATTCATCAGGGTATCTGCAGTGAGCTGGGTTGGCCAGGTGGCGTGTTTCCTGAAAGTAAATTAAGTTCCTGTTAGCTGAGGGAAGTCATCCCTCTCCACTGTTAGATTTTCCCCATTTCCACCTTTGCCACCTACCTAATTCTTTCACCGTCTCAGAATGCTCACCTTCTACCTTTTCCTTGCTCCTGCCGCACAGGCAGCCATGGTTCTTCTGGACACTCGCCCACCTTGGCACCCCCTCACCACATCCCAAAGGGACCCTCTGCCCTTTTAGCTGCTGAAGGGCCACACTGCTGGCCCTGTTGGCAGGCCCAGCGACTGAGCAGCTGCTTAGGGTTGGCCGGCAGACTGGAATGATGCTTGCACTCTGTGGCTGCACCCAGAGCCCAGCTCCTCCTGCTTTGTGCACTGCCTGCCGCCAGGATGCCCAGGTCCTGGCATCAACCACGATGTACTAGCGAGAATGAGAAGAGAGTGCCTGGCTCTAGAGAGTAGTACAAGGACATGCACATCCTGAGGGAGGGGAGCCTTGATGGCTCCATGGGATAAGCACTGAGCTGCTAACTGCAAGGTCAGCTGTTCAAATCCACCCACCACTCCACAGGAGAGAGTTGATTTAAATTCTTTCCGTGTCTACCTCTCCCCCCATGCCCACAGCCTCCCTGCCATGGAGTCAGTGCGGACCCAAAGCCATCCTTCTGTGGGCTTCTGGGACAGTCACTTCACAGGAGTAGAAAGGCCAGTCTTTCTCCTGAGGTTTCCAAGTGCCGTGCCGACCAGCAGTCCAACTCGGGGGCCACGTGTCACGTTTCCCATCAGCCCTCTGCCCCTCACTTCCTGGGCTCACCTGAGCAGTGGTGTCCTTAGAGAAGAGAGCAATGAGAACAGAAAGAGATTTCATGAAGTCACAGAAAGTTCTGAGTGAGCCCATGAACTCGAGGATGAGAAAGGTCTCTAGAAGGGCCGGGCGTCAGAACTGGCTCCACTCCAGCGGTGTTCACTGTGGGCACTCTGTGACAACCTGGAAGGGCATATCTTTCTAAGGAAAAGCTGATGGCATTGGTTGGCGAATGCAGCTCAGATGAGCAGACTCAGAGCGGAGCTGCCTCCAGGGAGCACGAGGAAACGACGCCAGCGAGACTGAGAGGTGAAGAGGGCGCTGGCCCTCGGTGTATATCCTTTCCAACAAGAGATTGCCTTGTTCTTTGGGTGGAAGTCATTCCTCCCAAATCATTGTCATCATATTAGAAACAAGGATTGGGGGTGGGGTGGGGGGTGTGAGAAGGGAAAATTAAACTAACATTTTTGATGTAGGATTTTTTTTTTGCCGCACCATCCCTTACATAAATATTTTAACACTACGGATTACATCCAGCAATCCAACCATTTTAATTCCTTTTCTGTTTTCCGGCAAGGTGTGGCTCTGTTTCGCATTGCGTAAATAAATGCCCGCTTCTCGTTTCTGCAGCAACACCAGACGCAGGAGAGGATCCCAAAGTGACACGAGCCAAGTTCTTCATCCGGGATCTGTTTTTGGTAAGGGCTTCGGTTAGCTTTGGACTTCCAGAACCTAAGCTCTTTGCAATCTCCACGTTTCTCAGCGCTACTGGATCCCATTGGGGCTTCCCCCAAAGTTCTCAGAGACCAGAGAAGGCAGTGTCACCTTCACCCCACCACTTAGCAAACACCTCCAAAGGGGTTAGGTTTCTCACCCCAGGTGCCTCACAACTGCCAGGCGGCAGGTGGGGCCCATCAACAAAATAGACCTGGCCCACCTGTGTTTTCTCAGCAGCCTGCCGGATGAGCCCTGCACCTTCCGGCCACACTCGCTCCAGGCAGAAACTCTTACAAGTCTGCTTCAAAGTGGACAGGCTCAGACTCAAGACAGTTGCTCCGTTCCAGTGAAATAATTTCAGGTTGACATCAAAGACAAAACAACAGTACATAAAACTCCCATAGGCTTTTTATTACTCAAGTTAGGCAGTTATTCAGACATTGCCACCTTTGCTCCCTTTAGGCAGATATATTTCTGTAAACATATGTGCTTGCGTATCTTTTACAAACTCACCTAGAGCATGTGGCTGGCCGTGAGTTGAGATGAAGGCCAGGATACACCCTCAGGAGCATGTCCACCGTCAGACCCAAGCTGCGGTCGGCACTGGCCACCGAACCTCTGTTGGCTGGCTGGCTGGCTGGCCAAACAGGAACTCTGAGTCCAGCCCAGAGGGGCCCTGGCTCCAACAGAGACTCCTGCAGTGTGATGGTCTCCAGACCCAGCCTACCCTCTGGGCTGCTTCTCTCGCCGCCTGTGAGTTAACATGTAGCAGCGATAAGCTAGCAAGTCTCTTGCAGATTTTCCTCTGCGTGAGTTCTGACTGAGGAACGTGTGTTCCCCGGGAAGTGTCCGGTTGTACTGGAAAGGGGGGCTGTGGTTGGGTAAGGCTGGGCGTTTCTCTGTTGGGTAGTGAGACCGGTTTCTGGATGTGAGAGCTCCAAGCACCTTTCCCTACGGCTGCGCCAGCCACACTCTCTCCAGTGAGGGAGTTTGCTCTGCAGTGTATCCCCTTCTGAAGGAGCAGCTGGTCAGAGGAAACACACAATTTAAACACAACCCTGCTGCCCCTGAGGTGGCTCTATTGTTGCAGGGTGAACTGCTTTGTGCGGTTTCCTTCTCTGTGATCTACATGGAACCTGATTGCCAGGCTGTGTCCCACGTGGCTCCAGAGAAATGTGGAAGGGCCACCCTGTAGGTTAGTAGAGGACGGTTTCTCCCCAGGACTTGACTGGGAGACAGGACCGTTTATTTGTTCTAGGATCTGCAGTGTAGCTCCGATTCTTATCTGACATCTAAATGCCTGACATTGACACTGCTGGTTGACTTCTCTGATCTCATTAGAACAGCCTTTCCTAGAATTGTTTTAATGAGCACTGCGAAGTTAACCAGGTGTAAAACTGATGGGCATTCAGATAAGAGGGTAGGATGTGAGCCATACATACTTCCAGAAATGAATGGCCATGCCCTAGAAACCTTTTTCTTCTTGACAACAGTATATAAATGTGGCTTTTGTGGAACCGGAGAATCTGAGAAGTGGCATCCACTGGAATTCTGGGTGATGGGACTTGCTTGGGGTCGTGACGTGTTCTGAGAAGGTGGCTGGATTTAGAGGCAGCCAGGATGTGGCAGAATTGCTTGATCAGTGCTTTGTCTGCGCAGGGACGGGTCTTGGGTAAAACAATAGCTTTGGTAACCCAGATGGGGCTGGCTCGAGTGGAAGGGATAAAGGCCCTAAATGAAGGACAGCTTCCCTTGAGGAAGGGAGGCCGGTGCTGCGGGGGAAGGGTGTGGTGAGAAGCCCACTCTGAGAAAGGGCCACTTGTCTCGCTCTCCATGGTGGGCATCCTTCCATGGGTGCCACAGCCAGGTTCTAGGTCAGGCCCTGACCACCAGAGAGGGATTGTCCCAGACAAGGTCACCTCCCCACTTCAAGGGAGGGCATGAACCATTTCTGAGGCAAAGTTCAGAGCCTGCCAACCACTGACCCCAGTCATGTCCCACAAACTGGGAAGCAGTTGCAGCCGGAAGGGGAGCATCCGGAAGCTTCTTTTTTTTAAATAATTAAATGATTTTATTGGGGGCTTGTACAACTCTTATCACAATCCATACATGCATCCATTGTGTCAAGCACTTTCGTGCATTTGTTTCTCTCATTCTCCAAACATTTGCTTTCTACTTGAACCCTTGGTATCTGCTCCTCATTCTCCCCTCCCTCCCCGCTCCCCCTCCCCCATGAACCCTTGATAATTTATAAATCATTATTATTTTGTCATATCTTATGCTGTCTGACATCTCCCTTCACCCACTTCTCCACTGTCCTCCCCCCAAGAGAGGAGGTTATATATAGATCCTTGTAATCGGTTTTCCCTTTTTACCCCACCGTCCCGGTATCCCCACTCTCAGCACTGGTCCTGAAGGGATCATCCCCCCTGGATTCCCTGTGTTTCCAGTTCCTGTCTACACCAGTGTACATCCTCCGGTCCAGCTGGATTTGTAAGGTAGAAAGGTAGTGATGTGAAAACATTGCTTTGTCAGTTCTCACCACGCGTCACAGGGCTTCCTATTCCCAGCTGTCTCTCAATAATTTTTTTAATCGTTTTATTAGGGGCTCATACAACTCTGATCACAATCGATACATACATCAATTGTGTAAAGCACATCTGTACGTTCATTGCCCTCATCATTCTCAAGACATTTGCTCTCCACTGATGCCCTGGGCATCAGGTCTTCATTTTTCCCCTCCCTTCCTGTTCCCCCCTCCCTCATGAGCCCTTGATAATTTATAAATTATTATTTTGTCATATCTTGCCCTGTCCGACATCTCCCTTCACCCACTTTTCTGTTTTCTGTCTCATAGGGAGGAGGTCACATGTAGATCCTTGCATTCAGTGTCCCCTTTCCAACCCACCCTTCCTCCACCCTCCAGTATTGCCACTCACACCACTGGTCCTGAAGGGATCATCCGCCTTGGATTACCTGTGCCTCCAGCTCCTGTCTGCACCAGTGTACATCCTCTGGTCTAGCCAGACTTGCAAGGTAGAATTCAGATCAGGATAGTGGGGTGGGGGTGGGGTAGGGTGGGGGAGCAGGAAGCATTTAGGAACTAGTGGAAAGTTGTGTTTTTTCATCAGTGCTACATCGCACCTTGACTAGCTCATCTCCTCCCCTAGACCCCTCTGCAAGGGGATCTTCAGTGGCCGACAGATGGGCTTTGGGTCTCCACTCTGCATTCCCCCCTCATTCACTATGGTAAGATTTTTTTGTTTTGATGACGCCTTATACCTGATCCCTTCGACACCTCATGATCGCACAGGCTGGTGTTCTTCTTCCATGTGGGCTTTGTTGCTTCTGAGCTAGATGGCTGCTTGTTTACCTTCAAGCCTTTAAGACACCAGATGCTTTACCTTTTGATAGCCAGACACCATCAGCTTTCTTTGCCACATTTGCTTATGCACCCATTTGTCCTCAGCAATCGTATCATGGAGGTGTGCACCCAATGATATAATTTTTTCTTCTTTGATGCCTGATAACTGATCCCTTCAGCACCTCATGATCACATAGACTTGTGTGTTGTTACATGCGGGCTTTGTTGCTTCTGAGCTAGATAGCTGCTTGTTTACCCTCAAGCGTTTAAGACCCCAGATGCTATATCTTTTGGTAGCTGGGCTCCATCAGCTTTCTTCACCATATTTGCTTATTCACCCACTTTGTCTTCAGCGGTTGTGTCGGGAAGGTGAGCATCATAGAATGCCAATTTAATAAAAGAAAGTATGCTTGCATTGAGGGAGTACTTGAGTGGAGGCCCAAAGTCCTTCTGATACCTTAATACTAAACCTATAAATATAGGCACATTGATCTATTTCCCCATCCTCAATATATAAATATATTTGCATATGTACATGTCTTTATCTAGACCTCTATAAATGCCCTTTGCCTCTCAGCTCTTTCCTCCATTCCCCTTGATTTTCCTTCTGTCCCACTATCATGCTCCGTCCCCACCTGGGTTGAGCAATATCTCTTCATTACGGCTCCCAAGAATTTTGCAAGCGAATTCCTTGTGCTGTAACTTGAACGCTATCTTCTACTAACTAGAGGGTCTCAGGGAATCTGGGACAGCTTAGTCTTTTCACAAAAGTTTATTTCTGCCATTGAAAAAATAAAGTGGGAAGTCAGGTGTGATTAAAGACCAAGATCTGCAAGTTGTGACAAACTTGGTGATGAATCTCTCCCTTAAATTTCTGTTGCTTTGATGTATATATATGTATGGATTGTGGTAAGAGTTGTATGAGTCCCTAATAAAATGTAAAACAAAAAAAAATTCTGTTGCTCCAGGCTGACCAGACAGATTATTACAGAAGAAGGCCTGTTTTCATTCATTCACTCACTCACTAACTCACTCACTCATTCGTTCACTCACTAAGTACTTAATGTGTGTGAGTCAAGTGCCTCACCTGGTTCTTCAGGGTTAAAAAAATAAAAATAAGCCTACCTGTATTTGTGTCATGAGATTGCAAGAAGAGAACATTGAACTTGCTCCAGAGCTCCACTATTCCCTAAACTCAGTCTGTCTCTCTATGAGAAATTTTATAATCTAACATGCTGTTCATGGAAGCCTTCAGAAGTCTCAGCATTTCTTCAAAGCATGTCTGAAAGGATGTTTTGCTGGGAAAACCTACCCACCCAAGCAGACAGAAGTGGCACTGTTCAGGAGAAGAAGGGGGAGGCAGAAGGAAGAAGTCCACAGCAGGAGGCACCAGCAGGTACTTAGCTTCACACTGCACACCTGCCACTCCAGGTGTCCTGAGGAGTCATGACTGAGGGCATCTAATCCATTGTTCCCAGAGCTATTTGAAAACAGAGTGCCCATAACTCCCGAGACACCCATCACATGGAACTGCTAAACACAAGGACACCTCTGAGGAAACTCTGCTCCTGACTGTGCCCACTAATGCGCTTTCCCATATGGTGCACATGTGGCTATTTCTATGTAAATTAAGTAAAATTAAAAATTCAGATTCTCAGTGACATCAACTAGTAACAGTGTTGAACACATAGGACAGGCAAATCACGTTTATATTCTCATGGGACGTTCTTTTGGACAGAGCTGGTGTGGAGACCTCATTTCTGGAAAATCTTACCAGAATTCTAGTGGTAGTCTGTAAAATGCATTTCTTGTCTCTTCAATTGAACTCCAAGCTGCTTCTTCCTTTTTTTTTTTGAAAGAGCGATTGTCTTTATTACTAGGTGACCTCAAAACATTTTTAATTTAAATTTTATTTTATTGGGTGCTCTTACAGCTCTTCTCACAATCCATACATATATCCATTTTGTCAGACACATCTGTACATATGTTGTTATCATCTTTTCCAAAACATTTCTTTCTATTTGAGCCCCTGGCATCAGTTCTCAATTTTTCACCCTCCTTTCCCGACCTTCTCTCCCACATACCCCTTGATAATTTATAAATTCTTCTTCTTCTTTTTTTCATGTCTTATACCAATTGCTGCCTCATTCCACCCACTTTTCTGCTGTCCATCCCCTGGGATGGGGGCCATACATTGATCATTGTGATCAGTTCCCCCTTACCCCTACCCCCCCGCACACCCTTACCCTCCTAGTATCACTGCTCCCCTTGCTGGTCCTGAGAGGTTTATCTGGTCTGGAGTCCCTGTGTTTCGAGCTCTTACCTATACCAGTATATATGGATGCTTGGGAGGGCTTGATCAATGGCAGTGTAGCCAAGAGGAATTACCAAAACCCGAATGAAGGCCGAATATGATAGTGGGATGGGAGGAAAGTAAAAGGAAATAGAGGTCCCCCCAACTACCATGATCCGAATTCTACCTTGCAGGGCTGGATAGGACAGAGGCTGTACACTGGTACATATGAGGGCTGGAGGTACAGGGAATCCAGGGTGGATGATACCTTCAGGACCAAGGGTGTGAGGGACAATGCTGGGAGAGTGGAGGGTGAGTGGGTTGGAAAGGGGGAACTGATTACAAGGATCCACATGTGACCTCTTCCCTGGGAGAGGGACAGCAGAGAAGGGGGGAAGGGAGACTCCGGATAGGTCAAGATATGACAAAATAACGATGTATAAATTACCAAGGGCACATGAGGGAGGGGGGAAAGGGGAGGGAGGGGAAAAAAAAAGAGGACCTGATGCAAGGGGCTTAAGTGGAGAGCAAATGCCTTGAGAATGATTGGAGCAGGGAATGTATGGATGTGCTTTATACAATTGATGTATGTATATGTATGGATTGTGATAAGAGTTGTATGAGTCCCTAATAAAATATAAAAAAAGAAAAGAGGGGAAAAAATGATTAGGGCAAAGACTGTACAGCTGTGCTTTATACAATTGATGTATGTATATGTATGAACTGTGATAAGAATTGTATGAGCCCCAATAAATTGTTAAAAAAAAAAAGGAAATAGAGGAAAGAACTGGGAGACAAAGGACAGTTAGAGAGGTCTAAATACAGGCATGTGTATACATATATACATTTGTATACAATGACAGGGGAATAGAACTATGTACATATATCTATTTATAAAGCATTATGATAGTAGATGAACATTGGGCCTCCACCCAAGTATTCCCTCAATGCACAAACACTTTGTTCTACTAACATGGTACTCTGTGATGCTCACCTTCCATGACACGATTGCTGAAGACAAGATGGGTGTGTAAGCAAATGTGAAGAAAGGTGATGGTGCCCGGCTATCAAAATATTTATCATCTGGGGGTCTTAAAGACTTTAAGGTAAAAAAGCGGCCATCTAGCTCAGAAGCACACCAGCCTCTGTGACCATGAGGTGTCAATGGGATCAGGTATCAGGCCCAAAACAAAACAAACAAAAAGCTTATCAGTGGGAATGAGGGGGAGGGCAGAGTGGAGACCCAAAGATTATCAGTAGCCCTTTATTTTTGGTTTGTTTGTTGTTTGTTTGAAACCAGCACCTGTATCATGAAAGTATTTAAGTCCATTTCAATTTCATTTTCTTCTTTTTACAACCACTCAGACCAGTGTTTAGGTCAGATGGGTAAGGAATCAGGAGGCTTTTCTTCCCTATTATTTGTGGAATATAACATATACAGAGAAAAACACAATATATGTAATTGAAAGCCCAAAGCTGGTGATGAGTTTTTCTATTTCTTTGAAGAATCATTCAAGGATTTAGATCAGAATTTTACGGCATGCTTTTGGTAATATTTACATTTTCCCTATATTGTCTTCCTAGGCTTAAGCATGGGGCTTTCTTCTACTTGTGTTCGTCTCTTTTGGTTTCTTGCAGAACTGCTTTATAGTTTGTATAAATCTTTTGCTTCTCTAGTTAGACTTACTCCTGCATCGTTTACTTTTGAGAGAGTTATTCTAGAGGACATTGTTCTTTTTATTTCCTTCTCAGGGTCCCTCTTTAATGGACAAGAATCCAGCTGATATTTATATGTTGATCTTAAAACCTGCTCCATTGCAAATTTTTCCAGCTAGTTCCAGCCATTTTTACGTTGAATCTTTGGGGTTCTCTTTATATATGATTTTATATGCCATCTACAAATAAAGAGAATGTTGCCAATTTGGATATCTCTAGTCTCATTTTGACATCATTTAGCTATGGTTAAGACTTCCTGGACTATACTAAATAAGAGTAGCGATACAGGGTAAGACTTGCTGGTTTCTGTTAGAAGGTAAAATGTCTTTCCATTTTTCTCCCTTAAGTGAGATGCTAGCCTTTGGTTTTGCATATATGCAAATTAATCTGCTTTATATGGAAAGAAAAGAACTCAGGATAAACAAAACACTGTTAAGAACAACAGCCCAAAGTAGGAGCTTTTCACTCCCTGATTTGAAAACCTGTTGTATAACCACACTAATGAAAACAGCTTGGTATTGGTAAATAATAGAAATGTCAGCCTATGGATTAGAACAAGAGAGTCCAGAAATATAACCAAGCACCTGTTTATTATTTTTAGGAATTTCCTTTTCATTCCTATCATTGTTTATCAAAAATGACTTTTCTGTATCAATTGACATAACTATGGGGTTCTTTTCCTTTGCTTTATTTATGTGGTGGATTCCATTGATTACCATATATACTTGAGTATAAGCCAACCCAAGTACCAGCCGAGGCACCTAATATTACCACAAAAATTGCCTTTGAAATGTGCTGGAAAAGTTAGCGTATACATGAGTATATACGGTGTTTTTCTAATATTGGACCATCCTGCATATCTGGTGTTAACCCCACTTGATTAAGATGTGGTTTTTTTGGGTAATGTTGTCTTGAATTCTATGAGCTAGAATTCTGTTGGAAAATGTGGCCTCTGTATTCATAGGGATATTGGTATATAATTTTCAATTCTGATGATGTCTTTCCATGGCTTAGGTATCAGGCTTATACTTACTTCATAAAATTAATTCGGCAGTATATTATCCTCTATATTCTGAAATAGTTTATGTAGCTATTGATGCTAAATCTTCTCTAAATGATTGGTAGAATTCTCCAGTAAAACCATCTGACCCCAGACTTTTTGATGTTAGAATTTTTTTTAATCACCAGATCTATTTCTTCTTGTGTTAGAAATCTATTGACATTTTCTTTGTTTGTGTTAATTTATATAGGCGATGTGTTTCTAGAATTCATCATTTCTTCGAGGTTTTCAAACTTGTTGAAATATAATTTTTCATAATATTTTTCCGGGTGCAAGTCATGGAAGCAGACAGCTGAGTCCTCTGTAGAGTAATTCAGGAATCCAGCCACAGACAGCAAACAGCAAGGCAGGTCACCATCAGTCAGCTAGATGCCAGGGCCCAACAGTCCCCAGCTCAAGCGATGTATACACCAGTAGCATGGTGAAGCAAGTTTTGAAGGAACCTCAAATCACAGCAACACAGTCCACGGGTTGGGTGTCCCACAAGTTGTGTAGCTCACAAGTTAAAGCAGAGAACCAACTAAGGCAGGCGCACACTGGTCTGATCATCAAAGAGCAAGAGACCAAAAAGGCAAGGCTCACCGAGCCATTTATCACCCTGCCCTGCATGTAATCCCACGTATTCCCACATGTGTTCATTGGCCCATTTGGTACAATAAGTAACCTATCACATATGGTTATCTTGCTGGTTGTGGCGGTTCTGTTGTCATGTTGCCCATTTCATCTCCCTTTTATAATTGCTTTTTCTTCTGGTTTCCATTCCTTAGGTTTGCCAGTGGTTTATCGATTTTGTTAATCCTTTCAAAGAAGCAGCTTCTTGTCATGTTTTTTTGTTTTTACTTTTTTTTTTCTAGTCCCTGAGAGTTTGTTTGCTGGTCTTGTACTAATTGTGTAGTTAATGTGTTAAGGGGTTTAATTCTTTCTCCCTTTTGGATGTGTGCACTTATTTCATAGTGTTTCCCTGAATTCTTCTCTCTTCTGTTTGTTTCTGATTTGGTAAAAGCAGCTGAAGATCATTCCTCTACACTCCCTTATGGGAAGATCTGAAGCTGTCCCTTCTTCCAAGAGCTCCTTCCACGTCCACATTTGCATCCACACCACT
This sequence comes from Tenrec ecaudatus, assembly GCF_050624435.1. Classification (NCBI taxonomy): domain Eukaryota; kingdom Metazoa; phylum Chordata; class Mammalia; order Afrosoricida; family Tenrecidae; genus Tenrec; species Tenrec ecaudatus. Next base: position 107,270,312 of record NC_134542.1, read on the forward strand.
CCATTTAGCCATTTACTTCTTTGAGCCTCTGCACAGAGGTTGCTGCCTCTGAGATAGGTTGTTGGGGTTTTGGGTTTTTCTTTATTTATATATTTATTTTTAATAAATCATTATTGGGGGCTCTTTCCACTCTTATAGCAATCATACATCAACTGTATCAAGCACATTTGTACATATGTTGCCATCATCATTTCAAAATATTTTCTTTCTACATGAACCCTTGCTATCAGCTCCTCTTTTCTCCCTCCCTCTCGCACCCTTAAAATAATACAAATTATTTTAATTTTCATATTTTACACCATCTTCTGTCTCCCTTTACCCACGGTTCTGTTGTTCATCCCCCAGTGGAGTTGGGGGTAGTGTACGTTGATCGTTGTGATTAGTTCCCCCGACAGCAGTCCCATAGCACCTGTTGTGGATACCAAAGAGTCAAAGGTGGTCGGGTTGTTTGGCACTCGCCTATTTAAAGCAGGGGCTGATGGCAGAAACATTTCACTTCCACCTTTGTCAGGATCCTGGTTTTCAGATAGCCTCCGGAGTGCTCAAAGAGTATAGGCCAGTGGTCAACATAAACCAACATGGAGTAGAATATCCTTCTCACCAGTGCAAGCTGTGCTCACCGACTGTACATCAGAGCAGTGTTGAGGGTCTCCTTGGGTGTGGGCTGGCAAGCAGGCAGGCATTACCACTAAGAACCCTGGAGCCACAGAGCGACGATGTTCAAACGTTCCTGTTCTCATTATCCCCTGACACCGGCTCATCTTAGTTCTGCACTCCCTTGGGCTGCTGAATTCCCCTGGTATTCAGGGAAAGTGGTCCCACAGTACAGCCCCAAGAGTTACAACCAGATGCTGAGAGTCAGCCTCCAGCTACATAGTCTATCTGCCCAGAATGCACTGGGTGGGCTATGACCCTCTCGACCCTCCAGTACGGGAACCTTTGACTTTTCCCAGCCACGTTCAGTCACACCTCCCCTCTCCCAGGTATGTTGATGGAGAAGTACTGGCGTCAGCTGAGGGCTTAGCTAGGAGTGGGCGTGGAGACAATTCATCAGCTCACCTTTTCCTCTCCTCTCTGCTGATGGTCGGAGTACTGAGGGGTGGAGCAGCCCCATAGCTGTTCCACCAGCGGGACACACAATCTTTGGCTTTTGAGGAGCGGGTACTTTGTGGTGATTCCTCTGAAATATCGGGGTGTGATTGGTAGGCTTCTGTACCTCATGGGAGGTCCAGAACCCAAGAGGTTTTTGGTTAAGTTTTATTGGCATATAATAAACATACCGTATCATTCAGTAGTTTAAATCTATTAAAGAGTTGTGCAGTCACCATAATCGATTTTAGAACACTTTCTTCTTCCTTGAACCCATTATAATTAGCTCCCTATTTCCTCCCAACCTCCCCTGCCGTGACTCTTAAACTGTTAATCCATTTGTTACTGTCTCTGCAGATTTACCTGGCCTGGATTTCATATACAGAAATCAGGTTGTTTTGTGTTTCTTTTTTAATCAGGTTCTTGAGTCTCCTCAGCTTTTTCAAAAGTTTTGTTGGGAGAGGGTTTTTCAGAGCCCCCAGCGACACAGTCATGTTGGATCGGAATCAACTCCCTGCTCCTTGTGGGTTGAAGATAAGCTTAAGGTTCTTTGGGCTCCCTGCACAATGCTCCCTATTTAGACACGTCGTATGTCTAATCAGGAAGACATTGCCTAAATTCTGCTGCAAACACGAGTCAGGCGAGCGTGGTATTACGACGAGACCCTATGCAGACTCTTTTTTTTTTTCCAGAGGATCAGCACAGCCACCGGTGATGGCAAGCACTACTGCTACCCGCACTTCACCTGTGCTGTGGACACGGAGAACATCCGCCGGGTGTTCAACGACTGCCGGGACATCATCCAGCGGATGCACCTCAAGCAGTATGAGCTCCTGTGAAGACGCCCGTACTTCTCCACCTGGCTCTCCTCTCTCCACTCTTGGCGAGAGATGGTTCCAGGACTGTGTCTTGTCTGTTAGCCCATGCCAGGTAGAAGTAGAACACACCTAGCTTCATCCTGTCTGACCTGTCGTATGTATGACCCAGCGACCACCAAGTCTCTGGCTACCTCTCTGTTCCCCTCAGGTTGGGTTTTGTAGCTTTTGTTTTCAAACTATCTTCAAGCTCCATCAATTTGTATCATGGCAAACATTCTCTTCTTCGAGGAAAATGGGTTGGGACTCCCAATAGTAACCCCTTCCTTCACTTGCGGATTCATCAGGAACGTGAGATGGGGAGACAGCACTGTTTCCAGTAGAGTGTGCCTGAGGAGCCAGTTAAGCTGTCCATCTGGTCTTAGAATAGACCCTGAGACAAAGTCAAGGGAAACTTTCCATTCACTCTTAGAATCCTCGCCAGCCTCAAGCACTCCTGTAAAACCTACCCGCATTATTGCTACAAAATGTATCCTGTCTAAAAATGAATCTACACATTGACTTTTCTAGGACAAGGGTCTTCTTCCAGTCTTTCATTGTTGCTTTGTTGCCAGGTTCTCATACTGTACAGACCAGAAGATGTGATATTCTTTTGTATAGCTACTAGAGAAAACTCCGTGTAGATCTTTGTGCCTTGATTATGGGTCACAGCTGTAAATGTTTGGATTGTGATAAACAGCTTCATGTCAACAATACTGCTTGCTTTGAAAAGAGGAATGAACGGCATCTGTAGGACATAGGATGGTTTATCATGTTGGTACATGTAAAATATATATATAACTCACCCTCATTAAGACCCGCACTTTCCCATACAGGTGAAGCTGTATGTAACCACTGGCCTCTGCTTCCCTGAGCCTCAGCTTCAAACCCTGCCATCAGAGTACTGGTGGTAATTTGATCTGTTTTCCAGGAAGCCAAGAAGTTTGCTTTGATTTCTCCGGCTACTATTTTGTTATTTACAGACGTTTACACTTGTGCCCCAAGAACAGGCGTCTTCCGACCGCTTCACGCAACTACAGGTTGTCCTGTACACCCAAACCGCCACCTCGACGCCAGATGGGACCAACATTTGTGTCTGCTTAAGGGAATTAAAGGATGGCGTTATCATCTGTCTTTTAAAGAGGAAATATTAGAAAATATTTCTGGGAAATATAAAGTAAAAATACATGGTTTATTTGTCCCACTTGAAAAAGTTGTACAAATGTAGTCTCACTAGTTAGCTGGTTAGGAGATCGAGCGAGCACGACTCACCTCACAGGGGAGGCTTCGTAGCCTGTGTAGATCTATAATCTCGAAGGAGTTTACTCAGGTGTAAGCCTGTAATCATGTCCAGATTCTTATTTTCAATAGTATGATCCAGAGAAAGGACAAGTGACATACTCTTTAGTTTCGTTTTGTCTCTGTTTTGATGTCACCACTCCCCTCATTCCTTCCTGGTTCATGAAGCTCTCAGTGCAACCGAGACGACAAAGGAGGGCATTATGCTCGCTTCCCTTACCCTTCCCATGTGGAGAGCGTCCCGTCCCCCCACACAGAAGTTGCATATTGCTATGCCCATTAGTAATCTAGAGTGTCCCACTAATTTTTCATTTAAAAGTTTAGTGAAAGAAAAACCAGACCTAGACCAAAAGTACATTTTATCTGCTCTAGAATTACAAGATGGGTTTATTTTTACATGTCAGGGGCCATTTTCTACTCCGATTCACATTTCTTTTGTTCATTCCAGGCCCTTGATTCAGATTTAACAAACTGGTCTGCTGGAGAGAAAATTCACACCTACTTAGAAATCTGATTCCCCTGACTTAGCATGGACAAATGTCTATGAAAAGCAGTGTGTTCCTGCTTATAGCACCTGTACCTTTTAAGTGTACAGCTTATAAACTACAGCAGTTTGAGCCACTTCCTAGGAGAACAGAATAAACCTAACATTCCTGTAGACACACCATCCCCACGTGGATTGGTGCTGAAGACTCGCCCCCCCCCCCCGCCCTTCGGGGAGGGGCATCAGGACTGTGCAGTGCATGCAAATAATAACACCATAACATTTACATACTCTACAAATAGTCTTTGATTATACACATATTTGATAAAACACCACAACAGGTTTGTTGTAGATTACGTGTTCCATTTTTATAGCATGAGACAAGTTAAATCAATTTATTTATTCTACAGTGGTGCACATCCGTGGTGTAGAATCCCTGTGATGTGCACAAAGATGGCCTACATTTTGGATGCATCCGCTACTTGATTCTAACAAGAGAACTGCCCCCCACATTCACTCTCTTTGGCTTTGATATTATGAAAAACAAAAGGCTCCTGCGTTTTACACTGCCTTGTGCTTCCCAAGAAGGCTCCGGCCAGAGAGGAAAGGCAAGGTTATTAGTTTGAAGTGAGCCAGGATGAGGACCAGGAGGAGCACCGATGCTCCACAGTAGGTGACCAGGACTGTGTCTTCCTGGGGCAGGTAGCACTTGGAGAGAGAATACTCCGAGGACGAGATGCTGCCCTGGAACAGAGAGAAGAAAGTCAGGATGCCGGTAGAGCACAGGTAGGACAGGACCACACAGACATACTGACACCGGTTTAACATCCAAGGGCACTGGACCCTTCCTGAAAAACACCCCGCTCAAAAATTCCTCCTCCCTTCCCTCCCTCTGCGGTTAGCCACCCTCGGAATCGTGTTCTCTGTATTCCTAAAGCGGTGTTTTTGCAAGGTAGCAATGTCTCTGAATATACGTAAGGGTGTACTTTATGTATGGCTTTTGTATACTTTTAAAGATTCGCAGCAATTGAGTGGTTGATTACTAGTGTTGACAGTTATTTATAAAAGCTTTCAGACAAAATAAATGTTACCAGAATGAAACTGGGATTGTTTCTGTTCCTCCAACTGAACGAGGGGACGCTGACCTCAGGCACGCCCCCAGCATGGGTCACTTCACAGCCGCTGTGCGTGTGGCCGCTCAGCACCAGGCGGGGCTGCAGCCACCACAGTAACTGCGGGGACACGGGAGGAGCTGCTCAGGGGACGGCACTGCCCCAGGGCCTCCGGGGTTTGCCATCACTCCCTGGTTCTGTTATAGACTAGTTCAATTTTCGTTCTTTAAAATAATTTGGTTAGATTTCTAATACCTGTAAATAAAATCTTATATATATAAGATGGATATATAGATATGCATAATCTATATCAGCCCAACGCACAACCCCTACAGCCCTGGGGCTCCTGTGTCCATGAAGAAGTTCAGCCCTGACACGGAGAGGAGTGGAGCCCCTGCCCTGCCCTGCCCGCTACACGCATGATCAAAGGACCCAGTGAGACAAGTGGTGAGCAAAGGACTCTGGCTTAGTAAAGACTTCACCTTGAAGCCAGGTCTTAGTGGAAACCCTGTCCGGGACCATACTCAAGTACAGTTCCTCAGACAAGTTGGTCCAGAGCCACAGCCCAGATACATTTGAAAGAAATGATGTACAAGACCCAAGGCTGGACCAAGTACCTGAATTAGAACATTGCTTGACCATCTGTAAGCGGTCACCCCCGCCCCTTTTAATGTGCCATTGGAAAACTAGAAACATTCCCACAGATGCCATCCCTTCTCATCCTGAGAGGGGCGACCCGCTTCGCTCCAGAGCGAAGGGTATCTTATCTGTGCCTAAGGTGTCTTTCTCAACCTGCCAGAGGGAGCCGCTTCATTTCTTTTGAAGTGACTGTGAGCTTTAATACAGCTGTGGCTTAACTCTGCCACAGCGGCTGGTGCCACTGCTAGTGTGCACACGTGTGTGTATGTGTGCGCGTGTGTGCGTGTGTGCGCGTGTGCAAGCTTTAGCTCTGGACCTAACAAACCACATGGTTGGGAACTTGCTACTTCCCCCATGGGCGACAGCCGGGCACTAAACTGCACAAGCCTCTAGAAATTTCTATCTCTGCCAATCATATTTCCAAATATCTTTAAACTGGGTGGTGGTGGGGAGACTCTGAAGAAAGGATAGCTGAGCATATTATTGACTTGACATATGAAAGGGAAAGCAGATATTCCCAAAGTCTTGCCTTCTATCTTCCAGGTGATAACTCTCTTGATTAAAATGTGATCTTTTTATATTAAAATTCTACTCTGTTCTTCTTAAATTGCTGGTTGATTAGGTAGCATCAGAATATGCTGGCAAACCTTGCGTGAAGCCTCCTGAGAGAGTACATCGTACTTCTCTTTGAATGGGATGTTCTTGTCCTTTGGAGAAGCAGCATCTTCCCCGACGCAGTTTGCATCACTTCTGCGGTAAAGTGGATAATGCTGTTTAAAGAGAGGCAGGGATCACTGACCTGAACCCCCCGGCTGTTTTGTCCAGTATACAGAGCCCCCGCCCCCCCACCCCCAGCCCCTTACCTGCAGGAGCACTGGGGCCGAGGCTGGGAGTGACTGCCTGGCTGCACACTGGCTGGATGGGGGCACCAGCTAGTGAGGAGAAGGCGGTCAGTTACCCCTCAGTCCAACAGGTACTCCAGTTAGGGGCTCTGTGTCCTGGGCGAGGAGCAAGCGAAACGCGTGCTTTGGGTCCTCGGGACCGACCAGAACGGGCAGCACTGGGCTGGTTACGGGGCTTCCTACCTCTCGGGAGCAATTCAGTGTGTTGGAAATTTCAATGAGTTCAGCTTCTGCTTCAGAGCAAATGCTGCAGCCATCCCCCTCCAGAGCGACGCTGTTCACCATCACGAAACTGAGCAAGACACAAGGCCGTGGCTACTGCACTGTGTGTGGCCTGTTTCCCTTGTCCCAGTCTCCCCAGAAAATGAAACCTAGCCCCAGAACAGCTATAAATCTCCGCTAATTGTCTTTAAGGACAAGGTGTTCAGACGGATTTGCAGCAAGAGGCGTCACGGTGATAGGATTTTGAAACCTACATTTGGGAGAAACCCCAGCTGGCAGAGTGCTCCAAAGTCACGCTGCACCTACGCTCAGATTCTTAACCCTCAGGACCACGCATCCTTGGGCACACAGCTCACCGCCTGTGTCCCTCACCTGTACAAATAGGGATACGGACATAATCGCTGTGCATAGCCACGTTCTACGGGAAAAAAGAAACTGCAGGAGCACCTAGGATATGGCATGCCACTGGAAAGAGCTCAGCGACAGTCAGCTGTCATTATTCGTGTGTGTCGCGAGCTGCAGGGAGGGTTCCGGGAGGCCCTCCAACCCACCAGCGAGGAAGTGGGGAGTGTGAGACCTGCGTGTGGCCAATCCCAAACTAGGGGACCGACCGTGAATGGTGGCTACCCTTTACAACTCTTGGGCGACTGCACAGCTTTGCAGACAGCATGCACGGCCCCTGAGCAGTCACAAGTGGCAAGGTTAAAACGCCTCAGTTATTTGACAGAAAGCCACATGGGTTGTGACTGAGCATCAGGGTACTCGGGGTGTCCCATCTGTACAACCTGCTGGGGCGATCCCAAGGCCAGGACAGCCAGACAGGGTCAGCCACGCCAAGATGAGGAAGGGTCTGGCCCGGGATGGTGGCCACTGTAACAAAACGGAATTCCCAATGGCAGAAAGTCGCTGGACGACTTTGCAAATACTCACTTAATTCCTCTCCAAGAAAACAGCCTTTCAGGGGTGAAAACGTCCTCAAAACGCTGTATTTTGTCTATGTCCATCCTACATGTCATTGTAAAGAGAAGCCACTTTCAGAACAAGAATTTTAGGACGTCTCAGTGTTAGGAACAAGGAAAATCACTTGCAGGACACTCACATCGACACCTTTATTAGTTCAGAGGACTTGATTCCTAGCTCTACTCCCGACTAAGCCTGAAAATGAAGGCCAGTTACTTAGTCCTCCTGGGCCTCAGTTTCCCCACTAGTGCCACAGAGAGTATAACAGGATTGTAATAAGGATTGTGTGAGTGAATCTATGACCGTGAAGTACATAAGCCAGGCTGGCCTTTCATCATCACCATGTAACTGTTAGCTAAATGGTCTTGTTCTAGTCTGACGCCCAAGCAAAACAACTGGTATGAAATGGAAGCTTCAAGTTATTATCTCCCCTGGCCAATATTCTTTACGCAAATATTAGCACCGAGACCAAATCCTTGCCCTTTAGAGCTCGCATTCCAAAATGTGCACCGTTTGAGGCGAAGTATGGCCAAAATAGAGCCTCAGATAGACATTCACCTGAATTTGGGCCATGTCTGAAATAATGGTTAACGAGAGCCCTCGGGATGCACTGGGAGCCCCAGTGGTACAGCAGGCAAGCACTTGGCCACTAACTAAAAGGTCAGCACTTCAAAGGAGACAAAGGCAGCGACCTGCATCCATTGGAAACGCCGGGGGGGGGGGGGGGGGCAGTTCTACGCTGCCCTGTGATAGCAACATCTCCTGTGAGTCCACATTGACTCAACAGCAGCGGGATCACAGTACAATGTTTCAGGGAACTACGTACTCATAGTGGAAGCCAATATCATGGTTTCCAGCGACCACCTTCAGCTGCACGTCCTGGGGGTGCCGGAACATCCTCTGAAACCGCTGGACGTCATTGGCCCAGGCCTTTGGAGAAAAGAGAGTCGCTGCTGAGAGCCAGGAAACCTGCTCCCTTTGGCCCCAAACACCCGTACTGTGATGGCTAGAAGCTAATTAGTCTATGTTAAATCAGATGCGCATACAACTAATTAGAACCTACCATTTTTAACTCTAATGGTTTTTTTCCCTAAGACAACACAATACCTTCTTTAATTTGATGCCAAATTTTAATGAAATGGTATCTCCTGAATCTTCAAATATTAACTGGTAATCCCCCCAAATATTTTTCATACAACTATCTCAAGAGCCTCCTGAAGAGCACAGGTGGGCCCAGGAGAGAATTTGGACATTCCCAAAGAGCAGCCTCTTTGGACAGGCCAAGTGGAGTCCACCTGTGGCAAGACTAAAACGAAGACGAGGCCGTCCCTTCAGTGCCACGGTCCCCTGCTTGCCAACTGTGGGGACGAGAACCAGGGAGATACGGGAGGGGAAAGGGATAGCCAGTTAAGAAAATTCAACCGCTATTTCAAGATGCCTCTGACAGTGTCTGTCACTATAAAAGTTTGAGAATGATGGACATAAAATTGTTTTCATAAGCCTAAAAATAACTATTAGATGGACATCCGGGGACTGGCAATGAACCTCTGTTCTGGGCAGTAATAAATGTAGCCTAAGATATTTAGATATAATTCAACCTAGGAAAATATTCTGAGTACACAGTCCTTCAATGAATTCTCAAATATTTCAGTTTTAACCAATAGTATTTACACTAATAATAACATAGTCAGAAAAGCCCTTATTTTACAAGCACAAAATAATTATCTAACCTCATTTTACAACCTATAGATATGTATGTGTGTGTTATATGTGTGTGTGTGTGTGTTTTATATCTAGATCTATATAATCACAGGTTATACATATATATAGATAACCTATGTGATTTTCTTCACCTCATATTAACTTATAGCTTAACTTTTAACAAACTGCAATCATCATGCTTGTTTTTCCCATCCCCAGGAGCCTCACCGGAAAGTGCATTCCATGATTCCAGAGATACCTGGCTGGTCAATGTATTTCTCTCACACACAGAGAAGGTTACCCAACCTCATTCAAGAGCAGCATTACGCACAGGTCCTAAAAGCCTTAAAAGTGGATGCCATCCTCTTAGAGTACGAGTAAGAAGTAAAACTTCCAGCATGAGCTAATGCTGTCTTGTGGATTCTCCAAAGTGCCTATGCTGGGCCGCAAAGCAAGGCTGTTACGCTGGTACTGCAGGGTCATACCTGGGAGGAGCTCCACTTTCCTTCATCGAAGATATCCCCCAGAATAAAGACCACTTCAGGCTGCAACAACCACAGAGCCGTCTGGAAGGCCCTCTCCATTTGCCATTCCCTTGTGGCAAATAGAAAATAAGTTTCAGTTGGTTTCTGGGGTGGAATCGCTAAGCGTCTTCAAGCTCACAACCAAACCACGTCACCTCCCAGCAACCCACATGGACAGAGTCGGGGCGTGCTCCATGGGGTTCCCAAGCCTGTGAGCTTTAAGAAGCAGACTGCCAGGTTCTTTCTTCTGAGCGCTTCGGAGTGGGTTCAAACCTTCCAGCTAGCAGTCAACGGTCTAATTATTTGTACTACCAGGGACTCCTACATTTGTCTGAGGAGCCATGGGAAAAATCCATCCTCTTTCCGCGACACCTTTTTTGTTTGGGAGGGCCAAGGAGTCTGAGTCTGATTGCCTGATTAAATGTGGGGATAAAGGCCCCAAAGGAGTTGGAGGTCCTTCCTCCATTCCTCCCCTACCCTTATCTTCCTCCTTTTAATCCCCTGAAGTCCTCGGGTACCAGGAAGCCTCTAGTGATCTGAGCAGGATAATGGAATCTCCCAAAACTCCCAATGAAGACTGACTCCCTTTCGCACAGAGGAGAAGGCAATCTGGCTGAAGGTCCACTTATAAAATGCAGCCTCCTTGATTCAGAGTTGGGGGAATTGAAGAATGGGGGGGGGAAAGCCAATACCCAAAGAGTAAATCCTCTATTCTTCACACACTAGTATAGCATCAGCCCAAGGGGACGGCAAATGAAAAGAATTTGGAATCTAGAAACTGCCTGGCAAAGGCTTAAAGCCACAGCCAGCTGTAGGACCTTGAGAAACTGCTCTTCTTCTCTACATTCACGGAGGGCTTAAGATCAAGGACAACGGACAATATTAGAACAGTACCTCGCATAGCACCCATGAACAGAAGGTGTGCAAGATGCCACTGGCCCCCATCCCAAGCCAGCCTGATCCAGATCCATGTCCTTTTCAAGGTCCTGATTGTCCTCCTTTTAAGGCACATCCCTGGCTGCTTATCCCCTGCAAAGGGGAATGTTAAATCCTGAAGCATATAAGTCTGTTAACCAACAGATCAGCCCACCCAGCAGCTCTTCAATGTGAAAGACCTGGAGACCTGCTCTCATAAAATCACAGCCTAGGTGTGCACCACAGCAGCAAGGGGACAGAGCAAAGAGCCTCCAGGGAATACCCAAAGTAGACTGGCCAGGGTGTGGCACTCCTCACACTCAACCAGAAAACACTCCTGAAAGTCAACAAACAGAACTTGAACTATTTACATGCTTTTCTTTCTTTTTTTGTCCATGATTTTTTGTTTTCTTTTGTTGCTTTGTTTTGCTATATCTTGTTTTTTGTGCATATTATTATCTCTGCAGGTCTATGTAGATAAGATAGGCAGGATAAACAATCTGGAGGAGAAAACAATGAAACCAGCTGTTCTGGGGGGGGGGGCATGGGAAAGGAGGAGGCAGGGAAAGGAAGTGGGTGTTAGCAAACCCAGGGATAAGGGAACAACACGTAATGTAAAATCGATGGGGAGGAGGGTGTAGTAGGCCTGGTAGGGCCTGATCAAGGGTAATGTAACTGAGAGAAATTACTGAAGCCCAAATGAAGGCTGAGCATGATAGTGGGACAAGAGTAAAGTAAAAGGAAATAGAGGAAAGAAGTAGGAGGCAAAGGACCTTTTTAGAGGTCTAAATATAGGTATGCACATATGTAAATTATTTATGATGATGGGGAAATATATCTATGTGCATATATTTATAGGCTTAGTATTAAGGTAGCAGGTGGACATTGGGCCTCTACTCAAGTACTCCCTCAAAGGAAGAACACTTTGTTCTATTAAACTGGCATTCCATGATGCTCACCTTCCAGACAAGGTTGCTGAAGACAAAGCAGGTACATAAGCAAATGTGAAGAAAGTTGATGGTGCCCAGCTATCAAAAGATATAGCATCTTGGGTCTTAGGCTTGAAGATAAACAAGCGGCCATCTAGCTGAGAAGCAACAAAGCCCACATGGAAGCACACTAGCCTGTGTGATCATGAGGTGTCAATAGGATCAGTTATCAGGCATCAAAGAACAAAAAAGTCATATAATTGTGAATGAGGGGGAGTGCGGAGTGGAGACACAAAGCCCATCTGTAAGCAACTGGACATCCCCTTACAGAAGGGTTGTGGGGAGAAGATGAGACAGTCAGAGTGCAGTATAGCACCGATGAAGCATACAACTTTCCTCTAGTTCTTTCATGTTTCCTCCCCACTTCCCCCACCCACCGCTATACACTATCATGATCCCAATTCTACTTTATAAATCCAGCTAGACAGAGGATGCACAGATAAGAGCTGGAAACACGGAATCCAGGACAGATGGCCCCTCAGGACCAATAATGAGAGTAGTGATACCAGGAGGGGAAGGAGAAGGTGGAGGAGAAAGGGGGAAGTGATCACAATGATCTACATATAACCCCCTCCCTGGCGGATAGACAACAGAAAAGTGGGTGAAGGGAAACATCAGTCCAAAAAAATAATAATAATTTATAAATTATTAAGGATTTGTGAGGGAGAGAGGATGGCGGAGGGAAGGGGGGGGGAATGAGGAGCTGATACCAAGGGCTCAAGACAAAGAAAATATTTTGAGGATGACGATGGCAACAAATGTACAAATGTGCTTGACATAGTGCATGCACATATGGATTGTGATAAGAGTTGTACCAGCCCCCAATAAAATGATTTACAAAAAAAAAAATCACAGCCTAGGAGGCCCTAAGAGGCAGTCTACTCTATCAGCCAGGTCGCTATGGCATGGAGAAACTTGACTGCAACCACATGCTAGGAAAAGCAGGACCGTCTTCTTCCCCAATGCGAAAGCCACTGTCTGTTCTGCTCTCCCCATCCCAGAAGGCAAAACCAAGTGGGCAGAGACACTATCTACAACCTAATGACACTGAGAAGGACTATCAGCCCTGCCAAGGGGAGAGGCGTCTATCTTCTCTGAACATCACTTAGCTGGGCACTCATCCCACAGAAAGCTGTGTGGCGGGCTGGTGGTACAAACCCAGTTACAAGCTAGAAGGCACAAGCACAGAGGGCCCTAGGAGCTACTCCAGAGTCACAACGCTAAGCAGTATAAATTATAAGCACATGGAAAAATCAAATGCTCCAAATAGCTTCTGAGAAGAAAATAATTGAGTACCTAGTTTTTCATATTTTCCACTTTCTTTCCAATTGAGGTGCTTCTGTTTTTACTTTGTTATTGTTGTTAGTTTTGCTCATTTGTTTAATGTGATTCTGTATATGAAATTCAGGATAGGTAAATCTATAGAGACAGTGAGACAGTTAAGGTTTGTTATTCCAACCTGGCCGATAAACACATACATGTGGGATTGACTGAAGGGTAGAGCGATAAATGGCTCGGTGAGCCTCGCCTTTCTAGTTCTCGGGTCTCTTGCTCTATGATGGTCGAACCAGGGTGCAGCTGCCTTAGCCAGTTCCCTGCTTCAGCTGGCAAGGCTCACTTCCTGTGAGACATCCCTGAGGAGAAGCCACATGGACCTAACCTGATGTAGCCCTGGGTGAAGACGCTGTCGCGTGGAGACACCTGCCAGCATTGAGATGCTTACACACTCGCTGATTCAGCTTTCCTCCTGAAGTAGGCATCATTGTATGTACTTTGTGAGATTGAGGAGGACTTTGGAGATTGGTGTCGGACATATGGGCTAATGTTGGACTTATGGGCTTGGCCAGCACTGGGTTGGGATGCTTTCTTAATGTACACTTACCCTTTATATAAAACGTTTATACAAATGAGTCTCTGTGGATTTGTTTCTCTAATGTACCCAGACTTACACAGACAGTAACTGCATTCATGGTTCCCTGAGGGTACAGCAGGTTAAGTTGCAGGGAGATATAGAGCTAATAGCAATGAGTATAAGAAGGAAGAAAAACATCCTAAAATTGATTGTGGTGACGATTGTACAACTCTCCTTAAGATGATTGAATTGTTGCATTGTATGATTTATTAATTATATGCCAATAAAACTTAAATTAAAAATAAGAATACTAATTGAGTGCTTGAAGCCACCAAATTGACCTGAGGGTGCATTCCTGGTTTAAGTTCCTACCTTCGTAACTTGTCCAGCCAGTGACCTCTCACTTCTCCAAGCAAATGGGTATCTGCCAAGAACATGGCCTTCAGCATGGGCTCAGGAGTCCCTTGATCCTTCTCATGGGCTGGGGTTTTCATCTCAGGCCAGTTACACTGGAAGATCACTAAGTAATAAATTAAAAATTCGCAAAAAAGGAACACAGCAAAGACAAAAGCTGTGATTTTCAACAGCAAAGAACTTCTCCTCTTTAACAGATGAAGATTCAGCCTTCCAAACTCCAGTCTGATGACTGCCATTACTTCTGTCCAGGAGTTGCCAGCAATCAAGAGTCCAATTAATTCATCAAGGAGTCACCAGGAGAAAAGGTGGAATCTTGGGTAAAGGGCGGCTCCAGTCTTAGCTGAAGATCTAAAAGAAAAAGGAAGAACTGAGGCATATGTCTTCATAATGATAGCATCATTGGTATCTTATTTAAAATGGATGATTACCATATCTTATTGACATCCTCTAATTTTTAAACCAATAATGTGCCCTATTACTGGGAAGGAAAACCACTGTTAATGAAGAGGTCTCTATACTTCCATATGCCAGAAAAAAAATCTTCCCACTAATATAAGGCTTTGCTAATGGTCTGATAACTGTTAAATGGAAATACTTCCATAAATATTATATATGTGTAGTTTGATTCAGCCCACCCCCAAATGACCTTAGAAATCAATATATCATGTTTTGGGGGGCCAAGTCATTTTCCAACTCATAACAACCCTATGTAACTCCTGCCTGTGCTGACTCAGACCAACTCCCTGTAGGTTTCTGAGACTGTAACTATACGAAAGTAGAAAGCCCAGTCTTTTTCCCTCCGAACTGCTGCTGGTTTCGAACTGCCGACCATGGGGATTGCAGCCCAACATGTAACCACTACACTTCCAGATGTACAGCAGAACAAAACACTGCCTCATCCTGCACCATTATCCCAATTGTTCTGCTTGAGCCTATTGTTGTAGCCCCTGTGCCCATCCACCTCACTCACTTCCTGCCTTTGTGCAAACATGCACTCTTTTTTTAAACTCTGCTTTTCTACAAAACAACTGTATTTTCATGGGCAAGGTGTTTTAGAGATCCAAGCTCTTCCGAGGCCTGGGCTCTGAAATCTTGGGCACTAGCTGAATGCTGAATTCTGATGCTATAGATCTGCGTCAGCAAAAAGAACGGTGTTTTGCTTGCAAATCAGCCTCAAAGCTCTGGATTGTATCTCTCTATACAGTTAGGTGCTATGGATTCAACCCGGGTCTCAGGTGAATCCTTTATCCTAGAAAAGAAAGCACGTGTTTGTTCATATCTAAAGAACAAAACAATTGTCTTGCTTGGACCCGCAATCAATGCTCATGGAAGAAGCAGTCAAGAGCCCCAAAGACATATAGCATGAGGTAAGTCTGCCGCACAGACTTCTTAAAGAGTTTTGAAGAGCAAGGATGCTATTTTGAGGACTAAGGTGAGGCTGACCCAAGCCATGGTATTCTCCACTGCACCATATGCATGCAATAGAACACTGAATGAGGAAGACTGTAGAAAAATGGACACCATTAAATTATAGTGCCAGAGAAGAATATTGAAAGTACCATGGACTGCTAAAAGGACAGACTGATCTGTACTGGAAGAAGTGAGGCCAGGATGCTCCTTAGAGGCAAGGATGGAACGACTTCTGTCTTAGATACATGGGACATATTATCAGGAGAGACCAGTCCCTGGAGAAGGACATCAAGTTTGGTAAAGTGGAGAGCCAGTAAACAGGACGGCCTTCAGGAGGTGGCTGCATCAATGGGCTCAGGCACAGGGCTGGGCAGTGTGTCCTTCTGTTGTGCATACATACCGTCACTATGGGTCGGAGCCCTCTTGATGGCATCTAACAAGGGACAGCCTAAGACAGATGATGAGATGGGGCATTTGGCTTCATGTGCCCTTAATTGGTCAAGAGCCCATCTTGATGAAGAGCTTGAATGTCAAAGAAGCTCCTAAAAGTTGTCTAGGTGCTTGACAGGGGGCATGAAGACATTGACCATTGTAACTGATCTGAATTCAAGCTTGAATTCTGAGCACAAGGTTTGTGGAAGGTTACCAATTAAAGTGGGTGCCGGAAAGCCATTTTGAGTCTCCACGTGGATTCAGCTACCATTGAGTTCTTTCAGACCAGCAATAGGTCTTCAGTCTGAGATTTACCAAACATGCACTCAAGATGCCTTGAGAGGAGTCTCGGGGATACAGTCCCCAGATAACAAGCAACTGTGGGAGAGGCTCCGCTAGCAGAGGTGTCCTGCACTTCCTGGCAGTGAGCAACTCACCAGAAAAGCTTTAAGTACACCCACTTTTCTTAAAGTAGGGCAGCCTACCCCTTTCCACCCTAGAGGCCCCTCTTAGCCCTTTGAGAAAGCAGCTGGAGGCTCTGATGGATCTCAGATCTCCTGGACAGCTGAGTGCAGACAGTATGTTCCTAAGCTTCATTTTTCTCCATTCCCGCCCTGCCCCACCCTCCCCCTCCTTTCTTTCCTAGTTCTCTGATGCCTCACCACCCCCACCATCCCACCTTTCCTGCAATACTGCTACCAATGGAGCAGGAATTCCCCACCCACAGGGCAGTTTCATTTCTTCCTTTATTTTATTTGGTTCTTGCACTTCTTTCTGTTCTAGGACAATACAATCCGTTTCTAGTTCTCTCCCCCTACCTCCTCCTCAGGGGTCCTTCATGTGACCTCACCCCCACCCACCCCAGGGCGCAGACTCATGCACATTCACACTGACAAAGCAACAGAATTTCAGTCTCCACACCCAAGCCCCGCCCAGGGCTTTTGTCTGTTTTGTCCCTCCTTTTCCCTGAATGTCTTCAGCAATATAGAAAGCTCTGCCCTCAGGCAGTTTGTGTTTTCAGCCATGTATCTCAACAGCTCAATGGAGGGTAACATCACCCTCTAAAAAGTTTGTGGGCCCCAATGGTAAATGGGGCACGGGAGTTATCACAGACGGGCTCAGAACCAATCCCACAAACTTTTCTAACCTGCAATAGTTATGTACCTCAATCATGGTCCCTGTCCAGCTCCTGCAGCCCCACCTTGGATCTGCTGACAATCATGAGTTGGTGGCAGTTTCCTTTGCTTACAACTTCTATTTATCCATGTGACTGGGAATCCTTGGGACACTACACTGCCGCCTGCTATGGTCTTCCTTCGCTAAGTGGCTTTGGCTTTGTCCCGTGTACGAATTAATGAAAGGGTCGCTATGAAGTGTATTTGAATTGGAGGCTCTCTTTCCTCCAGTAAGAGAGCCAAACTGTAAAGATCCTTTTCTGAGGAGGTGAACTTCTAAGATGAGTCTGGGAACATTCAAATGGCTGGCAGATAGGGAACCCTCATTTCTATCTTAGATTCCATTCTCTGTGAAATTCAGTCCTCATAACTGGACATATTTGCATACAGAAATTAAGAGGCCCCCAACCCAGGTGAAATTCCCTAGCTTATTGCACAGTGGTGGTCTTTAAACATATAGGGAATTGTTTTGAAAACCTACCCACAAGAAGAGAAACAGATAAAGGCAAAGGTGTATTGAGAGTCATTCCAAAATGTTTACAAGGGAACCCCAGCATTCAACATCCCTCCAGAAACTGATCAACAGGGACACTGCTCTATGATCATACAGATGAACCACTAGCAATCTGTATGCCCTGCTAGCAAGTCACCGTGTGACTCTGCAGAAGAGGAAATCCTGCGACCGAAATGGATGGCTGCTGTCAGCTGAGTCTCAAATCCTCAGCCTTCCTCTTTCCTCACCTGACAGTGATTATTTGTGCTAAGCGCTCGAGTAAAGAGTGAACAACCCGTACATGGTAGGGTCTAAATATGTGCTCTCGGATGGTGAAGTCAAAGGCTGCCGTGAACATTCTCTAGAGTCAATGGCTCTGTGGAATTCTACTCAGAAAATCCACAAGGTCTTTATCAACCAGACACGGGTCATCAGTGACCACATACCTTCTCATCTTCTCTGCTTTACATACTTCCCTGGGACCTCTGTCTTCTCCGTGGTTGACTCCTAAACTAGAATCATCATGTTACTTTATCTGCCAACTGAGGCAGGTGTGAGACTGAATGGTGCTATGAATAATGATAAACTCAGGGCAACAGCAGGCCTGTCCTAGGACCACAAGGTCCTAGGCACACTCTCGGGCTCCAGCTGGCACAAGCAAGGATGAAGTTACGCTGCTTTGGGCTGTCCTCCACTTTACTGATATAAGCAAATATTAGGTGACCCTCTCACCTCACCGGTGTGGCTAGGGTTATGGACGCCCTACTTGGGAGATGCTCACCACAGAGAGAGAACCCTCGAGAAGAAAGAAAATATTCTGTAAAACTATCGCGTCTCCTCTGTATTCATTCAAACACAGCAGAAATAACCATTTTAAGGTCTGATTCCTTTCAAACAGACTACGAGTTCCTTACGGCCAACATACTAACTAACAAGTGGGGAAAAGATGAGGCTTTGTACTCCTTTAAAGATTTCCACTTTGGAAATCCACTGGGTGGGGGCAGGGGGGAGGGGTGGAGGGTGGAGAGAACTTTGTTCTGTTCTATAGGGACACCATGAGTCAGAATTCACTCAAACGCATTTTGAGTTTTCTGTTTGTTTTTTTTGGTTGGTTTGTTTGGAAACTAACAAAACAATTGATGCTTCTAAATCTTTAATTTCTCCTCAGATGGTAAAGGCCTAGCTCGTGAGGAATCTTCTTCTAGGGCAGGGCTGAGATTCCTGGAGCATACCAACCCTTGCTGTTTTATGGGCTCCAGGTTTCACAAGAGATGAAATAACCAGAATTGCAACTTGATCACTGTTTTGCTGCATCCACTATTTTTTTTTCACCACCGAGAATCTTGCTTGGGCAGTTATGACTAAGAAGGGCAAGAAACACGACAGGGTGAGGAGGCGGGGACACAGGGAGCCCCAGTACCGCCCACAATGGGAAGAGAACCCGAACCAAACTCGAGTCACTGCCACCAAGTCAATTCTGACACAGGGAGACCCTCCAAGACAAGGTAGAACTGCCTGTGGGTTCCCAAGATGGCAGCTCTTTGCACGATAGAAAACCTCCTCTTTCCACCTGGGAGTGGCTGGTGGTTTTGATGTGTAACCACACCAGCACCAGGGCTGCTAGGAACAGAAGGCGACACAAAAGTGTGGTCCTCACAACAGCCCTGGCCACCAGGAACAAAAGAGATGCACGGCCGAGACTGCGCGTGTATTTGCACGGAGAGTGCGTAAGGCGGCACAGGCTCTCCCTCATCCGAACCTCCCGGTGATCCTTCAGAGCCCCTGACCAGAAGCTTCTCCAGACACAAAACTGCGGAGTACGCCATGAACTGGGGGTGGATAAACCAGTTTATCCTGCGGGCATCCAGCCCCGTTCCACACAGGTCCACAAAGAAACAAAAAAGGATCCCAAACAGAGCCATTCTGCTGGAGAAGACTGGGAATAACAGGAAGAGGGGGAGAGAAGTGGCCAAAGAAAAGACAGACAGGAGGGAAGAGGGAAGGGGCTGAAGAACAGGGTCAGAAAGTAGCTCGTGCTGTCCCACAGTTTGAGTCAGCCCCCGCATGTCTCGAATCATCTCGCTGATAAACCGTGAGCTTCACAAAGCACATTTCGTTCAGCAGAATGAAAATCATATTTGGACACCTCCTGACTCTAAATCCCGAAACAGAATGCTTTTCATTCCCATCTTGGAAAAACCCTTTCCTCCTCTACTCCAAACTTGTGTTATGCATTAAACCCCAATCCACACTATTGCTTTCAGTACTGTGCCCAAAGAGTGTCTGTCCCCTTTCTCCTTGATGAAGAGGTCGTCTTCAAGCTGACTGCAGGATTTATGCTCAGAGGCCCACCCTGCCCCTGGGGCGGGGCGGGGTGGACAGGAGCTCTGAGACCCCACTAAAGGCATACAAAGCAGGGCACAAGGTAACAAGGCGACCCTCCTACCTGATGGAAACAGTGTCAAGAAAGTTGCTCCTTCCCCTCTGGATTAAAGCTCAGTCAGCCCGGAGGCAGAGCACACTGCTCACATTCTGGAAGTGCCGAAGGAGCCCAACGGGCTGCGCAGCCATCTGCCAGAGGGAGAAATGCAGATGTGCTAGTGGTATAGGCAAGGCATGGGGGGGGTGTGGGGAGGGGGGCTCCTAATGTCTGTATAGGAAGAGCCACCCTAAGAGCTTTAAGGAATTAGCCACATTTCTGCTTCAAATACTTCCTCCTATGTGATGGGGAGACATACCAGCAGTGACACCCACCATCTGCATTCGAAAGAACCCATGCTCTTTGACCTTGGGTAGCACACGGACTCTTTCTGAACCTCACTAGTAAAATGGGCCATAGAGCCAACTGCCATGGTGTGGTGGGATTAACAGAAAGAATTCATGGAAATACAGGTAAACTTCAGTAGCCAATGACTCCCAACAGGCTCACTCAGCAATCGTTGATCAGCAGACTCGGGAGAACAGACACGGGACAGCAGCAGTCCCAGGAGGACAGCTGAAAGCTATGGTCGTCTGGGGCTGACACCCCGTTTTCTCCACTCGTTCACTTACTTATACTTTCCAGATCACAGTGTTGAAGTCACCACTCCCTTTCCTCACTCAAAGCACATGTCTCACGTACCTCAGCCCTAATAAACAGTCCAGCACCGAAAACATCCACAGCCAGAGAGCCGGAATAAGGAAAGGCTAGGCTCCTATCCTGAGTCCAGGCTCCAACACGGCTAAAACGTGTGCCATTCCCTGAACGAATGACAGGAGGGTCTGGGCTTCCATGGGAGTGGAGGGGGTCCTCCTCCAGGCCTCCGTGAAGCCGGACTGTCCTGCCCTCTTGAACAGTAAACAGGACAACGATTCTCCACCTTGAAACACCGAACTGTAAAGTCAAATAGAAACAGAATCTATTCTGTGTGTGCCTTGCTGTGAAAAAATAGTAATTCTGCCTGTAGGGGGAGTTTTATTTGTATTTGCAGGTTTAAGGTAAACGAGACTAATTATTAAAATTGTACAAGTTCTGAAAATGTCTAGTTTGGGCTCCCCAAGTTACAGTGTGTGAGTTTTCAGGTTGTCAGATAACACGGTCACAGGAGAACAAGGCAGACATCTCAACACATGCCTGGGATCAAAGCGAGCCACCGGCTGACAGGACTCCTCTCGACTTAGCTAAAAGATAAGGGTACTTGCTGATGGGACAGCCTACGAAGACACCGAGGACAACAAATAGGCTGGCCATGTGTTCTCATTTCTACTACAGGAAAGCTATGTTTCCTAGACAGTGACTCTAAATGAAACCACTTAGGAAATTCCTTTCCCAGAATATCTAAACCAGGTAGAAGAGGCTCATAATTTGACTCATGAAATGGTGCATGTGATCAGAAGTTCAAAAATCAAACAGAATAGAATATGCAGAAGCTAATAATGTTCACGAGTGATTTCTGGGACTGGGAAGGTGAGGGGAGATGGGGATTCCCTCTCTAGATAATAGACATTTGTTCCTTTTCGTGATAGGAAAGGTAACATAACATTAAATGATAGTGAAGTGCATGAAGTTTAACAAAGGCGAGTGATGTCCCTTAAATGTACATAGTCAAACAGGAAACGATGGTAATTTGGGGTCTTAAAAGTTTGTGAACAACCATCTAAGATACAACTGTAGGTCTCTACCCATCTGGAACAAAAGAGAAAGAAAAAGATTTAAGACTCATAGAAGATACTAGTCTACAGGACAAACACTCTACTCAGCGGTTCTCAAACTGTGGGTCGCCACCGCTTTTGGGGGCCGAATGACCCTTTCATAACAGTAGCAAAATGACAGTGATGAAGTAGCAATGAAAATAATTTTATGGTTGGGGTCACCGCAACATGAGGAGCTATATTATAGAGTCCCGGCATTAGGGAGGTTGAGAACCACTGCTCTACATAAACCACAGCTTCATCTACTACCTTGTGACCAGACATAGATGATGCTCTGTTACCAACCAACTTTCCCCAGCAGGGTCCCAATAAATGAAACCTGATAGAATGAGAGAAAAATGTGACACAGAACCTCAGATTTCTAAAAAAAAACAAACTTTTAAGACAGACTGTAGGATTCCCTGAGATCACTGGTGAGGAACTGCTCTGCAAACCTGCACTGAAGCTAATCCCTGTGCTCACTTCGTAACTAAATAGCAAATTCACCCAAGAAGTGAAACAATATCACCCATAGGTACTGTGCTACTTTTAAAAATCACTAAGAGGAGATCTTCTATAACAATTAATTTAGAACAAAGATGAGACTGTCAGAAAGCAGGGAAACTAGATGAATGGAAACAGAACCATGATGGAAATAAGACCGTTGGTGCGTTGTAAATAATATAGCCAATCTCACTCAACAACTTGCGTAGAAATTGTTGACTGGGAACCTAACTGCTGCAGCAACCTTCACCAGAAACACACACACACACACACACACACACACACACACACACACGCACACACACACGCCCAATATCAGTACTCCACAAAGACAAGGATTACTTCATGAAACATTTGTTTCCTTTTCTACAAAGGTAAATCAAAGAGTATGGCTACAAAATCACAGACACGTTTGTAAAACAAACTATCAGATGTTTCTTCACAATCCTCCATCTAGGCCTCTGTACTTCTGAAGGCAGTGTGTCCATCGCTCTAAGCTTTCCACTCACATTTTTGGTCGACACTAGGTCAAAACAGCAGTTGAGGCACGTTCTAGGACATGGCTTCCTAAACGTATACCTTCTGTTTTGATTCCTAATCTTAAAAAAGTCTTAAGGCGACCCAATTTTCTTCAGTTGATACTGTGAAAGTGATGGGGTTTACATGGTCAAATTCCCAGCACCCTCAGTTTTTCAGGGGTGGACTAAATGGGGCTTACAAGCACCTTGAATTTGATGGAGTATATGTTGAGAAATCAAATTTATGTATTTGTATCTTTAATTCCATTTTCCCGCAACCCTTTTGAAGTTCTCGCTTATCTACGTGTATCCCTCATAGGATAAACTGTATTTCCTTCTGCTCTAGGCTCTGAGCTTCCTCCAGAAAAAGGACTCTCACTGACTTGCCTCCTGACCTTCCCATTGTTGGCGTGTGGAACCGATACCAGAGTCCACGTCAGCATCTGATCCCCCGATTCACAGTATGTTCATCTGAAATAAAACAGAAAACGGGTGACTTCATGCTCTTTCAATTGTTTAACTATTAGTCGGGTAGATAATGCACCACTTCATGGAAAGTTCTGGGGCTGCTACCTGCAGTATGTGGAAGACTGACATTGAAGATAAACAACCATTAAGAAAGTGACTGGCATTGTGCTATTATTCAAGAGTAGGTCTTTTAAGTTATAACATAAAATACTTATATTGATAATATATTTACAAAATTGTTCTGTATTCTCCAACACATAAAACAGCTATCATTCATATTTGGGAACAAAAGACTGTACTGTTTTATTTTTGTATTTTAACTTTAAAGCTATCATTAAATATCATTTTTAAAATTAACATGAAACAGAAGTAATGTTTAATATGCATTGACTTGTAGTTCTTTCTTTTGCTTGTCTATAATGTTAAAGATATTTCCACAATCTCATCAACAGCTATTTGCAAGTGATATTTTCCATCTTAAAAAGTATTTCCTCCCAATCTACATGAGTAAATTATGGAGTAGCTGCAATTTAATACACGTGCTTTTAAGTACTCATGATTTCACAGCAAAATCTAATTCCTATAATATTGTGGAATTTGGTTTGTTTTTTCACAATTTAATCGTTCAACGGTTTTTGAACAAATGGAATACTGAGTTGTGAATAGGGCAATGAGGTTCCATTTTGCAGTTATAACTGAAATGAACTTTAAGAAACGGGTTTGCCTGGAGCCCTCAACCCCAGCAAAGGAGTGGGCACAAGAAGCACAAAGGCAAAGCGAACGTACGTGAGTGCTGCGACCCTGCCCTCGCCGAGGAGCCCCGCTGCGCTGCGGTAACCCAAAGCCCAGGTTCAAAGCCACCAGCCTCTGCAGTGCGCCCGGTGCGGGGCCGCGGGAAGGCCGGGCCCTGCAGCGCCGGCGCCGCTGGGCGCCCCCCAGGACAGCTGGCTCTGCGGAGGGGGGCAGGGGAGGCGTCCGAGGCGACTTGGCGGCGGCGGGGCTGCAGTAGGCCGGGTCACACCCCCCCTTCCTGCTTCCGCAGCGCCCGCCCCGCCCCGCTCGCCGCGCGGGCCTGCAGCGTCCTCAAAGACTAGACTCCCCGCAGATCCCGGCCGGATCCCCGCCCGCGACTCGCCCCTCGGACCTTGCTCCCGGACCCGGGCGCCGCTCCAGTGCATCCCCGAGACTTCAGGAGCCTGCGCCGCGCGGCCGCAAGCTCCGCCCGGCGCCCATCCGCCCCCGGTGCCCGCGCGTCTCGGGCGCCCCGGCGCGGAGCTCTGGCCTCCGCCCTTGGAGAGGAGGCGTCCTGTCAAACACTATAAAGTGAGGCTCAGCCCACTTGCATTTCTCAGCTCCTTCTGGTGCAATTTGTCACCCTCAAATCTTGAATCCTCACGGGTGTAACCGCTCTCAACTTCCATTCCTAAATCAGGGAAACCGGGTGGCACAGTGAGTGAATCGTTGACTCCTAGCCGCAGAGGTCATTGGTTCAAACCCACCTGGAGGGAAGGCTGGGATAGCAAGTGTACTGACTCTGAGATCCCTGGGAATCTACTTGATGGCAGTGGGGTTTCTGGTGATATATTGGGTTCCGTGTTGGGCCGCGAACCAGAAGAAAGATGAGCACCTTTCTTTTAATCGGAGAGAGCCTCACAGGGCCAGTTCTGCCCTTTCCTGCATGGTTGCTATGAGTGGGATCGGTCTGTACTGGCAGGGAGTTTAGCTATCATAAATTCACTGCCCACTAAGGTTCCTATCTAATCTTTCCAGCCCTAATGTGGGTGCACAGTAGATGGGGGCGATGCTGACTCCTAGTGAGCGATAGAACAGGGTAGCAGGGCCCCTGTGGGTTCCGAGGCTCTAACTCTCCGGCAGCTATGTAGTGGCTTCCCACTGCGGTCCTCTGGGTCACAGCCCTACGTGGTACCCCTGTGCCACCAGGGTGTCAGTGTTTCAAATCCGCCAGGGACTCTGATGGAGAAAGATGCCATCGTCTGCTCCCATAATAAATAAATAAATAAAGAAGAAGAAGAAGAACTGATGCCAAGCGCTCAAGTAGAAAGAAAATGTTTTGAAAACGATGATGGCAACATATGTACAGATATGCTTGATACGGTGGATGGATGGATTGTGGTAAAAGCTGTACGAGCCCCTACTAAAATGATTAGAAACCCTGTAAGATAGCAGTGGAGTGGGCTCTTTTTGTTGTTTGTTTCTTTGGGGTTTGGGCAGGTAAGGGTTTTTTTTATCAATTTGATCCCCAATTGGTAGTTTTTTTAAAAGAGCACTTTGCTCCAGTCAGATACTCTTTACTAATGAAGCCAAGCTGTTGTTTGGTTCTAAGAAGACATCATGGAATGTTCATGTTTACTTGAGGTTGGGATGCTTGCGTTTTATGTCAACTTGCTGGTTCCTGTGTGGAGGTAGGGGCAGAGTGCAACCTGTACCTTTTTATTTTATTTTATTTTTGCCTTTTTTTAAAGAGAGAGAACTTCTCTCTCTTGCCCCCTTTCACTTCCTGCTTACCTGGATTGCCCATCCTCCTCCTCTTTCACATCCATCCTTCTCCTGTCGTTGTGAATTTATCTATCACACACCATTTGTCCATTCAAATTAACAAGTGTATCACTGATTGGCAGCAATTACTACGATAGCTGTGGGCCCTACCCTTAAAGCAATGCAATATCTTCATCACTGTTAGTCTCTCTTTCCCCCTCGCTCCCACTTCTGTAACCACCAATCAACTTTTGTCTCTGAACATTTAGCTTTACTTATATTTTTACATAAGTAAGGTCATACATTATTGGTTCCTTTGGTGATTGACTTATTTTGTTTCACATAATGTCTTAAGGTTTATCCATGTGGAAGTATACATTAAGCATTCATTTCTCCTGTCAGTGGAGTAATATGCCATTGTATGTTTGTACCACATGTTGTTCATCCAGTCATCCGATAGACATTTACGTTGTTTTCACCTTTTGGCTATTGCGAATTGTGGTACAGTGAATATTGATATACAAGTCTCTGTTTTGAAGTCTTTATTTGGGGGTTGCCTTGGTCCGGGTAGACTAGAGAAACAAATTCATGGACCCATATATGTGCATAAGAGAGAGCTTTATATAAAGGGTAATTGTACAGTAATAAAGCATCCCAACCCAGTCCAGTCCAAGTCGATAAATCCAATATTAGCCCATATATCTGATACCAATCTATAAAGTCCTCTTCAGAATCAGGAAACACATGCAATGATGCCGAATGCAGGAAGATCACAGGCCAGTGGGTGGGAAGTCAGTGGCAGTAGAAGCATCTCAGCACCGGCAGGTGTCTCCACACGGCTGCTCCAGCACCCAGGGCTGCATTAGGGTAGGTCCTTTTGGCTTCTCCTCAGGGATGGAAGGAAGTGAGCAGAGCAAAAAAGTGTATCTTCCACCTCCAAGGAAGAAATCCAGGAGTTCCCAGAATCCTCAGGAGAAGGTCAGGCCCACATTGAGGCCTTATTGGCTATGACCCAATTGACAGACTAGACTCCACCCTTTCACTCTTAATCCTCTCAAATGCCAAATTGACACCAGATTATGTAATTACCACAGGAGGATATAGCTAGGGGTGAAATAACGAGGTCAAATGGTAGTTCTAGCTGAACGTTTCTGAGAGACCATCACCCTTTTGCACTCAGGCCGTACACACTTTGTACTGTTGCTGTCCCACCCACCATGGTTGCTCTTGTGTCTGCTCTACTTCACAGTGTCCCTATGGACACCAGCATGAAACGCTGCCCAATCTGGGCCATCCATTGGGCGTGGTCGTGACCATTGGGCCCATTGTTGCAGCCACTGTGTCAGTCTCATTGGGAGTCTTCTTGTTTGCCACCCTCTAGTTTACCAAGCATGTTTCCCCTTTCCAGAGAATGTTCACCCCGAATAATTTGCTCAAGATGTGAGATAAGTCTTGACATCCTCACGTTTGAGAATCCTGGTTGTACTTCAAAGACAGATTGTTTTCTCTTCTGGTAGTTCGAGTAAAGTCAATGTTCTTCACCAACTCCGTTTCCAGGATGTGTTCATTTGCTCTGGTCTTTCTTATTCATTGTCCAGCAGTCACACGCATATGAAACAATTGAGAACACCAAAGCTTGGGCCAGGTACACCGTAATTCTCAAAGGGACATCTTTGCGCATCTACGTTTTAAATACGGTAGGCCTTACCAGATTTGCTCAATGAAATACATCGTTTGATTTCTTGACTACAGTTTCCATAAGAATTGATTGCGGGCCCAAGTAAAGTGAAATCCTTGAAACTTCTACCTTTTCTCCATTTACCATTATGTTATCTTTTGACTCAGTTGTAAGGTTTTAAAATTTTCTTTACTTTGAATTGTAATTCCCCCTGATAGCTATATTATTCTCTCTCTCTCTCTCCCTCTCTCTTATTAAATACTTTTATTGGGCTCTTACATCTCTTATCACAATCCATACATTCATCCACTGTGTCAAGCACATCCCATACATATGCTGCCATCATCATTTCCAAAGCATTTTCTTTCTACTTGAGCCTTTGAGATTAGCTCATTATGCCCTCTCCTTCCCCTGCCAGCACTCCCTCTGAACCCTTGATAAGCTATAGATTATTATTTTCTTATCTTACATTGTCCTCTGTCACCTGTTACCCACTTTTCTGTTGTTCATCACCCTGGGAGGGGGTTATATGTTGATCCTTTTGATCAATTCCCCCTTTATCTCCCCAACTTCCCCTTATCCTCCTGGTATCTCTATTCGCATTGTTGGCCCTGAGTGGTTTATCTATCCTGGTCTTCCTGTGTTGCTCTTATCTGTAGCAGTGTTCAAATTCTGGTCTAATCCAATTTGTATGGTAGAATTGAGGTCATGATAGTGGGGGGGAGGGGAGGAAGCATCAAAGAACTAGAGGAACGTTCTGTGTTTTGTTGGTGCTATACTGCACCCTAACTGGCTCATCTCTTCTCTGTGACACTTCTGTGAGTGGATATCCAATTGTCTACACATGAGATTTAGGTCTCCACTCCAAGCACCCTCCCCCCATTCATATTGGGTATGATTTTTTTTTCTGGGTCTTAGATGCCTGTCTCCTGATCCTATCGACATCTCATGATCACACAGGCTGATGTACTTCTTCCATGTAGGTTTTGTTGCTTCTCAGCTACATGGTCACTTGTTTATCTTTAAGCCTTTAAGACCCCAGATGCTATATCTTTTGATAGCCGGACACCATCAGCTTTCTTAACCACATTTGCTTATGCACACATATTGTCTTCAGCAATCGTGTTGGGAAGGTGAGCATCACAGAGTGCCAGATTATTAGAACAAATTGTTCTTGTGTTGAGGGAGTACTTGAGTGGAGGCCCAATGTCCATCTGCAACCTTAATTCTTAACTTTTAGTTATAAGTACATAGATCTATTCCATCTCCTTATATATAATATGTTTACATGTGTACATACCTGTATTTCGACCTCTATAAATGTCCTTTGCCTCTATTTCTTTTTACTTTTCTCTTGTCCCACCATCATGTTCAGCCTTCATTCGGGTTTAGTAAACCCTCTCAGTTACATTGCCCTTGATTAAGCCCTATTAGGCATCCTACGCCCTTCTCTCCATTGATTTTAGTTCGCTTGTTGTTCCCTTGTCCCTGGGTTGGTTTCCCGCCCCCCCCCTGCCCCTTTCTTTTCTCCTACCTCCACTTCTCCCGTATACCTCCCACTCCCCAGAACCATCAGTCCCATTCTTTTCATCTCTGAATTGTTTATCCTGCCTATCTTATCTTGATAGACATGCAGAGACATTAATAAGGGCAAAAAAACAGGCAAAGCCAAACAAAATAGCAAAGTCAAAACCAATAGAAGTAACAACAACAACAAAACAAAAATAAAATAACAACCAAAAGAAAGCCACTGACAAAAATAGAAAAGCCTTTCAATAGCTCAAGGTCTGTTTGTTGTCCTTTTGAGTATTTTCCAGTCGAGTCTCATGGGGTGCCACACTGTCTCCAAAGTCTATTTTTCTGATTCCCCGGGGATTTCATCACTTTGCTCTCCTTGCTGCTCTGTTACCCTTAGTGTGTCACCCCAGTGTGATTGGGGTTAGATTGGGCACAATTCTCACACTGTGTTCCAGTGTTGTCCCTGTAGCGCTATGGTTCAGTAAGGGATGTTGTGTCTCGTGGTGGGGCCAGCCCTATGGTCCTCTCTGTGCATCATCTGCTCTTAGCAGGAATACTGTTTTGGGGACTTGGTGTGTCAGGATGTTCCCCCCCACCCCCTTCCATCCCTCTTCATTTCTTCTGTATGCTCTAATCAGACATGTCCCTCTCCCCAAGCTGTAGCTTCAGTGCTGTCCTCTGAAGTGCATTCTTCTAGGGGATGGGGGTGGGTTGGGAGGGTACATATTTGGGATTGGGGCCGGCCACACAGATCTCTCTATTGGCTTCCTGGTACATATCAGTATGTTGTATTCATGTCTTGGCGCATCAGGTTGAAGCCTGGTTTCTCCCTCTCTTGTGGAGATATAAACAATACCCTCCCCTTGGGGGGATTAGTGCTCTGCTTCCCCCAACTCATGGCTCTTCCTTTCCTTCCTTCCTTCCTTCCTTCCTTCCTTCCTTCCTTCCTTCCTTCCTTCCTTCCTTCCTTCCTTCCTTCCTTCCTTTCTTTCTTTCTTTCTTTCTTTCTTTCTTTCTTTCTTTCTTTCTTTCTTTCTTTCTTTCTTTCTTCCGCTGCCGTATGTATCCCTGGATTGGGTTTGGCTCCTGCTATAGTTACTGGACCTCATCCCAGAAATGTATGTATATAGTACCTTTTCCCCTATGCCCCATTTTCTTTTACGCTTTCCTCAGTGGACTCATCTTGTACTCGTCCTTATGTTCTTGGCTTACTTCGCTTAGCATGATTTTTTCCAGTTCTGCCCATGCAGCGATGTGCTTCATACGTTCATCACTGCTTTTTAACGATGAATAGTACTCTATTTATTGTATGTATGTACCACAGCTCTTTAATCCACTCATCAGTTGATGGAAATTTAGGTTGTTTCCAATTCCTTGCAATTGTGAACTGTGCCATGATGAACACTGGAGCACAGATGTCTGGCCATGGTTTGTTTCCTGCCTCTTCTGGGTATATGTCCAGTCGGGGGATTGCTGGGTCATCTGGTAGCTTGATTTCCATCTGTTTTAGATATCGCCAAATTGATTTCCATATGTATTATTTTCTCTTAATCAGTAAGTGCTTCAATTCCTCTTACCTTTTAGCAAGTAAAGTTGTGTCATCTGCATAATGCAAGCTTTTAATAACCTTGCATGCATTTCCAATATTTTATTCTTAAAATAGTTTGGCTTCTCAGATGATCTGTTTATTATATAGATTGAATAAGCATGGTAAAAGGGCAAGGGTTCCAATTTCCCCACATTGTCTCCAACATTTATTTTTGGTTTTCTTTTTCACTTTTAACTATACTTTGAGAGTGGATGGTAGCTCATTGTAGTTTTGATTTTTCTGATGGGTAATGAATGACACAGAGCATCTTTCTCTGAGTTTTGTGGCTCTTTGACTGTCTTCTAATGAAATGTCTATTCAATTCATTGCCACTTTATAAGTGTGTTATATGGGTGGTTGTTTTTTTTTGTTATTAGCAGAGTCTTTTTTATAATGTGACTATTAAATTCTGGTTACATATGCTGGTTTGTGAAGACATTCTTTCAGTCAATAACTTCTTTTTTTCATCCTTTTGTTAGTCCTATTTTACAGCTTAAGTAGCATAATTATTCACACATACAATTGAATGGTTTAAACGTATTAAAAAAGAATTGTGCAATCATTACCACAAACAATTTTAGAACATCTTCTTCATTCTGTGCCCATTATTATTAGCTTCTCATTCCCCCTCCCCCAACGTTCCCTGCCATAGCCCTAAGATATTTGAATCCAGGTACTGTCTCTATAGATTTACCTATTCTGGATTTTGTATAACAGAAAAACACACAACTCCCCCCACAGCCACCACCACCAAGGAGAAAATAAAACACAGAAAAATATTAATCCTAAAGAAAACCATAAGAAAACCTTGAACAAATTTTTAATGGTTAAAGAAAGGAGAAAAATGATAAGGTGTTAAAATTTAACCTAATCACATCATCATTAATCCACTTTATAATGCACTCTGACTGAAGGCAATGCTGTTTACATCCCCAGGGCTTAATCCATGTGGCTTAATCCATGTGGGAACCTTCTGCTTCCATCAGCCTGTGCTCTCTTGTCTCTGCTTTGTCATCTGCTTCCTGTTCATCGCTTCCATGAGTCAGGAGAATTCTGACTTGAACTAAACTGGACATAGCTATTTCTTCAATTGTGTAAGTCATTTCTTGGTGTAAATCTCTTTCTACGGACAACACACACAAGTATCACTGGTTTTGCTTCTCTAGAGAACCCAAGCTGATGTAGCTACCGAGATCTTTTTTTACATTGTCTCATTCTGCTATCTTATTGTTTATCTTCTGGTAGAGAGTGTCTAGGTTTTCAATTCCTTCTGTTGTTCTCATGAGTATTTCCTTCATCTCTTAAAGGCACCGAAAAACCATTCTTCTGAATTCCACTTTGGTCATTCCAGAGCCTCTTTTTCAGAGTACTCCGTTGGGTTTGGTTGATTTTGGTTGTTTGTTTCTTGGTGTGTGTGTACAGTGGTTGCCTGCTATTTCAAGGCATCATGGTGAAGCTATTGGTGGTGTGTAGACTGCTGAGTCATGTAGGGAGGATTGGCTCTGTGCAGTGGCACAGGAGAAGACTGGTTTGGGTAGGTTTGGCTGGATCTATGATGGCGCTGGTGCGCTGCCTGTGTCTGCCTTGGAGGTGTGCCTAGTGCAGGGAGCTTGCAAAAGTCTTTTGGTAGACAAAAATATTTCATTTTTTTATTAGGTGCCACTAGTGTGTTTTGTCTTTAGCCATGTGTGCCTTTTTTATTTTATTACATAATCTATTTTTAAAATATAGGTCTTTCAGCATTGATGATACTCTTTTCAGAATTTTATAATCTTATCTTATACATGCTAAATAGTTTATATTTTTGGCTTGAAGAATGGATCCCTATTCATTTTTCTGCATGTGGAAATCCATGTTTCCCAGCCCCACTTATTTCAGAGAGTCTTCTTTCTTCGTCAAACAGACTTAGCACCCTGATCCAAAACTGGCTGACCAAATATATGTGAGTATATTTCTGGACTCTCTAGTCAACACCGTTCATCTTTCTGTCTATTGTCATGTCGGTGCTGGTGGCTGTACAGCATGTATAGTACGCTAGTACTCTTAGTTTGTCCTTGTATTTCAAACACTGCTTTTGCTATTTGGGGCCTCTTGCCATTCCATGTATAATTGAAAATTGGCTTTTCTGTTTCTATAAAGAAAGCTATTGGGATTTTTTAAAAATCCAGATTGCAATGAAGCTATTGATTTCCTTAGGTCATATTGAAATATTAATCATTCTGTCTTCCATTTCATAAACATGGAACATCTTTCCATTTATTTGTCTACTTTAATCTCTTTTTAAGCATCTTTAATATTTTCATTACATAAGTCCTTTGTAGTCCCAGTTAAAATTATTCCTAGGTATTTTGTTCTCTTAGATGCTATTGTAAAAGGGATCTCCACCCCCTAATTTCTCTTCTAGAGTTTTCATGGCTGGTGTATGGATTTAAATGATTTTTATTTATTAACCTTGTATCCTACAAGTTTATTAAATTTCTCTTTTAGCTCTAGAAGTTTTCTTGTGGACTCTTTGGTTTTAAGTATATAGAAACAATCTGTGAATAGAGATATTGTTACATCTTTAACAATCTGGATATCTTTTATTTATTTTCCTTCCCCGCCCCTATTTATTTTTCTTGTCTTATGGCTCTAGAACTTCTATTACAATACTGAATTAAAGTTGTGAGAATGTCTTATCTTGTTCCTCATTTCAAGGAGAAGCCTGCATCTTTCTTTGTGAAATATGTTGACTGTTGCTTCATATTCAGGATGAATTATATTAAAGAATTTACCTTCTCTTTGAATCTTTATTAGTGTTTTCCTCAGGAACGAGTATATTTTATTAAATGCTTTTTCTGCATCCATGAGATGATCATGTAATTATTTTCATTTTTTAAGTGATGTAGTTTATCCTGTTGTTTGATTTTCTGATTATCACTGCATTACTGAAATAACAACCACTTGATCATCGTGTATGACTTAGAATGTGCTTCTGGATTTTGTTTGCTAGTGTTTTATTAAGGATATATTGCGCCTATATCCAAAAGAGATCAGGTGTGTAAATGAGTGTAATAATCAATAACTTCATATGGTGAACGAAGACACCCAGGATAAGGAGAGAACTTCTTAAGAAAAGAACAAAGACAGATGCCTCTCACTCCGAACCTCAAAACTGATTAGCTAGCACAGGAGCTAAAGCAGCCTGTTACTGTGATGCATAGGCCACCACACAGAATAAAGAACCCATAAATAAATTCACTCACCTGCAAACAATTGGTGTTCAACGAAGCTCCACAAATATTACATGAGAGTGTCTCTTCAATAAATGCTACTGGCATAGTGAGGTTCGTATCTTGAGAAGGATGAAACAGGACCCATGCCTCAACCGCTGTCCAAAAATGAACTCAAGCTGGATCCAAGACCTAAATGCAAATCTCAGTGCTATCCAGATCATTGATGAGAAAATAAAAATAAACTTCATGGCCATATAACAAGCATGTACTCACCATGGGCTATAAAAAAGGACACACACACAGTATATTACAAAATAGTTAACATGGAGCTATTAAAAGTAAGTCACTTATGTGCCTCAAAAGACTTAATCAAAAGAGTAAACAGGGAAATCAAGGAGTAGAAAAATTTTTTTTGACAATCATACAATGGATAAGAACTAATCTCTAAAATCTAAAGAAAAATATGAGTAACCCAGTAAAACCAAGGCACGGATCACCAAAATAAAATTCATGAATTTATGCTGACTCATAGTGACAGGGTAGAACTGCCCTGTGAGTTTCTCAGCCTGTAACTCTTTACAGGCGTAGAAAGTCCCATGCCTCTCCCGTGGAGCAGCGGGGGCTTGGGTTTGGGGGCCTTGAGGCGAGCCCAACTTGTAACTGGACACCACTAGAGCGCCTAGTGACCTGCTGGGGAACACCGTCAAAGACTAGCAATCAATCTGCCAACCTGGAGGGTGTCAGCCAACCTCCAAAGGGCAAATACTGTCTGTGAGCGCTACTGAAGGAAAAGGGAGGGGAGGGCACTAGAAAAGGGTTTTCACACTAAGCAGAATAGTCTTCCATGGTCACTGGAGATGGAAGGGGAAGGGACGGTCAATTATTGGCTCCAGTGTCGACCCGTGTTAACTAGGATCGAGGGGAAGGCAAACACCATCAGAGTCATGGGGGCAGTGGAAGCTACTGCAGACGTACATACTGTTATATCCAAAGTCCTGCAAACTAGTCGACAGTGCCGCATTGCAGGAAGTAGCATATAAGCAAGAACCAATGGTGCTGAAGCAAGAAGTTCAAGTTGCCCTGAATGCACTAGGCAAAACCAGGCTGCAGGAACACCCACTGAAATGTTTCAGCAAGTTGATGAAGCACTACAGGCACCCACTCATCTAGGCGCAGGGTTTAAAATCAGGAAAAGTGTGTGTAAGGATTGTGTCCTTTCATAATACTTATTCAATCTGTATGCTGGGCAAATATTCATAGAAGCTGGATTATATATGAAGAAGAATGCTGCATCAGGATTGCAGGAAGGCTTATCAACAACCTGTGATACTCAGATGATACAACTTTGCTGAAAGTGAAGAGGCCTTGAAGCACTTGCTGATGAAGATCAAGGACTGCAGCCTTTAGTAAAGATTACAACTCAATGTAAAGAAGACCCAGATCCTCAAAATTGGACCAATAGGTAACATCATGATAAATGGAGAAAAGGCTGAAGGTATTGCATGGATGTACAATCAATGCTCACCGAAGCAGCAGTCAAGAGATCAAAAGACATGCTGCATGAGGTAAATCTGCTGTGTAAGAACTTTTCAGTGTGTTTCAAAGCAAGGATGTTACTTTGAGTACTAATGTGCCCTGACCCAATTTGAATTGTAGTGCTGGAGAAGAACATTGAAAAATCAAACCAATCTATCTTGGAAGAAGTGCAGCCAGAGTGCTCCTTAGAGGTAGGGAGGGCAAGACTTCATCTTACATGCTTTTGACATGTTGTTAGGAGAAACCAGTCCCGGAGGACATCATATTTGGTAAAGTAGCAGTGCGGGTAAAAAAGAGGAAGCCCTACGGCAAGATGGATGTCACCATGGTTGCAATATGGGCTTAGACATATGAACAATTTGTAAGTATGTTGCAGGAGAGTACAGTGCTTCCTTCTGTTGTGCATACGGTTGCTAAGGGTTGCAACCGAATCAAAGGCACCTAACAACAGTACAATTTTGCAGTAACAGTGATCTGGAGTTGTTGTTAGGTAGGAGTTGTTCTCCTGCACCATCCTCATGACTGTTGTTGCTTGAAGTCCACTAAGCCCCTTAAATGATGCAGTCACTGTGTCAATTCATCTCAAAAGTTGTCTTCTTTTTTCCTGACCCACTAATTCACTAAGAATGATGTCTTTTTCCAAGTACTAGTCACTCCTAATATCATGTCCAAATTCTCACAGTCTGTCCATCCTTGCGGCTAAGGAGCATTCTGGCTTTACTTGCAAGAAGTAAAGTAGATTTGTTTGGTCTTCCGGCAGCCTCTGGTACTTTCTATATTCCTTTGCCAATGCTATAATTCAAATTTTTATATTCTTCGCCAGTGCCAGAATCAAATGTCCTCCTAGTTTTCCATATTCATTGTGCAGCTTTCACATGCACAGGAGGAAATGGAAAATACCATGGCTTGGGCAGGTGCACCTGAGTCCCATAAGAGACATCCTTGCTCTTTAACATTTTAAAGAGACCTTTTGTAGGAAATTTTCCCCAATCCAAGATGTTGTTTAATTGCTTGATGTTGTTTAATTGCTTCCATGAATGTTGATTGTGGGTCCAAATCAAATCAAATCAAATCAAATCATTGACAAGTTCACTCATTCCTCTGTTTATCATAATAGTGCTTATTGGTTAAGTGGTGAGAATATCTGCTTTTCTTTATACTGAAGTGTAACCCATACTGAAAGCTGTATTTTTAACAATCTTCCTCAGAAAGCGCTTCAACTCCTCTTGGCTTTCAGTAAGCAAGATCGTGTCATCTGTGTATTCCAGGTTGGTACTGAGCCTCTTGCCATGCTGATGCTGTTTTCGTCTTCCTATAACTTCCAGGATTATTTGCCCCGCGTACAGATTGAGTAAGTATGGCGAAAAGGCCCAACTCTAGTGCACACTTTTCCTGATTTCAAAACATGTAGAGATCAGGGCCTAGTCTCTCCTGAGGGACAGTCTTGCCATCCTGGTCTTGCTGGGCTTCAACTGCCTCTGGGTCTATGTTCATTCAAGTTCCTTCCTTTTTCCACAGGCTATTCCATCATAAAGTGCCAGCAGGGCTGTAACTGAAGGTCTAACAGCATCAAAAGCTTCACTGTGTAGAAGCGCCTCTTGTGGACACTGCCACTGTTCTGTTCTCCCAGGCTTGGCAGTGTCTCTCTGTAGTGTGCGCCGGCCTCTTTTAGAGGGGACGGGGGAGGGAGGAGTAAACTTATGGAACTCCTCAAAGTCACTCTCAGAAGTTCCTGTATCTATGTTTATGTGGTGCCAGCATTCTCTCGTGGTAGAGTGGCCCAAAGGTTGGCAGTTCAAACCCACTAGCCGCTTCTGCAGGAGGAAAGACGCGGCTGTGGCTCCTAGGAAGATGAAGAGTTGTGGCAGTCCTACAGTGCATTGCTCCACCCTGTCCTGTAAGGCCTCTATGGGACGTAATAGATTCTGGTATTTGGTGTGGCAATGTGGTTAAGAATCTGGCTGCTAACCAAAAGGGGTGGTGGTAGTGGTGGTGGTGTGTGTGTTTGGGGGGCAGTTTCCAACACACCAGCTACTAATTGGCTTTCTGGTGGTGGTGGTGGTGGTGTGTGTGTCTCACGGGCAGTTTCCAACACGCCAGCTACTAATTGGCTTTCTGGTGGTGGTGGTGGTGGTGGTGTGTGTGTGTGTGTTTCTCGCGGGCAGTTTCCAACACACACCAGCTACTAATTGGCTTTCTCCAGGGAGAAAGATGTGGCGCTCACAATCTGTAAAAAACGTAAACCCTGAAAACCCGATGGAGCAGTTTCATCCTGTGCTTCGAGGTCGCTGATCCTGGAAGTACTTCACACAATTGCGTTTGGTTTGGCTAAAAAATCAAAGTTTGGGCTCTGAGCTCACACGTGGAGTAAGTAGTAGGAGAGTGTGTAACAACACCCGTATTCACTCCCTTTGTGAGTTCTGTGCATTCCGTCCTGGGAGGCCAGCCTAGCATCCAGAGGCAAAGTCGCGGGCCTGATAGGCCCCACCGGACCTGGGACAGAGTTTTTCCATAGGTGACAACCAGGAACGGGTCCTGCGCACCAGGCCAGCCCAGCGCCCCGCGCCAAACGCGGGGGACTGAGAAAGGCACAGCATTCTCTCTGCTGAAACCCTTCGCGGTTAGAATTTGGATTCCGACGTTCATTTAGGCTTCAGCTGGGCAGCGCGCAGCCCGCCCACCCCGGAGCCCTGGTGTCCGCGGCGGCGCGCGCCTCTCGGACGCCAGCCCGCCAGCCTTCACTTCCTCCTCTCCCTGCTCCGCCTCGCATTCCCGGCCGGGGGCCAGGTGGACGGCTCCCGGCCCAGGTGCGGGACGTGCGGCCGGCCGGATGCCCCTGGGGCAGCGGGCTCTCCAACAGGTCGCAGCTGGAGGCGCGGGCGGGGCGGGGCGGGGCGCGGAGGGCGGGGCACCGTGGGCGGGGCACTGTAGGCGGGGCGGCCGAGGGGCGGGGCGTGACGCAGTCGGAGCGCTGCCCGCCCTTTGAGTTCCAGGCCCTTCCTGGCCAGCGCCGCGGACAGGCTGGCTCGCGCCCGGGAGGTTTCCCAGCGTGGTCTCCGGGGCGGTGGGACTAGCGAACGCCCGTCCTGGTTGCCTTCGCGCCCGCAGCGCCCCCAGCCCAGGCTGCACGTCGCCGCGCCCCACCGAACCAGCCATGAAGCCGTGCGGAAAAGACGAGGCGGCGCCGGCCGCGGGCGACCCCTGGAAGGAGTGTTTCGAAGTGGCTGTGCAGCTGGCACTCAGGGCAGGACAGGTCAGCGGCTGGCCCGGGGGGGTGGGGACGCCCCCCGGGCCGCCCCTCTGCGCGCCCGAGCGCCCTCTGTGCGCCCCGCTCCATCCTTTGCCCCTGTGCACCTCTCCACTCTATTTCTCCCCTGGGCGCCCCCTCGAGCGTCCCAGAGGGTCCCTATTTCCTTCAGCATCCACGTGGGGCAGGCAAGGGAGGACTTGTTCTGGCCAGGTCCCACCCACAGGGCACTTTTCACCTGGTTACCGTTGTTCTGCTATCCGTGTGGTCGGCAGTTCAAAACCACCAGCAGCTCTTCGGGAGAAAGATTGGACTTTCCACACCCCTCAGCATGGACTCGATGGCAGTGAGTTTGGATTAAAAAAAAAAAAAGATAAGCAAAGGCACACTGTCCCCTGCAAAGACGCAAGGAGCCTCCCTCTTAGACCGGTGGGGCAGCTGGAGGCAGGAAGTGGGGGTGGGAGGCGATGGGTAGTGGTGGTTGGGCACTGTGACCGCCTGCTGCTTCTGCTGTCGACCACCAGTCCACCCGTTGCAGCTTGCCCCTGTGCTGGGTGTGAGACCCTGAAAGAAACTTTAAAAAAAAAAGAGAAAGGTTTTGCCGACAAACCTACCCTTTACCTTCCTTTAACCCCAGGGACTGGGGGAGGGGATCGCCTCCTTTATGTCTTGTGGCTTTCCCTAGAGTGGTGCAGGCAGCCACCAGAGAGACTGGGGCTGGGTGACCTCTCGTCTTTGGCCACTGAAAGGCTAAGTGTTATTAAGCTAAGGTGACTCGACTTTTGTTTTTGAGAGTGAGTTAGAATATATTAACTATGCAAATCCGTTCAGGAGTTTAAAAATCCCTCCAAGGCTAGAACACAGGCCCTATAGATGGATCCTGTGACCAGGCCATTAGTGTGCATATCCCTGGGTGTACTTCCCAGCCACGTGGAGATCTGGCAGATCCCAAATGACGGAGTGCTGCCTAGGAACTTCTCACACCGAAGGCGGATGAACACTGGGAGGCGGGGCCAAAGAGAGCCAAGGGCTACACTTGAAACTGGTTTCTCAGTTTGTGTGTTTGTACTGTGCATTTTCCTCAGTGCCCGGCCCGGTGTCTGTCTCATAGTAGGTCTCCATAAAGGTCTGCGGGGAGCAGGTGGTTGATGGACAGATGCCTTCCCCTGTGTTGGTTTCCTATTTGTGTAAGGCACAGGATTGGCTTCTTGGGGAGGTGAAGATGGCCAGACGGAGTGGTGTAGGCTCATACACCTTCAAAAGAGCTAAACAGAAATTGTTCTGATGTAACATCTGGAAACGCTGTTATCAGTTACCCCCTACATCACTGGTTCTCAACCTTCCTAATGCCACGACCTTTTAATACAGTTCTTCATGTTGTGCCGACCTCCAACCATAAACTATTTTTCGTTGCTATTTTATAGCTGTAATTTTGCTACCGTTATGAATTGGGCGACCCCTGTGAAAGGGTCATTTGACCCCCAAAGGGGTCTCGACCCACAGGTTGAGAACTGCTGCCCTACATGTTCAGCTCACAGTGTGACTTAGCCCAATGTGCAAGGTATGGTCAGACAAAGTGGATATTGCCTTACCTTGATGTTACCTCTGTGAGACAAAGTGTCATGGCACCGATTCTGACTCACGGCAACTCTAGTTGTGCTGACGTAGGATGATGCTCTATAGGTTTCAGGGTCTGACTCTCCCAGGCCTCCAACCAAACCTTTCTTTCCGTGTGACTCACCCCTTTTGCTTGTCAGCTGAGCATTGTAATTGTCTGCCCCTTCCTGGGGTTCCATGGTCTCTGACTCCTTTCACAGGTAGGCCCCACACCAGCGGGCCAGCCCCTC
Organism: Tenrec ecaudatus; assembly: GCF_050624435.1. Classification (NCBI taxonomy): domain Eukaryota; kingdom Metazoa; phylum Chordata; class Mammalia; order Afrosoricida; family Tenrecidae; genus Tenrec; species Tenrec ecaudatus. The sequence continues at coordinate 107,310,566 of NC_134542.1, forward strand.
TTTGTTTTAAGGATGCCCGGCTGAGCTTCCAAGCACGTGTGGGTTGTAGGGAGTGTTGTGAAACTTCACCCTTGCCTCCATTACCTTCCCTGTGGGAGGAAAGAAAGGACCCAGACCCCCATGTGAGTCAGCTAGATAATGACTGCACCAGAGTTCTTCCTGTCCAGTCAGGGATGGAGCCCTGGTGGTGTGGTGGCTATGTGGTGGGTGGCGATCCTCATGGTCAGCAGTTCGAAACCACCAGCAGCTCCGAGGGAAGAAAGAATGGGCTTTCTACTCTGGTAAACAGCTACCGTCTCGGACACCCACAGGGCCTGTTGCTCTGAGTCAGCATTGACCATGGCCGTGAGTCTGTGGGGAGCCCTGCCCTTCCTACTCCCACCTCCCCTCCTTACAGGGGTTAGGACACAGCTACAGATCGTCATCACTGTGAACCAGGTGAGGGTCTACAGAGCGGATCATAGCCGTAGAGTCCACATTTTGTACACATTTTGTTTCACCTCATTCATGGCAAACAATGGCAGTATACCATCACTCACCCTAATTCCTCCTGGTGCTCCTGTTTCCATTTCTCCTTCCTAACTCTTTGAACTTGGTCTTTGAATAAACACTGCCCTGCTGCTCTTGAATGATTGAGGAGATGTAGGGACTTTATGCTCCACCATAAAACACTTCTTGCTTGAGACTTTGAAGGGAAGCCAGCTCAGGATCCAGAAGCTGCTGTGTAAACTCAAGTGAGCTAAATTATGTGTATTAGGCTTTTCAAATTTATATGCTTGAAGAAACAGAAGTGTTTAATGTGGTTTATTTTATTCAGTGAATTTATGTAGAACTTTAATAGGGCAGGCACAATTCTCAATGTCCTACAAACTTTAATTTATATAGGAGACATTTTCGGTCATTGCCACTTGCCAAAATCAAAAAAGCTTTTTCCTTTTGAATGGGAGGAGGGCAGAGTGAACCAAGATGCTGCCATTAGGAGTCTCCTCAGGAAGCCCATCGCCATAGGGTTCTCTTCAGCATTATGCTCATGTTTCCTGCCTGACTGGCTCTCTGTGAGTATCAGTAATGCCATTAAGTCAAGTTCAACTCAACAGAACCCTGAACAACAGAGGCAACCCTATAGGGTTTCCAAATCTGTAATCTTTATGAGAATCTGGCTTCCATGGAGTGGCTGGTGTATTTGAACTGCTGACCACTCAGCAGCAAAAAACATCACTGCATCACCTGAAGTATTATATATTATATTGTTTGAACACACCACAATTGATTTATTCATTTACTCAAGAGGATTTTCAGTAATTTCTAATCTGGAGTTATATCTTGAGTAATAATGTTGCTATAATTATCTTGGATACATCTTTTGGCTACATGTGCATTTCTGTTGGGTGATATATTATGATAGGATAGAATTGTGTCATAGAATATTTAAATTCTGTTAGTCATTTCCCAAAATACATCACTAATGTGCACAGTAAAAAAAATCATCTAACACCATTCATAATGGCTAAAATGGAGGGGCGGGGGGACTGACAGACAGCAAAAGTGTTGCTGAAGACATGGGCAATGGAAAGTCTTTCCACTGGTAAGAGTGTACATTGGCAGACTCTTCCATCAGCACATTGAACTTGAACCTCACTCTGACTTGGTTTGCATCTTCTCTGTCCTGTGGAACAGAGGGAAGAATTCAGCCAAGGAACAGTGTTGTGACAACATAATTTATTACCCTAGTTCCTACCTCATAGGTATGGGGCCATGCCTTAGTCCCCTGAGTCACTCATTCAATGGCGCTGAGAGTTACAGGAGACTCATCTGCAGACTCCCCCAGTCACAGGCTAATCAATGATCTCAATCTGTTTATGCAGACCTAGAGAAGGCCTCCAGGGAGAAACTATACTTGAGCTTCGTGTTAGAAAGGAAAAATTGGGAAGTAGCACAGCCAAGAACATGACGACGGTATGGTATGGAATAGAACACAGCACCAGGAAATTGCAAGAAATTTACTTTGGCTGAAAGATAAGGATGAATGTGAAGAGTCAAACCCTAGGGTGGGAGAAGATGGGATACAGTAGAGTCATGGGTTGAGGATCATATCCAACTGATCTAAGGTAGTATTGATTGGTTGGTTGATTGATTGATTTTGTAAGTTAAAGTAGACTCAGTGAGGAATTACAAGCTGAGGGTGAGAAAGACCTGGGAGTAAAGAACTTCCGGGGTCTGAATTCAGCCATTATGGGGATTTCATGGCATTACAGTGAGGTCTGGATTGGAGATGAGTGTATGAGACCTGTCCATCCTAATAGCTGCACAAATGGAGGGAGTCAGTTCAATTTAGCAACTAAGAATTTGGATCCTGGGGCCAGATTGCATCTGTTGGATTCCCTTTTCCTGCACTTTTAGCTGAACAACCTTGGACAACCGCCCTCATGGCACAGTGGCATAGGATCCAGGGAGGGTAATGAGCCAAAAGTTGACCAGATTTGGTCCTGAGAGCCCTTGTGCTACAAGCAAAGGGTCTGCCCCTTTCCCGGTGAGTTAGGAAGACCACAAAGGTTATGTAGTGGAATCCCATGAGATCTGGCTCTTGGAGAGGCCACTCTGCTCACGAGGAATGAGACCGAGGCAAGCAGAGCGTTTGGGGGCTGTTTCAGCAATCCCAGCAGGACTGGAGTAATCATACAGAATGGGCACTGTGGTTTGGGAAAATTAATCGGAAATAAAATCTAACCATTTCTGTGTGTAACTAGATGTGGGGTGTGTATAGGCGGAAGGAGCTAAGAATGATCCCTGATTCCCATTTAGGCATCTACATGGATGGCAGTACCAGCTCTTGAAAGGAAAGAGGCAGCTGCGAGGTGTGGCTCAACATGTTTCAGCAGAGGTGTCTGAGGAGGAAGGTGTGGAAATCCTGGGTGTGGTGTCTGCCGCAAGGGAAGAGAGGGGAAGTGTGGCTTTAGTTACAGACTTTCCTCTGATACATACCGGGGCACCCCGTCCCCCCCAAAAAAACTACCTTGATTTTGTCCCAAAGATATGTCTTTAATTTTTTTTTTTTAACAAAACAACTTCATCACCTTCAAAGAGCTCTCTGTTACACTTATTTGTCAAATCTGCAATTCCATTCTTGGATACATTTTTCAAACTCATCAGTTTGGATGGCTAACAGCACCTTCCTCATCTTTTTTCTTCCACCTCTTCTACATCGTCAAATCTCTGTCCTTTCATGTCCCTCTTCATTTGTGGAAACAAAAAGAAGTTGCATGAGTGAGATCAGGTGAGTCAGGTGTGTAGGACAAGAGAAGCATTGCTGTTTTTTTTTGTTTTTTTTGTTTTTGGCCAAAAACTGGTATCCTGAGATGGCTGCATGAGCAGGTGCATTGTCATGGTAGCAAAACCAGTCCCCCCGCTGTCACCAATTGTGCCTTTTTTGTTGCACACTGTTACTCAATCTTTTCAGAACCTCTAAATAGAAAGCTTGATTAGCAGTTTGACTTTGTGGAATGAACTCCAAATGTATTACAAGTCAATATTTTCGTCCACTGGGGAAGTTGACAGATGTCCAGAACAAGGTTTGTCATCAACCAACATTTCACCTGTTTTGAAATGAGAAAACCCACTTGAGTTTTCCTATACTGCTGTCCTTGTAAGCTGTGTTCAGCATCACAACAGTTTCTATGGCATTTTTCCTGAGCAGGTACCAAAATCTCACAGCCACACACTGTTCTCTTAAACCAGCTATCCCAAAAAAGGAGGTTCTAGTGAAACTGCTTTTATGAAAAATTCACTGTGACCAGAGAGAACCTCCCCAGGCGATGCCACTGGGTGCACTAACAGTGAGTTGCTCTATGCTCACCTCCTGGGAAAAATTCATACTACCAAAGCTGCTCTCTGGCCTAGCATAATTCCTGTTTTTTGGGGGGTACCCCCTTATATTCCCAAAGAAAATGGATAGAAACAATCGCGAAGATTGAAAAAAAAAGGAAAATTTAATCTTCAAAATTATATAATCCAACATCCTACTTATGAATCCTTAAAAGTTCCCTCCTATCCTACCCCCAAAGTATGCCCAAATTAAAGTATGCCCAAATTAGATTAGATGTATTCCAAATTGCCCACAGAGTCCCCTGACACATGCATCCTGTTCATGTACTTTGGCATAGGTTCTCAAACTTATTTGGTCTATTGTCCCTTTTCAGGAAAAAAAATAAATTCCAACACCCCTTGGCAATTAACCATAGTTTGGTTTATTTTGGATCAGGAAAAACAGTTGCATCGATACTGGTTAAGTTAGATATGCTTACCAAGAAGCTTGTTAGAAGTCTCCTGGTGTCTAGTTACCTTCGAGTTCAGTCCACCACTGATCTGCCAGTTGTCACACTGGGCTGGCTTGTATGATGCTTTTATGTTGGGACCTTTGCTGCTGCTGTTAAAAATGCCAGAAGGGTCCCCCATAGTAGTAGACAGGTTTCAGTGGAGTTTCCAGATTTAGACAGACCTGGAAAACTATTTCTGAAGAAAATGGGCCAGTGAAACCTTATGAATAGTTGTGGAGTGTTTGATAGACTCTCAGAAGATGAGCTCCTCAGGTTGGCTGGCATGTAACTGGGAAAGAGCTGCCTTGTCAAAGTGGAGTCGACTTGAATGATGTGGATGAAGTCAAGTTTGGGGAACCTTCACTTGCTGATATGGCATGTCTTAAAATGAGAAGAAACAGGCATAAATATCCATTAGTAATGGAACATGAGATGGACCAAGTGTGAATGTAGGAAAATTTGAAATTAAAAAAATAAAGATCAAAATCCTAGTTATTACTGAGCTGAAATGAATGAATGTTGACCGTTTTAAATCAGACAGTTGTTTGATATTCTATGTCATGCATGACAAATGGAAGAGAAAAGGCATCGCATTCATTGCTAAAAGGAACTTTTCAAGACCTATCCGTTCTGTCAGTGATAGGATAAAATCTGTACACAGAGAGAGAACCTACATTATACACTAACCACTCATGCTGTGAATAATGAAATTAATTCTACCAACTTCTGTCACCTGAAATCAAACAAACATGCAGTCTAGGTACACTGATAATTATTGATGATTTATTGCAAGCATTAGGAACAAAGAAGATGGAACAGGGGTCAGGAAATAGACCCTGGTGATGAAAATAAGGCAGGGCATCACACGATAGAGTTTTGTAAGACCAAAAACCTTTTTATTGGAAATGCTTTTTTTTCTTTTAATCATGTAAACTGATTATACATGTGGACCCAGCCAGATGGACTACATAGGAATCAAATAGACTACACCGATAAAAATAACAAAATATAGAAACACTCAGCTGAAAAATAACAAAAATAATGAAAAGCAGAACAAATTTAAAATAGGACAACTAACAGGCTAAACAGACTCTTACATTTTCTTAACTTTTTGAATTTTAACATTTTTATCGCTATTTCAAATGTAGACAGCTCAGTAGTTTAAACATATTGAACCGAGCTGTGCTCAGTATTAGCTCCCCATTTCTTGTACTCCCCCTGCTATACTGCTAAGAAACTATTCATGCAGTGTTGTTGGTATAGATTTGCCTATTCAGGATTTCATGTAGTGAAAAACAGAAAAACTAACAGGAAAATAAACTGCACCAGTAGTAACAACAAAACATAGAAAAACTTCGGTTGAATAAATAACAAAAATTAATAGAAAGCAGAACATATTTAAAATGGGTCAAAGGGAGAACAAATGATGAACTGTTCAATTTTTACCTAATGGCCTCAGCATGAATCCACTTTCCAGTGCACTCTGAGAGCAAAGCTATTGAAATTGCTGGTCCATGGTCACAGGAGATTCACTGGAGAGTCAATCCACATGGGGACCTGAGTCTTTCACTGTCATCTATAGCCTTCTGCAAATTGGATGCTCAGGATTTAATCTTCTCTGGTCTTGAGTTTTATTATTTGCAATCCTTGGATCGTACAGGTTGGCGTGCTTCTTCTATGTGGGTTTAGCTGTCACCTCACTTAAATGGCTGTTTTAAGACAAATGTTTAAGACACCAGATGTTATTATTTCTTTAAAAAAATCATTTTTTTGAGGGGAGATTTATTCTTTCTGATGATAGGGTGCCATTAGATTTCTACTCCACATTTTGCTGTAGCTCCCTCATATTTTCCGGGATTTCTTCTGGAGGGTATCCAATAGAACCATGTCAAAAGAACTAGTTGTTCTTAGATTAGGGCTATGCTTAAGTGGGAGCTCAAAATTCATTCATAGATCTATGGTCCCCGACTATGTCTGTATCTTCTGTCTGTCTGTCTGTCTGTCTGTCTGTCTGGTCTACTTTAGAGACTTCATTATCCTTTTATTGGGAAACATGATAAATCATCCCTATTTGGCAGATGGTAATTCTATTGATCGCATCAATAATTTAGCCAATGATACAGGATTTCAAGTACTATTTGGAAAATGAAAGTATACCTATAAAGGACAATTAAAAAATTTTTTTTACCCAAACACATGGATGGTTGACCTGTACATACTGAAAACTCAAATGACTGGACACTATGCAAACAATGACGGTTGGAGATAGGGCAAAACTTTCAATAACACTCATTCCTAAAGGCAGAGCCATGCCGGCTAGACGCAGACATGAGTTTGACTATAAATCTAGATTTCAAGAGCATATTCCAATTCACTTGATTTAAAACATGAAATCGGGATGATAGTTTTGACTTTACGCTGCTGTTGTTAGGTGCCATCTGGTCTTGTCTGACTCAAAGCTACTGTGTGCACAACAGAACAAAATACTGCCCATCCTCACTCTTTGTAGGTTTAACTCCACGGTGGCAGCCATCTGTCCGCACCCTCCCTCGTTTCACGGCCCCTTTAAGCGTGATGGTCTTCTCCAGGGACTAGTCTCTCCTGACAGTATGGCCAGAGTGTGTGAGATGAGGGCGCACGACCCTAGCTTTTAAAGAGCCTTCTGGCTGTAGGTCTTCCAAGACCCACCAGTTGTTCTTTTGGCAGGCTAAGGGACCTTCCAGAAGTAAACTCATTGGTTGTTGTCTGGTCTTCCGTACACACTGTTCAACTTTCACAGGCACATGAGGGGAGTGAAAGTGCCATGGCTCGAGCAAGTTGCACCACAGTCCTCAAAGTAACATCCTTGCTCTTCAACACTTTAAAGAAGTCTGTAGCAGATTTATCCAGTGTAATAAGTTGCTTGATCTCTTGGCTGCTGCTTCCATGGCATTGATTTTTGGATCCAAGCAAGATTAAATCCTTGAGAACTTCAATCATTTCTCCATTTGTCATGATGTTGTTACTTGTTGGTTCAGTGGTGAGGATTTTGGTCTTGTATACATTGAGTCGTAATCCATACTGAAGGCTACAGTCCTTGAACTTCATCAGCAAGTGCTTCAAGTTCTCCCCACTTTCAGCAAGCAAGGTTATGTCTTCTGCATATCACAAGGTGTTAATAAGCTTTCTTCCAATCCCAATGCAGCATTCTTCATATAATCCAGCTTCTCTCAATATTTGCTCATACAGAATACATGTGATGCGAGGCTAAAAACTTAAAAATTAGTTTTATTGACATATCTTACACAATCCAATATATCCATTCATATTTCTGTTGTTCCTCCCATCAAGTGGAGTTATACAATCATCAGTGCTATCAGCTCCCCATTTCCCCTCATCCTCTTCCCATACTCTCAGGGAACCATTACTCTTGTTATTACTTCTGCAGGGTTATTTATCTTGACTTCATGTACTGAAAAATTTTAAATATATAAATGAACATACTCAAACTTAACATGATTAATGAGGTAAAACAAATAGCAACCTTAGTAGTAAGAGGAGGAAATATTAAAGAACTAATGGATAATTATGTGGTAAATCAGTGCTATACCTCACCCTGGGTTTATCATCCTTCCCATGTGGCTCTTCTGAGATGGACTCTCCAGGTGAGTTTGGGGCCTTGCATCCATGCTCCTTCATATCAAGTTGGTTGCATGTTTTTGAACTTGTGATACCTCTTCCCATCAACACCTCATGATCACACAGGTTGGTGTGCTTCTTCCATGTGGGCTTTGTTGCTTCCATGCTAGGTGGCCGCTTGTTTAATTACATGCCTTTAAGAACCCAGACTGTATCTTTTGATAGCTAGGTACCGTCAGCTTTCTTCACCAGATTTGCTTATGCACCCATTCTGTCTTCGGTGATCATGTTGGGAAAGTGTGTATCATACAGTGCCTCATTATTAGAACAAAGCATTCTTACACTGAGGCAGAATTTAAGTAGAAGCCCTAAGTCTATCTGCTTCCTTCTTACAATGTACATGTTTCTATTTATATTTTTATTGTTTTTCCTCTTCTGCCCTACAGTTATGTTTAACCATCATTCACATGTCAGTAATTGAGAGTATACCACTTTGCCACACACGTTTAAAAACAATTAAAACCATGCACTATTCCCTTATGTTTTTACAACTATTTCTTGATCTATGTACAAGTTCTGCAAACACACAATGAACTGTTATGGAATTCCCATTCTTCTCAAGACTACTAATATTTTGTTATGTTTCATGCAGCCAAATGCCTGTTGAAACATTTTAATTGGCCTTCCATCAATTCCTGAAGCCTTGTTTTTGGCAAATGCTTTCAGTGCAGCTTGACCTTCTTCCTTTCGGTCTTGCTCACATGCTCCCTCCTGAAATGGTATGATGCCTACCAGTTCTTTTGATACAGCGACTCTGTGTACTCTTTCCATCTTCTTTGGATGCTTCCTGCATCATCTTACATGGAAAACTCATAAACTCAGATTCATAGAATTACATGGGGCAATGAGGAGCCATGTCTTCTTCCTTAAATGCCGTTTCATGGTCTTTTGTAGGGGAACAAATGGAGGGCAGACCTCCATGATGAAACACGTTTCTATGCCCAGAATAGTGGTTATTGCCCTAGCAGGAAATCTCAGAAATTCCTTTGGACCTGCAGATCTATCAGGAATAGCGGAAGTCAGTGTCCGTGGATCACACCTCTTGTGCCCACACAGGGCTTCCAGACTGAGCTTCAAGAAGTCCAGTGGAGGATTCTTGGAAGTTTGACTCACTTTTTACTATATTTCAGATTATCAAGAAAGCCTTGACGGAAGACAAAGATGTCTCCACGAAAACATCAGCTGCAGACCTTGTGACCGACACAGACCACCTGGTGGAAAATCTAATTATTTCTGAGCTGCGCACCCAGTTTCCTTCGCACAGGTAGGTGTCATTGTCGGGGTGAACACCCCACAGCCCCCTGCCATATTTATAAGCAGCCCCAGAATCCCACAGAAGGACATTGTGCCTGAAGTCGACGATGGAAAAACTCACACAAAGTAAGATTCATAGTCGGAGCCCACACACTTCAATTGGGTAGCAACCAAGATGGTCCTTGGTTTCCTTCTTCGCTCTCTTGTCATTGTGGCAGGGGGCCTTCTTGTAAGCAGATGGAGAATGAGTAGGGCTTCATAGGTAGCTGGCTTTTTATTTCACAGATAGGACTGGAATTGATTCCTCACGTCAGGGTAAACCAAAATCAGAAAATCAAACCTCCGCTATCGAGTGGTGTGTTAGTCTGGGTAGACCAGAGAAACAAATCCACTGAAATGCATGTGTATATAAGATAGAGTTTTATATAAAGGGAAAGTGTATATTAAGAAAGCATCCCAACCCCGTGCTGTCCAAGCCCACAAAGCCAACATTAACCCATATGTCTGACACCAATCCACAAAGTCCTCCTCCATCTCACAAAACACACACTATGACGCCGACTGCAGGAGGAAAGCCAAATCAGTGAACGTGTAAGCATCTCAGCGCTGGCAGGAGTCTCCACACGGGTGCTCCAGCACCCAGGGCTGCATCAGGGTAGGTCCATGTGGCTTCTCCTCAGGGATGTCTCACAGGAAGCAGGGAACTGGCTAAGGCAGCTGTACTCTGGTCTGACCATCAGAGAGCAAAAGACCCGAGAACTAGAAAGGCGAGGCTCACCAAGCCATTTATCTCTCTGCCCTTCAATTAATCCTACATGTATTTATCGGCCAGGTTGGCACAATGAACCTGAACTATCTCAAGTGGTTTCCGACTCATAGTGACCCTGTCTAGGGTTTCTGAGACTGTAAGTCTTTATAAAAGTCAACAGGCTCATCTTCCTCCCATGCCATGGCTTGTGGCTTTGAACACCTTTCCTTGTGGTTAGCAACCAAACGCTGATCCACAGTGTCACTGGGGCTGCATTTATGTCAGGATACTACCTTATAAATATGGAAAAGTAATACTTTTATAGCACTTTCAGGGGATAAGCCATTTGCCATACGTGGGGCTTCAAAAGTTCCAGGGAAAATTCCATTGTCTCTTAATTTCTGTTTCGTACTAACTTGTTAAAGACCCTTCATGTTTCTGGGGTTATTTAGTAGGAGAACAACCTACTCCAGAATGTCTAAGCAGCCTCTTTCCCCAAAATGGGGCACAAGGTGATGTACCCCTACCCGCTGTCACAGATAGACCCCTTATCTAGACCACAGTTGATCCAGGTCCTGTTTTGTTTTTTGTGTTTTTTTCTCTCCTAGATATAACAAGGGCATGTGTGAGAACCCTACTCTGCTCTCTCTCTTTCTAGATCAAAAGTTCCTAAACTTTAGAGGGGTCACCCTATAGAGAACCTGATATGAGTTATTCGTCTTTTTCCCAGGAAAACGTACCTCCAAATGCACATTTGCATTTTCCTCAGTCGTGTTTGTAGAAAGCTGAAGGAGTCTGGCACCAAGCTGCAGATTCTTCTTTACCTCCGGGGCCTACTCAAGCTCATTCTTTACTCCTGGGGTTCTAGAGAACATATTTGAAAACCATTGTTTTTGAGGCAAGAGATCTCTTTCCCTTGTTTAGAATCACCTAAAGACCTTCCATTCCAAAAATTACAATACTAGTTATTTGATTACTGGACATACATTTCTGTGGCTGACAGATTCCATGTTCATATGTGTTTACATGGCCGAAGTATACATGAATGCAGTTTGTTAGAGCAAAATACGTGTATTGTTGATTTGTACCGATGAACAATTCACATGACTGCACACTGTTTACACTTACCATGAAAATTGGAGCTAGGGCAGAACTTTAAAAAAAAAATCATTTTCAGGGCAGAATGTTCTTTCACAAAGGCAAAGCATATATGAAAATAGCACATATTTGGTAGCCTTGGGTGCCACTTAACGGGCACCCTGAAGGGCAGAATTCTGAATTGAAGTCCCGTTACTTCCACATCGATATCCTTGCGATAGTGTTTATCTGCGGCTGCTTCTGTTGGGCATATCAGCCTTAGGCACCTGGGAGTATTTCAGGTTCTTTAATCTGTTACCAGTATGTTTAAGGAAAAGTCCAGTTCACTGAGTGGGAGCTCCACGTCGAATACCGCTGCTGTGGTCTGCTGTGCCACTGACGTCTTGGTTCTCTCTAGTACACGTCCTGGGTTCCCAAGGGTTCGATACAGAAAGTTCAAATATGGCCAGTTAGGTACATACTGAGCTTATTTTCCCGTGGTGATCAATATACTTAATATTGAGCAGTATTCCCAGTGCATGCTGCCCCACCCGGTGTACCCATTGATCAAAGGCGTACCCTTTGATCAAAGGCGTAGTCATTGATCAAAGGCGTTGTACCCATTGATCAAAGGCGTAGTCACTTTCTCCAGGACCGACATGCCTTCTACATCACACCTCTTGACTTCGGGTTCCAGTAAGTTTCACTTATCACTAATCCCTCTTGTAGTAGTGTTTGTCAATTGGGTTGACCATAGAGTCATAGTGGTTAGGGACTGAGATCCGCAAGGTCTGCAGTTCAAAACCACCAGCTGTTTCTGGGGAGAAAGACAAGGGAAGTTCTCCCCGGTCCTGTAGGATCAAGATGAGTTGGAATCAACTTGATGGCAGTGAGTTTGTTTTGGTCCAGTAGAGTAATGTGAGATGGCAGCCACTGGCTGGGGTTTCCCCTCCCTCTGCATCATGGGAAAGAGACTCAGCTGAGATAAGGCCTCCCTGTCAGGGTGGTTTTTAATGTATGAACAAGGAGTGATTTAAGGTTCATGAACTCTAGGAATGCATATACCTCGTTGCCTGGGATACTGGAACAGAAGATTATATGACCTGGTAGAAAAACATCATGGCCTTAGAGTTGGAGCTGCTCTTAATCCTTCTCTCAAGAAAAACTTTTGATGTTACAGAAAGATTGTAGTAACCTGAGTATTAGAACCAACCCCCCTTCCTGTATACACACACACACACACACACACACACACACACACACACACACACACACACACACACAAAGAAAACAGTTGCTGAAGGTGCCCATGGAGAAACTGACAAAAAGAACCTGGAAAAAAATTTAAAAGCCAAGGATTCTTCAACCTGGCAGGACACTGCTGGTGTGCCAGCCCCTCAGGATGCCAGTGGTGAGCACATGGCTTACCTGCTGCTCACATAGCTCACATATCCTGCTGCTCATCCATTCTGCTCCCCCAGCACAAGTGGTGATTAGCTGAGTGGGAACGTAGCCAGGGGCATTCATGGCCCTCTGAGCTCCAGGACAGGGAAGGCCAAACTTGCTCAATGTACAGGCTGGAGACTTGGGTCTGTGGTGAAGAACTGTCTCCCAGCATCTGGCTGAAGCACTTGGAGTTTTGGTTTTGGCAGAGTGTCCTCAGAGCATTGGGAACTGACCATCCTGAGCAGGTCCAGAGTCAAGAGGGCGTGTATTAGGGAAACTCAGCTCAGGAGTGACTGAGTGTGTCTTCTTGGGCCCACGACTCATAGTGCTAACACCTGCCTGCCCACAAGCCCAGGCCCAAATTGTAAATGGGCCCAGCACCAGCATACAAATACCAACCAACAGAGAAGATACAACAAACTGCTTTGAAATTGGAAAGGAAACCACACCAAAAAAGCCCTACAAGTGAAAAAAAAGAAAAATTCAACAAAACAAGCTGAAAACAATGTAAACAAGACAAACAATAAGATAAAACCAAAAGAAGCAGAGATATCAAGAAGACAACCGAGAAACAAAAGGAACACAACATGAAAAATCATCATGAAAAATAAACCAGTAACACCATTACAAAAATAAGAAATGTTGACCAGCGGATGTACACTGGTACAGATAGGAACTGGAAACACGGAATCCAGGACAGATGATCCCTTCAGGACCAGTGGTGAGAGTGGCGATACCTCAAGGGAGGGTGGAGGAAAGGTGGGGTAAAAAAGGGGAACTGATCACAAGGATCTACATATAACCTCCTCCTTGGGAGATGGACTACAGAAAAGTGGGTGAAGGAAGACATCAAACAGTGTAAGATATGACAAAATTATAATTTATAAATTATCAAGGGTTCATGAAGGAGGGGGAATCAGGAAGAGAGAGGGAAAAATGAGCTGATATCAAGGGCTCAAGCAAATGTTTTGAGAATAATGATGGCAACAAATGTACTTGATACAATGGATGGATATCTGGATTGTGATAAGCATTGTACAAGTCCTCAATAAAATGATTAACAACAACAACAACAAAAAAAGAAATGGCATCAACAAAACCATGTTTACCAATAGCACCACTGAATATGAATGGATGAAATTCACCAGTTAAAAGACACAGACTAACAGTATCCTAAAAAAAGTGAACCTTTAATATTCTGCTTATAAGAAATGCTCCTTACATATAGAGGTAAACAGTGTAAAACTCAAAGGATGGGAAAAATTATCAAGTTAACAGCAGTCAAAAGAAAGCTGGAGTAGCAATAGTAATTTCAGACAAAGAGTTAAAAGTTAATGACATAATGAGAGAAAATGAGTGCATGCTTTAGTTATGAAAGCTCTAATTGAACAGGAAAACAAGCTTAATTAATGTATGTGCACCAAATGAAAGGCCACCAAAATACATTAATCAAATTCTTATAGAAATAAAGAGGCAAATAGATTATAACACTAGAAGACTTCAATACATCACTTTCAACTAAAGATTGATCAACTAGGAAGAAAATCCACAGAGATACAAAAATATTAACTAACATAATTAGCTTAATCTCAAAGAAATATATAGAACACTTCACCCAACAAAAATTCAGTTTACTTTGTAGGACCTATGGTAGCTATTCTAGGATAGATAATATTTAGATCATAAAGCATGCATCAATAAATTAAAAAACACTGAGATACCACAAACCATCTTTTCAGATCATAATGTAGAATTAGAAATCACCATAGAACAATCAACTCAAAAAAGATAAAAATAAAATACATGGAAATTGAGCAACACTTACTTTAGAACCACTGGGCAATTGAAAAAAATAAAGAACATAATCATAAGATCCCTCGAAACAAATGATAATGAAAATAGAACATATCAAAACCTTTGGAACACAGAAAAAAAAGAGTATTCAGTGGGCAGTTTATAGCAATAAGTGTACACATAAAGAAGGCAGAAAGAATTAAAATAACACCTTAACATGTCACCAACAACTGGGAAAAATACAACACAACAAACCATTGGGTACAAGAGGAAAAGAAATAAGAGCAGGACAGAAATAAATGAATCAGAAATTTTTTTTAAAAACTAAAAAAATGATTAAGACAAGAAGTTGGTTCTTTGAAAATATTAGTAAAATTGACTGGCAAACCCAGCAAAGCAAACGAATTAGAAGAAAAAAATTCTATGAATAAGAAATGAAACTGATGGCATCACAACAGAACCAAATGAGATAAATATATAATCACAGTATTTTGAAAAATTGTATTCTAACAAATTTGAAAATGTTGAGAAAATGGATAATTTTTTAGAAGTGCAATATTTACCCAAGTTGCCATAGAATGATGTAGAAAATCTCAATAGACCTATACAACAGGAGAAGTAGATATATCATTAAAAAAAATGCACTACCAACAAAATCTCTGTCAATATCAAAAGTCTGGGCCCAGGTGGTTTCACAGGGTAATTCTATCAAACGTTTAGAGAAGACTTAATACCAATTTTATATGAACTATTTAACAATATAAAGTGCACCCGATGCAAGTCAGAGTATTTTTTTCAGTTGCCTCGTATGCGTGTGAAAGCTGGACATGGACTAAGGAAGACGGAAGAAGAATCGATGCATCTGCATTGTGTTGCTGCAGAGGAATAGTGATGGCACTGTGGCCTGATGCAAGCACAAGCTGGTCTGTCTCGGAAGTACATCTCGAGTGCTTGCCCCTTGGAGGCAAGTCTGGAAAGACTTGGACGTACTTCTCTGGACATGTCAGGAGAGACCCGCCCCTCAGGAAGAACTTCATACTTGGTAAAGTGGAGGAGCTGCACAGAGAGGAAGGCCCCCAGTGAAATGGACTGACACCGCAGCTGCAGCGAGGGGTTCCAGCATAGGAAGAACTGTGAGGATGCTTCGAGAGCGGGCAGTATTTGCCTTGGTTGTATATAAGGTCTCTATGGTTGGAGCTGAATGATGGGACCTAACAACATTCCACAATATACAAATGGACGACATACCACCAAACTCCTTTTCTGAAGCAACTATAACTGATGCCCGAATCAGGCAAGGACATCACCAGAATTGAAAATTACCCAGATCAATATCTGAATGAATATAGATGACGAGATCTTCAATAAAATCCTAGCCAATAGAATTCAACAAAGCATAAAAAAATAATACCTCACGATTAAAAAAAAGAAGAGGAAGAAGAAAATTAGAAGAGTTGGGAACAGGAGCCTACCTTTATCTTGTTTATTTTTATAGCAGTTGTCGTGTAATATTTGCCCGCTTTCTATGCTGTTCCACTGGTGTACGTATCTATCATTGCACCTTACCAGGTTGTTTGACTGCCGTAGCTAGGTATTAGGCTTTAAGGTTGGGTAGTTTGAGGCCTCCTATCTGAGTATTTTCGACAAGCCTTGTACTTACCTTGGGTCTCTCCCCTCTTCGTGTCGCTGTTGCTGCTAGGTCATGAGTCATTCCGCCCCACGGTGACCCTGTGCACAACAGAGTGAAGCACTGCCGAGGCCTGTGTCATCCTCACAGTGGTTCCTGTGCTTGCGCCCATTGTTGTAGACGTGGGATGAACCCATCTCCTTGGTGGCTTACTGCCTTTTCACCGCCTTGCGCTGTACCAAATATGATGTCCTTCTCCAGAAACTGGTCTTTCCTGACAACATGTCCAAACTATGTAAGATGAAGCCTTTCCATTCTTTCCTTTAAGGAGCAAACGCTCTTTCAAGAGAGCTCGGCTCCTTTTAGCAGTCCATGGTATTTTCCATAATCTTCTTCTCCAGCACAGTTACCGTGCATTCATTCTTCTCTAGTCGTCCTTAATCAAGGTCCAACTTGTACATGCGTATGAGGCCATTGAAACTACCCTGGTTTGAGTCAGGCTTGCTTTAGTCCTCAAAATAACATCATTGCTTTTCGATACTCTAAAGAAGAAATCCAGTTTAGACAACTATTATTCAATTTATTCACAACCATAAAGATAGTGATAAAGAAATTAAAGAATTCTACCAATGACTTCAGTTGGAAATTGTTCAAGCATGCAATCCAGATGCATTGATAATTATTGGTGATTGGACTGCAAGAGTTGGAAACAAAGAGGAACAGTAGTTTGAAAATAGGGACTTAGTGATTGAAAGAATGATCACATAATAGCAAATACCATTTTCAATTACACTAGAGGCAACAATATGCATGGACTTTTGTACATGGAATACACAGAAATCAAATGAGCTACATCTGTGGGAAGAGATAATGGAAAAGGTCAATATCAGCAGCTAAACCCAGTTTAGGAGCTGACTGGGACAGTGGTAATCAGTCTTTCTATTTCTGTAAAGAATGAAGTTGAGATTTGGATAGGGATTATGGTGTATATGTAAATTGCTTCAGGTAGTATTGACATTTTCACAGTTTTGTCTGCCTGTCCAAGGACATGGGGTACCCTTTCATTTATGAAGATCTCTTTTGGTTTCTTGTAATACTGTTGCATAGTTTTCTTTGTACAGGTCTTTTGTTTCTTCTGTTAGATTTATTTCTAAGTATTTCATCTTTCATTAATGTCTACTTTGCAACTCTCTTAGCTAGTATACAGGAATCCAGTTGATTTCTACGTGTTAATCTGGAGTCTACTACCTTGCCAAATCTCTTATTGATTCTAACAATTTTTTGTGGAATCTTTTGGGATATTATATCAATCATTTAATCTCATCTCCACCTCTACGTCTACCTCTCCCTCCACCTCCATCTCCATCCGGTCTGCAAATAGTGTGAGGGTTTCACTTCTTCTTTGCCCTTTTGTATTCCATTTGTATTCCCTTGATTTCTTTTTGTTGTCTAATGGCTCAAGCAGAGACTGCCAGTGCATCATTGAATAAGAATGATGACAGAGGGCGTCCTTATCTTCGCCCTGTTTTTACTGAAATAAATGGTTTTTTCGTTTTTTCCTGTTGAGTGTGCTGTTGACTGTTGCCTTTTCATATACCGCCTTTATTATGCTGGGGAATTTCCCTTCTCTTATTTTGTTGAAATTTGGAAGTCAAAGATGAAGTGGATGAATGCACAAAGACTGATCTCCCAGTCGGTCGTAAGTTGAAGTGGATGGGTACTGGCCATTTGGAATCAGAACATCATATGGTTTACTGTGCCAGGCACCATCAGCTCCCCTTTTTTATCCTTTCCCTTTTTCTTTTCTTTCATACTTTTTCTTCAAAATAAAAGCTTGGTTTTATATTTTCTTTCATCGTTTGAAAATAACGATTTTTCCCCCAAAACCATTTTATTTGGAGTTGATACAGACTGGGTGGAGTGCAACTCCCTTATTCTGTTCACAGTACGGACACAGCATAAGTGTGGCCTCATTGCTATCAAAGTTGACTCTGTGGAGAACTTGTTTGCATCTTGCTAGTTCGGAGCCTACATTTGGTTGGTTGACACCTGGGTCTTTGGACTTAAGCCAACAGCCCACCATATTGCCTGTTGACTTGCCATCTCACCTACTGACCTTGAATTCTGCAGCCTTAAGGCTAACCTGAGGACCTTGAATTTATCCGTTCTCCATCCACCATGCTGTGGTCTTCCTGCTGCATCTTCCTGCTTCCTAGTTGCTCTTCCTGCTTCCTGATTCTGCAGCCCTCACAGCTACATGGGTCAGAAGTTTCCAGATTAACTTTTGACCCACAGACTTAACTAGACTGGACTTATCCACTGCTATAATTCTGTGAGATTTTTTCTCAAAAAATAGATAAAGATGTAGATATAGAGGTAAATGTAGTTATATCAGGGGGTACCAAAACAATTTTTTTCAAAGCTATATGCTTAATTTTTTTTTTTTTTACAAAACAACCTTATCGTCTTCAAAGTACTCTCCATTACACTTAATATATTTGTCAAATCTGCAATTCCATTCTTGGAAACATTTTCAAACTCACCTGTTTGGACAGCTGACAACACTTCCCTCATTTTTTTCTTCACCTCTTCTAGGTCATAAAATCACTGTCCTTTCATGACCTTCTTCATTCTCAGAAAGAAGTTGTACTGAGGGAGTTCAGGTGAGTAACGTGTGTGAGGCAAGAGAAGAACACTGATCTTTGCCAAAATCTGGCCTACAGAAATGGGTGTGTGAGCAGGTGCATTGTCATGGTGGCAAAACCAATCCCTGGTCTACCACAAATCAGGCCTTATTTTGTCACAGAGTGTTATGCAATCTTTTCAGAATCTCTAAATAGAAAGTTTGATTAGCAGTCTGACCTGGTGGAATGAACTCCAAATGCACTATCCCTCTCAGATCATAAAAACAAATTAAGATCATTTTGATCTTTGATTTCACTTGACAAGATTTTTATGGGCGAGGTAATGATGGTGCCTTCCACTGGCTTGATTGATTTTTGCTTTCAGTGTCATAAGAATACCACAATGTCTCATCATGAGTGATGACCTTGGGAAAAAAGTCTATTCTTTCAAAGCACCACATTTATCCAGTTGAAGCTCATTTTGCTGGTCAGTCAGAATTCGAGGCACAAATATAGCAAGGACCCTTCTCATTTCCAAATCTTCCATTAAAATTCATCGAACTGAGTTCCAAGATAATCCAGATAACTTCCCCATCCAGATAACTTCCCCATCTCTTCTCCATCTCGTCAGTTTTTGAGCACAAGTGTGCAAATTTTGTTGATAATTTTGTCCATTCAGAAAGTTGACTGATGAACGAGGTTTGTCCAGAATGAGGTTTGCAATCAATTGACAATTCACCATTTTAGAAATGAGAAAACCACTTGTACACTTGAGTTTTTCCCCATAGTGCCGTCCTTGTAATCCTTGTTCAATATCACAGTAGTTTTGTGGCATTTTTCCCAAGCAGAAAGCAAAATTTCATGGACACCTACTGTTCTCTCAAATCAGCCATCACAAAAAAAATGAGGTTCGAGTGAAACTGCTTTTACAGAAAAATTCACTGTGATCAAAGAACCTTCCCAGGTGATGCCGCTGGGTGCACTAATTCAGAGTAAGTAGTTCGATGCTTCCCTAGTGGGGAAAATGCAGCACTGCAAAAGCTTTGTCCCACAGAGCTTTTTCCTTCTTTTTTTTGGGGGGGGGTGGGGTGTGCGGGGAAGGGTTCCTCCTTGTAGAGGTAGATGCAGATATAGATGTAAATGTAGATATAGATATGTAGAGATGTATGCCAATGGTTTTGCTTCTCTAGAGAACCCACTCTACTACACACATCCATGTTCATCACAACACTATTCACAATATCAAAGTGATGAAACAAAGTAGCAGATGAATGGATCAACATGTATTTTACATACACAAAATAGAATACTTTGTAAAGTTAAAGTAATGATGAATCTGTTAATTGCTCGTGTGATATATTATAATGGATTGCATATGCCAGTGCCTGTGGTCCTATTTTGGAGGTCATGATCTGCTAATAGAAATAAGATGAGATTGAGCTCTGACCTTCGTGGAGGATGTGAATTGCACGGCATTCTTTGTTTAATGGCTGTTTTAGTTACTATTACTTACAGTGGATGCAAGAATTGTACGCTATAGTTGAGAGGAGAAAGAAAACTGTTTCTGGAGTGGCCTGAGAAAAAGCCTGGCTGACTAAGACTAGTAGGAGACCAATGCCCACAGGAAATACCTTACCAAAGGTCCCAGCCCATATATGCGTAAATAAGTAACAGTCCAGGAGTAGAGAATAGATAATTCTTTGGATGAAATTTGATTGGGCCGTGTAACCTCCCCAAGTAATTGTTCCTTGCCATGGGTTTGGAAAGAAGGTGAGGGAAGATATTGAAGTACTCACCTGTGAGCAATTGTGAACAGGATTCATTAAGATACCATCCTGCTTCGAATAGAAACTGAGAGCAGGGGGTGGAGCTTATCCCAAGCAAGAGTCAGGAGTGAGTGGTTCTTCTGGTCCTCATCTGACCTACACCTGCCTGACCTTCAGATTTGGGACCAAAGTATACTCACCACTGTGTGATACATTACCTTGAACTTATGTGATTTCTTCTGGATACTGCACCTATTCATAGAACCCAAACCCAAAGAGTAGACCCACAGGAGGTGTGGGGGAAATCCGAGGGGTTACCTGCCAAAACACTGGAAAACAGCTCTGTTGATTTAAGGGAGATAGTGCATTCGGAGTTCATTCCACCAGATCAGACGGTTATTCAAGCCTGCTATTTGGAGATTCTGAAAACATGTGTAACAGTGTGCAACAAAATAGGCATGGTTTGTGGCAGATAAGGGACTGGTTTTGCCACCACGACAATGCACCTGGTCACGCAACCATCTCAGTGTGGCAATTTTTGGCAAAAACAGCATGCCTCCCTTGCCCCACGCACCTTACTCTCCTGACCTCACTCTATGCAACTTCTTTTTGTTTCTGTGAATGAAGCAAGGCGTGAAAGGACAGCGATTTGATGACAAAGAAGAGGGGAAGAAAAAAATAAAGAAGGTGTTGTTAGCCATCCAAACAGATGAATTTGAAAAATGTTTCCAAGAATGGAATTGCAGATTTGACAAGTATTTTAAGTGTAATGGAGAGTACTTTGAAAGTGATAAGGTTGTTTTATAAAAATCAAAATTAAATACATAGCTTTAAAAAATATAAAATTCCATGTTTTTTGTATATAGCAGACTATCATAAAGGCTCGGCTTTTTGGACTTTTTTGATATCCAGTTTCTTGGAACTAGTTTGGTATTAACTCTTATAAAAGAAATTATTGCCACAGATATTTATAATATAATTCATGGGCCATCTAGTTAACATTTATTAACTCACCTCTGATGGCATGACCGAAACTGCTTGTCTTCGGTATGAGCCTTGTGCTGTTAGCTGGTATTGATGATTCCATGGGTCTTATGGTTCTCAGGTTGGACATTGTTCATCTCTGAACTGGACGGTAGACACAATTTAACTTGAGTGAAAGCAAAAGCAATACATAAAAAGGGCGAGGTCAGAAAACAATGGTGAGGCTAAAGAAAAACAAGGAGAACAAGTAACAGACGCAGATACTATGATATACAACCCGGCAACAATTGTAATCTATGAGTGGATGCATAGATACACACAAGCTTAACTAATATGGATAGGAGAATTGGACTACACCCATGAATGTACATAGGTTTGACAGAATATACTTGTACACATGTGTTTATCTTTGCTGTAAATATAGCTATGAATATTTTAAAGCCTACAGGGGGCAAAATCATAAAAAATTTTATCTTTAAATAGAAACCTTGTGGTAATTTCATGTCAACTAGGTAAATAGAATGTAGAATGGAGTTTAGCCTGTCAATCAGGTCACAAGGTCACATCTACCAGGAGGATCCTGGGAACTTTCTGCCTTCCTCCCTGGAGGCAGAATGCACTCTCTCTCTGCTTCACCGTTCTGTTGACAAGCCACATGGAACCACAATGATGGCAGCAAGAGCCTTGGAGATGTTTTAGCCACCACTGGATCCACAACATTTTCCACCCACTATGTGCATTCTTCCTGCATTCGGTATCATTTGAATGTGTTGCATCTAAAGAGGATTTTATGGACCAGACTCAGACATATGGGCTAGTATCAGATATATGGGCTAACATCAGAATTCTTGATCTGGACTTGATCTGTACTGGGCTGTGTTTTTTTTTTTCAATATAAAATTTCTCTTTGATATAAAGCTCTCTCTTACACATATGTGCGTGTCCCTGGATTTGTTTCTCTAGTCAACCCAGAATAACACAAACTTTGAATGAATGAATTTCTGGGTCTAGGTGCCCAGAATCATAGTCATGGGGGAAAATGTAATTCTAATCTTACATTAGTGAGTAGCTTGTGAGTGACACTCTAAGGTGCAATTGTTGGCCTCTCCCTGTCCAGAGCAAAGAAGAGTACAGAAAATGATAGCAATGCCTGGAAACAATTAGAGCACACATCCCAGCTTCTATAACCCTGGGACTAGAAGAACTGGATGGTGCCCAGTAATTGCTACCAACTTGTCTGAAAGGTTTTATACTAGAAAGTCCCGAATAGAGTGAGAAAAAAATGTGAAAGAATACTTAAATGATAAAGACCTGGTTTACTGATTAGATAGACTCTGTTGGAGCCCCGAAGATTATGACCTTGAGGCATGACCCTCATGGCTCACTTAGACACAGTTGTATAAGGTGAACAAGGACACTAGGGAGGCATGCAGGCCTTAGAAAACCATTTGGACCAAAAGGGCAGCATTTGCCCAAGGAGAGAGTTCACAAAGGAGGAAGGGTTAGGAAAGAATGGGGTCTAGAAATGGCAAACATAGGAAGACGGATGCAAGTTGTTACAGTGTCAAGATATCACTGGCATGATACTAAATGAGTATCATTTGTTGAGTGGAGAACTGATTTGTTTTTAAACTTTCCCACAATTCACAATCAAAAGTTGATAAAGAACAAGTAAAATAAGACAGGGAAGATTTTCTGGATATGGTCATCCTTTATAATATATAGCATTTTATTTTACAAAGTTACAAGTTCAGAAAACACTTTACAAAAAAAATAGAGAGGTGAGTAAGAATGCAGGAGAGAGAGAGAGAGAGAGAGAGAGAGAGAGAGAGAAGGAAAGCTTTTCCAAACTATTCCAAGGTATTGAACATAGGCCGTGACCCAAAACTAACTGGCTTTCAACTGATTGGTGGCTCACATCAGATCAAAACGGAGGAGCATGCCTTTGTCTTACACTCTGACAGAAAAGCCAGTGCCCCACCTACCAAACCAATGGGAATCATTATGTGGTGATGTTCACCCATAACATTAACCATCATGGTTTACTCCTCAAATTGGAACCTGTATCCCCACTGCCACCGAGTCCCTTCTGATTCACGGGAACCCCAGATAGGCTTTCAGAATCTGTAACCCTTGAAAGCCCAGGCATGCTCATCTTTCTCAGAGCAGCTGGTGTTGAACCAGTGACCCCGTGGTTAGCAGCCCAGTGCTTAATCCATTTGTTTATTTGAGAGTTGCTGTCAAGTAGATTCCTACTCATTGGGACCATATGCACAACAGAAGGAAACACTGCTCAGACCCATGCTATCCTCACAATTGCTGTTTGGCTCTGTTATGGTCTGTCTTTTTGGGGACTCACTTCTTTTCCAGGGACTGGCCATCCCTGATTTATCCTTTCTGATGACATATCCAAAGTACAAGAGACAAACTCTAGTCAACGTTGCTTGTAAGGACATTTCTCCAAGACAGATTTGTTTGTTCTGGCAGTTCAGGGGACTGTCATTATTTATCAGCACCGTAATTCAAACGTATTATGTGAATTCTGGCCTTATTTAGCCTTCATCTTCCAACATGCATATGAAATGATTTGAAAATATTGACTTTTGTCAGATGCGCCTTAGTCCTCAAAGTGATATCTTTACTTTTTAATACTTTTAAAGAGCTCGCTTACGGCCGGGTTTCCCTATGCAGTGAGTTATTTTTGATTTCTTGACTGTTGGTTCTATGAGCATAGCTTATGAATCCCGGCAGAAGGAAGTCCATGACAACGTTCTCTGTTTATCATGATACTGTTGTGGGGTCCACTTTTTAGGAGGTGGGGTTTTTTTTGTACATTGAGTTTTCATTGATATTAATGGATGTGTTCTTTGATCATAAGTGAATACTTCAAAAAATTTAAGAAAGAAAAGAGGAGAGTTAAACCTTACTCGAGTTTTGGGGGAAAATGAATAAAAGAAAAAAATAAGTAAATATTTCAAGACCTATTGACTTTTAGCAAGCAAGATTGAGTTAAGTGCATTTGGCAGGTTAGGTGCATAATCAGTTTTCCTCTAATCTTGATTCTGAGGTTTTCATGTACTTTAGCTTCCAGGATTATTTGCTTAGCATACAGATTGAATACCTATGGTGAAAGGCTACACCCGGATGCATGCCTTTCTTGATTTTACACCACGCACCATACCCTCATTCTGCCTGCCTGCTTCAGGCTTACAGTTAAGAGTTCTGGGATTCCTCTTCTCCTTAATGTTATCCACAGTTTGTTACGAGCCACAGTTAAAGGCCTTCGCGTGGACAGCAAGTCAGCATCTTCATCGCAAGTCAGCATCTTTGGTATTTTTGCTTTCAGTCCAGTTTCACTTGAGTGGACTGTGATAGCCTTTATTTCGCATCTTCTCCTGAAAATGGCTTGAATTTCATTCAGGCCCCGTCAGTATATTCCTGCAATTGTTTTTACATACGCATCAGCAAAATGTTACTTGTATTTGATACCAGTGACGTTGTTTGATCATTTCTACATCATTTTTCTTTGGGATGGGCACAAATATGAGTCCCTGTCAGCTTATTTGCGAGGTAGCTGTGTCCTCAATTTCTTGGCATAGATAAGTGGGTGTTCTCCGTCCTTAGTTCATTTGTTGAAATACTTACATTGCTTTTCAGTCAAGTTCTAGATCCTTATTTTCACTAATGTCTTCAAGGCAGTTTGGACTTCTTCCTTCATACCATTGATGCTTGATCATATGCTACCTCTTGAAATGATTGATGGCTACCAATTCATTTTTGGTACAGTGACTGTAATTCTTTGAGAAGTGATCTCCCCATTTTCTTCTGATGCTTCCTATGTTATTCAATATCTTGCCTATAGAATCCTTCAGTATTGCAACTTGATGCTTGACCCTTTCTTCAGTTCTTTCAGCTTGAGATCAGCTTGAGTGGACTAATGGGGCTCTGGTGGAACAGTGGTTACATGTTGGGCTACAGTCCACATGGTTTGTAGTTTGAAACCACCAGACTTGGCTTCCTGCTCCCATAAACAGTTACAGTCTTGGGAATCACAGGGGCAGTTTGACCCTGCCCCATTGGGTAGCTTGAGTCAGTATTGGCTCTGCCCTATAGCGTAGCTAGGAGTCAGCATTGACCCTGCCCCATAGGGTAGCTATGAGTCAGCATTGGCTTTGCACCATAGGGTAGTTATGACTCAGCATTGACCCTGCCCCATAGGGTAGTTATGAGTCAGCATTGACCCTGCCCCATAGGGTAGCTATGAGTCAGCATTGGCTTAATGGCAGTGAGTGAGATGCTTTGATTTTTGACCTTCTAATTCCAAGTCTTTGTACATTTCATCATAATACTTTGTCTTCTTGAGCTGCCATTTGAAATTTTCTGTTTCCTTCTGTTCCTTCATCATTTCTTCCATTTGCTTAGGTTACTCTACATTTAAAAGTTTTTTGAGTTTCTTTTGTGATCCTTTTTAGTGTTTTCTTTTTTTCTTGTCTTTTGTATACCTTTGGTTTTCTTCCTACATGATGTTTTTAATCTCATCTCACAACTCATCTGGTCTTTAGTCATTAATGTGCAGAATATCAAACCTGTTCTTGGCATGGTCTCTAAATTCAAGTGAGATATTCTCAGATAATATTTTGTGAACATGTTTTAATTTTTTCATTGCTACCACCACTTACATAGAAGCAATTGGTGATATGTCCCACAATAGGACCCTACCCTTATTCAGACTGATGATATTGAGTTTCTTCATTGTCTGTGTCCACATATGTGGTCAGTTTGATTTTTGTGTATTCCATCTGGTAAATATCTACATGTATGTTGTTGGAAATAAAAAGGAATTTTCAATGATGCAGTCACTGATGTTGCAAAATTCTACCAAGTGATCTTTGTTACTATTATCAAGACCCTTAAAAAAAAAAGTAGTTGCTGACTTTTTGTTTCCAACCTTTGCAATCCAATCACCAGTAGATTTCAGTGCATCTTGATGGCACGTTTGAACAATTCCAGGCTGCACCACTTGGTAGAATTATTCATATTTTTCATCATCAGATTTGTGGTTTGTGGGTAGATTTGAAGAATAGTTGTATTAGTTGTATTGACTGGTTTTCCTTCTTTGTATATTTTCTTATCACAGACAGCATTGTACTTCAAGACAGATCTTTACATTTTCTTTTTATTAGTGATTATGTCACCATTGCTCTGGAATCTGTTATTCTTGGTGTAGTAGACCTCTAGAGCAGTTAACTGAGTCAAAGATGCCAACAAGTACTCATTTCAGTTCATTAGTACCTAGATATCAATATCTATGCATTCCAGTTCATTTTTGTTGACATCTAATATTCCTAAATCTGCATTCGTACATTCTCCATTCCTACTGTAATGGATATTTGCCGCTGGTTCCTGTCACTTAGAGTCATGCTTCATAACCAAATGAGGGACCTGAGAACGTTGCCACAGCCATGTCATCAACGTTGACTCTTGAGGAGTAAACTTTTTTCAAGTTGCATTTTGAGGACTTTCCAACTTGAGAGGTTCATTTTGAGCCCTGTTTCAGGCCGTGTTCCACTGCTATTCTTATGATTTCTAGATGCTAACCCCTCAGACACGGATCACTTATTCCTGCTTCTTAGCATATCCTAGTCTGGACACTCCACTGAAACCTGTCCACTGTGGGTAGTCCTCCTGAAATTTGAAATATTGGGGACATAGCTTTCGGCAATATGCATGCCATCAGAGCCCAACAAACTGATTAGCGGTGGACAGTTCCTCAGAACTCTCCTTAATTAAAGACATCTAAACACAATTATAATGTCATAATTGTGCCTAATATGATACAACTGGAAATGTACTGACCTAGTTTATACTTAAGTCTTATGAGTCATGGTAAAACAAACAAACAAGAAAATGCATATGAAGGAGCTTATACAAGTTCATGGAAAAATGAAACTAAAAGGTAGTAGAATTTACAAGAACTTTTAAAAGTCTCACATATGTACACATGTGCATGTATAATAAAACAAGAAATATTCTGAAAAAATGACAGTCCTTGTTTTTGCAACTGATCAGATGATCAAAACTGGTACTTAGAATACGTTCTCCCACCACTCATTCTGTCTTCCTTCTAGCCTCTGCAGGCATCCGATCATTTTTCCCTGACTTTCATCACTGGGCCTGATCGTCCTAACACACATACTAGGGGACTCTTCTTTATCTCCGCTCTGTAATACCAATTCGATTTTCTCTGGATAATCAGAACCAGTCAGAGCAGCCAATATAGTAACCCCCTTTTCGCCTGTTGATCCATGGGCATGAGGGGCCTCAAGTGGTTGGGTGGGAACTAATTTCTAGTTCAATGGACTTTGTGTTCTCTCTATAAGTATGTCTCCCTTTGGAATTAAGACCTCTAGATTCACACAACATACTCATGGAAATAGGAAACCGCAATTTTGTCAAAGGGCCACTAGAGGCAGCAGTGAGTGTTGTCACTGCTTTTCCTGCCCCTTATTTATTGGCACTCTAGGCCAAATCCTGATGATTGTGATGGTCCGTCCTGCAGAGAAAAGCCAGATCGGACGTTTAGCACTGGATTGCCATCCACAGGGGAACTAACAAGCTCCACTTGTGTGATTTGTAGGGAGCCAGAAATACGATTACTCACTCACTCACTCGCTCACTCACTCACTCACAGCTCAGCAGAGTTAAGGCAGAGGCTTACTTAAGCATGGGGTCACTTTAAAAGAGCTAGAGCAGGTCCCCCTTGTAAGTGAGAGAGGAGGAGGATGATGGCTAGGGGTCTTGTTTCTACAGAGCACATTCAAACAGACAGAGGTTGTAGCTCACAGAAGTCCCTCTCTAATTAATTACTCCGTTTGTCACTGGGTCTTCTATATATTTCTTTCTAATTTATCCCAGGTGACAGTTCTGTGTCAGGATATCTTGAGTCTTAGTTTAGGCTGGGTAAAACGTTGCATGATGTCCCTCCCCAAGCTGTGACTGCCTAGCCTGGCCTCAAGGTTGAGTCAATCACCAGGCTCGTTCTCTCAGGGCTCATTAGTGGTCAGAGTATTCATTCTTAGCAAGCAGAGTGTTCATGCCTGTCCGTTTTGGAAAAAGCAGCACCATATGTTGGACACCGGTTAGCATTTATATCGCCTTCTTGAGAACAATTTCCATGCCCTGCAAGGTCTCACCACCTAACTGGTGCCATAATTGTGTTCTTAGAAGGCCACTGCATTGTTCTAGCGCCAGCTTCTTCAGGGTGATGGGAAACATCATAAGACAGTGGAGTCTATAAGCAGGAAACCACTGCTACATGGCATTTGCTGTGGATTCAGTTCGCTGGTTGGAGGCAACGTTGTATGGGATATCGTGGTGGTGGGTAGGCATTCTGTAAGGCCACAGATGGTAGTTCGGACAGGCACGCTGTGTACAGGGAAGGCACACTCCTCCTCCAAGTAAGAACCAAATGCAGCTCTTCCCATAGAAGGGGTGCGATGGAATCGGTGGCCCGAAGGTTATGGGTAGAACACGGCAAGGCGTAGAGCTACAGGAAGCACGCCCTGTTGGTCTTGCTGCTTGCAGGTTGGGTACTCCAGTCCGCGTAGCAAAGCTGACTTTAGGGAGAGGAAGCCCGTGTCGACGAGCTTAATGCATAACCTCTATTGCTGCCACAAGGGCCACTGTGTTCATGAGCTCGCCAGGTAATGAGCGAATGGTTGTGGAAAGAAGCGACTGGTTTCCACAGAAAGTATCATCTTATCCACTTGTTAAAACCTTCTTCTGCCAAGGTCATCCTGTGGTGAGCATTTACATAAGACACAGATATCAATTAATTTATTTTTTATTTAAAGCTTTTTATTTGCAAAGAATTTTGACATAATACTTCTCTCATAAACATTCATGATCGATAGTATCAAATCTCCTGGGCAGATGAAAAATGGCTGGTTTAAGTAAGAATGACTCTTCTACTGCCATCAAGTCCGTTCTGACTCTTAAGGACCCTCTAGAGCAGTGTTTCTCAATCTTCCTCATGTCACAACCCTTTAACACAGTTCCTCATGTTGTAGTGACCCCAACCATAAAGCTTTCGTTGCTACTTCATAACTGTCATTTTGCTACTGTTATGAATCGTCATGTAAATATCTGATATGCAGGTTATATTTTCATTGTTATAAACTGAACATAATTAAAGCATAGTGATTGATCAGAAAAACAATATGTAATTATAGATTGTGAAATATTTATTTCTAATGATAAATAAATGAAATTTTGTCTTGAAGCATGGTGTAGCATGGGCAATAGTCTTCACGCTGGGTACTCGTCTGTGGGCGTATTTGCATGTGGGCGGACCCACCTGGAGACGATAGAGGAGCGGTGTCTCCGTTCCTAAGACCATCGGAAATATGTGTTTTCTGATGGTCTTAGGCGACTTCTGTGAAAGGGTTGTTCGATCTCTGTGAAAGGGTTGTTCAACTCCCAAAGGGTTAAGACCCACAGGTTGAGAACTGTTGCTATAGAGGACTTATGGGACTTTAATTTTTAAAACATTTTTATTGGGGCTCTTGCAGATATTGTAACAATCCATAAATCAATTATTTCAAGCAAATTTATACATATGTTGCCATCTTCATTTTCAAAACATTATCTTTCTACTTGAGCCCTTATTATCAGCTCTTCTTTTTTCCTCTCCTGCCCCATCCTCCCGCCCTCGTGAATCCTTGATAAATTATAAATTATTAATATTTCATATCTTACACTGTCTCCCTTCACCTATGTTTCCGTTGTTCATCCCCCTTGGTTGGAGCAGGGGTTATAATTTGTCTTCAGCAGTTGTGTTGGGAAGGGGAGCATCACAGAATGTCAGGTTATTAGAACAAAAATTCTTGCATTGAGGGAGGGCTTGAGTGGAGGCTGAGATCATGGATATTTTAAAACATTATTTTTTATAGCAACACCTTTTGATTGACCCTTGTAAATGAAGGTCCTACATCCTTCTCCATGAACCAGGGGACCGTTTTTGGTGGCCCCATAGACTGACGATAGTGCATGTCTCTGTCTACCTCTAGCAGGGCATGCCTTGAACTGCTGTCCTTCGAAATGAAGCAGTAAGAAAATGAATTGATGTTCATTCCACATACATTCACATGGACAGTTGAACTAATGCATCAAAAATATAAAGAGTAAATAAGCGGAGAACTCCAGGACATGAAAAATCAACTATGGAAGTCTGGGGTTCAATAAACATAAGTAAGAGTTACTTCCACCAAAAACTGCTCTGTAAATCAAAAGTGTTGCTAACCAGAAGTGTCATAATTACCGCTACAAGGACATACTGCTGGGTGAGTCCCACAGACAATAGACAATGTTGGCACATGGTTTTCTCAGGACAAAGAGCCATTGTGACCAAAAGTGTCATCTCTGTGAGCAGGTGAGTGGCCTTTTGCTTCTCCAGGGCTGTTAGGAGAAGCTGCAAAGAGACTCTTTCCCCCTTTTTATGCCAGAAGACATAGCCATTTCTTTCCAATTCCAGTAGGAGCCAACTTCCTGCTTAAACTCAGCTCTAACGAAGAGTGGACTGCCCTTCTCGGGCCCCCCGGGCACCCACCTTTGGTTGAGTCATCTCCCTGCCCTCCTTGACGTGAGCATGTTTCTTTTTTGGCTTTTCTTTTTTTAAAAATTGTTTTATTATGGGCTTATCACAATCCATGCACACATCAATTGTGTAAAGCACATTTGTACATTCATTGCCCTCATCATTCTCAAAACATTTGCTCTCCACTAAAACCCTTGGCATCAGGTCCTCATTTTTCCCCTCCCTCCCAGGTACCCCCTCCCTCATGAGCCCTTGATAACTTATAAATTATTATTTTATCATATCTTACACTGTCCGACATCTCCCTTCACCCACTTTTCTGTTGTCCGTCCCCCAGGGAGGAGGTCACATGTATTTCCTTGTAATCGGTTCTCTCTTTCCAACCCACTCTACCTCTCCCCTCCCAGTATCACCACTTACACCGCTGGTCCTGAAGGTATCATCCACCCTTGATTCCCTGTGTTTCCAGTTCCTATCTGTACCACTGTACATCCTCTGGTCTAGCCATATTTTTAAGGTAGAATTGGGAGGAGGAAACATTTAGGAACTAGAGGAAAGTTGTATGTTTCATCGTTGCTACATTGCACACTGATTGGCTCATCTCCTCCCCGAGACCCTTCTGTAAGGGGATGTCCAGTGGCCTACAAATGGGCTTTGGGTCTCCACTCCGCACTCCCCGCCCCTCATTCACTATGATATGATTTTTTGTCCTGATGATGCCTAATACCTGACCTCATCCATACCTCATGATTGCACAGGCTGGTGTGCTTCTTCCATGTGGACTTTGTTGCTTCTGAGATAGATGGCTGCTTGTTTACCTTCAAGCCTTTAAGATCCCAGATGCTGTATCTTTTGATAGCTGGGCACCATCAGCTTTCTTTACCACATTTGCTTATTCACCCGCTTTGTTTACAGCAGTTGTGTAAGGAAGGTGAGCATCATAGAATGCCAATTTAATAGAAGAAAGTATTCTTGCATTGAGGCAGTACTTGAGTGGAGGCCCAATGTCCTTCTGCTACCTTAATATTAAACTAATAAATTTATGCTCATAGATCTATTTCCCCATCCTCATATATAAATATATTTGCATATTTACATGCCTTTATTTAGATCTCTATGAATGCCCTTTGCCTCCTAGCTCTTTCCTCTATTTCCTTTGACGTTCCTCTTGTCCCACTATCATGCTCAGTCTTCATTTGGGCTTCAATAATTCCTCTTGGTTACATTACCCTTGATCACACCCTACCAGGTCTCCTACACCCTCCTTCCCACCGATTTCGATCACTTGTTGTTCCCTTGTCCCTGGGTTTGTTGGCACCACTACCTTTTCCCCCACCTCTCCCTCTCCCATGTCCCCCAGGAACTGTTGGTTCTGTTGTTTTCTCCTCCAGATTGTTCATCCAGACTATCTTATTTAGACAGACCTGCAGAGATAATAACATGCACAAAAACAAGATAGAGCAAAATCAAGCAACAATATACAACAAAACAACAACAACAAACCAGTGACAACAAAACAAAGTAAAACGCAAGAAAGAAAAACTTGTAGTTGTCCTTTAGGAGGGTTTTCAGTCCAGTCTGTTGGGGCACAAAGTCCTGGCCCCAAAGTCCACCTTCAGCATTCCCTGGGGACCTCGCTGCTCTGTTCCCTTGCTGTTCTGTTGTACCCCCTTAGTGTTTTGCCTCGGTGTGGTGTGATCAGATCGGCCACAATTCCCACAGTTGTCTCCAGTGTTGTCCCCTGTAGGGCTATGGGTCAGTGAGGGGCGTCAGCGAGCATGCTTCTTCACTGCGCTATCAACTTTGCACCCAAACCAGACTTTAGTCCTTGCTACCGAGGGATGTGTGTGTGTTTGAGGTGTGAGTCCCTTTTTTTTAAAGATAAAGTTGCATGCCATGTCAGGGCATTAAATCGGGTTGCTAAGGAAGAAATCACTGAGCACAGACAGGGCTGGTACCAGGTATAGTAGCTATTTAGTAGTTTGTACACAGCATTGCCATTGTGGTCAGGAGCTTCAGAATCCGCAACCCACCATGCCCAGCATGGCTTTTCCCTCATCAGACCTTGTACCCCGCCTTAGTTCCAGCCAGCCTTGTTTTGAGAACACTGGCCCCTGGAACAGGACTCCAGCTGCTGAGCTTTATGGCCCCGCCCTACAGTGGTGTTGGGCACCTTTGTCTAAGGCCTCACCCAAAAGCACACAGAGGAGAGTGAAAGAGACCGTTTCCAGAGGGACGGAGTGAGGTGCAAACAAAAGGGCACCCTGAATCGGCGACATCTTAACTGTTCTGCCCACCGGCTACACACCGTGTGTGGAGGCAGGTTGTGCCCACAGAGTGCTGGTTCACAGACTTGGGTGTCTCTTATTTGCTTGCAACCTTGCGTCTGTTTTTCGCATCCGATCCTGGGCAAGCCAGTGAGGGCCTGTGCTGGGAGCCGTGGAGAAAAGGTGGCAGAGTCTGCAAGGGGTTCATGAACCTCAGCGAACACAGCATTGACCGGAAAGTGAAGGACCAGGCACTCTGTGGTACATTGAGCGTGTCTCCCATGATCTCTGGATTGGAAAAAATATAGGAAAAAAATTCCCACATTGCTATGGGAATGATTTACAGTGACTTATGGATTTTTTGTTTCATGTAGTTTACATATAAACAGCCCCATGTGGCTACCATATTGGACACCGATAGGCATTTGACCGTCCTTGCTGTGGATTGGAGGAGGATGAAGAACTAAGAATGATTGCCAGTGATGTGATGGACTCAAATAGAGCCAGCCTGGACTTCCACTTTGTACGGTCCTTTGTAAGATGTTGGTTTTCTTAGATTCCTGGGAGGAAATAGCTGCATATTCCTGTGAGGATCAGTGAATTCAAACTCACCGCCGTTACGTCGATGCCAATAATACTGACGCTATAGGACAGGGGAGAGCTGCCCCTGTGACTTTCTGAGCCTCTAATGGTAGCCGAAAGCTCCTTTCAATTAGCAGCCCAACCTGTAACCCATGTGCTACTGTGGTGCCTGGGGAGACATTCAGGAGACTCTATTTACAGAGGGACTGGCTATGAAGCCAGGCCTAGGGCCCCCCCTGCAGAGAGTGCAAATCCCAAAGGGGACAGCAAGAGACATTGGTGCTCCTGGGCTGGAGGGGTAGGGAACTGAACTCAAAGGAAGACGCTTAGAGGATTTCCACTTTGGAAAAGTGGGGAGCACTTCACAAGGGGAGGGTGGGAACAAATATTCCAACCTTACTCTGCTCCTGCTTTCTCCCCTCCTGCTGTTCCCATTGATTAAGCCGAGGGCAAGCAGCAGTTAATGCCTGCTGATGCGGAGACTAGAGAGGACAGGGGCTCTACAGAGGGCAGCAGAGAATCAGTAGGTGCCATGTTCCCTCAGTACCCAGGGAGGGGCAGGTGCACACCCACCTGGGTTCAAGCTGCAGGCCTAGTAGGCCGACTTGGGACTTGTCAGTTGTGGGTTTTTTGTGCCTCAGAACTGATGGGAGTCAGGCTCTGTGTCAGTCGGTGTTCTCTGCCCTACTCTGGTGGTTCCATTTTCTCTGGCCCACTCTCATCCAGACTGCATTTCAAACAGGTGGTTGGCTTTTGGTTTTGTGACCTCTATTTCCTGTTGTTTTCCGTCTTCTGTTCCTCCCTGGCTCCTTTCGACTCCTTGATGGTTTCTACACGCACACTCACAGCTGTGTCACACTGCTGCTTCAATCCCGACCAGCAGGTTAGCAGGGAGATCAAAAGCAAACACGTCTATTTAATCCAGAGAAACCATAAAGAGCTCTCTCTCTAAAAACAAAAACCAGTCAACAAATGAGGTGTGAAGTAGTTTGAAGCATTTTGCTTTGAGTTATGGAGACGTTTTCTTGATATTAGCCGATTCCATGCACGTGTAAACTTCTGCCCTTTCCACTACAGGTTCATTGCAGAAGAGTCTGCTGCTTCTGGCTCAAAGTGTGTGCTTACTGCCCACCCCACCTGGATCATTGACCCCATCGACGGGACCTGCAATTTTGTGCACAGGTAAGTGTAGCATACAACACTCCCCAACCCCGTCAGTGTTTAAAATGTCCTTTTCTCTAAGTGTTCTCTCTGCAGAAGCAGCATTGTTTTTTAAAGGCAGGAATATATAAGCAAAAAGAATCCTGGTACCACAATGGTAAAATCCTGCTGCCACCTGCAAAAAGGTGTCAGCTCAAAGCCAGTAGTGACCCCTCTGGACAAAAGACCTGGAGATCTGTCCCCTTAGAGGTCATGACTTAGGGAACCCCATGGGGCAATTTGATGGCTCTGAGTTGGAATGGACTCGGTGCATGACAACAACATAAAAACAACCCTGTAGAGGCGTTTCATGGTCACTAAAAGATAGCCAACACGCTTCCTGTTTGTGAGGAACCCAGACTATGTTAAAAATGACTGCTTGCTAAAAGACTATTGTTTACATTTAGAATACCGGGTAGGCCTTAAAGATTCTTTAATAAACCCTCTGGAGGAAACACATAGGATTGGGAAAATTAAACCAATGAGAGGGGAATCCCAGGGGGACTGGGACATCAGACCGAGTTGGAACAAACCAAGCTAGCATGGGAATTCTGGTTGGAAGCAGCTGGCCGCCCCTGACTGGTTTCCAGTGTGTTTGGGCAGACCACAGCCAGAATGTATGTGGGGGTGGCTACAGGCGCTAGTGGAAGTGAGGACAGGACATGCAGACCTGGGGGGGCTGCCCTAGCTGTGGGGACATGAAAAGAGTCTGGTCTCAATGTGTTCTCAGTGGAGGGAGCGGCACGTGCCAGACTTTAAACCTTGAGGCCGAAGCTAAACGTGCGTGTCCAGGGCACAGGTGTTTTCCACAGGGTGGTTCCTCAGATTTTAATGTGAGTAAAAATCCTAACGGAGTGATGAAATGATCGAATAATATCATGGATCGAACATGGAAGCATTCAGTTGAAGACAATTCTGAAGTAGCTGCTGCCACAGAGCCGCCAAGACCTTCAAGCCAAGTTCAGAAGGTGGTTCTTGGCTGAAAGTAGCGAGTCTCGAAACCGTGCTCCCCCGGGTTTTATCAACAATGCAAAGGCTTTTGATATGTGCATCAAAACACCTATGGATGGCACTGCACAAAGTGGGACTTCAAGAACATTTATGTGCGTCCAGTCAGGGCCTTGACTTAAACCAGGAGGCAAATACTTGAACAGAACAAGGGGATCCACTCTGCGGCTTAAAACAGAAGATAAGCAGCAGGGTCAAGTTCATTTGCTCTGCATGGGTTCTTCAAATCGTTTGTGGGGAAGTGGAATGAAAAGATGGCAATATGAAATATAAACTTTATTTCTCAACACAAGCTCCATCAAGGTCAAGCTATTTTTTTTAAGTGATGATACCAGCCACTTAGTCTATCCCTCAAGGACTGAGGGTGCTGAGTTAACCATGTCAGTTCAGTCTTCTTTTATTGCTAACTGAAGAATGATCCATCCATGCCCTTTAAAGCAGTTAAGATTCAGAAACAAAGGAGGCAAATCGGGACTGTAATTTGGATATCTTATGATGCCCTGTCAAAATGCCTGGTGGAAAAGGACTTTATGTAGACTCTTTTTCTTTTTTTTCTTGATAAAGCTTTTGCTACCTTTCTCCAAAACTCTCATAATAACAGATGTTGTTATTCTTTGCTCTCAAGTAAGTCAACCAGTACAAGGTCTGGAGGAGACGCATCTCCCCCCAGCTGGTTGCCTTGGCCCTCACTCTGCCTTTGCTTTGACTGGCTCCTTCCCACTTCCTTGTAACCATTGCTTTGGTTGCGCTTTGTCTTCAGGAGCATTCTGATAAGTCGTGTGTCATCGCCGGTCAAGAGACGTCGAAGAAATGCTTTAGGACGTTCCCACCACTGGTTTACAATTTCCTTGAAAGCTTTGCGCGTAGCTGCTGCTGATCTAGGTGCAATAGTTTCAGCATCAATTCAGCACAGAATTTACTCAACTTAAATTTTTCAGTCATAAAAATGTAAGCAGAATCAGTTGAAGGATCTGTGAGGTTGACTATTGCTTCTGCTTTTAATCATCCAGTTTTTTTTCTTCAATTACGATGAGAGAAAGATCAGTTTCCCTTGAAAACTGACGTGGGTCGTATGCCACTGGAGGCTCCACCATCTCGAAACAAGCTAGACATTTGCAATTGCTGCTTTCTTTGGGGGCATTATCCCCATAAACTTTTCATAAAGGAGCACTGATTTCACCACTCTTCCACCCAGGCTTCACCATAAATTTGTTGCTTGCTCTTACTTGAATTTTAGCAGAATTCATGTTGCTCTGATAGAGTTCTTTTTTTTTTTTTGTAGTTAATTCAAGGATCATTTGTTGACCTTAGGAGTGTTTTCCAGTCCAGTCTGTTGGGGCACCACGCCCTGGCCCCAAAGTCCACCTTCAGCATTCCCTGGAGACCTTGCCGCTCCATTCCCTTGCTCTTTTTATGCATATACATTCTCTTTTTCAGTACCTCAAATAACTTCTTGCCCTGACATGTTAAAACAGGGTAAAATTTGTTTTGGTTTCAAAATTTACTAAACCCCATGCAGGATTTTTTGCATAATAGCCATTTCCCATTAACTTTTTGCAGACTCCTTTTACTTATTGAGTGCATATGCCACGTAAATGTGAGAAACTGGGCTGTATGAAGAAGAACGTGGCCTCAAGGTGAGAGGACGACTCATTCACAACGTGCAGTTAGGCGCATGGCACAACCTTACGTGAAAGTGAAGAGGACGCGAAGCATTTCCAATGATGATCGAAGACGGAGAAAGTCTGAACAGAAAGAACATAAAAGTATCTACGACTGGGGCAAAGAATGACATCAAAATACGTGGCAAAGAAACTCACCTTAGGGAGGTTTCAATCATCTTCCCTCCACATCCGTTGTCCACACCCACAAAAGTAACAGTAACAAACTGAAGGCCGCTTTGTAAAACCAGAGCTCTCTTTGAGGAGGATTATGGTACGCCTAGTGGCATGGTGGTTAGGAGCTGGGCTGTCATCCCCAAGGTATGAAGTTTGAGACCACCAGGCACTCCACAGGAGAAACACACCGTTTTTTTACTCCCCTAACGAGATAGTCTCAGAAACCCACAGGGTCAGTTCTGTTCTTTCCTATAGGGCAGGGGAGTCAGACTCTATTAAAACGCGGGCCATTGGGTGCAACAGGCTAGATTCACGCGGGCCACGTCACATTTACAAACTTTGTTAAATTTATATTTTGAAGTGAGGATTCAGGAACAAGGAGAGGATAATTAAAACACTATGTAACTGTTTTTATTTAAACATTTGTTTTATTTAATATATTTATAAAATTTAAATTACTCTTTTTTTACCCGAAACTTGCTAGGGCTTTCCTCCTGCTAGTTTGCACTGGCCTCTTATGTTGTGATCGGAAAATATAACAAAGTAACTAATGAAAAACACAAAATGTTGGACAGCTGACAAACATGATGCTCAACTTGTAGAAACTTCCCTCTAACAATGTGAACTAGCGCTGCCGCTGGGTATGATTCATAACAGCACCACCCAGAGTGCGCTTTTGAACCTTTTCGCTATTGGGATCTGTTTGCATGACGTGACACTGAGAGTGGCAGACATATTGCTTCCAAACGTCGCCGGAACTGAGTCAGCAAGTTTAGACACGTCCACAGGCCCCCAGCAAAGGCACTGGGCCACGTGTTTGCTCGTCTTCAGTAGTTATAGCATTAACGGGGGAATTGTGTGCACCGTGTTGCCTTGATCTCCCCTAAGCACTAATTTCTTCAGAACACTTTTTCCTATTTTCATTTTATTTCAGAGCATCGCAGGCCACAAAAAATTACCTTGGGGGCTGCGTGCAGCCTGCGGGCCGCCAGTTTGACACCCGGGCTATAACGTCATCATAAGTTAGACTTGACCAGATGGTTCGTGAGGGGGTTTTGGTTGGATTTAATCCAAGGTATCTTTGGTCACAATGCCCGTGAAAGCCAGGCCATGCCTAAGGAAGACTGAAGAGGCAGGGCGTGTTGGAAACGGGGTTGGTGTGGAGTGCACCGTTGGCTGCTCAAGAAGGAACTCACCTGTCCTGAAAGAGGCACAGCTCAAAAAGAAAGGAGGGCGGCACACAGTGTTTTGGCTTCCTTTTGGATGTGACCAGAGAGAACTAATCCCTGGAGAAGGCCATGTTGCTTGGTAGAGTCGGTCCGATGGTTGCCCCAATGACTCAAGCTCAGGAAAGGTTAGGAGGCTGGCGCCGGACTAGGTAGCATTTGGCTTTGCTACGCATTGAGTCACGGTGAGTCAGACGTGACTCAAAGACACCTGATGACAAAGAAACCCCTGAGCAGCTGGTGCAGAATGGCCCTGATGTAGCAAGGCCGGGCAGGGCCCTGAATTGCATTTCTAACCAGTTAACATGTGACCTTTTGAGGCAACAGGATAGTGTGTCATTTGTTAACAGTTTTTCTCTGGAGGTGTTTGTTTCTTTCATTCATCCTTCCAGTGATGGGGGTGCAGGGGTGGAGCTCTACCTCGTGGGCAGTCACTCGTCTGACCATTTGAGGGTCTCTCATGAAAATTTGGGCTCTAGATCCAAGGTTTCCTGGGATTTTATTCTCTGCAACCCACCAGGGAATGTGGGGTCAGAGAAACAACTTGGAAGACACAATTTAAAAACAAGCTGTATTATGGACTATCATATTTCTAGAAGGCGGGGCTTTCTACGCCTGTACAGAGACATGGTGTTGGCACTCACTGGGGCAGCTCTAGGCTGTCCTGTAGGGTGGTTGTGAGTCGGCATCAACTCGTGGCAGTGGTTTTGTTTGTTTGGCTAGTTCCGGAACACATGGAGGGTCACCGCCACAGAAGTAAGCTCCGGCTAAAGGTATCTTTTGTAACTGCAGCACAGATGTGAGCTATTCGTATCATCACCCTCAGTCCTGGGACTAAAGCTGGTGGGAAATGTTCTGAGAGGGGGTGTTAGAGGAAAGCAGGTCTTGGCATACTCTCTGAAGGAGCCGCAGTTGAGCACCCCAGCCTTGCAGGCTCCCGCCCACCTCAGTTACCACTCTGGTTAGCATATGATTGAGTTCTTTTTTTCTTTTCTGTAAGGCAGCAATGTCCAACTCTCCCTTATGTGGGGGAAAGGGCCAGTTCCCCACTACTAATCGCGGGTTCAGTAAGCACAATTATATGGTTGAGATGCATAAAGATCATAATAAAGTCATAGAGAGCATGAGAGATAGAAGAAAGATTGAAGTAATGGAGTCAGACCCAATTCATGGTAGCATGCTCACCTCAGCTCCGCTTGGTGGTCCTTGTGGGGAGAGCCTGGCAGGAGGCTCGAGGACCCCGTTTATTGCTAACCAAGGGTTATAGCTGCTTCAGGGGGCGTGATTGCAGGTAACTACACATCACAGGAAGGGGCAGTACAATAGACATAAGTGTGACAGGAAGGGGATGAGCTAGGGCTGTACACATGATAGGAAGGGGAGAAACTAGAGGCATACATGTGACAAGCTGGGTGGACCCTAGATTCATGATGGCGGCCTAACCTTGGCCACCCTTGCGTGGGCTTGACCACTCTTGAATCTACTACGAGGAAATAGTCAACTACTATCCTTATCAGAAGGGACTGGATCCTACTTGTGGGATAAACAGTGGTGACTGTTTGCTCTAGATGGCTGATAACCCTTAGGGAGAATAATCCCCTGATATACTTCTGTTGACCTCCAAGTGTGTAGTCATTCGCAAGCAGGTAAAGTTGGCATATATTTGGGGGAGACAACTTGGGAGAAATCATTATGTTTCCCACACCCTTTTTCTGCTGGTTTTTGAATTCTAATGATGTTCACTTAAAGGAGAGAGATCATTTTGAAGACACTGAGCAGCCGTAACAAGTCTCAAAATTGCAAGATGACAGCCACCTTCCCACGTCTCCTGCTGTTGGCCCGGTAGAGCTGCGGTAGGAGCAGGGCCAGGAGAGGATGCTGTTGTTATCTGAAGGCAGGCCAGGCTCAGGCCTGTGGCGCTGCTTCTCTGTCTTTCCTCATCCCCAGGATGCAGGTCCCCCTTTTCCTGGAGCTCTCTGATATCAGCGCAACTAGATCTTTGAATGACATTCTTAATTGGAGGGGCATCATTGAATTACATCAGTTTTGTTTGACTTTGAGACTGTTTGCTTTCAAGTTAGGTATCTGCCAAGCATGGTCAGCTCCTCTTCTTGTGTTGCACACAGTTGTGAAATTGTGGAAGGTAATTAAAGAAAGCCAGAGCCTCACGTTGTAGAAAGGGCCCTCTCTCTGCCAGCGACAGTGCCACCCAGGAACTGCCGAGTCCGTAAAGTTGGGCAAAATCATTTTTGTTCTTCAAGTGTCATCCCCCTATTTTCCTTGCAGATTCCCAACCGTGGCTGTCAGCATCGGGTTTGCTGTGAACCAAGAGGTACTTGGCATCCACCCTTCTTGCTTCTCTCTGAGAGCCCGTGACTGCGTGCTGTTTATGTCTCTGCTTTGTGCTTCCACCTCTGGGCTCTTGTTTTTCTCTCCTCACCATATGCACTAATCTAATTGTGTGTTTTTCAATCTTGAAAGATAAACTCAAGGAAGTGAGCCAACCCAGGCAGATTTGGGTGTGGCTGGGTATTGCATTGAAAGTTTCTGTAGGAATCCTGCCTGCGTGGCACAAGTTTGGTCTCCGTATGATCCCCGAGCTTGCTGGCCTGGTCATAAACAAAGCAGCAATGTGATTATTTCAGGGTTCTCCGAGGAGTCCTGGTGATGTAGCGGCATCAGCAGGTCAAGTCCACGAGTCCCCTCACATGAGAAATATCACAATGTCAGTTCCTGTAAGGAGAAAGTGCCCCATAAACCTAAAGTACATCTTCAGGGTCTCTGAGTCAGAATGTGGATGGTTGGTTTGGTCCATACCTTCTAATCCAACAGTGTCAGAGGGCCAGCATACCAGACTGAGGATGATGGGTTAAGCTTTTCAAATCAGTTTAAACTATATCCCGTAGAAAAGTCTTTACTGTCTTTGCACTTCCGGTGGCCCTATTACATAGGGCTAGATGCGCTGTGTTTTCAGCGGAATCCCTGAAATTAGCAAAAGGTTTCTAGCATGAAAGCAGAAATTTATGCTTATCGAAGAGTGTTCAAGTAAAAAACCAAACAAACCCAGAAGTTTTAATGCTGTCCAGGGGCTGACCAGGATTGCCTATGGGTGAAGTGTGTTTGTAGTCTTGTCTCGTCATGGCCAGGGTCCCAGTGACCTCTCTCCTCCCTGCCAGCCAAGCCTCTGGGTGCCCCCCTCCTCCCCCTCTGCACCCTTCCATCTGCATACTCCACAAATGCAGGGCTCCCATGTGGCTGCCTGGATCTACCGCAGGCTCAAGCACCAATACAACACGAAGGTGGCTGTGGATCTGAGAATTGCATTGAAGCTGAGTACGTGGGGAGGGGCACGGGTAAACATTTCCTCTAGGTAGTGGGTTATCAGTAAACCTTGATTGACCTATCCCTCTGGAAACCAGCCTTCCTCTCCGGGCTCTGGACCCAGTCTCCCCCCAAGGGCAGTCAGGACCTTCTTTCGGTATTTGGCTGGGTGCGTCTCCTCAGTGCCCAACCCCAAAGCCGATCACACTTGTTGTGGTCACACCTGCATGGTGGGCAGCACAGAGAGGACAGTGACAAATGCCGGGGGAACAAGCGCTGAAGGAAGTGAGGGAGCATGATTGCCTTGGGTTCCTCATCACCATTTCTCTCTTCCTGCTGGGAGCTTCCGGTCTGCTCTTCTCGCCAGTCAGTGAGGCAGCTGCTTGCCCCCGTGGGATGAACTTCTTTGGGAAATTACTCTTCCTGGGGCTGTCCTTGGTGTCTGTGGCTCTGTCAATGTTACAGATGGGTTCATAATTCATTTTGCACCAGCCACTTTGAAGATTTCCTCTGCGGGACACAGGAGCCCTCCCATCTCCACCTACGCACACACACACACACTCACACACATGCGCACACACACACAGCCATACACACACTCACATACACACTCACACACACACACTTACACTCACTCACACACACGCGCGCACACACACACAATAAGTCTTCCTAAAGCATTCTTTTTTCCATAACTGTTGGTTACCAATGCTTGGTGACTATATTAATGTCAATATTACTTTATTGCTATTGAATATAGTTTTTTAAATACAGAGGAAGTTGTATTTTTTATCCGGGTCTAACAGTGAACCTAGATAGTGCTTGTTTAAAATGCCTTCTCAGAACATACCGTCCAGCACGTAAGCCACGGCAGCGGCTTAGCACTTGCAGTAGCTTCGTCTTTGAATGTCTGTGTCAGTGAGTGACTGCACTTGGTTTGTGCCCTGCCTCTGTTTTCACAGCTGGAATTCGGCGTGATCTACCACTGCACTGAGGAGCGCCTCTACACAGGCCAGCGCGGTCGGGGAGCTTTCTGTAATGGCCAGCGGCTCTGGGCCTCCAGAGAGACAGGTGGGCCTCTTGCCACTATCTCAGCTTACTGAGGGAAGATGTAAATGGAATGTGCCCTGAAGTCAACGTTGCACCAGACAGCAGCAATGATCTCCTGCTGGTGGTTTGGTCTTTTTTAAGGGACATTATAAAACACCCTTTAAGTAATTCCTTTTCTTAATGTGGTCACGGACATTAACTAGATCCATTCTACTTTGAACTCCAAACTTCCATCTTTCAGACTAAAGGAAACTCATTTGCAGCCATGGTTCGGTCGTAGCGGGCTTGGGAAATACACGGCCATCAACAGAGGGACAGTCATGCTGGCTTCCATGCTGAGGTGGCTCAGCCAGGCCCTGGTCCCCACCTGCAGTTCACTCTCTGGCCGCAGGAATAAGTCATGTAAGCAAATGATGTTTTCACACATCAGGGAAGTGTCTTGAACATCGCAGTATTATTCATTCAAGGTCTCAGGGACCCCCAGCAGCTTCTATAAAGTCTCCTATGGTATCTAAGCTCCTTGTACCTGCCATCTCTGAAAATGCCAATTTAGGGTTTCCTCCGACTCTTGCAGCTTTTCTACCTTACTGTTTAAACGACTGATATGCTACTGCTGTTGTGTTGCATTGTGAGTCAGGTATAGTGGGGAACCCAAAAGTTAAGACAGGGGAGAATAGTCCCGAAACAGTTGCATGAGGATTAGCACGTAATCAGAAGCTGGGTCAAATGAAAAGGAATGTGGCATCAGGATCAGAGGAAAGCATATTTGTAACCTGCACTATACAGA
This sequence comes from Tenrec ecaudatus, assembly GCF_050624435.1. Classification (NCBI taxonomy): domain Eukaryota; kingdom Metazoa; phylum Chordata; class Mammalia; order Afrosoricida; family Tenrecidae; genus Tenrec; species Tenrec ecaudatus. The sequence goes on from NC_134542.1 coordinate 107,354,751, forward strand.
CGGCTTGCTGAAAGTGAGGAGGACTGAGTGTACCTGCTGATGGAAGTCAAGGATTGAATCTTTTTTGGACTATGGATTACAACTCAGGGAAAAGGAACCCAACATCTTTACAATTGGGCCAATGGTAACATCTTGTAAATGGAGAAAAGATTACAGTTGTCAACTTCATCTTACTTGGTTGGGTTCACAATCAATGTTCATGGAAGCAGCAGTCAAGAGATCAAGCAACACACTGCATTGAGTGAATCTGCTGCACAAGATCTCTTTAAGGTCGTTATTTTGAGGACGAAGGTGTGCCTGAACCAAGCTATGGCATTTTCAGTGGCCTTATCTGCATGTGAAAGTTGAACATTGAGTAAGGAACACCAAAGAATCAATGCATTGGAGTTATGGTGTTGGTGAGGATGATCAAATTTACCATCGACTCCAATAGAGCAACTGAACCTGTCTTGGAAGAAGTAAAGCCAGAAAGCTCTTTAGAGGCCAAGATGGCGAGACTTTGTGTCAGGGAGAGCCCGGTCCTTGGAGAAGGACATAATGCTCTATAGAGTCATGGGGCAGTGCAAAAGATGTTTGGCGAGATGGATTAAGAACACTCGTAAGAAAAAATTTTAAAAATAAGAAGAAGAGCACTTGTGAGGGTTGCATAGGACTGGACGGTGCCTCATTCGTCCGCTGGGTAGAGGGTCGCGATGAGGCGGTGCCTCATTCGTCCGCTGGGTAGAGGGTCGCGATGAGGCGGTGCCTCATTCGTCCGCTGGGTAGAGGGTCGCAATGAGTTGCAGTGGACCTGGTGGCCCCTGCAAACAGCACAGCAATAGCTCCCTTTGTCCATCTTTTTATGCTCGGAAGAGTAGAAAGCACAGCTCCTGTGAACTGGCATGTTTCTGAAGCTGAATGCCCCCAAATCACCGCTGCCACCCGTTATTTCCATCCAGCATCATCCACCCGTCATCAGCTTCAGCCTGCAGGTTTCAGCACTTCCGCGCTGGCCTTCATCTCACCAGCAACCCTCTGTATGCATTCTCTTCGTGTACGTGCGGTTGGCATGCAGTAGATATACCAATTGTCATCCCCACTGTTGTAAATGTTTTGCATCAGTCATTTATGTTGTGCAACCATCCCCACTGTATTTCCAAAAGTTTTCCTTCACCCCAAATTTGGAACTTAATGCACTTTTAAAATAACTCCACTTTCTGTCCTCCCCACCACCTCGGATAACAGCTGCTACAGGTTTCTCTCTATGCATTTTCTTATTCTAGATATTTTGTGGGGAGAGGGATCATGTAGTATCTGCCCTTTCCAAATACTCTTTCCCAGTCCTTTTCTTGCTTCCTTTCTTTATTGTCTCTCTTTATTCTGTCATTTCCTCCTCTCTGGGTAACAATCATGTTGCCTACCTAGACGGCCTCAGAAGCCGTGAAGAGGCATCGCTGTGGTCCCTGCACTTCAGTGCTTCGCTGTTAGTGAGTGAGCCTCTACAGCACTGAGCACAGAGTACTCCCAGTGAGCACAGAGTGGGCCCGTGAGAGCCCCAGGAGCACACCATGCTCTCAGAGCAGCAACAAGGAGTCTTGCAGCGGGGCCATACCTGTACCTGTTGCGTGTACCACGTGAACACGAAGAACAGAACTGCTGGGAGATTCAGGGGGAGGGAGACACAGAAGTGGCTATTGGGAACATCGAAGAACACCACCCAGAGCAGAGAGGAAGGATGGAAGCCACCAGAGGCTTCCCAGGTAGAAATCAGCAGGTCTTGCTACCCATTCACTTCTTCTAAATACCAGAGGGATTTCAGAGCAGTTTCCAGCTGTGTCCCATTTCTCTCTCTCCCAGAAATGTTTTGTTTGGCTGTGTAAAAACTAGCCTTAATTATAATGTAGTATGCTATTAAAATTTCTTTAGATGAACATTGTTCTGTATTCCATATGATTATAATACTAACCTCTATTTACAAACACTCCAGCTTCCTGATTGACTAACTGTGTAGCGTAGACATTCGTTACAACTGCGTGGAATGCAGGCTCTGGCTCATTTCAGCCTCACAAGAGCAGACACTTTATCTGGTCCATCAGTCGGCACTTGAGAACTGTGATTAAAATGAAGATGTGTATTACTCAGCTACTGTGATAAGACCTGCCCTCAGCAATAAGAGGACATCGTCTCCTTTACACCATTGCTGTACTCATGGTCCCCAGCCCTTCCCAAGTCGCCCATCTTCCAAAAGTTTATCTATTATTATTGTTATTTTAAAAATTCTGGTGTGTAAGGCCCAGCGTGTTCCTGCCACCCACAGTGGTTTCCTTCTTATGGTGATTGGATTTCTGTAGAAGGTGTTATCATGCACCCGCTAGCAGTATGGCCTTTACTGGTCCTACAACTCACTGTCAAGTTCAGATTCTGCCAGCTTCCACGTGTATGACTTACTTGCACAAGCTCATGAACCTCTCTGAGCCTTTGCCCTCACATATAAAATGAGGATGATAATAATAATAATTTGAGGATTAACTCTTTGATGTCTAATCTTAATAGAAGACACCTGCATTCTCATCGCTTTTGTATTCTGTATGTTCCAATGTCTTCTTTTGATTAAAACACTTTGTCTTACTTGTCTGGGGCTACCATAGCAGAAAGACCACATAGATACCCTTTCACTTTACTAATAACAAGCACACTTATTCTCCCAGAGCTTAGAAGTGTGCATTCAGGGACCGGACGTGAACGGAAGGCTTTCTCTGTGTGTGAGCTCTGGAAGAAAGAAGGCCCTTGTCTCTCTTCGTGTATCTCGGCATCAGTCTTCCCCTGGGAGCAGACTCCCAGAGCAGGGATCCTGAGGCCAATGGATCCTCTCTGCTCCAGACTCTTTATTCGTGGTGGTGTTCAAGGTCCCTTTTGCGCCAGTCCGCTGGCTCTTGGTCATCAGGTCCATCTCGTAGGTAAAAAGGTAATGCAGGCCACACCCCAGGGACACGCCACACAGGGGGTCAAGACTGTACCCTGCCTGTGGGTGTTGCCTTCCACCCTAGTCCTGCCCCATATTTAGGATCAAGAACATAGCCTCGTGATCACTGGCAAAACTTAACCCTGCCTGCAAATGGAGGATGCTTACACTAGATCATGTCATGGAAGCGGGTTATATTCATTACTTAATTGCTGAGCAACATCAACACAATTACTCCTCAGCCACAACGAATCATGGTCTAGCCAGGGTTGACACACCATTGGGGCCATTTACTTAATTTAGAGAAATTGATTTTTAAAGCATTTACTTTATGTAAAAGAAGTGTATCTTTTCAAAGCCAGATGCACTTTAGTCCTCACAGTAACAGCCTTGCTTCCCAGCACTCTAAGAGGCTTGCGCCATAGATTTCCCCAATGCAACTCGTCTTTTGGTTATTTAACTACTGCTTCCATGAGCATTGATTGTGGAGCCACGCAAGACAAAGTTTTCGACAACCTCAGCCTTCTCTGCATTTATCATGAGGCTACTGTTGGTCCAGTTGTGAGGATTTTGGTCTTCTTTACACCGAGTCTTCAGCAATACATACTGAAGACTGTAATTCTTCATCTGCATCAACAAGGGTCTGAGTGACTGACTGTGTGTTTGGCACTTTGCCATTTAAGTAAAAAGTACTGTGTGCCCTCCAGATGGCAGTGCTTTGCAGGGCTGAGCCAGTGTTTTCCAGGAGTCTCCACGTGCTCCCAACCCGTGTCCCAGATATGGTGCTGTTTCTCCAAAAGCCGGAGTTCACTGGTCTAGGGACCAAGGGGTGGAAATAGGAGTGGCACTGTGCACTAATTCTTTAATGATGTACTTGCAAAATTTTGCTTCCTTTCCAGCAACCCTAAAAGCTACAGATAAGGAAGTCTTAGTTCCAAAAGGAACAATGTTGCCACCTTTAGACACAATATTGACGCCACTGCGTTGCATATTCAGACTGCCACGTGGCTGCTTTGGGCTCCTCCCCCCTCTGGATCAACAGGCAAAGAAGGGAATTACTGTATTTGCTGGTGTGTGGATATTACATCATGGAGATAACAAATAGTATATATGGAATATAGGGAATTCTCTAGTACTTGGGATTCCCAAGTCTCATTTTTAGTCTCTTAGTACTACCACATGACTACTAAAGGCCCCAACCCTTCAGGAATGATGGTTTGGGTCACCCGTCAAGGAAAGAACTACAACCAGATGAGTGGTATGCTGAAGGCAAAGGGAACATGGAAAGGGTGGTGGAAAAAAGTAGTTCCAAATACCAGCTATAACTTTTTGCCCAGTTATAGAAACAACAAAAAAATTATCAGTATTTTATTCTTACATGCATGTGCAAGATGTGAAACAGGCTAGTGCATTTTCAGCTGTTTGTCGATTTTAACATGTTAGGTGCAAGTACAACTTTGTAATTTTCTTTATTTGGAGATGGTTTTGTTTATGGCTTAAGTAGCCAAGTACAGGTGCCACGTTCATAAGGGGTAAACTGTGATGGTTAAGGTGTATATATGTACCATAGTGCATTCATCTGTTGATTATGAATTTATATTATTTCCACCTCTTGTGAATAGTGTTACAATGAACATTGGTGTACAAGTCTTTTTTTGAGTCTCTGTTTTAGTCTTTTGAGTATATATCTAGAGGAGGAATTGCTGAATCGTATCATAATTCTTTTCATTTGTGTGTGTGTGTGTGTTTTTTAGCAACAGTCAGACACTCTTTTCCACAATGCTTGTACCATTTTTTATTTCCACCAGTAACGTATAATGGTTCCAATTTCCCCCCATCTTTGCTAACATTCCTTCTTTTCTTTTTTAAAATCTCACTCAGCCTACAGAGAGGACAGTGGTATATCTTTGTGCTTTTGCTTTGCGTCTCTTTGATGAGTAATTAGGCTGACATTATTTCATTTGTTTGATAACCATTTGAATAGCTTCTTTGGTGAACTGCCTTTTCAAGTCCTTTTGCTTGTTATGTTTGGGTTGCTTTTTGTTGTTGATATTATATATAATTATGTGTTATTATATGCATAATTATATTCATGTCAAATATCTGATTTCCAAAGATATGCTCTCACTCAATAACTTGTTTTTTAACTCATTTAATAAATACTTTTGGTGAACCAAAGCTTATTTTATGAGATCCTATTTATTTTGTCATGTAGTGTTTTTGTTATTGTGCTAAGTAATTCATTTTTGAAAGCCAGGTCTGATGGGTGTTTCCTCTGGTGGCTCTTTTAAGAATTTTAGTTTTTATTTGTACATTTAGGTCCTGAATAATTTTGAGTTATGCGGTTTCTTTTTGTTTTCTTTCTTTTAGATTATTTTGAAATATTATATAAAGATATCTTCCCTGATGTGGACAATTTTTTTCTTTACGTTCTTCCATTGATTGTAGAGATAAGAGGTTACTCTCCTCCTTAGTCTGTTTTCATTTAATAATTGTGTATATGCTTCATTTATGATTATTTTTGGCTACTTTTTAGTTTGAAATTTGTTTTACAGAATGCGAGGGGTGGTGATTTTTGTAGTTTCCTACTATAGAGCTCTCTCTCCTGTTTGTGTGTGTGATATTAAAAAAAACTGACTAAGAAGGGATGCCTGCTGGGTAACTTAAAGAGTTCATCAAGATTAGTGTGCACTAATTTAAAAAAAAACCTTTTATTGGGGGGATCATAAAACTCTTATCATAATCCATCCATCCATCCATCCATTGTGTCAAGCATATTTGTTGTCCTCATCAGTCTCAAAACATTTTCTTTCTACTTGGGCCCTTGGAATCAGCTCCTCATTTTTAACATTCCCTCCCCACTTCCCCCATAAACCCTTGATAACTTAAAAATTACTACTATTTTGTCATGTGTTATACTGCCCAACATCTCCCTTCACCCACTTTTCTATGGTCTGTTCCCCAGAGAGGGGATTATATGTAGATCCTTGTAATTGGTTCCCCCTTTCCAACCCACCCTCCCTCCACCCTCCTGGTGTTGCCAGTCTCACCACTGGTCTTGAGGGATTCATCTGTCCTGGATTCCCTGTGTGTCCAGTTCCTATCTGTACCAGTGTACATTCTCTGGTCCAGCTGGATTTATAAGGTAGAATTGGGATCATGATAGTGGGAGGTGGGGGGATGCATTTAAGAACTAGAGGAAAGTTGTATGTTTCATCGTTGGCTACCCTGCTCCCTGACTGGCTCATCTCCTCCCCGTGACCCTTCTGTAAGGGGATGTCCAGTTGCCTACAGATGGGTCTTGGTTCCTCACTCCACACTCCCCCTCATTCACAATGATATGATTTTTTGTTCTTTGATGCCTGATACCTGATCCCATTGACATCTCGTGATCACACAGGCTGGTGTGCTTCCTCCAAGTGGGCTTTGTTGCTTCTGAGCTAGATGGCCGCTTATTTATCTTCAAGCCTTTAAGACCCCAGATGTTATACCTTTGGATATCTTGGCACTATCAGCTTTTTTCACTACATTTTCTTATGCACCTGCTTTGTCGTCAAGGATCCTGTCAGGATGGTGACCATCATGGAATGCCAGTTTAATAGAACAAAGTAGTCTTGCATTGAGGGAGTACTTCAGTGGAAGTCCAATGTCCATGTACTACCTTTATACTAAACCTATAAATATATGCACATAGACCTATTTCCCCATCATTATATATAAATATATTTACATATGTACATGCCTTTATTTAGACCTCAATAAATTCTCTTTGCCTCCTAGTTCTTACTCTATTTCCTTTTACTTTCCTCCTGTCCCACTATCATGCTCAGCCTTCATTTGAATTTCAGAAATTCCGCTCGGTTACATTGCCCTTGATCAAGTTCTGCCAGGCCTCTTACACCCTCCTTGCCACCAATTTTGTATCACTTGTTGTTCCTTTGTCCCTGTGTTTTTGTTAGCACCACTTCCTTTCCTCCACTTCCCCGGCTCCCATGTCCCCCCAGAACCATCTGTCCCATTGTTTTCTCCTCCAGATTATTTATCCCACCTATCTTATATATATAGACCTTCAGACATAATAATATGCACAAAAACAAGATAAGGCAAAACAAAGCAACAAAAGAAAACAAAACAACAAAAACCAATGACAAAAAAAAAAGCCTGTAAATAGTTCAAGGTCTGCTTGTTGACCTTTAGTAGTGTTTTCCAGTTGAGTCTGATGGGGTGCTATGCCCTGGCCCCAAAGTCTATTTTTGGTATTCCCTCAGGACTTCCTTGTTCTGCTCCCCTTGCTGTTCTGTTGCACGCCCTTAGTGTTTTGCCTCGGTGTGGTGGGGTCAGATCAGGCACAATTCCCACACCGTGTCTCCAGTGTTGTCCTCTGTAGGACTATGGGTCAGTGAAGGATGTTGTGTCTCCTGGTGGGGCTGGCCAGATGGTCTTCTCTGTGGATTGGCTGCTCTGAGTGGGGATATCATCCTCAAGGCTTGGTGGGCCAAGATGTGCTCCACTCTCTCTTCTTCCACCTTCATTTGCTCCCATGTGCTCTGACATGTCCTTTCCCGGAGCTGTATCTTCAGTGCTGTCCTCTGAAGTAAATTCTTCTGGGGGAAGGAGGAGTTGTCCATGTGGTTGGTATTGGGGATGGCCCTCTGACCCCTCTACTGGTTCCCCGCTTCATGCTGTATGTTGCATTCACATCTTGGAACACATGGTTGAAGTCTGGCCCCTCTTTCCCTGTGGAGATGTAAACAATACCCTCCCCTTGGGTGGGTTAGTCCCTGCTCCCCTCTACCCATTTTCCCCCTTATTTCCCCCTCCTTTTTAGTTGGCTACCATAAGTATCCCTGGATTTGGTCTGGCCCCTGCCAGACCCCCTGGACCTCACCCAGGATTGTTTGTATATAGTAACTTTTTCCCTATACCCCCTTTGCATTTTTTTAAGCTTAACTCAGCAGACTCATGTTGTACTTGTTCTTTTGTGCTTGGCTTACTTTGCTTAGCATAATTTCCTCCAGTTCTTCCCATGTGGTGATGTGCTTCATGCAATCCTCACTGCTTTTTAGTGATGCATAGTACTCCATTGCATGTTTGTACCACATTTTTTTAATCCATTCATCTGTTGATGGAAATTTGGGTTGTTTCCAACTCCTTGCCATTGTGAACTGTGCCGTGAAGAACATTGGAGCACAGATGTCTGGCCATGGTTTGTTTCTTGCCTCCTCTGGGTATATATCCAGTAGGGGGGTTGCTGGGACGTATGGTAGCTAAATTTCTATCTGCGTGAGAAATCACCAAATAGATTTCCACAGTGGCTGTACATACCTACAGATTCATCAGCAGTGGATGAGAGCTCCTGTCTCACCACAGCCCATCCAATACTTGCTGCTTTTTTATTTTTTGAATTGGGCTATCTTTAAGGGTGTTAGGTAGTATCTCATTGTTTTAATTTGCATTTATCTTATGGCTAAAGATAAGGAACATTTTCTCATATGTTTATTGGCCATTAAGATTTCTGTCCCTGTGAAACTTCTGTTCAGGTCCTTTGCCCACGTCCTTACTGGACAGTTAATTTTTTTCTTTTGGAAGCTAGCAGAGTATTGTAGATTTTATCAATAAGGCCTTTGCATGATATGTCATTTCTAAAGATGTTTTCCCAGTCTGTGGGCTCTCTTATTACTCTCTTGGTGAATTCTTTTAATGAACAGGTGTTTTATCTTGAGTATATCTCACTTGTCAATTTGTGACTCATCTGTATTTGTGTACTTCCCTATTTCTGATAGTCTGTGTATCCCCTGTGCCAAAGTTCTCAGATTGGCCCCAATTCCCTCATTGATGGCCCTAATATTCTGAGGTTTTACCTTGAGGTCTGTGCTCCACCTTGAGTTTATTCATATGCATGGAGTGAGATAAAGGTCTTGCTTAATATTTCTGCAGGTAGATATCCATTTTTTCCCAGCACCACTTGTTGAAGAGGGCATCTGCTTTCCATTTGATATTTTTTGGGCCCTTATCAAAGATCAGTTGTCTGTATGCTGATGATTTTATTTTTCGGTTTTCAGTTCTTTTTCATTGGTCTGAGTATCTGCCATTATACCAATACCAGGCAGTTTTGACCACTGTTGCTGTATAATAGGTGCTAAAGTCAGATAAAGCAAACCTTCCCACTGTGTCCTTCTTCTTGAGGAGTTCTCTGCTAACAGGGCTTCTTCCCTCTCCATATGAAGTTGGCAATCAGTTTTTCCATTTCTTTGAAGAAAGATGAGGGTAATTTTATAGGGATTGCATTCAATTTATAGTGCCTTGTGCAGAACTGACATTTTTACTATATTGATTCTTCTAATCCACGAGCATGGTTCTTCTTCCATTTGTTGATGTCACCCATGCTTTCTTGTGTTAGTGTTCTTTTAGTCAGGTATATCCCTAGATATTTCAATTTCTGCTTGACCATTGTGAAAGATACCACTTTTTGATTTCCTCTTCTGTGGTCTTATCTGATTTGTATAGCAGTCCGATAGATTTCTGTTTGTTCATCTTGTATCCTGCTACTCTGCCACATTCTTCTATTGCTTTCAGTACTCCACTTGTGGAGCCTTTGGGATTTTCCATATATAAAAATATATCATCTGCGAATAATGATGGTTTCACCTCTTCCTTCCAGAGGCGAATACCTTTGATGTCTTTTCTTTGCCTTATGCTGTTACTAATATCTCCAGTACGATTTTAAATAAGAGTGGGGACAAGGTGGTATCCTTGTCTGGTTGACTTTCTCAGTGGGATTGTGCTCATCTTTTCTCCATTGACTACCACGTTGGCTGCTGGTTTTTCATATGTAGCTTGTATTGTCTTGAGGAATTTCTTGAGTGTCTTAAACAGGAATTGGTGTTGGATGTTGTTGAATGCTTTTTCTGCATCTATTTATATTATGTTGTTCTTTTAGTTTTTCATATCAATGTCGTGAATGATGGTAATGGTCTTTCATATGTTGAATCATCCCTGCATCCCAGCCATGAATCCCACTTGGTCTTGTTTTATATACTTTTGTATTCTATTGGTCAATATTTTAAGAATTTTTGCATCGATGTTCATTAGGGCTATTTGTCTGTAGTTCTCAATTTTTGTGGGATCCTTGACAAGTTTCGATATCACAGTTATACTAACTTTGTAGACGTTTGGGAGTGTGCCATCTTTTTCTATTTTCTGTAAGAGTTTGTGTAGGATTAGTGTCAGTTTTTCCTTAAATGCTTTCTAGAATTTTCCAGGGAAGCCATCTGGTCCAGGGGAATTTTTTTGTTGGTAATCCCTTGATAACTTTGTCTATTTCTTCTGTTGCTATGGGTCAGTTAAGATTCTTGATGTACATTGGGGATAGTCTAGGGAGGGTTTGTTTTTATAAGAATTTGTCCTTGTCTTCCAAGTTGTTGAATTCATTTGCGTATAGTCTTTCATAGTACTGTGTAATTATACTTTTGATTTCATTAGGGTCCATTGTAATGTCCCCTCTTTCAATGCTCATCCTTGCTATTGAAATTTGTTCCCTCCTTTCTTTTGGTTAGGTTTTTCAGCGGTCGGTTGATTCTGTTAATCCTTTCAAAGAACTAACTTTTAGCAGCATTAATTTTTTCTATAGTTTTCTTATTTTCCCTCTCCTGAATCTCAGCCCTGATTTCTATTATTTCTCTTCTTTTGCTATTAGTAAGATTGTCTTATTGATTCTGCTCTAGTTGCTGTAAATTTTGTGCAATCATAAGTCTCTCTTTTTCAGGTGTACATTTATTTCTATGAAACTTCCTCTGATAATTGCCTTTGCTGTGTCCCATAAATTTTGGTATGTTGTTGATACAGTCACTGAAGATAAATGGGTGTATAAGCAAATGTGGTGAAGAAAGCTGATGGTGCACGGCTATCAAAATATATAGCATCTAGGGTCTTAAAGGCTTGAAGGTAAACAAGTGGCCAGCTAGCTCAGAAGCAAAAAAGCCCACATGAAAGAAGCACATCAGCCTGTGCGATCACAAGGTGTTGAAAGGACCAGGTATCAGGCATCATCAGAACAAAAGTATCTTACCATAGTGAATGAGATGGGGAGTGCAGAATGGAGACCCAAAGCCCATTTGTAGGCCATTGGAGATCCCCTTGCAGAGAGGTCTCTGGGAGGAGATCAGCTAGTCAGGTGCGATGTAGCAACGATGAAACATACAATTTTCCTCTAGTTCCTAAATGCTTCCTCCCCCACCACTATCATGATCCCAATTCTACCTTACAAACTGGCTAGACCAGAGGATGTACACTGGTACAGATAGGAACTGGAAACACAGGGAATATAGGGCGGATGATTCCTTCAGGACCAGTGGTGTGAGTGGCCATAGTAGGAGAATGAAAGGAGGGTGGATTGGAAAGGGGGAAACGATTACAAGGATCACCATGTGACCATCACCTTGGGGGATGGAAAACAGAAAAGTGGGTGAAGGTAGACGTCGGACAGGGCAAGATATGACAAAATAATCATTTATAAATTATCATGAGTTCATGAGGGAGAGGAGAGCAGGGAGGGAGGGGGAAGAGGAGGACTTGATTCCAGGGGCTTGGGTAGAGAGCAGATGTTTTGTGAATTATGAGGGCAATAAGTGTACAAATTTGCTTTACACAATTGATGGATGTATGGATTGTGATAAGAGTTGTATGAGCCCCTAATAAAACAGTTTTTAAAAAAGGAAAAAAAATTAAACCCAGGAAAAAAATTTGGTATGTTGTGTTCTCATTCTTGTTGGTTTCTAGAAATTTCCTAATTTCCTCTCTGATCTGGGCCAGTACACACTCCTTTTGCAATAGAGTTATTCATCCTCCAATTGTTTGCTCTTGTTTTCTTCATCTTCCTTTGAATATGTTACTCCATTCTCTGCTCTTCTTCATAGTGTCTGCTGATAGGTCTGAGCATATTCTTATTTGGGAACCTTTATATGTGATTGCTTGTTTTTCCCTAGTAGCTCTCATTAGTTTCTCCTTTTCCTGAAAGTTGGTGACTTTTTCTTGGGATTCAGTCTAGCTGGTGTTCTTTCAGCCTCCTGAATGATTGGCTCGTTTTCGTTCATTAAGCTATGGAAGTTTTCCTCTCATAATTCTCTCCCTATGGTTCCAGATGACTTCTTTGTTTTTTCTTCCTCTAGTAATCCAATTATTCTGATTTTGTACTTCTTCATAGCATCAGACATAGGTCTTCGTTTTCTTCAGCTTCTCTGATGATCTTATTATATTTTGTTTACATTTGTTAAAGTCTGCTTGCCTGTCCTCTAGGTCACTCGTGTGGTTCTCCTTCAGTTGATTGGTGAAGTTTGTGAGTCTGTTACTGGTTTTTGTTATCTCGTTTCTAAGCTCTTGAATTTCCCCTTGGTGTATGGTCTTTATCCCGTCTATGATTTCATCCTTATTTGTATTGTTTTCCTCATATCCTGTATTACTCCAAGCAGCATTCTGCAAATTTCTTTCTGTTGCAGATCAAAGTCTGCTTCTTTTATCCATATTGTTAGGTTCAGGACATCTTCTGCCATTGATTTTTGTTTCTCCTGTTTTTCGGTGAGGTTGTTGGGGTTGATTGCTGTTTGTATTGCGTTAATTTGGAGGAGCTAGGTGCCATTTTCCAGGGAGTTGAACAACACTGGCTGTCTCTGGAATCTCATTGGAATGCTTCATCGAACTGCCCGCAGCTATTTTCACTATGGAATTATCCTTTCACTTTATCCTTCTGTGGCTTCACTCTTTCCCTATTCAATCATTATTTTGTTATTTGGAGGGTAAGTTGGATGGTCCTCTCAGGGGATGCTGTTAGGGTTGTTGTGGACTCACAAGGTTGGTGCTGTACTGGATGATCTGGAAGAAGCTGTGATGGTGTGGCACACAGCAGTTTGGGGCAGCGCAAAGGGCATGCAGGAGTTCCTGCTGCAGTGGGAGTGCCATAAAAGGCTGGTGGGTTGCCCGATTTGGTGTAGAGCACAGCGAATGGTGGGTGGAATTTCCCTGGTCAGGTAGATCATTGTGGATGTTTGGGTAGAAGTTCCCGCAGCAGCTTGGAACATGGGCAAGTGTTGGCCGATCTGCCTTAGGCCATGTGAGGCACTATGGTAGGCTGGAGGAAGTTCCCTCAATCATGTGGGACCACAGTGGATTGGTAGGACCTCCCCAAGCCATGCAGGCTGGATTTACCCCGAAGAAGTTCAGCAGGGTTTCCCCAGCCACATTTTAAGCACTGCGGAGGGTGGGTGGGTTGAATTTCCCCAGGAAAAAGGTAGGTAGAATTTGTCCTGGAAGACGTTGGGCGGGATATCCCTTGGTAGAGCTGGGCGGGCTTTCCCCAGCCTCGGGTTACACTGCAGATGTTGGAGCTCTCCCAGCTGGATTAAGGGCAGGCGTGAATACCCTATGGTAAAGCGAGTGATCTGGAGGTCGGCAGTGCCGTGTGAGGGAAAAGGGAAAAAGAATGAAAAAAAAACTAAGCCTGCTGCGACTGTGAGGGTACAGAGAAGAGAGGGAAACAAACGTACCTATAGCTGATCCCCGATCCCTTCCTGTGAGACTGGAGAGGTTTAATCCCTTCCCTGAGGTGGTGGCAAGCTGTGGCTGTGTTTTGATTAAGCCCATTTGCTAACTCCAAGTAATCCAGGCTCTGGCTGAAAGCCCCCAGCTCCTCAAAACCTGTGGACATGTGCCTACTTATCTTTATGATCCTCCTCCTATAACACAGCAGTGTGGAGTTTCCCTCTTAGTAATTCCCACAATGATTTCTGCAGTGGTCCTCTGGTATGTTACTCAGTCGCCATCTTCCCGGAAATCCCCCTAGTGTGCACTATTCCTTTCAGACCATACATATACCCTATACCAGCAGTTCTCAACTTGTGGGTCATGACCCCTTTGGGGGTCGAACGACCCTTTCACTGGTGTTGCCTGATTCATAACAGTAACAAATCTACAGTTACGAAGTAGCAACAAAAATAATTGTATGGTTGGGGGGTCACCACAACAGGAGGAACTGTATTAAAGGATTGTGGCATTAGGAAGGTTGAGAACCACTGCCCTATACCAAGGGCCCATGAATTGGTATGTGCATAGCCTCCTTTCTGTCTGTGCTGCTCTCACATTGGCCTACAGTGGTTTCCTGTGAATGTCTATTGATGGTTTTGAGTTCTTATATTATCAAGTTCCGTAGTTGGCTAATAGAGCCCTCCTCCTCCTTCTCCTCCTCCTCCTCCTCCTCCTCTTACTACTGCTACCCAGGTACTGAGACCACATGGTAAGTGGCCTTAAGAGGCTTACCCACCCACTTGTGTTTCGTGTTTGGATATATACCTTCTGGATCTACTTTTTTGTTAGATGATGTCCCCTCCGACTTGCTGTTTGTTGTTATGAAAGGACATTTGGAGAAATTTAAAGAGCTATGCTGCTGTTACATAGCTATTCCAATTCAGAACTTCCCAGCATTTTAATCAATCTTCATGTTTTAGGTTTGTGTTTTCAAATAGTTGATTATAAAAAAATAATTGAAGTAAAATTTAGATCCCCTAAAGTAACCATTTTAGTGTATCATTTAGCCCATTCATAAGGTTGCACAATTAAAACCCCATACACAGTGATCACTTTCTCCCTGTTCCCCCAGCTCCTAGCTCTGTCCTCTAGGGCCTGCCAACAGACTCCACACAGTATTTATAAGTGCCCCTGACACTTCAAGCCCCATGAGGACACCGTGTCATATGGCACCAGTGGCAGAGTGGTTTACCTGGCAACCTGAACCTGTTGCAGAATTTTTTTGTGTTACTTGAAAAATGAGCTGGAGTAGCACACCCACATGAAGGACGTTTCCTTTAATATCCAAAGAGGTTCACCAAATACTGTATCCTTTTTAGTTATTGGAGGGGCCAGATGCAATAGCTTCTCATTCACTTTAATGGGAATAACTCAGCATACCTCACACTGTACTCATAAATTTCTCTGGGGTAGCAGAGACCTGAATTTTTGCCAAATTACTGCCTTACTTCTTAGCATGCAACGTCCTTACCATTAAATGTAGAACCATTGTTAACTTATTCATTACAATGTCCAGTCAGCACAATGTCATCAGTGTAATGGGCCAGTGTAGCCTCTTGTAGAAAGGAAAGGTGATCAAGATCAAGTGAATGAAATGATGACATAATGTTAGAAAGTTGATATATTTCTGAGGTAGGATTTTCCATGGACAATGTTGGTAGGAGACTAGGTTTTTCTTCAAGGAAAACCAGCCTTCCCTTCATTCAAAGGGTTGGAGGATTTTCATAGAATTGGTTGAGGGTCGGGACTCTCTAGCAATTCAAGTTAGATTGCTGTTCACTTGACCTAGATTTTTCAGTTGTAAAGGGGTACATGAATATTGAGTAGATTACCTATATACTTTAATCGTAGAGATACCGTGCAATATCCATACAAATCAGACTATGCTGATTTTTTTATTTGACCTTCCTGTCCATTATGATGACCATTTTGTCTTTGTTGATTAAGCATTGCCCTTTGCCCCTTCCTTCATATGATTCTGGAGAAGCTGGATATCACATGATAGAGTTTTGCTAGACCAACAACATTTTCATTACAAATTCCTTTTTTTGCAACAACACTGGGATGTATCAAGATGGAAAACACAGAAATCAAAATTGATTTCATCTGTGGGAAGAAATGATGGAGAAGCTCAATAGCAGCAGCTAAAATGAGGCCAGTGCTAACTTGGGACACACCGCTAATTATTCATATGTAAATTCAGGTCGAATTTGAAGAAAATTAAAACAAGTCCACAAGAGCCAAAATAGGACTTGAGTTTATCCAACCTACATTTTGAGAATGTCTGAAGAATAGATTTGCTGCATTGAACATTAGTGACGGAAGACCTGAGAGGTTGTGGGTGGCCACCAAGAACATCATTCTTGAAGAAAGCAAAAGATCATTCAAAAGAAAGGAACGAAAGAAGAGATCAAACTGGGTATCAGAAGAGACTTTGAAATTTACTCTTAATCATAGAATAACTAAAACAAATGGAAGAAATGATGAAGTCCAAGAGCTGAATAGATAACTTCAAAGGGCAGCTCGAGAAGATAAGTTAAAATATTACAAAGAAATTTGCAAAGACCTAGCATTAGAAAATCAAAAGGGAAGAATATGCTCAGCTTATTGTAAACTGAAAGAACTCAAGGAAAAAAATTCAAGTCTCAAGTTGCAGTATTGAAAGATTTTATGGGAGAAATATTGAATGGTATAAGAAAAATAAAAAAGGAGAGATGGAAAGGATACAGAGTCATTGTATAAAAAGAATTAGTTGACATTATTTCATGAGGTAATATATGAGCAAGAACCAATGGTCTTGAAATGAGGTAATATATGAGCAAGACCCAATGGTCATGAAAGAAGAATTTCAAGCTGTATGGAAAACATTAGCCAAAAACAAGGCTCCACAAATTGATGGAATACCATTGAAATGTTTCAGCAAGCTGATGAAGCTCTGGAAGCACTCACTCATCTGTGCCAGGAAAGTTGGAAGACAGTTCTTTGGCCAGCTGACTGGAAAAGATCCTTATTTGTACCCATTCTAAAGAAAGATGATACAATAGAATGCTCAAATTATAGAGCAATATAATTTATATCACATGCAAGTAAAATTTTCCTGAAGATAGAAAGCTTCCAGAGGTCCAGGCCATATTCCAAAGAGGCTATTGAACAAGGGTTATATCATTGCTGATGTCAGATGGATTTTGGTTCAAATCAGAAAATAGAATGACGTGTAGTATATTTGTGTTTTATTGACTATGCTGAGACCTCTGACTGTGGATTATAACAGACGATGGATAGCCTTTGGAAGAATGGGAATATAGCACACGTAATTGTGCTTGTGTAGAATTTGTACATAAAGAGGCAGGTATGCCAACAGAACCAGGGAGTGCTGTATAGTTTAAAATCAGGAAAGGTGTGCATCAGGTGTGTATTCATTCACTCACTGTACTTATTCAATCTGAATGCTGAACAAATAATTAGAGAAGCTGGATTACATGAAGAATAATTTGGCATCAGGACTGGTGGAAGACTTATTAACCACCTGCATTATGCAGACAACACATCCTTGCTTACTGAAAGGGAGGAGGACTGGAAGCACTTGCTGATGAAGATCAAGACTTGCAGCCTTCAGTGCAACTCAATGCAAAGATGACCCAAATCCTCACAACTGGATCAATATTAACATCATGATAAATGGAGAAAAGGTTGAAGTCTTGCTTGAATTCAGTGCTCATTGAATGAGCAGTCAAGGGATCAAAGACACATCACAATGGTAAATCTGATGCATCATACCTCTTCAAAGTGTCGAACAACAAGAGGGTTACTTTGAGGTGCTTGATGTAAGCCATGGTACTTTTAATCACTTTATATGCGTGTGAAAGTTACATTCTAGCTAGGGAAGACAAAAAACTCCTCAAACACCCAGTGTATTGGAATTATGGTGCTGGAGAAGAATATTGAAAGTCCCGTAGGCTGACAAAAGGACAAACAAATCTAGCTTCAAAGAAGTACAACCAAGATGCTCCTTCCAGGCAACGATGGTGAGACCTTTCAGGAGACACCAGTCCCTTTAGAAGGGCATTGAACTTGGCAAAGTAGAAAGGCAGCAGTAAAGAGGAAGATCGTAAGTGAGTTGGATTGACACTGTAGCTGCAGCAACAGGCTCAAACATAAGAACAATTGTAAAGAGATGGCATGGGACCTGGCAGTGTTTCCTTCTCTTATGCACAGGCTCCTACGAGTCAGGATGGACCTGGAGGCACCCAACCACCACCACCACCACCACCATGAGATTCAGTGGACTCTATTGTAGTTAGCTGTCTTAATTCCCACGGCCAAATGTGGTATATAAAATATCTGTCACCGCAGTATTCAAGGCTGCTGGGCTCCATTCACAAATGTGCCCTTACTGCTCTAGTAAGCTCCAGGTGTGAGCCTATGGGTCTGAGCTGATAAATCCACACTAACACGCCAGTTTTACAAAGCCTTTTTGATACCTTCTTCTACAGTGTGCCAAGGAAGGTCTGGCACTTTATGTGTTGTTGTTAGGTGCTATCACTTTGGTTCCAACCCCTGTGCCCAACAGAAGAAAACACTTCCCTGTCCTGTGCCATCCTCTCATTTGTTCCTACACTCAATCCATTGCTGCAGCCATTGGGTCAGTCCGTCTCACTGAGGCCTTCCCCTTCCTTGTTCAAGGCCCCTCTACTAAGCACAATACCCTTCTTCAAGGACTGGGCTTTCCAGACAACATGTCAGAAGTCTGTGAGACCAAGGCTCACGACCCTTGCCTCTAAGGAACATTCTGCTCGTCCTTCTTCCAAAACAGATTTGTTTGTTCGTTTGGCAGTCCACGCACTTTCAACACCATACCTCTTGATTGTGTCATTCTCGGCATAGTAAACTATGTGTTTGATTTTAAATGGCCAGTATCAGTCAATCTTAGATAACTAATAACCGGGTTATCAATCTTTACACATTCTAATTCATTTTTGACAACTTCAGGTTTTCCAGATTCATACTTCATACATTCCAAGTTCTGATTGTTACTCCATCTTTGCCGCTATTTCTTCTCCATGAGTTGTGCGCATTGATATGTGGCGATCCCAAAGGCCCTCCCACAGGCGTTACTCCATTCACGTCACCTGGTCAATTTTTCTTTGAGAAAGCAGCTCCTTCTCAGTCACATTACCCCCCACCCCCACCCCAAGCAAAACTGTATCCAGCATTATTAGCTATTATTTTAATAAGCAATCATGCGGTTCTGGCACCATCATTAGCTGTATACAACAACTCTCAACCTCCCTTCTTCAGTGGACTACTCAAATCAGAAAGCCCCATCAAACCCAATGACGTCTTCACCCGATGCCCTGAACCAGGAAAGCACAGAGTGAGGACTGACATTTCACCTTCAGCATGTGGTTGAACTTTTCCTGAGTAGCCCCTGACTTTCAGAAAATGAACCCAAATGGGAGATTTACCAAACCGAGATTCACAGTCTAGAAAAGGAACCGCTACACTCTGGAGGGATGCCACGAGGAGGGCGCCTCTTGAAATCCAGATTGCCGGGTACGCTAACAACCAGTGTTTTGAGGTCAGGGCCCGTTAGGTCTCTGGGTTTATGGAAGTCAAATCTGTGCTGAGGTCTGTGGGGGAAAAGAGGATCGGAGGATGTAAAAACAGATAATACTTTTTGTGTCCATCTCACAAGGCATTTGGGTCAAGGTGGACAAAGTGCATCAGTGTCAGGGGACCCCTCCTCCTGGGAGCCCAGAGGGAGCCTGTCACAGCTAGCAGGGCAAGGTGCCGTCCCCACAGCAATCCAGCTGTAGAGACATCCTTTAGTGACGTTCACCCTCCCCCGCCAAACCCCCTCAAAAAACGAGCCAAGAAGTATTCTGTGTGTTAACAGCAGAGCTAAAAATTCTGTATTTTTATAAAACTTGATAAAAATTAGTGTTGTGAACTGTTCAGTCACCAGAAGTACACAGTTATCAAAAAAGCACCCTCTTCACTTGGCAGCTCCAGCACCTTCAGCTTTCAGTGCCTGCTCTGTTTTGACATCTCCATTTCCTGCAGGGCAGTCCTCGCCGGCGTCAGCATTCCTCTTTTCCTTTGTGGAGAGTTCCTTCACTCCCTTCTTGGCAGGGGCCTTTTTCAGGCTTAGGCTCTCAGAGGAGCAGGTTTAACAGGTGCTCTTGCAGAGCTCCTCTGAGGTCCATCTTTCACCTTGGCTTTGCCTCCCTTAGCATCCCCTTCGGCCTTTTCTCCGCAATCACCTTTTCAGTGCCATACAACTCAGGCGGCCAACCTCAGGCAGAGACTGTCTCTGACTGTGTTCTGCTTCCATCCATCAGGCCTTCAGCACTGACCATGTTTCCAAGCTATGCATCAGGGATTCACCAGCCACTTACTCTTAAGTCGGCGGCCGATTCCTTCTTCATAGTCTGTGCTTAGTCTGGATGCTCCACGGAAACCGGGTCACTTTGAGTGACCTTGTTGGCATTTGAAATGTCTGTGACATAGCTTCACAACATCACACAAGCCACCGCAGTGTGACAAACTGACAGACAAGTGTTGGCTTACTGTAGGCCATCCCATAGTCGATTCTTCAGTGAACCTATCAAATAGGCTATTAGATACTTTGCTAACCTCCTGCATTGAAACATTGAAGGAAGCAGGAATGAGTGGGGAGACGAGGTCCTGGGGATGGTTTATAATGGTCAGCAATGGTTTATAATGCCGTAGACATCATCTCAGCAAGCCATGATGAGTGAGGGTAATATCATCAACTGTGGGCAAAACCGCTCCTTGTTGTCCTGATCATTGAGTAACTCACAAAGATGGAGTGGCGGCTTCAGAGAGGGGTGTGTGAGTTGTCAGGAACAGTTCTTTGGAGCTCCGGGGTCCAGTGTCCTTATCCTGATTTTGTACTCACGTCCCCGCCACAGCTTTCAAGATCCCATTTTTCCCAATCAGTACTTTCACATCCACCTTCAACCCCATGCAACATGTTAAATCCAAACTCTGGATTTCATTCCAGTATTATCCGCTCTGTTACCAAGAAGGCTTTCGGTCAGGGCACTCGTGGCAACTTTCAGGACCTTCAGACAGGATACAGCCATGTGGCTCTTGAGGCCCTAAACTCATCACGCTGTCTTGTGAAAGTCTGACCAACCAACCTGTTTCTTTATACTTTTCACTCTGATAAAATTGTAAAATATTTAATAAGCAATTACTTAGAGCCTTGCTTCTCACAATTATGTATCAGTTCTTGGCGATGTTTTGCAGACTGCTATTGCCACCTCACACCAGGGATTAACAATGCTCTCTTTAGTACTGGAGGCAAAGTTATCAGTGGCTTTAAGACTAGACGGACTTGAGAATCAGTTTATAAAATGCATTTTGCTTTTTCTAGAACCACTCTCAGTGCCAGAAGTAAAACCCCTGCAGCTTCTATATGTTACAGAGTCTAGCAAGTCCCAAATCTGCAGGGCAGATGCTTCTTCAGACGCACAGAACGGTAGTGGCTGACAAACCCAATAGTGGCAGCTCAGACAGCAGACTCACAGTCTGCACAAACTGGTGAATCCAAGTTTGACAAGTACAATGGTGGGCTGCTGCCCCTCGAGCTGCGTTGGCTAATAAGTCCAAAGGTCAGCAGGCAGTATGGCAGTTGCTGACCAAAGCCCCTCGATGAGAGTTAGATGCAGAACCCAGAATGAGCCCAGAGCTAGAGAGTTTTGCCAGGACATCCATATATATTCGATTTAAGATTATATCAAGTCAGGGCCGTGATTGGATTAAGGATGCTATATCCTATCCTAGTCCCCTTATATTGAATAAGGGCTTTAACTTGAGGAAGGCTGGTACATCGCCCTATAATCCTATCAGATCAGAGTCAATCACATCAAATCTTATCATGCGGAACGATTACATCCCTTCATAACTGCCAAGCCAGAGAATCACGGCTCAGTCAACTTGACACTCAACTCGAACCATCACAGAAGCTGACTGTGTACAAGCCTACAAAGCATTGGGCCCGCTGATGGAGTGATGTGCTGTAGTCTTGGCTTTCCCTCCACTTCATGGAGTGATTTCTTTTTGTTCCTTGACCTCACTTGGTGAGGCTCTTTTATGCCAGAGCAGCAAAGCCTGATGCAACATGACCCAGCCGAAAGTTGGCTGTTTTAGTCTGTTAGAGTGTATTGAAAAGCCAGGATGGACTTCTTATTGATCCTCCAGCAGCCCTCAGGCTTTCTGGCAGTAAATCCTCACCATGGCATAGCTTCTGCTACTTCCCCTTTGAGAGATTCATAACCCCTTCTTTTACGTTGAGAAACTTTCCTACTGAAACATCTCTTCCCAAAGACACAATTATATAAGAGTTTCTGTATCTACAATGGTATAGCTATCAGTGTAATCATGTTAGTTAACATTTTATAAGGAGAGATTTAGTTGATGAGACGTTCCCCCCTCCCCAATTGCTATCTTGTCCCTATGTGGAGTCATTTGCTTTGATTGGCGATTGAACAATGTGAGGTGTTACTTTCTTCAGGGTTCTCTAAGCAATCTGTGTCTGACAAAGGATTCCTGAGGAGAGATTGGCTAAGACCTATCCCCTTAACACTCAGGAACAGAGAGCAGCTTCCAAGAACGGAGGATTGACATCCTTAATTTTTAGTATAGCTACCAGAAGAAGAAGAAAAAAAAACACCCAAACTGTATTTATAGCATAAACCACCCCCAAATGATATATATTCTGAGAAAAAAAATAAGTGGTTGATCTTTGACGTTTGCTTCAGGGAAAACCCCAACCATTCAATTTGAACCAACAAAGCTTAATTTTCCTGATTATGAGAAATTCTTTCTTTTACAGATCTCTCCAAGGCCTTAGTTTTAACAGAAATTGGTCCCAAACGTGACCCTGCCACTCTGAAATTGTTCCTGAGTAACATGGAGAGGCTACTCCACGCCAAAGCTCATGGGTATGGATCTTCTATTCTTGGAAGCCCCTGTGACCAAAGGGAAATTTTCCAAATGCAAAACTTGTTAAAACCTTCCCATGGATTTAAAGGGGAGCCTGGAGCTACATGAGCAATAGACATGGCAGAACCTCCTGTTATGACTTTAGATATCATGTGACCCTGCCCTCAGCCCAGTGATTGATCATCTCAGCTGGGAAGCACAAGTAGCCAGACAGCAAGATGGGCAAGGAGGGCTTTTACTCCTTCGCTGTCTAAGTTTGGCGAAGGCAAGTAACTGATCTCAAGCCATCACCAGTGGAACCCCAGCGCTGAGAAACCTTACTTGAAGATGTATCACAGCATACGACTGGGCTGCCCTTGAATGGGCGCAGACAACTGCTGAACTGCCTCTTCCGTTCTCCTCCAGGGTCCGTGTGATCGGGAGCTCTACTTTGGCCCTCTGCCACCTGGCTGCAGGTGCTGCAGATGCCTACTACCAGTTTGGCTTGCACTGCTGGGACCTGGCTGCTGCCACGGTTATCATCCGAGAAGCCGGTGGGATTGTGATAGATACATCCGGTGAGTCTTCCTCTCTCAGGCGACAGTGGAGCAGACACTAAGGCAGGTAAAGCCACCCGTGCAGTGGCCAAGGCTCACACATGGCTAATTTTCTCCATGTCCTATACCCACGAACCACTACCAGTGAAAGTTTCTATCAGTGAAGCACTAAGCAAAGGCATCGTAAACGCTGTGGGCCCAACATTGGACTGCTTTTTCTTCTATCCCTTTGGGACTACAGGAGACAACATGATCAGCATCTGCTGCCTGGAAAATGGCAACATTACACGTTGAGATAACATTTCGACATTACACATTGAGATAACATTTCGACACTGTGACTAGCTTTTAATGTTGGATATATGCAGCTTTTAATGTTGGATCTAGGGCCTTCTATTCCTGTGATTTCTATTTTTTCCTTTGAGAGGCCCTGAGGCAGCTAGCAGATAGGTACAATGATGAGGGGGGTTCAGCGTTAGGTGTCAAGGTGAAGTGGGCCAGTCTCACACTTACCAATTTAGATACTGACTTTCCTTTGTGGCCCCCAGGGTCACACAGCTTTCCCTATCTCATACACCCCTTGGGGAGAGGCGGGGTCTCGTGCTGTACCCCCCTCCCCCCACGGTATTATGCTGGTGCACAGAGACAGCAGCAGCACTGGCAGGTGGTCAGAAACGCCGTCTCCAACCTACACCGAGCCTGCAGTCTCACAAGATTCCCAGGAAGCATGTGCACATCAGAATTTGGGAAGAACTGTTTCACCCTATGTGGATAACTGAAAATTTGATTTTTTACCTCCAAATATTGAACACAAACCCTCCATTCTCCTAGTAAGGTTCTCTCTGACTTACCCAGCTAATATGATGTCTGAGTATGCTCCGATCAGGGATACAGCAATGATGAAATGCTTAACCCACACCTTTGACCTTCTTAACATCATGACTATCTAGGGAAGCTGGTGAGAGCTCGAGGTGTGCAGAATGGTGGCATGAGCTTTGTTCCTCCGTGTGTGCTTGTGTGGTCAGCACTTCCAGTGATGCACAACTGTCCCCCCTCTCGTCCTCAGGTGGGCCTCTTGATCTCATGTCTTGCAGAGTGGTCGCTGCGGGCACCCGAGAGATGGCAGTGCTCATAGCTCAGTCCTTACAGACTATTAACTATGGGAGGGACGATGAGGAGTGACAAGGAGCAGACGACTCAAAGAAATGCTGAAACAAGGACGGGCCACCCTCTTGGACTCAAGAAAGACCCCACCCTTTAACTGCTTGCTCTTGGTGTCAGATATTCGGCGTGTACTTCATCGCCCCAAAGGGAGATGTGCCACGCATGTGGCCGTCTTTTTGAATCCGTGGATTTGGTGTATGCCTGGGTTTTCTCTGTAATCTCACTTAAACCTTTTCAGGTTGGTACAGGTTCTTCTGTGGGGGCCCAAACCTAGCTCTTATATGGCATCCTATTTATGATTCTGCCTTGATTTTTTCCATGTAAATCTCAGGTAATAAAGCATTAGCACTGCTAATAAAGTGGATTCATTCTCAGGCTCACCCCCATTGTGCTTACGAACACAATAAATCAATGTCATGGCACAGCTGGCCTGGTCCCTGTCATGAGTGTTTTGCTCCCAACCGACAGCGTTCAAGGTTAGGCTCTCTAAGAAGGTATGCATATGAAACCCAGAGAGATAGCGTTCTTATTTATCCCATGGTGCTGGTAAGCAAATTTACTTCAGTAGTTGTGGATCAAACTAGTATTCAAATCCAAGATATGGACGGAGACATTACAAAAGCACAAAGCGCTCAAAAACAGATCTCTGAAATGCCGTTGTTTTGTGGGTTGTTCATGAGAAGAAATTATATTTTCTGAACACTTCCTTTTTTAATTTAAGAAGTGGACTTGTGTGAGAGCATAATTCTTATCAGGAAATAAATTGACTCACCAGGTGTCTTTTCTAAAATTAGAGTTAAGAGAGTCAATCTTAAACCAGAGAGGAAATTCCAGGCCAAGTCTAGAACTTTCTCTCATATGCCGAACACTTCGTTCCTAGTTTGACCTTACCAACAACAAATATGGAATATTTTAAGGGTCCCTCGCTCGTATCTGCTATCTCTGGCCTTGGCAATTCCTCGGGGGGGGGGGGGGGGTGAGGTGGGGGGAGTTTAAAGCCATAGTCATTTGAGTGCCAAACTGTGAGCTCTGGTACCGAGTTTAGTGTACATCAAGAATAGCTGATGGAGGTACCTTGGTTGGTGGAGTAGTTTGGGCATTGGTCTGCTTAGAAAAAATAAATGTCAGAAGTTGAAACCCAACACTGTAGGCTATATTGACACTGACTCTGAGCTGGTCTTTATTGCCCTGAATGAGCTTGCATACACTATAGTGGAGATGTCACTCTAAAAAAATGTAAGGAAGTTTTCCTTAAAACCTACATGTAAGGAAAAAGAGAAACGTAAAGAAAAACAATTCCAAAATATGATGATAAAATGTATGTCATTTTCAATAAAATGAATAACATAAATGTAATCTGGGACTTTTAGGACATCGATGTGAATTAGTGAGCATAAATGTTTAATGCTTAAAGATAGAGGAGGAATGTGTGGGAGGCATAGAAGAAGAATGCTGGTTCTGAATTCAAGTCTTTATTCTCTTTTAATTAGTTCTGTGCCCTTGGGCCATGTTTTAAAGGAAATCAAGGCCTGAAGTTTTACCATAAGAGATCTCTAGGGCTTTTCTCAGATTCAGTGGCAAAGAGCCTGTGAACAAAGTGAGTAAATGCTGTGCCTTGCCAGAGCCTGGCTAGAAAAAAGAAGAGTGTGTGTTCCCAGCTGTGGTGTAAGGAGATAAATTTTGTTTTCGTGAGATCTGAGTTATTTTTGTATATGGTTCCATTGATCTCCTTTAAATATGGGAAGTATGCTTTAGCATGTTCTGTAATAGTTTCCTCCTTAAAGAAACAGAGCCTCCACAGTGTGAAATCAGCGGGCTGCCACTCGGAGCCCTGCCCCCACAGAAGAGCCTTCTGGGCCCCTCTCAGGGCAGAGTCCTTCCCGGGTCACACGTACAGTCGTCTTTGAAGAGGACTGTGCTCCTTTTGTTGTGGAATAGCTTGCTAGTCATTTTATGGCTTTTTTAGCTTTAATTTAATTTAGTGAAATGTTACAGTAAATGTGATTACCGTATATACTCGAATATAAGCCGACCCGAGTATAACCTGAGGTACCTAATTATTACCTGGGAAACTAGAAAAACTGATTGACTCGAATATAAGCTATTGGTGAGTTTCAATAATCAAAACAAATGAAAATAAAATTACTAAAAATTGAGACATCAGTGGGGTAATGTATTTAAATATTTATTTTAAATTAAAAACATAAATAAAAGGACCAGTCATTTAACATTAGTAAACCAGCACAGTAAGTGGAAAATAGGTTCAACAAAAACAATAAGGTATCAACAATGATATCTTAAGAGTACTATTCCCTGAGCTCAATCAGCAACCAAGCTAAAATGTAAAGAGTTAAAATCTTTCAAAACTGGATTCCTCATCATCATCCGTATCCCAATGCAGAGCTTCAGCTGGTGTGAGGTCATCATAGACACCGTTCTCACTGAGATCGCTGTCATCAAAAAACAAAAAAACCGAACAATACAGGAAATGTTGAAAATCAGATCAGGTCCAACGTGCATCTGAAGTGGGATCAGTTGACAAGGTTTTAACCATCGAAGTTGGGTTTATCTTGTATGATCATCTCTCCAGTGCTCTCTGTTTAGTAAGTACTTTCCTCCCATTTTACTACTTCCTTTGCATCATCAGAGGAGATCACCAGAGGTTATTTCCTATGTAGTTCCCACTGTCTTCCATAACCTTCTGTAGCCATTCTGACAATTTAAGCTCTGATACTATTCCCTCCTTTGGTTCAGATGATGGGATTTACAGTCCTTCAATGGCTGGTGATGGTGTGCTTGTTCCATGGGACTTAGTTGACATCTCACTTAGATGACTGCTTGTTTGGGGACAAGCCTTTAAAACCCCAAATGCCATTTTATGTGATAGCCAGGCACAATCAAATTTCTTCCCCACGTTAGGTTAATATCACCCATATCTTATGAAAGCTTCTTTAACAACTTGAGGGAATGAGTCACTGGGCCTGGAGGCTTTGGTCCATGGTTGCAGGGGACATGGAGGTCAACGACATAGCATGTCCAGAAAGACAATGTTCCCCATTCTAGATGATGTACTACTGGAGTCTCACAAGCAGTTGAGTGGCCATCTGAGGTGCAACTTTGGTCTCACCATATATGGAGGAAAGACAGGTAATGAAAATTGAAAACATGCAAACAATGAGTCCAGTGGACTAATAGACCATGCAAACATCAGACTTTCTGACCCGGCAATCAGAAGAACTAGATAGGACCCAACTACTACTTCCAATTGCTCTGAAAAGCATCCACAGCAGAAGATCTTGGATACAATGTGAGAAAAATGTGGTGCAAAACTCAAAATTGTAAAAAAAGAAAACCAAACCAGAATTACTTGGTTGCATAGAACTGAACTCACTGTGGCTCAATTTTCAGACAAACCATCGATGTATAAGGGATGGTTACATAACCATAACATGAGTGAGGTGCACATGCCATAGCATAATCTACCATGTGAACAGGGCAGCGTTTCCCCAAGGACAGAGTCCAGAAGGTGTAGGGCAGGAGGGATCATCACAGGAAACACAGGGTGGACATGGAATAAATGATGTTGCATGTGACATGACACAAGATGTGTTTGAATCGATGAAAAGAAAACCGATTTACTCTCTACACCTTCATTGCAATTTACAATAAAAAGTTTTCTAAAAAGATCCTTCTGCAGAACACTTACTTGTGTGAACTTAAAAGTCAAGAAATCGCAGCTCACCATTCCATTTCCTTACAGAATAGTGTTCACCTAATTCTCATGGTTGTACTTCCCCAAATGCTTTACTTTTGTCCAATAGTTTCCTTTTGTTAAAAGAGTTTTACTCGGAGCATCTTGTGAATGGGGTTCTTAGGTGCTATTTGAATCATCGGCGATCCAAACTCAGCAGGTGAGAGATGTGGCATTCTACCTCTGAAGATTTGCAGCCTTGGAGACCCTAGGTGGCAGGTGTACTCTGTTCTATAGGGTTACCATGAGTCTGAATCAACTCAACAGCAGTGAGTTTGGTTTATCCTCTAATCTCAAATTATATGTAAAAAAATTCAAATAGACCAGCAGTCAGGACACATGGATTTTGGGTCCCAATTTCCCCTTAGGGTTGCTGTGTGGCCTTGAAAGGTTTATGATTCTCTGTACCTTTGGTAAAATATGTAAATCTGAACTTGCCCTACCTATTCCACAGGGATAATACGAGGATGCCATGGGAGAGTATATCTATAAGTATCGAATGCAGTGAGATATTAGATAGTATATTTTCATTATTAAATACTACTCAAGAATAAAATGGACCATTATAACTTTCATTTCCACATGGCATTGTCCAATGCTAGAAATATTTAGTTAGTCAGATTGTACCCCACTTAGACTGACTGCCTGCTTTTTAAAACCATTTACAATCCATGCTAAAATTCTGCAGGTAGTCTCAAAAATAATGTCCAAAGCTTTTTTCAATAGTAAAGAATACAACACTTCCATCTTTATGCTTTTTACTATGTTGGCAAGATACAAGGAGAAGATACTGTGAAAGCATCAGCCAAGAGTGAAATCAGTGCTTTCAAAGGATGGATGATTGAGAAAAGCATGGCTATGAAGGTCGCATCTCTGTAAAACTCTCTTCGGACAAAACTTTTTTAAAAATGAGTGGACAAGGCTCAAGAACTTGAGTTCTGAATATCCCTGGAAGAATAGAAACCTCTACCAGATACAGCCTGGTATTTCAATGGGAAGAACCAGCATAAAGAACCTCCCCCAAACCAAGGATTCCACACTGCCCAGACCAGGCACTTAGAGAGCCGCCCCTCCCACAGTGTTCTGGTTGTCAGCAGAAGAGGAGCAAAGTCTTCACATTTTCCGCTCACCCCACCAAGAAAGACACTAGCACTTCAACTCAGAGGGGTGGAGGCCGCTCTGGGAGGGGGGGAATGTGACTGAACTCAGGTGGGAACAGTCCTAGGTTCCATGCATTACATGATTGAAAGAGTGGCAGCCCATTCTGCCTTCCTGGCAGACAGGAGTGATTTACACAGGCTGGAAGCTAACTCTCAACACCTAGCTGGAACTCTTGGAAGTGGATATGTCCTACAGAGGGTGATTGGGCAGGAAAACATTCAAAACATTTGTATTCAGAGAAAACAATAATTATTTGGGACCTAAAGGAAGCAGGAAGTATACAAATGACTTTCAGCATATCTTAAATTGGCATAACTTGAGGGAAGAAAAATCAGATCTCAAGTTAAAATATTGAAAGATTTTATAGGCAAAACTTGAATGATATAGAAAACATCAAAAGAAGATGGAAAGAATACATAGAATCAATGTACCAAAGTGTAGTATTCAACACTGCAGCATTTCAGAAGGTAGCATGTGAGCAAGGACCAGTGGTGCTGAAGGAAGAAATTAAAGCTGTACTGAAACTATAAACCAAAAACAAGTCTCCAGAAATTGATGAAATACAAATTGAAATGTTTCAGCGAGCTAAGGAAGCACTGGGAGCACTCACTTGTCTGTACCAGGATATTTGGAAGGCAGCTACTTTCCAACCAATTGGAAGAGATCCTTCCTTACTTATACCCATTCTAAAGAAAGGTGATCCAACAGAATGCTCAAATTATAGGAAAATATCATTCGTATCACATGCAAGTAAAATTCTGCTGAAGATCACCCAACAATGGTTGCAGCAGTACAGTGACAAGGAGCTGTCAGAGGTTCGGGTCTAATACAGAAGAGGATGTGGAACAAGGTATAACATGCTTGATGCCAGATGGATCTTGGCTCAAAGCAAAGAATACAAGAAAGATGTTTTATTGAGTATGCCAAGGCATTTGACTGTGTAGACCATAAAAAACTGTGGATGGTCTTGAGAAGAGCAGGAATTCCAGAACACTTCATTGTGTTCATGCAGAACTTGTACATCCATCCAGATGCAGTTATGCAAGCAGAACAAGGGAATACCTCATGGTTTAAAGTCAGGAAACGTGTCTGTCAGTGTTGTTTCCTCTCACCATACATATTCAATCGGTATGCTAAGCAAATAATCAGAGAAACTGAATTATATGAAGAAGAATTTGAATGTGGCATCAGAATTGGAGGAATTCTTATTAACAACCTGCTATATGCTGATGACTCAACCTTGCTTAGTGACAGTGAGGATGAATTGAAGGACTAGCTGACAAAGAGAAAGGATCGCATCTTTTAGTATGGATTACAAATCAATGTAAAGATGACCACAGGCTTCTCAAATGGAACAATAGGAAGCATCGGAACAGTTGGAAGAAAGTTTGAAGTTGTCAGAGATTTCCTCCTGCCTGACTCCACAATCAGTGCTCCTGGAAGCAGATCAAATGATGATGCATTAAATCTGCTGCCCGTGACCTCTTTAGAGTATTGAAAAACAACCATGTTACTTTGAGGATTAAGGTGCATGTGTTAGGTTGGGTTGACTAGAGAAACAAATGCAGAGATTCTCGTGTATGTAAAAGAAGGAGCTTTATCTAAGAGGTAATTGTATATCAGGAAAACATCCCAGCCCAGTCCAAGTGAAGTCTGATACTAGTCCATAAATCTGATACTAGTCCATAAGTCCAATTCTAGTCCATAAATCCCTCTTCAGACTCAAATAGCCATAAGCAATAATGCAAAATGCAGGAAGATCACAGGCTGGTAGGTGCAAAATCTTGTGGGTCCAATGGTAGTGGGGAACATCTCCACAACTCCTGCAGCTCTCAACATGACTCATCATCAGGAAGGTGAAGGCACAGAGAGTGGGTGGCCTGCCTCCAGAAAGTCATTTATCTTGGTGGGACCTTCAAAGGTGGTCATCAATCTGCGACCTGATTGACAGGCTAAACTCCACTCATATTTTCTTATAGGTGCCATGTTGCCAAAAACAAAAACTATCACAGTTCACCTGACCCAAGCCATGGTATTTTTAATCGCCTCATATGCATGTGGAAGTTGGTCATTGAATAAAGACAATGCATTTGAATTGTGCTGCAAAAGGCTATTGAAAGTACAATGGGCTGCTAAAAGACAAACCAATCTGTCTTGGAAAAAGTATGAAGAGGAAGACACTACAGATGGATTGACACAGTGGCCACAACAATGGACTTTAGCATAGGAACAATTGTGAGGATGGTGCAGGACTGGGCAGTTGTTTCCTTCTATTGTGCTTCAGGTCTGTTGTAGTTACATAATCTGTTGTCAGTTTGAGACTTAAGAGTGCAGGGGTGGGGTTTAGCCTGTCAGTCAGTGCGCAGCTTGATGACCTAATTTGGAGGCACCATGGAGATACATAGCTCCCTGGAGGCGGGACACAGTCTCATTCCCTGCGAGACATTGCTGGCTATGAGCCTGATAGAGCTGTGCAGATGCAGCCAGAGCTCTGGAGCCAGATGAGCCATGTGGAAACCTCTGTCAGTGCTGAGATGCTTACACCGCCACTGGATCCATAAGACTTTCCACCCACTGGCCTGTGATCTTTTTGCATTCAGTGTCATTGCATGTGTTTCATGAGGCTGAAGAGGAATTTATAGATTGGTATCAGATGTAGGGGCTGATATCAAACGTATGGACTCGATCTGGACTGGGCTGGGATGTTTTCTCAATAATCAATTGCTCTTGTATAGAAAGCTCTTTTTGGACACATATGAGTGTCTGTGAATTTGTTTCTCTAGTCAACCCAGACTAACACAAGGTCACAATGGGTTGGGACCAATTTGATGGTACCTAAAACAACAACATCAATAACATAGAGGATGTAAATGGATTAAATTCACAATTTAGGAGACTGGCTAGCAGAATAGATTTTTTTTAAAGCCAAGAAATAATTGACATATAAAGCCCCAAACAGACTATAAATCAAAGGATTGAGAAGAAAAAAAAATAGTCAAGTTAATGGTAGCTCAAAGAAACCTAGAGTCATTGTTTCAACCATTGGGTCAATCCTTCTCATTGAGCATCTTTTTCTCTGCCCTTCTACTTCACTGTGTTAGTCTGGGTAGACTAGAGAAACAAAATTCATAAACATTCATATTTATATAGTTTTATATAAGGGTACTGGATCATTAAGCATCCCAACCCAGTCCTGTCCAAGCCCATAAGTCCAACATCGATCTGCATCTCACAAAACACACACAATGATGCTGACTGCAGGAGGAAAGCCAAATCAGTGAACATGTAAGCATCTCAGTACTGGCGGGGTTCTCCACACGGATGCTCCAGCACTCAGGGCTGCATCGGGGTAGGTCCACGTGGCTTCTCAGGGATGTCTTTCAGGAAGTGAGCCTTGCCAGCTGAGGCAGCAAACTAGCTAAGGCAGCAGCAACTGATCTGACCATCAGCAAGCAAGAGACCAGACAGGCGAGGCTCACCGAGCCATTTATCACTATACCCTTCAATTAATCACACCAGTGTTTATTGGCCAGAATGGCACAATAAACCTTAACTATCACATTCACCAAGGACAATATCTTTCTACAGGGACTGATCTCTCCTGAAAACATGTCCAAAATATATGTCTCACCATCCTTGCCTTTGAGGAGCAAAGCGCTCTTGCCGTACTTCCCAGACACATTAGTTTGTCCTTTTGGCAATCCGTGGTTCTTTCAAGATTCTTCACCACCATTCAAACACATTGATCCTTCTTCAACCTTTCTTAGTCAATGTCCAATTTTCACATGCAAATGAAGCAATTGAAAATACTGTGGTTTGGGTCAGGGGCACATTAGTCCTCAAAGTAACATCTCGGCTTTATAATATTCTAAAGAAGTTTTAGGAAGAAGATTTACCTAATATCAAGCGCCTTTTGATCTCGATTGCCTCTTACATCAGTACTGATTGTGGACCCAAACAAAACAAAATCCTTGAACATTTCAAACTTTATTTCTCCATTTATCTCTCCATTTATACTATCGGTACATTTGTATAAATGCCGGTCTTCTTTACATTGAGTTGTAATCCATACCGAAAGCTATAACCCTTTCCCCTCATCAGCCAGTGCTTCAAGACCTCACTTTCAGCAAGCAAGGTTATGTCATTAGCATATCACAGGTTGTTAAGTCTTCCTCCAATCCCGATGCCACATTCATTCTTCTTCATATAATTCAGCTTTTCTGATGATTTGCTCAGCATACAGGTTTTGATTCGTATGGTGCGAGGTTACAATTCTGACAGACACTTTTCCTGATTTCAAACCGTGCCGTAATTCCTTGTTCTGTTTGCACAACTGCCTCTTAATCCATTGCAAGTTCCGCATGAGCAAAATGAAGTGTCCTGCAATTCCCATTCTTCTCAAGGCCATCCATAGTTTGTAATGATTCACACAGTTGAATGTGGTGGCAGAGTCAATAAAACTCAAGTGAACATCTTTCTTGTATTCTCTGCTTTGAGCCAAGATCCACCTGGCATCAGCCCTGCTGTCCCTTGTTGCACATCCTCTTCTGTATCTGGCCTGAACCTCTTGGCAGCTCCTTGTCACTGTAGTGCTGCAACCATTGTTGGGTGATCTTCAGCAGAATTTTACTTGCATGTGATACAAATGATATTGTCCTATAATTTGAGCATTCTGTTGAGTCACCAGGGTATAAATAAGGATCTCTTTCAGTTGGTTGGCCAAGTAGCTGCCTTCCAAATTTCCTGGTCCAGGTGAGTGATTGCTTCTAGTTTTCATAAGCTTGCTGAAACATTTCGATTTGTATTCCATCAATTTCTGGAGCCTTGTTTTTGACTAATGCTTTCAAGTGCAGCTTGAATTTCTTCCTTCAGCATCATTGGTTCTGGATCAGAGGTTGCCTGTGAAATGGTGTAATATTAACTAGTTCTTTTGGGTACATTGCTTCTGTGTATTCTTTGCGTCTTTCTTTGATGTTTTCTGTAGTGTTCAATATTTTGCCCATAAGTCTCTCAATATTTGAACTTCAGAATTGAATGTTTTCTTCAGTTCTTTCCACTTAATGTATTGTGGGTGTTACAACTTTTGAGGGGTGGTAGTGGTAGTGGTAGAGAGAAATTGATTTCTTAGAAATTTTCTCCAGTGCCAGTAACCCACAGAAGAGTCACACTACCAAGTATGCCTCCCCTGATCAGACATTTCAAAAGAAACGAAGGGAAAGAAACGGGATGAACAGCCTGTGGAAGACACTGGATGTTAGCAGCACTGATTGAATAACCAAATATATTTTTTTTCAATTATCACCATGATGGGAGTTTATTAGGGAAGTTAACAAGCCAGAGTCAGAAAACATTAAGAATACAGTCTTTTGTCCACAGCAGTACATCTCCCCAACCAGGAGCCAGATATCTCAGCTTCACAATCACATGATAGTGTAGTCTCTTGTCTGCACGGGCCTGAAAGCCCAGCTGCTGCTATGCCTTGCTCCTCTGCACAGTTTCAGGTCTCCTTGCCTCCCCTCTGCTCCCACCACAGCATATCCTCTACCACTTCAGGCAGGGATTTCACTCTTCCTCTTTCATGGCCTCAGGACTTGACTCTCTTCCTGATTCTGAGATATTTCTTTATACGGAGGTGTTTTGTTTGGTCTCTTTCTTTCTTTTTTTAAAATCATTTTACTCATACAACTCTTATCACAATCCATACATCCATCCATTGTTTCAAGCACATTTGTAGCCATCATCATTCTCAAAACATTTGCTTTCTACTTGAGCACTTTATATCAGCTCCTCATTTCCCCCCTCACTCCCTACTTCCCCCTCCCTGATGAACCCTTGATGATTTACAAATGATTATTTTTGTCATACACTGTCCGACGTCTCCCTTCACCCACTTTTCTGTTGTCCATCCCCTAGGGAGGAGGTTATATATAGATCCTTGTAATCGGTTCCTCCTTTCTACCCCACTTTCCCTCCACCCTTCAGGTATCGCCACTCTCACCACTGGTCCTGAAGGACTCATCTGTCCTGGATTCCCCGTGTTTCCAATTCCTATCTGTACCAGTGTACATCCTTTGGTCTAGCCTGATTTGTAAGGTAGAATGGAATCATGAGAGTGGGGGGAGAAAGCATTTAAGAACTAGAGGAAAGTTGTGTGTTTTATCGTTGCTACTCTGCATCCTGACTGGCTCATCTCCTCCCCGTGACCCTTCAGTAAGGGGGTGTCAAGTTGCCTACAGATGCGTTTTGGGTTCTGCAATCTGCACTCCACCTCATTTACAGTGATATGATTTTTTGTTCTTTGATGTCTGATACCTGGTCCCTTTGACACCTCGTGGTCACACAGGCTGGTGTTCTTCCATTTGGACTTTGTTGCTTCTGAGCTAGATAGCAATATCTCATATACAATAAATTCTGACTGAGACTAAATTTCAGGTCCAAGTGGAGGCACCAAAGGTGGGCATATCATGCCAGGATGAGGTTGAGGGGTACCTGGACATGTAGGGAAGGAGCCTTGGTGGGAGTCCTTGGGGAGAAGGGCCAGGAGGAAGACCTGGAGGGGAACCTGGTTGTGGGCCTGTGGGTTACCCAGAGGGTAGTCCTGAAGGTGAAGGCCCTCAGAGTGCTGGCATTCCAAATGTCTCCGGACTGAAGATGCTCCTGGCGGTGGTCCAGGGGGAAGGCTCATAGGCAGTCCAGGTTGCACTTCAAGATGGTGGTCAAAGAGGAGGTGGCCCTGGCCTAGGAGGGGCTTGCATCTGAGAAGGAGGAGCAAACTGTGGAGGTGCTTGCTGCCGTGAAGAACTAGATGTGTCATCAGAGAGAGTCATCTTTAAGTTGCTTTTGTACTTGTTTATCTGCTTCAGAATAATCTTCAACATCTTATGAAAATTCCTCTACTTCTCCTCTCTCCTCTGGGATTTCCTGACCTGCTATTCAAAGCACCATAACTTGATGGGGTGTCAGCTCCAACGTGTTCTGTTCTTTTTTCTTCCTTGCTTTTCCAGGCATATCTGCAAATCCGACACTCAGACCTAACTTTTTTCTTCATTGTTGTCTCTCTCATCATCCTGGTGCACAAATTCATCAGGTCTGTCAGTCTGGTTGTCCTCAGTCCTGTCATCATGCGTATCTTGTGCCATGTCCTTGAGTAGCCATCACCTTCACTAGTGCTAGGAACTTCATCATGACCTGGCTGAACAAGTTCAGGATTTAGAACATATCTTCACCTCATTTAGGAATGGAACGATCTAGAGCAAAGCCCACTTTACAGCCACCCATCTGTAAGACTTGAGGAGGAGAGCCTGGAGGACGTCTAGGAGAGTGTCTGCCAGGGGGAAAACATGGAATGCCATATTCAAGAAGAGGAAGTATAGAAACTGCTCAAGTTGGAGGTCCATCAGCTGTGGTCTTCTTACGCATGGAGAGTGGCTGAGCACCAGGATGTGGAATGGCCTGGATCAAGGTCAGCTTGTTATTGGTACAGATATGTGCACCGATGATCAGAATGGACAACCCAGAAATACAGCCAGGCACCTACAGATGTCTATTTAATTTTTTTAAAAAAAGGACTAAAGCACATTAAATGGAGGGAGAGATAGCCTTTTCTTTTGAAAAACTTCATTTTATCAGGGACTCATACAACACTTATCACAATCCATACATACATACATTTTAAAATTTGTTGCCCTCATTATTCTCAAAATATTTGCTTTCTACTTAAACCCTTGGTATCAGCTTCTCATTTTTGCCCCCTTCCCTCCCCGCGAGAGATAGCTTTTTCAAGAAGCAGTGCTTGAAAAATTGGACGTCTACCTTCAAAAGAATGAAACTCTCCCTAAACCTCATACCATGTACACAATGAGCTTAAGATAGATTAAAGACCCAAATATAAACCCTAGAAGCATAGTAATCATAAATGAAACAGGAACAAACAAGCATAAATACATTACTAAACATAATGAAAAAACACCCACACTGTTGAGAAAAACAGAGG
Source organism: Tenrec ecaudatus (assembly GCF_050624435.1). Taxonomy (NCBI): domain Eukaryota; kingdom Metazoa; phylum Chordata; class Mammalia; order Afrosoricida; family Tenrecidae; genus Tenrec; species Tenrec ecaudatus. Next base: position 107,391,845 of record NC_134542.1, read on the forward strand.
ACCGTGACATTTCAAAACACAGTGATGGACATCAAAATATTTCATCAAAAGTGTAAAAAGGGAACCCACAGATGGGACAGCTATTTGACAATAATATATGAGATAAAGAGCTAATTTTAAAAGTCTATAGAAAACCACAACACCTTAATACGTAAAACACAAATAATCCCAGTCCAAAAATGGCACAAGGTATGAATAGACAATTTAATAAAAATGATACCCATCTAGTCAATAATCCTATGAAGACATGGCTTATGATCATAAGCTATAAGAGAAATACACTCTAAGAGAAATACATCATGCCAAACATTGATGAGATACACCTCAAACCAATACTCATACCAACAACAACATTTTAAAAACAAGCTAAATGCTGAAAAGGATGTAGAGAGGTTGGTATTGGTGGAGTGAATTTAAGGACACATCTTCTCAAGCATCACACTTGCGCATTGCTGGTGGGACTGCGGAATTGTGCAGCCACTATGGAAACATAACATGGAACTTCCTTAACTAAATGAAAATCAACCAAGATACCACGGGATCCAGCAAGAACTACTCAGTTAAACAAAATAGGAACAGATACATGCACATTCATGTTTATCACAGCAATTTCTATAACAGCAAAAAGATGGAAATAATCACAAACCTTGTTTGTGGAGGAAGGGGTAATGCACTGGTGCATAAGCCCAAGAGACTATTATGCATTCCTGAAGGTGAGAGTGTCGAACATATCCTGACATGGACAAATCTGGAAGACAGGACATTATGCTCGGCAAATCACTCTCATAAAGATAAATATTCCGTGACAACATTATTCTAAAGGAAGGAAAGGACACGAAATAAAATGACTTTCACACTAATGAAAAAGACTTTGAAGATGATGATGAGGGATGGGGGAAGGGCCTTAGTGATAGCCACCCCAAACTGGCAAGCCACAGAGTCTCCTACTTTTAACTTGGACCTATCTCCTCACACATCATGCATACACATACATGCCGATATCACCCCAACCCTACAGCTTTTGTAATAAACACCGAGGGAAAGAGGGAAGCGTGACAAACACAAGAAGAGGCTGTAGAGCTCCAAATTAGAAGGCACAGTGTTCAAACCCAGGAGAGTGTACAGGGAAGCTGGCGCGGAGCCAGGCCACCAGGACTCCACGTAAATAGAGAGCCCCAGAGAATCTCAACTTGAGTTCAGACCAGGAAGATGAGAGGAGGTAACACTGTGGATGATAAGAGCAAAATTATTCTGGCCTCTGAGAATAACAAGATCTGTAGGTGTGACTCAGAGCATGTGTTTATTTATCTATATACAAGAGGCAAACAACTTCCTTGATTACGTTTTTTTACTAAGGCTACTAGGAATGCAGAGATTTCTATTTACAACTCTTCACAGTTCCCAAGTCACCATTTAAAAATCTGGAAAGACATCTCAGCTCTCAAGAAAGCGACCAGACCTTGAAGCTTCCTGGGGTGCCTGGTTCCTGGTAGGTTCACTGGGGAAAAGCCCTCTCTGGAGCCAGGAGGCCTGCAAGGGAGACAGGTGGAGAAGTAGGTCAATCAGAAGGAAGTGCCAGACTTCCTGGAGAGAATGGTGACGCATCTGAGCTTTGTGTAGTGAATAGGGGTTAGGCCAAGAGTCATGTGTTCCAGGTGGAGTGAGAAAGCACGCCATGGCTGAGCGCGCTGGGTAGGGCAGTGTCACTGGAACAGAGATGATTAAGGATCCTGTGGCCACTCAGAGCCTTGCGCACTAAGCATGAGTCAAAAGGCACCCAGAAAACATTTGAAAAATAATCTGTCACTAATATGTGTCAACATCTAGTGGTGAGCTAGTTATGAAAATTTTAAGTGAAAGAAAATTCTTAGGTGCAATGTGATTCCATTTGATCAGTTATCCCTACATTCACTCATTCTTCTGTTAGAATGAATATGTTGACACATCTGTCCACAAAATAAGTTCAGGACTTTGACAATGTCTCCTGGACTTTTGTTCTGAATGATGTACCTCAGCGGCTGGTACCTTCAGACTCACCTGGCCCGTCTTCCCAAAGATGAGGACTTGATCCCAATCCCCAGTCCCGCCAGTGGTGCCAGCTCAATTGTCGGCCTTAGGGCAGATTGCAAGCCTGCCTGCCATTTTCAACCAGCAAAAGTAAAAGTATCGCTAAGTCAATTATCCAAGTCAACCTCCAGTAAAGGAAGAGGCCGTGCAAGATCATGAATTGCTCAGGTCAAATAGATGATCAATTGCAAAGCCACCTCTCAGGGACAGAATGTCCTTGGTTTGGAGACACTCCGCACAGGGTATGTGTTGTTCTTAGCTCCCGCAGGGTGGCCTCATTGCTCAGTGTGGCCTCAGTCAGGTGCTGGTGCCAGGTTCGCCAAAACCAAGATGATGGAAAGCTCTTTCAGCCTTATGTTCTCCCTGCCGCTATTTTGGGTCGCTGCACCGATTGCTGCTTCCCCGTCATGTGGTGCTCCACATCTCAGCACAGGATGTCAGTGAAAGGCCCGTCTTCCATCTTTGAAATGAAGGTGGCTTCTCATTTTCCCCACACTTTGATTTGGGACATTAACTGCATTTTTATAAGGACTTGCAATTCTCTGTATCCCCGCCCATGCCCCCATCTTTAGTGGTCATTCTTATCTCAGTACCTACATTTCTGGATGCTTCAGCACAGCCTGATCTACATCCTGGATTTTCCACTGCAGTTACTCAATTCCCTCTGGATGAATAAGGCAACTTTCATTGTCCACCTACCTCTCAGTCTCCACAGTGGTGGTGCATTTCTTGTCAACTCTAATTTATTCTCTTTTCTTTGATTTTGAGATTTATGCCTTTAGATGTTTCACAGTCATTTTAGTGAGTTTCTGTTGGAAAGAGGGATGAATGTGTGCATTAAATTCACTGTGTTGAGTCAATTAAGTCTTCTGATAGACTCTCAGGGCCTCAGTAACTCCATATTCTGACATGAAAGAATTCTTCCTTTTTCTGAGTAACCTTTTAATTTGACCTGTTTATGTGCTGTTTATTTGACCTACATCTTGACAGTAGTAAACCATTCATTGATGTTCTCCAATAGAACTTAGTCATTTGTATGCTTTCAAATAGGGCAGGCATGTATCAGTCTGTTATACGATGTCCTTTTCCATCTTCATAAAAACCAATTGTGTTAGCAATTATATTTCCTTCTTGAGAAAATTGGGATAATGACCCACTAGGGAAATTTAAGATCATCCAACAAGAGTTGCAGCAGTACATTGACAGAGAACTGTCGGAAGTTCAGGCTGGATTCAGAAGAGGACATGGAACAAGGGATAAGATTGCTGATGTCCTATGGGCCTTGGATGAAAGCAGAATATATGAGAAAGATGCTTATTTTTATTTCATTGACTATGCAAAGGTCTTCTACTGTGTTGATTATACTAAACTGTAGATAATCTTGAGAAGAATAAGAATTCCAGGACATTTCACTGTATGCATTAGGAACTTGTACATGGATCAAGAGGCAACGGTCCCAACAGAACAAGGGCATACTTCAAGAAAGGTGTGCATCAGGGTTGTATCCTCTTGCCATACTCGTTCAAGCTGTATGCTCAGAAAATCATTAGAGAAGCTGGATTATATGAAGAATTAGGATTTGATGAAAGGCTTATTAACAACCTTCACTTTGCGGAAGACACGGCCTTGCTTTCTGAAAAGCGAGGAGGACTTGAAGCACTTGCTGATGAAGCTCCAGGCTTGTCGCCTTCAGTGTGGATCACAACTCACAGTGAGGATGACAAAATCCGCACCACTGGGCCAATAGGTAACATGATAAATGGAGAACATATTGAAGCTGTCAAGGATGTGGTCTTGCTTGGATCCGCAATCAACACTCATGGAAGCAGTAGTCAGGAGATTAAAAGATGCATTGCAGGAGTTGAATCTGCTGCACAAGACCTCTGTAGAGTACTGTAGAGCAAAGATGTTGCTTTGAGGACTAAGGTGCACCTGACCAAGCCATGGTATTCTCCTTCGCATCCTATTTATGTGAAAGCCGGACACTGAGTAAAGGAGCCTGTACAAGAATGGATGCATTTGGATTGTAGTGCTGGAGAGGAGTATTGAAAGTGCATGGGCTGCTAAAAGGACAAAGGAAAGCAAGAGTGCTCCTTAGAGGCGAGGATGACAAGACTTCATATACATACTTTGGACACATTATATTGTCCAGTCCCTGAAGAAGGACATCATGTTCGGTAAAGTGGAAAGTCAGCAAAAAAGAGGAAGGCCTTCGATGAGATGGATTGACACAGTGACTGCATCAGTGGGTTAAGGCTTCATAGGATCCACTGTTAGGATGGCACAGGATTGTGCAGTTCCATTCTGTTGCATTTAGATTCACTATGGGTCAGAGCCAACTCGATAGCACCGAACAACAACAGCAGGGAAAATTCTGTGCCAGCCTCCTTGACTCGGAGCAGATACATTTCACCGAGATATCTGATCATTGAAGACACACACACACTCACACACACACACACACACACACACACACACACACACACACAGTAAGTTAATTAAAGTCTTTCTCAACTCACTGCCTTGAGTCAATGCTGATTCGCTGTGGCCCCCGTGGGTTTTGGAGACTGTAACTGTTTATGGAAGCAGAAAGCCCAGTCATTCTACTTCAGAGCTGCCGGCAGTTTTGAACTGCAAACCATGGGGATCACAGCCCAATGCATAATCACCATGCCACCAGGACTCTATATAAGGATCACACATATACTTTAGGTTTTAGACCTACACGTGGGACTTTTTATTTTGCTCCTGTTGTGTGACATCCTGGCGTCTTTGACCCAGCCTTGTAACCCTTTAGATCACGGGATTCTGATTCTCCCCTCCTTATTTCAATCACGATAGCACTAAGGCACCCAGATTGAAGCACACGTGTTTTACCCAAGCCCCTTATTTCACATCACCTAATCCCTGCTGTTGGGCTGCTAACCACAAGGTCACTAGTGTGACCCACCAGTGGTTCTTAGGAGAAAGACGAAACTGTCTGCTGCTATAAAGAATTACAGTAAGAAGCCACAGGGAGCAGTCCTACTCTGTCCTACAGTGATGTTGGGAGTCAGAGTTTACTTGACAGCAGTTGATTTTGTTTTGATTGACCCCTGCCTCATAGCCAGGTATTCTCCGAGCACACAGTAAGCCTGCAAGTCCATTTGCTGCAGGAGAAATGGGTATTAGAACAGGATGTGTTCACTAAGGACCTCTTGAAATTAGCCACCAGTGACCCCAAAATTGTTGCAATCACCTTCCAAAACCTGAGGGATGTCCCCACATTGGATCACCCTATAATCTTTGAGAAACAAAGTTGTTGTTTTTTTAAATCATTGTACTGGGGGCTCATACAACTCTTATCACAATTCATATATCCATCTATTGTGTCAAACACATTTGTACATTTGTCTTTTTAAAAAAATCATTTTATTCGGGGTTCATACAACTCTTATCACAATCCATATATACTTCAATTGTGTAAAGCACATTTGTACATTCATTTCCCTCATCATTCTCAAAACATTTGCTCTCCACTTAAGCCCCTGGCATCAGATCCTCAGTTTTTACCCCCCCACCCCACTCCCCCTTCCCTCATGAATCCTTGATCATTTATAAATTATTATTTTGTCATATCTTGCCCTGTCCAATGTCTCCTTTCACCCACTTTTCTGTTGTCCGTCCCTCAGGGAGGCGGTCACATGTAGATCCTTATATTGGATCTCTACATCCCTCTACATTCCCATTCACATTTGTACATTTGTTGCCATCATCATTCTCAAAACATTTTCTTTCTACTTGAGCCCTTGGTATCAGCTCCTCATTTTCCTCCTCGCTCCCCCCACCTCCCTCACAAACCTTTGATAATTTATAAATTATCATTTATAATTATAAAATATAAATATAATTTATAAATTATTTTTTCATGTCTTACACTGACCAATGTCTCTCCTCACCCATTTTTCTGTTGTCTGCTCCCCAGGGAGGGGGTTATATGTAGATCATCGTGATCAGTTTCCCCTTTATCCTCCACCTGGGGAACAAAGTTTTAGGGCATGTTAATGCAGAGAATTGCTACATGGTCTGGAATATTGGGGTGTGGCTGTTTCATAGGTGACACACATGGAGGGCTCGCACCTCATGAAGCACCAGGTTGCGCTCCTCCAGAACCAGCATTGTGCCTTCAACTGCTTGAGAAAGCCCTCTCCTCTGTACACTGATTACCTTTACTTGTGGGTATTCTATACACATTGAAGCTGTTCTGATCCAGTACCAGCTGGGGGCCCGACGATGTCCTTGAGCTGGGAGCGTGCATGCCGTGGTGTCTGCAGGAAGCTCTGCACTTATCCTAATGTGAGTGCTGCTCAGAAGCCTCCAAGCTGGGGACATCTTGAGCCATGGGGGACTGCCCCTAAGACCGTCAGTCCTCGGCTGCAGGTTTTCGCTGTATCAGATGGAGCGGACCCAGCACCCAGGAATTAGGACCCTAAGCATCACTTTTCTGTGATGTACTGTCCGTGTTTAACAAAATGGCAGCATACGGCAACATAGGCTAAAGTAAGGAGATGAAGTATAATTTAAGTCCAACAAGGAGAAAATAGTCATAAAACAAGTCCATCCAGATTTCAATCAGGTTTTGACAAGACATCCTTCCATCTGCCATCCATCCTCTGGCTGTAATAACAATGGCCTTAGAGAAGCCATTTAATCACTGTTGATTATATTGAAGATGGAGTTATACTGTGGGAATTGACTTCTACAGTGTTGTGATGGAAAGAGAGTTAGCAATTGATTAACTCTTTCATGGACAGGAGCCATGACTTATTTCCTCAACATCTTTCCAGAACATTAGGGAAAATCTTAATTCAATTCAGTGCTACATGCTAATAACAATTTATTTAATATATCCCAATAGCACCTCTGACTAGGGCAGTGATTCTCACCCTGTGGGTCATGACCCCTTTGGGGGTCAAATGACCATTACACAAGGGTTGCCTAAGACCATCAGAAAACACATAAATATTTCTTTTTTTTAAATATTTCTTTATTTTAAAATCGTTTTATTACGGGCTGATACAACTCTTATCACTATCCATACATACATCAATTATGTAAAGCACATCTGTATATTCATTGCCCTTATCAGTCTCAAAATATTTGCTTTCCACTTAAGTCCCTGGCATCAACTCCTCATTTTTCCCCTCCCTCCTGCCTCCCTCCTCCCTCATGAGCCCTTGATAATTTATAAATTACTTTGTCATATCTTGCCCTTTCTGACGTCTCCCTTCACCCACTTCTCTGTTGTTCATCCCCCAGGGAGGAAGTCACATGCAGATCCTTGTAATTGATTCCCTCTTTCCAACCTACAATCCCTCTACCCTCCCAGTATCACCACTAACACCACTGGTCCTGAAGGAATCATCTGTCCTGGATTCCCTGTGTTTCCAATTCCTATCTGTACCACTGTACATCCTCTGGTCTAGCCAGTATTGCAAAATAGAATTTGGATCATGATAGTGGGGGTGGCGGGGGGGGGGGTGGCATTTAGGAACTAGAGAAAAGTTGTATTGTTTCATCCATGCTACATCACACCTTGACTAGCTCATCTCCTCCCCTATACCCCTCTGCAAGGGGATCTCCAGTGGCCAACAAATGAGCTTTGGGTCTCCACTCTGCATTCCCCCTCATTCACTATGGTAAGATTTTTTTTTGTTCTGATGATGCCTTATACCTGATCCCTTTGCTACCTCGTGATCACACAGGCTGGTGTGCTTCTTCCATGTGAGCATTGTTGATTCTGAGCTAGATGGCCGCTTGTTTACCTTCAAGCCTTTAAGACCTCAGATGCTATACCTTTTAATAGCCAGGCACCATCAGCTTTCTTTGCCACATTTGCTTATGCACCCATTTGTCTTCAGCGATCATATCCTGGAGGTGTGCACCCAATGATATGATTTTTTGTTCTTTGATGCCTGATAACTGATCCCTTCAGAACCTCGTGATCACACAGGCTGGTGTGTTCTTCCATGTGGGCTTTGTTGCTTCTGAGATAGATGGTCACTTGTTTACCTTCAAGCCTTTAAGACCCCAAATGCTATATCTTTTGATAGCTGGGCACCAGCAGCTTTCTTCACATTTGCTTATTCACCCGCTTTGTCTTCAGTGGTTGTGTCAGGAAGGTTGGCATCATAGAATGCCAATTTAATAGACTCATATTGTACTTGTCCTTTTGTGTCTGACTTACTTTGCTTAGCATGACTTCCTCCAGTTCTTCCCATGCAGTGATGTGCTTCATACTTTCAGCACAGCTTTTTAGCAATGCGTAGTACTCCATTGTATATATATAGCACAGTTTTTTTCATCCAATTGTCAGTTGATGGAAATTTGAGTTGCATCCAACTCCTTGCAATTGTGAGCTGTGCTGCAATGAAGATTGGAGCACATATGTCTGGCCTTGGTTTGTTTCTTGCCTCTTCTGATTATATGCCCAGTAGGGGTATTGCTGGGTTGTATGGTAACTCAATTTTAATCTGTTTTACATATCGCCAGATCGATTTCCATAGTGGTCGTACATACTTTCAAGTCCATCAGCAGTGGATGAGAGTTCCTGTCTCCCCACAGCCCCTCCAACACTTGTTGCTTTCTGATTTTTTGAATTGGGCTACATTTGAGGATGTTAGGTGGTACCTCATTGTTGTTTTAATTTGCATTTCTCTTATGACTAAAGATCAGGAACATTTTTTCATATGTTTGTTGACCATTCGGATTTCTGCCCCTGTGAAACATCTGTTCAAGTCCTTTTCCCACCCCTCAAGTGGGCAATTATTTTTTTTCTTTTTGAAAGCTAGCAGAGTATTGTAGATTTTAGTAATAAGGCCTTTGTCTGATGTGTCATTGCTAAAGATGTTTTCCCAGTCTGTGGTCTCTCTTATTACTCTCTTGGTGAATTCTTTTGATGAACACAGGTGTTTTATCTTCAGTATATCCCATTTGTCAATTTGTGCCTCCTCTGTGCTTGTGTCCTTCCCTATTTCTGGTAGCCTGTGTATTCCCTGCGCCAAAGTTCTCAAGTTGGTCCCAATTCCCTCAGTGATGGCCCTAATAGTTTGGGGTTTAACTTCAAGGTCTGTGATCCACCTTGAGTTGATTATTTTGTGCATGGAGTGAGATAGGGTCTTATTTCATTTTTCTTCAGTTAAATATCCATTTTTTTCAGCACCACTTGTTAAAGAGGGCATCTGCTTCCCATTTGATATTTTTTTGGGCCCTTATCAAAGATCAGTTGTCTGTATGCTGTTGATTTTATTTCTGGGTTTTCAGTTCTTTTCCATTGGTCTGAGTATCTGTCATTGTACCAATACCATGTGGGTTTGACAACTGTGGCTGCATAGTATGTGCTAAAGGCTGTTTAAGCTAGCTTTCCCACTGTGTCCTTCTTCTTGAGGAGGTCTCTGCTAATTCTGGGCTTCTTCCCTCTCCATATGAAGTTGGTAATCAGTTTTTCAATTTCTTTGAAGAAAGATGAGGGTAATTATATGGGGATGGCATTAGTGCCTTTGGCATAACTGACATCTTGACTATATTGAGTCTTCCAATCCTTTAGCATGGGATATTCTTCCATTTGTTGAGGTTGCTCTTGGTTTCTTGTAATAGTGTTCTGTAGTTTTCCCCATAAGGATCTTTTGTTCTTTTAGTCAAGTATATCCATAGATATTTCAATTTGTATTTGGCTATTGTGAAGGGTACCACCTTTTTGATCTCCTCTTCTGTGGTCTTATCTGAACACATAAATATTTCACAATATATAATTACATATTGTTTTGTGATTAATCATTATGCTTTAATTATGCTTAATTATGTTCAATTTTAACAATGAAAAGACATCCCACATATCAGATATTTACATTACAATTCATAACAGTAGCAAAATGATGGTTTTAAAGTAGCAACGAAAATAATTTTATGTTTCGGGGTCACTACAACATGAGGAACTGTATTAAAGTTATTAGGAAGGTTGAGAACCACTGGACTAGGTAGTGAGATAGACAGGAGGACACTTACACTTTCAAATCTATAATCAGTGATAATAATGGTCGCTATTCATAGTATAAGGCCCCCTAGTAGCATAATGGCTCAACTCCCAGCCCTCAAATCAGTGGGTCCAATTCACCAGTAGTTCTGTAGAGGGGTAGCCCTAGCAATCTTCTCCCGTAGAGATTACGGCCCACTAAACCTTATACTGCAGGCTAATTCTATCCTGTAGGCTCTATGTGAGTGAGAAGCAACATGAGGGTATACAATAATAATAGCAGTTGCAAGCTGGGTGTCAAGATCAGTTTCTAACCCCCACGTTAATATTTGAATCCACAATGAAGCAACTTGGAGTAAAGGCCTGGGACTCTACCTCTGAAAGACCACAAGCATTGAAAACCCTATTGTGGTAGTTACATAATTTCATGTCAACTGGGTAAATAAGTGTAGGGGTGGAATTTAGCCTGCTAATCAAGTCACAGCCTGATGATTCCTCTTGGTGGGTGTGGCCTTCTCATGAGAATTCTGGAAACTTCCTATCTTTCTTCTTGGAGGTGGGCCACATACCCTCTGTCTTGGTATTCCTGTTGTCTGGCCATGTGGAGACCCATGCCAGCACTGAGATGCTTCCACTGCCAATGGATTGAAAAGACTTTTCACCCACCAGCCTGTGATCCTGCATTGGCATCATTGCATGTTCTGTGTGACTCTGAAGAGGAATTTATGGACTAGGATCAGACATATGGGCTAATAGCTGACTTACGGGCTTGATCTGGTCTAGTCCGGGATGTTTTCTCAATATACAATTGCTCTTTGATATAAAGCTCTTTCTTACACACATGTGAGTGTCTCTGGATTTGTTTCTCAACTCAACCAGGACTAACACACCTATGGGGCACAATTCTACTTTGACTCATCAACAATTGGTCCGGTTTTGATTTTAACCTATAGTGTAGGGAACAGCTGTGATTTGGTGTTACAATCATCGCCTTCCATGCAGGACTCTCACGTTAAATTCTCAGCCAAATGCACCTCATTGTAAGTACCACTAATCTGTTGGGAGCCTTCTATCGACTGCCACAGTTCCATTGGAAACCTAGCTAGTGCTGGACTGGACAGCATTTTATGTCATGGTGTATGCAGTAGCCATGAGGTGTCATGAAACAGCAGCTAATGACCACTTTCCTAGGGGAGAGATAAAAGGAGATAATACATGGGTAGCTCTTAGTGACATTCCTCGTCATATTGAGTGTCCAAAAATGCTAGGTTTTTTGCTGTTTTTTTTTTTTTAGATATGCTATAGTTTGGTTCTGAGCTAAGTGCAAGAGTTACTTATATCCAACCCTTAGGAAGTTTACAGCTTACAGATGCATATAACATTATCAATGCCATAGAATTAACATGACAAAGTACCAGGGGGTAGGCAGAGAAGAGAAATGCACTGTGTCTGGGGGACACCAAAAGGTTGTACAGGAGAGATTGCATTTGAGCTACATCGAAAGGAGTTAGGGCTTAAATGGGTCAAGTTGTGTTCCACACAACAGAGATGCATTCCAGGTCAAAGAAGCTCTGCAAAAACCAGTCAGTTCTGCAAGTGCCTGCTAACCTCAGCTCAGTTCTAGCCAGGGCTGACTAGAGGGTAGGAGATGTGATTAGACAGTGAGGCAAGAGAATTGGTAATAATAAGGGTTAAACCTTGCTGAAAGAATGGGCTGCAGAGTTCAAACCCATCAGCTGCTCTTTGGGGGTGGTGGAGGTGGGGGATAAGAGGGGAGGTGGATGAGGTTTTCTGTTCCTATAAAGATTCATAGCATTGGGCATTTCTCTCTACATTATAGGCTTGCCATGATTCAGTATAGGTTTGAATGATGTCGGGAGTTCTATTTCTTTGGTTGAGCCCTTACTGACTACTTTCTCTATGCTAATCACACCAGCCTGGAGGAAGACCATGAGGTCTGTTGACAATGCTAAAGCCTGATTTATTCTGCAGGACAGAACAACTCGCCAACTGTGATGTCTTACCAGATCCACTCTTGCAGAAAGAGGGAGCACACAGTAGGCCCTCATTAAATGCATGCTGAATTAAGGCCAATTGAATTCACTTCATGTCTCTGGCTGCATAAGTAGAGAAGAGTAGGCATCTTAGAAATGTGATACAAATTAGTTTATAATTAAAAATAATGAGTAGATTGCATCATTTTAAATACATGGTTATTTTTTTAATCAATAAGACCGTAAGACAAAAATGGGAAAAATTCGGGTTTTTTTCCCTGTCAGGGACCACTGACAGTTCCTAAGATTGGCTCAGAGAAGACCTACCAAGCTTTATATCAAATGCAGAGTGCTTGTTAACCTGTACTTCCCTAGTGGCCTTCCCAATCGGCCTATTGACAGCTATGGCCAGGTAATCTATGCAGAGTTTAGAACATGAGCAGAGGGGTTGGTGGGGGGTGGGGCAGAAGAGCCAGCTGACCTCTAGTCAACTTCGGTAGGTTAATCAGTCCCTGGGGCATTTTGTATCTTCTGTCACCTAGTGGTTGGCAATAGACACACACCTCCTCTCTTCTTCAGGCTTCCAGCCCTGCCTGGTTAAGAGCATGGGGGGCTGTCTGAGGAGCCAATGAGAACAGGAGTCAGGGTGATGCGTAAGAACCATGGGCAGTGTAGCCACCACTTTTAGCAGTCCACGGGTCTGGGCACTGGGCACATCCAAAGAATGACCTTTGCTGTCTCTTGGCTTGGAATACCCTCCGACTGTCTTTCTACATTGCTTCCAAGGAAACACGTTGTAACTTCTGAGAAAAGTGTGAGCTGGTCACACTGTTTCCTGGCACGCTGAATCCTAGCCTCTGGGCAATTTCTAGTCCTCAGTAAGGCCAATCTGGGGGACTCTGGCTTTTACTTTTCAAAATATGCCTTCTGGTCTCCCTGTTCCTTTTTTCACAGCATTTAAAAAATCTCATGTGTTTATATGCCTTATTATGGAGATACACCTTGCATGTAATAACTTATTTAGTCTTCTGTATTCAGATCAGATTTCACTACGCAAAGCAAGATATAAATTTTCTATCACTCCAGAATGTTCCTCCACTCCCCGTTCAGGTCCTTTTTCCTCCAGGCAATTACTTTCTGATTTGTTACTATGCCGTATTTTTTCAGTGGAGGCTATCATGCCATACTGTAAAAGGAACAGCGTAGAGTGTGAGTTTAGACAAATACCTATACCTGTATAATCAACACCCTAGTTAAGATCTAGATCTTTATTGAAGAGGCAAACGCACAGACAAAAGCTCATTAGTGGTTTCCAGGGATTGCGAGAAGAGGAGGTGGGGGTTGTTGATTCTCATTGCTGTTGCTGGTTTCAGTGCCGGGGAGTTGTTCCGACTCATAGCAACCCCAGTGACCACAGAAGAAAGGCGGCCTGGCCCCGTGCCATTCTCACCTTGTTGTGTTGGAGTTCATTCTTGCAGCCATGGTGTCAGACCATGTCCTTGAAGGCCTTCCTCTTTTTCACTGCCCCTCCACTTTACGAAGGACGATCTCCTTTCCCAGAGACCAGTCTCTCCTGATAATATGCTCCATGTATATGTAACGAAGTCTCACTGTCCTCCTTTTTTAGGAGCATCCTGGATACACGTTTCCAAGACAGATTTGTTTGTTCTTTTGGCAGTCCATGGTACTTTCGATATTCTTTGCCAACACCATAATACAAACGCATCCATTCCTCTTCCGTCTTATTCAATGACCAACCTTCACATGCATGTGAGGGAATTGAAAACACTATGGCTTGAGTCAGGCATGTTATTTAGTTCTCAAAATAACGTCCTTGCTATTCAACACTTTAAAGAGGTCTTCTACAGTGGATTTACCCAATACAACGTGTCATTTATTTCTTGACTCCTGTTTCCATGAGCATTGATTACAGATCCAAACAAGATGAAATCTTTGACAACTTCAATCTTTTCTCCATTTATCATAATATTATCTATTGTTCATTTCGTTCCATTTAGAGTGAGAAAAAACTTTTGGTGACTTGTACAAAATTGAATGTAACTAGTTTGCCAAAAAGGACATTTAAATGGGGACCGACTTTGGAGGTTTCTGAAGTGGGGAGGGCAAGGGAAGGAAGATGAAGCAATGGATTTAGAAAGGTGACAGGTGCTGATTTGGGTTACATGGGGGATGGAGGACCACAGAGGGCTTAGATGGGATGGAAGGCAAGGGGAGCAGGTTGAAGAATGGAGTTAATGGTCTGAAATATAAAATATCCACTCAATTAATGATCTCTTAAGAAGTGAATATAACTACCGCCATTGAATTGTACACTTAAAAATTCATAAAACGGCATATTTTTGTTATGTATTTGACCCTTGAACAATCCAGATTTGAACCATGCGAGTCCATTTATGTGCAGATTTTTAAAAGCATCTCTTTCTAGTAAATTACATCCCACAGTAAAAAAGTGATATCTCACGATTCTCCCACGTGATGTTTACTACAATTACTGTAACCCTTGAATAACACCATAGTATTCATTCAAAGTACCAATAGTGATGCTGGAATGCTCCCAAGAAGCAATGAAAAATCATGAGACTCCAGGGTGGAGTTGCTTAATAAGCACTGTAGCTTGAGGTCTGCAGCTGCAGTTCCCTGCCTTTTCAGGGTAATCTAACAGGAGGACCATAGAGGAGGAGGAGGAGGAAGAGCAGGAGAAGAAGAAGGGAAAAGAAAAGGAAATTTGCAATGCTGTTGCTGCAACTTCACTCAAAGGTGTGAAAAATCATGCATTTTGGGGAAATAACCTTGCTCCCTCAGAAATGTAGCTTTTACGTGGGTGTTTTATATACCACATGTAACATGCAACATAGAGCTTTAATATGTGTTGCTCAACTATTTATTTGTATTATCACTAAGGTTTCCAGTGAACAATGGTTTATTAGTAGTTATGTTTTGGGGCAATCTAAAGTTATATGAGAATTCTCTATACCCACAATTGTTGGGGTTGGTGCTCCTGACCACCACATTGTCAAGGGCCAACTGTATATTTCACCACATTACATTGTTAAGATCCAGATTCCTGGTGGTGTAGGGATTATGTATTGGTCTGCGATCCACATGGTCTGCAGTTTGAAACCACCAGCAGCTCCAAAGGAGTCAGCATTGACTTGACGGCAGTGAATTCATTTGAGATCTTTTCCATAATTCTAGGAAGTTCCCGTGTGTTCCTCCCAAGTCAGTGTCATCCTTATTCTGAGGCACTCACTGTTCTGTTTTTCCCTTCCTGTAGCTTACGCTTTGAGCTGCTAACCACAAGGTTGGCATTTGAACTGCTTCAAGGGAGAAAAAGCAGGCTTCTCCATCCATGAAGATGTACAGTCATGGAAACCCACTGTCTTGTAGGGTCACTATGAGTTGGAATCGACTCGATGGCCATGAGTTTTTGGAGATCATTTGATCTGCTCTTGAACTTCACAGGAATGGATCCAGGCCATAAGTGCTCTTTGATGCTCTGCTTCATCTACTCGGTTGTCTCTTGATGAGTGTGGCTGGGGAGTCTATGCAAAGCTAGCTCAGAGTACTGATCTTTCCATCAGTCTTTTAAGTATGATTGAAGCCAATGAAGGAAACTTCGTTGCATGAATCATAATGGGAGATTCATGGCTTTACCAGTAGAATCTGGAGAGCAGGTCCAATCAAAACTGGCTTCCGAGAGGATTTGCTGGGCCAGTTAAATTAAAAGCAGAGAAGTCAACTCAGAAATTCTTGTAACTGGTAAGTTTGCAAGAGCTAAAAGCAACAGAGGCAAATACTGTGTGTGTATATATATACAAGTATATATCATACATATGATAGATATATATTCATGCAACAATGGGGATCTATGAGTAGATGATTGAATAGCCAAGCAGGCTGAAAAAGTGGGAGAGTGGGAGTTTATCTATGAATATATCTTTGTATATATGAGTCTATCTTTGAATATATATAGGCTTAGCATATTTGCCATAGGATATTTATGTTTATTTGTTTTTGCTGCAATTGAATGTGCTGGAGCATACATGGGACAAAGTTATGCAAACTTCTTAGATATAACCAAACACCTTGGGAGAATGAATTGCTGGGCCTGGGGGCTCAGGACCATAGTCTTAGAGAACGCCAAAGTCAGTTGGCATCTTGAAGTTCACAAAGATCATGTTTTACATTTTACTTCGGTGAATAGCACCTGGGATCTGCCCAAGGGGCCAAGGGAACACATAAACCCTCAGTCTCTACAACCCTAAAGGCAGAAGAAGAAGAACAAAGCAATGCCTGACTACCACTCCCAACTGCTCTGGACGTGATCACAGTAGGAGATGCTGGGTAAAATGGTGGGGAAGTGTAGTACCGTACTCAAAATCACTGCACTCACCTCTCTTTCAGAATAATGACCGTTTAGGACCAGCAAGGCAGCATTTCGTCAAGGACAAAGCACAGCGGGGTGGGTGAGAAGGAGGAATGGAAACAGGAAGCTCAGGGAGGGAGTGGCACAAGCAATGATCCATGGTGAGGGTTGCCCTGGGTGAGTCAAGTCAAAATATGTATGGATTACTGAGTGTGAACTGTAATCTTCACCTAATTCACAATAAACCTCTTTTTTTTTTTTAATTACAAAAGGTTCTGCAGCAGGTAGGATGAAAGTTTCATGGGGCGGGGTACAGTGGTTGGGGTAGGGTGGGGGTGAAAGGGAGATGACATCAAGACCAGGAAAAAAAAATGTTTGGAAACTGTGTTAGCAATTGTACAATTCTGCTTGACGTAACTGAACTATGGAATGATATTATATATGTATTAACCCCCTATTAATAATACATTTAAAATATTAAATATCATTTTTTTAAAAAGAGGTTCTAGTGACTGGTTTGGGGAACCCAGATGGATAAGCTTGCTAGATTTTCTCAAAGGACACAATGATCACAGGTGGTTATTATGAGGTCATCTGAAAAATAATTGAAAACTACATTAGTAAGAAAAAGACCAGAAAAGTTACACTGAATTTTTTTTTAAAAAAACCATGAAATGCACTTGCTCATTCTTCAAGGTTAGCAATGTTTTTCTGGTTGAACTTCACTGGGGAACCTTACTTCATCCACCTCATAAACCTGATCATGCCCCTTTCAAGTTCACTTGGATCCCAAAACCCAAAGAACACTTTATGAAGAACATCATGTATTCCCTGGATGATGCTAGAACTGTTTTGACAGAGTGTAAAAATAAATGTGCAGAATTATTTGAGGAAAGGTTAGAGAGAAAGAAATATCACCTTCAGAAGTGTATAGACTTAAGGGCTATGTCAAGAAGCAATAGCTTCATATTGATATATTTATTTAATAAAGGTATCTCTCTGATTTTGTATGAATGTCCTCATACAAGTCCTGCAGCCAATCAGCTTCCCATGTCCTTTGCAATCAACCTGCCCCTCTCCCTATTACCAGGCTGGTTACCTCTGAACTGGTTTCTGTTCTTATATCGTTGTCGTTTCTGGAAGGTTAAATATATGGGATTATACAGTGTTGTGGTAGTTACATAATCTGTTGTCAATTTGAGACTTAAGAGTGAAGGTGTGGAGTTTAGCCTGTCAATCAGATAGCAGCTTGATGACGTCATTTGGAGGCACTAAGGAGGTAGTAAATAGCTCGCTGGAGGTGGGACATAGGGATACTCCCTGGGGTACATTCCTGTGGACAAGATACATGGAGCTACACTAGAGCCCTGGAGCTGGAGGAGCCACCTGGAGACCTACGCCAGTGCTAACATGCTTCCACCACCACTGGATCCACAAGACTTTCCACCCACTGGCCTGTGATCTTCATGCATTTGGTGTCATTGTATGGCTGCATGATCCTAAAGATGAATTTATGGACTAGTATCGATATATGGGGTAATATCAGACTTATGGACTTGATCTGGACTGGGCTGGGTTGTTATCTTAATGTACAATTGTTCTTTGATATAAAGTTCTCTCTTTTACCCATATGAGTCTGTGAATTTTGTTTCTCTAGTATACTCAGACTAACACAAGTGTATAGTCTATTTAATGTGGCTTCTTAGCATAGTGAACTTGAGGTTTATGAGATTAAGCTTGCTGCAATGTTTTAGTAATTCATTCCTTCACATTGCTGCATAATATTCCATCATATGGACATGCCATCTTTTGTTTATTATTCCCCAGGTGAGGCACACTTGATATACACGTTAATGTGCAAGTTTTTAGGTGACCATAGTTCTCTTGCACGTGGTTAAATACCTAGCGGTAGGATTGTTGGGTTGTATGATTATATAAGAAACCGACAATGCTTGTCCGATTTGTATCCCTTATAGCCAATTATGAGACTTCCAGTTGCTCTGTATCCTTGTCGATACATGTTATTATTGATTTCCAAAAATATGACAGGTTCTACAACAGTTTAATTAGTATTTCATTTTAATTAGTATTTTTCTAATAACTAAAAATGTTGACTAGCTTATTCATGTGCTTATTTTCATCCCATCATCTCTAGTGAGGTATCTGTTCAAATCTTTTGCCCATTTTTATTTGGGCTGTTTTCTTATTGTTGAGTTTTGAAATTTCTTCATCTATACTGAATACAAATCTGCTATCAGATTTGTTATTTGCAATTTTTTTCTCAAAATGTACAGCTAATCTTTTAATTATCCTAACAAAATACTTCAAAGAACAAGTCTTAATTTTGATTCGGTTCCTTTTCTCTTTTCTTAGGGAGTATATTTGATCGTTTGATATTGTATCGAGGAATGCCAGTTCTATAACCTTGGGATGACAGTCATCTGCTTCTTCTCACACATGGGAGTTTCAACCAAAGGTTAAAGGTGCGTTTGAGTTTCACTTAGTGAGGTTTTCATATTGTGTCTGTGGTGTTGCCTCAAACACACACACACACACACACACACACACACACACACACACACCCCAAAATCCCCCTAGTCTGTAGCACATGGTCTGGGTTACCAATGGCTGGACAGAAAGTAGGTCAAAATTGTCCAATTAGGAACATATTACTGGGCATATTCAGCCCTTGGAGGTCTCCCCTTGTGTGTTAGTAAGCATTTTCCCTTAAGGGAGTCGGATACACCCCATTGACCCACCACAGAAATGTAATGGCCTTCTCTGAGACATATAGGCCCCTCTGTCCTCTTCTTGGTTTGAATTTCCAGTAAAGTATGCACTCTTGTAGAGGTGTCGATTTGGGATGGCGTTATCATGGTGTTGTATCACAGCAACGGAAAGGCCCTATCCCTCTCATTGCTTCTTGGAACCTGACTGGAGCTGAGGTGAGGCGTCCCCTGTGGACGTGGTTTTAGAGGAGTACATACAGAGGAGGGGATACGATGGTTCATGCACACAGGGAGGCTTTCCTCTTTGTTGCTTGGGAGACTGGTGTAGAAGATGGCGGGACACGGCTTGCCTTTATCCTTACAGTAGTGGAGTCATACAATATTTGTCCTTTGGTGACTGACTAACTTCACTCAGCATAACGGTTTCCAGGTCCCTCTATGTCATGAAGTGTTTCATGACTCCTCCGCTGTTTTCTAGGGATGTATAGTGTTCCAGTCTGGGAATGCACCAGAGTCACATTGGTTTTCATTTATTTTCCTTTACTCATTTGCTAGCTTGGACATTTTGCCACAAACCACGTGTCTTACCATTTTGGAACACTATGTCTTTATGTGTTGTGAAGATGAGTTTAGAAACAAGCTTCTTCTAAAAGGTCATTAAAAGTATAAACATACACCAGTGTGGCAATTACTACACTTGCAAGCCAACGAGCCCGATTCCATCCTGCAGGTTGTGTGGCCAGTCTTCCCTTGTCTCCCAGTAACAGAAACTCCCAGCCCGCAAGCTTGCTCTCTGACTGTGCACTTGCTGTAAGTTTGAGCCCATCTACGTGGTAGATCTTCAAAAGTGTGTGATGTTCCAGGCAGGTATCCTCCCCTAATTAAGCTAAACTTTTGCTTTATTTTAAAAAAGATATATGAAGAGATTTTTGGTTTAAGGTTTAAAGGTTATCTGAAGGGGTTTAACTAGCTACAATGGATCCAGAAAATCTAGATTCCATGAGAATTTGAAAATTTGTTTTAAATTCTCCCATCTTTTGATAATGGATTCTGACATATAATCTTTGATCAAAATGGAAATGAGGTACCATTCAGTTCTGGTCTCTTGGCAATGGAGGAATTTTTTCATGGTAGCAATCAGGCATGGAAAACCTGACTTTCCCTCTTGATTTGCATTTCCAGGTAAACAGAGAACAATGCTTGTACTGTGGATGATGTCTTACAAGCTTTTAATACCTTGAAACAAATTTTGAAGAAGGAGAGTATTAAACAAAATACACTGACATTAACGCAACTCTTAGCAATGTTAGATATATCAGAATAGAATTGTGCTAATTTTCACTGATTTTTGAGAATAAGATTGCCAGGCCTACTTCATCTTAATCTGGTTCCTCTTTTGAAACCTGTTCAGATTCTATCACGAACAGACAGTTGGACATAGGGGGTGTTAGCTGGGAATTGAACCCAGATCTCATATATGGAAGCCAAGAATTTGATCACTGAACCAGTAATGCCCTCAAATGGATTACTTATACAGGTAAGAGCATATTAAAACATTTTTAAATGACCAAGGCACTCCTTAAAGGAGAGTTGTCGTTGTTGACATGGACACAGCTTACTGTCAGAGGTGGGATTCTGCTACCCTTCCGATCAAACAGGGGCCCGAAATGAGCCGGGAATTGGTTACTTTGTTCACTTTCTTTTAAGGAAAAAAAAAAATCTAGATTGAACTCAGCAGAAAAAACCCCGTCACCTTTATTCCTATATTTGAAAGGAAGATAAACATCCAACCCAGCAACATTGGTCGCCAATAAACATCACTTCTGGGAAGCTGTCCAGAGGTTGCCAGTGGCCAGCTCAGACGCTCCCTGAATGGAAGGACAAAGGTACATTTATGAGCTGCCCCTCCCTTCCAAACAAGGCTTCTTAGCTTGGAGCTCATGGAACCCATAGATTGTTGGCCGAGAAGTGGGGTCTTTCTTTACATTGAAAAAATATATAAAGAAAATGAAAAAAGAAAGAAAACCAAAATCCTCCCAACTGAACCATAGATAACATCATGGTAAATGAAAAAAAAAAGATTAAAGTTGTCGAAGGTTTCATCTTGATTGGATCCGCAATGAATGTTCATGGAAGCAGCAGTCAAGAAATCAAACAGCATTAGGAAAATAGGCAGTCCACGGCCCCTTTAAAGAGTTGTGATGTTGAAGTTTAAAGTGTTGAAGAACACGGATGCCATTTTGAGGACTAAGTTGTGCCTGGCCGAAGCCATGATATTTTCAGTGACCTCAAATACACGCGAATGTTGTACATTGAATAAGGAAGACTCAAGACTAAATGGATAAATTTGAATTGTGGTGCTTGTGAAGAATATTGAAAGTACCAAGGACTGCCCAAAGAACAAATATACCACTATCATGACCCCAATTCTACCTTACCAGTCATGCTGGACCAGAGCATGTACACTGGCACAGTTAAGAGCTGGAAGAAGGGGAATCCAGAACAGATGAACCCCTCGGGACCAATCCTGAGAGTAGCAATACCAGGAGGGTAAGGAAAATGTAGAGGGAGAAAGGGGAAACCTTTCACAGTGACCTATATATAATCCCCTCCCTGGGGGATGGGCAACAGAAAAGTGGGTGAAAGGAGACATCAGTTAGTGTAAGACATGAAAAAATATATATAAATTATCAAGGGTTCATGAGGGAGGGAGGGTGAGGGAGGGAAGGGAAAATGAGAAGCTGATACCAAGGGTTCAAGTAGAAAGAAAATGTTTTGAGAATGATGATGGCAAAAAATGTACAAATGTGCTTGACATAATGGATGGATGGATGGATGGGTGGATGGATGGATTGTGATAAGTGTTGCATGAGCCTCCAATAAAGTGATTTTTAAAAATAGAACAAATATAGCCAGAATGGGGAGACTCAGGTGCTTTGGACAGGTTCTCAGGAGAGATGTCCTTAGAAAAGGACATTATGCTGGAGTCAGTAGAAGGAAAGTGAAAAAGACTAGATGCATTGACACAGCGACTGCAAAATGAGCTCCAAATAACACTAATTTGGAGGATGGCACAGTATCAGGCATTATTCCTTCCTCTTGTCTATTAACATTAACTAGCAATCCCATTCCCAGGTCTTAACCAAGAGAACGTAGCATGCATGTGCGCTAGAAGACAAGTACAAAAATGGCCACAGTAGCCCATTCCTAATAGTCAAATACCTATCCACAGTAGAAAGGATGCACACATATGCTGGGTCACACAATGAAATACTGCTCAGCAGTACAAGTGTGCACACCGCTAAGACACGCAATGATGTGGGTGAATGCCACAGGCAAGAGAAGTGAAACCCAAGCCCGGGGAGTCCTCACTGTATGGTTGCATGTATGTGAGGTTCCATCATCTCGGTGTTAGAAGTCACAACAGTGGTTCTCTCGGTGAGTGGTGGAGGGAACAGAGTGAGCCTGCATATATATGACCTGCTCACTGCCATCAAGTCAATGTCACCTCATAGTGACCCTCTTTAGCATTTTTAAAGCTGTACATCTTTCCCTCATGGAGAGGCTGGCGGCTTTGACTGTCTACCTATACTCTTACCCTGCCCACTTTCTCTGGTGCAAGTCAATTCTGACTTGAAGTGACCTATAGGACCGAGCTGACGTGTCCCTTTGGGTTTTTCAGGCTATAAATCTTGGTTAGAGCAGAAAGCCTTATCTTTCTCCCCTGGAGAGGCTGGTGGGTTCTGACTGCTGACCTGCTGGTTTGCAGCCACAATGCCACAATGCTGCTTGCTGACCTATAGACAGAAATGTAGAGTTGTCATGAGCCAGAATTTCCGTGACCATGGGATTGGCTTGGTGGGGCCAGTGAGGGTGCACCTGATAGTGCTGTGGGCTAAGCATTTGGGTTGCGATCCAGAAGGTCAGTGGTCCAAATCCACCAGCCAGTCACAAAAGGCTGTTTGCTTCCTTAAAGATTTATAACCCTGCATGCCTTTATAGGGTCTGAGTAGGAATCAATTCAATGATAATGGGTTTGATTTGATATTTTGGAGTGTGGGATATATATACCTCTCTCTAATAGAATGTTTGGATAGCAAATGGACAGGGAGTCTGTGGTGAAGTTGTAAGGTCAGCCTCTTGTGGCACACGTCTTGGCAGAGAAGGAAAGAGCCTTGATTTGAGAGGAGAGTAACTGGCATGAAATAGCTGTCACTATCTGCTGAATTGGGCTAGCAATCATTTACACCCTAGTATAAATGAATGCATGGCATTTTATTTTCTAAGCGCTAAGGTATTGTTAGAAAGCAGTGTGGTCATAAAAGCACACTAGAAAGAGTATCTATGTAAATGGTGGAGGAAATGGAAAGAAACGCTGGCATCTTCTGCTGAAGATGTCCCACTTGTGTGGCCAACAGTATTTGAGGTCATCTTTTCTCAGGGCTTGATTTCCTTATCAATACAATAATGCAACCTAATGTTTGTTAATGACTTGCACCATACTTACTGCCATCACGTTGATTCCAATTCACAGTGACCCTATAGGACAGGGCAGAACTAACTGCCCTTGGGTTTTTGAGGCTGTAACTCTTCACAGGAGTAGTGAGCCTCATCTTTCTCCCAGGGAGTAACTGGTGGTTTCCAACTGCAACCCCTAGATAGCAGCTCAACAAGTGACTCTACACCACCGGGGTTCCCATGTGAGAGCATCCATTGCATTTAAAATGCATTATCTCCTTTAATCCTCATTGCAACTCATTCACAGTTATTAAGAAATGTGCCTTACATTGTAAATCTTGGTTAAAATGTACCACCTTATCATTTGATCCTTTCAACCCATTTTAACATTGTTTCAGTTACAAGAGGGGAGGTACATGTGGATGAAGCCTCTGGTGAATCCCCTCTGATCACAGACCAGGGGGCAAATAGCCTTGCTGTCATGCAGAGTGCACTGGAAAGTGGACCGTTGTAGATGCAGCTAGGTTATAATTTAGCTCGTGTCATTTGCTCTTTCTTCTGACCTATTTGTTCCAGTTTTTAACAGTTTATGCTTTTTTAAATTGAGGCTTTTCTCTGTTTTACTTTGTTTTTGTTCTTGTCTTTTTACTGGTATTTTTAATGTCTTTCCAAATCTGAAGAGGCGCGTCTATGAAGGAAAAGCAACTCTTTAAAGATAGTAACCGGATTAATGTTTTCCTGGGAGTCTGGCAGGGGGTGTTGAGGGCGAGTGGGGAGCTAAGAGAAGTGGGCACCAGAAAGGGGAAAATGTTCTAAATGTGGTTGTGGTGATGATTGTACAACTCTTCTTCATAGAATCGAACTACTGGATTGTATATGTGACTTATAAGCCAGTAAGACCATTCAGAAAACGGGAATGTGCTTGCAGTATTCGCATTCGCCACACAGGCGAAGGGACTTCTGCATCAGAGGCCCACACATGGCTGGGTGTAGACACTGGGATGCCAGTCACATCATCATGCCCCTTTGCTATTCACACGGCCGCAGCACTGTGTTCAGGCACTGGGCCCAATCAACTCTTTCCTCGCTTGATCTTCCTCTTAAACACCCTCCGAAAGACAGACTCTGTATCTTTTTCAGGTGAGGAACTTAGGCTTAAGGAAAAGCCACAATAGTCATTTGGGGTCTCCCAGGTAGAAGGAGGGAAGGACAGATCAGGAACCCAAGTCTCCAAGATCTCACGGGTGCGTTGGTGACCATGACACCCTGCCGACTGCAGGCCAGAAAGGGGGAGGGGGAAGAAGCGAAGAAGTAGAGACTCCATCCACTGCAACCCAGTCCGAGGCAGCAGAACGAGGCCACGGACGTCCTGGGCACCGGGGAGAAGACCCTGCCCGTAGACATACAGAGTACGTGTCAACAACAGTCTGTTGAGTGAGTACAAGAAGCACTGGGCTTCTGCTCTGACTTGCACTGGAAAATAGTAGTTGCTTAACGAAGATGTGTGAAACCGTGTTCAATGAGATCAAGGTTTGTGTATGAGAGAGAAGATGAAACCCTTTGGCATTTCTTCCAGCACAGGCCGGAAGTCTCACTGCCCCGACTGGGCACATTCAAGGTCAATACCGGTTTCTTTTTGGCCATCAGTTGCACTGTGTGGTCAAGCCCTTTGGAGAGCAATGCACATACCCCTGGTCCAACCTTTCCCTACTCCCTGCTGACAACTGTGCTCACTCTGACTTCGCTGCAGGCAGCATCCTTTCATCAGTGTGACTGAGTATATCAACAGCGCAATTTTAACTCCAGTACTGCCCTGGGGGTTCTCCTCTCAGCTAGGGCCTCTACTGTCTCTCCAGGCACCTTTCCCTTTGTCATTCATCTCAAGTCCCCTGAAATGTCCCCTCACCCCTCTCCTCTCCCTCCCACAGTTCCTGCCTTCCTAAGATCACCAAGTCACGCTCCAGCCCAATGCAACCTCACTGCCACCCCTCACCCCACCAGAGTTTGTACACCACCAAGTCACCATATACTGGCACAAGAAACACCTACTCTGGACTCAAGGGCCAGCCTGGCTGCCTGCATCTGTGCCCACCCTTCCCCAAAGCCTCATGTCCCAGCTCCCAGACTGCCTGTGTACCATGTCGCTCTTCATGCGTTTGTTCTTCTGAAAAACAGGAGCTAAGGACTTCACCGCCTGCAGTCCCTACCTCAGTTCCTCGTAGCAACCCTCCAGGGCAGAGCAGGACCGCTCCAGCCACTTCCTGAGGTTGTCAGTCTTCACAGGTGCACACAGCCCCCCCAACCCCCTTCTCCTGCGGGGCGGCTGGCTGGCTGGGCGTTTGAAGGGCTGATCTTGCGATTGGCAGCCTAATGCTTAATCCACGGTGCCACCAAGATAAGTTGACTTGATTGGCACCATTTTCTCATCTATCAGATGTGGGGTATCAATGGGACGGGCAGCTAATGGCCCCCTCAGATGCCCACCCCCCCCCACAGCCCAGGTGATGCATGCCATTTCTGATGCGTTGGGCTCCCAATTCTTCTGCAAACTAAATGAGTTTTACACCAGAGACTTTGAAGGAGAGGCAATATCTGTCCTTTGAGCCAAATTCGGAACGAGGGCAAGGCAAAGCAGCCAAATGGGAAACCATCCAGTGGACGTTACAAAACCAAGGGAAGGAGAAAGAAGCATTTCAGCACAGCGCGCTGTTAGGAATGATTAGGTACCGACTCACTTGCAGGTGGGCAGGGGAGAGTGCACTGGGACTTCTGTATGTCCCAGGAAACTTCCCTTGTTCTTAAAGGCTGCTCTCTCCTGCCTTCACTCAAGAGCCATCCGCATCCCTGTCGTGATCCAGAGCTCTCCTGAATCTCCTGAATTCCCTCCCCCTACTCCCTAGGCGTGAAGACATTCCCAACCGCAGCCCCAGAGAAGCTTCTGTCCCCAGATCCTAGGTAAAAGCTCCCCCACGCACCTCCCCGCCCGGCCGCTCTCTCCTTCTTGGTCCTCAGAGAAGGCCCTGCCTGTACAAGATGGTCCCCCCACCGCCCCCCCCATTTCTACTTCGGAAACCCTCTCCCCACCAGGGGCGTGGGGCTCCGGAGAAGCCGCCCACCCTGCCACAGCCCAAGAGATGCTGCGGAAGTGATACAATCACCCACAGGCCTGGAGCCCCCAACCTGGCAAGTGCCAGGCACGGCATTGGCAGGCAGGTCGGGCACTTCCAAGTAACCCCTCCCCCCACCCCCTCCTCCCAAGGCCAGCGCGTGCCGGCCGGCCGGTCTGGCCTGGGGAGCGCCTGGGCGGACCCGTGGGCGCTCCTTAAAAGGAGGCGACAGGGGCTGAGCCGGCCCCGTGAGGTGACACTGCTGGTGATATGGAGACAGCCCGGGACTACACGGGAGCCCTGCTCAGGCGAGTACTGCGCCGGCCGCTCTGCGACGCCCGAGGCTCTGTGCATCCTGCCCCTGGATGCCCGCCCCCTGTCCGCGATCCCTGCGCCCCGGGGGTCCCTGCCTCCCCTGGCGTCCAGGGCTCCCCAATCCTCAATGAGCCCGACCAGGTGCAGCCTGCCCCCTTTCTTCTGGCTGTGGGTGACTTGTGCGGCGCGGGAGTGTGGGTGCGAGACACGGCGGGTGGCCAGTGGAGGGTGGCCCCATGGGCAGCAGCCGGCTGACAATCACCTCTGGGTGCTTCAGCCAGTGCGCAGTCCCCCACCCCCACCGCTGAGCCTCCCCTGGGGAGGCTGGTATGCTCCGTTCGGGGAGGGCATGTCGGGGTGCTGGCGCTTTAAGGTAGTATTTCAGGCAAAGATCATTGACCCCTGAGGTTTTTCAGGAGGAAGCTTGGACGTGGAGAGAATGGCCAGGAGAGAATGGCCTTACCTGTGACAAACCACGGGGCCCAGAGGGGTGGCACATGGAAGGGAAAGGCATGACCTTTGCCTAGGAACTAGGAGTGTCCTAGATCTGGTGGTGGTTGACTCCACCCAGCCCCGAGCCCCCATGCCTCACAGTTGTTGCTGCCCTTCGACACCCCCACACCCCCCAGTGGGGAGCTGTGTAGAAATAGGGCTGGAAAGACTGCTGGCAGGATGTTCCCGCAGCCTTTCTGAGTGGCTTGCGTTTTTAAAAACAAATGCACAGAAAACTCTGAAGTCCGCCCCAGGAAGGCAGGGAATATGTTCTTTGGAGGACCAGCATTCACCTAGTTCAGCATAGGGACATCTGTTGTTTTGTTCTTCTGCCTCTTCTTCCACCCCAGGAGGCACCCCACATCCTACTCGCAACCTCTCCCCTAAAAAAATAAACACTGCGATGGACTCACTGCTGACTCACAGCGCCCCCCCCCCCCACCTCGTGGGGTTCTGAGCCGGCAACTCTCCAGGGAAACAGAAGGCCCAGCCTTTCTCCCGTGCAGCTGCAGGTGCACCCACTCCCAGGAGGTAGAACTGTTGGCAGTTGGAAGTACCCTTGCAATCCTTTTTCTCGAGCATATACAACACTCCGTGACCCAGGCTCCCACAGAGCACTGCGTGTTAAAGGGAGCGCAGAGCTGTGCTCAGTAGGTCCCAGCACTGCCTCTGGAAGGAAGGTGAAAGCAGGATGTGGGGAGTCACAGGCGAATCTGTCCTGCAGCGGAACACTCAGTGCCTCAAACTGGCGGGGCTGGGGTGCAAGGCTCCCCTGGATGAGGTGTGTTTGGGAGCTGGCCCACTGATAACGCCTGGGCAAACTCAATGCATCTCAGGATGTCTCATCTGCTCCAACACATGCCTTTTGAGCTCTAAACTCTAGGCATCTAGGAATACTTGTTCTTGACAAACTGCCATCTACCAACTCCTAAAGGGAACTCGAAGAAGACAACCTGTCATTCTTATGATAAGGAGAATACTTTTCTTCCCCAACTATCTGGAAAACCAGAGCCAGGCTAAGGACCCAGTGGAGCTAAAGGCAAGGTGAGGACATGTTCCATCGTTGTGGTATCGCAATGTACCTGCTTCTTGGCAGTTTCTCTTTGCTTAAACCAGTAGGTGTAATGGATTGCAACCTGTCCTATATGAATAATTAACTGAAGTTTCCCAAGAAAGAAGCTTAATCAATATGTAACTGTTAAATAGACAAATGGATCAAATAGATGTGATCAACGATCTTTGCCTGAAATACTACCTTAAACTGAACTTTCATTTGTGCATGGTTTGCAACCAAAGCTGGCCTGGTCAAACCAACTCATGGCTTGGTATTGACTCTATGGAAGCAAGTTTTGAATCATAACACCTGCAGCGGCCTGAGGGCTCTTAGCCAGGCTCTAGAAATCCAGGGTGAGCTGAAGTGATGTCGTAAACTAGTCTTGGCTGTGTTTTTCAATGTTGTTAGTGTTGGCATTCATGCCGAAGCCTGACATGGCTATAGAGCCGATAGCAACTTTGTGCATAGGACTGCCTGTGTAGCTGCGCGTCTTTTTACCTCTTGATCCACAGACGCTAGTCCTTGTACACCTGCATCCCACTGGCATCGTCAGTTCTGGCTCACAGCAACCCCACAGGACAGAGGAGAAGTGCTCTGTAGGACTTTGAGATGGTAAATCTTTATGGAAGCCAACTGCCTCGTCTTTCCCCCCTGAAGTCGCAGGGGCATTTGAACTGCTGACTTTGGAGTTTCTTTAGGGTTCTTTGTGTAGCTGCTATTTCAGTGCAAATATTACCACAGTCTCATTAGTAATAAAAGTAAGGAATTCATTTTCTACAAGGAAATTTATCAGATCACAGACGACTAATCCTTCATGGGTATAAAATCTTGTTTAACTCTTATTTTTAACCATGTTTCAAGATCTCCTAAGATGCCCGTGTTTATGTTTTGAGTATGCTCATAACACAAGTATCCTGATGGGTTGGGAAAAATCCCCAAAGTGACTGTGCAATGCAACCCTTGTCAGAAGAGTTTATCCCTCTGGTGTTCCTGGGGATGTGGGGACACTGGGGAGGAGGGTGCTCAAGGAGGCAAGGTTCTCTTGCCCATTGGTTAAGCACCCCCCCCCCCCACACACACACACACTCTTCTCTCTATGTGCCAGGCATGCCTCCCCACGGGAGTAGACACAGTCCCAGCCATAGAGTGTTGCCACATTTGACCACACCACTTGCTTTCTTAACTTGCTCTCTGTCCCTCTTGGCTTTGTGACACTATTCTGTGTGTTTATATCCTACTCTGCCTGTTCTTCACTTACTCTGCTGTGGCCTCCTCCTTCTCCATTAAACAAAGAAATGCAGGGTTCCTTAAGCCACCACTTACTGGAAATGCTCCCTTCTCACTCAGAATACTCACTGCCATCAGGTTGATGGTAACTCCCAGTGGACATAGGACAGGGGAGAACCGCTCCTGAGAGTTTCTGAGACTGGAGCTTTTAACAGGGGTAGAAAGCCCCATCTTTCCCCCCATGAAGCAGCTATTGGTTTTGAACTGCTGACCTTTGGGATTGTAACTCAACCGTGACCGCTATGCTGGTTCCCTTCACACTCTCTTAATTAGTCTACAACTGCACCCATGATACCAGAGTATGAGGGATAACCCCCCCCATGGAATTATTTTTCAAAGCTATGTATTTAATTTAATTTTTTTTTTACAAAACAACCTTATCACCTTCAAAGTACTCTCCATTACACTTAGTACATTTGTCAAATGTGTGATTCCATGCCAGGAAACAGTTTTGCAACTCATCTGTATGATGGCTGACAGTACCTCTCATTTTTCCCTTCACCTGTTCTACATCATTATAACCACTGTCCTTTCATGTCCCTCTTCATTAGTGGAATGAAAAGAAGCCACATGGAGCGAGGTCAGGTAAGCAAGGTATGTGGGACAAGGGAGTCATGGTGCTTTTGCCATCGCTGGTGCACTGAGATGGCTCCGTGACCTGGTGCACTGTCATGGTGACAAAACCAGTCCCCGTCTGCCACAAAACAGGTCCTTTTTGTCGCACACTGTTAAGCAATCTTTTCAGAACCTCCAAATAGAAAGCCTGATTAACAGTTTGACCTGGTAGAATGAACTCCAAATGCACTACAAGTCGGCATTTTTGCCTGTTTGGGAAGTTGATTGATGTCCAGAATGAGGTTTGTCATCAATCGATATTTCATCTCTTTTGAAACAAGAAAACCACTCATACACTTGAGTTTTTCCCAAAGCGCTGTCCTTGTAAGCCGTGTTTAACAACACAACAGTTTCTCAGGCATTTTTCCTGAGCAAGAAACAAAATTTCACAGCCGCATGCTGTTCTCTTAAATTGGCCATCACAATAAACAAGGCTCAGGCAAAACTGCTTTTATGAAAAAATTCACTGTGACCAGAGAGAACCTTTCCAGGTGACGCCACTGGGTAGACTAACTAAGAGCAAGTTGCTCGATGCTTGCCTACCAGGGAAAATGTACTAAGAAAGCTCTACTCCCCCCAGAGCAATTCCGGGTTTTTTCCCTTAAGTACCTCCTTGTGTTTATTTCCAGCTGAGAACCATATTCCTGGGCTAGTCTCTCCACAAACACAATTAGAATAAGCATCAGCTCATATACTATAAGTGGTACCAATGGCATATAAAGAAGGCCTTTTTATGTTCGCAGGGCAGGTGAGCTTTGTTAGGGTAAAGTCCATGGCCCCTGTAGTCTGTTGCTTTCTTTCACACATTTTTATAAGTTGGTGGCTCTTTGTTTCCCCCAGCAATCAATCAATCAATCAATCAATCAATACAGGCACAACTGTTCCTATTCACTTCTGGGAGATCTGCCACTTCACAATTTTCAAGAGCATTCTGAGAAGCCCAAGCTCTGCTATCATCTTGATTTCCCTGAAATGACATTATTTCCTTAAACAACCTGTTTCCTTATTAGCACCCTTTTCTTCCTTATAATGAGCTGTTTCCCTACCTACAGCGACTTTCTCAGAAATGGGGAAAGTAGCTGCTCTTACACATGGTGTGTCTCAAAGAAGACTCCTAAGAATTCTCAGTGGCCCTGTTTTAGCTTCAATACATTAAAATGTTGAAATGAGAATAGCAATAGTTTTGGAATCATGCTAATGGTCAATGGTTCTGCCTACTCAATGACTGGAGGTAAGTTGGTGTAATATGTTTACTTAGCTAACTACAAAACCCGATTGCTCATCTAGCTGGTAATTTAGCTGGAGCAGAGTAAGTATCTACAAAATATTTTAGATGGGATTTTATGTACATAATACTTTATCTAATCCCTTTTTATGTAACATGAAGGAAATTCTTGAGTTCATATGATTTGACACATTTCTGTCACTCATCATGGTCACTGAAAAGAAGGAGAGAATTTTCATAGATTCAAAAGGATTTTTATGAGTTGTCCATAAGCCTCTTGGCCAACTTTGCCCCAAATCTTGAATAGGAAAAGGTAGTCCTTGGATCGGTCATGGGTAAGAAGAACAGTAGCTGGCATGACTGTCCTTGCTCATCAAGACATCAAGCATGGCTAGCTTGAGGTCAGTGGAGAAGCAGAAGTGGTTGCCATATGGTTTATCAGAAATGAAAAGACAAGATGAACTCTGACTTTGTCACCTGTGCTGGGTCATCAAGTGGGAGGAAATAGGGCAGAGCTGTTCAAACCCAGCGGACATGCCATTAACCACTGGGGATTGGACTGAGGATGAAATGACTTCAGCTCTATTGCCCGCTTTCTCCAGTTCTCTCCAAACACATCTTCTCCCCGATAAGTAAGTCAGGCACCAACAGTGGTCTAGGTAATGAGTCAACGTAAATTGTACTGATAGTCCCTGGCCTCAGTGAGCACAGGTTCTAGAACACCTCGTGGGCAATGATATTGACCTCTTGTTTTCAGGGAGAAGAGGGGCTCTTGCTTCTTGTTTCTTTTGGTAGAGCTGACACCAAGGAGTTGGTGCTAGATTCAAACACCTGCTCTATCACTTGAAACTATGACCTATTTACAGCTTAACTACTTGAGCCTCAGTTTTACTTATCTGTAATATTTATCTTACAGATAAATAACAAGATACAATATGAACAATCTCTGCTGTCCTGTCTAGCAGGTCAGCAGGGATCAAACTGTGAATGAATTCTCTATAGTGCTAGCTCAGACATTTGTGAACCTCTTGTTCATCTTGTGCAACTGAGAAGCCTGGTGCAATCTAGGCAAAAGGTTAGTAGCTACCCGTCAATCCTATTGCTTTGTTGACCCATTGCCATGTAGGCGCTGGGCTGACTTCTTTTTTTTTTTTTAATAATAATATATAATTTATTTAGGGTTCACGAATGTGGTAGGATGGGGAGAGAGGAACTGATATCAAAGGGCTCAAGCAAGAAGATAATGTTTTGAAAATGATGCTGGCAACATATATAAAAGTCTGCTAGATATAATTGATTTATGGGTTGTTATAATATCTGTAAGAGCCCCCAATAAAATGATTTAATAATTTTAAAAAGATATATTCACCCTCAACAATAATTTAAGAAAAGTCAGTTATAACAAATTACCATTTTTTACCTATCATATTGGTATACTATAAGCACCTGCCATAATTTTCTTGTCTTCTTGATTTTTCTGCTTTGTTTTATTTTTTTTTTTAATTTTAACAATTTATTAGGGGCTCATACTATTCTTATCACAGTCCATACATATACATACATCAATTGTATAAAGCACATCTGTACAGTTTTTGCCCTAATCATTTTTTTCTCCTCTTTTCTTTTTTTTACATTTTATTAGGGACTCATACAACTCTTATCACCATCCATACATATACATACATCAATTGTATAAAGCACATCCATACATTCCCTGCCCCAAACATTCTCAAGGCATTTGCTCTCCACTTAAGCGGGCTGACTTCTTTGATGGATCTCTTGCGAAGGCTCTTGGT
This sequence comes from Tenrec ecaudatus, assembly GCF_050624435.1. NCBI lineage: Eukaryota > Metazoa > Chordata > Mammalia > Afrosoricida > Tenrecidae > Tenrec > Tenrec ecaudatus. The sequence goes on from NC_134542.1 coordinate 107,425,382, forward strand.
CAATGTGATGACAAGCCAGTGCTGGGGACGACTGGCTAACCATAATCCCTTAGTGGCCATATAGTACGCTACAAAGAAATTGCATAGCACCCTGGTTAACCCAAAATATAAAAGAAACTGAAGCAGTGACTCAGCGTTATTGCACGTTCAAGTTCAACTCTTTCTCAAAATGCTCAGTATAGTTCTTGAGATTTGAACTTCAGAGGACAGAATAACCAACAACTTACTCCTCTGTTTCAAAACAAAACACAATAAAAAAATAAAACTGCTTTTGCACAGACCTGAACTCATACCCCACATCTTTCCCTTTTGAGTTGGGTGACTTTGAGAAACACATCTGAGCCTCAGTTTTCATTTCAAATAATAATATCCTTGTAAGGTTGTGATGCTTAATTAACATATTTAAAGAGCCAAATTTTGTTTCCATAATATGGATTGGTCACTGCTTCTAGACTGTGTTATAGGCAGGCTCCTAAGAAAGCTAATTTTCATTGAGTACCTGCAAAGTCAGGCACTATCTTATTTTCGGTGAAAGAAAAATCCCTCTAAAGTAACTGTGAGTGTGGCACAGGACGCACTGGTGTTTTGTGCTGCTTTCCTTAGCATTCCTATGGGTTGGGTCCAATTCAACAGCACCTGGACAATAAGAACAACAATATATTTTTCCAGTACTAGATGTCTTACCTATCCCCTGCTGCTATAACAGAAAGACAGCCATAGAAGATTGGGACAAACAAATGTATTCCCTCACAGTTTAGGAGGCTAGCAGTCTGAATTCCGATTTAGGGGGAAGGTGTACCCTCTCCGTTCTGTTGGCTCTGGGGTCAGGTCCTTCTTTCCTCTCCACATCTGGAGGCTCAGCATTCCCTGGAGGTTTCCCTGTTTCTTGGCATCAATCTTCCCTGGGTTTAGGAGGTCCTCAGTGCGGCAATCCTGGGTCCAAAGCTCGTGGTCCACTCCAAATCTTCTTTCTTGGTAGTTACTGGTCCTCCCCTCTCTGCTTACTTTCTCTTTTTTATATATAAGATAAAAAGTGATACAAGCCATGTGCCAGGGGAACTCTTATGACATCCATTGAAGCTGTGACCTGTATAAAAGTGTTGCCTCCCACTTTGTCCCTCACAGCTGATTAGCATATGACATCAGGTCACACCACGGAAATCATAACACCATGACATAGCCTCCAAGTTACATGATGACATGACTGCCAACCAACTGGGAATCATGGCCCAGCCAAATTGATATAATTGATATATTTAGAGGGACACGATTCAATCCATGACCCAAGACAATGCTAAATTCTAAAACGTCTAATTTCTAAACTTGTAGAAATAAGAAGGTATTACTCTTGGCAGATGCTAGATCATTTCCTCAGGGTTTGGATGCAAGGGGTGGCTATCTAAGCTTCAGTAATCCGCACTGAAACCTGCAGTCCTTGCTCTTCATCAGCAAGTGACTCAAGTCCTTCTCATTCTCAGCAAGCAAGGTTGTATCACCTGTGTCTCACAGGTTGTTAATACGTCTTTCAGCATTATTATTGAGCTTTTCTGATGATTTTCTCAGCATACGGATTGAGTAAGTAGGATGAGAGGATACAACCCTGACATACACCTTTCCTGCTTATAAACCATGCAGTGTTCCCTTGTTCTGGTCACACAGCTGTCTGTTGATCCATGTACAAGTTGCACATCAGCACAATGAATAAGGAGGACCAAAGAAGATTGAAATGCATTTGAATTATAGTGTTGGCAAAGAATATTGAAAGTACCACGAAATGTCAAAAGAACAAACAAATCTGTCTTAGAAGAAGTCTAGCCAGAATGCTCCTAGAGGCAAGGATGGGGTGACTTCGTCTCACATACTTTGGACATGTTGCCAAGAGATACCAGCCCTTGGAGAAGGACATCATGCTTGGTAAAGTAGCTGGGGAACAAAAAAGAAGACCTTTATAAGGTGCATCAATGGGCTAAAAAAATAAGAATAATTGTCGGGATGACACAGGAGCGGACAGTGTTTCATTCTATTATACATAAGATGGCTGAGTCAGAACGGAACAACAATAACAACACCTGGAGAGTACTCACTCATATCTGAGTTTCTTACTCTTACCATCTCTGGTTCAGAAAAACACTCGAAGTTGAAACTTATTTTACATAGATTCAATTTATAGTCTGGAGAGTCTTATTTTTTACTGGTATACATTAAACTAGAATCTTCAGGATAGCTAATTTTATTTAGAAAATTTCAACTAGTGTGATCATAACCTGATATTAGAGAAAAGCTTAGTTCTTAAAACTTTATACCATGATTTTTTTCCATTCATTTTCAAGTAATGGACCATGGACCTATTAATGTATCAATTAGTGATTCTTCATCTAATTTAGCTGTGACTCCTCCCAAGCTTTCAACTATCAATATTTCTGATATTTGGACATCAAGATTTACTGAGATTCCAGTCTTCCGTTTTGTAAGCTTTTGTTCATGTTATTCAACCACCTCACTGAAATTCTGCCTCCGGAGAACCCTGGTCTGAGTAGTCTAGTAGTCCTGTTTCCAAAACATCCTCTCAACTTCCTTCTACATAGGTCATACACCACTATCAAATTAAAGACTGCTTCCATCTGCCTCTTCTTTTTAAAGTTCTTGTACTCAGGTGAAGATAGAGTTCTACTGAGTTTTGAGAACTACTTGTAACATTTTTTTTTTTTTAGTTAGTTCAAGGATCGTTTGTTGGCCCTTAGGAGTGTTTTCCAGTCCTACTTGTAACATTTTTAATGATTACTGCTTACAATGTATCTGTTAGCTCGGCATAGGGAGAAGGCAAGCACTCTCACTTCTGTGAGGACCCTTCCAAAATGGGTTTATGAGTCTGGGTGCACTCACTGACAAGTTCTGAAAGCTGGTTGTTTTCTATCCCACATCGATTTCTATTCAGCAAAGCACTTGGCAAGCCATTGGATTTTCAACTGTGTCCATTTGAAGAGCTTCTAGTTAAAGAAGATACTATTTAAAACATACATGCTGAGCCTTGAGAAAGGTGTTATGGGAAAGAAAAGAATAAAGTCTTTGTCCATAAGGACATTTCCATCCAGTTGATAAATAAAGTGTGTGTATATATATATATATATATACCCTTAAAAATCAGAATTGCTCTGGGTGGAGCAGAGCTTTTGTAGTATGCATTTTTCCTGCTAGATGAGCATCAAGCATCATGCTCTGCGTTAGTGTACCCAGTGTCATCGCCTGGGAAGGTTCTCGCTGGTCACAGTGAAATTTTTTCTTTTTATTTATTTATTTTTTTCACAGTGAAATTTTTTCATAAAAGGAGTTTTGCTTGAACCGTGTTTTTGTGATGGTCTATTTAAGAGAACAGTGGCTGTGTAATTTTGTTTCCTGCTTAGGATAAATGCCACAGAAACTGTTGTGATGTTGAGCATAGCTTAAATTGTAATGTACAGTGTTTGTCAACCTTCCAAATGCTGGGACCCTTTAATACACTTCCTCATGTTGTGGTGACCCCACATGTGGGCATATCTGCATGTGGGTGGACCCGTGTGGGCACAGATAGAGGAGTGGTGTCTCGGTTCCTAAGATCATTGGACATATGGTCTTAGGCGACCCCTGTGAAATGGCCATTTAACCCCCAAGTAGGTCATGACCCACAGGTTGAGAACCTCTGGTTTACAAGGACAGCACTATGGGTAAAATTCAAGTGTTGGAGTGAGTGGTTTTCTTGTTTCATAAAAAGGTGAAATGTTGATTGATGGCAAACCTCGTTCAAGATGTTTGACAACTTCCCAAATGGACAAAAACGTCAACTTGTAGTGTATTTGGAGTTCGTTCCACCAGGTGAAATTGTTCATCGACCTTTCTATTTAAAGTTCTGAAAAGGTAGCATAATTGTGTGAAACAAAAAAAGGTCTAATTTTTTTAGAATGATTGGGGCAGGGAATGTATGGATGTGCTTTATACAATTGATGTATGTATATGTATGGATTGTGATAAGAGTTGTATGAGTCCCTAATAAAATGTAAAAAAAGAAAAAAAGTTTTAAAAAATTGAATCATAAAACAGAAAATAAAGGGAAAAAAAAGGTCTAATTTGTGGCAGGCTGGGGACTGGTTATGCCACCATGAAAATGCACCTGAGCAGCCATCTATGTGTGCCAGTTTGGGGCAATAAAACCAGCATTCCTTTTCTGCTCTACGTACCTTATTCACCTGACCTCGCTCAGTGCGACTCCTTTTTGTTTCTGCAAATGAAGAGGGACATGAAAGGACAGTGATTTAAGGATGTAGCAAAGGTGAAGAAAAAAAAAAAACCAAGGAAGGTGCTGTCAGCCATCCAAACAGATGAGTTTGAAAAATGGAATTGAAGATTTGATAAATGCATTGAGTGTCATGGAAAGTATTTTGAAGGTGATAAGGTTGTTTTGTAAAAACAATTTAAATACATAGCTTTGAAAAAACATTCTGGTTTTTTTTGGTACTCCCTCCTATGTACATATATGTAAGTAAAGCATTTGTGTGTGTGTGTTTACATTAGTCTGAGTCTCATGATGGTGCATATAGTTAACTTACACTGTTGCTAACTGAAAACATTGAAGTTTGAATCCACATAGAAGCCTTAGAGGCACCTCAAAAGAAAGGTCTGCAATGTACTCCCCCAAAGCACCCATCAAAACCCCTATGGAACAAAGGCTGACACACAGGAGGTTGCTATTATTTGGAGTTCAGTCAGCAACAATTGATTTGCATTTGAGTTAAAGTGCCAAACGCAGGTAGGTGGTAGGCCTTAGAAATCAGAACAGTTAGCCTTCATAGTTGATCTGGATCAAATGCTCAGAGTGTCATAGAGAAAGATCTCTTCATTTTGGATTTTTAAACAACCTTGTGGATCTAAAAGCTCGCTGCCGTGGCTCATACAGATGCTGTTGGACAGCACAGTACTGCCCCTGCCACTTTCCGAGGCTAACTCTTTACTTAATTGAAATCCCTGTCTTTCTCCCGGGAGCATCTGGCGGTTTTGAACTGTTGACCTTGCAAGCTAGCAGCCCAATGCATAGCCACTACATAAGAGAATGAAACAGAGGCTTTATTCTTAGGATAAGGCTGTATTCTTTTTGTTGCATGACTTATTTACCAATATATAGTTTTTTTCTTTTTCTTTACTTCCTTAGCACATGGCATCCAGTAACATGGTACCTAGGTTTTATGCCTCATTCTAAAAGTAAAGCCTCGGTTTCATTCTCCTACAGGTTACTACACAACTATGGTCCAAATATCCAAAATTACCTGAGCACCTACATTGGTAGACACTGCCTTGGGTGTTGGGAATACCAAAACCTCAAACCAGTCATTGCCTTCAAGTTGATGCTGATTCAGTGAGTGTCTGAGACTGCAATTGTTTATGGGAGTAGAAAGCCCCTTCTTTCTCCCACAGAGCGGACAGAACTGCTGTCCATAGAAATCTCAACCCAACGTGTAACGATCTTGTTGGAATACCAAAGTGTGCAAGGAATAGCACCCTGTGGCATTGTCAGGATTAGAAGAGCTGCACTTGTCACGGTAAACAGGGATGAAGCACTGCTATTTTCTGTGCAGATAATTCCGAGTAATTCACATATGTATTTCATTAAATATTAAACAATTCAGTACTCTGAAAAATAGTTCTATACACATTGCTAGATTCACCTCCAAAGAAATTGAATTTCTTTATACTGCTACCTCAGGGGTATATCTCTTCTCTTCTAAGGAATTCAATATATAGATAGATATATAGATATAGTTTTGCTTGTTAATTTAAAAAGCATGTGGTTGTGTTTCTTTAATTGCTATCAAAAGCTTCATATATTTATTAGTATTCTTTTTTTTCTTTTTCTTTAGTTCCAAGCACATGATACATAGGTAGCTTTCTCAGGTAAACCGCTACAGCTGGGTCTGATGGGTCCAGCTGTGTGTCAGCTCACTGACCTGAATTCCCTCATCCAAAATTTGAAAAAAATAGGACTATTGCCCCAGGGTCATTTTAAGGATTCAGTGAATCAATTTAAGCGAGTTGATGTTTATAAAGTAAACTATATGCTTTTTAATATTAAAATATTAAGTTTCTAGTTATCTATTTCTCATTTGTCTTTTATTTTGTACTTACTTTTCAGTTACTAAGCAACCAGAATTTAATAATGAAAGATGGCATTTTTTCCCTCTCTCTGAAAATTAAATCATGCTTTGATTTTTTCTACAAGTTTTTCCCTGTTAATACTTTCTATAATAAAATTTGAAATTATTTTTTGTATATGTACAATTTACTCCAAAATGTCATACAGTAGTACATGCCCTAAATGTCTTTCCCATTTCCTTATGGTAACAATGGATGTTGTTGTGTTTTTTATTCCCTGCGGTTCTCAGTTTATTTCCAAGAATTTGTTTATTGCTATAATCACCAAGGTCTAGCTTTGGAATTAATTACAGGCTTAGACTTACTGTTCAACTACCTAATTCCTTGTTTGTGTCTGCGAGTTTATATCTAATTTTCTTTCTCTACTTACCTATTTCATGGCCTTGAGAAATAATTTTCTTGGATTTCACTAATTATAAAATGGAAAATTTCAGGAAATGATTCTTCTGTGAGTTTTATGCTTCTACCACCCCTTCTTAAGTATTTCTTGTGAGGAATTTGAATTCTGGGAGAAAACAGAAATGGCAGTGGCTGTGGTTTTTAGCTTGATGGATGAGCTTGTTTGTTCCCTGGGTATACCAAAGCCTAAGGCCAAGCCAAATCCTGGTCACTAAGTCAATGTGACACAGCGTGGCCTTACATGGGGTTTCTCAGGCTTGAAATCCTTATGGGGACACACGGCCCCGACTTTCTCCCACATGGTGCTTGGTGGATTGGGCTCCAACCTTGGAGTTCGCAGCCCAACACTGACCAGTTAGCCCCACCAGCGTTCTTTGAACACAGGGGCATATATACTAGATGGCCGATAGACGCCTTCAATTACATTCCTTTCCTTAACATGCAAATATTAAAAATTGTATTACTCCTACATACTTCCAATATCTTTCTAGCCCTTTCTAAAAACACGGCTAAGATGATTTTTATTGTTTTCCTCCATTTCAGGCCCTTGACCTTTATGGGTTCACAGACAAAAAGAGTCCTGTTTACTTCCCTCAGGCCTTCAGCGCGCCCCTTCCGGGTCTCCAACCATGACAGGAGCAGCAGGAGGGGGGTGATGGCAAGCAGCCTGAGGGAGCTCATCAGCAAGGTATGTGCTCCCACCGCCGGCCTGTAGAAAGCCCCTGACCTCTGAGGGCCAAGAGTACTAAGTTAATGCAAACACAGAAATGTTTGCCCCACATACGATGTCTAACTTGTCAGACCTACTGTCTCTAGAGGAAACATTATTACATTTCTGCACCATTGAAGGCAGCTGCAGATCCGTGTTCCATCAAAGGAGCCATCAGCTTGGTCATGCAGCTTTGTCTCCATAGAGACTGGAGGAAAGCAGCACACAATACAGCAATCTGTATTTTGGTTAGGAAGCACAGGATCCTTCATTCAAGACTGTGCCCAGGGCACCAAATAAAGGAGGATAAAACCTGACAGAAAAAAATTGGGGGTGGGGGGTTTGGGTAAAATTACCTATGAAATTAAGTAAGAATTCAGTTTCCTGAAACCCAGCAAGGGAGGTCCCAGGTATCCCCTTGGCCTAGCAAAGAAAGCCCTGGGCAATTTCTAATTCCCCTTTAGCAATTCTAATTGCAAAGGCTGAAAGCATACAGGTTTATAAGCTTTCTATAATTACCATTTCCAATATCCATTTTTTTCTCACACATTATGTCTGTAACAGTAGGTAGGAAAAATCAATATAATCCTAGTATAGCCATATCCAAAACACAATTAAAAAAAACCCAAAATGCTCAAGTTCAAAATTCTCTTAGACTGTTGTATTTATATGCATATGACCCTGGACTGCAGGCAGGGTGAATCCAGTGGGGCTGGCTTTCTTTCTTTTTTTTTTTTAAACATTTTATTAGGGGCTCATACAACTCTTATCATAATCCATACATACATCAATTGTGTAAAACACATCTGTACATTCATTGCCCTCATCATTTTTAAAACATTTGTTCTCCACTTAAGCCCTTGGCATCAGGTCCTCTTTTTTCCCCCTCCCTCCAAGCTCCTCTCTCCCTCATGAGCCCTTGATAATTTATACATTATTATTTTGTCATATCTTGCCCTGTCTGATGTCTCCCTTCAGGGGCTGCCTTTCTATCAGTCATTTTGGTTAAATAGTTCAACTTTGGTCCTGGGCCCTCCAACAGCAGCTGTTGTTTGAACCATGAGTGAGTCAAAGCTTCATTCCCCTGCCCACTTTTTCTTCCTCTCACAAACCTTTGTGCTCCCATCCCACTCCATACACTGATTGAGTCACCCACCTGAAGGCTATATGTGACTTCTGGCTTCACCCAGAGGAGAATCCAGCTGTACAACCAGCCACAGCTGATTGTCATTAGGCAGATGTCAGATATGCCCACCATCCACTCTGATGATTTGTTTCTCTAAAACCCCACTTTCTCAATACCAAATTGTGTTAGGCTGAGTTTTCTAGAAAAATGACCAGGACAGTTATATGTATACATATACATACTCCTATGCATGTTCATACATATGAATGAAGATTACATGAAGAAAAAAAATTTATATCACAGAGGTAGCCCAGTCCAACACAAGTCCATGGATTCAATGCTAGCCAGAGTCCCCTTCATGCAGCTGCCAGCTGACCAAGCAGGGAGATAAGTGGGAAGTGGAGATATCACAGACCAGTGGATGCAGAGTCACATGGATCCGAGGTCAGTAGCAATGTGGCAGGGCAGTGACAGTTCACAGGGTCGGTGCTTCTTGTGGGCCCACAGAGCCAGAGCCAAATGCAGAATTCAGGTCAACAAGATGACAAGGGCTAGAGAGAGAGAGAGAGCATCTTTTATAACCACCACCACTCCCTGCCCCAGGAGATGTCATTAAGTTGCGACCTGAGTGATAGGTTGGACTCTACTCCTACCTTCCCACAGGTGCAACACATTGACGTGAAATATAACCATCACAACATGTCCGGATTTGAGTGAAAGGGAGGAGGCAGAATCACGGAGGGAGAAGAGCAATCAGTGGAGGGGGTGAGAAATAAGACCTATGGGGCTGTGGGGAGTTTGTGAGTAGTTTTTATTACTGAATGCAGAGTTAATGGTTAGAAATGTAGCCTTCCATCTCCTGACCTAATTCACAATTTTAAAAAATCCATGAAGAAAAAAGAAGGAAGCATGCAGATACAGTCTCTTCAATGACAGAAGCATTCCGATACGTCCCAGAAGACACAGGCTCTTCAGGAACCATGCATGCAGAACGATTCTTTGCATCTGTAAAGTTAGCAATTTTAAAAATGTTCTGTTTAATCACTTAGGTCATTAACAACGTTTCCTTTTTCTAAGCCATACAGACCAACTAAGGTATATCTTTACCTTCATGCTTGACCAAAATCAGCCAACGCTTTTGAAATATCTAGCCTAATGTTGTCAGTGAGTGGTCAAATAGAAGTACTTTGCCTCATTCTGTTTCTCTGATGCCAATGTAGACCCTGGATGCCCTAGTTATAACCGCTGGGCTAGTCACTCTGGTGCTGGAGGAAGATGGCACTGTGGTGGATACGGAGGAGTTCTTTCAGACTTTAGGAGACAACACGCATTTCATGATCTTGGAAAAAGGACAGAAGTGGACCCTGGTAAGCAAACACACAGTTATCCAAACGAGCTACATTGAACCTGTAAAAATGCATTCTCGACGATGGTGCTGATTTGCCAACTCTAACTAAATACATGTGCCTTGGCGTTAATCTAATAACTGTAACCATACTCTTTAAGTCAGTCTTACAGTATTTTTAGGAAACAGCATCTCTGTAAACTTGGGCTACATCATTTCAAGCAAATAATTTTGTGGGGAAAGCTTTGGCCGATGAGTAGCTACAGATCCTTTTAAAATGTGACGATATGGCTTGCTGATTCTAATTTGCCTTAGGAGACCAGAGAAGCTAATATAACCAATGAAGTTAGTGTGTGTGTGTGTGTGTGTGTGTGTGTGTGTGTGTGTGTGTGTGTGAATACAACGATTTAAAAAAGTAAATACATAGAAGAAAGTCTTCTATGTCAGGGGCAAACTTTAGATTCTATACCTTGAAAAAGCCTTAAAAATAAAGCCTTAAAAATATTAAAACATTTTTTACATGTCTAGCTGAGCCTTCAAGAAAGGGAAATTCTCAGAGACCGATGTTGTCCTTGGAGACAGTCCACAAGCACTGATGTTGCAGTTTGCCTTTGAGCACCCACTGAGCCTTGACCGACGGTGACTGTAGTGTTATGATTTTAGCTTCAGCTTGGGCGTAGGTGACACAAGCTGGGGCTGAAACACAGTGGGGATCAGATTAGAGATGCTTACCTAAAGCAAGGAATCGTCAAAGTCTCCCCTGAGACTGTGTGGCCACAAGCTCAGGATTTAGTCATTTAAAGAGATCTGGGAGGGGTGTCGACTGAAGTATTTTACTCATTGAAATCTCATTATGCAAGTAGTCCCTCCCCGAGTCCTCAGGATCCAGAATTGTTAATGTCCCAGATAACCAATAAGAGCAAACACCCATGGGCTCCGGATGAACATCAACCAGGCCTCAAAGGATTTCTATACAAGTTCACGCAAACATGCGATGCCAAACACACAACTTTAAGGGCTTGTGACACTATATGTAAGAGTGAACAGAAATTAAACCAGACTTGTAAAGATCAGATACAGAATACAAAGTAATCACATATATATCATATTTTTTAATGTTCAAAGAACCCCAAAGTAAGAAGAAATAAGAAGTAATAAATAAGGACTAGACAGGTTTTAAGGAATAAAACAAAATACTTAGAAAATGAGAAGTACAGCGATTGAAATAAACGGAGACACAAGTTAGAACTGAAGGAATAACAACAGGCCTAGAAGGTTTGTCTGAAGAAGGGGCCCATGATGGAAATCACAGTCATAACTGGGGATATCTCCTATCTGGCCACTTGGCATCCACAGAATAGGGAAAGGTTTTTTGTTTTGCTTATATTAAATAAGGCACAGTGCACAAACCATTAAATAATATGTATGAAATCAGCTCTATTAAGAATTTTAATCATTAGAAAACCAACCAAACCTACCACCATAAAGGAGTTTTAGCTTGCATTTCATCATAGCCCCAATCTAGTATAAATTAGTTCTTATGATGTCCTCCTACTTATACTTACCTCTTTGAAAAGATCACTGAAGATATGGATGCTGTATCAAAATGTGGCGAAGAAATCAAATGATACCTGACTATCAGCAAAATAGCATCTGTGGTCTTAAAGGCTCATCTTAAATCAAGTAGGCATCCAAGGCAGGTGTCAGCTAAGCCCACACAGAAGGAGTGCTCCAGCCTATTTGATCCATGGATTGTAAATAATAAAATCCAAGACCAGAGCGGGGAACTGCATCAGAACTTAATATCTGGGCACCGGGTTTTCAGAAGGCTTTGGATGACTGTGAAGGCCCCAAATGCATTTGCAGTTTCCTTGTGTATATTAAGCCTCCGTAGACTCCTCTCTGACATTGGCTAGTGATGTGACTAGCTTTGCTATCAGACATTTGAAATTAGATTTATGTAGATGTAGTAAGGTTAAATTTAACACCTTATCATTTGTTCCCACTTTTGACCCACTTTAAATTTGTTCTAGTCTTTATTATTTTCTGCCTTCATTTTGATTGAGCTTTTTCTCTTTTATTTTATTGTTATTGGTTTTCTAAAAAAATGTTTTATTTATATAAGATATAGCATATGTAAGTGTATAGATAGTAATTGGATTAATAGTTTCCCAGGGTTATGGTAGGTGAGATAATTGGAAAACCAGGAGCTACTAATCACAAGACCGAAGAAAATATTTTAAAATTGATTGGGGTGATAATTGTATAACTCTTTTTTTATCATTTTATTAGGGGCTTATACAACACTTATCACAGTCAATGCACACATCAATTGTATAAAACACATTTGTACATTCATTGCCCTCATCATTCTCAAAACATTTGCTCTCCACTTAAGCCCCTGACATCAGGTCCTCCTTTTTTCCCCTCCCTCCCCACTCCCCTTTCCCTCATGAACCCTTGATAATTTATAAATTATTATTTTGTCATAGCTTGCCTTGTCAGACGTCTTCCCTTCACCCACTTTTCTGTTGTCCGTCCCCCAGGGAGGAGGTCACACGTAGATCCTTGTAATTGGTTCCCCTTTTCAACCCACCCTTCCTCTATCCTCCCAGTATCGCCACTCACACCACTGCTCCTAAAGGGATAATGCACCCTGAATTCCCTGTGTTTCCAGTTCCTATCTGGACCAGCGTACATCCTCTGGGATAGCCAGACTTGCAAGGTAGAATTGGGATCATGATAGCGGGGGGCGAGGGGGAGGAAGCATTTAGAAACTAGAGGAAAGTTGTATCTTTCATCGTTGCTACATCGGACCCTGACTGGCTTGTTTCCTCCCTGAGACTCCTCTGTAAGGGAATATCCAGTGGCCTACAAATGGGTTTTGTGTCTCCACTCCACACTCCCTGCATCATTCACTATGATATGATTTTTTGTTCTGATGATGCCTTATACCTGATCCCTTCGACACCTCATGATCGCACAGGCTGGTGTGCTTCTTCTATGTGGGCTTTGTTGCTTCTGAGCTAGATGGCCGCTTGTTTGACTTCAAGCCTTTAAGACCCCAGACACTATATCTTAAGATAGCTGGTTACCATCAGCTTTCTTCACCACATTTGCTTATGCACCCATTTGTCTTCAGCGATCATATCATGGAGATGAGCATACAATGATATGATTTTTTGTTCTTTGATGCCTGATAACTGATCCCTTCAGCACCTCATAATCACACAGGGTGGTGTGTTTCATCCATGTGGGCTTTGTTGCTTCTGAGCTAGATGGCTGCTTGTTTGACTTCAAGCCTTTAAGACCCCAGATGCTATATCTTTTGATAGCCGGGCACCATCAGCCTTCTTCACCATATTTGCTTATACACCCATTTGTCTTCAGTGGTTGTGTCAGGAAGGTGAGCATCATAGAATTCCAATTTAATAGAACAAAGTATTCTTGCATTGAGGGAGTATTTGAGTGGAGGCCCAATGTCCTTCTACTACCTTAATACTAAATCTATAAATATATGCACAAAGATCTATTTCCCCATCCTCATATATAAATATATTTGCATATGTGCATGTCTTTGTCTAGACCTCTATAAATGCCCTTTGCCTCCCAGCTCTTTCCTCTATTTCCCTTGACTTTCCTCCTGTCCCACTATTATGCTCATTCCCCACCAGTGTTTCAGCAATTCCTCTTGGTTACATTACCCTTGATCATACCCTACCAAGCCCCCCACATCCTCGTCACCACTGATTTGGATAACTGGTTGTTCTCTTGTCCCTGGGTTTGTTAACACCACTACCTTTCCCCCACCTCCTCCTCTCCCATGTCCCCCCGCGAGCTGTCGGTCCCGTTGTTTTCTCCTCTAGATTGTTTATCCAGCCTATCTTATTTAGACAGACCAGCGGAGATAATAACATGCACAAAAACAAGACAGAGCAAAACCAAGCAACAATATACAACAAAACAACAACATACCAATGACAAAAAAAACCCCAAAACAAAACAAGGGAAAAAAAGCCTGTAGTTAGTTCAAGGATTGTTTGTTAGCCTTTAGGGGTGTTTTCCTGTCCTGTCTGTTGGGGCACCACACCCTGGCCTCAAAGTCTACCTTCAACATTCCATGGGGATCTTGCTGCTCTGTTCCCTTGCTGTACTGTTGCACCCCCTTAGTGTTTTGCCTCGGTGTGGCAGGATCAGATCGGATACAATTCCCACACTGTCTTTGGTGTTGTCCCCTGTAGGTCTATGGGTCAGTGAGGGGCGTCATGTCTCATAGTGGGGCTGGTCATGTGGTCCTCTCTGTGGACTGGCTGCTCTAATTGGGAACATCGTCCTCAAGGCCTGGTGGGCCATGATGTGCTCCACTCTCTCCTCCTCCCCCTTCATCTGCTCCCTTGTGTTCCAGTCAGGTATGTCCCTCTCCTGGAGCTGCAGATTCAATGCCGTCCTTTGAAATACATTCTTCTGGGGGGAGGGGGATTGTACAACTCTTTTAAATATGTTTAAACCATTAAATTACATGATGTAGATTATATTCAGTAGAATGTCTTTAAAAACTAGAAGACAACATCACACATACACATAGACACCATATGGAAAGTAAAACAATCAGCCTCCAAATGAGAGGAAGTATTTGCACCAAAGCCTGACAAAGGTTTCATATATGGAAAATTTTAAGTTAGCGATGGAAACAAGATACAATTGAACAACCAACAAGAAACTGAACAAAAGTCAAGGATAAACCAAAAGGGCAGCGTTGGCTCAAAAGCAGGAGGGACAAATAAACTAGATGACTGTAAATAGAGGGCCTAACGAGGAAATGGAGAAAGTGGAGATGATTTGAGAGGACTTAAGGCCATCAAACAATCTGTGTATGAATTGTTGATTGCCAAACTGATTTGCTCTATAAACTTTTACCTGTAGTATAATAAAATTAAAAAGACAGGGACAAACATCTGAAGAACAGAGAATGAAACAAGGGGAAGATGGATAACTTTTCGGTGATTAGGGAAGTAAAAGTTAAGACCATAATACTCAAGTGAATGGATAAACAAAAGGGGATGCAGACATATAATGGAATATTGGTCAGCCAGGAAGAGAAATGGAGTCTTCCTGCATGCTGCACTATGAATATAGCATGTGATGGAGCTTGAAGACATGGGCTGAGTACAGTAAGTCATCTCAAAAGGTGGAGATGCGCAGCCAATTATCTTACAGGCTGCAGTAAGTCAAACATGTGAAAAACAGTTGAATTGAACAAAGTGTGATAGATGACATATTTACAGTAAGAACAACAAAGAGTAGCTGCCAAGGCTGCTGATGTGCAACCAAACATCTTATGGGTTTTGATTTGGAGATTTCATCATGTTTTCATGAGACAGAGCTCTGATGGCATTGTGGTCACACATTGGGCTGCTGTCCACAACATCAGCAGTTCAATGCCACCAACCAGTGTGCAGGAGAAAGACGAAGTTTCCTATTCCCATAAAGAGAAAGCAAAATTTTTGTTGAAGATCATCCAAAGGTTGCAGCAGTACATCGACAGGAAGCTATCAGAAGTGTAGGCTGGATGCAGAAGATGTGGAACAAGGAGTATCATGACTGATGTCGATGTATCGTGGCTGAAAGCGGAGAAAATCAGAAACATGTTTACTTGTTTTTTATTGACTATGCCAAGACAACTGATGGTGTTGATCCTAACAAATTATGGATAACCTTGAGAAGAATGGGAAATTCAGAACATTTAATTGTGCTCATGCAGAACTTGTACATGGATCAAGAGGCAGTTGTGTGAACAGAGCAAAGGAATACTGCATGGTGTAAAATCAGGAAAGGTATGCGAGAGGGTTTATCAAACCTATTCAGTCTGTATGCTGGGTAAATACTCAGACAACTTGGCTTATATGAAGAAGATGTGACATCTGGATTGCAGGAAGTCTTGCTGAACCCAACCTTGCTAGCTGAAATTAAGGAGGACTTGAAATACTTGCTCATGAAAATCAAGGATTGTGGTCTTCCATATGGTTGCAACTCAATGTAAACAAGATGAAAATCCTTACAATTGGGCCAATAGGTAATGTCATGATATAGGGAGAGAATGTTGAAATTGTTGAGAATTTTGTCCTGCTTAGATCCACAATCAGTGCTCATGGAAACAGCAGTCAAGAAACCCACAGACATAATTAATTAGGTAAATCTGCCACACAGGTCTTGTTAGAGTATTTAAAAGCAAGGATGCACCCTACCTAAGCCATAGTATTTTCATTTGCATCAAGTGCATGTGAATATTAGATAAAGAAGACCAAAGAAGAATCAATGCATTGAGTTGTAGTAGAATGCTCAAAGTACCATGGACTAGTAAAAGGACAAATAAATCTGTTTGAAAGAAGTACAACTTGAGTGCTCCTTAGAGACAAGGATGACAAGACTTAGTCTTACATACTTTGGACATGTTGTCAGGAGAGACCAGTCCCTGGAGGAGGCCATCCTGTTTGGTAAAGTGGAGGGGCGGTGAAAAAGAGGAAGGTCCTCACGATGGATTTACATGGTGGCTGCAACAATGGGCTCACGAGCAGGAACAATTGTGAGAATGGCACAGTACCAGGCAATGTGTTGTTGTGTCACTGTAGGTCAGAAGCAACTTGACACACAGCAACAACAGCAAGAGTAACAAAGAGTTCCAGTTTTGGAAACCCAGAGGTGGTTCTGTCCTGTACTATGGGCTGACTGTGAGTTAGAATCAACTCTATGGCAGTGAGTTTGGTGGGGTTTTTATTTTTTTAATTTTTTATTGTTGTTTCCAGAGAATTTCCAGTTAGTGAATTGGGCAACTACTGTGTTTAGTGCTTTTTCTTATGTAGTGCCAGGGGTCTTAAGAGCTTGTATATAGCTATCTACAGTACAAAAATTGATCTCTGTTGGCAGAGAGAAACAGAAAAAAAGAGAGACAAGAACAGGAAGAGGAAATAAAATATGTGACTAAGTGACTCCAGGAACACTGCCCCCTTTGTTGTGAAACCAGAAAAACTGGAAGATTCCTAGATTCATTAGTGAATATTGTGGTCAACATTTCTTTAGAAGAAATCTTACCACAAGGAGAAAAAAGCCACAAAACTTTAAATTATTTTGGAATCTAGATTTTCTTTGATCATAGAGGCTGGACAAACCTTAAATTCTGATTTAAGCCTTAAATCAAAAATTCTACTAAAGATACTACAATCCACAGGCCAGCTACCACAACAATTACCTGGTCCCAAATGTCAATAGGCTGAGATGCAGAAATTCTGCTATAATATGAATATCTATTGTAAAGAAGTTAAAAATGAGAAAAATTAAAATATACATTAATGAAAATAATAACATAATACAGGATAACATACATATGAATATTACTATCTAAAAAATCACTAAAACAGTGACATAGTTTTTTGTTAAAAAAAATCATTTTTAGGGGGGTTCATATAACTCTTAGCACAATCCATCCATCCATCCATCCATCCATCCATCCATTGTGTCAAGCACATTTGTACATTTGTTGCCAGCATCATTCTCAAAACATTTCCTTTCTATTTGAGCCCTTGGTGTCAGCTCTTCATCCCCCCATCAACCCTTGATAAATTATAAATTATTATTATTTTGTCATTGTGGTTGGAAGGGGGGCCAGCCCCCCACAACTAATCATGGGTTCAATAGGCACAGTTGTACAGTTCAGACATATAAATATTACATTAAAGTCATTGAGAGCATGAGAGATAAAAGAGATGAAATAATGGAGTCAGACACATTTCATAGTAGCATGCTCACCTCAGCCAAGCTTGGTGGTCCACGTGGAGAGAGGAGGAGGGGATGAGAGGTCAGGGAGGAGCCGAGAGAGTGCTCTTTATTGCTAACCCAGGCCTATATATCTTTGGGGCCATGTAAGCCCACTAATTACAGGTAAAGACATATGTCACTGGAAAGGGTTATATAGGTTATACAGCAACAAGAGGAGGACAATCTAGGGATATACATGCAATAAGAAGAGGAGGGATTGGGGGTATACATGTGACAAGATGGGCGGATCCTAAATAATGGACAAGATGGGCGGATCCTAAATAATGGATGGCAGCCTAAATAATGGATGTCACTGAGCCAGTTTGATCTGTTCTCTGGATCTCCATAGAAACCATTATCAGTAGGGTGTGAACCCCACCTACAGGAACCAAGCTAATGGTCAGCAAATCTTTAGGGAGTAGCCCATTGTCCTTAACAGCAGGGAGTGGGGGCCTACCTTTCTGGCAATTGAATACTTTCAGGGAGGTTGTCTCTAAGCATTTGACCTCCTACCATATGCTGACAAAAAGCCCCTAATATTTGGCATGTATTTGGGGGAGACAAAGCTGGAGGAAAGTCTCTTTACAATCCTACATGTCATGTCTTACATTGTCCTATGTCTCCCTTCACCCACTTTTCTCTTATCCCTCCCCAGGGAGGGGGTTATATGTAGATCCTTGTAATCAGTTTCCCTTTCTACTCCACCTTCCCTCCACTCTCTTGGTATTGCCACTCTCACCACTGGTCCTGAGGGGTTCATCTGTTCTGGATTTCCTGTGTTTCCAGTTTCTATCTGTACCAGTGTACATCCTCTGGTCTAGCCAGATTTGTAAGGTAGAATTGAGATCATGATAGTTGGGGGTTGGGGGAGGGGGCGGATAGAGCATTTAAGAACTAAAGGAAAGTTGTATGGTTCATCATTGCAACATTGCACCCTGACTGGCTCATCTCCTCCCTGAGACCCTTCTGTAAAGGGATGTCTAGTTGCCTACAGATGGGCTTTGGCTCTCCACTCCACACTCCCCCTCATTCACAATGATATGATTTTTTTTGTTCTTTGATGACTGATAACTGATCCCATCGACACCTTGTGATCACACAGGATGGTGTGCTTCTTTCATGTGGGCTTTGTTGCTTCTGAGCTAGATGGCTGCTTATTTGTCTACAAGCCTTTAAGACTCCAGATGCTGTATCTTTTAACAGCTGGCCACCATCAGCTTTCTTCACCACATTTACTTATGCACCCACTTTGTCTTCAGTTATCTTGTCAGGAAGGTGAGTGTATGGAATGCCAGTTTAATAGAACAAAGTCTTCTTGCATTGAGGGAGGTCTCTTTGTTGACCCTTAGGAGTGTTTTCTGGTCTAATCTGATGGAGTGCCATGCCCAGACCCCAAAGTCTATTTTTGGTATTTCCTGAGCACTTCCTTGCTCTGCTCCCTTTGCTGTTCTGTTCATGCCCTTAGTGTTTTGCTTTGGTGTATTGGGGTCAGATTGGGCACAATTCCCACACTGTAGTGACATAGTTTTACATTTTAAAAATCTCTTCACTGCCTAATGTAACAGAAGACAAATTCTCTGTTTCCAGATTTGATCTCTTTGGTGAAGTATATGAAACAAATCCGACTCAACTAGATATGTAAATTGTAGGCAAAGGAATAACTTACTGGCCTTTTCAGATAATTGTGGATTTCCTTTTTTGATACTGCATCAAAAACTCAACGGCTGGTATTTCCATAAGGAGTCCTGGCACTCGGGCTTAGGCATTATCCTGAAGCACAGGTAGGTGCTGCAAACACACCGGCAGCCTCACAGGAGAAAGATGAGACTGTGGACTCCAGCAAATACTTACAGTCCCAGAACCCCCGCAGCTCTGACAGCAACCTGGTTGGGATTCGAGGCTGTGTTTCCAGACTTGCCAGAAGAGCCTCTTAAAGCTGCCTACTTCCTAACTGGTCAGCAGATCAAACCTGTTGAGGGAATCTTCTCTGTTTTATGCTTTTCACACTTACTTCTTGAGTGCAAATGGCAGGTACTTTGATCAGTGAGGCCCAATGAATTTGACTTAGACAAGAACTTCCACCAAGGAATAGCCATCAGATGTCTCACATCCTCAGCTTTAAGTCCTTAGAAGCCTCCAAGAGGGACCAGACTGCAACCCAGTGCCGCAAGGTGTGAATGCAACGTTCCGGCGGCGTGGAGTAGAGAACCAGTGGAGAGGTCTGGGAGGCTGGCCTCAGTGCCAAATACTAAGTGGATGCCAGCCCCTCCCCCCAGAAGAATTTATTTCAAAGGAAGGCATTAAATCTGCAGCTCCAGGAAAGGGACATATCTGATCAGAGCACAAGGGAGCAGATGAAGGGGGAGTAGGAGAGAGTGGAGCATATCCTGGCCCACCAGGTCCTGAGGTCGATGACCCCCAATTAGAGCAGCCAGTCCACAGAGAGGACCACATGGCCAGCCCCACTATGAGACATGACGTCCCTGACTAACCCATAGCCCTGCAGGGACAGCACTGGAGACACAGTGTGGGAATTGCACCAGACCTGATCCCACCACACCTAGGCAAAGCACTGGGGGAGTGCAGCGGAACAGCAAGGGGATGGAGCAGTCCCCAGGGAATGCTGAAGGTGGACTTTGGGGCCAGGGCATGGTACCCCAACAGACTGGACTGGAAAACACTCCTAAAGGCCAACAAACGATCCTTGAACTAACTACAAGCTTTTCTTTCTTGATGTGTTTTGTTTTTTTGTCAGTGGTTTATTGTTGTTGTTTTATATTGTTGCTTGGTTTTACTCTGTCTTGTTTTTGTGCATGTTATTATCTCTGCAAGTCTGTCTAAATAAGATAGGCTGGATGAACAAGCTGGAGGAAAAACAGCAGGACCAACAGTTTCAAGGGGATGGGGGACCAGGGGAGGTGGGGGGAAAGGAAGTGGTGTTAACAAACCCAGGGACAAGGGAACAACAAGTGATCCAAGTTGGTGGTGAGGTGGGTGTGGCAGGCCTGATAGGGCATGATCAAGGGTAATGTAACGAAGAGGTATTGCTGAAACCCAGGTGGGGACAGAGCAAGATAGTGGGACAGGAGGAAAGTCAAGGGAAATAGAGGAAAGAGCTTGGAGGCAAAGGGCATTTATAGAGGTCTAGACAAAGACATGTACATATGCAAATATTTGCACATGTACATATATATATGGATGGGGAAATAGATCTATGTGCCTATATTTATAGGTTTAGTATTAAGGTGGTAAATGGACAATGGGCCTCTACTCAAGTACTCCCTCAATGCAAGAATACTTTCTTCTATTAAATTGGCATTCTATGATGATCACCCTCCTGACACAACCTCTAAAGACAAAGTGGGTGAACAAGCAAATGTGGTGAAGAAAGCTGATCGTGCCCGGCTACCAAAAGATATAGCATTTGGGGTCTTAAAGGCTTGAAGGTAAACAAGTGGCCATCTATCTCAGAAGCAACAAAGCCCACATGGAAGAACACACCAGCCTGTGTGATCACGAGGTTCCGAAGGGATCAGTTATCAGGCATCAAAGAACAAAAAATCATATCATTGGGTGCACACCTCCAGGATATGATCGCTGAAGACAAATGGGTGCATAAGTAAATGTGGCGAAGAAAGCTGGTGGTGCCTGGCCATCAAAAGAGATAGTGTCTGGGGTCTTAAAGGCTTGAAGGTAAATAAGTGGCCATCTAGCTCAGCAGCAACAAAGCCCAAATGGAAGAAGCACACCAGCCAGTGCAATCAGGAGGTGTCGAAGGGATCAGGTATAAGGCATCGTCAGAACAAAAAAAAATCTTACCATAGTGAATGAAGGGGAAAGTGCAGAGTGGAGACCCAAAGCCCATTTGTCGGCCACTGGAGATCCCCTTGCAGAGGGGTCTAGGGGAGGAGATGGGTCAGTCAGGGTGCCATGTAGTACCGATGAAGAATACAACTTTCCTCCAGTTCCTAAATGCTTCTTCCTCCCCCCCACCTCCCACCCCCAACTATCATGATACGAATTCTACCTTGCAAGTCTGGATAGACCAGAGGATGTAAACTGGTGCAGATAGGAGCTGGAGGCACAGGGAATCCAGGGCAGATGATACCTTCAGGACCTAGGGTGTGAGTGGCCACACTGGGAGGGTAGAGGGAGAGGGGGTGGGAAAGAGGGAACCAATAACAAGGATCTACATGTGACCTCTTCCCTGGAGGACGGACAACAGAAAAGGAGGTGAAGGGAGATGTCAGACAGGGCAAAATATGACAAAATAATAATTTATAAATTATCAAGGGCTCATGAGGGAGGGGGGAGTGGGGAAGGAGGGGGAAAAAGACTACCTGATGCAAAGGGCTTAAGTGGAGAGCAAATGCTTTGAAAATGATGAGGGCAAAGCATGTGCAGATGTGCTTTACACAATTGATGTATGTATGGATTTTGATAATAGTTATATGAGCCCCTAATAAAATATTTTTTTAAAAAGCCTCCAAGAAAGTAGCTATTGGAGACTTAAGGAAGAATGTGGGAGAGGAGTCTATTTCTTCTTTAATTACTATTGGATTATGGAAATCAAGATGCTCAGGTCATGAGTAGATTACTTTTGTGATGGTTTCTTGATGTTGGTTTAAGAGAAAAACAATGAAGACCCTCTCACTGTCATGGAGCAAAGGCTGACTCATAAAGAACACCCTGCCTAAACATTTACTGGAGTAGAAAGCCCAGTCTTTCTCCTCTCAGAGTTGTTGGTGGTTTTGAATGGCCAACCATGAGGACTGTAGCCTGTGTAATCACTACACCACCAGGGCTCCACTTAGGGAGAGTAAATCACACTGTAAATGCTAGAAAGAAATATGAGACAATGAAAAAGAATTGCACAAGGCAGGCATATAGGTGAAAACCCATTTAGATTCTTGTCATCTTAACTGAAATAGAGTGACCATAAAATTTGTCATCTTTTGAAGTGAAAAGTCCATCGACAATCACAATGGTGTATAATCACCCCCATCCATTATCTATTTCCAGAGCTTTGTCATCATCCCAGTCAGAGACTCTCTCATTAAGTGATGACGCTCCATTTTCCTTTCCCCTTTGTCCCTGGAAACTTCTATTTGGCTTTCTATCTCTATGAATATCCTTATTGTAGATCCTGTATATAAATGTAATAATCAAATATCTGTTCTCTCCCTCTGTGTGTCTGACTTATTTTAAGTTTCTTCTATGTTGTAGCATATTTAAGAACTTTATTCCCATTGTGGCAGAGTAATATGCCATTTTATGGATACACCACATTTCTATGTATGCATTCAACTATTAATGGAGTCTTGAGGTGTTCTCACCTTTTGCTTGTTGTGAACAGTGCCACAGTGAATATTGGGGTACAAGAATCTGTGTGATTTTCTTCCTTTCTTTTAAAAAAATCATTTTATTGAGGGTTTGTACAACTCTTATCACAATCCATACATCCATACATTGTGTCAAGCACATTTTCACATTTGTTGCCATCATCATTCTCAAAACATTTTCTTTCTACTTGAGCCCTTAGTATCAGCTCCTCATATCCCTCCTGTCCCCACCTTCCCTCTCTCACAAAACCTTGATCATTTATAAATTATTATTTTTTCATGTCTTACATTGTCTGATATCTCCCTTTACCCACTTTTCTGTTGTCTGTCCCCCAGGGAGGGGGTTATATATAGATCATTGTGATTGATTCCCCCTTTCTCCCTCACCTTCCCCTTCTCCTCCTGGTATCTCTGCTCTCATTATTGGTACTGAGGGGTTTATCTGTTCTGGATCCCCTGGATCCCAGCTCTTATCTGTACCAGTGTACATCCTCTGGTCTAGTCAGCCTTGTAAGGCAGAATTGGGATCATGATAGTTGGAGCAGGGGAGGAAGCCTTAACGAGCGAGAGGAAAGTTGTAGGTTTCATTGGTGCTATACTGTACCCTGCCTGGCTCATCTCCCCAAGATCCTTTTGTAAGGGGATGTCCAGTTGCTAACAGATGGGTTTTGGGTCTCCATTCTGCACCCTTCATTCACAATGATATGATTTTTTTGTTCTTTGATGCCTAGTACCTGATCCTATAGACACCTCGTGATCACGCAGGCTGGTGTGCTTCTTCCATGTGGGCTCTTTTGCTTCTCAGCTAGATGACCGCTTATTTATCTTCAAGCCCCCATGATTTCCTATTTTCAAGTCTTTGGGGTCTATATCTAGATGTGCAATTGCTGAATTATATGATAATTCTATGTTTAATATTTTGAGGAACTACCAAAATATTTTCCATAGGGATTGGTCTTCTGAATTTTTAATAATAGTGTTTCCTAAGTGTTGGATACATGTATGCCTAAAGATGGAGCGGAGCCTCATGCACATTAGACAAAGGACCAAAATGACTCAAGAAACATCTGTACTTCTAATTATTTATGTTCTATGTGGTAGAAATACAGAAACAAAGGTATTGAGAAAGGCTTGTATTTTTAAAAGATAACTTACACTTAAATTTCAATTATATTTTATTATTGTTATGAATGAATTTAATATTCACAGTGTCCAGTGCTTCCAACCCCAGAGATTCCTGAGATGTAGGAATCAATGGTTTGAATTTGAATCCTGACTATTCCAAATCTTTTGGAAGAGCAGCTCCAGCATGTTGAGACAGTTTTATTAACTTATATTTTTAAAAGCCTTTTTTTTGGTGTGTGTGTGTGTGTAAAAGATTGTATCAGAGGGCTATTTATAAATCGTGAAATTTTCAGGGATCTCCACCTTATCATTTCCAATGTTAAAAGTCAACTAATATTTTAGGTAGACTATGAGTGAATATTGTAAATAAATGGCTTTTAGTGTTTCCAAGAATTCAGATGCCATGGGTTGGGGGTGGGGTGGGGCAGGGAGGTGATAGTTGGTAGACTATAGAACACTTGGGCTTGAGAAAACCCTGAGCAATTTCTAATTTTACCCCTTATTTTAGCCTCATGATTGTGATATGTTTGGTCTAGTTCTTCTTGTGCAATGGAAACCACTTCGCTGCAGCTGCGACTGTATTGCAGTCATAAGATGAGAGACTGATTAACTCTTCCCATCAAGGAACAATTCTCTTCAAGGAAGGAGCAGATATGTTTGTTATTTATGTGGGCATACTAAACCAAATCAAACTCCATCCTGTAGTACTGATGATCGGTTATGAACTTAGGTGTCACAGGCCAAATGACTCCAGAGTTGCTGCAGTCGATAGTGATCCCCAGGCCTTTCTTCCACAGTACCTGTGGGTGGATCCAATGGCCAACCTTTTGATCGGTGGCCAGGAGTGAACTATTTACACTATCTTGGGATGTTTTGAATATCAAAGTAATAGAGGCCTACTTTTCTGCTAAACACATTACTTGAATAATTAGCTTACTTGCCAAGGGATTTTAGCCTGACTTCTATAAGAGTCTGAAACGAATGTAAAACCAAGGGTACAATATGTAAATGCCAAATCAAGGAATAGTCTTAATGTTTCTTTGTAACTTCATTACAACAGGGCAGTAAATATACTCCAGTTTCCCAGCAGCCGAAAAAATCTGGAATAGCACGCGTCACCTTCGACTTGTATAAGTTGAACCCCAAGGACTTCATTGGCTGCCTCAATGTGAAGGCTACCATGTATGAGATGTACTCTGTGTCCTATGACATCCGGTGTACCAGTGCCAAGGCCGTGGTGAGGTAAGGGACATCAAAGGGGTCCGTCACAAGAATGTTCAAGGTCACAGACCAGAGCAACTGCGGCTAGCTTACTTCTTTGCTTCCTGGGCACAGAGCCTGAGCTTTCAGCCTAATTTGTTATTGTTCGAACACACTCTATTTTATGTTGCCTTATAACAGCTTAATGTTATGCCCCAAACTTATTTTTCAAAAGACTTATTTACAAAATAAAAACATGGACTGATCTTGAGCCAAAATACCGTCTTTTATTTTTCCACCGAAGTAAAAAACTACATAACGATTGGGAAGAACAAATTTCTTTTGAAAACTAGAGTTTTTTAAAACACGAACTCTGAACGGCAGTAGCTAAAATCGGAGCACGGGCAGCGTCTTTAATGTGTCTTTCCAGGAACATTGTTAACGGGCGTCTCCTGGCCCCATAGCCTGATGTACTCCTTCTCCGCACAGTGCCATCGCCCATCAGCCCCTTAGACAAGCGCCAGGTTGTCTGCAGGGCTTCACTCAGGAGTCTTTAGAAAACAGACTCCCAGTTGGTACCAAGACCTCCTGGAACAGTTCTGGGTATTCGAGAGCTCCCTGGCAGTCCTTGTTGCAAACCCACCCTGGAGAGCCTCTGCCACAGACCCTGCTTTGCCCACGAGACCTGTTCTTAGAGGGACAACTGCTTCACCCCTGAGCAACCTGCCAGGCGAACTCTGCCATGTGGCTCTACGTCACTTATCATCTTTAAAGCGAATTTACTTCCAAATTCTGCATGGCGGTGTAGACTCTAAATACATCTGCTTCCAGTTCTTTAATCACAGTGTCCTTGATTCTCTAAAGAACGAACTCTGTGTAGTGAGAATTGATGGAAGGAAAGAGGCTGGCAGCACAGAATGGTCTCTGAAGATACTATATAACGTTTGCAACTATTTTATTCGAGCACTCTCTGCAAATCTCTTCTGGGCAAGATTTGTCTGTAAATGTTTATCTCCTAGGGCTCTGCTATCCCCGTAAGGACTGCCCTGAGCACACAAGAGATAAAATGCTTTTGGGGATTGAGGCTGCTCTATGGCTCATGCGTACAGGAGTATGACTGCGTGTTTGACTTCTGCGTAGCCTCTGTCTTCTGTTTACTTCAGCACTAGGTGCTGATGCTCCTAAAACTATTACTTATGTAGTATTGAAATAATTTTTAAAAACCCATTTTATTGGCACTTCTTCCTTACATCATACAAGTCAAGAGTTTAATCATATCCAGGAGAGCTGTGCAATCACTATCACAATCGATTTTAGAACATTTTCTTCTCCCTTGTGGTTATTAGTATAATGATTACTTTTTAAATTTTGGCAAAACACAACAAAACATTCTCCAATTCAACAATTTTTATATGTATAATTCAGTGCCATTGATTATACTTATAGTATTAAAATGTTTATTAATTTTGCTAAAATGGTATAAAATATCTTTATTAACCAACCACCACCGCTTTCCGGGGGGACGAACAACAGAACCCAGAGGGGAAGGGAGACAGCAGTGGGTGTAAGATAAGAAATAATAGTTTATAATTAATCCAGGGGTCACAAGGGTGGGGAGAAGGGAAGGGAGGGAAAAAAGGGGAGCTGATACCAAGGGCTCAAATAGTAATTAGATGTTTAGAAATTAATGATGGCAACATGTTTACAAATATGCTTGATACAATTGATGTATGGATTGTTTAAGAGCCCCCAATAAAATGATCTTTTAATAAAAAAAAAGAGAAAAGTGAGGCATGAGTTCCACAAATTAGAATCTAATGGAATGAGGGATGTAAACCTCACACAAAAACCGGCCTTGACAAAAAATGTCTGTGGAAGGGCTTAGTTCTCAAAGGACAGATGACCACCGAGGTGCCCATCCCCAGGCCAGCGACCCGGGAGGTGTGCCCCTCGGGGACCAGCTTCCCAGTGGTCCAGGGCGAGCTTCTGCTGCTGGAGCTCGCTGGGTTGCCACCCCACCACTCATCGACGAGGGACAGAACCTTAAAAATCATCACAACCACAAAATGCTTTTAGCTACGGACCAGGTGGAGGATGCAAATTTGAGTAGAAACTGTTCTTGTTTCTTTAACCGCTCTTGCCAATCTCAACCCCGAAACTTGCACGACGTGACAAGGGCAGGCTTCACGCTCACTTGGCCTCTGGAAATGAACTAATGGGTTAAAGGGCCCTGGTCCCAGGTTTTGTAAAGACCTTCGGCCTTTTAGCTTGGCGTTTCCTTTCACAGCAACTTTGCTGAGTTCACTGATAAGCTTGATACGACTAACAGAGCTGTGACCCTAGTTGGTTGGTAAGCTTGATTCGACTAGCCAAAGTACTAGACACGGTGTGCACATTCGATTCGACCTCCCCCAGAGCTTCCTGGCTCATGAATAAATGAGTACTCACTGCCATCAAGCCTAGGTCAATTCAAAGCTACCCCAAAGGACAGGAGAGAAGTGCCCCGTGGTTTCCTGAGACTGTCACTCTCCGGGAGCAGAAAGCCTGTCTCTGTCTCTCTCCCCTCATGTCATGAATAAATAGCCACACCATATTTGAAAGTGGATGGGAAAAGCCATGCTGTTCACAGCATGACTCTGGAGTAGAAGCATTGGATCATCTGGTCAATGGGCACCTGTGCCGCAGCAGGGCCTCAGGTGACATCAGGGCACAAGAGCCGTCTTCCTCCAAGCGGGAGCACTGTGGGTGGCTGCACAGCCTGAGCCCAGAGCCCACGTGCTTGTAGGGCTCAGAGAGCTTACCCTCCACCTGACCTGTCTTCTTGTTCCCTCCTCCCAGGAGCATGCTGCGGTTCCTGTCCTATGTCGCCCAGGTGACTGGGCAATTTCTCGTCTACATGGGCTCCTACATGCTGAGTGTGCTGGATAACCCCGAAGCGCAACCTTCTCCCAGGTCATATTTCAAAGGAAAGAGCATGTTCAGATAACGCTGCACCTGGAGAGCATCACGGGCCTCTACATCCAATTCTTCACTTGTAAATAACTAAGTCCGAAAATACTTGTGCTTGGTGTCAGGGGCTGCTTGCACGCAGCTGGACACTGCGACTCAGGCCTGGTCTCCAGATGAAAGAAAAGAGGTGGCATGTTCTTTGAAAGGGGACCTTTGCTGCAAGGTGCCCTAGAAGAAGGAGGGAGGTGGGCAGGGGGCTTGTGGAACTTGGTATGTCATCAAGCAGCAGGTGTATCCTGGAGTGGCTGAGGAGTGACAGCCCATGGTCTAGGCCTATTGCCAAAATGTCATCCCCAGAATTACTTCCTTGTATCACACTCCTCTCTCTCTCTCTCTCTCTCTCTCTCTCTCTCTCTCTCTCTCTCTCTCTCTCTCTCTCTCTCTCACACACACACACACACACAGGCCAATGCTTTTATGTTCTAACTGATGTAATCACTTTTAAATCTATTAGCACTTGATACCCCCAAAATAAAGCGCTGTCGTAAGGGACTGTGTGTGTATTTATTTCGTTTTGTTTTCAGTGAGGGTCCTTCATGAGCCCAAAGGGACTGGAGCCCTAAAGGAGTTGAACTCTCAGAGGTCTTCAAGTGGCACTTCCTGTTCACTTGTTTTCTCATCCTTCTGTTCTCTCTCTCTCTCTCTCTCTCTCTCTTTCTCTCTCTCTCTCTCTCTCTTGCTTTTGTTTGTGTGTATAATAGTAC
This sequence comes from Tenrec ecaudatus, assembly GCF_050624435.1. NCBI lineage: Eukaryota > Metazoa > Chordata > Mammalia > Afrosoricida > Tenrecidae > Tenrec > Tenrec ecaudatus. The sequence goes on from NC_134542.1 coordinate 107,454,330, forward strand.
ATTTACTTTTTCTTCAATGGAATCCCCTGGATCTGGAATTTCCTCTGTAGAAATATTTTTTTGGTTTAGTTTTAAAAAAATTATATGATAAAATTTTATTTTAACAATAATTTTAAAGCAATAACTCTCTATTTCCCTCCCTACCTCCAGGTTCTATTAACTGCTAATCTACTTTGTTTCCATGTGTTTGTATAATTTAGATATTACATATAAATAAGATAATACAGTACTTATCCTTTTATGTCTGACTAATTAAATTCTTTATAATTTTTTTTCAAGATTTCTCCATGTCTTAGCATCTATCAGGACTTTGTTTTTGTTGATATCTGAACAATTTCCCACTGTATGACACACTACATTCTATTTATTCTTTCATCTGTTGATGGACACTATTTTAGGGTACAAAAGAGACCCCAATCTCAAATATAATTTAAGAAGAATATTAATTAACTCTTAAAAGGGACACAGACAACACAAAGACATGGAAATATCATCTGGGTAAGGGAGGCCGTCAACGTCAGTTCATAACGGCAACCACAGAGTCACTGTCAGGCCACCAGTTAAATAAGGCATGGAGCAAAATCATGATTGGTGGCAGATCAATACATCACGATCACCGGCAGGATTACAGAAATGGGAGCTGGACCAAGATTGGGACATGTACATTATGTTAGATACAAACGCTTATAAGATCGGTCCAGGGCCTTTCAGACCAAGGCTGTCAGGGTATGACATAGGGCATGACTCACTCAGGAACATGCAACGTCCTGTCCTGTCCCCCTACAGTGCTCTCCATTAAGGACACACCAAGCAAGCTCCTACAAGAGACTACTCTCCTTGGGCTGGCTGCAGATGGTTGGAGGTCATCCATGCACTCTGCCTGAAGGAAGTCAGATTATCTATATCCTTGGTTAATGAGCAGAAGGAGTTCAATGGCAGCTACATGGGGACTCCTGAAATGGATGCTGGGTTCTTATTGCCATCCATAGGCTCCTGAAAACGGGGTGCTCAGTATTTAAGCTCTAACCTTAGGCCCTTTCCATCTTTTTGGCACTTCTGAGGAATATTGCAATGAACATTGGTGTGCTAGTGTCTAAGTTGATGTTTCCAGTTCTCCTGAGTAGACATTGAAGTAGACATTTTAAGTCATAGTAATTCTATATTTAACTTTTTGGTTGTTGTCGTTGAACTTTTGAGGAGCTACCACACTGTTTTCACAGGAACTGTACGATTTTACATCCCCACCAGCAGTATTTGAGGGTTTCATGTTGTCTGCTCTTATTTTTCATTCTTTTATAATGAGTGTCAAGTGGTATCTCACTGTGGGTTTGCGTTCAAGCCATACTTTCAGCCTTTGTATAAGTAAACTAGCCTCGGTGGAAAAGAAGCCATAGTATTAGGAAACAACATATTCAGTTTCTAAGGGGACTTAGGCCATCCATAAACCCTGACTCAGCCGTCAAGGTCCCTGATGTCGCTGGACGACTAGCCTTGTTGCCAGTTGCAAGTGGATCAGAAGAGCCTGTCATTGTACAGACAAAGACAGAGACCAGGTAGATTGGAGAAACCCTAAGTTTGCTCCTGCAAGGGCAGACAGAAGGAACTCAGGCACGCATTAGAAAGCAGCCTGATCATTGGGGGAGCTGCCATCCTTCCTCGCTGAAGACACTCTTTGAAACTATAAGCCCACTATGAGACACAACGTCCCTTGCTGACCCATAGCCTTGCAGAGGACAATACCGGAGATACAGTGTGAGAATTACGCCCGATCTGATCCCGCCACACCTAGGCAAAACACTAAGGGGGTGCAACAGAACAGCAAGGGAACAGAGCTGCGAGGTCCCCAGGGAATGCCTAACGTGGACTTTGGGGTCAGAGCTTGATGGCCCAACAGACTGGACTGGAAAACACTCCTAAAGGCCATCAAACAATACTTGAACTAACTACAAGCTTTTCTTTCTTGTTTTGTTTTGTTCTTTATCAGTGGTTTGTTGTTTTTTTATTGTATATTGTGGCTTGGTTTTGCTCTGTCTTGTTTTTTGTGCATGTTATTATCTCCGCAGGTCTGTCTAAATAAATAGGCTGGATGAACTATCTGGAGAAGAAAACAATGGGACCAACACATGGGAGAGAAGGAGGTGAGGGAAAGGGAATGGTGTTAACAAACCCAGGGACAAGGGAATAACAAGTGATCCAAATTGGTGAGGAGGGTGTAGGAGGCCTGGTAAGGCATGATCAAAGGTCATGTAAGCGAGAGGAATTACTGAAACCCAAATGAAGACTGAGCATGATAGTGGGACAGGAGGAAAGTCAAAGGAAATAGAGGAAAGAGCTAGGAGGCAAAGGGCATTTATAGAGGTCTAAATAAAGGCATGTACATATGTATATATATTTATATATGAGGATGGGGAAATAGATCTATATGCATATATGTATAGGTTTAGTATTAAGGTAGCAGATGGACACTGGGCTTCTACTCAAGTACTGCCACAATGCAAGAATACTTTCTTCTATTAAATTGGCATTCTATGATGTTCACCTTCCTGACACAATCGCTGAAGACAAAGCGGATGCATAGGCAAATATAGTGAAGAAACCTGATAGTGCCCGGCTATCAAAAGATATAGCATCTGGGGTCTTAAAGGCTTGAAAGTAAACAAACAGACACTTAGCTCAGAAGCAACAAAGCCCACATGGAAGAATCACACCAGCCTGTGCGATCACGAGGTGTCGAAGGGATCAGGTATCAGGCATCATCAGAACAAAAAGTCATATGACTGTGAATGAGTGGGCGGAGTGCGAAGTGGAGAACCAAAGCCCATCTGTAAGCCACTGGACATCCCCTTACGGAAGGGTCTCGGGGAGGAGATGAGCCAGTCAGGATGAGATGTAGCAACGATGAAACATACAACTTTCCTCTAGTTTCTAAATGCTTCCTCCCCACCACTATCATGATCCCTATTCTACCTTACAAATCTGGCTAGACCAGAGGATGTACACTGGTACAGATAGGAAGTGGAAGCACAGGTAATCCAGGGCAGATGATCCCTTCAGGATCAGTGGTATGAGTGTCGATACTGGGAGGATGGAGGGAGGGTAGCTTGGAAAGGGGGAACTGATTATAACGATCTACATATAACCTCCTCCATGGGGGATAGACAACAGAAAAGTGGGTGAAGGGAGATGTCGGACAGTGCAAGATATGACTAAATAATAATAATTTGTAAATTATCAAGGGCTCCTGAGGGTGGCGGGAGCTGGGACGTAGGGGTAAAAATGAGGAGCTGATGCCAGGGGCTTGGGTGGAGAGCGGATGTTTTGAGAATGATGAGGGCAATGAATGTACAAATGTGCTTTACACAATTGATGTACGCATGGATTGTGATAAAAGTTGTATGAGGCCCTACTAAAGTGATTTACAAAGAACACAAAAGAAGCCTTCCCCTAGACAAAGTCTTCCTCCTCCCTTGCCTTGCTTCGTTCTCAAGAGTGGAGTGTACTTTATCTTTGCTTCGTCTGTCCTTCTCACATCCACAGAGACCCAATTCATGTCTTTAGATATGACCCTAGCTTCAATAGAATTTGGCTTACCTCTTGGTTGCAGTGTGCTTGTGAGTGTGTATAAACTAGGCTTATCCCTGGCCCCGTTCAGACTACATGGGTGTGGAGCTCAACAGTTTCCCCACATGGACGACAACCCAGTGCTGAGAAGTTGACCTTGACACTCCTCTGCAGGACCAAATATCACACTCCTCTGGCTAGGAAATAAGCAAACCTAAGTAGAACAAAGAAAAAAAAAAACGTTCCATGACACATTACTTGCTTTAAGTTAAGAGTTGGGATCCTGGTATTATCTTAATAAGCACCTTAAGACTATGACTCAAGGTCTGATAGTCATGAATCTGTCCTAGCCACCACATAAGGCCTCAGAACCAAGCCTGCAACTTTTGAAATCCAATAATTATGTGTGTATCCATATCACGGTTCTTTTCCTGCTTGCCCCTTTTGGAAATGATGGATTAATACATGCGTAATCAAGATTTTTCTCCAGCTCATTTCCCTCTGTAATTGTCTATTAGCAATATACAGTTCTACCTCGGATTGTGTCTCAGTTGATTCTGCCTGTCTCTTGTCCCTGGTGCATGCTGGTAGAGTTCTCATTTAAACTACTGTCTTAGGCTTGGCCCAATACAAATTTTGATTAAATGTAAGTCTGAGATTTCCCTCCCCTTACCACACATTCCCTGAGGTTCCCATTTCTTTGTCTACCTTCTTCTGAGCTGGCTTCATTTTCAGAATGACTTTCCTTGCAGGGAAGCGAGGTTTTAGTCTACAGCCCCCACCACAGTAAGTTCTGGGGCTGGACCCCAAGGCCACACTTACAGTGGAGGTAACAGTCCTGAAGACAAGGCAGGACAAGCCTGGCTGTCTGAACGGTGTAGCATCTATACAGAGCACACCGGCACACAGTGGGCTAGATGCTGGGAGACAAACCAAACTGTGAGCAGCTTTAGATTTTCGTACTAAAAGCTGTTGCCCAAGTGGGGACCTTTCTGCTTTCTCAACTGACAGTCAGACATGACTGGGTATCCTGAAGCACTAGACCAGTGGTTCTCAACCCTCCTAATGCTGCGACACTTGAATACACTTCCTCATGTTGTGGTGACCCCCCCAACCATAACATTATTTTTGTTGCTACTTCATAACTGTAATTTTGCTACTGGTATGAATCGGGCGACCCTGTGAAGGGGTCTTTGGACCTGCAAAGGGGTCCGTGACCCACAGGTTGAGAATCGCTGCACTAGACTAACAGAATCCCTGCACCCTATTTGCGGATCCTGCCTACCCAAACTCCTTCCCCTACACCCAGAAGTGTACTCCTGCCCACAGCCCACTCTTCCTGTTAAGGGCATCTCCTTTAGGATCTGGTCAGGGAACTGGGCTGTAAAATGCAGTGCCCGAACGCCCAGAGGAAACGTAAAGGAAAGGGAATCAGGTGGCATTCTTCCATACAGGCGCCTCTTCAGGAACGGAGGGGGAAAGTGCCTTGTTGCCCGCACTGCCTTCCTGTTTGTATTGCAGAGTCCTATACAAACGGAGGGCGTTTTCAAAGGCATGGTGACAAGCAGGGGACTGGAGCTCAGTCACCTACGCTGAGGCCCCACCCTCTCTGTGCAAGGGTTCCCACGTGCCTGACTTCCCAAACAGGGCTTTTCCGGGGGCCCCTGCTGGCGCTGCCCTCTGCCCCCAGGAGGTGCGAGCTTTTCCAAGAAGACGGAGTGTGCGATGGGGGAGATGTGAGGGAAGCCAGGGTGGGGGTGGGTGGGGAGGGGGAGGCTGCTGGAACCAGAAGAGCCTTTTCCTCCTCTCTGGAAGGGGCTTGGAGAATAGAAGGTCCCTTGTACCTGGAGGTTGGGGAGCTTTTTCGAGGAGCAGCGGAAGAATATCCAATCATCAAGGTGAGCCGGAGACTAGTCTTTAGCGGACCCTTTCACGCAGGTTCCACCACAGGAAGTGGGGAAAATCTGTGTTCCCTACCAGTCAGTAAGCAGATGAACCCCCCTCTTATCTTGCTTAAGGATCCAACACCGCCAATGGGTCTGCAGGAGGCCTGGCAGTGTAAGTGATTCAGCACTGGGCCGCATCCGCAGGGTCTGCAGTTCGAGACCACCAGGGTCTCTGCAGGAGACAGACCGAGCTTTGGACTCCGGTGAACAGTTACCATCTCAGAAACCCACCGGGGGTCACTGTGAGTCAGCATTGACACAATGGCAGCGAGTTTGTTGTTTGTTTGTTCGGTCAAAGAGACTGACAGCCAGGATCGCCCGTGCCTGGTTCTGCTGAGTGACTGGCATGTTGGTGGCGTTTTCCATATCACACCGCGAGCCCCACTGGCTCAGAGAAAGAAATTGTTGCCCCTGGTTACCAGCATGCAGCTTGTCTTCTGGTTGTTAGTGGTCTCAAGACTCTGGGAAAGCTCCTGAGACCAGAACAACTAGATGATGGCCAGCCCACCACTGACTCTGGCTCTGACATGGCTCACTGCTATGTCAGTGGCTTTCATCAAAGACAGGAGAAAGATGTGCCACAAAACTCGACACTGTAAAGAAAGACCAGGCTTACTGGCCTGATAGGACAACGTTAGAACCACTCAGACTCAGGCCTGGGACTGAACTTCACCCAAATGGACGAACTTTATGGTGAACAGGAGCGCTGGTGGCTGGTAACTCACGGGAACGCTAAGCTCCAGTAGGTCGGTATTGGAAACCTTGCGCTGCTCTGCAAGAGAAGGGGAGACGTAACACTCCTGTAAAGATTTAAGGTGTCCCGAACGCACAGAGGAAGTTCTACCTTGTCCTTTAGGCGAAACACTAAGTCGGAATTGCCCCGCCTGCAGTGGGCTTGTTTGTTTTAGTGCAAGGGGAACGGTCATTCTAGGCCGACAGCCAGGCAAGCCCAGAGTCAAACAACGGAAGGAATTTCTAGGACCAGGAGAGGTGCGGGGACATTCCTTTCATGGCTAATGTATAACTGGCTGGCACACGGGAGAGGGGAGGGCAGAGAAGATAGTTGTCCTTATTGAAAGGTGAACAAGCGGCCATCTAGCTCAGAAGCAAAAAAGCCCACATGGAAGAAGCACACCGGCCAGTGCGATCACGAGGTGCCAAGGGACCAGGTATAAGGCATCATGCAAAAAAAACAACAACGATATGTGTGAGTATATATGTGTATATGTATATATATACCATATTAAATGAAGGGGGAAGTGCAGAGTGGAGACCCAAGGCCCAAGTGTCGGCCAATGGAGAGCCCCTCATAGAGGCGTTTAGGAGAGGAGATGGGTTAATTAGGGTGCGAGGTAGTACCGATGGGGAACACAGCTTTCCCCCAGATCCTGGATGCTTCCTCCCCCCAACTACCATGATCCGAATTCTACCTTGCAGGCCTGGATAGGACAGAGGCTGTACACTGGTGCATATGAGGGCTGGAGGTACAGGGAATCCAGGGTGGATGATACCTTCAGGACCAAGGGTGTGAGGGACGATGCTGGGAGAGTGGAGGGTGAGTGGGTTGGAAGGGGGGAACTGATTGCAAGGATCCACATGTGACCTCTTCCCTGGGAGAGGGACAGCAGAGAAGGGGGGAAGGGAGATTCCGGATAGGGCAAGATATGACAAAATAACGAGGTATAAATTACCAAGGACACATGAGGGAGGGGGGAAAGGGGAGGAAGGGGAAAAAAAAGAGGACCTGATGCAAGGGGCTTAAGTGGAGAGCAAATGCTTTGAGAATGATTGGGGCAGGGAATGTATGGATGTGCTTTATACAATTGATGTATGTATATGTATGGATGGTGATAAGAGTTGTATTGGTCCCTAATAAAATGTAAAAAAAGAAAAGAGGAGAAAAAAATGATTAGGGCAGGGACTGTACAGATGTGCTTTATACAATTGATGTATGTATATGTATGAACTGTGATAAGAATTGTATGAGCCCCTAATAAATTGTTAAAATTAAAAAAAAAAAGATAGAGACAGGGCAAAGGTGTGTGTGTGTGTGTGTGTGTGTGTGTGTGCGTGCGTGCACGCGCGCCCACCCCAAGGTCAGCTATGCACCACCCCCCACCACGGACAGGGCCAGGACAGGGGCTTCTGCCTGCCAAGGGAATGGATACTCTGCTTACTAAGAATGAATGCTCTGTTTGCTGAAGAAATGGACGGGCGCTTGCTAGGAATGAATGGACATTCTGTTTATTAAGGGAGTAAACATTTCCTTGGCTAGAAAATCAAGCAGTGGCCCCAGAGATACCAAATCTGGTAAATGTCTCACCACTGAGGTCAGACTGGCTGGGCATCCTGAAACATCTTACCCAGAGACTTGAGACATCCTGGCTTAGACTTGTAGCCTGAAATAAACTCACTGCCACGGAGTCAAGACTGACTCAGGACTCGTTGTGGGTTTTCCGTTTTGTAACTGTTTAACCGGAGTAGAAAGCTCAGTCTTCCTCCCATGAAGCTTCAGGTGGTTTAGAACTGCCGGCCATGAGGATCATAGCCCGATGCATAATGCTTTGCAGAGGACTCAGAGAGGAACGTAGTAACTAATTAAAAAGTGGCTCCTCCCAATGGAGATCCCCTCACAGAGGGGTTCAGGAGAGGAGATGGGTCAATGAGGGTGCGAGGTAGTACCGATGAAGAACACAGCTTTCCCCCAGATCCTGGATACTTCCTCCCCCTAACTACCATGATCCGAATTCTACCTTGCAGGGCTGGATAGGGCAGAGGTTGTACACTGGTACATATGAGGGCTGGAGGCACAGGGAATCCAGGGTGGATGATACCTTCAGGACCAAGGGTGTGAGGGGCGATGCTGGGAGAGTGGAGGGCGAGTGGGTTGGAAAGGGGGAACTGATTACAAGGATCCACATGTGACCTCCTCCCTGGAAGATGGATGGCAGAGAAGGGGGGGGAGGGAGACTCCGGATAGGGCAAGATATGACAAAATAACGATGTATAAATTACCAAGGGCACATGAGGGAGTGGGGAGCGGGGAGGGAGGGGGAAAAAAAAGAGGACCTGATGCAAAGGGCTTAAGTGGAGAGCAAATGCTTTGAGAATGATTCGGGCAGGGAATGTATGGATGTGATTTATACAATTGATGTATGTATATGTATGGATTGTGATAAGAGTTGTATGAGTTCCTAATAAAATGTAAAAAAAAGAGGAGAAAAAAAAGAAAATGATTAGGGCAAAAAATGTACAGATGTGCTTTATACAATTGATGTATGTATATGTATGGACAGTGATAAGAGCTGTATGAACCACTAATAAATTGTTTAAAAAAATAAATTTTAAAAAAAGAAAAAAAAAGTGGCTGCTCCGGGGCTGTGAATCGCCTCCCCTTTGGAAACAAGGCTTGTTCTCCTAGACAAAATCTCCAGGCTTCCTCCCCCCACCACATACACATCCTCCTTTTCACGCACCTCACTGAGGGGGACTCGCTTTCCTCTCCGCTGTTAAAGCTGGGGTATCTTATCTATGCTTAAAGTGTCCTCATCTTGTGAGGGGGCCTCTCCATCTCTTGTGCAATGACGTTACGCTTAACTCTGCTGCAGTGTGGGGGTGTGCACTTGAGTGATCTCTGAGTCCTTACACACCACAAGGGGTGGAACTTGCTAGTTCCTGCGGACAACCCAGATCGGCTAGCAGAATCGGGCCCTCCCCTGCGGGGACTGAATGTCACACCTACGATGGTTGAATGGACACAGTATAAATACAAAAAGGTGAATTTTCATCCCCCGGCTGAGGGCCAGTCAATGTTCTGTACAAAGCCAAACTCACTGCTATGGAGTCATGCGGACGCACAGCGATGCTACAGGAGAGAGTGGAACTGCCCCGTGGGCTTCCGAGATTGTGAATCTATTGGAGTAAAAAGTCCCGTGTTTCTCCGCCTAACAGCTGGTGGTTTTGAACTGCTAATCCAGCAGATCGTAGCCCATTATGTAACTACTACTCCACCAGGGCTCCATTCTGAGCGAGAGGAGATGTGCAGGAAACACACAAACACACATGCAAACATCCTAACTGCCATCCAGTTGATTCTGCCTCATGGCCACCCTGTAGGACAGGGTAGAACTGCTCCTGTGGGTTTCTGAGGCTGTCACTCTTTATGAGAGTAGAAAGTGTCATTGTTCCTCCTGAGGAGCAGCTAGTGGTTTTGAACTACTTGCCTTGGGGTTGGCAGGCCAGAGAGTAACCCAAAGAAGCAACCTTTATTAAATTTACTCTTTCTGTTCAAAAGTTTTCTCTGTGGTTTGAATGTTGTCCCTTATCTGAATATACTTCTTGTGAGCAGGACAAGAACTGAGAAAGCAGGGGCTTGAACTTCCAGTCTCCTCTTGGGTACATCAACACACAACAGGGAATTCCACACACACCTTAAAATAATCAATCATTTGAGAGAAAGAAAAGGTATTTGCCCAAAGACAAAGTTCCAAAAGCAAAGAGGTGGAATGGGAAGAGGACACAAATGGAGGAAGTGGCAGACCGGATGTTATATGGATTTCAATCAACGGCCGGAAACAAATTGTGCATGAGTTATTGAATTGAAAACGAATTTGCTGTATATGTTCACCGAGTTCATCCTAAAAAAGAAAACAGGTGTTTTAAAAAACACAGGGTGAGATGGGGTGAGGGAGCAAAAAACCAAAACCAACCAACCAAACAAACAAACAACAAAAAAACCCACCACAGGGTGAGAATAAAATCCAAATCTGAAATAGGGACTAGTATCAGAGCTTGAATTGTGAACACCCAGTTTACAGAAGGCTGCGGAGAACAGTGAAACCCAAAATCCATCCGCCGGGCCCCCACATGGGTGAGGCCTTCCGTGGATTCTCTCTGACCTTGGTCCATGGGTGTGAATAGCTGTGTTATCCGACAGAGATCCGGATAGTGTTGATTATGGCAGAGGGCATTACGTTAAAACGTAACACCTTGTCATTTGAGCTCTCGTTTGACCCATTCTCAAGTTGTTTCCATTTTTAATAGTTTCTGTTTTTTTTTTATTGAGGTCTTTCTGTTTTGTTTAGTCACTGTTATGTTTTTTGTTTGTTTGCAACTTGTTGTTGTTCCTATGTTTTTCTGTGTCTGAAATCCAGGATGGGTGAAACAATGTGGACAGTAAGTGGATTGATGTAGGGTGTTTGGGACGAAGCGAGGAGCTAACAAGAACGAGTATGAGAAGAAAATGTTCTGAAATTGTTGTGGTGATGATTACACAACTGTTCTTAGTGTGAATGAAGAATTAAATTTTATGACATGTGAATTATATGCCCATAAAACATTAAAAAACAAACAAAGCATCACAGAATGACGGCTCTGAACAAACCCCTCAGGTCTGTATGTTGCGGACATACCTTCCCAGGGTACCAATGCCTTTCCTGGTGACCTCTAGATGCCTAAGTCCTAAGGCCCGATTCTCAGACTTCATAGTTCAGAAAATCACTCCTAGGAGCCGACAGTTCCAGCTTGTACTTGGGAATGTGTTAGCACCCCTTCCAAAGTAACATTTCCAACGAGCTTCCCCTGTTAGGGTATGAGATGCTTGTCCTCTGCTTTTGCTTCTCAGCACAGGAAGAATTCACACAGCAGAAGTATGGACATGAGTGAAAGTAAGGCTTCAGGTGCGAAAGCAAAGCTTTTGATAGTAAGCCCTCACCAATAAGAATGAGCTGTTTCCAGAGAGGGAGGGTGGAAAAGGCAGTGTGGACCTAATCTTTGATATTAAATACCCTTTCTCTCTGATTCAGGAGCCCTCGTGATGATTTTATCAGTCTGGGTACATTAGAGAAATAAATGCACAAAAAATATGTGTAAGAGAGGGTTTTATATAAAGAGTAAATGCACGTCAAGGAAACATCCCAACCCAGTGCTGCCCAAGTCCATAAGTCCAACATTAGCCCATATGTCCGACACCAATACACAAAGTCCTCCTCCATCTCACAAAACACATCCAATGATGCCAGCTGCAAGAGGAAAGCTAAGTCAATGAACGTGTAAGCATCTCCCCACTTGCAGGGGTCTCCACATGGCTGGTCCAGCACCTAGGGCTTCATTGGGGTAGGTCCATGTGGCTTCTCCTCAGGGATGTCTTTCAGGAAGTAAGCCTTGCCAGCTGAAGCAGGGAACTGGCTAAGGCAGCTTCACCCTGGTCCGACCATCACAAAGCAAGATACCTGCGAACTAGAAAGGCAAGCCTCACCGAGCCATATATCTCTCTGCCCTTCAATTAACCCCACCTGTGTTTATCGGTTTAACTTAATATAGCCTCCTCGAAGAGACTGCCTCACCAAGCCATTTATCTCTTATACTGAGTTTCTGTGGATTTGTATCTCTAAAGTACCCAGGCTAACACAGTGATGCACTTACTTGTGGGGCTGTTAACCTCAAGGTCAGTAGTTCAAAACCAACAACTCCTCAGGAGGAGAAACACTAGGCTTTCTACTCCTGTAAGGAAGGAGGAATTCCAGAGGGGCAGTTCTACCCTGTCCTGTAGGGTTCCTCTGCGTCAAAATCGACTTGATGGTAGTGAGTTGGATTTTGGTTGACCTCCCCAACTGGCCTCTTCCCACTTCCACTGAAAGGGCATGGTTGTATTCTGGTGGTCTGGGTGGATGTGCTCAAATGTGTATGTGATGTGTGACATCACTGGTTCTTGTGCTTCTTATAGTCTTCTAGCACATGCCCAATCTCTTAGGAAATTCCTCTTTTTGGAGGGACTTGGCTTGCTATTCCTTGCTCTCTGATGGGTATTTGGAGGACAACTCCTTTCCCCCAAGGCTTGCTGCCTATCACTTACAGGATTCTCTTTTCTTCTGTGCCCCTGCTCTTACTCAGAGAAGTTAGGTGGCCATGCCCATCCTTCAGAGAGCCAGGAATGCTGAGTGGGCCCACAATGGGAAAATAGAGGGTGTGTGGCTGGCTGGATTCTTTCTTCCAGAGTCCTCGCGGTGTCAGAGCATAGCGCTTCCCTGGGCCGCATCCATAGACCTGTAGCTGCCTTCACTGTAGGACACTGGTCCCATGCTGTGCATGCTGTGTCTTCTATCCACTGCTGTTACCAGCAGGTCATAAGTAGCACAACCTGTGCCCCTTCCCTTTCCTTCCTGGGGATCACTTCCTGTTGGCACAACTTGAGAACTCACAGGAAGAGTAAAATGTGAGGGCTGACACATAAAATCTTCCCGTGCTGTGTTCTCTCTTTTTAGTCTTGGGAAACAGCTTCATTTTCTTTGAGAAAAATATTTGGGGGGAGTTATTTTTTCTCGACAGTTTTATTCATATATAATTCACATAGCATATACTTTAATAGTTCAATCATATCAAGAAGAGTTGTACAATCATTATTACCTTCAGTTTTAGGACATTTTCTAAACATTCTTGTACTCATCATTATTAGTTCCTCACCCCGCCCCCTCCCCCTCAGCCTCCCTGCCATACTCCCAAGGAACCACTTATCCAGTTATTGTCTCTATAGATTTACCAATTCTGGATTTCATATGCAGAGAAACATTAAAAAACAAAAGGAAACCTAACAAAGTAAAACAGATACAAATCTCAATCACAAAGAAAGCAGAAAATATTAAAAACCAGAACAAATTTAAATGGATCATAAGGGAGATTACAGGGCAGGGTGCTTAACTTAAACCTAAGCACATGTGCAGCAGTCTGCTTTCCGATGCCCTCTGCCTGATAGCAAGGCCATACACGTCCTGGTCCACGGTCAGAGGGGATTCACCAGAGGCTTAATCCACGTGTATTTCCTCTTCACTTCATTAAAAAAAAAACTTCTTTAAGCACTTCTTTAAAATGAGCGGAAAAGGAGAACAAGTGACAAGATATGACATTTTGACCTCACTTTGTCTGCCATGATCGACTTTACCATGCTCTCTGTGTGAAAACAAGGCCATTCAGATCCTTTAACTAGGACCCGGGGGAATTTCACCAGCGGGTTAATCCATGTGTGGATCCTGCAAATGGATTTGGGGCTTCCACCGTCACCCATAGCTTCCTGCAAACCAGGCATTCACAGTTTCAGCTCTGATACCATTCCTTCCTTTAGATTTGAATTATATTATCTACACTCCTTGGCTGGTGTGCTTCTTTCATGAAGGCCCTCTCTTGAGAAACAGCTGCTCAGACCCCTAGAACAAGTTTAAATATCACTCGAAAAATACAAGTAGGCTTTGAAAAGTTGATTGCACTCACCTTTTCTTATCTCAGGCCTCTCCACTCCACAGAGTGGTAGAGTTTCCCAGTTCCACAAACCAGGAGTTTGATCCAAGCATGGGGAGAGGATGCAACCAACAGTTTCCAGCACAGTGAGTTTTACTTCCTTGCAAGAAGTGGATTCCTCCCAGAGTCCAAGAAACGTTCCAGTTATGAAAACCCCCTTACAATCAGAAAGGAATGATGTCATCTGATATTAAACCATTGAGCTTGAGTGCACAGTTGAACAAATCCAGCACACCTTCTCAGTTTAAAGAATGTAATGGTCAACACGTTTTACATGCTCTTCAAAGGCCCTTTGACTCCCTGTCAGTGAGGGAACTCAAGAGGAATCTAGTGTTGCTCACACTGCAATGTACCCAGTACATTCTGTGAGTAAGGACAGTAATTAAAGGCCTATGCGTTCTGCTTCTTTTCAAGAAACGCCTTTCAAAAGTTCTCCACAAATAGCAGTTCTCCCAACATTGTGTGACTGAAAAGGAGGAGCGCCAGGAGAACTCGCTGTGTGCGCACACACACAGGGCTGAGAAGATTTGGAAAACTTTCCTGATTCGAGAAAACAATCTTGTGTTCCTCCCATTCAAACATATCAAGTTACTAGGATTTTGTATGTTATCCAAACACACTTTGTTTTCGTATCATGGAAATAAAACAGAAGCACTTTGTGTTGACAGGCACAGCTATGATCCCAAACCACACTAAGAAAGAGAGAGCACTGTGTCTTTTCCTCAAGGAAGACACTATAGGCACAAGGAGCTTTAATTCTTTCCAAGAAATGCATTTCCTTCCTCATAAGTAATAGTTATCCAGACAAACCCTGAATGAGAAAACTATCAGTTACATTTCTGAAGAAACACATTGCTTTCTTCACACCGATTCTTATCAATACATCCTTTGAATAAGGAAGGAGCGATGTCTAAAGGCATTTAAGGGTCTACTTTATGATAGAAACTCGGCTAAGTGCACAAGTTAGCCTGTTGAGCCAGTGATCCTTTTCAAAAACACGAAGATACAAAATGTTATTTCTTCAAAGACACTGGATTTACTATCACAGCACCATCAGTGATCTCCACCCTAATGTTCCCAAATGTATACTGCGAAGGGGAAAATAATGTGCATCCTTTCCATGACACTAGTTAAAGTACCATGTCACGTACCCTTCCAGAAATGCATTTGATTCCACACGTTACCATTCTGTACATATCCTGTGATGTCAATGAAGAGGTCAGTGCGTACTTGCAGTTTCAAAGTTGAGAATGTGCCCAACACATTCGAGTGTGGGAAAACTATTGTTTTCAAGCACATTAAGTTGAAATGAGGCTACATGTTAAAATAATATACATTGTGTTGTACTGATAGAACAATGGAGCACCTTGGGAATGTTGCAATACATACTTATTGAGAACACAGTATCTTCCAATGTGGTAGTTACATAATCTGGCATCAATTTGGGACTTAAAAGGACTAAGAGTGCAGGGGTGGGGTCTAGTTTGTCAATCAAGTCATAGCCAATTGGCCTCTGTGAGGGCATGGTCTTCTCCTGAGAATTCTTCCTTGGAGGTGGGAGACACCTCACTCTCTCTGCTCACTCCCTGAGAGACATTGCAGCTGACAAGACACATGGAACTATGCTAGTCCCCTGAGCTGGAGACGCCACATGGATCTACCCTGATGCAACCAGACCTTTGAAGCCAGAGAGCCATGTAGAGACCTCTGCCTGTGCTGAGATGCTCATGTCATTGGATCTTATGCCTTTCTAGCTACTAGGCTGTGATTGTCCTGCATTCAGCGTCATTGCATGGGTTTTGTGAGTCTGAAGAGGACTTTAGAGATTGGTATTGGACATATGGGCTAGGATCAGACTGGTGGGCTTGAACTGGACTGGGGTTTTTTCCCTCAATATTCAACTACCCATTATATAAAACTCTCTCTTATACACATATGAGTTTCTATGGATTTGTTTCTCTAGACTACCAGGACTAACACATCCAAGAAAAATAAATTGTACTTCTTTGAAAAAATTGGCTTCCTCACATATTTCAAGAAACTTTCACATAGATAAGGAAACATCCTTTGAATCAAAAAGGAGTAAGGTCATGAGATGTTTAAGCTTAGAGTTTGTGTACCAAAGTTGAAAAAATCCATGGCATTCTCAGTTTAAGGAACACAAGGGTTAAAATGTTTTATCCAATCCCCAGAGACTCTGATTTACTTTCAGTGAAGGAACTCAGACACTTGATGTCACTTGCACTGTAACCTTTCCAGCTCACCCTGTGAGCGAGGACAGCATTTAAAGAACAACACATTTTGCTTCTTTTAAAGAGACAACTTTCCGGTTGACTTCTGGGAAGATGACGACTGATTAACACATACCAGAGGGACTCCCCAGAAGTCAGCCCAGGAGAGTTACTAAGAGGGAAATTCAACACTGCTGGATCACAGGAAGAGCAGCCAAAAGATAAATAGCAACAGATCCACAAGATTTTTAGGGGCTGGGGGCTTTCGTCTTACCACAGTGGAGGTCAGCTAGAGTTTGACCTTAGCCCCACCACTGTCTCGCCTGGAGCCAGGACCATTTGGAGGCAACGCAGGGACTCTATCTCAACACAGCCACAGTTTGATGCTGCTTCGGGGCTGGTATTAAACCCTGGCAGCCCCATGGGCATGAATCAGGGGTCAGTTATATTGTTAATTCCACCCCCCCGCCCTCTCTCTCTTCTCTTTACCTCCCCCCCCCCCCCCGAGTTTCCACGGGCTTAGTTTTTTCCCTTCTTTGTCTATTCCCTGTTCTCTCACATGCCACTGCTGACCTCCAGACCACTCCCCTTAGCCTAGGCCATTTATGACTGAACTCCACCCAGTTAGGTGAGCTACACCCTGTGCAGCATAGCCTGAGGCTGGGGAAAGCCCACCCACCTTCCACCAGGAGATATTATGCCCAACTTATTCCCAGAGAATTTCTGCCTGTGTGGCTGGAGGAGCTCTTATTTGTCCTCTGTGGCCCCACGTGACTGAGGGAACTTCCTCCCATCTACCTTAGTGCCTCACACGGCCTAAGGCATCTTGGCCAACACTCACCAATGTTCCAAGTTGCTACAGGAACCTCTGCCCAACCTCTGCAGTGATCTAACTGACCAGGGAAATTCTTTCCATAATTCACAGTGTTCTTTACCAAAGCAGGCAACCCACCAGCCTTCTGGGCCACTTCCCTTGAGAGTGAAGCCACAGGAGGATAAAGTGGTAGGCTAATTCCATAGTGAAATTAGCTACAGGCAGTTTGAAGAAGCATTCCTATGAGTCCAGCGCTCTTCAATTCCCTGGAAAATGGCACCTTGATCCTCTAAAACAATGCAACACAAACAGCCATCAGCCCCAATGACCTCAATGAAAAAACAGGAGAAACAAAAGACAATGGCAGAAGATGTCCTGAACCTAACAACATGCATAGAAAAAGAAATTTTCAGAATGCTGCTTGGAGTCATACAGGGTATGAGGGAAATAATACAGAAAAAGGAGGAAATGATAGAGGAGATAAAGTCCATATACCAGAGAGAAATAGAAGAGATTATGGAGGAGATAACAAAAACCAGTAGCAGACTCACGGGCCTCAAGAATTGACCGAAGGAATCAGAGAACCGCACCAGTAACTTGGCGGACAGTCAAGCAGACTTTAACTAATGTGAACAAAAATCTAATAAGATCATCAGAGAGGCTGAAAAAAAAAAAACCTAAGAGCTATGTTTAATGCTATGAAGAGGAAGACATCAGAATAGTTAGATTAACAGAGGAAGACACAACAATAGTTGTGCAACAATATGAGAAAATTCTTGCAGGAAAAATTCCCCGGCTTAATGAATGAAAACCAGGCAACCATTCAGGAGTCTGAAAGAACACCAGCTAGACTGAATCACAAGAAGTCACCAACACACATAATAGTAGTGCCAGTCTGGGTACTTTAGAGAAACAAATCCACATAAACTCATGTGTAAGAGAGAGTTTTATATAAAAGTTAAGTGCACGTCAAGAAAACATCCCAGCCCAGTGCTTCCCAAGCCCACAAGTCCAACATTAACCCATTAACCCATATGTCCGACATCAATCCACAAAGTCCTCCTTCATCTCACAAAAGACACACTATGATGCTGCCTGCAGGAGGAAAGCTGAATCAGTGAACTACACTGCATCTCAGCACTGGCAGGGGTCTCCATATGGCTGCTCCAGCATCCAGGGCTGCATCAGGGTAGGTCCATGTGGCTTCTCTCAGGGATGTCTTGTAGGAAGTGAGCCTTGCCAGCTAAAGCAGGGAACTGGCTAAGGCAGTTGCACCTTGGTCCGGCCACTACAAAACAAGAGACTCGAGAACTAGAAAGGCAAGAGTCAATGAGCCATTTATCCCTCCACCTACAATTAACCCCACATGTATTTATCAGCCAGGTTGGCACAATAAAGTAACTACCTCAATAGTTAAACAATCCAACTTTGAGGAAAAGGAGAAAATCATGAGAGCAGCTAGGGAAAAATAAGCAATTACATATAAAGGTTCCAAAAATAAGAATATGCTCAAACCTATCAGCAGAATCTATGAAGCGGAGAGAGTGGAGTAACATTCCAAAAATTGAAGGAAAACAAAGCAAACTCAAGAATACTCTACCCAGACAAATTATTGATAAAGATAGATGGAGAAGTAAGAGTCTTCCCAGACAAGGAAAAACTCAAAGAATATGTTAGAAGGAACCCTACAAAACATCCTTGCTGACCCAGTATGGAAAGAAGAACAACACTCACCAAGCATAAATAAGAGACCGCCACATAAAACAATCTCACCCAAAGGGCAACAAGGAGAAAACAGACCCCAAGATGGCATTAGCATAAGGGTGGAAAGAAGTCAAGAATGACACACACACACAAGCACAACACACTGATAAGAAGGTAGGAAAACAACCAGAAAAAATGGTATCACAGAGTCCACAAATGGAGATAATAACTCTGAATATCAATGGCCTGAACTCAGGCATTAAAAGACTGAGGCTAACAGACTGGCTTAGAAAATACTATGCATCAATCTGCTGCCTACAGAAGACACATCTCAAGGCTACAGACAAAAATAGGCTGAGAATAAAAGGCTGGAGAAAGTCATACCAAGCAAACAGCAATTAAAAAAAAGCAGCGGTTGCAATTTTGGATAAAATTGACTTCAAAGTGCAACCCATAAAAAGAGATAAGGAGGGACACAATATAATGCTCAAGGGAACAAAGAACCATAAGCATTGTAAGCATATATTCTCTGAATGAGAGACCCACTGACTACAAGCACCAAACCTGCCAAAAGATGAAAAAAGAAATCACAACCTCAACAATTATAGTGGGTGACTTCAATACACGGCTCGCTGAGAAAGATAGATCACAGGGAAAGAAACTCAACAAGGCGGCTAGAGATCTAAACACTACAATTAGACAATTTGACCTGATAGATATTTACAGAGCTTTTCATCCAAATACACACAAAAAAAATCACATTCTTTTCAAGCCCGCGAGGCACATATCTGAAGACAGACCACATGCTGGGGCATAAGGTGAACCTACATAAATTAAAACACATTGATATCAGGCAGACCTCTTTCTCTGACCACTGTGCCATAAGGCTGGAAATCAACAAAAGGAAGACGAAGAAAGCAAGAGCAAACAATTGGAGGACGAATAACTCTCTACTGCAAAAGGAGTGCGTACTGGCACAGGTCAGAGATGAAATTAGGAAATTTCTAGAAACCAAAGAGAATGAGAACACGAAGTACCGAACCTTAAGGGACACAGCAAAGGACGTTATTAGAGGAAGTTTCATAGCAATATATACGCAGCTGAAAAAGAAAGAGAGACTTGTGATTGATATGCTGGCACAAACTTTACAACAAGTAGAGCAGAGTCAGCAGGACAATTCCACTAATAGAAAAAGAAAATAAATATTAAAAATCAAGGCTGAGATTCAGGAGAGGGAAAATAAGAAAACTATGGAAAAAATTAATGCTGCTAAAAGTTGGTTCTTTGAAAAGATAAACAAAATCAACAGACTGCTGGCAAACCTAACCAAAGAAAGGAGGAAATGAATTTCAATTACAAGAATGAGGGATGAAAGAGGGCACATTGCAATAGACCCTAATGAAATAAAAAGAATAATTACACAGTACTACTCCAATGAATTCAACAACTTGGAAGACATGGACAAATTCTTGGAAAAATAATTTCTCCCTAGACTATCTCTAAAGGACATCAAGAATCTCAACACACCCATAGCAATAGAAGAAATATATTAGCAACAAAAAAATCTCCTGGATCAGATGGCTTCACAGGAGAATTCTACTAAGCATTTAGGGAAGAACTATCACCATTCCTATGCAAACTCTTCTACAACACAGAAAAAGAGAGCAAAAGCCTCCTATGACACAAGTATAACTCTGATACCCAAACGGGGCAAGGATCCCACGAGAATTGAGAACTACAGACCAATATCCATAATGAACATCAATGTAAAAATCCGTAACAAAATACTGGCCAATAGAATACAAACGTATACAAAACAAATAATTCACCATGACCAAGTGGGATTCATACCAGGGATGTAGGGATGGTTCAACATATGAAGGACCATTAATATCATTTGCCACATTGACATGAAAAACTACAAGAACCACGTGATAATATCAATAGATGCAGAAAAAGCATTCGACAACATCCAACACCAATTCCTGTTTAAGACACTTGAGGAGCTAGGAATGGAAGGAAAATTCCTCAAGACACTACAAGGTATATATGAAAAACCAACAGCCAACCTGGTAGCCAATGGAGAAAAGACTAACACAATCCCACTGAAAAAGGGGAACAGACAAGGATGCCGCTTGTTCCTATGCTTATTTAATATCGTACTGGAAGTTTTAGCTAACAGCAGAAGGCAAAGAAAAGACATCAAAGGTATTTGTTTGGGGAAGGAAGAGGTGAAACTATCGTTATTTGCACATGATATGATTTTATATATGGAAACTCCCAAAGGTACTACTAGGGGAGTACTGAAAGCAAAAATGGAGTTTCGCAGAGTGGCAGGATATAAGATCAACAAACAGAAGTCCATTGGACTGTTATACACATCAGTTGAGACCACAGACGTGGAGATAAAAAATGTAGTAGCCTTCACAAGAGCCAAGCACTAATTTAAATATCTAGGGATATACCTGACTAAAAGAACAAAAGATCTGTACGGGGAAAACAACAGAACAATATTACAAGAAACCAAGAGTAACCTCAACAAATGGAAGAATATCCCATGCTCCTGGATTGGAAGACTCAATACTGCACAGATGTCAGTTCTGCCAAAAGCACTATATAAGTTTAATGCAATTCTGATACAATTACCCTCATCTTTCTTCAAAGAAATGGAAAAATTGATTACCAACTTCATATGGAGAGGGAAGAAGCCCAGAATTAGCAGAGACTCATCAAGAAAAAGGACACAGTGAGAGGGCTTGCTTTACCTGACTTTAGCACATTGTATACAGCCACAGTATGTTATTGTTTTTGTTGTATATTGTTGCTTGATTTTGCTCGGTCTTGTTTTTTGCATGTTATTATCTCTTCAGGTTTGTCTGTATAAGGTAGGCTGGATGAATAATCTGGAGGAGAAAACAATGGGACCGATGGTACCAGGGGGGCATGGGAGAGGGGGAGGTGAGGGGAAAGGAAGTGGTGTCCAGGGACAAGGGAACAACAAGTGATCTAAATCGGTGTTGAGGGGGGTGTAGGAGGCCTGGCAGGTCATGACCAATGGTAAAGTAACAAAGAGGAATTGCTGACACTCAAATGAAGCCTGAACAAATTAGTGGGACAAGAAGAAAGTCAAAGGAAATAGAGGAAAGGACTAGGAGGCAAAGGGCATTTATAGAGGTCTAAATAAAGGCATGTACATATGTAAATATATTTATTTTTGAAGATGGGGATATAGATCTATGTGCATATATGTATAGGTTTAGTATTAAGGTAGCCGAAGGACATTGGGCCTCCACTCAAGTACTCCTTCAGTGTAAGAATATTTTGTTCTATTAAACTGACATTCCATGATCTCATCTTCCCGACAAAATTGCTGAAGACAAAGTGGGTGCATAAGCAAATGTGGTGAAGAAAGCTGATGGTGCTGGCTATCAAAAGATATAGTGTCTGGGGTCATAAATGCTTGAAGGTAAACCAGCAGCCATGTAACTCAGAAGAAACAAAGTCCACATGGAAGAAGCACACCACCCTGTGTGATTATGAGGTGCTGAAGGGATCAGTTATCAGGCATCAAAGAACAAAAACTCATATCATTGTGTGCTCATCTCCATGATATGATCACTGAAGACAAATGGGTGCATAAGCAAATGTGGTGAAGAAAGCTGATGGTGCCCGGCTATCAAAAGATATAGCATCTGGGGTCTTAAAGGTTTAAAAGTAAATAAGCAGCCTTCTAGCTGAGAAGCAACAAAGCCCACATGGAAGAAGCACACCAGCCTGCGTGACCAGGAGATGTCAAAGGGATCAGGTATCAGGCAGCATCAGAACAAAAATATCATTGGGAATGCATTGGGTGCGGAGTGGAGACCCAAAGCCCATCTGTAGGCAATTGGACATTCCGTTATGGAAGGGTCTTGGGGAGATGAGCCAGTCAGGGTGTAAAGTAGCAACGATAAAACATACAACTTTCCTCTAGTTCCTAAATTCTCCCCCCCCCCCCCACTCTCCTATCATGCCCTATCATGATCCCAATTCTACCTTACAAATCTGGCTAGACCAGAGGATGTACAGTGGTAGAGATAGGAACTGGAAACACAGGGATTCCAGGGCAGATGATCCCTTCAGGACCAGTGGTGTGAGTGGCAATACTGGGAGGGTAAAGGGAGGGTGGGGTGGAAAGGGGGAACCCATTACACAGCTCTACATATAAACTTCTCCCTGGGGGACGGACAGCAGAAAAATGTGTGAAGGGAGATGTCGGATAGTGTAAGATATGACAAAATAATTTATGAATTATCAAGGGTTCATGAGGGTAGGGTGATGCAGGGAGGGGTAAAATCAGGAGCTGATGCCAGGGGCTTATATGGAGAGCAAATGTTTTGAGAATGATGAGGGCAATGAATGTACAAATGTGCTTTACACAATGGATGTATGGATTGTGATGAATTGTATGAGCCCCTCATAAAATGATTTTAAAAAATTATCTGGAGATGAGTTAGAAAAAAACACAGAAAACAAGAAACAACTTTCTGTTCTCAAAAAACAAAAACAGAAAACTGAAAGACCCCACTTCTCCAAACATTGGGTGAATGAAGTAGAGGAAGGGTGGGAAGACTGGGTGTGTCTCAAATACACACTGAGAAGCGGAAAGTGTAGTACACCCTCCTCAATGACAGCACTCAAACCACAGTGAATTTTACTTCTTTTCAAGAAATGCGTGACATTCATTGCACACAACCTTTATGTGTACAAACTCTGTATGTGAAAATTCACATTCATTTCTCAAGAAATGCATTGTATTTCAGCATGGGGTTGGGACTGGGTCTAGAGCAGGGGCTAGTGTTAGGGTTAGGGTTGGGGTTGGCGCTGAGCTTGGGGCTGGGGCTAGGCATGTGTTTAGGGCTACAATTAGGTTTAGCTTTAGAATTTGGGTTAGGTTTAGGGCTAGGCGGTGGTTGTGGTTGGGTTCGGGTTTGGAGCTAAGATTAGGGCTGGTTTGGGGGCTGGGGTGGGGCTAGAGCTGGGACTGGTGCTAATGATGGGGCTGTGGTTAGGATTAGGATTAGGATTGTGGCTGAAGCTGGGGTTGGGGCAGGGATAGAACTAGGGCTAGGGCTAGGGCTAGGGCTAGGATTAGTGTTAGTTTTAGGATTGGGATTAGGGTTAGTGTTAGGGTTGTGCTTGGGGCTGAGGCTGGGACTGGGGTCAGGGCTAGAGATGAGGGCTGCAGAGGGGCCTGAGGCTAGGGGTGGGGTTAGGGTTTGGGTTAGGGTTAAGTGTGGGTTTGGGACTGGGGCTAGGGTTAGGGATAGTGTTTCATGTTAATGTTTCTACACTATATTTGCCTGGCCCTGGCCAATTCTTTGGTGAGAGTTACAAAATTATAGATAAAAGAGCCATATTTAAGCAATTTCACTTCAGCACAGGGATTAAAGTTACTTCCTCACAAGATCAATGAGATAATAAATTAATGTATGTAGAAGCCTAGCATTCCATGACACATAATAGTAGCTCAATAAGTGGTTTATTGTTATTATTAAGACAAAAATTTACTGCTGTCTGGGATCCAAGAAAAGCCCTCATTGCTCATTGGGCTGTAAACCACATGACAGCAATATGAAACCACCAGCAGCTCCGTGGAGAAAGACTGGGCTTTCTAATCCTGAAAAAGAGTTACCATCTCGGAAGCTCAGGGGTGAGGTGGGGTGTCACTGAGTCCGCATTGACTCCATGGCCCTGAGTTTAGTTTGAGGGAGCCAAGAGAGATGATGTCTCTCTAGGTTCTTCGTGCTGGTCACAACAGAAATACTACTAGGGAGTGGCTTTCAATCAGAGATATTGATTTTCCTGAAACCTAGGAGCCTAGGAGCTGGATTCAGGGCCTTGTTCCTAGGAAACGTCTCCCTGTGTCCCTTCTGGGAAAAGATCCTTGTCTGCCTGAGTTTCTGTTCAGGGTGTTCCTCAGCTTTTTGAGGATCTTCCTATGGGATCCATTTCCCTGTGTTTGCGCTCCACTGTCTCTTTGTCAACACTGCGTCTCGTAACTCAGGAGTGATTTGATTTGGGACCCACCCCACCCTGCTCAGTGTTCAGTTGCTAAATACAAGGTCAGTGGTTTAAACTCATCAGTGAAGAAGAGACTTGGTGATGTGGTGCCAAAAAGATTACAGCCCAGGAAACCCCAGGCTGCTGGTCTACTCTATCCCATGGGGTTGAGAAGAGTCAACACTCCAAGGGAAACAACAACAGTTCTTATTCATATACGAAGGCACACCTATTGTCAAACAGGCTTGCAATCATTGGTACAGAGGTTAGGAGCCCAGGTCATATTTGGGGGAGACACAATTCAATCCATAACAGAATATAGCACATGAAATTACTGTAAAACAAGCAATCAAGTCATTAACCAGTGACCAGGCAATATATTTCACCAATCATTTATTTATTCCTCAAAATAATCCTAAAATTACAGACATAACTCATTTTATGATTGTTTTCTTAATTATACTTCACAGATGTTATATAGACAATATATATATGTAATGTATAATATATACATTATAAATGGTGGCCACCCATGTAAGTACCATACTCACAGCAGCCTGTGCTCACTGGGTCACATTTTGTGGATTCTCACAAGATTTCAAACTTTTTCAAAAGCTATCTGGAAAGAAGTACAGCCAGAATTCTTCTTAGAAGCAGAGATAATGAAACTGTATCGTACAGTTAGGACATGTTATCAATAGGGACCACAGTTAGAAAAGCACATTATGCTTGGTAAAGTAGAGGGGTCATTGAAAACCAGCCCCTCACCTCACACCATGGGGGGCCAACAACAGAAACTGTGAGGGAAGGGAGATAGAAGTCTGTGTAAGATATGAAAATAATAAGAATTTATAATTTATCAAGTGGTCATGAGGGTCAGGGTGGGGCAAAGGAAGGAAAACAAGAGGAGCTGATACTAAGGGCTCAATAGAAAGTAAATGTTTAGAAAATGAGGGCAACATATGTACAAAGGTGCTTGATACAATTGAGTTATGGATTGTTATAAGAGCTGTAAGAGCCCCCAATAAAATGATCTTTTAATTAAAAAGAAGAAAAGAAAATGAGGAAGATTCTCAACACGGCAACAAACATAACAATTGAAGTCAAACATCAGTTGTGAGGATGGTGTAGGACTGAGCAGGGCTTCACTCTGTTGTACACAGATTTATTTCCTGTTGGAACCAACTGGTCACACAACCTATAGTTTTATTAGGTATGCTTCATTCTCTTAACTGCCCACCACAAACAAATCAAGCTGCCATTGAATCATTTTTGGCTCGTAACAACCCTGTGTAGTTTCTGAAGAAGTAAACATCTCAGGGAATAGACAGGCCGAGGGGGGGGGACTGAAAGGGGAGGGGGGGGAATGAATTCCTGTCTTTCAAACCAATCTCAGACACACTAACTTAATTCTAGTATATTTAGTTTAAAGTTCACCTCAAACTAGTGTTGTGCTCTTGACAGGTACCATTGAGACATTTTCCATTCATAATGACCCTGTGCTCAACAGAATGCAATGCGGCCAGATCCTGTGACAACCTGCCTTTCATTCCTATATTTCACTCACTGTCTCAGCCACTGGGTCAAACACCATGAGGGTCCTTTGCTGACCGTCTACTTCACCAGTCGTGAAGCCCCTCTCCAGGGGCTGATCACTATTGACACCACGTCCACCTCTGGCTACCCTTCTTCCACAGCAGGTGTGTTCTATCTCCGGCAGCCTATGGTACATTCAAAATTCCTCCTAAACACCCTAATGCAAAGACGTCAATTTATCCAGTCTTCCTTATTTGTTGCCCAGCTCCTAAAGGTGTTTGAAGCCATTGAACATAACCTGACTTTGATCGGGTACATCTTAGTCTTCAAAGTGGCATTTTTGGTCATTAACACCTTAAAGAGGTCTTTTGCAGATTTGCTCTGTGAACTATATTATTTCTTGACGCTGCTACCATGAGCTTGATGAAATCCTTGACAACTTCTATATGATCTCTGTGCTTCCTGATCTGGCTCCGTGGTACAGCAGTGAGGCGTGTGGTTGTTGTCCTACATTGAGGTGTAATCCATTCTGACAACTATAGTCTTTGATCTTCGTCAAGTGCTCTTCACTGTCAACAAGCCATCTGCATTGTGTTAATGATGCTGCATTTGCCTGCATGTAGTCCAGCTTCTTAGATTATTGGTTTAACACACAGACTAAGTAAGCACATTTAGTGGATATATTTAAACCTGATACATACTTTTCCTGATTTAAATCACTCAGTATTGTTTGTTTTTTGTCTCTTGGTCTATGTATAGATTTCTCTCTAGCATGATTCAGTGTTCCAGAATTTTCTTCTTTGAGATGCTATCTGTACGTAAGTTGTTATGACCCACACAGGTCATAACATGAAGATCTTGGCATCGCCAATGAGCAGGAAATCTCATTCTGGCATCCTCTGATTTCTGCCAAGGTCCGTCTCACATCAGCAATGATATCCCTCATTCCATATCCTCATCTGAATTTGGTTTCAGTTAGTGTCATCTCCCTATCAATGTATTGCTGAAAATGCTGTTTACTTGGATACGATATTTTCTATAATTTCTCCACCTGATGGGTCACCTTTCTTTGGGATGGGCAGGGGTATCGACCTCTTCCCATCAGTTAGTA
This sequence comes from Tenrec ecaudatus, assembly GCF_050624435.1. Classification (NCBI taxonomy): domain Eukaryota; kingdom Metazoa; phylum Chordata; class Mammalia; order Afrosoricida; family Tenrecidae; genus Tenrec; species Tenrec ecaudatus. The sequence goes on from NC_134542.1 coordinate 107,481,564, forward strand.
AAGTGTCTCTTTCCCAAATTTCTTGACACAGACAAATGACCACCTTCAATGTTGCCTCCATTTATTGAACTATTTCTGGAGTATTTTGTCAATTCCTGGAAACTTGTCTTTTGCCAATGCCTTCAGTACACCTTAGATTTCTTTCAATATTATCAGATTTTAAAAATGATGTCTTACCTACTGAAATGTTTGAACATCTACCGATTATTTTTGGTACAGACTTTGCTTCTATTTTCTTTTGCTACTACCTGCAACATTCAATGGTTTGCCAAATGAATCCTTCACTATTGCTAATGGAAGTTTTCATTGTTTGTTTTGTTTTTCGAGTTTGAGACATGCTAAGCGTGTTTTTTCATTTGGGTTTTCAGGACTTCAGGTATTTGTATCTTTTGTTATAATACTTTGTTTTTTGTTCAAGCTGTCCACAGATGTAGTGATGTCATTGTTGTGTATTCTGTGTAGTGAGATCGATGTGTATAGTTGCTGTTCATATTGTTGAAAATAAGGATTTGCACTGAATAAGTTGTTGGTCCTGCAAAATTCTGTCACGCAATCTCTAGTGTTGTTTTTAAACACTCATCCATTCTCTTTGTTTCCAGCTTTTACATTCCAATCCCAGTAATTACCATCGCATCTCTATTGCTTGTTTGATGAACTTCAGATGGCAGAAATAGTCAATGGCTTCATTGTTGGCTTTAATTTTTGGTGAATAGATTTCAATAGTAGTCATAATAACTGTTCTTCCTTGTAGACTTATGGGTACTCCATATCACTGACAGCAATGTACTTCAGTACAGATTTACCAACATCTTAGTAGGGGGAAGGTCTAGGTTCATTTTTGAAAGATATTATAATTAGATTACATCTTTAATTTCTCAGTGTTAAATACAATTCTTAGCAGGGAATGTATACTCTGAAATTCTAAATAACTACATTATTTTTTCCCAGGCTCTCTTTAATGAGACTATGCCAAATCAAAAGGAGTAAGCAAGTGGCAGAACTAGGAGCTTGCATGTATGTTGGACAGGAATCCCATCAGATAGCTCTGCTTTGGCCCCAGACAATAGCACTTTCCATTTTGCAGGGAACGTTTGAGCTGTTCAATGTTTAGCACCCTCAGACTCAATAATAACTTAACAGGAAGTTTGGACAGTGTAAAAATGTGTTGAATAGTTATTGGGACGTTGCCTTGTGTCCAGTGTGCAACCTGGAGCTTCTAGACCATCATCCAAATAATTTTATTTGGACACGGGCATCCTTAACCATTTTTCATGGCTGGTAACCACTATGTCTGCTTTTATGGGCCATCCTGTAGCCTTTGTTTTTGCAATTTATAGAGTCCAAGATTCCACCAACTCAACAAATGTCTAATGCAGTAATTCACCTAGTATCTTGTACTGCCCCACCAGGAGAGGCATACAGAAGTCTTTCACCAGACCGAACCAGAGCCACACGTTTTTCCCATCAGCAGAGGCAGGTAAGCTCTCAAGCACTTTTTCTTGAAGTGTATAAATCTGCACATACACTCAAATACTCCTAAGATTCTAAAGCACAACCCTCAGGCATAGAAAAAAATTTGCTCCTAAAATATAAGTTCAGCTTCACCCACACTTTGAGATACCCATCACTGGAAAGCAAACAGAAATAGTTTTAAAAGCTCTTAGACAAAAGCTCACAGCAAGATTGAAAAATTCTCAAAGACACACACTGAAACATGGGGGCTCAAAATCCTAGCGTCCTTGTCTCATGGCGTCTCCAGAGTAGGTGGAATCCCTGAGGCACAAGGAATCCCTTCTTGTCTCCCATGGGCCTATTCTCACCCTCAATTCCTTGGAGCTTTCACCGAGAAAAGACAGTTTGAAGCCATTCTGGAAGCTGTTTACACTAGGGGAAAGAACCAGGAAAGACTCTCTAAAGAGATTCTTTTGTTAATCCATAAACAGGATAAAAACAAGACACTGATAATCACACAGATGATGGGAACGATCTGTATGAACCCTATACAGAGGCCCATGAAGTTCATTGAACTACAGTCATGGTTTTCATTACATATGAAAAAGAATCAAATTAATTCTCACGAAATCATGACTGATGGTAAATTAATTCCTCACTGATCCTACAGGTAGGACTGTAGACTCATAGCAAGGAGCAGCGATGGAATTTGTACATAGTTGTTGGTTAAAATGGTTAGGAGCCTGTTATGAGGGTTGAAGACTGTACCTGGCCACACGTGGTAAGGATGTGACTCATGATTCCTCCCCCGAGTCCCATCTGTGAGCCAGGTGTAAAGGAAATTAAAAAAAATAATAATAAAATAAATGACTTTTCAGGTCTTCTTTCCTGGATATCGAATAAAAAATACGGCCAGGACAAAAGCTCTAACACAGAGCTTTGGTTGGAAATTTTACCTATTTTTATGTGTTTCATCTCCCATCCCACAAATGTTGACATCTCTAAGAGAGAGGGATTGGACCTTGTTCTTTTCAGAGCTTTACTGTCAGGGCAGCTTGTAGAAATCTCAGACAAGAGACAGGCTTGCTGTCGCTGTTCAGTGTGGTGGAGTCATTCTGATTCACAGCGCCCCTCTGCGCCACAGAACAAACAACTGCTCAGGCCGCACCATCCTAACAACAGCTGATAGGCTTGAGCTCGATGCAGCCACCGTGTCAGGCCAGCTCATTGAGGGACTGCGTCTTGTTCACTGACCTTGTACGTTACCAAGCATTATGTCCTTTTCAGGAACTAGTCTCTTCTGATCACAGGTCCAAAGTACGTGAGATAAAGAGCCCCATCGTGCTAGGGGCAGGCTGACTGTTTGTTCAGAGACAGAGATGTCCAGGGTGCTCTTCTGCCAGAACCATTTTTCAAATGCATCCATTTTTCTTCACTCTTTCCTTTCCACTGCCCAACCTTCCTGTGCAAATAAGGTTTGGAAAGTACCATGGCTTGGATCTGGTGCACCCTCATCCTTAAAGTGACATCCTTGGTCTTCCACACTTTCAAGGAGTCCTGGGCAGCCGATCTTCTTGATGCAACATGTCCGATTTCTTTCTTTCTTTAAAAAAATAATTATATTGGGACTCATACAACTCTTATCACAATCCATATATACAGCAATTGCATAAGCACATTTGTACATTCGTTACCCTCATCATTCTCAAAACATTTGCTCTCCACTTAAGTCCCTAGCATCCGCTCCTCATTTTCCCCACTTCCTCCCTGCTCCCCCCACCATGAACCCTTGATAATTCATGAAAGATTATTTTATCATATCTTGCCCTATCTGACATCTCCCTTCACCCACTTCTCTATTGTCCATCCCCCAGGGAGGACGTCACATGTAGATCCTTGTAATCAGTTCCCCTTTCCAAGCCACCCTCCTTCGACCCTCTCAGTATCGCCACTCTCACCATTGGTCCTGAAGGGATCATCCCCCCAGGATTACCTGTGTTTCCAGTTCCTATCTGTACCAGTGTCCATCTTCTGGTCTAGCCAGATTTGTAAGGTAGAATTGGGATAGTAGGGGAGGAGGAAGCATTTAGGAACTAGAGGAAAGTTGTATGTTTCATTGTTGCTACATTGCATCCTGATTGGTTGGTCTCCTCCCCCGAGACCCTTCCCTAAGGGGATGTCCAATTACCTACAAATGGGCTTTGGGTCTCCACTCCACACCCCCCTCACTCACAATGATAGGGTTTTTTTTGTTTAATAGAAGAGTTAATTTCTGAACCGTGCATTTATCTTTATTCTTCAGGATCCACAGTATGGGCTATCCAGTGCCTTCCATGAGGTGTCTGATCTATAAGCAATCAAAGCAAGCTCGTGCAGCAGGCTGCTTCAGCGAGATGGACAGTCCAAAACTGGCACGAATGCTGGCTGTTCACCAAGCAGCAAAAGGCGATGAGACAGAAGGATGATGCAAATCCCAGGTCAGATTGGTAAGCACGGTGCCTGAAAGAGAAGCAAAGCTTCAATCTAGGTTGGAGTGGGGCCAGTTTGGGGTGAACTGACAGAATACAAACATCGCAGGATCGGAACTGAAGGAGACTGACTTTTCCCTCAGGATTGAATACATAGAAAACTCTGACTTTTTGTTTCTGCTGAATCTGGCATTCAACTAGCCATCCTTTGACCCAGGTTGTTGGCTTGAACCAACCGCCTGCCATACTGCCTGCTGATCTGGCCATTATTAGCCTCCATAGCGCGTGCGCTAGCAACCTGCTGTCTGAGCGGCCAGTCTTGGGTTGCTTGGAACCCAAGCTAAGTGAGTCTGAAGAAGCTTCCAGCTCTTCCACATAACCAATAGAAATCACAGCTGGACACAGCGAAGGACAAACACAGGTCTTACTTTTGCTCATTTTCCCATTTTTAAATTTATAATTAAAATATTTTATATTTTGAGTATTATAATTTCTATTTGTAAAAAAGTTTTTTATTCCAACTTGTAATTTTAATAAAAAATTAATCTGTATCGTCATGATGACGAAAACTTCGTCATTTTAGAAAGGCCCTATAGCTCATCCCCATTTCCTTTTTTCAGGCAGCATCTGTTGACTTCTTGGACGACGCATGCCATCTAGTGGTATTAGTGAAATACAATTTAAAATGAAATCTGCTACCAACCCTGAACACCTTTCCATAAAAGCCGTAGAGAAAGGAAAATTCTTTTATTGAGAAATCATTAACCAGAATGTTAAGCATCGCAGACAATTAGCTGAAGATATCAAAAAATCAAGAGGAATCTGAGCCTTTAATATAGATAAGCCGATACACTCCATTACATTTTGTTTTGTTTCAAAATAAAATTGCTAATTTTCTACCTTTGTGGCAAGATATACTTGAAGTTAGCGAATCTCCTTAACTAGGAGATAAGTGTATGAGATTCCTTAATGACTGCATTTCAAAAATATAATGCTGAAATCCTTGAGGATGCCTTCTTGATCCACAAGCCTCAAATAGATGAAGAATGTCCAAGTTGTCTGCAGTGAATGAAAGGAAAATGTTCAAGGAAAGGACTGCAAGGGTATCTGAACGACAGGAGAAAGAGAGGTCCTCGTCTCTGTTTGCATTAGGAAAAATAAAAAACTTTCTGTTCAGATTTTATTTATCCTTATACTAGCTTTAATGTTCCTTAGCTTGGTTCTCACGTTTGATCCTTCTGTCTCATTCTTGACCTCTGTACATTTTCTTTAATTTCTTGCAGTCTTATCCAATAATCTATCAATCTATCAATCTGTTTGTCTGGCATCTGTCTATCCAGCACGTATCTGCCGTAATGCCCAACAATCTATCTACATTCTACAAGTTAATTAACTTTAAAAATGTTAACTCTGAGTTGCTGTTTGTTTTATAGTTCTTTCATTGATATGTTTTGAAACTGGCTACATCTTCTTTAACACAAAGACAGAACTGAGAGAGCCAGAAGGTGTGAGCATTTCTCTGCCCAATAATGTGGCCCTGTTTCCTTAGACTTCTTTTAATACAAATTCCTCTTCACATTTTAGATCTTACCTCTATTGTTACTACATAACCAATCCTCCTTTCTGGAAAAACGTTAATAAATCCCTACTTGCAACAGCAAAATGCCTCCTCAATTTTTGTTGTTGTTCTGCTGCAGAAACCTGGGACAAAATGACGTGCGATTCAGATCTGGGTTAGAACTGAAGTCTTCGGTTCATACTGTTCTATAGTGCAGATCTCAGTCTAGTCTCTGCTCATATTTTCCTCTGGCCTCCTATTCTCTTCCAATATATTATCTGTTTAAATGACTGATAATATGTTTTTTGAATAGAGGTTATTTAAAGGCAATTTATTCAATTGATTAAATAATTTAAAAATCCCAAATTAGGAAAGTTTGAGTATTGACTATGTAAAAATCTGTAAAGAAAGAGAGTCTTTCTGCTGTCACCTTCCTGCTGGCTGATCCTAGCCCTGCCCTGTGACGATACCACTGCCATTGGATCCACATGATTGCACCCACCCGGCCCAAGATCATCCTGAATTCTGCATACTGGCACGTGGCTGTGCGGCGGCACATCATGTCATATACTTGGGGCGTGTTGACAGGGGGACCGGGCCCTGGAGAAGGACATCCTATTTGGTAAAGTGGAAGGGCAGTGGCAAAGAGGGCCCTAAATGAGATGGACTGGCACACTGGCTGCAACACTGGGCTCAAAGCCACAGCACTTGTGGAAAAGGCGCAGGACCGGGCAGTGTTTCTTTCTGTTGTCCATGAGGTGGCTGAGTTGAAACTGCCTTGGCAGCACCTAAAAACAGTAAAACAATGATTACCGCTGTACTGAAGTCAAAACACTGCACTGCTCTCCCGTGAGAAGGAGACAACATGCAAACTTCAAGGTGAACTTTGAAATTTCCATGAATTGATGCACCAAACTTGTTAATTAATATTTCCAGCCTAATTTCTACATAAACAATATAACCTGTGTCCAGTGGGTCTGGAATTATTTAATAGAAAATGTATAGGTTTTGTGTCTTGAAAATAACATAATAAGCCCAGTCTATTGCTTGAAACTGTAAAAAAAGACCAGACTTATTGAATGGGTAGAGCTTGCTGGAATCCTCGAGATGATGCCCTTAGCTTCCCCTCAGCTTTGGAAATGAACTCACCATGCGGCTTTAGTTTTCAACCCCTAAATAGCAGCTCTGCAAGGGGGCCAAGACCACGCAGGGGCCATGTACGCCATTTGAGATTAAAAGGACAGCTTTTACCTAAGGTCAAAATTCAGAAAGGTGAAGAAAGCGGACGGAATGGAAACAGAAAGCACACGGAGGAAGTGTAGTCGGCGATGTTACATTGTGGGGCTTGCAACCAATGGCATGGACAAAATGTATACGAATTGTTGCAATTTCTGTCCAAACGTTATCACAAGAAGATGAATTTCTTTTGGATGCACACACACAAGAAAGATAACAAGCGTGGTTTCAAGTAAAGGAGCACTTGACAAGGAAGATAATCATACAGACGGATACATCAGCAACTTTGCCTATGCTGAGAATTAGTGGCGAAATACCAAATGGGCTTCAAGTATGAAAAGGTTTGGCACTGCTGATCCTAAGGACAAAGTATTGAGGGATGATGAATATGCACACAATTGCCTTCCAGCAATATTGTAAATAGACATGGGGCCTTGGGCTGCAGGGACGCGCATCAAATACACAAAGAAAGACATAGTTACACATAAATAATACATGTTTATTTAAAATAATACCTATTTCAGGTTTTCCTAATATTCCAGAATATATTTGCTATTGGCCTTCACACAGGGAAGTATGCTTACGTCCCATCATGTCTTTTTCCTCTTAGATCGGAAGTTCTAGTTATTTTCGTCTATATTTTAAACAGCCCACATTTTGTAAAGAAACTATGGGGGTGGTATGCAATTATAATCGAAGAGCAGGAAAAACCCTCCAAGCAAACAAATATATTTTGGGGGAGTTCGTCTGCATAATAGAAATGCCCAGCAGGTAGAATGTTTTGTCTGTAGCAGCCCCAGGAATACGAATATGCTTTATTGGAACTTCCTTCTTCATTGTCATTCCCCCAGCAACCGACTGTTATGCAAATGAGGTTGCATCTGTTTCTAAGTAGGCACAGAAAAGTTTGGCAAGAAAGCACAGAAGTACCCACAGGGAGTTGGAATGAATTCTTTCCATTACAGACTCACAAAAAGAGTGTGCTTATATCTTACAGCTCAAAATCATTTACAAAAGTTTATTCTTTGCATCTCTGCCTCCTAGCCAACAGTTGACCCAAAGTCTTTGCTTAGCAAATTAAGTCCCACTCATGATCTGTGAGGTATGACAAATGTGTTCATTAGTACTACTGTTCCCCCTCTACATCTTGAGTGCCGTACAATTATAGTACAGAGTAATAGAATGGACAGTTCCTTTATATTCATGAGGTCTGAGCATGTGGACGTATGGACTAAACAACCATGGGCAGCCCAATAAACTAAGCTGAATAATCCAAAAACCAAATTCAAAGTGTAATTGACATACCTACATTGTTCATTGAAATGCATGTCAGTTAGATTAGTTTGTATTAGAGATATAGGCACAATCTCTAAGCCCATCATATCCAGTAGCATTCTAGGCTTGCATTTATTGATTAATAGCATAAAGATCTTTAAAACTCATTGTAATCAAGCAGATTCCAAATCAAAGCATTCCTATAGGAAAGCGCAAAACTGCCCCACTAGAGTTCCCGAGACTGTAAATCCTCATGGGAGCAGGTGTTCTCATCTTCCTCCCCTGGAGTAGCTAGGGGATTCCAAATGTTGACCTTACAGCTCCCAGTCCAACACATGCGCCGCTCTGCCACCAGGGCTGCTTAATAACGATTTATGACTCCCATGAAAAACACTTATTTCATATTTGCACTCAATCTAAAATACTTTGAAAGTCCATCTTTGCGGATTTGGCAAGCTTGTTAAGCTTGGGGAAGTCAGAGAGGGTTATGAGAAGAGTGTGCGTGAGACAACGTGCTTCTTCCTTGCCTGGGGCAGCCACAGCTAATGGAGCCCCACAGCCATCTCTTTCTCTGTCATGTCTTCTCCAGCGAGTACTTCCGGCACTACTTTTAAGGGAAGGAATGCTTTTACCAGCCTAAGCTGGACATTTAAAATCCTGGGGCAATGTGTCTTTTAGATGATGTGATTTAGATAAGTAAACTTAGAGTGCTCCCGGAACTCCTTAAGAGCCAAGACTGGCTGAGGACAGAGGCACTGATTGAAAGGAGCCAAGAAAGGACACTGGAGGGGGAATTTGCCAAACCCAAGCAATTCACTTTTACAGCTGTCTCCTGAGAACGGAAGAGTTTCAGTGTTTAGAGACTTTCTTTCATAACTGAAAGACTGAGTTTCTTCTAAGGGAAAATGATATATGCTTGTAAGAATAGTTCAATAGCTTCATTGTTTTCCCACTCCACTTTCCTTTATTCGTCATACAAATTTTAGACAACATTTACTTCATTAACGTGTGAAAGCTTCTTGGTCGTATTAGGGCAACAGGAGTGAGGTTTATCTTCCTTGTCCTCTGGGTTTGTCCTTTGCTGAACAGACGCGCTCTTCCCCGCGGTGCCTAAAGAAGTCCACCCGGCAGAAATCAGAGGCAGCGTAGACTGTGCATTTCATGTTGACGAGTGATGCATCATGCACCGGGCACCAGGGTAATCGTGATGAAAGTGTTGCAGTTTTGAAAATATCAATATATAGATTTATGGGCCACCATGGTGCCTAAATGGAGAGAGCGTGGGTTCCGCTGTCATCAGCAGGTCAGGTAATTGTTGCAGAAATGCAGGTCAGCTTGGCCGTCAGGGTCTATTTCCACGCCGGCCGCATGAGGGCCTGGCTGACGTGAGCTCACAAGGAGAGGCGTGGCTCCTGAGTTTCCAAGCACGTCTTCCTCCAGACATCCTGCATTCTGTCATGTAAACTTCTCACCTGTCGCCTGAGACTTTGGGATGCATGCATACGATGATCAGTCAAAAGTAAGGCCACAGGGGTCCCAGTTCATGCACGCACAGGCTTATTGCAAACAGAGCGTGTTTAAACATGTCTCATCAGTCAGTGCATGGCCGCAGACACGTCTTCAGTTTTGTTAGAGGCCTTCTCATAAAACGGTCTAATCAAAACTGCCTTCTGAGGAGACCTGCTAGACTGGTCAAATTCAGTGCAGGGAGAGATCAACTCAGAAAGGCACAATGACTGTTTTTTTTTAAGTTCCAAAGGGTTTTCTTAATTAATTTTCTCAAAGGATACAGGATGATCAGGGGGTCTATTAGTAAGATGATTTTTTGTTTTTTTTTGTGTGTGTGTATATTAAAAACTGCATTTGTGAGAAATAGGCCAGGAAAGTTACTCCAAGGATTTCCTGCATGTCAACCAGCCTCATACCAATACCCCTGTTCATGGTTCTTGGATGGTCTGGGCTCTCCTAGGAGAATCTTGTTAGGACGCAGTACTTCGCCCACCTTACAGGCCCAGCCCCGCCCTATTTGGATCCTCTCAGCTCAAAGATCATGGACAAGAATAAAATGTGAGTCCAGTGAAGAAGCTCAAACTACCATTTTCATATAACCTTGACCCAGGGGTCTAGAATTCTCCAAGGAAGAGTATACTGAGATGGAGAGTATGTTGAGAACCAGGAGTTTCACATTTTTTAATTCTTGCTTAGCAATAATGTTATCTTTTTTTCACTTGCTTCATATTTTGCATGACAACGTCTCAATTAAAATCTCTTTATTAGAATTAAGATTAAATATGCACACTCATCTAAACATGTATCAAATCCAATTTAAATAAGTTTGATAAATAACCAATTTCCTAATAAGTCAGATGTTATGCTAGTACTTTGTACATATTATTTAATTTTTAAAGGCCACAAAAGGCCTACAGGTACTATTTTATCTTCACTTTACAAAATAGCAGAATGAAAGAGACAATAGTATACATGCTATTAAAATTAAAATGACACATTATGAAGATATTAATACCTAGACTGATCCACAATCAATATCCATATTGATATCCAAGTCAAATTTCTTATTGTAAAAGATTTCTGTAAAGTGTCAAAAAGCAAATGCTCCATAAAATGAGGATGGCACGATTTCATCTCATGCACTTTGGGCATGTCAGCAAGAGGAACAATAGCCTAAAGAAGGCCATCATGCTTGGCAGAGTAGGATTCAGTGAAGAAGATTCTCAGGGAGATCGATGGAAATACTGGTGACAGCAATGGGCTCAAACACAGGAAGCCTGTGAGGACAGCACAGAACCAGGTAGGGTTTTCTTTGTTTTACGTAAGGTCGTTATGAGTCAGAATTTATTCGAGGGCGTGTAACAATTACAGTGAACATATTTTCATCTTTGTCAGCCACTTACATGTCCTCTTTGATGACGTCCTAGTCATCCTTTTGGTATCCTTTTTAATCAGGCTGTTTGTCTTTGGGAGCCCTGCTGGTGCCGCTTTTAACCTCCCTGGCGGTAATCTCAAGTGTGGCTGGGGTAAATGTTAACGGTCAGAAGCGGTAACCCGGAGCCACACTCGGATTACACTGCAGGGAAGTCCCTTTACTGCTCCCTGGTCTAGCGGGTGTTTTCTGCTGTGCGGAACTGGGAGGGAAATTCAAAACTGCAAGTCTAAAAGAGACATACACACACCCAAACAGTGCTACAGTGTAACCTGTGAGGACTACATTGTATCACAGCAAATCACCTCAGATTTGTCCCTAGACCAGTCTCCAGTGCCCCGCCTGCCCTTTTACTGTCATTTGGAAAATTTTTTGCCTGGAATTTTTTGTCCATGGTATCAAAAAAGTGTCACCTTAACACAAAAGGAGTTTTAGACCAGATAAATGACAGTGACAGTGACTTAGAATTACTCGCAGAATTGAGCAGTAGCGGTTCATGGGGAAATTCATCATCCGACACTGACACTGATCAGATAAGTGACGACAGTGACGATTCCGCACCTGAGCTCAGCGATGTGTGAACTTGGTACTCAATTGTCTGCGGTTCAGATCAGGCAATTCCCTGAAGATATCCGTTGACTGGAGCACCTGGTATGAAGGTAGACGTTGACCACAATAACTTTGACATACCCACAATTATTTCTGACTGATGAGGTCATTGAAAAAATTGTTACGGAGACAAACCGGTACAAAGAGCATAAGTTTTCAAGAAGCAGAAAGTGGGAACCAGTGACCAAAGATGACATTTGGAAATTTCTGGGCCTAATAATACTAAAGGGAGAAGTGGGGAAACCCCTGAAGAAATGGTACTGGACCATCAATAAATTACTTGCAACTCCATTTTTTGGCACCGTCATGTCAGAATACAGATTTTCCCTGATTATGAAATTTTTTCACTTCACGAATAATGAAGAATTCGGGTACAAAATTACTGACATAATTAGCCTGCCAGGGAGGTGAACCCCAAGTTCAGCACTTAAAACCACCAGAAGGAAAAGGAGGCTTTCTGCTCGTTTACCGAGTTAGGGGCTCTGAGACCCACAAGGGCAGTTCTACCTTGACCTAGAAGGTTGCTCTGCGTCAGAATCAACTCAATTAGACAGTGAGTTCTTTGTCTCTGATCTGTTAGATTGTAGATATGTTAGATACATATCGAATACTAGACATTTATTAGCTGTAAATTTCATTCCTGAAGATTTTTTCCCCATCTCTATGTTGTCTTTGTACTCGTTTGATAACTATAAGTATTTGGTTTTTACGATATCCTAGTTATCTAATTTGTCTTCTGATGTTCATGCATTTCACGTAGTTGTTAGATAATCTCTGTGGTTTTGCTCCTCTATTTTTTTCAAACAACTGTATAGTATAATGATAACATTTATGTTCTTGCACCATCTTGAGTTAGGGTTTGCGTATAAGGGGGTTTCAAGTACTCCATGAGCAAATTAATGAAAAGATCATAGAATTTTCCCACACACATTTTGAAATCTGCTCATATGGTGTGTCACACGGGTCCTGCTTTAGCTTTTTCTTTCAGAAGGATCCAGTTTTACAAACACCATGTATTGAAGAGGCTATTTCTTCCCTGCTGAATGGGCTTTGACCCCTTGTAGATGAATCAGTGGTTTATATGTGGGTGGATTTATTTCTGGGCCCACAAGCCTATTATTGAACTAGAATCAGAGTTTTTAAATTATTGTGGCAGTATGGCATGTGTTTTAATTTGGAAGTGTGAGGCCACCTGATTGTTCTTTAATATTGTTTTGGCTATTCAGACTATTTGGCTCTGTCAGTTGCAAATAAAGCTGGTGAATAATTTTCCCATTCAATAAAGACTAATGTTGGAATTGACATTTGGTTTTAAAGCTTCTCTTTCATATTTTCTCTCACGGGTCTGGAATGATATGATTATAAATAGTTGAATATTAATCTTTCTTCACTCTCACAAGTACATGATTCTGGGCTGGGTAGTGATTTGTAATTTCACTTTTCTCCCTTTTTTTCATAACAAGCTGAGGCTGTTATTCCATTGACTTCTTTCCCTTGATTTTGATTTCAAAGAGAAATCCCAAACCACTGTCTGCTTATCTAGTGCTGTTATAACAGAAATACCACCAGTGGTCGCTATTAGAAAGCTTGACGGGTTACAAACTGTTAAGGATATCATTTTCTATACTCAGTACCACTTTTCAGCTGTGCTGGCAGGCATGTTTCTGTCTGGTCTCCAGCCTCGCAGCCTTGACTTTTGCCTGATTCCATAGACCAGGATGAGTACCCACTACTCTGCTTAATGGTCTTGGCACTGTTCCTCTGCTCTGTCTCATGGTCCTGATGCTGGCGCTTCGGCTATCTCTGCTGCTTCAGACAGGGACCTCCCGTGGGCTCCACTGGTAGCTTTTGTAGTCCCTTACAATAACTACATTAGTTGGTTGCAAGATTTCTCTCCCTATTTCTGAGATGGATCTGTCTTATGCCCAGCAGAATGGCAAAACTGACTGATCTTGAGGTAAACTCCTTCAGACCTTATTTTCCTGATCTCATCTGGTCATTTGGTAAGGATTACGTACACATTGACTATGAGAGCCAAACTAAGTCATTTCACTCTATGACAAATGGCCTTAATACACAGAAATTTATTTTCTCATAGTTTAGAAGGCTAGGAGTCCAAATTCAGGGCATTGGCCCTAATGGAAGTTTCTCTTTGTCTTCTCTGAGCAAAGGTCTTCTTCCTCTTATTGGCATATAATTCAGATGTAATACAATACAATACAATACAGGTTTAAACATAGTAAAATGAGCTACACAATCAATTTTAGTATATTTTCCTCATTTTTGTACTCATTGTTATTAGCTGCCCATTTCCTGGGAAACGTTTTTGCTTCTGTTCCGCTTCTAGTCCTGAATTCCTTAGCAGTCAGGTAGCAGCATACCTTCACCAGAAGCCGCTGTGTGCTTTCCCTAGAATTCTGCATTTCATCTCTAGATTCTAATATCCCTTGAAATGTCTACATAGAACCCACAGACCAAATCCACAATTAACCGTTTTTTAAGGAAGTTAAGTTGTAATGTGAGTGAAAATGCTCAGAATAGGGCTATTTACCAGAACATGTCGCAAAGTTCTTCAGGTCTGCTAATAAGTGCCCAAAGGGTCCTAACACGAAACACTCCTCCTCTACCTGAAGACATTCTGCACAAGCTCCCGGTTCAGCCAACCCAGCTCCTTGACTTCAGTAAGTGCCCAAGGCACCCCACTCTCAGAGTCAGCCTTTTGCACAAAAGCACTCATCTTTACTTGTTTTGTGGGGTGGAAATCCGTCTCTCTGCTCCGTGCGCTGGCTCCTGGTGCTTCTGCTTCCCCTCCTATGGCGTAGCTGTCCCTTAGTTCAAGGGGGTGCACAGGGCAGGGATCTTGGGTCCAGAGGACGTGCTCCACTCTGGCTTCTTCCTTTTCTCAGAGGGCTCTTTATACACAGCAGGATGCCACTCTAGGGAACCCGTTCACAGTTAGTCCCCTGTGAATCCTATCAGTATCTGTTCCCACATTCTCACCAGATTCACACAGGAAAAAGTCGTTTGCCGGGAATTAGAAACTTTGGCTAGAGGAATCATATTAAATAAATCACTGTCCTTGCAGGTGTCTGCCTGTTTGCTTGCTTAATGTACATTTTTGTGTCTATGAGACGTAGTATATTACATATATAAAACAACCATTTATATATAAAGGACATTGTCTTAAGACATTCCATACAGGAATCCTATGCTACCACCACAACAGGTGAATTACAAACAGAGTTTTATATCACATATTTTGTATTATAAAGGTGGAGTCAGATTTCATAACACATATTTTAAGGATAGCATAATTCAATTCACAACACATCTAGTTTTTTTATTTATAAATATCTTTTTCTTTTGATTTGGCCAAAATGAATTTCTATTTTTGGAATGCAGAAAAATTTCATAATCTCCCTAGATATGTGTAGAGTTATTATATATGCTTTTCTATGTATGTGCATGTATGTGTATGTTTGTAATTTAATTGAATTCACTTGAAATTTAGTAAGCAATTTCATTTTGCAAAGCACAGACTGATTTTCTTCAAATTGGGAAAATTCTTCTCTCTCATAGCTGTCGTTATTATCTCTCAGCAATCTATGTTCTTGAATTCTATATTTCATATTAGAGTTCCTGAATATGTCTTAAAAATCCCCATTCCATCTTTGTATCTTTATCCTTTCAAACTACAAGACACTAATGTTATTCTTTTTAATAAAAATGGTTTTATTGACATATACTTCACATAATATACTTTTCATATCATATAATTCAATAGTTCATTCACATTAATAAGACTTGTAAAATTCTCACTGCAAATAAACTTAGAACATTTTCTTCTTTCTCCTACTCATTGTTGTTAGCTCTCCATTTCCTCCCATCCTCCCCTGCCGTGCCTCCCCTGGTAGTACTCTAGCTACTGTCTCTACATACTTACATACCTTCAATTTCAAATACAGAAACTAACATAACACGAAAACAAGAAACAACAAAAACAAAAGCAACCACAACATAAAACAGAAAAGTGTCAATAAGAAAGAAAACGGAAAATCTTAAAAATTGAAACAATTTAAAGTGGGTCAAAGGGGAGATCAAATGATAAGATATTATATTTTGTCTTAACTACCTCTGGCATAATTGACTTTACAATGCTCTCTATATGAAAACAAGGCCATTCACATGCCTGGAATGCAGTCAGAAGGGATTCACTGGTGACTTAATCCATGTGAAGACCCCGCAAAGGGATTTTGGGCTTCCAGTCATCCATAGCCTTCTGCAAACTAAGTGTTCAGAGCTCTGATACCATTCCCTCCACCAGATTTGTATCTTATTATTTATAATCTTTATTTAACACAGGTTGGTAGGCTTCTTCCATGCGGACTTAGTTGATGCCTCACTTAGATGGCTGCTTGCTTGAAAACAAGCCTTTTATACCCCAGACACCATTCCAATTAATAGCTGGGCACCATGTACTTTCTTCCCCACACTTTACTGTAGCACCCTTATATTCACACAAACAACCACAAAACAAAAAACAAGCAAAAGACAGACAAACAAAAACAAAACAAAAAAGAAGAGAAATACTGTCAATCACTCGCTGGGCTATTACATTGCATTGGGATAAGGCGAGTCCATTGATAACATCACTAATTTTTCAATGACAAAGCATGTAAGATACCATTGATATGAAGAGTTTATGCAAGTATAGACCAATTGTGAGTTGCAATCTATGAGTTGTTGCTTTGTACAGATTTACTTCTTAATTAAGCTCTCTTTAAACTGATCATGGGGCGTGGTATTCAGGGAACATTTCTGCATCAATTCTCACAAGTGCAGATCCTTGCCTACTAATGAAAACCGATCATAAAAATGCAAAGGGAGTCTTGAGGTATTAAAAAGATGATGATTGTGGGTTCTTTTTCATTAGACTCCCACTAAGCCAAGGGTCCCATCCAAAGTCCACTGACTGCCATTTCCACCGTCTCCATCTGGTTTCGTTCCCATGCTCTGCTATAGCAGTGTCTTCAGTGATCTCTACATGAGGGTGAGGACTGACTAGGGCCACACCATTAGATCAAATTGTTCTTAGATTCAGGTTATGGTTAAGTGCAAGGCTAAAAGGCACCCTGATACCTATGCTTTATACTTGTCTCTGGTTAACTTTATCATCATTATCATTTTATAATAGAGATCATTACAACCATTCCCTTGGGGCATAAGGCAGTTCTGCAAACATTACCATTAATTTAGCCAGTGAGATAGAATTTAAGACATTGTTGAGAAAAGGAGATGATACCTGCTTATGACAGCTTTTCAGACTACAATACATGTATAATTGGCTTGTAGAGATTAAAAGCTTAAGTGAGTAGACACTACATGAATAACGAGCATTGGGGGTAGGGAAAACGTTTTAACAACACTCATTCACAAAGGTAGGACCATGTCTGCTGGTTAACACATTCCATAAAACAGTAAAGAGAACATGGAAATAATAAATATGTGATTATCTAGGGCCACAATTCATTGGGCACCCTCAAAGGAAGACCACCAATTCCATAACCTTGGGATGGCAACTGACCTTATATTTAATAAGAGGCATTTATTTCTTCAACTAATTTTTTATTATCTGAAACCCTTCTGATGATATAATTGGGTTAATCTGTAGTCTGTGTTCATTTGATTCAATTTCAAATAGAGATTCATATCCAGATACAGATTGACATCCATTGAGAGGACAGGTACTTCAGATGGCTTTCCTAGTTGTGATGTCTAGCTGCGAAACTCTGTTTAGCATATATTTACTGTTTGTTTTATTTGTTTTGAGGACTGAGATCAAACTATTGGGATGACCTTAGGAAACACATGATAGAGAGTCGATCAATATCATGAACGAGGATTTGGTGTTACATAAGCTGGCAATCTGTAGGCTCTTGTTGAAGCTTCATGAAGAACACTCCATACTTAATAGCTTCTTTCATTGTTCCATTTGCTAGTCTCCTTGCATACATTTTATTTCCAGCCCCCCACTTGAGGTTGATGTTTTGAGGGATGTGGGGGGGGGGGGTTTCCAATGATTTGGCTCCAGATGAAAGTCGTGGGAAACCTGTGGGGTCACTCTGTCTCTCATTTTCAACTATTGCCGAGTTTCCAACATCTAAGAACTACATGGTATCAAGGAGGGATCTGTCTCCCAAAGAGCCAAGGCCTACATTCTTGGAGGAATGCAAGTGTGATTCTTGCCTTAGGAGTAGGAAGCCCACTGATACCACATTCCAATCAGATTAGGACAATCCTAAAGCTAGATAATCATAATTATCTCTTAATGGTTGAACCCAAGACTTTAAAATTCTATTTGTTGGTGTTTCATCCAGGAACATCATAGTTGGGATATGACTAAAACTGGGAAGGCAAGAAGGTAAAAACACATCCTTAGGGATTACATTTGTAGAATCTCTGTTCAGTTATTATATCTTTCTCAATGTTTGATGAGTTCCAACTCTGTTTTCCACAGCAGTAATGTGCAGTCTGTCCGTGTGTTAGGTAGGTACCCGCCTAATTCCTTCTGCTCACAGTTGCCCAAGGAAGTCCTTTTAGAGCTCACATTTTCATTTCTATCAGTATTGCCTCTCCTAAGCCATTGTGATGCTTAGATTTTATTTGAACTTGCACTTGTGTGAAGGTTGGTGGAATCCACACTATCAATCAGGTCGCAGACTAATGATGTCTCCTTGGGAGGTGTGACCCTCCCTGAAAGCTTCTCCATCTCCTGCCTTTCTTGTTGAGTCTTGGGTTTCAGGCCTAGGGCCAACAGCTCACGTGGCCTGCTGCTATGCTCCTATGGAGGCTGCATCCACATGACTCCGCCCCTACTTCTATTCACCTTCCTGCTTCATCTGCTGGCAGCTGCATGAGTCTGGGAGGGCTACTGTTAGCATCTGTCCCCTGGTTTTGAATTGGACTGGGCTGGGCCACTTTCTTGATATAAAATGTTTATATATATATACATGTATATATATATAATAGATCGCAATGAGTATGTGTGTCTATGTATACATACTTATTGCCAGTGATTTGGTCATGACTACTAGTGACTCCTCCCCCGGTGGGTTTCTAATACTGCAACTGTTTATGGGAGTAGAAAGCCCAGTCATTCTCCCAAGGAACTGCTTGTGGTTCTATGAAACATTACTACCCTCATCATACTTCTTTTATCTCCTTAAGAACTAGGATGATAAAAACATGCATAAGCATTTGCAAGGTCAGTGAATTATTTGATGTGTTTTTTCTAGCCAGCCTCCCAACACATGGCCTTCTCCTGCCAATAACTTCTAGTCAATAACTCCCAACAAATGACCTTTTCCTGCATGGGTCTGGGGAAGAAGCTGGGAAGACACTGATAGGATTCACTTTTGAGCACTTGTTAACAAGATCCATTGTGATTGGCATCCTGGTGAGAAGAAATAAGCCCTCTGAGAAACAGGATGGGGTATTTACACTGCCATCAGGAGCCGGGATTGGATCCTGAGTTTGCTGCGCAGTAAACCTGCTGGATCCAGAAGAGAGAGCTGACATCCCAACAATGGTGGAGCAGCAGAACCAGGACCTGGAGCATGAGGCAGAGTGATGGCATCCCTAGCCCACAGAAGACGTAGAACAGTGCTTTTGAGCAGAGGTCGGCTCATGGAGTGGGGTCCTTCTGGCACTGCATTTAAGGAGCCTGCTTCTCTGACTCATGGAACTTGAGCTGAACGTCTCAGGCTCAGGCTTCCTGTGGCGTGCCATGGCCTTTGAGCATTTAATAGCAGCCTTGAAAGAGCGTTATAACACATCCTGGTGGAATAACTGTATCGTGAGCATTCCTTTCCTTCATTTTAACCTGCTTACTTCCTTAATAAACTCCTTAATCTTGAACATTGTCTGGGAGTTCTGTGTACCCACTGCAGTGAACTGTTAAAGGGGAGATGGTTGTGTGAAACAACACACCACTCTACTGCATAGATCTAGCCTAATTACAGACACACACTTTGTTTCTAACCCAAGGTTAACTCCAATTTAGATGAAAATTCACCGGTTGTTACACCATTAACCTTGTTATTGTGCATGTCACTATTCATGCACATACCTCTGAAGTATAGGTATGTTGCCCATCTATTAGTATATATCATAGTGCAGTCACTAAAATCTCTTTGCTGCTAATTGGAAGGCTAGCAGTTCAAACATGCGAGCTACTCTATGGGAGAAAGATGGGGCAGTAAAGATTCCAGCCTGGGAAATCCTGTGGCACCATTCTACTTCGCCCTCTAGAGTCTCTGGGAATTGAACTATCTCCACAGGAGCAATCTATAGTTCTCTGAATGAGGATAATTAGAGGCAGTGCCATAGAAAAGTTCAATTACCAGGTGTGATAGTCTGGGTACTTTAGAGAAACTTCATGTACAAAAGAGAGTTTTATATAAAGTGCACATCAAGAAAACACCCCAACCCAGTGCTGCCCAAGCCCACAAGTCCAACACCAATCCACAAAGTCCTCCTCCATCTCACAAAACACACACTATGATTCCGACTGCAGGAGGAAAGTGGAATCAGTGAAAGTGTAAGCATCTCAGCATTGGCAGGGGTCACCACACGGCTGCTCCAGCACCCAGGGCTGCACTGGGGTAGGTCCATTTGGTTTCTCCTTGGGGATGTCTTGCAGGAAGTGAGCCTTGCCAGCTGATGCTGGGAACTGGCTAAGGCAGCTGCACCCTGACCTGACCATCACAAAGCAAGAGACCTGAGAACTAGAAAGGTGAGGTTCATTGAGCTATTTACCTCTCTGCCCTTCAATTAACCCCACATGTGTTTATCGGCCAGGTTGGCACAATAAACTAACTACCTCAATTCGTGTTTCTGCCTGGTTTCAAACTGCGGACTTTTTGATGTGCGCTTAACCTTTATATAAAACTCTCTTTAATACAGGTGTTTCTGTGGATTTGTTTCTCTAAAGTACCCAGACTGTCACACCAGGCTGCTGTCTAAAATTGTTCAGGTATTTTATTCATTAGTGAAGCCTTTTCAGGAGAATTTGATTTAAAAAAATTTATTATTTAAGAACTCTTTGTTTAAAAAACAAACAACAAAAAAAAATCCTCTTTGTCTTGGTACTCGTTGTTAGCTATTTGATCAATCTTAAATTTCTATAGTTCTCCACTATTCAAAACATATTAAAATGCATACGTACATAAAACCGCAATAAGCCCGAATAAAAAAGAATGAAATTGCTTCCAGAAGCCAGAAAATCCCAGCTACAGTTTCTGTAAGTCTGCTTCCTGTAAAGGCAGCTTTGTTATGAACACCATGGAGCCTTTCATGGGCCTCTCATTAGTGGTAGAAAATGTGTTTTACAACTCAGGGAAATAACAACCAACCAACAAACATGTGATCCCTTAGCACCAATATCCTCGATGATATTTTCTCTAAAACCAAAGCAATTTACATTTAAAAGACAGAAGCATTAGGTATACACGTAGAGGCAGGACTGCACTTGCTTTTTGCCTGAAGAAACTTACTGCAGCTCCTTTCATCTGAATCACAACCTAACTCCTCCATAAAAACAATTTTAGTAATGTTACCTTAAATATTAAACTAGTATAATGTAGCTCTAGCATATAATAGAACTTCAAGACAGCCTTTCTGGGGGCAGGCCCTCGATGAGACAGACTGACACGGAGGTTTCCATGATAGACTCCAGCACATGAATACTTGTGAAAATGGCAAGTGTTTGTCTTCTGTTGTGCTTAGGGTCGCTATGGGAATTGACTCAACAGCACCCAGCAAAAACAGCATTTAATAAAACGTGTTCTGACTTCCAAATCAGACTAATGTAAAGTCGATATGGAATCCACTAGGAACACTGCTTCTCAATGTTGCCTGCATAACCGTTTCTTCTATTTGTCATGCTGTCTGCTTTTCCCATTTTACTCCTTGCACAAGAGCTCTCCCTTTGTAGCTTCCATCCACCGTTATAGCGTTACCAGATGGCAGAACCCAAGAAGATTCGAATATTGGGTTTAAGCTTCTCATACTGAGAGTTACATCTAGTTGTGGGAGGAAATTTCATAGCCATAAAGATTTCCTTAGACCTTCATAGGATTTGGAAAGGATTACATATTATGCTCTGAACAGTTCTTTAAAAAATGATGTTTACTGGTACTGAGTAAGGAACCCTGGTGGTGCAGTGCTTATGCATTCGGCTAACCACAAGGTTAGTAGTTCAAAACCATAAGCCACTCAGTGGGAGAAAAACAAGGCTCTCTATGTCAGGAAAGAGTTTCATATTGGAAACCCACAGGGGCAGTTCTACCCTGTCCTTTACGGTCACTGTCAGTCAGCATTGACTTATTAGCGGTGACATTTTTTCTTTGTTTTAATGTGGGTTATACTGGTGTAGAATATACACATTTCTAAGTTTGGGGAATCCAAAGTTAGAAAAATCAATGTCAGTAAGTGTCATAGGGCATTTTTTAAAAGGCCCTTTTTTGCTGTAGGGGTGGTCTGGAATATACAAATTTGCCATCCTGCTCTGACTCCAAATTTCTAATTATTTAGAAAAATTGTTGACAATGGTTCCAGTGCTTCACTTCTTCCAAAATCACTTGAATATTAAAGAGGGAGAAAAAATTGTTTGGATGAATTGACACTTCAGGGTTCTTGGAATTTGAATCTGCTATTACCAGGCCACGAGAGAATATTAAAATTTTTGAAAATGGTTTCTTACTGTAATATGACCCAAGAATGAACTCTTAATGGCTTCTCTCTTTTGGCAAAGGATTAAAAAACCGACCTAATTAGCACATGCCACCATTCAGCTGCCAGTTGGTTCCACTGGTGGCTTGTATGTTGCTGTGATGCGGGAAACTAGGGCACCAATATGTCAAACATCAGCAGGGTCGCCCAAGGTGAACAGGTTTCAGTTGAACTTTCTGACTAAAATCCTATTACCAAGAAAGAATGGGCTATGCACTTCTGTGAGATTAGTCACTGAAACCCTTACTCTTAGCTGTGAAATATTGTCAGGTATAGTGCCAGGAGCTGAGTGTCTTGGATCAGAAAGCACTCAAAATACAGCCAAGGAAGAGCTGCCTTCTCAAGGTAGAGCCAACTGTACATAGTGGCAGGGAAGAATACGTAACGCTCTTTGGACGTTCATTTGTCGATGGGCTATGGAGATTGAAAATGAGCAGAAACAGCTTCAAACATCTATTAATAATCAGAATGTGGAATTGAGAAATTATGAGTTGAGGAAAACTGTAGATCACCAATAAAGAAATGGAACGTTTAAAGATCAATGTCCTAGTCACTAGTCAGGTGAAAGGACTGGCTTCGGCCATTTTCAATCAGATGGGTCACTAGAACAGTAATGACAAATTCAAGAGGAATAGCATGACATTCATCATCTAGAAAACTTCAAGATCTCCGTTAAAGTACAATATTTTCTGTGATACGATAGTATCTGCTTGCATACAAGACAATCCACCGACTCAAGACATACTTGTGAAATCTACACAGGAAACAAGCCTCTGGTGGTTTCCCTCTATCCATAATGGAGGGATGGGAAGAAACTAGTTACCAAACATGGTAGTGGAGAGATGACTGTAAGAGATCAAATGATAAACCTGACGTGAACATGTAAACTTTTGTCACTTGATCTCCACTCGGATACACATTGGGCCTGATGTGGTTTTCA
This sequence comes from Tenrec ecaudatus, assembly GCF_050624435.1. Taxonomy (NCBI): domain Eukaryota; kingdom Metazoa; phylum Chordata; class Mammalia; order Afrosoricida; family Tenrecidae; genus Tenrec; species Tenrec ecaudatus. Next base: position 107,504,834 of record NC_134542.1, read on the forward strand.
ATATTTCTCTGTGTGTGTTTTCATATTGGGATTTATTTCAAGTGTATTTTGTCATTTCGGTCACCTCCTTGAATTTCTGTTTTGTGCTTTTTTTCTATTTTTTTTGCATATGAAACCCAGGCTTGATGGACCCATAGAGACAACATATAGAATAAGCATTCCCGAGGGGCACAGTGGGGGAGTGGGGGTAAAAGGGAGCTGATACCAAGGAGTTCAAGAAGGAAGGGAATGTTTGGAAACTGATTGTGGTAGCAATTGTACAAAAATGCTTCATGTGATTGAACTATGGAATGATATGAGATCTGTATTAGCTGCCAATAGAAAGTTTTGAAAAATAAAAGAAAGAAAATGCAGTGCATACAACTATTATTCAAAGATATTCACCAACCACTAAAGCCAATGATGAAAAATTTGAAGAATATTTCCAACATCTTCAATCTGAAATTAATCAAATGTGCAATCAGATGCATGGGTAATTACTAGTGATGAGAATGCAAAATTTGGAAACAAAGAAGAAGAGCCAGTGGTTGGAAACTAAGGCCTTGGCTACAGAAGTGAAGCTGGAGAACACACCGGAAATTTTTGAAAGACCCACAACTTCTTCATTACAAATTCTTTTATCAACACAAAAGATGCTTGTACATGTGGACTTCCCAATATGGGATCAAATGGACTACATTTATTATGGGAAACTAAGACTGAGGGAAATATGGTGAGGACTAGATTCCCTAACTTACAACCGAGGGAATCTGGAAAGCTAGTCTTCCATGGGAGAAAAGCCATCACTTGGGTAAATTAGAGATAAAGTCCAAATACATAATCCTGCTTTAAATATCCCACAGGTTCTCCCCCTCACAGCGATACTGTCTTAAAGTGAGCACTTGGTTGATTTTATCTCCCTACAGAAGCAGACAGCCTGTTGCTAGCTCCTCCCGCCTTGACACCCAGCCCCCCTCGTACCTTCCCCCAATGCAGGTATTAGGTTTCTTCACCTGTGAGCTCAGGGACCTTACTGCAGATTCCACCCACCTCGTGACGTATGTAACTACTGAATATGTATGTCTTATGGCTACTTATAAATATCCTATGATAGTAAAGACGCTCTTTCTTCACTCTCAGTACCATAATGTGTTAGACTGGGTAGACTAGAGAAACAAATCCATGGACACACATATGAGTATAAAAAAGAGATTTATATACAAGAGCAATTGAACATTGAGAAAACATCCCAGTCCAGATCAAGTCCATAAGTCTGATATTAGCCCATATGTCTGATAAAGTCCTCTTCAGACTCACAAAACACATTCAATGACACTGAATGCAGAAGATCACAGGCCAGTGGGTACGAAGTCTTTGGGTCCAGTGGCGTTGTAAGCATCTCAGTGCTGGCAGGGGTCTCTCTGTGGCTTCTCTAGCTTCTAAGATCTAGTTGCGTCCATGTGGTTTGTCTTCTGCAATGTCTCCCAGGAGTAGCAGAGAGAGAGAGCAGTGTCTTCCACCTTCAAGAAGGAAGGAGCTGAGGTAAGCATGCTACCATAAAATGTGTCTGACTCCTTTTATTTGGCTCTCTCTTCTATATTTCCTATTCACGACGACTTTACTATAATCTTTATTATAACCATACATTTGCAACTTTGGATCCTTTGGTTGTTAGAGGCAGACTTCTTCTGACAATCTATGTAAACAAATGATAGAAAAATTAAATATTAGCAGCCAAAATGAGGCCACCTGTGGACTAGACTATCAATTCCTCATATGTAAGCTCCGGCTGAAGTTGAAAAAAAATTAAACAAGTTTATGTAAGCCAAAATATGACTTTGAGTATATCCCATGGAATTTTGTGAATGTCTCAGTATTATATGTGGCTCATCGAATATTAGTGCCAAAAGACCCGGTGGGTTGTGGCATGACGTAAAGAACATCATAGATGAGAAGGAAGAGAGTCATTGAAAAGACAGGGAAGGAAGGAAAGCTCAAAGTGGATGCCAGAAGACAGCCTGAATGCTTTTGATGATAGAGTAGCTAAAGCAAACTGAAGCGAACAACAAACAAGAGGCCAACGAAGCAAAGACATTAAACAGACATTTCAAAGGGTAGACCAAGAAGTCACGTTACAATAGGATAAGAAAATGTGCACAGACCCGGCACTAGGAAAACCAAATGGAAGAACACACTTGGTGTATATCATCCTGAATAACGAAAGAAAAAACTCAAGCCTCAAGTGGCAATATTGATAGATTCTGTGGGGAAAATATTTTTAAAATGCAGGAAACATGAAACAAAGATGGAAGAATATGGGTGACAGTGGAAACCATTATCCATTTACAGGGTCCCCTCATGGATTAACCCTCTGGGGGATCCCTTCTGGCCATAGTGCAGGGATGTAATCGCCATGCTAACAGTTGGAGAGTGTTTTAAAGTGGGTGAGGTGATGGCACCTGTAGCCAGGTTAAAATGTAACGCCTTATTGTTTGGCCTCCCTTTTGACCTACTTGAAATTTGTTCCAGTTTTTAATATTTTCAGCTTTCTTTTCAATTGAGGTATTTCTCTGTTTTATTTTGTCATTGTGTTGGGTTGGTCTTTGTCATGATTTTTTGTGTGTTTTTTTCTGGATAGAAAATCCATAGCAGGTAAATCTGTAGAGCTGCTAGCTGGATTAACAATCCAGCAGGGGCAGTTAGAGGGAAATGGGGAGGCAGCAACAATGGGTACAAGAAAGAAGAAAATCTTCCAAGATGGATTCTGGTGATGATTGCAGAACTCTTCTTAGTATGATTGAACGATTGAATTATATGATACATGAATTATGTCAATAATATTACTTAAATAACACCACACTAAAAAGGATGGAAGTTATTTATAGAATTACAATACCAAAAAACCCCAAAACCCCAAATCAGGGAATACTGTGTGGTTTAAACAAGGAAGGGTATATGTGAGGGTTTATCAGTTACCATATTTATTCAATCTGCACGTTGAGCAAATAACCTGCGAAGTCATCCCACAAACAGGCCGCCAAAAGAGAAAACTTCCTTTTAATTGTATCAGGGAGTGACCTGATTAAGTAGGTAACACTCCTACAAAGAAGGAATCAGCTTCCACTTTGGAGGAAGTAGCTGCTGTAAACCTTCTAAGTAGAATTGAAAGGTTGTCAGGCACTGAAGGCCTATTGAATGGAAGCAGAACACTGTCAGAGACAGTGCCAGATGATAGGCCCCTCAAAATGTGACAGAAGAGGAACTGCTTTCCCCAAGGTGATGTGAATAGCTTAAAGTCTGTTAGAGTAAAGCCTTTGGTATCTTCATGGGGCATAGCACAATTCAAGGTGAGAGAAAGCAGCTGCAAAACTCTATTGTGGTAGTTACATAATCTGGTGTCAATTTGAGGGTTAAGAGAAGAGGGGCTGGAGTCTAGCCTGTCAATCAAAATATTGCCATTGAGGCCTCTGTGTGGGCATGGCTTTTCCCTGAGGATTCTGGGAATTCCTGTATTTCCACCTTGGAGGCAGGAGACGCTCTCTTTACTCACTCCCTTGAAGATACCCTGCTGACATGACACATGGCACTACATTGATGATAGACCCCGTGCCCTGGGAACTGAAGAAGCCATGTGGAGACCCCTGATAATGCTGAGATACTTATAATGCCACTGGACCCACATGACTTCACACCCATTGGCCTGTGATGATCCTGCATTCAGCATCATTGCATGTGTTTTGTGAATCTGATAAGGACTGTATAGAGTGTTATCAGACATTTGGGTTAATATTGGCCATATGGACTTGAACTAGTCTGGGTTGGGATGCTTTCTTAATGTACAATTACTCTTTTAATAAAACTCTCTCTTAAACACATATGTGTGTTTATAAATTTCTTTCTCTAGTCTACCTTGAATAATACCTCTATTAATAATCAGAAATGGAAATATACAAAGAATGAATCCGGGGAAATAAGAAGTAACTGAAACCGAAATGGAGTTCATAAAGATTGATATAGTAGGTATTAGTGAGCAGAAATGGAACTGGTACTGATTATTCTGAATCATAAAATCGTATGGTTTACTGTGTCAGAAATAACACATTTAAGAGAAATGATGTTGTATTCATTGTCAAAAAGGGCATTTCAAGATCTATCATGAAGTACTGTGCTGTCTATGATAGGACTATATATATCTGCCTCCAAGGAGATCCAATCAATACAATTCTATTTATATTTATGCATCAATCATGATAGCTAGAGATGAAGAAATTGAGGAATTCTATCAATGACTTCATTCTGAAATTGACCAAATGTACAATCAAGATGCATTGATAATAATTGGTGATTGAAATGCAAATGTTGAAAACAAGGTGGACCAGGAGTTGGAAATATGGTCTTGGTTACGGAAACTCAGCTGGACATTGCATGATATAATTTTGCAATATTAATGACTTGCTCATAACAAATACCCTTTTTTCAATAATTCAGACAGCAGACTATACTCACGGACTTCTTCAGATGCAACACAGCAAAATCAAATGGACTCGATCTGTGGGACGAGTTGATGGAGAAGGGCGATATCAGCAGCTACAACCAGAGCAGGGGCTGACTATGGAACAGCCCGTCAATGCTCATATTGGAACTGAAGAAAATAAAAATAAGCCCATGAGAGTCAAAATACAATCTTAAGTCTATGCCACCTGACTTTCAAGAACATCAAAAGAACAGATTTGATTCATTGAACACTATTGACAGAAGACAATGAACAGTGTGGGGGGGCATCAAAACGTCATTCATGAAGAAAGCAATAAGGTTACTAAACTGATAAAGAATGGGAAGATAAAAATGCATGTTAGAAGAGACCTCCAAACTTACTTTTAACAAGAGGCAAATGGAAGACATGTTGAAGTTAAAGAGCAGAATAGAAAAATTTAAAGGGCATCTTGAAAAGAATGAGTAAAATATTATAATGATATGTGCAAAGATCTAGAGTTAGAAAACCAAATAGGACAAATATACTCAGCATAACTTAAAAGAGCTCAAGAAAAAAATCACATCTGTATTTGCAATATTGAAGGATTCTATGAGCAAAATATTGAATGGTGCAGGAAGCATTAAAAGATGTAAAGAACACACAGGTCACTGTCCCCAAAATAACTAGTCGACATTCCTTCATTTCAGGAGGTAGCATATGTGACAGAACCAATGGTATTAAAAGAAGTTCAAGTTGCAATAAATTATTAGCTAAAAAAAAAAAAAAAGACTCCAGGAATTCCCATTCTTCTCAAGGCTCTCTGTAGCTTGTTATGACCCACACAGTTGAATATCTTGGCACAGTCAATTAAATACAAGTGAACATCCATTCAATGTTCTGTTCTCAACCTGCCTTGAATCTGTCAATGTACTGCAGCAACCATTATGGGATGATCTTCAGCAAAAATTTACTTGCATGTGATATGAACAATATTGCTCTATAATTGTAGCATACTGTTGGATCACCTTTCTTTGGCACAAATAACAGATCTCTTCCAGTCACTTGGCCAAGTAGCTGCCTTCCCAGTTTCCTGACAGGAGTGAGTAATTCCTGTGTTTCATCAGCTTGTTGAAACATTTCAGTTGGTCTTCCATCAAACGTAATAACAATATTTTACAATGTATCAACATGAATCAAACCCAACTTAATGGCCTCTAACAACAGTAACAAGGACCACGTGAAGGGCCTGGGCCTTATGTTGGAGGGACTGATGCTCTGCAGTCAGGCCAAAAAGTTCTGCGAGAGCAGGATAGCATAACTATTCGTGTTTTTAAAATGTGTATCGAAATGCAGGTGAGTATCTAAAAAATCATGCCCAAGCCCAGCTTCAAAACTGCTCCAGCCAAATAGACAAACCTAAATATCATATAAAACATTAAAATAGAAAAAATTAAAACTTATTTGCCTGGTACAGTTTAGATTTGAATCCATAAAACAGACAGTAAACTTAAATTTAAGACAGTTTTAAGAGTTTTTGCTTAGGGGAATTGAGTTTATTTTAATGGTGGTGGAACAATTTGGAGAAGCATATCATTAATGGTTGTAGAACAAAAAGAGAGTAATCAGTGGCACTGAATTATATATGTAAAAGTTGTTTAATTGGAGAATGTTTTGTTGTATATATTTTTGCCAGCATCGAAAAAATTACATGAATAGCAATGAGTACAAAGAAGAAAAGAATGTTCTAAAATTAATTCTAGTGAAGATCGTGCAACTCATCTTGATAGGATTGAACTAATGAATTGTATGATATGTGGATGAAGTGCCAATAAAACTGTTAAAAATGTTTTAAAAAACTGTTAAAAATGAGACAATTTTAATCCAGGAAATGAAGACATTAATCTTAAATGGTAATGAGGATCAAAGATAATAGTCATTATGCAATTCATACATTATACAGAGCTCTATATTTTATGATTTTACCTCTCTGATTTTTTGTTATTTGACTCATACACAGGTATGACTTATCTATTAAGAATGAAGTAGAAATCTGATCTGTGCAGGTCTTCCATCCGTCCAGTTATGCGCTGTGGACAATGGCTGCAGAGTACAGAAGACAGAACATGGATTTTAAAGTCAGAACACCCAGAATTCATATGGAGAATCTGACTCATTTTAGGTAAGTCATCTTTGGTCATTGAAAACCTCATTGAGTCTCACTTACCCCATCTATAAAAACGACCTCCCTCACAGGAAGGTATGTATTCTGGCACCCAACACCCCAGACTTCTTGCTGTGCTCTTGTCTCAGACTCAAAACTCAAGAGTTTTTTTTAAGTAAGTGTGGGGGTTGTGTGAACAGTCTGTCTTTCTTCCCCTGGCCATTTCATTATCTCTGTGTATCTTGGGTCTCTTCCACTGATGAGAAAATGTGTTTTGTTGTGCACTTCAAGGTCCTTTATGCTGGAGAGAAAGCTTGCCTCCACTTCTCTATGTGTCAGTTTCTTTCCATTGTCGCTGTTATCACCTCTTCTTCCTTTGCTAGTCTCTGACTAGTGAACAGAGCCCCCAAGCTTACAGGTGAGCAGGCCCAATCTAACCCACATTACCACCAGGGCTTCTTGTGGGCACTGTAACGAAACCGGAGATATTACTGTTATCAGGGCTCTTTTGTAGCCAGTATAAAAGAGCATAAATATGAATTATGTTTTAAACTGTAAATGCTACAAGCAAAAAATAGTTAAGTGCACATATCACTAGATTAACACTGACCAGCTGGATTTGCATATTTCATGGCATGGACAAATTGCACAGCAAGTTTTTCATTTAATCTTAATTTTAAATTTTATGAGCTTGTGTCCTATTTTTTAAAACTATAGTGCTACTAGATGGTGGTATATTAAATGCATTTTACAGAAAGCTTTCTAAATATGACAGCAAAGAGAAACCTACTGTTTCTGCAGTTTCTCTGAAATTTTAATTGTAAAGAAAATAAAAACCTATGAGAAAGACAAACTAGAAAATTTATTTGGTCCCCCACTTCATTTGTTTGTTTACATATCCGCTAAAGGTAATCAGAATATGCTCAATAACTGGCATAAAGCAGAGAAGTAAGAGAGAGGTCTTCAGGGTTGGCCCCAATCCCAACTATGTCAACCCCCTCCCCAGAAGATTGCATTTCAGAGAGCAGCACTGATGATTCAGCCTGGGGAGAGTGATGGGACTGCCCAGACCATATGGTGCCATATGGGAGAGAAAGAACCACAATCTGGCCCACCAAGCCCCAAGGATGACACTCTTGCTCAGAGTAATCAAGGCACAGAGAAGATCAAGGGACACATAGGGACAGCAGTGGAGACACAGTGTGGGAATTGTGCCCCGTGTGACCTAGGCCCCTCCCCCTCCACCCACCCACACCCACACTGGGGCAAAACATGGAGGGAATGCAACAGAGCAGCAAGGGGAGCAAAGCATCCCCAAAATAGACTTCTGACTCAGCGGTAAGGGTTTGGCACCTCATCAGACTTGATCAGAAAACATTCAAAAGGGTTAGCAGACAGACCTGGAACTATTTATAGCCCCCCTTTTATGTTTTCTTCGCCTTTTTTCATGTCTACCTATACAAGGCAGGCAAGATAAACAATCTCCAGGAGAAAACCAGACCCATGGTTCTGAGGGGACAGGGCAGAGTGGGAGGTGGTGGAAGGCAGTGGGGAGCCAAGAAACCCAGGGGTGAGGGAACAGCAAGAGATCTAAAATTGATGGTGAGGAGGAGGGTAGAATGCCTGGTGGCATTCCATCAAGGGCAATGCAGCCAAGAGGCATTACAAAGAGTGGAATGAAAGTTGAACATGATGGTGGGACAGGAGGAAAGTAAAAGGATGTAGAGGAAAGAAGTAGGAGGCAAAAGGGGTTTATAGAAGTATAAACATAGGCATATACATATGTAAATATGTTTATGTATAATGATAGTGATACAGGCCTATGTACATATATTTATATATTAAGTACTAAGGAAGCAGACGGACATTGGACCTCTATTCAAGTACTTCCTCAATGCAAGAACACTTTGTTCTATTAACCCAGCATTCTGTGATGCTCACCTTCCCAACACTATTGCTAAAGACAAAATGGGTGCAAAAACAAATGGTGCCTGGCTATTAAAAGATACAGTGTCTGGGGTCTTAAAGTAAGGTGACCAGATTTTAACATTGGTAAAGTGGGGCACCATTGACCGGGAGGTGGCGGGTTGGGGGGATGGGGTTCTTGATTAAAAGTTTGGTTTATATGGAGCAACAAAAATTTTCACAGAATGCCAAAATAGTATTGTAATATATATATTTTAATATCAAAATAAATACAATTTACAAATATGATACATTAAAATTATGTATAGTATTATTTTATTCTTTGGCATATTTCTCATTTGAATGAATATTTTTAGTAGATTGCTGTCATTGTTTAAAAGATCATGAAAATTTTCACAAGAATTTGTTAAATATTTCACACATAAAATGGCTTTCAAAGTCTCAACACTTAGTTGTGATTTTTCTGATGTCCACACTTTATTTACCGTAGAAAAAATGCGTTCAGCTGCAGCATTAGTTCCTGGTAAGGACGGCGCGTATTCCACAATTTTTAGTGCATCATTGTATGGAACATGGTTTGTTTAAAAATAATGAAATATTTCTAACCATTTGTTCTCTATTGTGATTTTTGCTGATGCTCAAGATTTAACATTTTTCTTATCAATATATTTTTAAATAAAGATACCTCATTAAAAAGATCATATTTGGAAATATTACTATATGGGAAATTTTGAGTAATACAATCAAATGAATTTTGCACATCATTCCAATTAAGTTCTTGTTTTAATGTAACCCAATGAAAATGTTTAATATCATTGTAAAGTACCATTCACTCTTCTAAATAATCTATGCAGTTGCTATAGAATTTTTTAATGTGATCCATGATATATGCACGATTGATTGCACCTTGTTCTTCTAGCTGGCTTATACTTTTACGGATAGTTAATGGAAGAAAGTTATTTTCTAACAGCTCTTGACCCTGAAATTTTAAATTATTAACTACCTTTGCTACTTCAATTACCGAAATTTTGTCACCTTCAATAGGTTTTATAGCATTTTGAAAATGAGCTGCTTGATTGTGTACAAACTCTCGCCAAATTTTTGAAGATTCTTTTTCAAAAAAACTCTTCTAAAATTCTAGGACATTTATCCTGTGATAGAAAGTAGGATTTCAAAGGATCATATATTTTCAAAATTCTTTTGACAGCTGACAAAAGAGCTAACCAGCACATTTTAATGCATCCAAGTATTTTCTGATATTCTACTTCCACAGTTTCACAAATTTTTTAAGCATTTCAATCCGCACAGTGTATATATAGAATTAGGAATATAATTTTTAAAACAATATTTTCCACATCTATGGGCAACACATCAGCAGCTGTTTGAGTGACATCATATATTATGTGCATTGTACAACCAACACCAATAATGTTTTGATTAAGGTTTTTATAAATTAAAATTTATAAAAATATTATTTGTACCTCTTCTTGCTTTTCCTCCAAAAATTTCATTCCTGTTGTCTGCACAATACGCAATCATTTTATGCTTTAAATTGTTTTTTTTCCAAAATATTAATAATGGAACTGAAATTTTTTTCAGAAGTTTCGCAGGACAAAGAAACGAAATCTAAAATTCTAAGCTTTATTCCAGTTTCCAAATAAAAAAAATCTAATAATGGTTGGAAATAACTATATTCTTATGCATCAGAATATATGGATATAAAATTATTTTTTTCTAGATTTTTGTTTAATTCTGAAAATGCATAGGGGGAAAGCACATTACACATAATTGCCTTGGATTTTGTTCTAGCACAGGTAAATTTTTTGTTGATTAACTTTTTGACAACTTGTGGTGTACAGTCCATAGATCTGAAGGAATGATTGTGGCTAATAGCATGAAAAGACATAAGTCCTTCTGCTAATGCTAATTTCTTTTCTTCGTCTCCATTAAGTTGTTTTCCAAAAAAAAAAAATCCCTGTATTTTGGAGGAAGATACAGCAGTATTTAAATATGTTTTATGCTTCTGTCTTTCCAAGTGCTTTGAAATATCATTCTTCCCACCGTGAGAAATAGAAAATTCACCATTACAGTCCTCACATGTTACCATGTAATCGCTTTTGTTTTTTTTTTTAATAAAAGGAAATTCACTTCTTAGATCATCGTTGAATTTGCATCCTCTTTTTTAACTCATTATGTTAAAAATCTTTTTAAATTATTATGTACATATTTCTTAAAAACACAGCAAGTAGGTACATAATCACATGAACATATTTTATTGTTTTTTATAAATTAAATTAATTTGATTGTTATAAAATGACTATATTAAAATTATTTTAATTTTAATCCTATATTTCTTTCTAAATAATAACAATACTAACTTGTATTATTTTTTTCTCTGAATTTGCCGTAACTTAAGTCGTAAGCGCCACTTTCAAGGCCGGCGCTAGATTTTTGCCGCCACTATTACATATTAATAATACAAGTACTGTCGGCTAAATTCAAGAAAATTATGTATTTATGAACTAAATAAATAAATTAGTCACCTAAATTATCTGAATAGCTGATTTGTTGACATCACTTGTTTAACTAGGACTAGCACGCAGTAAGATGTGTATCGTCTGAGAGACAGTTACAAAGTGTTTTCGTCGTTGCCAATGCCAAAAAATTCCATTGTTCATTAAATCCAAACAGTGGTGGTCAAATTCTAACAACTGATCAACAATGCGAACTTTGATAAGCAGTTCTCGATAATCAGTTCTCAACAATTATTTGTTATTATTAAAATTTAACATTATAAAATTAACAAGAATAATATAAAACTCATATCCTGGCGAAATAGCCACCTGGCAGCTGAAAACTGTATATTCTTTGCCCGCTCTCCCGCCGTTCCCTAGCTTGTCATGCATTCTTTCCAAAAATTGGGACTTTTTAAAATGCCACGGGACGCGGGACAAATTGTTAAAAATTGGGACTGTCCTGCCAAAAGCGGGATGTCTGGTCACCTTTTCTTAAAGGCTTGAAGTTAAACAAGTGGCCATCTACAAGGGAAACAACAAAGTCCACATGGAAGAAGCACCCCAGACTCTGTGATCATGAGGTGTCCATAGGATCAGGTATCAGGCATCAGAAGACACCCAACAATCATACAGATGTGAACGAATGGGGTCAGAGTGGAGGCCCAAAGCCTATCTAGGCAATTGGACATCCCCTCACAGAAGGGTCACAAGGAAGGGATGAGTCATCTTGGGTACAGTAAAGCAACGATGAAACACATAATATTTCTCTAGTTCTGTAATGTTTCCTCCCCCTCCCACTATCATGACCCCAGTTCCACCTTACAAATCCAGGTAGACTAGATGACATACACTGGTGCAGATAAGAGTTCTAGACACATGGAATCCAGGACAGATAAATCCCTCAGGAACAATAATAATGGGAGTAGCGATACCATGAAGGTAGGTGGAAGGTGAGAAGGGGGAGAAGAAGGGAACCGATCCTGATGATTGACGTATAATCCATCCACCCCCCACCTCGAGGGGAGTAAACAACAGAATTGTGGGTGAAGGGAGACAGAGGATGGTGCAATATATGAAAATACTAATTTACAATTTAGCAAGGGGTCACGAGGGTGGGTGGGCCAGGGAGGGAAAAAGGAGGAGCTGATATCAAGGGTTCAAGTAGAAAGTAAATGTTTTGAAAATGATGATGGCAACATATTTACAAATGCGCTTGATATAGTTGATGTAAGGACTGTTGTAAGAGCCATAATAGCCTCCAATAAAATGATTTATAAAAAGCAAACAAGCTGGGTGAATTCAGGCAATGAGTTTTTGGACACTGGTCACGAGTATATATACATAGGGTTTAGTACTACAGCCAAAAAAGGTAACCAAAAGACATGAGCAATATTTACACTTAATTGTGTTTGAATAACAGCTTGTGTTACTTTTCTTTGTGAAGCTGCTACTGGAAGCTCAAGGGCTCGAGTTCCAGCTCTCAATATAATTAATGATGACAGTTTCCCCATATCTACTTGGTAATGCCATCTATTGTCTGTGATGTCTCACTAAGATAAATGACTCAGGCAATTGCAGATAAAAATGTCTTCCATCAGAAGTAGTCTAGGACACTACAATGAAGAACAAGCTCAACATGACTGTATGAATGATAAAAATTCTTTATCGGAATATGTAATGGTAAATTATGTTTTTAATATTGATTTATACCCATACAGGGATAATGGTGTCAACAAGATCAATTCTTTTAGCCACATCTGTTTTTGTAGGATAAAAAGTATCTACTAACTGCCAAAACCGAATTTAATATGACCTCATGGTTCAGACTTTAAATTAATTGTATCTGTCAGGTTTTAGTTTTTCAGCACAAGTAGAAAGTGAAATATTGGTGATTTCTCCCTAATGCAAAATAGGTTTATGTTCCATTTTATTGAAAAGGATGAAAGTAAACCAAGATTTAGGGTTGTTGCTATATAATAGTACCCTTGCAGGAAAGTAATTAATTAATTTCTTTTCCACATCTAGAAAAATTCAGGCTAATTTTAAATAAGTGGATGCCTTTTAGACAACAATAATGATAAAAGTAAATGCTTTGTATTTACAATGAACATGAATAGTTTTGCAAAACATATTGACTTTTAAGCTATAAAAGACAAGAAATATGTAGAATAATACTAATCATTCAAAATGGAGACTTTTCATTATACTTTACCACTGAGAAGGTGAATAGGAAAAATAAAAACAAACACGACACATGGTGAATATATTTTCCCCACTAATGTAGTCCAGGTTTCAATACACAGCTTCATTTTTAAAAGTCTAAATTAAAGTGATTCACTTATAGAAACCCTCTGTATGTTACAAATAAACAAGAAAAAAGCCCAAATTCTATGCCTGGTCTGCAGGTCCTCAAGTTCTTGCCTTCTCTATGATCTGGGTTCCATGATGGCCCAGTGGACCTCATGTTTCGCCACCTCCACCTGTCAGTGAAGGCTTGCATGTTGCCATGACGTAGATCAGGCCTTCACAGAGCTTCCATGCTGTGTTAGCTAGATTGACTAGAGAAGCAAATCCAGCGACACCCACACATATATGAGCTTGATAGCAAGAGGTAATTATATATCAAGAAAACATCCCAGGCTGTGACATGATTAAAAAAATTAACAAGCTTGACTCCACCACCAGTTAGAAGTGTCTACTTGACATAAAATCATATGATTACCACACATACTAAGACAGAGAAGGAAGAAATATCTGACAAAATATTTTTTACAATCACCCAATAACAACCTTTGGGGGGGGTGTTTAAATGGTGTGGACATGTTGTGCAATAATGACAATCTTTTTTATTTCAACTTATATCATATTTCCATCATTTCAGTTATCTCCGGATGTGATAGTTAGGTTTCATGTCAACTTGGCTGGGTCAGGATTCTCAGAGTTTGGCAGTAGCCTTCCATGATGTGATCTACCACAATGCAATCTACCTCCTGATGGGATGTAACATCACCAATTCTCTAGGCAGCCAACAGTCTTGATGGCATGTAACCCCCTTGAGAAGGTATAGGTTTGATGCAATTTGAAGAAAGCCTCCTGGGGATGTGACCTGCTTCTTTTTAAACAGACTTCATGGGAAAACCTGCCACCTGTGCTGGGTTTGGATCCTGCATCTAGTTCTTCCACCCTCCTTCTGCCAATACCGGAAGGCATTAGTGGATTGTTGAGCTTGGATTAATTCAACTTTGCATATTCTACATGTGCTCTTGCTGGTTCACGATCCTCCACAACTACACAAGTCAGGAGAGGCCTCCAGCTTATCAACTAACCCACAGACTTGAATGGGACTGGACTTACCCATTTCAACAATTGTGTGATCATTTCTTTATATGAATTTCTTTATATACAAATCCACAGAAACCAGCTTAACACACTAGACACACTGGCTTTCTTTCTCATCTTCAATATGCCTATTTTGCTCTACTTCAGGTGATGTTGAATGCCATAGTTAAGTGCTTTACCACTTAGCCAAATCAAGTTTCCAGGAATTGATAGAATACCAACTGAGATATTTCAACAAGCTGATGAAGCACTGGAAGCACTCACTCATCTCTGCCAGGGAATTTTGGAAGACTGCTGCCTGGCCAAGTGACTGGAAGATATCCATATTTTTGCCCATTTCGAGGAAGGGTGACCAAACAGAATGCTCAAACTATAGAACAATATCATTAATATCACATGCGAGCAAGATTTTGCTGAAGATTGTCTAACAATGGTTGCAATAGCTGCCAGAGGTTCAGCCCAGATTCAGAAGATGACATGGAACAAGGGATATCATTGCTAATGTCAGATGGAATTTGGTTGATAGCACAGAATTCCAGAAAGATGTTTACTTGTGTTTTATTGACTACACCAAGGCATTCGACTGTGTGGATAATATCAAACTATGGAGAGCATTGAGAAGAATGAGAATTCCTGAATACTTCATTGTGCTTGTGTGCTCACGAGAAGCTTTTACATGGATAAAGAACCATCACAACAAAGGAACACTGCATGTTTTAAAATCAGGAAAGGTGTGTGTCAGGGTTGTATCCTCTCACCATACTTGTCCAATCTGTATGCTGAGCAAATCATCAAAGAAGTTAGATTATATGAAGAATGTGGCATGAGGATTGGATGAAGGCCTTTTAACAATATGCAGACGATAAAACCCTGCCTGCTGAAAGTGAGGAGGACTTGAAGCACTTGCTGATGAAGATCAAGGATGGCAGCCTTCAGTAGGGATTACATCTCAATGTAAAGAAGACCCTAATCCTCACAAACAGACCAATAGGTAAAATCATGATAAATGGAGAAAAGTTTGAAATTGTCAAGGAGTTTGTTTTGCTCAGATCCACAATCCATGCTCAAGGAAGCAGCAGTAAAGCCAAGCATCAGTCAGAAGGCATGACACTTTGGGTAAATAGACTGCATAAAACCTATTTGGAATATTGAAAAGCAAGGATGTTACTTCGAGGACTTAGGTGCACCTGACCCAAGCCATGGCATTTTCCGCTGCATCATATGCACGTGAAAATTCGACATTGAATGAAGGAGACTGTAGAAGAATAGATGCACGTGAATTGTGGCTCCGGGGAAGAAATATCAAAAGAACTAAGGGCTGCTGAAAGGCAAGCCAATGTCTTGGAAGACGAATGGCTCGAATAGTCCTTAGAGGCAAGGGTGATGAGACTTTGTCTTACACCCTTTAGACCTTTTGTCAGGAGCGATACCAGCCCCTGGAGACGGACATGAAGCTTGGTAAAGTAAAGGGGTAGTAAAGAGAGGAAAGCCCCCAAGGAGGTGGACTGACATGGTGGTTGCAACAATACGCTCAGGCACAGGAACAATTGTGAGGATGGCTCAGAACCCAGGCACTATTCACTCTGTGGTGCATTCTGGTTGCTATGGGCAGGGATTGTCTCTTTGGCACCTAAGGACAGCAACAACTATTCAAAAGTTTGGAGATGAGATCTTAAACATAGGTATCTCAGGTGACAGGCCTGGCAATGTTTGCCTTCAAATCTCAACAGAGCAACTCTATTCTGTGCACACGGGATGCCATGAATCAGGATCGACTCAAAAGCAACTAAACAATGAGACTTTAAAGATTATTATTATTTGCTACTCTCTATCTCAAATACTTGTTCCAATCTTCTCACAGCCTGTGCTTTCTCTGCATTCAGATCTCAGTTCAACAGTCACCTTCTTGTGGAGAGTTCTTTGAACATTTTAGGAAGATCTCCTTACCCACCTCTACACTATTGTCATGTATATAAGGGGGTATCCCTCCAAAAAACAGATTTTTCAAAACAACGCCTTTAAGTTGTCTTTTTTACAAAACAGCCTCATCACTGTCAATGTACTCTCCACTATACTTCATATATTTGTCAAATCTGTGATTCCATTCTTGGAAACATTTTTCAAACTCATCTGGATGGCTGACTGCACCTCTTTACTTCTTCTTTGTCGTTAAATCCCTGCCCTTTCATATCCCTCTTCATTTGCGGAAAGAAAAATGAAGTCCCACAGAGCAAGGTCAGGTGAGTAAAGTGTGTGGGACAAGGGATGCATGCTGTTTCTTTTCCCCAAAACTGGCGCACTGAGATGGCTGCATGAGCAGGTACATTGTCGTGGTGGCAGAACCAGTCTCCCGTCTGCCACAAATCAGGCATTTTGTGTCCCACACTGCAATGCTATCTTTTCAGAACCTCTAAATAGAAAGCTTAGTTAAGAGTCTGACCAGGTGGAACGAACTACAAATGCACTACAAGTAGACATTTTCATCTGTTCAGGATGTTGACAAACGTCCAGAATGAGATTTGTCATCAAATGACATTTCACCTTTTTTGAAATGAGAAAACCATTCATACACTTGGGTTTCCCCTATAGCACTGTCCTTGTAAGCTGTGTTCAACATCACGACAGTTTCTGTGGCATATTTCCTTAGCAGGCAACAAAATTTCACAGCTGCACACTGTTCTCTTAAATTGAACATCACACACAAAAAGGTTTGAAACTGCTTTCACTAAAAAATTCACTGTAACCAGAGAGAACTTTCCCAGGTAAAGCCACAGGGTGCACTAACTCAGAGAGAGTTCTTTGATGTTCGCCTAGCAGGAAAAATGCATACAATGAAAATACGTATTTCTGATTTTTTGGTGGGGGAAACCCTCTTATATATCTCTGAAAAAGAAAATGTTTCTTACTTCATGGAAACACTAAAAACAAATAAACTATTTTTTACCATCCACAGTAAAAGTTTGCTCTATTTATTTGCTTCTCTGTGTCATCATGGGGTCAGAAAATGTCCTTCCTTTCAGACCTTTATGCCTGACAATGGAGCTGTCGTAGTGCTGCAGGGTATGCATTGAAATGCCAACCTCCAGCCAGTTGTTCAAAGCTACCAAGTGCTCCATTGGAGAAAGAGGAGCCTAGCCACTCCCGTAAACAGTAAGGGCCTTGGAAGCCCTCTCAATGGTTGCTTTGAGTCTGAGTGGACTCAATGGCAGTTGGTTTGGCTTTAATGTTTTTTTTTATAACTGACACATAGTAGACCTACCATAAATACTTGTTGAAATGATCAGTGAAATATACTGACCATCATGTAAGCATATTTGTTTTTTACAAATTACTCTCTTAATATATCTCTACATTATTTTTCTATGACAATAAAAGATAGTGACAAAGAGGTTCGTTATCTGTAACCACACCACCTTAGGCAGACAGGTGAATTAGGGTGCCATCTAATGTGGGGTGGTTCTTATTTTCCTTACTCTTGATAACAGTTGTCATTGTCAATGGATTTGATTGTGATCTCTACTGATTATTAAGGTGTCTTAGCTAGGTTTTAGTGATATTTTGGCACATATCCATAGATCTATTTACTTTCATTTTCATGACATTTTATCAGTGGGGAAAAAAACCTGCTTTTTTCCCCCCTGTATACAGTGCACTTAGGTGAACCCCTTTATAAGTACTTTCAAAATAAAAATGTGGTGTAGGAAAATATAACTATCAATCAGTGGATAATAAACCTTCTCAAAAGGTCTTTTAAGGGATCTAGAGTGAAGACTTGATGGAGCAAAAAACTCACAAACATTACAAGATAAAATATGAGATGTGATGCTCTAGTTGACAAGTTTGAATTCTCCAAGGAAACATTAAACATGACAGAGTTTTGAGGGGGTGTGCCATACCCAATATCTCTCAGTATAATCTTCTAATTACTTAGGTTTGGGTCCCCTTAAAAATACAGATTAGCTCCTGAATGGTTTTGCTTTGTTTTGAAATGCCTTTTAGAATACAAACAAAGTCAAATATAGTCAAGGGTCTGTTCTGTATTCCCAGAAAGAAGCTCATGCATGAAGTCTACAAGGGAAAATATATACTGGAATTAAATAAATGTATTTATTTTTCCTTTTTATTAACTTACACTGTGCTTCTAACTTATATATTACATATATGTTAACCTGCATGTTACTAGCTAGTTGTGAACATGGACATTAAAAAAATATAGTTAAACCTAAATCTGAGCAAGATTCAGATTTCAAGAAATCCTAATCACCGAATAACTTATGCTGATACCCCTTCCTCACGAGAACGCAAGCCTCTTGTCTCAATATTTAAGAACACAAAGGAACAATTAAAAAAGGAAATTCCACATCATGCATAAGGAAGCTCAAAACACTGTGTTTTATTTTCCCAGCAATAACAACATCTAAACAAACCTATTCCCCCCAACACCTTTCTCACAGACCCCTGAGAAGCTTGAGTATTTGCTTCTGTGGAAATTGTTCATCAAAATTTTTTCATCAGGGTCTCCAAGTATTAAACGAGAGAATCCTTGCTCTGTCAAACATTCCTTTGCCTATTCTTGCCAGAGCCTGGATGACACAAGTAGACTAGTTGGCACCAAGGCTTGATGAGCTCCTTCCATAAACGCCATGCGAAATTCACCCTATGGAGTACTCTTCTCCGTAACTCATGGCCTCATTCTGAGTCCTAGGCAGACTGCAAAGCAGCTGACAGCAACCGCAGCAGCAACATGGTTCTAGATATGTGATGAGAGAGAACACATTTTTAATATTTTTGCCCTAAGGGGAAATGAAAGATTTCATACCTTCAAGCATCTTGCTCCAAAAAATTCTCAATATTCTCTTAATGATTGAAAGCTCATTATATATATTTAAAATATGATTGCAAGTTTTTTTGAGAATAGATGTTCATTATATTGTGTATTTCTTTGTACCTACAATAAAAACAACTGGGATTGCTAAAGGTTGTCCAGAGGTGCCAGAAACCGAATCAGCCGAATTTTAAACAAACAGGGTTTATTTAGGGAAAAAAACCCGCCCGGGCAAAGTCCGACAGTCCGCAACAACCTGGCTGAGGGAGTCGCACGTCTGGGCTATTGGAACAATTCTTTTATCCCCTGGAGACATGCGGTAGGGCTGGCCCTGAGCAAGAATCTAGTAAGGTGGCCAGCGATTGGCAGGCACCAGAGTGTCTGTGGAAGACTGCTGGTGATTGGGGGATTCAAGCGTGTCCACGCCCCTTGCCAGCGGAGGAAGACTGCCGGTGATTGGTAGATACAGGTGGGTCCGTGCCCCCAGCCAGATAAGGAAGGCTGCCTGTGATTGGTAGACGCAGGTAAGTCCGCGCTACCAGCCAGATAAGGAAGACTGCTGGTGATTGGTGGACACGGCGTCTGGCCGCTCCTAGCCAGATGAGGATGTACTTCCTAGTTCCTGGTTGAGCACGCACATGGCGGAGTGCAAGGCCCGGAGAGAGCAGGTAACTCTGACCAGCTCCGGATGGTGTGTGTGTGTGTGTATGTGTGTGTGTGTGTGTGTGTGTGTGTGTGTATTTTATTTGGCCAGACAGTAACCAATAAACATATATTAATTATTGGTTGAAATAAATAGGATACTCCTGTCTCATAAAAAGAATCAATGATAATTTTATGTGTGACTTTTTTGGAACAACTTGGAAAAATAGTTCACATTTTATATGCACTCAAATATTCTTTTCAATCAATCAATCAATATTTATTGAAGAATTATTCCCACTCAATACTATAGCGGATAAATCAAAACAAGGTGAGTAAATTTCTGAAATCTAGTATCTCAATTTTACAGAGAATAGTTTTCCCCTTATACACCTACCCCTCAATTTTTACTACATCATCATTATATATTGTCATTTATGGTAATAAGTAAAAAATCTACTATCCAACTGTTTTTTTACATTATGGTGTGTGCATCTGGCAGTGATGAGCATTGTGGGGGGGGGGGGGGAGAAGCAGGCAAGAATAATGTTGATTTGCTTAAAAAATCATTTTATTGGGGGCTTGTACAATTCTTTTTTTTTTTTTCCTTTTAGGCACCAAATTCTTTATTAGCCCACCTTCCTGCCCTCTTTCAACACATTGTAAACAAAATTTTTTGACCCAGAGTTGTGACAGGAACCAGCATATTACCAACATAGGGGCAGACTTACACCTCTTCTCACTTTTTTTTTTTTTTCTGACTCCTCCTAACCTATAGGTGTCACTTCTTTTGGCTGTCCCTGACAAATCTATTTTAACCCCTATAAAATAGGGACAAGTAGTACCGACCTCACTGTTCTGAGACTGACGAGAAGGTCCATCACTCAGCAAGGGGCCTAGGAGCATTCAAACTCTCGCTGCGGCCCTTTGAGCTCTTCCTGTCACTGACACGGGCCCAGGATCCAGTAAGCTGCACACCAAGCGCGTGACCTGGGTCCCTAAGACCCGGTGAGGACTGGACGTCACGTGCATGGGCTTGCCCACTGTTGCCCACTCCAGCATAAAGACTAAGCGAGCAGGTCATGGTTCCCTGGGGGTGTTTCCCGCACACCTCCCTCCATCGTGACCAGCGTCTTCAGAGGAGTTTCTCAATTACCCCTTGCCACACTGGGAACAGTCAGAGGGGACAAAGTGGGGACCAGTGACAAGCCAGTCTCAAATTAGTGCCATGTGTTCTTGGGAAGAATCGGGGCCTGGGCAGGGACACCGGCTGGAAGGGGAAGGGGAGGCTGGGCTTTCAGTAAGGGTAGTGATCCGGTTTGAAGGGGCCGTCCACCGGCATGCCCAGGTACTGGGCCTGCTTCCCCATCAGCTTGGTCAGCTTCACGTTCAGCTTACCGAGGTGGGCTTCAGCCACTGCCTCATCCAGCTTCTTGGGCAGGAAGTGGACTCCAACGGGGTATTTGTCCTGGTGGGTCCACCGTTCTATCTGCGCCAGCACCTGGTTGGTGAAGGAGTTGCTCATCACGAAGCTGGGGTGGCCCATGGCGAAGCCCAGGTTGACCAGCCGGCCCTCAGCCAGGAGGATGATACGGCGCCCGTTCTTCCGCCGGTAGCGGTCCACCTGAGGTTTTATGTTCACCTTCTCCACAGAGTTCTCGTTCAGCCACTTGACATCGATCTCCACGTCAAAGTGTCCGATGTTACACACCACGGCATCATCCTTCATCTGCTCAAAATGCCGGCCAAGGATGATGTCAACACAGCCCATGGTGGTGACAAAGATGTTGCCCTCCTGACAGGCCTCGTCCATGGTGGTGACCTCGTAGCCCTCCATGGCGGCCTGCAGCGCATTGATGGGGTCAATCTCGGTGATGATGACCCTTGCCCCGAAACCTCTCAGGGCCTGGGCACAGCCCTTGCCCACATCGCCATAGCCTGCGACCACGGCCACTTTGCCGGCAATCATCACGTCTGTGGCCCGCTTGATGCCATCGATGAGGGACTCCCGGCAGCCGTAGAGGTTGTCAAACTTGCTCTTGGTGACAGAGTCGTTGACGTTGATGGCAGGCACCTTCAGGATGCCATTGGCCTTCATCTTGTACAGGTTGTGGACTCCGGTCGTGGTCTCCTCAGAGATCCCTCGAATGCCCGCCAGGAGCTGTGGGTACTTGGTGTGAATGAGGTTGGTGAGGTCGCCGCCATCATCCAGGATCATGTTGAGGGGCCCGTCCTTGAAGTACAGCGTTTGCTCGATGCACCACAGGTACTCCTCGTCGGTCTCGCCCTTCCAGGCGTACACGGGAATGCCAGCCTTGGCAATGGCAGCTGCTGCATGGTCCTGGGTGGAAAAGATGTTGCAGCTGGACCACTGCACCTCAGCTCCCAGGGTGATAAGGGTCTCAATAAGGACAGCTGTCTCCAAGGTCATGTGCAGGCACCCGGCAAAGCGGGCACCCTTCAGCGGCTTGGAGGCGGAGTACATCTCGCGCATGCGCATCAGTCCAGGCATCTCGTTCTCTGCAATGTCCAGGGCCTTACGTCCCCAGGAGGCCAGGCTGATGTCAGCGACTTTGTAGGGCAGTTTCTCCGTCATGTTGGCGGCGTTTCGGCGCGGAGGGGGCCGGGCTCAAGCTGGGGAGCACTGGGCTAGCGGCGCCGGGCAGGGCGCTTGTACAATTCTTATCACAATCCATGACATACATCCACTGTGTCAAGCACATTTGTACATTTGTTGACATCATCATTCTCAAAACATTTGCTTTCTACTTGAGCCCTTAATATCAGCTCCTCATTTTTCCCTCCCTCCCCACTCTCCTCTCCCTCATGAATCCTTGATAATTCATAAATTATTATTATTTTGTTGTGTCTTATACTATCTGATGCCTTCCCTCTTCTACTTCTCTGTTGTCCATCCCCCAGGGAGGATGCTATACGTAGACTCTTGTAATCGGTTCCCCCTTTCCACCCCACATTTCCTCGCCCCTCCAGGCATCGCCACTCTCACCACTGGTCCTGAAGGGGTCATCTGTCCTGGATTCCCTGTATTTCCAGTTGCTATCTGTACCAACGTACATCCTCTGGTCTACCCAGATTTGTAAGGTATAATTGGGATCATGATAGTAGGGGGAGGAAGCATTTAAGAAATAGAGGAAAGTTATATGTTTCATTGTTGCTACCCTGCACCCTGACTGGTTCATCTCCTCCCCACAACCCTTCAGTGAGCGGGTGTCCAGTTGCCTACCGATGGGCTTTGAGTCTCCACTCTGCCTTCACCCTCATTTACAATGATATGATTTTTTTGTTCTTTGATGCCTGATACCTTTGACACCTTGTGGTCACAAAAGCTGGTATGCTTCTTCTATGTGGGCTTTGATGCTTCTCAGCTAGATGGCTGCTTGTTTATCTTTGAGCCTTTAAGACCCCACATGCTATATCCTTTGATAGCGGGTACCATCAGCTTTCTTCACCACATTTGCTTATGCACACATTTTTCTTCAGTGATCGTGTTGGGAAGGTGTGCATCATGGAATGCCAATGTAATAGAAAAATGTGTTCTTGCATTGAGTAAGTACTTGAGTGGAGGTCCAATGTCTATCTGCTGCCTTAATACTACACCTAAAATATATGCACATAGACCTATTTCCCCATCATCATTTATACATATATTTACATATGTACATGCCTGTATTTAGACCTCTATCGATACCCTCTGTCACCTAGTTCTTTCCTCTATTTCCTTTTACTTTCCTCTTGTCTCACTATCATACTCAGCTTTCATTTGGGTTTCAGCAATTTCTCTCGGTTACATTGCCCTTGCTGAATCCCTGCCAGGCCTCTTACACCCTCCTTGCCACTAATTTTAGATCACTTGTTGCTCCCCTGTCCCTGGGTTGGTCAGCACCACCTCCTTACCCCCACCTTCCCCTTTCCCATGTCCCCCTGGAACCATTGGTCCCACTGTTTTCTCCTCCAGACTGTTCGTCCAGCTTATCTTATCTAGATAGATCTGTAGAGATAATAATATGCACCAAAAAACAAGAGATAGCAAGACAGGCAAAGAATGAGAACACAGCAATGACAACAAAAAAGAAAATCAATGACCTATAAAAGAATAAATTAATTAAAGGGAAAAAAAAGAAAAAGAAAAATTTTAAAAAGAAAGTAAAACCTGTAAAAGATCAAGGCCTGATTTTTGAACTCTATGTATGTCCTCCAGTCACGTCCGATGGGGTGCTACACTCTGGCCCCAGAGTCTATCCTTTGCACTCCCTTGGGAGCTCCCTGCTCTGCTCCCCCTGTTGCTCTGCAGCATGCCTTTAGTATTTTGCCTCAGTGTCACAGGGATAATGTTGATTTTAATGGTTAAGGTTTTGTCAGCTTGGCCAGGTCATAATTCTCAGTTGTTCTGCAGTAAATACAACGATGTAGCCATCCTCCACTTTGTGAGTAAATATGTTCCTTTTTCTGTAATACCAATGTTTGTAAAACATCCTGGGCTTTGGAATATAACCATGTTGGTAACTGAGGAATGGGTATATGACGCTATTATTTTCATCAAAAGTGACTCCTCCCACCCCAATATTTATGTTAGGTTTAAGAAAATCACTTAATAATTGTCTGAATTTTAACAACTTTAATAATAAATAAAATAATATACTTTATAATTTTTAAAAAGGAGAATGAATGTGGCTTCATCCTATAATGTATTAAAATATTAATACATATTTTTATGTATACATATAATGCTGAGATGTTCGATACTATATTTAATTATTTAAATTAATTAGTAAGTAAAGCACAAGTAAACTTTTAATGAGTAATATAACATATAATTAGAATTCTATTTACTGACTCAATAGTCATTAAGAAAGGACTATTACAGAAATTAAAGAATCTATCAATTGAGCAGAGCAAAATGCCTAGAAGCAGATCTAGGGGTGTGTTTGTACATGTGTAGGAAGACTGGACAGCATGTCTTTTTGTTGCATGTGGGATCATTGTGAGTCAGAACCAACTTGCTAGCACCTAAGGACAATAACATGGTTGTACTACATCAGACAGTTAGTTAATGATGACACCTCTTTGTTCTTAGCACAGTCGAGTTGGTTCCAACTCACAGCGATCCTGTCTATGTGTAACAGAATCGAGCACTGCCTGCCCTTGGCTATGAAGTGTTAGATTCCCTATTTTTCTACAAAAAGTAAATTCTAGATGTTCTTTCTTTCTCTCTCTATTTATATATATTTTAATTATTATTTTTAGTGATACATCCTTTGATTTGGGGCTCTTACAGTCCACATTTATTATATTTATAATAAAAGCTGTGTTAGTCCAGATAGACTAGAGAAACAAACCCAGAGACACTCATATATATGTAAGAGGGAGCTTTATATCAAAGAGTAATTGTATATTAAGGAAACATTCCAGCACAGTTCCATGTGATCTTAACCCATATGTCTAATACCAGTCTATAAATTCCTCTTCAGACTCATGCAACACATGCAATGGTGCTGAATGCAGGAAGGTCACAGGCCCATGGGTGGAAAGTCTTGTGCATCCAGTGGTTATAGAAGTTTCTCAGTGCTGGCGTGGGTCTCAAGTGGCTCCAGGGCTCTGACTCCTTCAGTGTAGCTCCATGTGGCTTGTCAATAGGAATGTCTCACAGTGACAGTGTGTGTCCCACTCTAGGGAGGAAGACAGGAGTGCCCAAAATCCTGAGGAGAAGACCATGCCCACACAGAGGCATTATTGGCTATGACTTGATTGACAGGCTAGACTCTACCCCTTTGCTCAAGTTGACAGGAGATAATGGAACTGCCACAGAAGTATAAGATGATCAGAACAATAAAAGTACATATCAGTGTGGAAAAGCACCTTTTAAATATGACACAAAAATAGAATCTGTAGAGAACAGATTTAATACAAGGAAAAGGAAAATTCTAAATTGGTAAAAAGAAAAATATCAAATTTTAAAGATTGCACCATGTAAAATAAAATTTTACTAATAGTATATTAAATCATCAGCAATGCTATCCCTCTGGCCTCATTCTAGTCTGAATCTCACTTGGCTTTCTGGCAGCAACCTGTTGATGTGTTGTTGCAACTGATTTTACCATTATCTCCAGCCGAAATTTAGTTGTAAGTGATATTAATGGTGTTGTTTGATAATTACATATTCTACTGAGTCCCTTTTCTTTGGATAAGTACAATATGGATAACCATGTAGCTATCTTCCAATTTTTTTTCTGGTATAGCCTAGAGCGTTTCTAGCATTGCGTCAGTTTGTTGAAACACTGTAATGGATAATTCTGATAATTCTGTCAATTCCCGAGTCTTTTTGTCAGCCAATGCTTTCAGTGAAGTTTGGACTGCTTTCAATACCATCAGTTCTTGATCATATACTATCTCTTGATACAGTTATTTTGTATATTTCTTCCATCTTCTTTTGATGCCTCCTGAATTATTTGATATTTTCCCATACCAAAACAAAATAAGCCCAATGCCATCAACTCAATTCCAACTCATAGTGACAATATAAGACAGTAAAATTACCTCTTTGGTCTTCTGAGGCTTTAACTCGTTTTAGGAGCAGAAAACTTCATCTTTCTCCCAAGGAGAGGCTGGGGGATTTGAACTCTTGACTTTGCAGTTGGCAGCCCACTATGCCACTAGAGCTAACATCATTCAATATTTCAGCTCAAAACTTGATCCCCCCCATTCAGTTCCTTCAGCTTCAGAACTGCCAATGAGTATGTTCTCCACCCCACCTCCCATTCCTTTCCCCCCCCCTCTCATTCTAGGTCTTTACCTTCCACCTGGTGGGTCCTTTTCCTGGCATCATGGCAGATAATCTTATGCTACTATCCACAGCATTTTCAGTGCCTAAGCCTTCAAAAGTGAACCCTGCTCTCTCATCTGTTCTATAGCCTACAGATTTCACGGAACATTCTTCTTCATAAGGGATCCTGCTGGGATCTGACATGCATGTGGCAGTGTCCAGTATTACAGTAACACACAAGTCCATGCAGAATGACAAACTGACAGATGAGCAGAGTTTATTATATCTTCTTTAATTTCTCCTGGAAAATTTTAATAAATGTATTATGTTTAATCATAATGTGTGTGTAATTTTAATCTGATCCTCCAAGTGCTTATTTCTAGGTAATTTTTAATCTTCAAACTTGTTTCCTTTAAAACACAAGGTCAAGCATTGTTTCCATGACTGGAAGACCATATTATATGTGGGTCTGGTACATGAAAAAGAGAGCCACATATGGTCTATTTGAAGTTGCCGTCATGTGCATTGTTAACAAATGTGGAAAGAGGCTAGAGAAGACCAGTCCCTCTAGTAGTTTTTCCAGGGTCATCCCCTATGTTTGCAACAGGATCACAAAGCAGCCTAGAATTTCTGACAACCAATCCTGAGTACTCATAGGAGGCAGTTATGAAAACATCACCATATATACTGATAAAAGTGCCAACACAGACGTGTTTCTATGTAGGTGGAAAGGACAAAAGACCTTCTTGTTATACTTACAGAGGAGTATAACACTTATCTATGATAAATCTTCACAATACTTAAAGGTCACTCTGACACACACTTCTTGGGTCACTAGAACAATACTTTCACAGGGCTACTATCACCAGGAGTGTTGTCAACAATGGCATTGTGTTCAGGGGGGCACTGTGACACCTCTTTTACAGTGGTTACAAAACAACCAGTGATTCTGTGGGAAACGTGACCATATTCCTACTTTGGAAAGTCCTTGTTAAAAAAATGTTTTGGATGATGCATCAGCAATCTTTTGCTTGTTAAATGAATCATCATTCTTTAAGTTTAAAGCTATGACAAAAGGCATACCATTATTTTATTTATTTTTAATCATTTTGTTGGGGGATCTTACAATTCTTATCACAATCCATACATACATCCATTGTATCAAACACATATGTACATTTGTTGCCATCATCATTCTCAAAATATTTGCCTTCTACTTGAAACTTTTATATCGACTGATAATTTCCCCCCTCCCTCCCCACTCCCCCTACCTCATGAACCCTTCACAATCCATAAATTATTATTATTATGTCATATGTTACACTGTCTAGTGTCTCCCCGCATCCTCTTCTCTCTTGTCCATCCCCCAAGGAGGAGGTTATACGTAGATTCTTGCAATCAGTTCCCCATTTTTACCCCACATTCCCTCCACCCTCTAGGCATCACCACTCTCACCACTGGTCCTGAAGGAGTCATCTGTCCTGGATTCCCTGAGTTTCCAGTTGCTATCTGTACCAATGTACATCCTCTGGTCTAGCCAGATTTGTAAGGTAGAATTGGGATCATGATAATGGGGTGAGGAAACATTTAAGAACTAGAGAAAAGTTACATGTTTCATTTTTGCTACCCTGCACCCTGCCTAGTTCATCTCCTCCCCACAACCCTTCAGTAAGAGGGTATCCGGTTGGCTAACGATGGGCTTTGAGTCTCCAATCTGAACTCACCCACATTTACAATGATATGATTTTTAGTTCTTTGTTGTCTGATAACAGGTCCCTTCTGCATCTCGTGGTCAGACAGGCTGGTGTGCTTCTTCCATATGGGCCCTGGTGTTTCTCAACTAGATAGCTGCTTGTTTATCTTCAAGCCTTTAAGACCCCAGACACTATATCTTTTGATAGTCAGGCACCGTCAGCTTTCTTCACCACATTTGCTTATGCACACATTTTTCTTCAGCAATCATGTCAGGAAGGTGTGCATCGTGGAATGCCAATTTAATAGAACAATGTGTTCTTGCATTGAGTAAGTGCTTGAGTGGAGGCCCAATATCCATTTGCTGCCTTAATACTAAACCTATAAATATATGCACATAGATCTGTTTCCCCACACATTTATATAAATATATTTACATATGTACATTCCAGTCTTTAGACCTCTATAAATACCCTTTGTCACCTAGTTCTTTCCTCTATTTCCTTTTACGTTCCCCTTGTCCCACTCTCAGGCTCAGCCTTCATTTGGGTTTCAGTAATTTCTCTCGGTTACCTTGCCTTTGATGAATCCCTACCCAGCCTCTCACACCCTCCTTGCCACTGACTTTGGATCACTTGTTGCTCCCCTGTCCCTGTGTTGATCAGCATCACCTCCTTCCCCCTCTCCCATGTCCCCCCAGAACCAGTGGTCCCGTCGTTTTCTCCTCCAGACTATTCATCCAGTCCATCTTATCTAGATAGATCTGTAGAGATAATAATATGCACCAAAAATCAAGCCATAGCAAGATAGGCAATGAGGGAGAACACAGCAATGACAACAGAAAAGGAAACCAATTATCCATAGAAGAATAAATTAATTAAAAGAAATAAATTTTAAAAAGAAAGAAAAACCTGTAAATAGCTCAAAGTCTGATTTTTGATCTCTAGGTGTGTCCTTCGCTCAGGTGCAATGGGGTACCTTGTCTGGCCTCAGACTCTGCCCTTTGTACTCCCTCAGAAGTTCCCTGCTATGTTCCCACGGTTGCTCTGCCACACACTTTTACTGGTTTTCCTCCGTGTCACAGGGTCAGTCTGGGCCAGTCCTGACACTGAGTCCCAGTGTTGTCCCTCTTAGGGCCCTGAGCGATCAAGGGATGGTGTGTCTTGTAGTGGGATCAGCCATATTGTCCACTCTGCCCATTGACTGTTCAGAGTGGGGATATTGTCCTCAGGCCTGATGGGCCAAGATGTATTCCACTCTCTTTTCCTCCCAACTTCATTTGCGCCCATTTGCTCTGATCAGACATGCCCCTCTCCCCTAGCTGCAGCTTCAGTGCCGTCCTCTCAAGTAAATTCTTTTGAGGTGAGGGGCAGTTGTCCACATAGCTGGTATGGGGGCCGAGCCCTCAGGCCCCTCCACTGGCTCTGCACTCATTGCTGGCACACTGCATTCATCTGGAACTGGCTTTATATCTGGTCCCTCTTTCCCTGTGGAGACACAAACAATATCCTCCCCTTGGGTGTGTCAGTGCCCTATTCCCCCATCACACATCTTTTTATTTCCTTCCCCTTTCTTCCCTCCACTCCCTTTTTAGTTGGCTACCATATGTACACCTGGATTTGGTGTGGCCTCTGCCATACTACCTGGACCTCACCCCTGGAGTGTTTATATACAGTAGCTATATATATATATACCGCAGCGGACTCATGTTATAGTTGTCCTTTTGTGCTTGGCTTACTTCACTTAACATAATTTCCTCCAGTTCTTCCCATGTGGTGATAAGTTTCATGCATTCATCACTGCTTTTTAGCGATGCACAGTACTCCACTGTATGTATGTGCCACAGTTTTTTAATCCATTCATCTGTTGATGGGAATTTGTGTTGCTTACAACTCCTTGCAATTGTGAACTGTGTCACAATGAACACTGGAGCACATACCTGGCCATGGTTATTTTCTTGCCTCTTCTGGGTATATGCCCAGTAGGGGGATTGCTGTGTCATATGGTAACTTAATTTCCATCTGTTTGATAAATCGCCAAATTGATTTCCATAGTGGCTGTACATACCTACAGGTCCACCAGCAGTGGATGAGAGTTCCTCTCTCACCACAGCCCCTCCAACACTTGTTGCTTTCTGGTTTTTTGAATTGGGCTATCTTTCAGGGTGTTAGGTGGTATCTCATAGTTGTTTTGATTTGCATTTCTCTTATGGCTAATGATTGGGAACATTTTCTCATATGTTTATACATGACTGTTTGCTCTTCCCTAGCTGCTTTTATGATCTTCTCCTTTTCTTCATAGTTGGATAATTTGACAATTACGTGTCTTGGTGACTTCTTGGCATTCAGTCTGGCTGGTGTTCTTTCAGCCTCATGAATGGTTGCCTGATTTTAATTTATTAAGCTGGGGAAGTTTTTTCTAAGAATTCCCTTGTTATTTTCGCTGTTGACTTTTTTGTTGTGTCTTGTTCCGGTAGTCAAGTCATTTTAATATTGCTTCTTTTCATAGCATCAGACATGGCCTCAAGTTTTCTTCGGCTTCTTTGACTGTCCTTTTTTTTTGAGTTTAAATGCATTTTATTTTAGACAACCTACACGACATTTTTTTCCTTAAAAAAAAAAAAAGCCTCCGCTCCTAATAAATCAAGATCAAAAGTAAATGAAGAGTTCACGATGACATCAGTTCCGTTTGTCTAAGTCCTGGTGTTGTGTGGATGAACAGCAGCCAGTCGGATTGAGGCATCGGTCGTGAGTTGCCCACTGTGTTAACATTTCTCCATCTCT
The DNA here is from genome assembly GCF_050624435.1 of Tenrec ecaudatus. NCBI lineage: Eukaryota > Metazoa > Chordata > Mammalia > Afrosoricida > Tenrecidae > Tenrec > Tenrec ecaudatus. Next base: position 107,535,952 of record NC_134542.1, read on the forward strand.
AAGCCATCCTTAAAGAAGATCATATATGGGGTGACACCATCTTCACGGTAGTCCAGCAGAGCAACCATGCCATCTGGATTCATGTTCTCACCAATAAAGAACTGGTAGTTTTTTTAATTTGCAAGGATGTTCTTGATTTGTTCTGCAGCACCTGTCATGAAAGGCTTTACTCTTTCTGGTTTCTGTTCTTCAAGTTTGCCTTTGATTGATTTCATGTAGTCTTTGATATACTTCTTGTAGGCTTCTTTTGTGAAGCTGGTTTTCTGCAAGTGATGGTTCATGACAATATCAACACCAGTGACCACTGTGCTTTCTGCTGCATCACCATCGGGGCCTTCAGCTGAGGCGTTACCCCCAATGAGGGAGTCATCGATGGCACCTTCGGTCCTACTGACCATCTTCCCCTCCACTTCCAGACACAGCCTGTCTGCGATCTCCCGGATATTGTAGACGTCGGAGAACATCTCATCATGGCTGATGAGGTCCCGGTAGATGATCATGATGGTGGCTGAAGGGAGACAACGGTGGTGCTAGCTTAGCACTCGCTCAGAGCTCTGAGCACCAGAGTGGTGCTCGGGGGGATGGGGGAGCGGACGGAAAAGGGCTGATTGTCTTATTTGACTGCTTTTCTGATTTGCTGAGGTCTGCTTGGTTATCCTCTAGGTCACTGGTGTGATTCTTTGTCTCCTCAAGCCTATTGGCAAGGTATCTCAATTTGTCACTGGATTTTGTTATTTCATTCCTTAACTCTTGTATTTACCTTTGGTGCGTTGCCTTTACCTCCTCTATCATTTCATCTTTTTTCTATATTCCTTCCCTCATATTCTTTATGACTTAAAACAGCATTTGGAATCTTCTTTTTGTGGCAGGTCAATATCTGCTTCTTCTTTGCCTATAATTGGGTTCATGGCTTCTTCTGGAATTGTCTTTTGTTTCTCCTGATTTTTCGTTGAAACTGTTAGAACTGGTTGCTGTTTACGTGTTGTTTTAGAGGAGCCTGGAACCATTTTCCTGAGTTGAAGAGCCCTAGGCTCTCTCTTGGGATGTTTGTATGAGTACTTCTATGAACTACCTGGCGGTAGCTGTACTGAAGGTTCAGGCTATCGCTATAGCTTCCTGTGGTTTCACTCTTATCCTAGTCGTCCAGTATTCTGTTACTTGGAATGTGTGTTGGTTCTTCCTCTCATGTGACACTGGTCAAATTGTTGTGGGCCCACAGTGATGCTGCTTCCCTGGCCGATCTTTAAGTAGGCTTCACAGTTCTTGGAGAACCTCAGGTGGTCTGTGGTGTTTCCCTCTGCAACTGTAGTGCTGAGGAGGTCGTGCGGGTATACCCTCCTTGGTGTAGAGCTCTGTAGCTGGCAGGGGAGTTACCGTAGACAAAGAGATCACCTTGGAGGTTGGGTGGATGTTCCGCAGTAGTGTGGAGCCCCATCATTGGTGGTCAGGATTTTCCCCAGTCACTTGTAGGGCCTCAGGATTTAGGCTGAGGATGCCCCCACTTTTTGTAGGGGAGAACCCCCTGCTGCTTGGTATGTGGAAGAGGAACGGCGTGAATTCTTCAGCTGCTTGTCAAGCCAATGAATGTGGGTGTGAGCTCCCCCAGTGGGCCTTCAGAGTTGCCCTCGGCAGAGAGAAGTGGCCTGGAGGCTGCTAGTGGATTGTGACAGGAAAGCGAGTGAAAGGAGAGGAAAAAGAGAGAAAGAGGAGACACAGATTGGAGAAGTAATGTCAAACAAACTGCCCCCCCCTCACACACACACACAACTGAAATGCACACAGTAAACAAAAGTGAAAACAGTAAAAAAAGGCAAAAAAAAAAAACAACTGAAAAGGAGAACTAAATCTGCTGAGGCTGTGGTAGGAAATAGAGAAGAGCTAGAAGAAGAGGAGAAAAGAAGAAATCATGAAAGAAGAACAAAAATATACAAATAAAGAGAAGATAAAATGAAGGAGAAGGAGCAAGAATTAAAAAAATTGTTAAATAAATAACTGACCCCATGCTGTGCTGTGTGTAGCACTGACTCGTCCTGTGTGCTGCACTGTCTTAAGAGTCAGGCTGCCCACTGGGAGGACAGGGTAGCCCTAGACAGCGTGTAGGGGTCTGGGAACCAGCAATGGAATGTGAAAGGAATGAGAGGGAGCAGAGAGAATCATACAAGAAGAGAGAGAAGCGAAGAGAACAAAGACAGAAAGACGACAGAATGAAAAAGAGAATAAAGAGAAAGAAGGTGAAAAAACCCAACTCTGTTCACTAATATTGGCTTTGATGGTAAACAGGTAGGAGAGAGAGAAGGAGGAAATAAGGAATAAAGTGATCCATGGTTGCTTGAATGTCGGGCCAGATGGGTTTACACCCTGCCACACAATGGCAGGTTGGTGTGTCCTTTTAATGGCGGGACCCAGTGGTGCTAGTGAGAAGATCACCTTAGAGGTCTGACGGAGGTTTCCTCAGCAGTGCAGTGTGGTGTAAAACTTTGTCCCAGCTGCCTTGTGTGGTGTACAGCAATCCCACGGAAGGCAGGCTTGAGTTCCTCCTGCTATTTGGGTTGATTTGCCCTAAGCGGAGGGTAGGGACTTGGAAGCCAGTAGTGGCATATGATAGGAGAGAGGGGGAGGGAAGAAGATAAAAAGGGGAAAAGAAAAAAGAGGGAAAAAGAAGAAAGAGAGAAAAAAACACCCCAAACACGAACCTGAGCTTGTTGAGACTGACTTCGGTGGGAAAGAGAGAAGGGCTAGTGAATAAAGTGAGAAGAAATAGAGTAGTAGGCAAGGAGATAACCGAGACTTGACCACCTGTCCGTGAGGCCAGAGGACTTCCAACTCTTCCTCAAGGTAGCAGGGTGGTGTACCCGTTTGATGTAGGGGTCCACAGATACTGTGTGGGATTACTTCAAAGGCAAGATCGCACTGTGGCCAGGTGTCAGTTGGGTGCTGGAGTTTGCTGGTGTACCTGCCTTGTGCTGTATGTAGCACTGCAGCAGGGGCGGTGGCTAGAGTGTTACCACAGCCCCTTCTAGGGCCCCAGGACAGGCAGGGCCTCCCCAGCTATGTGTAGAATCACTGAGAGGGAAGCTTGGCTTATTGTCCTAGTTAGTCTGCTGGTGCTTACTAGATCAGAGGATTTAATTTTTAATTTTTTTTATCCTCCTGGACAGCGAGAATAAAATCAACTTAAATGGTCTCCCCCAGTCCCTGGGCTGTAGCTCTGTGCTGTTTGAAGCTGACACTTGCTACAGTAGGTCTTTGTTATGCAAAAAGCCACCAGGCCTTGTGGCTGAGTTCTGGCATTCTTTAGCTAGGTTTCTTCTTATGCTGATTTATGTTAAGGGCCTCCCATTTATGTGCTCCTTGGAGCTGAGCAACCAGACTTGGATTTGAGTTTTAAACCTATAATATATATTTCACCATTAAAAAAATTATGCTTGTGATGTGCTCCAATTTGGGGGCTGTCAGGCTGACCCCCAGAGGGGTAGATCCAGCTTATCAGGGGGGTTGTTTCCTTCTCGGCCAATTGGAACTAAATTCGCTCACTGGACTACGGACTTTCTGCCTATTTTTTTGCACACCGTGATCTACCTCAGGTAAAAATCTACTTTTTCTTCTACACTAAATTATGGCTAACCGCCACCACCACTCCCCAGGCTGTGAGCTCAAGGCAGCCAACCGCGTGGAGAGCTCCAGCGTGGGGTTCACCTCGTGCCTGATATTCTGTGCTCTTTTGGGCGTCTCCCTGCAGAAATTGCTGCTTCTGGCAAGGGTGCAGCCAGTGTCAGCGGGCTCACCAAAGCTAGGGCGCTTTAGAGCATTCTTGGTTTGCTTTGTGAGTGTAAATACCACACAAAACGGGGTTGAGGAGGGATGCTGGCACCCTGGTTCTAATTTCAGGTCTCCACCTCCCACTTTCCTGTACCTTATCTCCCAATTATCTGGTCTGGCAGCAGGAGCTCTGGACCGGTGAGTCCTATTGGGTAGCCATTTTCCTACATATTTGGCATACCATTATTTTTAAAACCTTTTCTTCCACTGTCTCTTTACATCAATCCAGTGTGGATTCTTTTGGAAATTATTGCTCTTGTACAGTTCCAAGACTGTATAAGTTGGCTAGTCACTTTAAATTTAAAAAGCAAGCAATACATTTACTATCCCCATTAGAAGTCGCTATACTTTTATGTAATAATTTTACAAATTGAATTTTCAAAATTAACACTTTTATCATCAAAATAAGATGAACTTTGCTTTAGATCTAAAAGTCTACAATAAAGTAAACATGGTGGCTTCCCAGGAGGCCCTTTTCATGCGCCCTGGAGCAGCAACAAGGTGGTCCCTGCTGTCCTGGGTCAGGGGTTGGGTGGGTAATTGCACCTGTCATTGTGTGAGTTGGATGTAGAAGACAAAGTGGGAAGTCCTTATTTATTGATTCGGCTATAAACTACCACCTTAATCTCTGAGATAAGGAGATGTTTAACTCTCTGAGATAAGGAGATGTCACTTTTGAACCCCTCTGAGTTTTCCTCTGCGCACCCAGAGGGAAGTCCTTAGTAACTTCCTTACCACACGTAACTGCATCTCCTTGCCGACGGACATGAAGACCTTAGGTATCCACCTGCCCTTCGTTACCTTTCCTCTGCTCACTACCTCCCAGGGGCCCCCCTGTAACACCAATGTCAGCCCTACGATACTTTTCTCTTATGTACACAGCTCATAAAAGAGTCACAGAAAAGAGCCAGGCTCTGATCAGGTACACCACTGATGTCACTTATCTTAAGTGAGGTCAAAGCCCGGTAGCTCTCACTTTGGGAGCGTGAAGTCCCTCTAATTCTCAACTTGCAGGAAACACACTGAGAGACCTCCTTGTAGTTCTCGAATGATTTCTGTTTTGGAAAAGGAGGGGTGGGATTAACAGCAAGATCACAATATACTCCCCAATTCATGTTGACGATCCTCTCAGTACTTGTTTTCTAGTTGCTGACAGGTTGATTCAGACTCAGGACAGCCTCACGTGCTGCGAGCAGAACCGTGGACTGCAGGGTTTCTGAGGCAATGCCCTTTCCTAGGCAGATTGCAAGGCCCTGCCACTGAAATGCCCTGGGTGGCTTGGACGGCACAATCGTCTGGTTAATAATTGAGCATTTAATTATTTGTGCCACCCAGGGACTCTTGATTCTATTTTGGGGGTGAAGAATTTAATACTTTCCTAATTATTTATTTAATAATGAGTTCAAATTTGTGTATGGGAAACTTAGAAATGCAATGTGTACTCCAAATTAAGTTCTACTAACTGTAAGGTTTACAGTATAAGCCCGCCCACCACATACTCTGAAGGGTGAGGCTGCCTGCTCCTATAAAGCTTTCTAGTCTTGGAAATTCTATATAAGGTTACTTTGAGTCAGAATCAACTCGGTGACAGTAGGTTGCTTTTTGTTTTGTATTGTCTTTGGGATTATTATATTTATAAGCAGACTTTAGTTTATTGCACTTTATTGTAGTTTTCACAAATCAAAGATTAGTGACAGCCTATAGCAAGCAAGTCAACCAGTGTCATTTTTCTAATAGTATGCGCTCAATTCAAACTATGTGCTGCATCTTGGTAATTCTTACAGCATGTCAAACTTTGTCATAATGCTATTTCCCACACAATGGACTATAGTATAGAGCAAATATAACTTTATATGAAGAAAACTTAAAAAACGAGTATGCTTTTCTTTATCATGAAATTTATTTTATTACAATGGTCTGGAACTACACCTGCAACCTCTCTGAGGTACATTTATACTCCTCCATTTAAAAGAACAGAGGAGTCCATTAATATATAGGTATCTACATAATTTACAATAAACGGCACACATTTATAGTGTACACATGTGAAGCCATTGCCACAATCAATATAGTGAGCACGTCTATCACCACCGTGTGCCTCCTCTTGCACGTATTTCTCCTTCCCATTCTTCTCAATCACACTGTCCCCACCATCTACCTTTTGTGTCATTGCTGTTTGCATTAAATGGAATCATTTAGTTTGAGTATTTGGGGGCTACCCTGATTCATCAGGCGCAATTCTTTTGAAACAAATTCTGTTGTTTTAAGTCACAACAAACTCTTCCTTTTCATTGCTGAGCACTGTTCAATTCTCGGGATACGAGACCTGTGTTTTTCCAAGGACTTCTGATGAACATTTGTATTATTTCAAGATTTTGGCTAATACTAATATAGTTGTTATGAACATTCTTATTCAGGTCTTTGTATAAGCAAAGGCTTGCATTTCTCTTGGATATTTGCCCAAAAGTAGGCTAACTGATTCATAGTTTATGTGTATGTTTAGTTTACTCAATAAACTTACACTTTAAGGAGTTGCCAAGTGTCCCCCCATAATATTTAGAAGTGTTTGTTCCCTTTCACATTCCCAACAGGAATATATAGGAATCTCATTTGCTCAAACACTTGCTATTGCTAGTCTTTTAAAACATACCCATCAGGAGAAGGGTATTAGAGTCACATTTGGTTTTCATGTGTAATCTTCTAATGGCTAAGAGTGCTCCAATGCGAGTTGAAGGTTTGACAGTTCAAACCCACCCAGAGAGGTCTCCAAACACAGGCTGCGCACTCTGTTTCTGAAGAGTAAAAGTGTTGAAAACCCTATTGGGCACAGTTCTATGGTACACACACAGGTGCTCCAATACTCAGAATGATTAGAACATACATATGTAAACATATATTTACATTTTAAATTTTAATTTTTTTATTGTTGAGTAGCACCCTAGTGGGGTAGTAGTTACGAATTGGGCTGCAATCCGAATGGGCAGCAGTTCAAAACCAGCAGCAGCTCTGAGTGAGAAAGACTGGGCTTTCTCCTCCCGTGAGCAGTCAGTCTTGGAAACCCACAGGGGTGTTGCTGTGAGCCAGTGTGGACTCCATGGCCGCAGGCTGAGCTGAGTTATTGCTGTTGAGAAAACCCATGGTAAGACCCACATGGTTAGACAGTTTCTACATGTGCAACGTTGTGACAAACATGTCATTCTGGGCTCTGCACCAGCTTTCACAGCTGTTCTTTCTTCATTAACATACACGAATTGTATGTTCATGAAAAACTGATTGCCCACTAGAGTTCTTTATATCATCCTTCTATTTGATTTCCTACATGTAGTTTTTACATGAGCATAATGCCCAAAGACAGAATCTTTTTTACTAGCTAAGCTAAATGTCTCCAAGGTTCTGTTACTTCAAGTAAATTTTTTTGGTTTAACTTAGATCATTCTCCCGGGACAATGGTTTCTGGCGTTCATACACTCTGTGCTCCACAACATCTAGAATTTTTGAGGTTAAGGTCTGGTCTGCACTTCCGCACCAGTTGAGCCTCTTCTATGGAATCTTATTTGAAATAAATGTGTATAACGGTAATTAGGCCCCGTTTAGTTCTTCTCGTCTGTTTGCCATTAGACACACATTCTCTATGCTCCTCATACTTGCGACTCTTTATTTTTCTCTATTGCTCCAGTTGAATAGAAACCCATGATTGTGTTGTGGTTAACTACTTGTAAAAATTTAGAACACCTCCTCTTCTTTCTATGTGGGTGTTAAAAATATGTTTACCACACGACTTTTTCCAGTTCTCTTTGTTACAGGTGTAAAATCTGTCGACAGCAATTACAGTAACTGGCTGGGCAACCCTTAATAAATGATCTTTCCTCAACGTTGTTAACCCATTCTTCCCCATTCCCTCATATCCCTGGCAACCACTAGTAAAACCTGTTCTCTGTGTGTTTGCCTTTTGTTCTATCTTTGTATGAGTAAGATCACATGATATTTGTATTTTTGCGATTGGCTTATTTTGCTCAGCATCCTGCCTTATAATTTCAGTCATAATGATTAGTGAGTGTGCATCTGGGAACCACTTCTCCTAGGCTGAATAGTATTCCTTTGTAGGTATATACCACTGTGTTAGTCTGGGTACTTTAGAGAAACAAATCCACAGAAACTCATATTTTTGTAAGAGAGAGTTTTATATAAAGGTTAAGTGCATATCGAGAAAACAACCCAACTCAGTACTTCCCAAACCCACAAGTCCAACATTAACCCATTAACCCATATGTCCGACACCAATCCACAAAGTCTTACTCCGTGTCACAAAATACACACAATGATGCCAACTGCAGGAGGAAAGCCGAGTCAATGAACATGTAAGCATCTCAGCTCTGGCAAGGGTCTCTACACGGCTGCTTCAGGGCTGCATCAGGGTAGGTCCATGCAGCTTCTCCTTGGGGATGTCTTGTAGGAAGTGAGCCTTGCCAGCTGAAGCAGGGAACTGGCTAGGGCAGTTGCATCCTGGTCTGACCAGCAGAAAGCAAGGGACCCAAGAACTAAAAAGGTAAGGCTCACTGAGCCATTTATCCCTTCACTCTTCAATTAACTCCACATATGTTTATTGGCCAGATTGGCACAATAAACTACCTCAACCACATTTTGTTTATCCAGCCATCGGGTGATGGACATTTAGATTGCATCTACCTTTTAGGTATTGTAAAATTAAGAATCGTACTGCAATGATCATTGATATGGTTCTCTTTATTAGTGTCACCTTTCAAGTCTTTTGGGTATATACATAGGAGTGGAATTTCATATGGTAGTAACTTGTGTTGTTGCTTTTCGATCAATTTTTAATTTGTTAGTTTTATGTGCAGCTAAGGTCAGTTTTTATTATTCCCCACTATTTCGTTTTGAGCATCTAGTGGCTGTCTTAACTCCTGGGGTTGAGTCCTTTTCTTCGTCTTCAAAGCTCATCACTCTGACCTCTGCTTTCATCCTCACCTTTTCCTGAAGTTGGTCCTCCTGCTTCCATTGAAACGAGGACCCCTATTCTTTCTCTTGGTCCACCCAGATAATGTAGGATCAACTCCTTAGTTCAAGATTAAATGTTCGTGGAAATGACAATAAAATGTTAAACTAAATAAACAAAGCTGCTTGATTGAGGACACGCATTTTATCCCTCTGGAGTGTTTTCCTAGGGCTCTATTGCCTTCGCTGTCTTCTAGAATTTTAACGAGAATTACATTAGGTGAATTGATACACTCCTTAGTACTTGGTCTGCACCAAATTACACTCTGTATTATGTGACACTTGTTTATAACATTGTGTTAAACAGAGCTGACTAGAGAGACAACTCCAGTGACACTCATATATGTATACAGAAGAGATTTCTATTAAGAAGCAATTATATAATCAAGAAAGCATCCTAGTGCTGTCCACCTCAACTCCTTAAGTCCAATATGAGCCCTTAAGTCTCACTTCAGACTCATGCAGCCACATGCAGTGATGCAGACTGCAGGCAGATCACAAGCCGGTGGGTGTAGAGTGATGTGGATCTGATATAATTTAAGTTTCAATGTCAATGGAAATACCAAGGTTGATAGAATTTTGGCCAGGCTCCAGCAGCTCTCGTGTTAGCAGCCAGTCAGCAGGAAGCACAGTGGAGTTTCCAACTCCCCCGTAGAGAAGGCCACGTGGCCAAGGAGGCAGCATCAGGCTGTGACTTGGTGGACAGCTTGGATTCCACCCTTATGCTATTTCACATTTTCAAGTTCAGAAAATTATCTACTACCACAAACATGAAATATTTAGTTGTAGTTTTGTGGCCAGGTAAATTATATTTATATCAAAAAGATAAGAATGTGAGTAAAAAACTTTTGTTGAATTATTTTAGAAGATGCTTCCTTATCAGCGGTAGTTATCTGTGTGCTGTAAAGGGAGGCCGTGGTTTTGCTGTTAGACACCATCAAGTTGATTTCAGCTCCTGCTCTATAGGGATTTTAAGACTTTGTCCTTTAAAAGAAGTCTTATCTTCTACAGCACCTCTCTCAATAACTCAATACCAAGTCAATGCTGATTGATAGTGACCCCTGTGGGTTTCTGAGACTGTAACTGTTTATAGGAGTAGAAAGCCCAGTCTGTTTTCCACAGAGTTGCTGCTGGGTTTGAACCACTGACCATGTGGATCACAGCCTATGTGTAACCATCAGAGCTCCACTGCTCCACTTCTGGTTCTGCTTCAACTGCCAACCTTTAGTTGGTAGTTAAGTGCTTGATCTTTGGAGCTACAAGAGACTCAAAGTTTGACAATTCTAAAGATTCATTGACATCTTGTCATATTTCTTTTGCAGTGGATTACATGATATGAGAAAGCTTGAAAAATGGTTCCCTGGCAATTAAAAATTCTATAATCGTGTGCCTATATAAATATTCAGAAGTGTAATAGGTAAGTAGTATAAACTACAGGTAGAAATATTTTTTGTGTGTGTGAAAAAAATTACTTCAAAATCTGATAGCTATCTCTAAACATCTGTTGTATTATTTATTCAATAATCACATTTCACAAAATTGTTTAAAGTTGTACTATAAACATAAAAGCATAAACTTCACAGTCATTTCACATATGGATGATATAGAATTTAGTTTACATCGATAACCGAAATATATATTCCAAAATTCAGCAGCAGGAAAGGAGAAATGCACCTTTTTTGGAGTTCACAATGGAAGTATACATGTTAAGCCACAGCAATTCAGAAGACAACAGAGTAATTTAAATTTCAATAAATATGATATAAAAATTACTCTCAAGATTATTTTCAGCACCAGTCAAATTTTCATGTCATCGGATATGTGACATTAAAATTTCTCTAAAGCAATATCAGGATGTGATCACAAGCAAGAAAAACCAGATCCTAAAAGACTTATCAACTGTGATTGTCTTAACCCTTGTCTTATCCTTTAGAATAAAAGCACCTTTTCCCCAGGATATCACAGATTAGGAGATGTGGCTTCCACTGAGATTCTATTCATAGGAGCCTGGGCTGTTGACAAGGCTGGGTGAGGTGTCTGTCCACTTTTGCCTCACTCTAAACAGCGAATTGCATTTATATGTCGTGCTTGATACCTGTGCTGGGACTTCTTCTCGAGCTCTTCTCACAAATTTATTTATTCATTCTACAAATATTTGGGGGGCATTCCTGTACACCAGACACATTAAAATATAATTTTATTGGGGGTTCATATAGTTCTTATCATAATACATCCATCCATCCACGGTGTCAAGCACATTTGTCCATTTGTTTCCCTCATCATTTTCAAAACATTTTCTACTTGAGCCCCTGGTATCAGCTCCTCATTTCCCCACTCCTTCCCCCTCCCTCCCTCCCTCCCTCTTGATAATTTATAAATTATTATTTTTGATATTTTTTTTGTTCTGGGTATTTGACACCAGACACATTTTTCGGAACTGAAATAACACTAGTGAAGGAGCCTGGTTAGGTTTTTGCAAGTATAGAGATTATGCTCTTGTGGAGAAGATGACTGAAATCCACGCAAGGTAACCAAAGCAAACCAAGCTCCATTGACATCAAGTTGGTTCTGATGCATAGTGACTCTAGAGCACAGACTAGCACTGCACTATAACTCTGTACATCGCTACACAAACTCTGTACATCGCTCTGTACATTGCTGCACCATAACTGTACATCGCAGGACGCTCCTCTTCCTCCCTCAGAGTCACTGGGAGAGTCAAGCTGCTTACCTGGTTAGTAGCATTCCAATACATTGCCCACCATGTCACCTGGGCTCCTTCTGTGGGAAAGAAGGATCACTAAAAAAGGGAGGAAAACGTCAGGTGTTAATTAACATAAGACATGTGTCTAAGATATGACCCCAGTGAGCAGAGGAAGCGGGGAGCAGAGTGAGACTAAAGTTACTATAAATGAGCTGATCAGATAAAGAATGCCAAGTCACAGTTTTTATTGAATCGTTATTGACTCTTCTATAGTCAAGGAAGCAAGTAGATACAGTCAACAACTTGTTTAGAATATGGTCTAAAACTCAGGAGTCCAAACTTGTATCCCAACATGGTTTTGTTTTAATAGCAAAGCATTCATTGTTGGATCAAAATAAACATTTCAGTAAACTCTTGTTTTTCTTTTTATTCCATAAGTTCATTAGAATTAAATATCCCCATTCATTGGAGTTAAAAATCCCTATGCAATCCAATTTCCCATATTTTCCTTTGTCAGGGTCTCTGAAAGTTCTAGAAAACAACTATTCTCAGCATCAATTACTATAAGAAGTACATTTAAATCGTGGATAAACCTGTTGGCAAAATAAGCCGCGCTGGTTCTTTCCTTGAGCCTCTGAAGGAGTTGCCTTGGAAGCCGTCTGCTGCCAGTTGCCATCACGTCTGTTTAGACTAGAGGCAAGGAAATGAAACCGAAGGCAATGAATTTGCTAGAGCTGCTCCTGGGTTTTCAGCCTTCGGGGAAGCTGAAAAGCAGCCAGGGAGAGTAGAATAGGGGACAAAGCCAGGGCCACTTTGTGTGCACAACTCCATTAGCAGAAGTCACAGGGACAGCTCAGGCGTGTGTTGTTCTTCTTTTGCAATTTTCTCCTCTCTGGGGAGTCAATTTGAAGGAATAAATGTCCTTGGAAAGGCGCAGTCCTTGTTCTCTCGCCCTTTTCCAAGGGAACGGCACAACACGTGACATCACACCTGAGTTGCACAGTCACGTGATGTGCCTTGACGACAGGAAATGGTGAAGTAGAGATGTCTCCAGGAAAAACCAAATGTGGTGACAGGCTTGATGTCACCTTACCAAGAGATACACCCCCCTAGCCCCCACGCTGCCCTGTCAAAGAAGTCTTTTACACCTGTGGTGCCGTCTTACAGAGAAAGATACTAATGACTTCAAGGCAGTGAGTTATGACCTAGATTTTCTAATATCGATTTACAATGAGAAAGGGAGTAGTATATAAACACACAGACATGAGTAGGCTATATCTAAATCGACCCCATTGTTAGCATCTATGCAAATCTCTTCTTTCCAGAGTCTTGCTCATTTGAGTTAAATGTCAAATAATTTTGGCCAAAGACCTGGGACTTACCTCTAACTACCGTATTTCTCTACACTTACGCAGCAAATCCCGTGGACTCCACATTCAGAACATAGTGAGAGTCGGCAAATGCTCTAGATAAATAAACGCCACAACACAAAAAGATGTACACACCCCCATGTTCATTGTAGAACACAATAGCCAGAAGGATGGGAACAACCTGAATGTCCACAGCGGAGTATGGATGAGCTAAGTGGTTCATACACACAGTGGTATCCACAACAGTACGGAATAATGACGAACCTGATCAACACTTCATAACACAGATGAACCTGGAGTACATTCACCAAATCAGTGCACCCTGAAAGAAAAGTATTGTATAAATCTACTATTATAAAATGTCGAGAAATAGTTGTTTTAAGAAACATGTCTAGAACTTAAACATTCCTTGCCCCCTCCCTTGTTATCACATTGATCTACACTAACATCTTCACTTGCCCTGGTTTTTGTAGTAGTTTCGAAAGGGCTCACCATTTCCAATCATACTCTCGTTTGTTCTCTTCTCCGCCGAGCGCCTAGAGAGAGCCTAATGAAATCGTCTTTGTATCCCCTCCAGTTGAGAGTAAGACCGACATCTTTAAAAATGACATTTCATTGTGATTTGGCTGGGAGTTTACATAGCAAATTAAGTTTCCATTTGATGATTTCGTATGAGTTTGGAAATCTTCAGTTAATCGACTATAAAAACTCTAAGAATACCCTGTAACCCCATTTTATTGTATATTGCTTTATATCACTAATTGCCATCTGATACAGGCATATATTTCTATCTAGTCTTCACAGAGAAAAAGTGATGGAATGCTTTGCTCCCTTCTGTAGGCTCATCAGAGAGAACAGTGCTGGAACATGGTAGGCCCACGACTCCGTGAAAGGCAAGCCTTATTCTGCCAAACTAAGAGACAGATACCCAAAGGACACGGTGGCAGATGAACAGAGCCGGAGAGGAGCAGCAATTATTTCCATCCATTTTAATGAGGATATATCATATACTGCACTCAGGCTCTAGACTGGGTGTGTAATTTACGCTTCCACTTCCCTCAAAACGCCTTTCTAAATCTTACTTATTCCCCCACGCACCCCACCTCCCACGGCATTTTCTAAGATTTTAGGTACTTAGCAGTGCGCTACTGCATTAGTCTTTTAAATAATGAGACTACTTCATGTTCATCTTAGATCTCTTTGACACCCTTTGTCTCCCCTTGCTATCCTGCCCTGAATTCAGAGGGTTTCCTTTTTGAACCAAGAAAACCCACTGCTGTTGAAGATTCTGGCTTAAAGTGATCTCATAGTACAGAGTAGAGGTGCTCCATAGGGTTTTTTTTTAACAGTCATCATTATGGAGCAGATAGCCAAGCCTTTCTTCCTCAGTGCCTTTGGATGTATGTAAATTGCCGACAGGTTATTACCTGAGCACAAACTGTTTGCGCCCTCTAGGGGACATGTGTTCTTCAGGTAAACACTATACATAACATGGTGTATATCCAAATATACAGAAGGTACATAATATTTTTTGGTACAGATGTTAATTTTTACCTAAATGAAGCCACAGTGTACACATAATTTTGAGGTTTTCTTTGTTCATTTGTGTGTGTGCATGGACCCTTTTTTTTGGCCCCTTCTGGAGGTATGGACTCGAGGCAGTGAGTTTGGTTTTTTTGGTTTAGTATTCTGTGAACCGTTTATTCACGTTCTCATCTGAGTTTTATGTTTCATTTTTATTTTAAGAATTTATCAATTATATATATTTATTTATTTGTTTCAAATGTGTTTTTTCCATGTGCAGCATATATTTTGAGACTGCTTTTCTACCATTTTAATCAGAATATTTAAGTTTGATGCTGTCAAATTCATCAATCTTTTCTTTTGACACATACAGGGTGAAATGATGAAAAACATCTTGAAATGAAAGGAAATAATGACCAGAAAAAATCAGGGTAGAAATAAAATCAGGTAGGGGCACATAGAAATGAAGTGTTCTCGTTCTTATGTTATTTATGGATTCAAGAGGGGTTTAAAAATATATTTCTACATGGATTGAAGATTACATCATTTTAGCAAATCCTCACTGTTTTTAAACTCCTGCTTTCATTTGTTTTTGGGTTTCCTCCCTATGAGGATCTAATTCTCACTGTTTTCTTTACACACATTGTTGCTATCATTTAGGAAATGTCTGTGGTGGGCCTTTTAGTTTCCCTCCACTGTTGATACCACAAGAGAGGAGACAAGGCAGTGCAATGGGTAAGCACTCAACTGCTAACCAGTGGGCAGTGGTTGAAACCCCCCAGCACTTCAGGAGACACATATGTGACAGTGTGTTTCTATAGCATGTAGAGTCTAGGAAACGTTATGGGACAGGGCTACTTTCCTACAAGGCCATCATGGGTCTGAATCAACAGGATAGCAGTGAGTTTTATACCACACGAAACATGATTTCTCCCTGTGTTGGATTCTTCATGGACCTGGCTTCAACAGGGTCTTCTTTTTATCTTAATTATACTCAGAACACATTGTTTCCCCATTCTAGGGTTTCTTTAAACAGTTAACAATAGTGAGAGAAGAGACAGAGACGACAAAGTTCTAAACTGCGGTGGAAGGATTTTGAACGGAATTTAAGCAAACTCTTCTGGGTCGTATGAGTATTCAGCATAGGCAAAACGATCAACTCCTCCTTCCCTTAGAAAGTTTGCGTTTCCATCCTTATAAAATGAGTCTGGCTTTCCCATTTAGGTTTCATCCGCACATTCACTGCCTGAGAGTTGGATGTGTGACGTTTGCTGGCTCCGAGTCACCTAAAATTGCTTCCTTTAGGAATAATAAATGTTCTTAGGTTGTAATAGCTTCAAGGACAAAGGGAAAATCTTGTAGTTTTCTTTTTTTTCAGTGCCTGGGACAGCATTTTGGTGATGAAGCTTTTCTTTGTTTCCTACTTACTCAGAGTAAACAGAGGCTATCACATTATGAAAAATTTCTCCTCGCCTTGTACTGAGTTGTGGACAAATCATGTCTTTTACTGAAAAATATTCTGAACATGAAATCCGTTAAAATCTCACTGTTGTCTTTATAAATTTAATACTAACAAAGCATTTACATATGTCAGAGGGGGAAAACTATGATGATCAGATATCTTGATCCAATATGTATTACTAATATTGCATTGGGATTCCTTTTGAGTTACTGAGCCATCAGACTGTCCTACAAGCAATGTTTGCATTTCAAAATCTAAGGTTCAGAACAGGTGAAAATGAAATGTATTTCACTTTGTGGGGGCTATATAGATAAAATGTTTTTCCATGCCTTTGGAACTGATTCATCAGAAAAAAATAAAGCATATGTTTCTTGTGTGTACAAACTTTTGGGTTTTTTTCTGTTTTATTTTTATTTATTTTTTTTCACTTTTTATTTCTTTTAATTTTTTTTAATTTTAACAATTTATTGGGGCTGATACAATTCTTTTCACAGTTCATTCATATACATACATCAATTGTATAAAGCACATCTGTACAGTCTTTGCCCTAATCATTTTTTTCTCTTTTCTTCTTTTACATTTTATTAGGGACTCATACAACTCTTACCACAATCCATACATATACATACATCAATTGTATAAAGCACATCCATACATTCCCTGCCCCAATCATTCTCAAGGCATTTGCTCTCCACTTAAACCCTTGCATCAGGTCCTCTTTTTTCCCCCCCCTCCCTCCCCATTCCCCCCTCCCTCATATGCCCTTGGTAATTTATACATCGTTATTTTGTCATATCTTGCCCTATCCGGAGTCTCCCTTCCCCCCTTCTCTGCTGTCCCTCTCCCAGGGAAGAGGTCACATGTGGATCCTTGTAATCAGTTCCCCCTTTCCAACCCACTCACCCTCCACTCTCCCAGCATCGTCCCTCACACCCTTGGTCCTGAAGGTATCATCCACCCTGGATTCCCTGTACCTCCAACCCTCATATGTACCAGTGTACAGCCTCTGTCCTATCCAGGCCTGCAAGGTAGAATTCGGATCATGGTAGTTGGGGGGAGGAAGCATCCAGGATCTGGGGGAAAGCTGTGTTCTTCATCGATACTACCTCACCCCCTAATTAACCCATCTCCTCTCCTAAACCCCTCTATGAGGGGATCTCCATCGGTCATCTAGCTCAGAAGCAAATAAGCCCACATGGAAGAAGCACACCGGCCAGTGCGATCACGAGGTGCCCAAGGGACCAGGTATAAGGCATCATGCAAAAAAAAAATAGATATAAGTGTGTGTATGTATGTGTATATATGTGTATATGTATATATGTATGTGTATATATGTATATATATATCATATTAAATGAAGGGGGAAGTGCAGAGTGGAGACCCAAGGCCCAAGTGTCGGCCAAACTTTTGATTTTATCACATATCAAAAACAAAGTTATTAACAAATGGTTAATATAAAGAATTTCTATGAATAAAATAGCCCAGTTCATAGCTATAATGAAAGTTATCTATCCTTTCCAAAATAAGAGATGAGGAAGACGATAGAAAATGCCATAAGAAGTTAATTATTTCATGTCTATTCCACATGTTTATTTCCTTTCTTGAAGAAACGTCTTTTCCACATCCCACTCCACCTAATAGGTCACAATGTGCTTTGTTATATAAACTAAGCAATCTAATCCCAGCTAATTCAATCAACCGTGCAGATACGACACAGAACAGTAGGTTTCAAATATCAGCAAGGAACAGAATAACCAAGAGGGCAGGTTAACTTTATTGATTTCTGATACTCCCCTCCTTCATCCACTGCCTTCCAGTGGATTCGGACTCATAAAGACTCAATATTGGGTTTCTGAGACTAAATTATTTGGGGGCAATTTGCCTCAGCTCTCAGGGAGGATGACTTCTTTGGTTTCTTTACAGGGAGCTGATGGGTTTAAGTGCCAACCATGGAGTTAGCAGCCTAATGCCTAACCCGTAACCCATACTGCTACCAGGGCTCGCAACAATGACCTCAGAGTTTTTAATTCAGTACACGCATGGCAGAGATAGAAAATTTATGATTTAACACGTCCATGCCAGATGTTGATGCTGTTGGCATGTCATGCAGCAAATCACTGATTTTAAAAGTTCTGATCCACAAGGTGTTGAATGGACCATGTAGCAGATACAAAGGAACAAAAACAATCATTGTGTGATCACCTTCCTCACATAATGGCTGAAGACGAAAGTGTGCATAAGCAAGTGTGGTGAAGAAGGCGGATGGTGCCCGGCTACTGAGAGATATAGCGTCTGGGGACTTAAAGGCTTGAAAGCAAACAAGCGGCCATCTAGCCCAGAAGCAACTGAGCCCACACGGAAGCAGCACACCAACATAGGTGACCATGAAGGACAGAGGAGACCAGGTCTCCAACATCAAAGGTGGGGTGGTGGTGAAAATCACATCACCGTGAAAGAGGGGGAGTGCATGATGGGGACCCAATGCCCACCTGTAGAGAGCTGAACACCCCTTCCAGAGGGATAGTGAGGAGGAGATGGGCCACACAGGGTTCAGTGTAACAACAATGAAACTCAAAACCTTCCTCTAGTTCCTGAACGCTTCCTTCCCTTCCAATCATCATGACCCCAATCCTACCTTGCCTTGCGGACCTGGTTGTACCAGAGGATGTACAGCGGTGCAGTGGGGATCTGGAGGCACAGGGAATCTAGGACAGACGAACCCTTCAAAACCAGCGGTGGGAGAGGCGACACCAGGAGGGAAGGGCATGTAGAAAGGGAGAACCGATCTCGGAGATCTATGTGTAACCTCCTCTCTGGGAGATTGTCAAGGGGGAGGCGGGTGAGGGGAGACGCCGGGGAGTGTAAGATAAGATATAACAATTATTTATAAACTATCAAGGGACCAGGGATGGGATCGGGGAGGGAGGGGGATGGGGGAAAAAAAAGGGAAACCGAGCTGATTCCAGGAACCCAAGTGGAAGGTGAATTATGAGAGTGATGAGTGCAACGAATGTATAAGGGTGCTTTGCTCATTTGATGTATGCACAGATTGTGATAAGAGCCTTATGAGCACCAATAAAAAGATTTTAAAAAAAAAGAAGGAAAAAAAAAGTTCTGATCTTGGGCAAGACTAGCAAGCTTCCCTATATCCATAATTTGTCATTTTGGAAAGTATGAACTATCTTTGTAAAACCTATGGATTTGATTCTGGCATTGCCATTTTGAGTTATGTGCAAATCAATTCATTTTTTTAGAGGGAGGAATAAATTAGATATTCAAAAAACAAAGAACAGAACAGAGTTGACATGGAATTAAAAGAAGGAGAGATAGAGAATGTAGCTCTCTGAATAATTTTCTAGTCCCAAACCCCTGTGATCTCTGTGCTTTTTGCTGTTAGATTCTGAAAGAAAGTCTTTGGAACTTTCCCACAAATGCCTTTTGTGGGGCTAGGACATGCAGGTAAAAGGTGTTTCTTCAGGTTTTTTCCCCAGGAACACAGCAAAGAAAGTAATTACTGGAAAGAAGTAAAGGAAGAGAGTTGTCATAACTAGTCTTATATAATTGAAGACTAAGTTTTACATTTATTTAAAAAATAACAAATAAATGTGTGGTCTCTCTCAGTCATTACTTTAGTATCTTCATTTACCTCACATCTCATCCGTCAAAGGAAATCACATGGCCATGGCCATTGACAGAAATGATAACACACCCTGCGGAGGTCACAGAAGACAGGTTATTGTGGACTAATATTCTTGTCTACATAAAAGCACCGGTGATGCACAAATGAACAAAGGTACACACTCTCCTCTGTTGTTTCCTAGACTACACCAGAGCTGACGCTGAGCGTTTTCTGGTTAGTGCTGTTTGGTGAGCTGTCTCCTTTCCTCAATTAAGCTCAAGATTTTAACAGATGTAAACCCAAACTCAAAACCAAACATACTCCATAGAGTCTATCCTGACTCATAGGAACCCTGTAGGGTAGGACAGAGCTGCCCTGTGTGTTTCCAAGACTGTAAACGACGGGAGTAGTAAGCCTGTCTTTCTCCAGGAGCTGCTGGTGGTTTCAAACTGCTGACCGTAGCTTCCATGTAACCACTGCGGTCTTCCTGTGTTCTGGCATGTGTTTTCCACCACTTCTGCTTGTTAATCTGTTTTTAACATCTCTATAGAGATCGACTCAACATACAACCTACACTAATGTCACATTAACACACAAAGGCAGCTCATTCCAAAATGCAATTGTAACCACAGACGTAGAGGTTAGGATTGACACCACATATTAGGGAGAACACAGTTTAACCTAGCACAGTGATCGTAGTGCAAAATGACATCCACCTCCGTTCTATAGTAACGTTCAACAACTGCAGTAGAACCCCAGACCTCGACGCTAATCCATCTAGAAGGAGCATCTATCTAGTTGTGATGCAGTGTAATTCCATGTCAACTTTTCCCACAAGAAATAACTGAAAATGGATTAATCAGTTCTTGACCAACAAGTTTTTACCCAAGCCTTGCCTTTTTATACAAGACATTACACAGATATTTCAAAGTAAATAAGCTCAGAGTGAATATAATTTAAATAAGAAACACAAAACATTAAAAAAGTTTTTAATAACTACAGTATGGCCCATGCCTGGAGATTGATGAGGATCTGGATCTGTGGACAGGGATGTGGAGTGGAGGGAAGGAGAGAGTCATTGTTTGGAAGGGAAATTCCCCCTTCCGCAAAGTCAATTGGTAGCTGCTTTTCAGGAGTTTTTTTTTCTTCCTTTGCCTTTTTTCACTAGGACCTGGCTGGCTTTCTCTTAAAAAAGTAAATAAATAAAAATCTGTCTAATGTGGTGTGCTGTTGGCATTTACTTAACTGTTTGTCTAAAAGGGTTTACTAAATCATCATCAACAATATCGAGAACAGGGTTAACCAGTTCCTTATCATGATGATTCTTTTCAAAAACTCTTTCTTAGGACCCATGCTTTTTTTTAATCTGAAAACAGTACAAAAACTAAGAAAATTATAGCAAAATGCTTGGAACACAGCTGCAAAAGGTTTAAACAAATGCGTACTAACACGAACTGCTTTTGTTTACAAAAATCATGTGCGGCGGGTTGGATTCAGATGTTTAAGCTCTGATGCAAAGTTTTCTCGACATTTCCCATCAAATTCTGATTATATTGAGTGCTGATGCGGTCGAGGACCGGGGCTCAGCTGCTCTATAATTGAAGCACGGGGGCGGGAAGCCTACTCTTGTAGAGCTCTCTGACTCTCGTAGAGCTTCCTAGTGCTAGCCGTCCTCAGGAAACCAGTAGTTAAAGACACCAGGGAAATAGAGTGTGTTGACCGTGACATTCCTAAAACACACAATGGAACCCAGAAAGGTTTGAGGGCTAAGAACAAATAGACAACTGGTCTCCACAAAGGACAACTAACTACATTTTGATTAGGGGAAAGGGGAGAGGAATCTGTTGGAAAACTTAAGGAGAAAAATGATAAGTTCCAAGGAATATACTGAAAAATGGGCAGAATCTATAGGTTTGCAAGCCAGATGGGACATTTGATCTCTGGGAAATTAGGAAAAAAAGTTGATCTCTTAAGCTAGCAGCTCAAATAATTTGGCTCAAGGACTCTCTGACACCCCAGGAATGAGTCATGGGGCTTCTTGACCAACACAACTTGTTGTTAGGTGCCATCAGGCCGGCTACGATCCTATGCACAACAGAACAAAACATGGCACGGTCTTGTGACATCCTTACAATTATTCCCATGCCTGAGCTAGCACACCCACCTGCATGAAATACAACACTGGCTTGGTCAAACCTCTCAGGTCAGAACGCAACTCAATGCCTAGAGAAGACGGCCAGAGCGGAAAGAATTATATTCTACTTTATAGTCCACTTGTCATGACACCTGGGAGATATGATCAACCCTTGCATTATTTTCAATAATACATAGGGTGAGCAAGAATTTTAGACAAGATGCATTTCCTCCTTGGACTGGTGATGAAGATTTATACCTACTGATAATTAAGGCTCAATGTGACATACTGTAATTACAGCCTACTAAAAGCTGTCAGTTTACAAACTCATAGACCTTAAGGATGGTAGGAAATTAATCTATCTCATCTAAATGTTATTTATTATGACCCTCAAAGTTTTGTTGTGTAAGTATATCTACCACATACACAATTAAAAAAAGTTTTATGAGATAGCACTAAACTTCTAATAAGTGTGATATACTTGCATATTTTTCCATTAGACTCATTCTATGCTTTTACAATTTTTTAAAAAGCATGCTGCTTGTTATTAAGTGGATTTCTAATCACTAGGAGTAGTAAAAGAGCCCTTTTGGTTTGAATGCATGTCAGCCTCTCACATTATACTTAAGAAAACCAGGACTATTTGATCAGTAAAACTCTACAAATGTTCTAATTATCCTTCTGCATCATGTTGTTTTCAGTCATGAAATATTTAAGAATTGAGATCATAACTAGTTAAACTGTATGCAACAGACTTAAAATGTATTGGCAGGAAAGACAACCTCCTAGAAACAATTACCATGGTTGGTAAAGGGTCAGCAAAATGAAGGAGACCTTCATAGAGAGGGATTGGTTTAATGACCATCACACACACACACACACACACACACACACACACACACACACACACACACACTAGGAAAAAGTCCCAATAGGTGAGGCTTTTGTAGTACACATTTTTTCCCCACTAGGCAAGCATGCAGCAACTCTCTCTGAGTTCGTGCACTTAACGGCGTTTCCTGGGAAGGTCCTCTCTGGTTACAGTGAATTTTTAATAAAAGCAGTTTCGTTGGAACCTTGTTTTTTGTGATGGCTGATTTAAGAGAACATCATGGGGCTGTGAAATTTTGTTTCCTGCTCGGGAAAAATACTGCAGAACTGTTGTGATGTTGAACACAGCTTACCAGGACAGAGCTATGGGAAAACTCAAGTGTACCAGTGGTTTTCGTGTTTCAAAAAAGGTAAAATGTCGAGGGGTGATAAACTTTGGCCTGGATGTCTGTCAAATTCCCAAACGGATGAAAATGATGACTTGTAGTGCATTGGAGTTCGTTCCACCAGGTCAGACTGTTAATCAACTTTTGTGTAACAGTGTGTGACAAAATAAAGCCTGATTTGTGGCACATAGGGGACTGGTTTTGCTCCCATGACAATCCACCAGCTCATTGAACCATCTCAGTGCACCAGTTTTTTTTGGCAAAAAACAGCATACCTCTTTTGCCCCATGCACCTGACCTCACTGTGTGATTTCTTTTTGTTTTTGCAAGTGCAGAGGGACATGAAAGGGCAGCAATTCGAAGATGTAGACGAGGTGAAGGGAAAAAATGAGGGAGGTGCTGCGAGCCATCTAAACAGATGAGTTTGAAAAATGTTTCCAAGAATGTAATTGCAGAGCTGACAAATGTATTAAGTGTAATGGAGAGTACCGTGACGGTGATAAGGTTCTTTTTAGATATATAACTTTGAAAACAATTTCTGTCTTTTTTGGGGACCCCATTCATGGGTTCATTTGATCTCCCCCAAATAAACTCTAACCTCTGAGGACAAACCCATGTACAATACTTCACTCTCTTTTTCTATTCACTATTTTTTATTTAGTTACTTATTTTAACTTTCATTGTGAATTACGTGAAGGTTTACAAAGCAGATAATCAACCACTTAAGATGAAAAGGGCAACATTTACCCAATAATTCTGTTTATATCATACAGTCAGAAGAAAATTCGAAGCTAAGAATAGAATAATTCAATAAAACCAACTTTATACCAAACCTACTGCTATTGATCAATTCCAATAGGCTCAATAAAGGCATATTTAATTGAACAGTAAAAAATGAATGGAAAGGTGAGATTTTAAACGCATATGGTTTTGAGTGATATCCACCTGGCTGGTGTCACTTTTCTGAAAATAAAGTTCATAGACATGTGTCAACAAAAGGGAAAACCAAGCATTTTGTTTCTCTCATCAATGTAAGCTAACAGCACGGTGATGTTCTAAAGTATGCTCTGAGTTTGGAGGCCTTTACTGTTATCAACCAAGCTTTTCAACTTATATCAGAAAGCTTGAAATAAGACAGCCTCAGATTGCATGACATTTCACAATTTCACCAGATATGTAAGCTGGTAGACTTTTTCAGCTGCATAGTTATCCAAGATTCATGTTTTGCCAAATTGTTTAAATTTCATGAAGAAAACAGGCAGGTAGGTTGCCTATGAAAAGGGAAGAAAACACTCCCCACACAAGCTTTCATTTGTGCCTAGCTAGCAAATAAAATTTTCATGACTAGCAGAAACCCTTGGAAATCTTGGATTTTAATAGAAATACGGATGTAGTTTTAAATATAGCACCCCTGGGCTTTACTTACAGGGAGTGGAGCACTTCAAAATCCTTAGTAGCACCTGGATATTGGAAATAGCAATGCCCTTGTTACACTTAATGTTTAGTTACTTGATGATCTATCTTTTAAGAAGAAATGCCTTCGTCACTGTTTACATTTATCAAGCACTGATTAATTTAAAAATTGATGCAATCAGTTTAGGCTATGTACTTAAAAGTACCACGTAAGCATGTGGCAATTTTATAGTGCAATAACTCACTGGGAGTGGGGTAGTTTACAAACAAACGTGGAAGGAATATGGTGCTTGTGCAAAAACATGTCAACTGATTTGAGATTCAGAGGCATGTCCATAAATGGGGGACTAATGACATTTTAAAAGGAATTTTATTCTTTGATGCCTGGTAACTGATCCCTTTGGCACCACTCGATCACACAGGCTGGTGTGTTCTTCCATGTGGACTTTGTTGCTTCTGAGCTAGATGGCCGCTTATTTATCTTCAAGCCTTTAAGACCCCAGGCACTATCTCTTTTGATAGCCGGGCACCATCCGCTTTCTTCACCACATTTACTTGTTCACCCACTTTGGCTCCAGCCGTTGTGTCGGGAGAGTGAGCATCATAGAGTTCCAATTTAATAAAAGAAGGTATTCATGCATTGAGGGAGTGTTTGAGTAGTGGCCCAAGGTCCTTCCGCCACCTTAATACTTGACCTATAAATATAGACACATAGATCTATTTCCCCATCCTCCTATATATATTTGCATGTACATGTCTTTGTCTAGACCTCCATGAATGCCCTTTGACTCCTAGCTCTTTCCTCCATCTCCCTTGACTTTCCTCCTGCCCTACTACCATGCTTCATTGCCACCTGGGCTAGAGTATACCTCTTCTCTAAGCAACCTTACCCTTGATCATTTCCCACCATGCCTGCCACTCCCCCTTCTCATATCATTGACTGCACACCTCCATGATAGGATCGCTGAAGACAAATGGGTGCATAAGCAAATGTGGTGAAGAAAGCTGATGGTGCCCGGCTATCAAAAGAGATAGTGTCTGGGGTCTTAAAGGCTTGAAGGTGAACAAGCGGCCATCTAGCTCAGAAGCAAATAAGCCCACATGGAAGAAGCACACCGGCCAGTGCGATCACGAGGTGCCCAAGGGACCAGGTATAAGGCATCATGCAAAAAAAAAGATATGTGTGTGTATGTATGTGTATATATGTGTATATGTATGTGTATGTATGTATATATATATATATATCATATTAAATGAAGGGAGAAGTGCAGAGTGGAGACCCAAGGCCCAAGTGTCGGCCAATAGAGTTCCCCTCATAGAGGGGTTTAGGAGAGGAGATGGATTAATTAGGGTGTGAGGTAGTACCGATGAAGAACACAGCTTTCCCCCAGATCCTGGATGCTTCCTCCCCCCAACTACCATGATCCGAATTCTACCTTGCAGGCCTGGATAGGACAGAGGCTGTACACTGGTATATATGAGGGTTGGAGGTACAGGGAATCCAGGGTGGATGATACCTTCAGGACCAAGGGTGTGAAGGACGATGCTGGGAGAGTGGAGGGTGAGTGGGTTGGAAAGGGGGAACTGATTACAAGGATCCACATGTGACCTCTTCCCTGGGAGAGGGACAGCAGAGAAGGGGGGAAGGGAGACTCCAGACAGGGCAAGATATGACAAAATAACGATGTATAAATTACCAAGGGCATATGAGGGAGGGGGGAATGGGGAGGGAGGGGGGAAAAAAAAGAGGACCTGATGCAAGGGTTTAAGTGGAGAGCAAATGCCTTGAGAATGATTGGGGCAGGGAATGTATGGATGTGCTTTATACAATTGATGTATGTATATGTATGGATTGTGGTAAGAGTTGTTTGAGTCCCTAATAAAATGTAAAAGAAGAAAAGAGAAAAAAATGATTAGGGCAAAGACTGTACAGATGTGCTTTATACAATTGATGCATGTATATGTATGAACTGTGAAAAGAATTGTATCAGCCCCAATAAATTGTTAAAAAAAATAAAATAAAAGGAATTTTATAAATTTCAAATGGCACATAAGTGACAAGTGCTTTTTAGATACAGAAAATGCCTAAGCAGTAAAAAATATGAGAATATAATTGTCTAGCTATATACAATTGTATAGCTATATAGCTAGACAATTATATACTCATATTTTACAAACATATTTAAAAACTTTATTTATACTCATATTTTACTATACAGACAAAAGAGTGTTCATAAAATTATAAAGGTCACTCATAACATGGTGTCTGTCTATATAAAAACATTATTTAATATTTATGTAATTCTATAAATATTGTTATTCCAGGCTTTATGTGGGCATACTTTTGTGTAACACTTAAATAACTTCTTTGCATTGTTACTTGTATTAACACCTTTGTATGTAGTAAGAATGCCCCTGAGAAACCAGGATGGTAAGACTTTGCGTCACTTACTTTGGTCATATTATCAGGAGTGACCAAACTTTAGAGAAGGGCATCATGTTTGGTCGAGTGGAGGGCCAGGAATAAGGAGGATGACCTTTGATGAAATGAACTGACACAATAGCTGCAACAATGGTCTCAAATATAACCATGATTATGTGGATGGCATAAGACTGGCCTGTTAACAGACTGTTAACAGACTGTTCAGTTCTGTTAAACTTATGGTTGCTATGAGTCAGACCTATTCCATAGCCCCTAACAACAAGAATTCGTGAGTGGAGTTGGTAATTGGAATATGTACATTCTATTGCCCCATAATTTTGTGCTAACTTTTATTAGCTTTATTAATTGTTATCTAAAAATTTTCATTTTTGTTGTTAATATATAAACAACAAAATCATATGCTTACAATTCAATGACATTGAGCACATTCTTCTGGTTGTGCAACTATGTTTTCACTTTTATTTGTGTTTGCTTATTTTTGTTATTTTCTTTCCTCATGTAGGATTAGATTTAATTGACTCTTCTTCTCGTTTCTTAGTTCGGTGAGTTAGGCTGTTGAGTTGAGGTCTTTTCTGGCGTAGGCACTTGTTTCCCTCCAAGCCCTGCCTTCTCGGCATCTCCTGCATGTTGGCACGTTGTATTGTCATTTTCAGTTGATACTAACAAATCTTTGGCTTCTCTTTTCATTTACTCTTTGACCTATTAACCTATTGCGGTGCAAAAATGTTTTGCTTAAACTGCGTACACATAAGCATTTTTAGTTTAGTCTTTTTTCCTGTTAGTAATTTGTAACTTCAGTAAATTATGATCAGAGAAAATATTTTATATCACGTTAATAGTTTAGAATTTATCAGGATGTGCTGGGTGAGCTAACATCCGGTTTGCACTGGAGGAGAGAAAGCATACCACGCTGTCAAGGGGTGGGGTGTCCTATCAATGCCCGCTGCATTTATTTGACTTGTGAGACAGCTTCAAAAATGTGAAAAATGGAATGAAAAGATAACGAAAGATTTCCACAAACTTTGGGAAGCCCCTTCCTATATTATGATCTATTATTTCAGTCCTCCATTTCCTTTTTGATCTTCGTTCTAGCTTATATGCCCAATGTTATAAGTGGTGTCATGAAATTCCAAACTATTATTATAGCACTATTTCTCTCTTCAATTCTATCAGATAATATAATCTTAGGTGCAATGGTGTTGGGTACAGATATTCTATGATTGCTAAATATTCTTTAAGAAGTTACCTTTTTACCACTGGAAAATGTCCATTTTTATGTTTTCTAGCAGAATTTGTCTCAAATTCCATTTTTCTTATATTAAGATTTCTACCCCAGCTCTCTTTTATTTACTATTTGCATGGCATGCTTTTCCTATCCTTTAATTTTTAAGATATTTGTGTCATTGACTTTAATGTATGTCTCTTTTAAACAGTTGGATTATGAATCTCTTGTTTAGTCATTCTACTATTTTCTGCCTTTTAATTATAACATTTAGTCCACTTACATCCGCTGTAATTACTGATAAGTGACTTCCTTCTGACATTTCAATACTTGCGTGCGTGTGTTAAACCTTTGTTATCTTTGTCATTTACTTTTGCTTGCATTGGTCATTTGTTGGTTTTATTGTAATAACTAATTTTATTTCCTCTATTTTTGCATATACTTTAAAAGATTTTTTTAGTTATTACCTTGAATATTATGTTTTTCAGCTTGTATTCGTAGCACCCAAGGGTAAATTGGTATCAACTACACTTCAAATTCTATACTTATATCATACTTCTTTTCTCCATTTTATTCTTATAATTAATTATGTCTTGTTCTTCATAATCTCCATAACATAATTGTATCCTTGCCTTTTATACATTTGTTTAAAAAGCACAGAGGACAATACAATTAGAATTATCATATTAATCCAGCCACTAGTGGGAGAAAGATAGGGTTACATGCTCCCAGAAAAATTTATTGCCTAGGAGACCTCTGTGGGTTTCCAAGACTGGAACACTTTACAGGAGTAGAAAGCCTCATCTTCTGCCCCACCCCCAGGCTGGGCGGTGGTTTTCAGCTCCCAACCTTGGGGTTAGTAGCTCAGCACAAAACTCATGCCATATGGCTCCTCATCAAGAAGCCTGACACGTGGCTGCAACAAAGGGCTCAAGCACAGGGAACGAGTGGGCACGTGGCGCAGACCAGGCAGTACTTCCTTCTGTTGGGAGTTGGATGCTGTGGATCAGATCCATCTTGCTGGCACCTAAGAATAGCAGCCTTTGCACCGATCTGTCATTCCCTTATTGGAGCATCTTTATGTTCACATGCTAGAATGACGTTTGGAATAACTTCCATTAGCATTCTTTGTAGGTTTGGTTTCATACTTATGCACTCAGCTTCTGTTTGTCAAAGGAATGTTTTAGTGTCACCCTCATTTTGTGAAGGACAGGCTATTATGCTTGGTGGACGTTTTTATATATATATATATATATACACTTGAAATACATCATTCCATTTCTTCTGGCTTCCTATGTTTCTAAAGAAAAAAATCAATGCTTAATCTTCTTGGGGATCTTCTGTCTATGACGCTTCGCTTCTTTTACTACTTTGTGATTTACTTTCATGTCACCCTTTGAAAGCCTAATACGAGGTTTCATTTTTATTTTTTAAGACATTAATTTAGGAAAGAGAAGAGAGAGTGAGGGACTAGACCCCATTTGGTCACACCAAACCCTGAGGATGACATCCCTGCTAGGAACAGCTAAGGCACAGAGAGGACTGTAGGGTCGAAAACAGTTCGAGACATGATGGTCCCTCACTAGAGCATAGTTTTACAGAGGACAACACTGGGGACACAGTGCAGGGAGTGAATCAGGTCTGACACCCCCCTCTAACTCCTCCCCCACAAAGTGGGGTGACATGAAAAAAAAACATAACAGACAAGAAGCAGGAGCAAAGTCATGAAGCTCCTGAGAAATCCTGAAAACAGACTTCAGACTCAGAAGGGCAGTGCTCGGAGCCCCGCTGGACCGGTGGGGAGATAGTCATAAAGGTCAGTGGACAGACCTGAAACTATGCAGATTTTTTTTCCTTGTTTGCTTTTGTGTGTGTGTGTGTTTTCTTTGTTGCCTTTGTTGATGAGCAAGGCCAAGGATAAAGTAACTGGACCAATGGTTCTGGGGGGAATTAGGGGAAGAGGAGGCGGGAGGAAGGGAGCGGTGAGCATATGTCATGGACAGGGGAACAACTAGGGATCTAAAAATCAATGACAAGGGGATACAGGGTTCCTGGTGGTGTTGGAGCAATTGTATACTAGCCGAGAGGAATTACTGAGAGACAAATGAGGGGTGAGGGTGATAGTGGCACAGAAGGAAGGTAAAAGGAAATAGAGGAAACAACTAGGAAGCAAAACTATTTGCAGAGGTACAAACATAGATGTGTATATATGTAAATATATGAATACATAAAAATTGGGGTAATGGCCTGTGTACATATATTTATATGGTAATACACTGAGGTAGTGAACTGGTTGGACTGCTACTTAAGTTTTCTCTCAACACAAGAACACTTGTTTCTAATAATGTGGCATGGGTGATCCCCACCTTTCTGACACAATTGCTGAAGGCAAACTGGGTATATGAAAAATGGGATGAAGAAAACAGATGGTGCCTGGCTATTAAAAGGTATAGCATCTCGGGTCTTAAAAGCTTGAAGCAAAACAAGCAGCCATCTAACAGGAAATCAACAAACCCCACACTTAAGTACATCTGCCTGTGTGATCATGAGCTGTCGACAGGAAGAGGCATCAGAAGTTCAAAAATAACCTCATTGAGGTGAAGGACAGGAGTCAAAGTAGAGACCCAGAGTGCCAGGGTGAGGGGGTCCCCAACACTCGACTGGTTCCTCAGGAGTCACTTTATAATTGTGAAAAATATTAAAGACAGACAGACAGCAGGGCACAGGGGCTCCCTGTCCCACGTCAGGACTGAGAGAGAGAATGCATTTTTCGGTGGGTGTACATAATGGGGCTTACAGATCTTTCATAAGGCATGCACACTGTACAGCTAACATATTACACAGTTACTAGGAAATCTCAAAAGTGAGTAGCATAATAAACAAGCAATGAGGCGAGTCAGTGTCTTGACCTAGTGATGGCTGACCTCAAACCTTCCTGAGCCCTCCCCAGGGGGCTGCTACATTTATGGTGGGTTGGCTATAGAACATGATTGCTTTTATCTACAAATAACATTTAGGCATTGTGAAGTAACCAGGCACAAAAATGATTAACTCAATATGGTAGCTCCTTTAGGACAGTTCCTTTAAGGGGGGTTATTGGAGGGACCGCATCCAGTCATAAGGATGTCTATTAAGATTTATTTATATCTCATAACTGAGATTCTTCCCACACCAGAGTTGGCTTTACAGATCTATAATTTTGAGTAAGAATGATTTAGCTGCATTACATTCTCATCCAGTCCCTCAGTTTGCCACATCACAGCCCATTCGTGGACAATTGGACATTCCTGCACAGAGGGCTGCAGGGAAGAGAAAATACATCAGGGGGTGGGCAGTTTAGCACCGATGAAACACACAACTCTCTTCTAGTTCTTTAATCCTTCTTACCCCCACCATTATGACCTCAGTTCTAACTCACAAAACCTGCTAGCCCGGTATACATACATCGGTGCAGATAAGAGCTTACAATATATGGAATTCGGGATAGACAAACCCCTCAGAAACAGTAATGGGAGTAATGATACCAGGAGGGTAGGGGAAAGGAAGGGCTGAGGAGGGGGAGTGGATAGCAAGAATGGTGGAATAACCCCCCTCATGTGGTCTGAACACTATGGTTTAGGAGGTATAGGAAAAGAATGGGTGGTGTAAAATATACATAAATAATAATAACAATACATAGTATATTCAGGGTTTGCAAGGGTGGTAGGATGGGAGAGGGAGGGAAGAAAGAGGCGCTAATAACAAAGAGCTCAAGAAGAAAGATAATGTTTTAAAATTGTGGATGGCAACATTTGTACATGTCGGCTTGATATAATGGATGCATGGATTGCTATATGTATGAATACCCAATAAAATTATTTATTAAAATAAAAATTAAAAAATCATTTATTTCTTTTTAATTGGGAGTGAATACATAGGTTATATCGTTCCATTGTTCAATCACATCAAGCAGTATTTCTTGTAGATTTTTTGGGAGCTTAAACTGAGTAGGGCTTTTTAAGTTTCCTGAATTTTTAGATTCATTTCTTTGTCATACTGAGCAAATTTCTGTCATTATTTCGTCAAATATTCTGTCTTTCTGGAATTCTCAAGATGCTTTTGATATGTCTTTTGCTGATATCCCATAATTCCTTTAAACTCTGCTCAGTTTAATTGAGCCTTTGTTCTTACTGCTACTCATCTGCTGCACAGTTTACTATCTCTCTAGTTCACTAACTCTTCCCCCACTGCCCAATTTAAGCCTGGTGTTATATTTTGCCCTTGTGCTTCTCATTTTAGTTGTTACTACTTTCAGTTGCAAAACTTCTATTTGGTTTCTCTTCTTTCTCCTTTTTTAGATCTCTGTTTTGTTTTTCCATTGTTTTGCTTTTGTTTGTAGATATTTATGTACCTGTCCTCTTAATTCTTCCAGTGTAATGTTGTTGCTTTATATCAGTGGTTCTCAACCTTCCTAATGCCGCGACCCTTTAATACAGTTCTCCATGTTGTGGTGACTCTCCCAACCATAAAATTATTTTCATTTCTACTTCATAACGGTAATTTTGCTACCATTATGAATTGGGCGACCCCTGTGAAAGGGTAATTTAACTCCCAAAGGGGTCAAGACCCATAGGTTGAGAAGCACTGCTTTGTATGCTTCAATTCCTTTCTTTATGCATCCTTCTATAGATGCAGGTTTCACTCCCTTGGCCATCTTAATTCGGATGGTTCATCTTTTTTTTTCTTTTTCTTCTTTTGCATGCCTTGTGATAATTTGTTTGGGCATTGACAATTTTGAGAGTGTTCGTGTTCCCAGTTCTTCCCATTATTTGGAATTTATGCCCACATTGTATTTGCAAAGTACTCTTAGATCCTCAGCCTTTGCTTATAGCTGTCTCCCTCTCTGTAATAGCTCCTTTTCTCTCCCTGAGTTAATTAGAATGATAAGGTTCCAGATCTTGGTTTTCAACTTTTAATGTTTCCCAAACATACCAGAAAGCAAGCTGTGATCAATCTGCCCACCAGCAGGCACGACTACTCAGGCAAGATATTATGTGCCAATCAAACTGTCCACCAGGAGCATAGCAGTTCTTCTCTTTGGTTAGTGTGGCAGTGGGTTGGTTTGGTTTCATTCTCTGCCTCTGCAATTATTTACAGGTAAAAACCCAGGGCCAGAAAGTGCCCTTTGGACCTGGATGTAACCTTCAACTTTTCCCCCAAGCCTCTATTTTCACTTTGTGATAACCAAACTCAATGCCATTCATTCAGACTGAAAGCAAACCTCCCATAGGACAGAGTGGAAGTGTCCCAGTGAGTTTCTGCTCTACATGCCTCATCGTTCTCCTGCAGAGCATCTGGTAGGCATAACATAGACTGCTTACCTTGTTGTTACTAGGCCAACACATCATCAAATCCACCATCGGGGATCCTTTCCTACTGTGTGGGGCTGCTTAATGTGCATTTGCATTCAAAAGAAACACAGGCAGATTTTTCTCCATTAGGGATTGGCAATTCCCAGAATGAATCAGAGAGATCTTTTTGGGTTTAGAGCCTCGGTGTCCCTGTGGTGGTTAGGATAGTAGTTGCCACTTCAGTTACCTAGATTTCACTATACCTGATTTCACTGTAGCGATTCTTCGGTAGGACTTCCTATCCATCCAACTGTTATAGGTACTAGGTGGGAGTGGGTGTCCTCTGTTATTGGACCGTCCACCTCCACCCTCCACCCCATTAGACTGTTGACCGCTTTCTAGCGCATAGCAACTTCAGCCAGCAATTTTACTCCTGAACAAAAATGAGAGGAGACAGACCAGGAATGATCCCAGCTAAATTTGTCCTTTTTTTTAATACGTGAATTATGGTGTGCATGCAGAAAGGAGTGCTTACTGTGGAATTAGGTTCCACTTAAGCAACCTTCTGATCAATTTGCAACCTCCTGGCAACCAATAGCTGCTTAGTGGGAAGGGGATATAATGCTCTGAGCAGATCTTCATGGAGAACCTATGTTATTACTATACTCGTCCATCATTGGCTGTGAATGCCACCCCGCACTCGAGATGCTAGCTTCTTAGCACCCTGCAGCCCAGTCTGCAATTCTCAGTGCCAGTCAGGGTGGGAGCAGACTAACCTAACTGACCCTCAGGGAGGTCTGTTCTATTTTAGGGGCCTGCATTATGGGATTCACAGGGAGGCCAGTAGAGTGCTGACTTTGGGAGTTGAATCACTTTCAGGTGCCTGTGTAACGTTTCACAGCAGCCTTGCAGTTGATAGAGTTCAAGTGGAGAAGGGACTGTCATTTTCCAAATGGAAACTTGATAAATCCTGTTTATTTGTTATGAGCTTTTGCCTCCACCTCCTAGTACATTGACTGTGGGGGTAGCCTTTGCTAAAGACGCCTATTTTTATCACACAGCCACCTCAGTCAGCAGTCTTTAGACTAGCAGGCAGGTCTCTTTCTGGTCCATGCCTCTCAGTCACGTGGTTCCTCGGAACCTGCCTAATTTTGTGGGCCAGGAAGACCACTCAGTGCTCTGACTCCGGATCTTAGCCAGCACCTCTGCTCTAGTGCAGGCAGGCAGGGATCTCCCATAATTTCCTTGGAGGCTCTTCTTTTTTGATGGGTACTGGATTCCTCTTTCTGCTTTTGAGTTGACTCTTTCTTATACCCAGTGGGATGATAAATGTCTAGTCCGAAAGCTACATGCATGTTTCCACGCAATCACTTTGTGGGTATTAACAATAACAGTGCAAAAGTTGGGGGGGAAAAAGGGAAGGGAAATTGGTAAATCTGTTGCACAAGATATCTTTAAAGTGTTGAAAAGCATGGAAATGACTTTGAAGACTAAGGTGCACTTGACTGAAACCATGCTATTATTTAACTGCCTCCTGTGCATGTGACAGTTGAACATTGAGTAATGAAGACAAGAAGACACAATGCATTTGAATTCTGGTGCCGGCAAAGAACATTGAAAATACCATGGACTATCAAAATAGGAAACACATCTTAAAAGAAGTACAGTGAGAGTGCTCCTTAAAGTCAAGGACGGTGCAACTTCATCTCTCATCCTTTGGACATGTCAGGAGAGACCATTTCCTGCAGAACGACATCATGCTTAGTAAGGTCCAGAGGCAGTGAAAAAAGAGGAATACCATTGATTAGATGGATGACATAGTAGCTGCACGGAAGGGCTTACACATAAGAACATTTGTGTGGAGGCACAGCACTGGGCGGTGTCTCGTTCTGTTTTAAATAGGGTTGCTAAGCATAGGCACCAACTCGATGGCATCTAGCAACCACAATAACGACAATGGGGGAGGAGTTACACCGGTTTTATGTCACCACTGAGACAGGTAAAGTGTTGAGTATGAAAGCTGATTCTACTGCAAGACATTCACAGTAACCCTGTTGCTGACTGTCTAGAAGGCAGAGGTCGATACTAATGTGCTCAGAATGGGTCCTTGGGGAGATCTTTTGTGTTGATTTTCATACAGGAGCTTGAGGGTCTGTCTCTGTAGGGAGACAAGGGGGTGTGGTGGTTAGGAAACAGGTGTTTCTTTTAAAAACTAAAATCACTTTATAGTTCACAGTAAATGGCCTGCTTTTCTGGGAGAGGAGGAAGCTGATATCTTTCTATGCACAACTCAGTGATTTGCTGAGTCTCGTCCCTGCAACTCTGCAGAGATTGCCTGAATGTGTCCTTGATGAAGATCACTTTACTGGGGACAATAGATGATCCTATGATGAGTCATGCCCCACCATTCCTACCCTGACCAATCTTGTGAGCTCTTCTCTCTAACATAATGTATCCCAAGCATGGCCCTCTTCCTGCTTCAGTCCACCTGTAACTGTGATGTACTGATCTGCTACCAGTCATGAACTTGTGGTATTTCCTTTTGTCCCTTTCCTTATTTAACTAGTATCTCAAGTGTGCTCCTTAGGTGCCTTTTTGATCTCATGTTAATGACTTCCCTCTTCTGGCTGCTGTGTCTGTGCCTTTGTGTTGTCTTTGTTTGTTTTAAAACATAATAAATATTCTCCTTAAATTATTTTTGAGCTTGTGGTGTATTTTGGACTCTAAAAATACATCTTTTGCTATTTTGTCTAATGCTTCATGAACAATGTGCAAATATCTATTCATGTTATTCTTCTTATTTCTCTAGGATGTATGCCTAGTTGTGGTTCATATCTTATTTCTATTTCCAATTTTATTAAGGAAGCACCAGACCATAGTCCACATTTTATCATCCTATCAAAATTGTATGAGGGTTCCCAATTTCTTCTTGCCCTCTCTAGCATTTGTTTTCTTTTTAAATTATCTATTAGTGCTATGGTGAAATGTTATCTCATTTTGATTTCCATGTCTTAATGGCTAAAACAACACAGTGGGTTGTGCCATTCAAAACCACCAGTCACTCTGAAGGAGAAATATGGGTCTTTCTACTGGTGTGAAGAGTCGCATTCACACACACTCACAGGGGCACTTATACCCTCTCCTATGGGGTCACTAGGTGCTATAATGGACTCCATGGCAGTGACTGTTGCTTTTGTTTTGTTTGTTTGAATAGACCATTTCTACATGAGTTTGTTGGCCATCAGAATATCTCCTTCTGTGAAGTCTGTTCATCCCCTCTTTTGGCATTGGAGTTGATTTTGTTGTTTGTGGGTTGAAGTTTTTGAGATAACCTACTTGTCCAAGATGCTGTTGCCAATCCCTTCCCCCAAGTTTTAGATTCTCTTATTTTAAAAATAAAGTCTTTTGATGCACATAGATGTTTACTTTAGGAAGCCCCGGTTGCCTAGTTTGTATTCTGCCATTTTTTGAAATAATTATATTTGTGTTATCTATGTCTGAAATTTTAGCATTAATCTTCTGGATCAACCCCAACCCCCACCCCACTAATTTTCTATTTATTTTGTCAGTCTGTTCTTATACTGGTTACGTGAATTTCTACAGAATATGTCTGCATTTTCATTGATTTTTTTCTCTGATTTCCTGGATATATTATTTAAATCATTGAAAGGATCAATGTGTTTAAACCTTCTGAATATATTATTGGCAAAAACCAATAGCATATCTTCTGATAGTTAATTTTTGGGTCTAACATTGCAGTCACTTGGTTGAATCATCTTGTTCTCTCTGTGTGTGTGTGTGTGTGTGTGTGTGTGTGTGTGCGTGTTTATTAAGGTTGTATTTTTTCTCTCAGGCATTTAGGTGTATTGCATTAATATATTTATTTTTGGTGTATTAGTTTGGGTTCTTTAGAGAAGCAAATTAATGATGCTTGTGTGTGTTGTACAAAATAAGAGAAATAGTTTTGCAGTTGTACAAATAGGTAAATATATTTCAGTTGAAGACTGGTGTCTCTACTCCCTTTATCCTAGGGCATTTTCGCCTGCCCCACAAACAGCTAGGTGAGCTCCACACTGTTAAATTAGCTATAGGCAGTTCGAAGAAGCATTCCTTCATGTCTCCCAGAGAGAACCAGTGCTCTTCAGATCCCTGGAAATGGCACCTGGTTCCTTTAAAACAATACAACGCAAACAGTAATGAACCCCAATGACCCAAACGAAAAAAAACCAGGAGAAATAAAAGGAAATGGCAGAAGATGTCCTGAACATAATGACATGCATAGAAAAAGTAGACATTGAGCTGCCACAGAAATGAATTTTCAGAATGACGCTTGGAGTCATACAGGATATGAGGGAAACAATACAGAAAAAGGATGAAGTGATAGAGGAGATCAAATCCAAAAACCAAAGGGAAATACAAGAGCTTACGGAGGAAATATAAAAAACCAGTAGAAGACACATGGACCTAGAGAATCGACTGGAGGACACAGAGAACCGCACCAGTGACTTAGAGGATAGCCAGGCAGACTTTAACAAACATGAATAAAAGTCTAATAAGAGAAGCTGAAGAAAACCTAAGAGCTATGTCTGATGCTACAAAGAGGAACAACATTAGAATTATTGGCTTACTGGAGGAAGACAAAACAAAGAAGTCATCTGCAACGACAGTAAAAGAATTCTTGGAGGAAAACTTCCCCAGCTTAATGAATGAAAAACAAGCAACCATTCAGGAGGCTGAAAAAACACCAGCTAGAGTAAATCCCAAGAAGAAGTCACCAAAACACATGAGTTAAACTATCCAACTCTGAGGAAAAGGAGAAAATCATGAGAGCAGCTAGGGAAAAACAAGCAATCACATATAAAGGTTCCCAAATAAGAATATGCTCAGACCTATCAGCAGAAACTATGAAGAAGAGGAGAGAGTGGAGTAACATATTCAAAAAATTGAAGGAAAACAACGCAAACCCAAGAATACTCTACAGACAAATTATCGATCAAGATAGATGGAGAAGATTCCTCCCAGACAAGGAAAAACTCAAAGAATACGTTAGAAGAAACCCAGCCCTACAAAAGATCCTTGCCGACCCAGTATGGGCAGAAGAACAGCACTCACCAAGCATAAATAAGAGACCGCCACATAGAGCAACCTCACCCAGAGAGCAACAAAGAAAAACCACACCCCAGATAGCATTGACTTAAGGATGGAGAGAAGTCAAGAATGAGACACACATGCACACACACAAAACACACTAATAAGAAAATGAGGTAGGAAAACACCCAACACAAAAGATATAAGATGACATCACAGAGTCCGCAGATGGAGATAATAATGCTGAATATCAATGGCCTGAACTCAGTCATTAAAAGACTGAGACTAGCAGACTGGCTTAGAAAACACAACCCAACAATATGATGCCTACAGACACATCTCAAGGCTACAGACAAAAATAGGCTGAGAATCAAAGGCTGGAGAAAGGCATATCAAGCAAACAGCAATTCAAAACATGCAGCTGTTACAATCCTAATCTCGCATAAAATTGACCTCAAAGTGCAAACCATAAAAAGAGATAAGGAGGGACAGTATATAATGCTCAAGGGAATGGTAGATAAAGAACCACTAAGCATTGTAAACATATATTCCCCGAATGAGAGTACATCTGAATACATCAACCAAACACTCTAAAAGATTAAAAATGAAATCATAGCCTCAACAATTATAGTGGGTGATTTCAATACACCACTCTTGGAGAAAGATGGATCACAGGGAAATAAACTCAACAAGGAGGCTAGAGATGTACACACTGCAATTAGCTAATTTGCCCTGATAGATATTTACAGAGCTTTTCATCCAAATACAAAAAAATCACATTCTTTTCAATTCCGCATGACACATATTTGAAAATGGAACACATGCAGGCTTAAGACAAATCTACATAAATTTAAGTACATTGATATAATCAGATCTCTCTCTCTGGCCACTCTGCCACAAGGCAGGAAATGCACAAAAGATAGATTAAGAAAACAAGAGCAAACAATTGGAGAATGAATAACTCTCTACTGCAAAAGGAGTGTGTACTGGCACAGATTAGAGATGAAATTAGGAAATTTCTAGAAGCCAACGAGAATGAGAATACGAAGTACCAAAACGTATGGGACATAGCAAAGCCAGTTATCAGAGGAAGTTTCATAGCAATACATGCACACCTGAGAAAGGAAGAGAGACTCATGACTAAATGCTGGCACAAAATTTACAACAACTAGAGCAGAGCCAGCATGATAAGCCTCCTAATAGAAAAATAAAATAAATAATAAAACTCAGGGTTGAGATTCAGGAGAGGGAAAATAAGAAAACTATGGGAAAAAAATTAATGCTGCTAAAGTTTGGTTCTTTGAAAGGATAAACAGAATCAACAGACTGCTGGCAAACCTAACCAAAGAAAGGAGGGAACAAATTTCAATAGCAAGAATGAAGGAAGAAAGAAGCAACATTACAACAGACCCTACTGAAATAAAAAAAGATAATTACACAGTACTATGAAGGATTATACTCTAATGAATTCAACAACTTGGAAGACATGGACAAATTATTAGAAAAACCATCCTTCCCTAGACTATCCCCAATGGTCAACAAAAATCTCAACAGACCCAAAGCAATAGAAGAAGTGCACAAGTTTATCAAGGAATTACCAACAAAAAAGTCACCTGGACCAGATGGCTTCACTTAAGAATTCTTCCAAGCATTTAGGGAAGAACTAACACCAAACTACACAAATTCTTCCAGAACATAGAAAGATGGTAAACTCCCGAACTCCTTCTATGAGGCTAGTATAATTCTTATACCAAAACCAGGCAAGGATCCCACAGGAATCGAGAACTACAGACCAATATCCCTAATGGACATCAATGCAAAAATCCTTAACAAAATATTGGCCAATAGAATACAAAAGTATGTAAAGCAAACAATTCACCATGACCAAGTGGGATTCATACCAGGCATGCAGGGATGGTTCAACATATGAAATACCATTAGTATCATTTGCCCCATTGACATGAAAAACTATAAGAACCACGTGATAACATTGATAGATGCAGAAAAAGCATTAGACGACATCCAACACCAAGTCCTGTTTAAGACACTTAAGAAGATAGGAATGGAAGGAAAGTTCCTCAAGATAATACAAGCTATATATGAAAAACCAACAGCCAACATCATAGTCAATTGAGAAAAACTAACAATCTCAGTGAATGAGTAGACCAGACAAGGATTTCCCTTGTCCCCACTCTTATTTAATATTGTGCTGGAGGTTCTAGCTAACAGCATAAGGCAAAGAAAAAACATCAAAAGTATTCGTCTGGGGAAGGAGGAGGTGAAACTATAATTATTTGCAGATGTTATAATTTTATGTATGGAAAATCCCAAAAGCTCCACACGGGGACTATTGGAAACAATAGAGGAGTTTGGCAGAGTGGCAGGATGCATGATCAACAAACAGAAGAACATCAGACTGCTATACACATCAGATAAGACCACAGAAGAGGAGATTAAAAAGGTGGTACCCTTCACGATAGCCAGACACAAATACTATCTAGGGATAATCCTAACTAAATGAACAAAAAATCTATATAGAGAAAACTACAGAACACTATTATAAGAAACCAAGAGTGACTTTAAAAAATGAAAGGATATCCCATGGTCATGGATCGGAAGACTCACTATAGTAAAGATATCAGTCCTGCTTAAGGCACTATATAAGTTTAATGCAACTCCGATACAATTACCCTCATCTTTCTTCAAAGAAATGGAAAAACTGATTACCAACTTCATATGGAGAGGGAAGAAGCCCAGAATTAGCACAGAACTCCCCAAGAAGAAGGACACAGTGGGAGGGCTTGCTTTACCTGATTTTAGCTCATACTATACAGCCACAGTTCTCAAAACCACATGGTATTGGTACAATAACAGATACTCAGACCAATGGAAAAGAACTGAAAATCCAGAAATAAGAGCATTAGCATACAAATAACTGATCTTTCATAAGGGCCTCCAAAATATCAAATGGGAAGAAGATGCCTTCTTTAACAAATGAAAAAAATGTATATCTACTTGCAGAAAAGTAAAACAAGACCCTTATCTCACTCCATGCACAAGAATAAACTCAAGGTGGATCACAGACCTTGAATTAAACCCCCAAACTATTAGGTTCACCAATGAAGGAATTGGGACCAACTTGAGAACTTTGGCACAGGGAATACATAGGCTATCCGAAATAGGGAAGGACACAAACACAGAGGAGGCACAAATTGACAAATGGGATATACTGAAGATAAAACACCTGTACACATCAAAATAATTCACCAAGAGAGTAATAAGAGTGCATGGACTTGGAAAACACCTTTACCAATGACATATCAGACAAAGGCCTTATTACTAAAATCTACAATATTCTTGCTAGCTTCCAAAAAGAAAAAAACCCCCAAAAACCTAATTGCCCACTGAGGAAGTAGGCAAAGGACCTGAACAGAAGTTTCACAGAGGCAGAAATCTGAATGGCCAACAAATATGTGAGAAAATATTCCCGGTCTTTAGCCATAAGAGAAATGCAAATGAAAACAACAATGAGGTACCACCTAACATCCTCAAGGATAGCCAATTTTAGAAAATCAGAAAGCAACAAGTGTTGTAGGGGCTCTTATCCACTGTTGGTGGACTTGTAAGTATGTACAGCCACTATGGAAATAGATCTGGCAATATCTAAAACAGATGGAAATCGAGTTACCATGCCACCCAGCCATCCCCCTACTGGGTATATACCCAGAAGAGGCAAGAAAGAAACCAAGGCCAGACATTGGTGCTCCAATGTTCATTGCGGCACAGTTCACAATTGCAAGGAGTTTGAAACAACCCGAATTTTCATCAACTGATGAATGGATTTAAAAGCTGTGGTACATACATATGATTGAGTATCATCACTAAAAAGCAGTGATGAACGTATGAAGCACATTGTTGCATGGGAAGAACTGGAGGAA
The DNA here is from genome assembly GCF_050624435.1 of Tenrec ecaudatus. Classification (NCBI taxonomy): domain Eukaryota; kingdom Metazoa; phylum Chordata; class Mammalia; order Afrosoricida; family Tenrecidae; genus Tenrec; species Tenrec ecaudatus. The sequence continues at coordinate 107,578,248 of NC_134542.1, forward strand.
ATCATGCTAACCAAAGGAAGCCAAGCACAAAAGGACAAGTACAACACTAGTCTGCTGAGGTAAGCTTAAAAAAAGTGCAAAGGGAGCATAGGGATAAAGCTACTGTATACAAACATTCCTGGGGTGACAACCAGGTAGAATGGCAGGGACCTTACCAAATAGAGACATACATATGGTAGCCAACTAAAAAAGAGGTGGGGAAAGGAAAAAATATAAAAAAGAAATGGGTGGGGGGCACAGGGCACTAACTCACTCAAGGGGAGGTTAATGTTTATATCTCCACAGAGAAAGAGGGACCAGACTTTAACCCAGTGCCCCAAGATGTATATGCAATATACTGGTATGGTGTAGGGAGCCAGTGGAGAGGTCTGAGGGGTGGACCCCAATCCCAACTACGTGGACACCTGCCTCTCCTCCAGAACAATTTATTTCAAAGGATGCCACTGAATCTGCAGCTCTGGAAGAGGGACATATCTGATTGGAGCCCACAGGAGCAGAGGAAGGAGGAGGAGGAGAGAGTGGAGCACATCATGGTCCACCAGGCCTTGAGGACAACGTTCCCACTCAGAGCAGCCAGTTCACAGAGAGGACCACATGGCCGGCCCCACTATGAGACACTACACCCTTCACTGACCCATAGCCCTTCAGGGGACAGTACTGGAGACACAGTGTGGGAATTCCACCCGATCTGATCTAGCCACACCGAGGCAAAACACTAAGGGGGTGCAACAGAACAGCAAGGGAACGGAGCAGTGAGGTCCCCAGGTAATGCTGAAGGTGGACTTTGAGGCCAGTGCTTGGTGCCCCAACAGTCTGGACTCGCAAACACTCCTAAAGGCCAACAAACAGTCCTTGAACGAACTACAAACTTTTCTTTCTTGTTGTGTTTTGTTTTTTTGTCATTGTTTTATAGTATATCGTTGCTTGGTTTTGCTCTGTCTTGTTTGTGTGTATGTTATTATCCTCACAGGTCTGTCTAAAGATAGGCTGGATGAACAATCTGGAGGAGAAAACAACGGGAGAGGGGAAGGTGGGGGAAAGGTAGTGGTGTTAACAAACCCAGGGACAAGGGAACAATAAGTGATCCAAATCAGTGGTGTGGAGGGTGTAGGAGGCCTGGTTGGGCATGATCAAGGGTAATGTAACCAAGAGGAATTACTGAAACCCAAATGAAAATAGCACTTTGTTTTGGTGACTCAAGATATTGCAAAATCTAAGGTGATCTTTTGTGGTCAGGATAATTCACTTAGTAGCTTAAAGTGGCAGATATGCCAACCACAATTAATGTTGTAGTAACATTTATTAATCTAGAAAGCACTTAGGAAAGAATAAAAGTTGATTCATTTTCCAGTCACATTTTTTAAGACTATACTCTATAAAAATTTATTATGACTTCATTTTAATGGGATTTTATAAGAAGTATATAAAATGTATTTATTTCACTTGAGTAGTATATAGAAAATATATCATTTTAATTGTGTTTTAAAGATATTATTTAATAAAACCTTGAATATTTAGACAGCATTCATAGAATAAGTGAAAATTTTGTTCATTTAAAATACTCATTGAGGTAGTCTTGACAAAGAATCATCATCCAATTATGATAATGGGTATATTATAAATTTTACTAACTTTAATCTCACTATATGTTCCACGTTGACTATTACAAAAAAAACAACAACCAAAAAACAAACTAACATTCCTCGAAGATTTCTGTGGAAAATCATGCTAACTATCTATTCATATCCACCACTTATCTGCATTATGCAGATGTCACAACCTTGTTTGCTCAAGGTGAGGACTTGAAGCAGTTGCTGATGTAGATCAAAGATTGCATCCATAAATATGGATTACAGTGTAAAGTTGGATATTGAATAAGGACAACCAAAAAAGAATTGATGCTGGAGCAGTATATTAAAGGTACAACAGACTGTTAAAAGGACAATCAGATCTGGGTTGGAAGAAGTAAAACCAGAGTGCTCCTTAAAGGCAAGGATGGTGAGACTATTTTTATATACTTTGGTCATATTGTCAGAGAGACCAGTCCCTGGGAAGAACATTGTGTTTGGTAAGGAGAGGGGTAGAGGAAAAGAGGAAAGCCTTTAAAGAGATGGATTGACTTGCAGGCTGCATCAATGGGCGCAGGCATGGGAGGATTCTGAGGTTGGCACTGGATCATGCAGGGTTTCATCTGCTGCACATAGGTGAAGTTGCTATGGGTCGCAGTTGACTCAATGGCACTTAACAACTATAGCTACATGGCCAGCTGATGGGGTGGAGTCCTTGACTGTAAGTTGCTTTCAGATTATTCACTATGTCTGGTGTGTGTGTGTGTATGTGTGGGTGGGGGGGCAGCTTTTCTCAATGGGGACTGTCATTATAATTGTCTGTAGCCTAACTTGAAAAATCACACATAAAATTTCCTCCTGGAGTCAAATTCTTCCAGGGTGACAATCCTTTTCCAACAAGTAAATGTCTATTAATTTTATACTTTAACTCTAGTTCGCATATTCCTATGGTCTTTTTCTTTTGCATTTTATTTTATTTTAAATTTTATTATTATTATTTTTAATCATTTTATTGGGGGCACGTACAACTCTTATTACAATCCATCCATCCATCCATTGTGTCAAGCACATTTGTACATTTGTTGCCATCATAATTCTCAAAACATTTGCTTTCTATTTGAGCCCTGGGTATCAGCTCCTTATTTTTTTCCCCTCCCCTCCCCGGCCCTCTTCCCTTATGAACTTGTATGGTCCTTTTCAATGAGCATTTTTACTTCTTTATTTTACCATCTCAAACCACAAAGGTGTGGTCAGGCCCAAACCCTTCAAAAGAACAATTCTGTTGGAACACAATAGTCCCACAGAGCCCTTTTCCTACCACAGAAGGATTTGTCTTAAGTCGTAATAGTGCGTGACATCAGGAGTCTAATGATCAGTTAAGCTCCATTTGTTTCCAGTCTAGAGTTGCTTTTCAAAAGCAACTTAATTGGGGTTTCAAGCCTCTCCTATGACCTTTAATGTCTCTCTATTGCTGACGTCTTGTGTCCACTGTTCACAAGAGTTTACCCCGAGGGCATGCTATAATTGTCAGAGACAGCATTTTCTAAATCCATACTTAGGAAAAAGAATTCTCTAAGGGAAGCACAATCTGCAGCTGTGCAGCTCGGCTTGCTGTACAGCCCACCGCTTGATATTGACTTACGGAGCACTTCCATTCCTTGGGGTCACATCGCTGTGTTACAGCTTCAAAATTAAAATGCACATTTTTAGTACATCACCCCCCCTGCCTTTTCTGGAACAATAAAACAGTGTCTCTGTAAGTTGAATACCACTGGAAGGCAGGACGGGTTTCAACTGCTTTGAAAGAACAGATTTCTTTAATTTTTATTTGCTCCTCCACCTTCTTCACCCCGTTTTGCCTAGTTCAGGTATCAAAATTATGTGCATCAAGTTTGAATCAAAGTTAGAGTCAAAGTATCTGGTGTTTGTTTTTCTATTGTCTGATAGACTACTTATGACTTTTGAGGTCACAGATTTTTCTAAGTCCCAATCTCTATTTAAGTTATAATTAAATGGTTATACCTGTTAGAGAGAGGGACTGTGAAGAACTGACCATAGGATTGACTGGCCAAAATGAGATTCTAAAGTGGGAGACAGGTCGGAGTATAACTGTTTGAAATTGTAACAAGAGCCAGGTTTCTACCCATCATTCTCGGTTCAGGGACTCTAATGTGGTAGTGGTTATAGGTTTGGCTGCTAGCTGCAAGGTCTGCAGTTTGAACCCACCAATCAGCTCTGAGGGAGAGGCTTTCTCCTAGAAAGAGTTAACAGTCTAATACACACACAAGGACAGTTCTACCCTGTCCTTTAGGGATGCTATGACTCAGAATTGACTGCAGGCCAGCGCGTTTGTGTTTTGGTATGCTACAATAAGATAAATTACACTACCAAACTTTAGGTTTAATTACCTTTTCAAAATGTATCTAAGCACCTACAGTTTGGAATAGTAATGTAGGAATTCTGGTCTTCCCAGATCAGGAAAAAAGGGTATTTCAACCACCTTTGCACATTGATTTTTGGTGAAAAATGTTGCCAATCATCGAGTTGCTGTTTGTATTCCTGATAAAAATCAATTTCTTTAGAAAAAAGTCTGTTTGTTCCCATTTTCCCATGTAAATTGGGAGGCAATTTACAAGGAGGATTCGAGAGTGGTTAGTGCCAGGCCTAAGGTCGAACAGGGAGGCAGCTTTTTCTTAGGCTTTTAATGACAAAGGCCAAATACTTGAACTTTACTCACCTTTCAGGACAAAAGTCTTCAGAGAGAAGGGTTCATGTTAATAGCTTAATAGAGCAAAGTGTAGACGTTTGACAAAGGGAATTCATTCTGTAGCACTTTAATGAAGTGGGAATTTGGCAAAAGGAGCTGAGAGGCTGACAAGTCAAAGGTTGCGGTGGTAATGGACTGGGGGTTTCTTGAATTATTGGGACTTCAGTTTGGATGGTTCAGTAAAAGATATACTTAACACCATTATGGAGGGAGCACTCAAAGCTGTCTGCCATTGTCTCATTTCTTTCCATTCTGCTACTTCAGTGCTTCCTGAGACGGTTACAGTCTTTCAGCTCATGTTGCCTTTGCTCAGGCAACTCACATCGGCTATGACTGTATTAAATTCCTAATCAGAATTCCACGTAATTGTGGCTTTCCACCACCTGTCTTCCAAATTTCCCCCCAAATTATCATTCTAAGCCTAACTGCTTGAGACCATGCTCAGTTGCTGAGAAGGTATTATTTCTTCGACCCTGACGCAGTGGTTGCTCATTGGCTGCTAACCACCAGCCAGCAGCTGAAACCAGCCTTGACTCCGTGGGGGAAAGACCAGGCTTTAATCCAAGGATAGTTCTAGCCTCACCTACAGGGCTGCTGTGAGTCGCTATCAATTCAAAGGCAGTGAGTTTTTTAATGGATGACGCTGTGGTCATTCCACTAAAATTAAAAAGGCATCTATCCTTGAAGCCCACCAATTTTACTTTTACCCTGACAAGTGAAATTTAACATGTTATCTTAAACCAATATTCAGCAATTCAAAATAATGGACATGTAAAGAAATTCATTGCCGCCTGGCATGGATTAGAAATGTTTGGACAGAGCTGCATGTCAGTTGTAGTACAGAGCAATATTAGAGCTCTCTGGGAGAGAGAGACCTCGGTCCTTGGCTCCACACGAGAAAGAATTCACTCCGAAACCTGGTCTGTGATCCAAGTGAGTTTGATGAGAGTTAGAGGAAGTTTCAGGTTTACACAGGCACCCTCAGCATCCCTCACCCCACGCAGCCTACCTGGAAGCTGCTGGGAAAGTCACTCAGTCGCAGTTGCTCTGGGCTCCTGTCTTTTTCAATTATCCAGCAGGAGGCGTGGTGGACGACCCTGGTTGACCCCATTAGCTGAATTGAATTTACCTGGCCTAGGCAGGCCAATCCAGGCGCAACGCCCGCACAGGTGTGCCTCCCCTTCCTGGCTGGAAACCTGAATCTCGAGCATGCGCAGTGTATCACTCCTTCATGGACCAGTAACTTGGACCTCTGGGCATGCGCAATGGACGTCCCAGTTCCTAAGCTAAACTACCTAACAAATTGAGCTGTGGTATGTTTATAAAATGCAATGTAGTGGCTATGAAGATGTGGTGTGTTTGACAGGTTGTTATACTCTTGTGGTTTGCATGTTGCTATAATGCTGTGATTTAAGCCACTGAGATATCACATAATGGCAATAGATAATTCCCAATGTTGAAGAACAAAATAACTTGATCAAGAATAATGCAGAATATTACTTTTTAAAAATGTAATTTCACAGTTATATGACAACCGGTAAATGTTATGTGATTATCTACCATAGTAGCTTTTGTGGGAGGAAGATGAGGCTTTTTATCTGTAAAGAATTACAGTCTCTGAAACCTGTAGCGGTAGTCCTACCCTATCCAATACGATCAGTATGAATTAGTATTGATTAAATGGTAGTCAACTTCGGTTTTTAGTTAAGAGCAGCCATTAAACTTGAGCTTAATCAGTGTCTCTTATTATTAGCTCTCTTTACTACAATTATTGGACTGTGAAAATAAATAATTATTTTATCAATATTTGAAGCTAGAAACATGCAAGCAATGTTGAGAGTGCAGAATTTACCCTCTCAACAGAAAGGAACAAGCAAGAGGATGAGAGCCAACAACAAAGAATGGCGAGAGAGAAAGGGAACCAGGAGAGAATCTGCTTCCATTGTGGAATATTGCCTTTGTCAGCAGCTCATTTTTTCGGTGCTCAGTTGCAGAAGAGTTGATGCCCACTCGTAGTGAGTCCACTGATGTCAGAATAAAACTGTGCTTCATAGAGTTTTCAATGGCTGACTCTATGGGAATAGAATCCTAAATCTTTCTTCTAGAACAACACTGAGCATACTTAATTTCTAAGCTTTCAGTAAGCAGTTGAGTGTTAACTTGTTTATATCCCTCAGGGATTTCAGCTCTTAGCTACTTCCTCTCCAAATTCCTTTAATGTGAAACAAAATTCAAAATTTATCATTTGAAACAAATGTACTACTAAACAATAACGCCACTATGTATTATTTTGACTAATGTATATTGATTAAATATTTAAAAATTTAAACACTTCTATGTATATGTCAATAGTATAAAAATTTAAAGAAGTTTCCAAAACATAAAAGACAAATCATTAAAACAATTTCCATTTTAAAACTTTGAATCTGGGCTAAGCTCGCCCCGTGGTCCCGTGGATCTGTGTCTTGCTTCAACAGTGTTTGAACAGAACAGATCCGGGGACTCCCTGCCGCCAACCCTCCGCCATGCAACAGGTTTCTTTCCGGAAGTAACTTGGGGACCATCTTCTCGGCCAGCCCCTCCTCTTGGGACCAGCGGACACTTTTATTTGGCATGTGGTGACCTCCAAACTGACGCATCATGAGCTCTCAGATCCGTCAGAATTATTCCGCAGACGTGGAGGCCGGTGTCAACCCTCTGGTCATTCTGCACCTGCAGGCCTCTGACACCTGCCTCTCTCTGGGCTTCTTTTTCCACCGCGACGATGTGGCCTTGGAAGGCAGGGTGGGGGGGAGCACTTCTTCCGTGAGCTGGCGAAGGAACAGCGCGAGGGGGCTGAGCATCTCTTAAAGCTGCAGAACCAGCCCGGCGGCCGCGCCCTCTTTCAAGATGTGCAGAAGCCTTTTCAAGATGAGCGGGGTAGAACCCTGGACGCCATGGAAGCTGCCCTAGCGCTGGAGAAAAAAACTCAACCAGGTCCTTCTGGACCTGCATGCCGTGGGGTCCACTCACACCGACCCTCATCTCTGTGACTTTCTGGAGAACCACTTCCTGGATAAGGAGGTGAAACTCCTCAAGAAGATGGGCGACCACCTGACCAACCTCCGCAGGGTGGCCAGCCCCAAGGCCGGCCTGGGCGAGTATCTCTTCGAGAGGCTCACTCTCAAAGACTAGGAGCCTGCGGCCAAGCCACCTGCCAGGGGCTCTCTGCCTCCCCACAGCTGGCCTTAGCCCCTCTGCCTGAACCCGTCTGCAGGGCCACCGCCCTGGAGCCCCTCCCCCCAGCTGGGGACCAAATGGAAACAATAAAGCTTTCTTTTTGCAGCAAAACAAACAAGAAAACAAAAAAAACAAACTTTGAATCTGAAAAAATTATTTTATCTTTCTATAGAAATCTCTTACTTACAATACGATGTTCAATGTGTGTAGGTAGGCATAATTTATGAAGTGCCTACAATTATTAGTGCCTACAGTGTACTAAGTATTATCCTAGGCATTTTATAGTTATAATTTTACAAAAATTCATAATAACATAATGGGTCTTATGAATATATTTTTAATTTTTAGATTGCACAACTGACTGGATAGACAATCTACCTAAATCCATGTGCCCAGAAAGTGACTGAGTCATATATATTGACATTACCTTCCCTCTGAACTCTTACAGTTCAGAAGCAGGAATGAAAATTGTTTTTTTCTCTTTTCCATCATTATCTAAGTTAAAATCTTAAGTATTCTTTTTCATACTTGTGTTTATATTTCACTCTTCTACTTTAAAAGAGAAAGCATTTTTCCATAAATGATTTTTTAATGTATTGTTGCTGGGTGAAACTTTACAAATTAAATTGATTTTCCACTCGATTTATACATATTTGTGTGTGTGTGCCATTTGCTCCAATATTCTCAAGGTAACGGCACTCTTCTCACTTTCTACCTAAGTTTACTTCATCCATTGATTGTTCTTTTTTTTCCCTTTACTTTTTTAATTATAGCTTAGGTGGGGGTTTAAATTTCAGATCATGAACTTTGCATTCCACATTTTAATCTGTTTATCAAACCCTCCAATAATTGACCATCACCCTCCAATAATTGCATGATTTCCTGTGGAGTACTGGACCCATTCCACTTAAGCGAACATCACTGAAGTGCCTTTTGGCATGAAAATTTTTTTTTTTTGGCATGAAAATTTTTATATTGCTTTTTTTTCTTCTTCTATGATATCCTGTAAGTAAATCTCTCTCTCTCTCTCTCCACCCTTCCCCCCTTATAACAGTGGTCTGATATAATATTTCTTCTTTTGTGATTGACTGATTTCATACAGCATGATGATATCCAGGTCAAAACATGTCATGAGGAGCTTCACGTTTTCCTCATTGTTTTTTAGAAACGCATAGAGTCCATTGTGTGGATATACCAGTTTCTTTATCCATTTTTCAACTGATGGGCATTTAGATTGTTTAAATCTTCTTTCTATTATAAACAGTGCTGAAATGAACATGGATATAACTATCTTTGTTCATCTTATGATTTTTACTTCTTCTGAAGGGATTGGTGGATCATATGGAATTTCTGTTTTTAGTTGTTTATGTGGTTTCATTTCGTTTTCACAATGGTTGTATAAATTTACAGTCACACCAACAGTGTATGAGGGTTCCAGTCTCTGCAGCATTTGCTATTTTCTGTTTCACTGAACTTGAATGTCAATGTTAGTATAGGGTGGTATCTCATTGTTGTTTTGATTTGCATCTCCTGGTTGGCAGGAACATTTTTCTTTCATGCTTATTGGCCATTGGGTCACATATTTGGTGAACTGTCTGTTCATATCTTTTGATTAATTTTTAATTAGATTTTCTTATGAAGGTGTTGCAGTTTTGTAGAGATTTTAGAGATTATTCCCCATCTGTTGTGTTTCTCACTTTGTGGATTATCTTTGCAGTCTTTTTTTTTTTAAACATTTTATTAGGGACGCATACAACTCTTATCACAGTCCATACATATACATACATCAATTGTATAAAGCACATCGGTACATTCTTTGCCCTAATCATTTTCTTTTTTTTTCTCCTCTTTTCTTTTTTTTACATTTTATTAGGGACTCATACAACTCATCACAATCCATACATATACATACATCAATTGTATAAAGCACATCACTTAAGTGTCTTATTTTCAGTAAGCCCTAGTCATCTATTTTGTTCATTACTGTTTATGTTTCCTTCATTATTTTTGATATAATGGGTGTCTGTGCTCTAAAATATGGCCCTTAAATTTGCTCCTGTTCTCTCTTGAGTGATCTTTGTAGGTCTGGGATTTACATTTAGGGCTTTGATCCATATCGAGTTCATTTTGGTACCTGGAGTGAGGCATGGGTCCCCTTTCATTCTTCTACAGATGGAAATCCGATTTTGCCCACACCATTTGTTGAAGAGCTTATTTTTTTTCCCCTTTTGGTGTTCTCTGCCTCTTTGTTGAAGATTAGCTGTATGTAAATTGAGGAATTTATTGTTAGGTTCTCTATTCTGTACCATTGGTCTAGGTATCTATCGCTGCATCTGTTCCAGGCTGTTATAAGTACAGTGACTGTGTAAGCTGGTTTGAGATTGGGAAGTCATAAGGCTCCTACTTTGTTCTTTTGCTTAATAAATTATTTTTTTATCCTAGGTCCCTTCCCTCTTCACATGAAATTAGATTTTTCCTTTCCTTTAAAGGATGAAGTTTGGATCTATTCAAAACATAGTGAATGTCTTCTAGTATTTTTTGCTTCCAACCAAGATCTATCTGACATCAGCAGCTACAAGTGGAGCAATAACACCAAAGAAGGGAGCGTTCTTTGGAATTAGAATCACCTTGTATTTATTGATTACTTTGGGTAGTTTTGTGATTTTCACAATATTAAATCTCCCTATATTCCACTCATGGAGGGCCTTTTTGATTTCTTGTAATATCAGTGTATGCTTTTCTTTGTACAAGTTTTTGGTTTATCTGGTTAGATTTTCTCCTTTGTCAAATGCCTTCACTTTTCTCCATCAAGCCATGAACTTTTCTCTCTCAAGACTTTTGGATTAAAAGGTTAGTAAGAATTTAAAATTTCTAAAACAGTACATTTTTATTTGAAAAAAAAATTGCTCTTAGGTTGGGATCTTTCCTCAACCTTGAAGTGTTCCATCTGGTGCTTGTTAGAGCATAGAATTACAGCATGAGAAGGCTGGAGGGTGCTGGAGTGGGTACAGGAGCCCTCGGCCTGAAGGTCAGTGGCACAGTGGTGGGCAGTATCAGTGGTGGAATAGGCCAGCAGGGTGTTTGGCAGTCGGACTGGCATTCACAGCATCCATAGGCAGAGAAAGGGCATTCAGCATCATGAGTTCATAGTTTGGGTGGGCACGGGTGCTGGAGCAGTGGTGTGTGGCAGCCGGGGGCATGATGTTTTCCCCTTTTCTCTTCTACTTTTTTCTCCTAAGCACGGCCTCTGGGATGTGGATGTTTCTCACCGAGATATTGAGTCATTCTTCATCATTGCTGGCGACCTGGATTTTCTTTCTTAGAAAATTTCCTGATTGATGTGGAGGGATTTACTCTTTGTGATTAAATGACTTGTGTCCATTCATTGTTCTTTCACACATCTTCATGGTTTTTGAACTTTACCCCCTCGCTTCCCAAATGATGTCTTTTAGATATGTACAGTTCATGTTCTAAGGAACTCTCCCTTCTTTGGTGTTATTGCACCTCTCATAGCTGCTGATGTCAGATAGATCTTGGCTGAAAGCAAAAAATACCAGAAGACATTTACAATGTTTTATGAACTATGCAAAGGCATTTGACCCTGTGGATCATAGCAAATTATAAGTGATAATTTTGAAAATAAAAAATTCTGAACATCTAATTGTGCTCATACAGACTAAGGTGGTCATTTAAAAGACGAAGGGTATTCTGCATGGTTTAAAATCAGGAAAGTTGGGTGTCAAGTTCATGTCATTTTACCATACTTAGTTAATCTGTTCAGTGAATACATATTCTAAGAAGTTGGGTTATATGAAGAAGAACATAGTATTAGGATTAGAGGATGTCTCTTTAACAATCTGCAGATGACGCATTTATTACTGAAATTGAAGAGAACTTGAGACACTTACTGATAAAGATCAAAGCCTTCACTATGGATAACAACATCATGATAACAACATCATGATAAACAGAAATATTTAAGCTGTGAAGAACTTCATTTTATCTGGTTCCACAGTAAATACTTACAGAAATATCAATCAAGAAATAAAATAACATATTGTCCTGGGCAAATGTAGAGCAAACAACTTCTTTAAAGCATTGAAAGCAAAGGTGTCATGTTGAGGCCTAAGGTGCTCCTGACATGTATGCATGTATAGGCTGGAGAGTGAATTGTGCATAGTTGTAGGTACCAGAAGCTTACTGTTTCATTTTCTGAACTGCATTATGTACATTCTAATATCTTTAGCAAATAGTGAATATCTGTGAGCCTCAACATAAGGTTAACGTCATCTGTCTGCTGCAGATTTCCTCTCAACATTAAGCAAGGCAATGTTGTTGTTAGGTACCATTGAGTCAGCGTGGACCCACAGCGACCCAATGCACAACTGAACAAAACATTGCACCATCCTGCACCATTCTCACAATTGTTCCTATGCCTTAGCCCATTGAGGAAGCCTCAGTGTCAATCCGTCACATGGAGTGCATTTATCTTTTTCACTGCCCCTCCACTTTACCAAACACGATATCCTTTTCTGTCAAAGTAAGTAAGACGAAATCTTCTTATCTGTCCCTCTAAGGAGCACTCCGGGCTTATTTCTTCTAGTACAGATCTGTCTATCCTTTCAGTAGTCCATTGTACTTTCAATCTTTTTTTCTCCAGTATCACAATTCAACTGCATGTATTCTTTTACGGTCTTTCTTCTTCAGTGTCTAACTTGAATATGCATATGATGTGAATGGAAATACCATGGCTTGGGTCAGGAGCACCCTACCCTCAAAGGAACGTCTTTGCTCTTCAACATTCAGAAGAGCTCTTGTTCAGCAGATTTACCCAATGTAACTCATCTTTTGATCTCTTGACTGCTACTTCTATGAACATTGAGTGTGGATCCAAGCAAGACAAAATCCTTGACAACGGAAATCTTTTCTCCATTTATCATGGTGTTGCCTATTTGTCCAGCGGTGAGGATTTTGTTCTCCCTTGCATTGACTTGTAGTCTATACTGAAGTCTACAATCCTTGATCTTCATCAGCAAGTACTACAAGTCCACCTCACTTCCGGCAAGCTAGTTGTTGGCAGGTTGTTAACAAGTCTTCCTCCGATCCTGATGCCACACACTTCTTCATATAATCCTGCTTCTGTGATGATTTGCTCAGCATACAGCTTGAACAAGTATGGTGAGAGAACACCACTCTAATGCACATCTTTCCTGATTTTAAAACATGCAACATTTCCTCGATCTGTTAGCATAACTGCCTCTTGATCCACATACAAGTTCCTCAGGAGCACAATGAAGTGTCCTCGAATTCTCCTTCTTCTCAAGGTTATCCACAACTTATTATGATCCACACAGTCTAATGACTTTGCATAACCAATGAAACACCTGGAAACATCTTTCTGGTATTCTCGGCTTTGAGCCAAGACTCATCTGACATCAGCAATGATATCCCTTGTTCCATGTCCTCTTCGAAATTCAGCCTCAATTTCTGACAGTTCCCTGTCAATGTGTTGTTGCAACTGTTGTCGAATGATCCTCAGTACAATTTTACTGGTGTGTAATATCAATGATTTTGTTCTAGTTTGAGCATTCAGTTGGGTCACCTTATTTGGAATAGGTACAAATATGGATCTCGTCCAGTCAGTTGGCCAGGTAGCTGTCCTCTAAGTTTCCTGGCATAGGCAAGGGAGTGCTTTCATTGCTTTTGGAGGTTTCTGAAACATTTTAATAAATATCCTGTCATTTCCCGGAGCCTTGTTTTTGGTTAATGTATTTAGTACTGCTTTGAATTCTTCCCTCAGCACCACTGGTTCTTCCTCATATACTACCTCCTGAAACGATGGAATGCTGACTCGTTCTCTGGGAGAGCGACTCTATATTCTTTCCATCTTCTCTCAATGCTTCCTGCAGCATACAATATTTCGTCTCTAAAATATTTCAGAATTGAAATTAGAGGATTGAATTTTTTCTTGAATTCTTTCCGTTTCAGATATGCTGAGCAGGTTCTTTCCCTTTGGCTTTCTAAGCCCTTGCAGATTGCATAATAGTATTTGGCTTTGTCTTCTCAAGCTGCACTTCGAAATTTTCTATTCAGCTTCTTGACTTTATTCTCTCCTTCATTTGCTTTAGCTACTCTACAATTAAGAACAAGTTTCAATGTCTCTTCTGATATCCACTTTAATCTTTTCTTTCCTTCCTAGCTTTTTAAATGACCCTTTGTTTTCTTTATGAATGACGGTCTTGATGGCCTCCCCACAGCTCATCAAGTGTCTGTCATTAGTGTTCAGTACATCAAATCTGTTCTTGAGATGTTCTCAAAATTCAGGTGGGAAAGAGTCAAGGTTGTCTTTTAATGCCTGTGGCTTTATTTTAATTTTCCTCAGCTTTATCCTGACCTTGCATTTGCGCAGTTATGGATGTTCTGTTCCACAGTCAGCCACTGCTCTGATTCAGCTGTGGATACTGAGCTTCTCCATCCCGTCTTTCCACAGATATGGTCAATTTGATTTCTGTGTATTTTCCTACTTTGAATACTGGGAACAAATTATTGTTGTTACTGCTGTCAGTCAGTCTGGCCCATCACAACTCTGTGCACAAGAGAATGCACACTGCCGAGCCCCGGGTCATCCTCATGACTGTTTTTCTGGTTGAGCTCTTTGCTGCAGCCACTGTGTCAATTCATTTCCAAGAGGATCAGCCTCTTTTTCACTGCACTTCTGTTTTATGAAGCATGGTGCAATTTTGTAGGGATTGGTCTCTTCTGATAATACGTCAAAAGTACCTGATAAATATTACCAAATATTCAGACAGAAAATATGTAGTGGATATAAAATTTGCAATCACAGCTACCAAGTTGATTTTGACTCACAGTGACCCTATAGGAGAGAGGAAAGGTGCTTCTTTGTATTTATGGAGGTTTGAATGGGAGCAGAAAGCCTCAACAATTTCCCATGGAGTATCTGATGGGTTTGAACTGCTGACCTTGCAGTTAGCAGCCCATCTTGTGTCGCCAGGTCTCCTGGTTGTTGAATCAGGAGCCATATAGTTGGTTCATAAGGCTACCATTTCATTAACTTCCAGGGTCCTAGAGATTGTGTTGCTCATTCTGATTAAAAGAAACAAGAAGACAAATCATTTTTCAATTCTGTGATTTAACAATTTTGACTTTCAAATCATTGTTACACTAAGAAATAATGATATTAAATCCACATTAAAATGAAATGGTTATGTGTCATTTTCTATGTTTAGCATAATGAAATAAACACTTATATAGGTAAACACAGCACTTGTGAGTAGAAACTTCAGTCTTACATATCTTAGTTCAAACTTAACATTAGTCAGCATAATGATTATAACATTGACAAGATGTTTATGACATGCTATTAGCTTGTTTTAGCTGAGTATCACATCAGCTAAATGAGGAGAGTTATTGATCCCATCTATAATGCAGAGTACATCTGTGGAATAGCTGAACAGATATTATACACCATAATGCAAGCAAAAAGACATTGAAAAATTAGAATGTGCTGGGGATAATGAAGCTTTTGAATACGATGAAATGACGGGGTAAAAGGAACTGGGAAATTTTAGTGTGGAGACAAAATTGCTTGCAGAGACATACAGATATTTTTAACATTTAAGCAGTTTTCAATTCCACAGAAAAACGAGTAGATTCTCTGCATACCTTTATCTGCACATCTTTCAGGCATCATTGGGATGAACATTTCCATGATGAAGTTGCTGGTCTCTTACCAGGATGATGTCTGTAAAAATAAAATGATTTGAAATGATAGAATACACAGGAAGTTTACATAGTGTGATTACCTTTATTAGTAATCCAAGATTATATTTGGGAAAATTGTAATACTTACATTATAGTATATGAAATTAAAGAATTTTTTAAATGTAAGAAAAAAAGAAAATTCTGAGCCATTTTAAGGTGAATCATTGTTTTCAGTGAATGCTTGATGGCAACATACATTTGGCAGTAAGATACTGTGTCAGTCTGGGTTCTTTAGGGATGCAAAACCAGTGACACATATATGTATAAAGAAGGAAAGAAATATATATCAAGAACGTGGCTCGCACAGTTGTAGAAGTGGGAGAGACCAGTCCAGTTCAAGTCTCTGTGTCAGAGGTTAAGCTGGAAGCTTTTCCTGGTTCACATAGTTCCCAGGGCTGATGAACCAGACAGCAGGAAGACCAATCAAAATCAGGAAGAAAATAGAATGGTGGAGGAAAAAGTGTATGAATTCAAATTCAATAGCTCAAGCTCTTGGCCACAGAGTCCAATGAATCCACATCTGGCAGACTACTGGAAGGCTGTTGATCACTCCCAGGTTTGCCAGGTAAGATGGTGGCCCATTGGCTCAAGCTCAAAGAATGAGAGGTTGATGAGGCACTTGCAGGAACCAGGGCAGCAAGAAGCAAGAAGGCTTCCTGCAGAATCTGCTTAAGTAAGAGTAGACCACACCACTGAGGAAACATTCTTTTGATTGTATCAGCACCGTGACATGATTAAGATATAGTATTCTACACCAATCTTCCCAAAGCTTCTTGGCTGTTCACAGAAGATCCCCTCATGGAATGAGTTAAATGATGTTAGATCACATCATGGTGGGGAGCTCTTAATTGCCAAACTGCTGGGAAACCTAGCCAAAACAGGTGGACAGAACATCTATCACAGAAACAGTTTTTGTTTCAAATTGTTGCAAATGGGCACAGCAGAGTTCACACCAATTCACATTTCCAGATGTGCCACTCAGGGACTTTGCTTACATTCCTCAGGCATTTTCACCTTCCTTGGCTGCATTTCCCTTCTCTGTGAGCATGGAACTCACTCCCCGAAGGTTTTTATCTAATCTGTGAGATCAGTGTTGCCAGTGTAGAATCTCTGGTAGCAACGGAGTTAAAATATTCAGCTACTAACTGAAAGGAAAGAAGCCCCAATAAAATGATTTTTAAAAAAGAGATAATGATGATGGCAACACATGTACAAATGTGCTTCGTGCAATTGATTGTGATAATGGCTGTAAGAGCCCCCAATAAAATGATATATATATATTCAAAAAGAGTTTAATTTTCAAAGCATGTGTTCTTTGGTGGTTCTGCTGAATTATTGCTTGGTTTTAAGATGATTTAGGAGATAGTTTTGGTTTAAGATTTAAATATTATATCAGGGCAATAGTTTCATGGGTTTACCTCCCATGATTGCAGAAAGTATGAAATCCTTAAGAATTTATAAGTATGTCTTACATCTATCCCTTTTTAGCAGAGTTCATCTATAGAAACTTAGATCACCTAGTTCCATCATCGCAAGGTAAAGGAGACAGTAATCCATGGAGGCAATTAGCCACACCTTTCATATCCTCCTCCTTATTCTTGACTCTCCTTCATACTCCATTGTTCCAGGCAAATGATAATTGTTTTCTGCTTAAATTACATAGGTAAGTGTTCATTAAAAATATGGGGATATTCCATCTTAATCAGAGCAAAGAAATAGGACATGTCTTTGTTATTTATTTATTTAAAATCATTTTATTGGGGGCTTGTAAGCTCTTATCACAATCCATCTATCTATCCATTGTGTCAAGGACATCTGTACATATGTTGCCATCATCATTTTCAAAACACTTTCTTTCTACTTGAGCCCCTGGCATCAGCAACTTTTCTCCCTTCCCTTCCCCTCCCTCCCTCATGAGCCCTTGATAATTTATAAAATTTTTTTCATGTCTTACACCGACCGGGATATGATTCTTTCTAAAAAGTTTGTAACTGTCTGAAAATTCTGTTCACCATAGGCTCTCTCCTGTAGGACACTAACAAGGTGACTTGATTGCAAGATGTGGGGAAAGCTTTAGATGCACTGAGACAGAAATAATTCTAAGAGCAAAGACAGTAGGGAAAAAAAATCACTCAAACAAGTTGCAAAATAAAAAAGTCGAACAGATATGGGAAGAAGGCAGGGATGATTAAATCCTAGTCACACGTGTGACTCAGGAAAGAGAAGTGCAGCCCCTATGTCTGAGAGGCAAGAAAGGAAGGGGAGTCAGCAGATGCTCCCTTGTGTCACCAGAGTTGATATAAGACATTGTATCAAAAGGAAAGAGCTCATATTTCAATGGTACAGTAGCAGCTGTGCGGCTGGCACACTAGTTCTCTCTGTTCTTGATTTTTCTGAGTAATTTCATCCTAAATCCTGAAGTGACTCAAATCTATCTCGGTTCCTTGCACTTTAGTGCATCCTAATTAGCAAATAATTTTATTTGTCAATGCTGAATTAGAGAGAGGTGGAATGTCATCAGTACATAGTCAGTCTAAAAAAAAGTGTGCATGAAACAGCTTGGCTTGATGGATGCATGACGTGACTGCATTCCGAATCTCCTCTCGCCCCACCACATGGGATTGATGTGTGCCCTTCTCAGTGAGCATGCCTCCATTATAATTTGGCTTTCTTGAAACCTCTCCCTTTTACAATATGTTTGCAAATATGATCCCTCTGGATCACTTACATCTGAATCACCTGGAATACCAGTGGAATGCACATTCCTGTGACTAACCCCAGTGCGATGGACTCACATTTGAATCGGAGTCTCTGACGTGTAGCATGTGCCTCGTTGGCCGAGTCTCTTCCTGTCACGAAGACGCCACCAGTTACAGAGCAGAACTGCTCCAGAGGGGTTCCTGGCTCAACATTTCATGGATCCGTTGTCAGGGTTTTGTCCATGGAGCTCTGGAGGGGATTTGAACTCCCAAACTATAGATGAGCAGTCAGTTGCAAATTGTTTTGTACCCCCCCCCCCCCACCAAGTTACTGGCTCAGGCACCCTCTGAAGGAAAGCTTGTCTACGTGCTTCTGGAAGTTCACAGGCTGAAAACTCCACTCTGCAATTCACGGGATCGCTTTCAATCAGGGTCAACCTGATCGCTAAAGAGGGGAAGTGTTAGTATCTGCATTTTAAACAATTCCCCACCTAATTTTGTGCACCCAGAATGTAGGAATCACTGATCTATCAGAAGGGAATGCCTTTATCCATCAGGATGAACGGAGGCCAGCTTTTATCGGATGGGCCTGGTCCCAGGCTTCATCTCATGACCTCCTGACTTTCCCCTTCAGTGTGGTGGTAGAGATAAAGGAGCTTCCTATTGCTAATCTCTGAGTGGCCTCACTGTCTCTTGTCCTTGATTTCCTTTTTGATTTATCATTTGAGTAGCAAATTGTTTGCATTTTAACAGCTCTGCTTTCAATAGGCAGAGTGGCTTCATTTTTCCTGTTTGGGTACTGACCACAACATTATTGGACTGCCCAGTAGTCCAGCTAACAGGACTACTGTCTCTTTAATGGAAGGATATCTGCTTGAATCAAAACTATTTGAAAGAAACCTTATAGTAAATGTTTAAATCTAAGATTTAAGAAAGACTCGCATCTTTGCAATGCAGAGGCATCGAGGAGGAGCTCTGGCTTCATAGCGTTTTTATACTTCAGGCTGTAACCACAAGGTCAGCAGTTTGAAACCACCAGCAGCTCTTTGGGGAGAAACATGTGATTTTCCAGTCCTGTAAAGAGTTATAGTTTTGAGTACCTACAGGGGCAGTTCTAGCTTGTTCTAGACAATAGCTATGAGTCAGAAACAACTTAATGGCAGTGAGTTTATTTATTTATTTATTTATATTAAAAAATTTTTTTTTTATTTTAACAATTTATTGGGGCTGATACAATTCTTTTCACAGTTCATACATATACATACATCAATTGTATAAAGCACATCTGTACAGTCTTTGCCCTAATCATTTTTTTCTCTTTTCTTCTTTTACATTTTATTAGGGACTCAAACAACTCTTACCACAATCCATACATATACATACATCAATTGTATAAAACACATCCATACATTCCCTGCCCCAATCATTCTCAAAGCATTTGCTCTCCACTTAAGCCCCTTGCATCAGGTTCTCTTTCCCCCCCCCTCCCTCCCCATTCCCCCCTCCCTCATATGCCCTTGGTAATTTATACCTCGTTATTTTGTCATATCTTGCCCTATCCGGAGTCTCCCTTCCCCCCTTCTCTGCTGTTCCTCTCCCAGGGAAGAGGTCACATGTGGATCCTTGTAATCAGTTCCCCCTTTCCAACCCACTCACCCTCCACTCTCCCAGCATCGTCCCTCACACCCTTGGTCCTGAAGGTATCATCCACCCTGGATTCCCTGTACCTCCAACCCTCATATGTACCAGTGTACAGCCTCTGTCCTATCCAGCCCTGCAAGGTAGAATTCGGATCATGGTAGTTGGGGGGAGGAAGCATCCAGGATCTGGGGGAAAGTTGTGTTCTTCATCGATACTACCTCACACCCTAATTAACCCATCTCCTCTCCTAAACCCCTCTATGAGGGGATCTCCATTGGCCGACACTTGGGCCTTGGGTCTCCACTCTGCACTTCCCCCTTCATTTAATATGATATATATATATACACATACATATATACATATACACATACATACACACACTTATATCTTTTTTTTTTTTTTTGCATGATGCCTTATACCTGGTCCCTTGGGCACCTCGTGATCGCACTGGCCGGTGTGCTTCTTCCATGTGGGCTTATTTGCTTCTGAGCTAGATGGCCGCTTGTTCACCTTCAAGCCTTTAAGACCCCAGACACTATCTCTTTTGATAGCCGGGCACCATCAGCTTTCTTCACCACATTTGCTTATGCACCCATTTGTCTTCAGCGATCCTATCATGGAGGTGTGCAGTCAATGATATGATTTTTTGTTCTTTGATGCCTGGTAACTGATCCCTTTGGGACCACTCGATCACACAGGCTGGTGTGTTCTTCCATGTGGACTTTGTTGCTTCTGAGCTAGATGGCCGCTTGTTTATCTTCAAGCCTTTAAGACCCCAGGCACTATCTCTTTTGATAGCCGGGCACCATCCGCTTTCTTCACCACATTTACTTGTTCACCCACTTTGGCTCTAGCCGTTGTGTTGGGAGAGTGAGCATCATAGAGTTCCAATTTAATAAAAGAAGGTATTCATGCATTGAGGGAGTGTTTGAGTAGAGGCCCAAGGTCCTTCCGCCACCTTAATACTTGACCTATAAATATAGACACATAGATCTATTTCCCCATCCTCCTATATATATTTGCATGTACATGTCTTTGTCTAGACCTCCATGAATGCCCTTTGACTCCTAGCTCTTTCCTCCATCTCCCTTGACCTTCCTCCTGCCCTAGTACCATGCTTCATCGCCACCTGGGCTAGAGTATACCTCTTCTCTAAGCAACCTTACCCTTGATCATTTCCCACCAGGCCTGCCACTCCCCCTTCTCTACCATTTGGGGTCCCATGTTTTTCCCTTGTCCCTGGGTTTGTTAACACCACTTCCTTACCCCCCCTACCCCCCCACCCCAAGTCCCCCCGGAATTGTCGGTCCCGTTGTTTTTCATCCAGATAGTTCATCCAGCCTGTCCTATTCAGACAGACCTGTGGAGTCACTAACATGCACGAAAACTAGACAGAGGAAAACAAAGCAACAGTATACAACCAGACAACAAAACAACCAAAACAATCCACTGAAAAAGAACAGAACAAAACAGTTCACAAGAGAAAAGCTTGTAGTTAGTTCAGGGATCTTTGCTGGCACTTAGGAGCGTTTTCCAGTCCAGTCTGTTGGGGCACCACGCCCTGGCCCCAAAGTCCACTTTCAGCATTCCCTGGGGACCTTGCCACTCCATTCCCTTGCTGTTCCGCTGCACTCCCCCAGTGCATTGCCTCGGTGTGGTGGGATCAGGTCAGGTGCAATTCCCACACTGTGTCTCCGGTGCTGTCCCCTGTATCGCCCTTAGTCACTGAGGGGCATCATGTCTCATAGTAGGGCCAGCCATGTTGTTCTCTCTGTGGACTGGCTGCTCTACTCAGGAACATCATCATCACGGCCTGGTGGGCCAGGCTGTGCTCCACTCTCTCCTCCTGCCCCTTCATCTGCTCCCGTGTGCTCTGATCAAATATGTCCATCTCCCATAGCTGCAGAGTCAATGTCGTCCTTTGGAACAAATTCTTTTCGGGGGATGGGCAGGAATCCACTTAATTTATGGTGGAGTTTATTTATTTTTTTAAGGCATTAAAGAAACCTGTAGAATAAAGATGGGCAAAATTGATGTGGCTTTTAAACTTGGCCTCCCAGGGACTCTGCAGATGCAGTGGGTAAAGCCATCAGCTACTACCTGAAACGATAGCCGTAGAGCTCAGCAGTCACTCTAGGAGAAAGGCCTGGCTCTCTGCATCTGTAAGGATTTATAGTGTCGGAAGCCAGAGGGGGCAGGTCTACTCTGGCCCTACAGAGGCACTGTGAGTCAGAACTGATTCAGTAGCGATGGGTTTGATTTGAGGGTTTAGGCCTAAGTCTCTTCAGAGGTTTGATTGCTTTGGCATGAATGAGAAATGAAAACATTTCAAAGTTATGAATAACTAATCAAAGTGGAGGCTATCTTGACATTTGTAAGCATTCTTGCAGAATGTCTAAGAACCTTTGGTTTTCAACTCACATCTCAAGGTAGGTTAAACAAGTTTCTTATTTTAATAGATGCTATCATGTTTAAAGAGTTCACTGTTATTCCTTTTGACTCAGGAAGAAACAATTATGAAAAATTCATAAACAGAGTATTTTTCAGTATATCAAGTTAAAGAAAGTGTTTCTTCATAGCTGTGAGAAAAGTACAGGGTGTTTTCTTACAGTTTTGATTTTTTTTATTGCCTTTAAAAGAAGGATTAAGAGCTATTCTAAAGATTGCTTTAAGGCACTGGAATGATCTCATTCACCGAGACCACTTTCACCCTGTAGAATGGATAATAATACAACCGAGTGCTTTATATTAGCAGCCGATGGATTCACAAAGAAGATGGGTAAGTCATGCCTGCTGTCCCGGAAAATTGGCAAGTAATTGAAGATATTCAGGAAGGAAGGAGCAATAGTACAGATAAATAAATGAAAGGATTAAATGTTTATGTTTGGTTACCGAAGGGGAACGGACCCCAGGACAGAGACCCTACAACTGGAGTTCAGAGCCCAGTCTGTTGGACACTCATGAGACTTTCCATCCTTCTCTCCAGCAAATTTGGGAAGCACGTGCTTACTCCTACTTTACAGATGAGTGAATATGTTTGGAGGGATTAAATAATTTGCAAAGTTAACTTTCAAGGTTTTTGCCCCTGTAGATCCGGCCTCGTTTTCTTAATCTTGAAATACTGGAGTGCCCTACGGCTCACCTCTCACACTTCTCTTTCCCATTTTTACTCATTCCCACAGTGAGATTTTCTCACCCTTCACAGTTTAAATATCACATCACCATGGTGCTGACTAGTTGCCAATTAAAGCTCTAGCTCAGATGTCTTCTCTGTTCCCCATGATCACACTGTTAGCTGCCTAAATGATATTTACACATTAAAGAATCATTTTGTTGGGCGCTCATACAGCAATTATCACAATCCATCCATCCATCCATCCATCCATCCATTATGTCAAGCATATTTGTACATTTGTTGCCATCATCATTTTCAAAACATTTTAATTCAACTTGAACCCTTAGTATCAGCCCCTCATTTTCCCCCTTTCCCATCCTCCCTCCCTCATGAACCCTTGATAATTTATAAATTATTATTATTATTTCATGTCATACTGAACAATGTCTCCTTTAACCCACTTGTCTGTTGCCCATCCCACAGGGAGGGGGTTATATGTAGATCACTGTGATTGGTTTCCCCTTTCTCCACCAACCTTCCCCTTCCTCTGCTGGTATTGTTACACTCATTATTGTTCCTGAGGGGTTTATCTGTCCTGGATTCCCAGTGTTTCCAGCTCTTATCTGTAGCAGTGTACATGCTCTTGTCTAGCCAGATTTGTAAAGTAAGATTGGGCTCATGATAATGGGGAGAGGTGGGGGAAGCATTAAAAAACTAGAGGAAAGTTATATGTTACATCAGTGATATACTGCGCCCTGACTATCTCATATCTTGCTTGTGACCCTTCTGTAAGGGGATGTCCAATAGTCTACAGATGGGCTTTGGGTTTCCACTCTGCACCCCCCCTAATTCACATTGATATAATCTTTTGTTCTGGTCTTTGATGCCTGACACCTGAACCCATTGACACCTCATGGTCACACAGGCTGGTGTGCCTCTTCCCTGTGGATATTGTTGTTTCCTAGGTAGATGGTCACTTGTTTGTCTTCAAGCCTTTAACATCCCAGATGCGGTATCTTTTGATAACCAGGCACCATCAGCTTTCTTGACCATATTTGCTTATGCACTCAGTTTGTCTTCAGCGATCATGTGGGGAAGCTCAGCTTCACAGAATGTCAGGTTACTAGAACAAAGTGTTCTTGCATTGAGGAAGTACTTGAGTAGAGGCCCAATGTCTGTCTGCTCCCTTGATAGTTAACATATAAATATATGTACATATATTTATTTCCCTATCACTTACATAAATGTATTACATATGTGCATGCTTGTATTTAGACCTCTATAAATGTTCTTTGCCTCCTAGTTCTTTTCTCTATTTCCTTTTACTTAACTCTGGTCCCACTATCATGTTCAGCCTCCATTCAAGTTTCAGTAATTCCTCTCAGTTACATTGTCCTTGATCAAGCCCTACCAGGCATCCAATGCCATCCTTGCCATTGATTTTAGATCGCTTGTCGTTCCCTTGTCTCTGGGTTTGTTAACACCCACTTCCTTTTCCCCACCACTCCCCTCCCTGTTTCTCCCCAGAACCATTGGTCCCATCGTTTTCTCCCCCAGATTGTTTATCCCACCTATCTTATCTAAATAGACAAGCAGAGACAATAATAAGCACAAAATAAGAGAGAGCAGAACAAAACAACAAAAGAAAACAAAAAAATGAAACAACAAAAATAACAACAACAAAAACAACAATTAAAAAAAAGAAAAGAAAAACAAGAAAAGCCTATAAATAATTCCAGGTCTGTTTGTTGACCTTTAGGAGTATTTTCTGGTTGAGTCTGATGGGGTGCCACACCCTGGCCCCAAAGTCTATTTTTGGTATTTCCTGGGGACTTCATTGCTTTGCTCCCCTTTGTGCTCTGTTGCATGTCCTTAGCATTTTCCCCAGCGTGGTGGGGTCAGATTGGGCACAAATTTTTCACTGTGCCTCCAGTGTTGTCTCTAGTAGCAATGTGGGTCAGTGAGGGACATCTTGTCTCATGGTGGGGCCAGCT
Organism: Tenrec ecaudatus; assembly: GCF_050624435.1. Taxonomy (NCBI): domain Eukaryota; kingdom Metazoa; phylum Chordata; class Mammalia; order Afrosoricida; family Tenrecidae; genus Tenrec; species Tenrec ecaudatus. Next base: position 107,603,033 of record NC_134542.1, read on the forward strand.
CCATGGTCTTGTCTGTGCATTGACTGCTCTGAGCAGGAATATCCTCCTCCCTCGTGGCTTGGTGGGCCAGGATGTGTTCTACTCTGTCTCCTTCCCTCTTCATTTGCTTCTGTGTGCTCTGTTCAGATGTGCCTCTGTCCCTGAGCTATAGCTTCAGTGCTGTCCTCTGTAGTGAATTCTTCTGGGAAGGGTGGGGGTGGGGTTTCCACATAGTTGGCCAGCCTCGCATACCTCTCTGTTGGTTCCCTGCTTCATGCTGGTGTGTTGCATTCTGGACTCGGTGCCCTGGGTTGGCTCATGTTGTACTGTTGATAGTTCCACTTTGATGTATATATGTTTGAGGGTTTAGGCAGAACCCTGTTCAGAGGTTTGGTATATTTGTCATGAATGATAAATGAAAACACTCCAAAGTTATGAATAACTAATCAAAGTGGAGGCTAGCTCAACATTTTGTAAACTTTGCAGATTGCCCAAGAACCTTTGGTTTTCAACTTACATCTCTTCATGCATCCAAAATGTAACTTCTGGTCTTTCTCCTCTATCCAAGCATCTTCAGCTGTACTAGCCCTTATTTTATTAAATAATAACTTAATTTTGCCCATTTCTAAGGCCAAAATTTTGAGTCATTCTTAATTTTCTTTCCCCTTTAAATTCACACCTGAAGTCTTTGGTCTCACTAAAATTAATCCACTTTGGCTACAAGTACCACCAAATCTCATCACCATTTTCTTTCACCTTTCAAGAGGTCTTCTGATAACTTACCTCTCTTTCTAGTTCTGGTTGCATAGTGGTTACAGGTTGGGCTGTTCACCCCAAGGACACCAACCATTCTGAAGGGGAAAGAGGAGGCCTTGTTCTCCTGTAAAGAGAGTCTCAGAAATCCACAGCTGCAGTTCTGGCCTGCCCAATAGGGTTGTTCTGAGTGCGAAGTGACTCAATTGGGTTGGATTTGTCTGTCTGTGTATCTATCTATCTATCTATCTATCTATCTATCTATCTATCTATCTATCATCTATCTCTCTATCTCTATCATCATCATCCCATGCTGGCTTTAGTGCTCTCATGACAGCATCTTGGATTCTTAATATGTTTAATAAAAATAATTTCTAAAATGTATATTTTAAGAGAAAAATCTGATAAGACAATGTATACTGGCAGAGGAAGTATGTACGGTAAGCAAGTCCATTATCAGTCCTTGCCACCCATTCATGTACAGCTTTTGGGATGTCCATGAGCACAGATTCTAGCAAAACCACAATGTGTGGGTGTCCAGAAGGCACAAAGCAAGTGCACCATAGATGTGTTTAGGTGAAATGTCAAACAGGGCCCCCTCCCTTTAAACAAAAACCAAGCCAAACCATAGTGGATCAAGTAAGCCTATTATACCTTTTTTATTCACACCGCTTCTCTCTTTTAGTAAACCACCGGTGCTGAAAATGATGATATAAAAAGGAATAGGAAAGATAGAGCAGCCTGAAATTCCTTTTATTTTCAGTGCTTAATAGAAAAGCAATGAACTGTGGGCAGAAGGGTGACTGCACATGTCCATATTAAGAAGGAAAATAAAATCCACTGAGCTAGTTTGTGCATGTTTCCTCAATTCTGGAAAGAACAATATATATATTCATGTCCAATTATGCTATATGAATTGTGTGATTTTCTGTGACTTCACATATGAACTAAATGAACTTATTTGCATTTGGAACTGTCATTACTCAATATACACACTGTAGAATTTTAGTTTTCCTTTGGTTACAATGACATTAAATAGCAAATAAAACATGCCACAGTATATTTAGAGACTGTGGAAGAAGCAAAAACAAAAACAAAACTCCAAAATAAAAATAACAAAACCATTGTATATAGGTATCAATATATATGTATATATGTAAATATATAATTTTACAAAGATGTGTGTGTATATATACATACATACATACACACACACACACACACACACACACAAAACAAGAAAGCAGATGGACTTCGAGCCTCTACTTCAATCTTACCTCAGTAAGAGAACAGTATGTTCTAATCATGTGGCATGGTATGAAATCACCATCTCAGTATAACTGAAGACAGAGTGGATGCATAAGCAAATGTGATGAGAAAAGCGGACTGTCCCCGGCTACTAAAAGATATAGGATAAAAAAAAATCTGATACCAAGGGCTCAAATACAATGTAAACGTTTAGAAAATATGGATGGAGACATATGTACAAATATGCTTGATACAATTGATGTGTGGATTGTTATAAGAGCTGTAAGAGCCCCCAATAAAATGACCTTTAAAATGATATAGTGTCTAGGTTCTTAAGGCTTAAAGTTAAACAAGTAGCAATCTAGCAGGGAAGCAACAAAGCTCACAAGGAAGAAGCACACCAAGCTGTGTGATCGTGAGGTGTCGATGGGAATAGGTCTCAGAAATTCAAAAGCAAGCAACCAAATTGTTGTGAAGGAGCATAGCTAAAGTGAACACCCCAAACTCACATGTAAGATAATTGGACAGTCCCTCACAGAAGGGCCACACGAAGCGGGGATATATTCAGGATGTGGTACAGCACTGATGAACCACATAATTATCTTCTAGTTCTTTAATATTTCATCCCCTTGCTATTATGGTCTTTGTTTAACTTCATTAATCTTGTTAGACCTGTGCATATTCATTTGTATAATTCAGATCATTTTATGCATGAAAGCCCAGATAAATAACCCTTCAGAAACAGAAATTGGAGTAATGATTCCCTGAGGGTACTGGAAGAGAGGGGGAAAAGGGGGCAAGGGGGAAAAGATAGCAATGATGATGCTATTATACCATGTGAGGGGAATAAATAATAGACTTGTAAGTGAATGGATACATTAGATGGTGTAAGATATGGATATTTATCTCCATATATTTATTAATTGATAACATAAAATATCATTATATATTTATAAATACATACATTTATAAAATAGAACATCTATTTATAATAGATAAATATATAATACATTTATATATAAATTTATAAAAATATAATGTATATTTATAATATTACATATAATAAGGGGTCCTGGGGTAGGGGAGGGGAGGGAGGACATAAAGGGGAGCTGACATCAAAGAGTTCAAAAAGAAAGAAAATGTTTTGAAACTGATGGTGGCAGCAATTGCATAATTATGCTTGATCTAATTGAATTATGGATTGTTATAATATCTGTAAGAGCTCTTAATGGAATGATTAATTTTAAAAAGTGCCTTTATATTGCAATACCTTTAATGGTATTTCCTCTATCCTTTTAATAAAATTTCCTACATTTCTATTTTATACTAATCCCTATAACTGCTTTTGATACATTTTCCAGTGTCTATTCATCAAAGAACATATACATTTTAATGTTCCCAAATATTTAAATCTTTCACTTTATGCTTTGTGCTTTTCATGTCTTATTTCAGAAATGTTGTGGCCTTGCAGTTAAAGGTATTCTTCCGAAATGTTAGTTATCTTTTGACATTTAAATCCATGTGATATTTATCTAACACATGTTGGGAAATAAGAATCTAGTTTTATCTTTATTTAATATGGACAGCCAAAATTTCCAGCAAACTTTATTAACAAAGCAATGCTTTCTCTTTAATGCTGCCTTTATTATAAACTGAATATATGCATTATGGAGTTTTCTATTCTTTTCCAATGGTTTACTTAGCAACCCTTGTGCCTAAATAATTTTGACTTTATAATACATTTTCATTTTCAGTAAAGCAAATTCTGCCAACTTTTTCTTTCCTTTCAAGTGTTGCTGCATATTCTGGATATTTGTTTTATCTTATAAATTTTCAGAGGGACCTCAAGTTTCAAAAATAAATGAGTTTTGATTGGTCTTCAATTTATTTTATTCACCAATTAAGAAGAAAATTAAAAAAATTGAGGATAAAGCTATAATATAAATATGTTTGATTTTTAATAAGCTGTCAAATAGATCTATAAGGTTTTTAAAATTATGTGCTACATGTCCATTTGCATCTACTGTTACCAACACTTGGTAATATTGGTCTTTAATCTATTAACTATTCTAATGGGTAAGAAATGATCATTGTGGTTTCAATCGCATTACCTTGATGAATATTAAGAATTTTCTATCTTTTTAATGTTGCATCTCTTTATGATTTTTATCACTTCTAATTTGTTTTCATATTAATATGAATTTTTATATGTTCATACATTCTAGACAAGAATCTTTCATGTGATAGTTGTATTGTGAATATTTTCTATCAGCCCTTTAGACAGTATACAAGATAAATGATTTAAAACTTCCTACATAAAGAATGGTACAGTCATTAGTGCTGAAAAGTGGGATGTGGGCCACATTTTCAGGGATATTTGTGCATAAGAGTGTTTGTTTAGTTAGCTACTTTTGCCTTGGGTGAAAGAAATGTGGACACCCCAAAGTTTTCCTATTTTGCATTTTATTGCCATTGCCATAAGGTTTTGTATCTTTGCTTACTTATTTGAATAGTGATAAACCTGTGTAGTTTTAATCTTTTAATATCTTCTAAAGATAATTGTACACTGATGTTTATTAAAAACCATTTAATAAACAAAGGGGGTGGAGTAGAGACCGAAGGCCCATCTGTAGACAATTGGACATCCCCTTACAGAAAGGGCACAAGGAAGGGATGAGTCAGCCAGGGTGCAGTATAGCACCAATGAAACACACAACATTCCTCTGGTTCTTTAGTGCCTTCTCCCTGCCCGCAACCCCACTATCATGACCCCAGTTCTACCTTACAAGTCTGGCTAGACTGGACCATGTACATTGATACACATAAGGGCTCTCGACACACGGGATCCAGGACAGATGAACCCCTATGGAGCAGTAATGGGAATAGCGATACCATGAGGGTAGCCCCAGGGGGAAGGTGGTGCAAGGAGGAGAGAGCGGGAACTGATCACAATGATCAATATATAACATGCCTTATCCCCCTCATGGGGGATAAACAACAGAAACATGGGTGATGGGAGACAGTGAATGGTGTAGGATATGAAAATAATAATAATTTATAATTTATCAAGGGTTCATGAACATGGGAGGGCAAAAAGAGGAGCTGTTACCAAGGGCTCAAGTAGAAAGAAGATGTTTTACAAATGATGATGGCAACATATTGTTATAAGAGGTGTAAAAGCCCCCATAAAATGATTTATATATGTATATAAAACACTTATTAAACCATTTACAACACTAAAATATCAAAGTTGTTTATTTACCTCAGACTAAGAATTGTATGTACTGAAGCCAATCCACATTGAAGGAATACTTTTCAATTTCCAACAACAGTTTTAATTTTATCTTAAAATTTTATTTGATAACGTTATTCACAATAGTGTTTCCCAGGAAGGAAATCTGTATAAGTACAACATAAATTTGTTTGTTTCAGAAAGCCCCTCCATATATATGATGTGTGTATGTGTTTAAGTTGATTATTAAAAAGTTTACAAAGTATAAACCAAGAGTCCTCACACAAAAAAATCATTTTTTTAAACATAGTGAAAATATACAATTAATGAAGTATGGTATTCAATTCAGTGTGAACCTGCCCTAGAACATCATTATTAGCATTACCATTGAAATATTAATACTCTTTGGCCATTTTGCTGGACATTTATCTTAGAAAAATAACCAATAAGTCTTCTGATCATGGGCTATTAAACGCACAGATTATAGTTAAATGCTTTTATTCATTACATAGGTCACATGGCTTATAATTTTTGTATCTGCCACACAAATTTGGAATTGGCTACTTGTAAGTTTATATTGGAGATATCTAACATATCTTTATTTCCCTTAGAGTTCACAATAAGTTTCTAGCATTATTTACTTAGAGTTTTATAAGTTTATAAACTGAGAGGCTCTATAGCTTTGTTCAATATTTATTGTACAAATAAAAAATATATGGGTTGAATAAATACATAATAGTGATAAAGAGCTTGCACTCTGGATCCAAATAGTAGTTTTGAATCTGGACTTAATGATAAAAAGTTAAACACACAAAATTAGTTTATGCATATGAGATAGTTAACGTTTATTGTGCCAACATGGCCAATGAGCACATGTGGGATTAATTGAAGGGCGGAGGGATAAATGGCTCAGTGAGCCTCACCTTTCTTGTCTTTTGCTCTTTGATCATCAGACCAGTGTGCGGTTGCCTTGCTTGTTCTGTGGGTCAACTTGTGAGTTACACTGTCTGTGGGACACCTAACCCGTGGACTGTTTCACTGTAATTTGAGATTTCTTCAAGACCTGCTTTGCCAAACCATTGGAATTTGCATCTCTTGAGCTGGGGACCATCAGACCCTATCATATGGCTGACTGTTGGTGACCTGCCTTGATGTTTGCTGCCTGTGCCCGGATAGCCTGAATTGCTCTACACAGGACTACCCGGTGGCCTTGAAGACTTGAAGGACTGCCAGTATCTCACAATTCTCTCACGGGAGTGAGTTGCACTGAGCCATTTGTACTGCTTTATAGATTAATTAACTGTTTATTTCTTATATTATCTATCTATCTATATAAAATTATTAGCGTTCTGGTTTGGTTTCTCTAGAGAACCCTGTCTAACATATGATATATATGTTTACAACAAATTAGGGCAGCTTACAATTTATTTATCTCTATCCTTAAATATATGTAACATATTTATATTTTAGGCTCTAAGTAAATAAAACTTCAAACCGTACAAACATATACATACAAGGGAAAATAAAGAAGTATTATCACAAATCATAGAACACTTACTATGAGGGAGTACTCCCAAACAGGTTGTTTTCAAAGTTATGATTTTAAAATTGTTTTACAAAACAATTTTATCACATTCAAAGTACTCTCCATTACACTTACTACATTTGTCAAATGTGCAATTCCATTCTTGGAAACATTTTTTCAAATTCATTTGTTTGGATAGCTGACAGCACTTCCCTCACTTTTTCCTTCACCTCTTTTACTCCATCAAATCAGTGTCCTTTCATGTCCCTCTTCATTCATGGAAACAAAAAGAAGTCCTACAGAGTGAGCTCAGGTGAGTAAGGTTCATGGGCAAGAGAGGCATATTTTTTGTTTTGCCAAAAAATGATGCACTGAGATAGCTGTGTGTAGCAGGTGCATTGCTGTGGTGGCAAAAGCAGTCCCCCATCTGCCACAGATCAGGCCTTTTTTTTTTTTGTCACACACCATCTTTTCAGAACCTCTACATAGGAAGGTTGATTAACCGTCTGACCTGGTGGAACAAACTCCAAATGCACTATTCCCCTCACATTAAAAAAAATAGCATCGGTTTTCTTGGGAGTAACCACTCCTATACCAAAATATGAAACCGTGAAGCATTTCTTTTGGAGTGTATTTGCCATCTAGGTTTATATATTTCTGAAGAAAGTGTTTCCATCTCTCTAACCCTTCCCCAAAGATTTCTATGCTCTTTGATTCTTACCATATAAAAATGGAATAAATAAGCCTCTGACCATACTTGTGAGATAGGAATAACCTCGTTACTGGACAGAGAATGTTGGAGAGGCAACCATAGTAGGTTAAAACACCAGTCAGGAAAGGTACTTTGGACGGGGTTTTCTATATCCAATAAAAAAAATGGTTTTTCTATGATGTCATAGAAAAAAGATAGCAGAAATATGTACAACGGAAAGGTAGCAATCAACCATCTCCATTGAATAGGTCTACACATTAAACTTATGCTAACTGGCAAGAGAAAAGGGGAAATCTTGGGGAATATTTGGTAATGAAAATGGTTAGTCGAGTCAGTCAAAAAGTGCAATTGATTTAAATGTACATTGAAAAACCTCAAATCCTTTTTCTTTACATTTTTATTCACACCTAATCCACATATCATACAATTCAACAGTTCAAGTATTCAATCACATCAAGGAGAATTTTATAATCATTACTACAATCAATTTTAGATTATCCCCCCTCCCCTCTAGTTAAATCGCCTTTAAAATAAATTGTGTCATCACAATAAATTCTAGGACTCCCTCTCCCTCAAGTCCCTTAAGGAAAAAGGAAAGCCAAAAAACACCGAATCCTCACTACCCGGTAACTCTCAACTCACTGCATTCCCACAGGACAGAGAACGGTCCCGCATGGTTCACGTTTGTATGGCTTCATGGACGCAGACTGTTGTTTCTTGCTCGGTGATGCCGCTGCTGGGTTTGAACTGCTGACCTTTAGGTTAGTACTTGGCTTTACATCCTTCCAAACTCAAACTCACTGCCACCTAAATGATCTTGACTCATAGTGAGGCTATCTAGGGTTTCTGAGGCTGTGAGTCTTCACAGGAGCGGACAATCTCAGCTTTCTCTTTCAGGTGGCTTTTAATCTCTAACATTGCTTTCTCAAATATGGGCATCTCTGTACCCCACCCCCCAATGGGTATGCACTAATATGTGCTTACTGCAGAGAAATCTTTACATATACTTTATACTCAAGAAGGTATTTTTAAAGCATTTAATCACATCATGGGCACGTTTTAGAATTTGAAAATAATGTAGGAGCAATGAATGAAAGTCAGGGACTGTTATGAACCACTGTGCTCAATTAGAAGCCACCAGATCAACAGTGCGTGCGCCATTGAAGGCAGCTCAAGACTGTTGAGGGCTCCAGCCTGGGTGGCACTGTGGGCTGGACCTTGGGCTGTGCAGGGCGGAGAAGGATTTCATGCCGCTCACCTGGCCAAGGTCTCTACCTCCCACCAAACGACCTTCCCCCGAATGAATCTAGTCAGAAGTTGCAGAAAGATACTGATGGGATTTGCCTGTGAGCAATTACGAACAGGCCTTCCCGGAGTGCCATTCTGCTGAGTGTGAAATGAGCCCTCTGAGAAGCGAGAGGAGGGATCTTATTACCAGCAAGAGAGCCAGGAGTGATCCGTGTCTTTGGACCCGAGATCCCTGCTCAGTAAACCTCGTGGGTCCGGAAGACCGCTTACAACATCAGCCTGTAACTCTTTACCGAAGCAGGAAGCTTCGTTTTCCTTCCGTGGGGCAGCAGCGGACCGGAACCAGGAACAGGAAGAGAGTGGTGAGTCCACCCACAGAGCTCAATGGCTGCCTTGTGGAATGGGTTGCCTCTGAGTACTTAATTGGGGAAGTTGGGCTTGCAGACCCAAGGAAGTAGAGCTGAATGCCTTCAAATACACTGAATCTGGGAGCAAATAGGCCGGAGCTGCTTCCATCACTGGGTGGGGGGAACACCAGCTTCAATGAGGGGGAGTTATTTATTTTCAGTTGATATCTTATTTATATTAGAAAACAAATAATATAATATCTGGGTGAAAAGTCCATATTTAACTCAGTTTTTATAGACTGCTTTTGCTAGAGGAAGAAAAATCATTAAAAATTCTCATATTAAATATAGCCTACCCTTTAAACTTATTGTAAACACACTTTTTCGTGACAAGCCTATTGCTGGGTGAGGATTCAGTTCACTGAAACCATATATTGTGATGATTTTATTTTCCCAATATCAGGGCTGGGGTTAGGAAAACACACTAAAAGAAGGGCTGCCCCTTTCAAAGAAACTAACCCACGGCTGTCAAGTCACTTCTGACTAATGGTGGACAGAGCAGCTGCAAGAGCTTTTCCAAGCTGTGACTTTGTAAGCGGTTCACTGGTCCTTCCTTCTGAGATATCTCTGAATCGATGGAACTTACCGCCTTTCAGTTAGTAGCTACTACATTGTCTGTTTATGCTATCCTGGAACTACTCAATCAGAGTAGAATAAATTTTTAAAAAACATTTTATTAGGGGCTCACACAACTCTTATAATCCATATAGATACATCCATCAATTGTATAAAGCACATCTGTACATTCTTTTCCCTAATCATTTTCAAAGCATTTGCTCTCCACTTAAGCCCTTTGTATCAAGTCCTCTTTTTCCCCCTCCCTCTCCGCTCCCCACTCCCTCATTAGCCCTTGATAATTTATAAATTATTATTTTGTCATATCTTGCCCTGTCTGGTATCTCCCTTCACCCCCTTTTCTGTTGTCCGTCCCCCAGAGAGGAGGTCACATATAGATCCTTGTAATCGGTTCCCCCTTTCCAACCCACTCACCCTCTACTCTCCCAGTATCGCCCCTCACACCCCTGGTCCTGAAGGTATCA